>NC_136062.1:293091116-294541116 GCF_964261635.1 Lissotriton helveticus | reverse complement strand
GGCTGAAATTTTCAGGAAAATGGCACATTTTGTTTCTGAGCAGCCCCTGAAAATTTGGGGGGGTTTCGTCAAGGGGGGGCCAAGAAAAAAGGGGGGTCCCAAAACACGTTTTTCCCATTCATTTTTCCATAGGGCGGTTGGACTCACTTTTAGCTCGAACGGCTGAATAGATTTACATGAAACTTGACAAAATTGTAGATATGGTTTGCCCGACGTGCCTTTGCTATGTCTCAATATAAGTGCTCCAGTGGATTTTGAGAAATTAACGTTTAAAAAAATATATATATCTGTGACAGCACTCCGGTTAGCGCCCCGGTTCGCGTACCTGACGCGTAACGGAACTTCGCGAAGCGAAGCTGATTGGCTCTCCGGTGTCTGTCAACATTCTAAACAGTCCGGAGCGGCCGCCATCTTGTCTCTCGGTACGATCGAGAGACAAGATGTGGTGAAAAACGAAGGGGGAAATGAAGGAAAGGGGGCAAGGTAGACCACTTCTGACCCCCTAGGATTGATGAAGGGGATATTAAAGTGCCCCGCGATTTTTCGCGGTAGAGGCGCTTCCCGGTACGCGAACCGGGCAGCTAACCGGCAGCGTAACGGGAGTCCGCCATCTTGTGTTTTTGGAGCGTCCGGTTCGCGTACCGTGTAGCGTCCCGGTAAGCGTAACAAGGGGAAAACCAAGAGAAACAGTAAAAAAAAAATTAAGGGAATAGATTTCCAGCAAACTTGGCAAAATTGTAGGGACTGTTTGTTTGATGTGCCTTTGCAAGGCCTCAAGATATGTGCACGTGTGGATTTTGTCTAATTAAGGTTAAAAAAAATATATATATCTGTAAGCGTGCTCCGGCACGCTTACGTTACGGGTTTTGTTTGCGCTGCAGAGCCGATACGTCACGGTTATGCGACGCGTCATGAGGCGTCTCACGTGGCTACGTGATACGTCACGTAATAAAGAATATATTTTACAGCTATAGATATTAGCTTTTAAAAAACCAATGAAATTCACTGAAAAAACCATAGGTTATAGACCATATATAGTTAGGAATTTGCATTTACAAAACCTTGAAAATTCACTGAAAAAACCATAGGTTAGAGACCATATATAGTTAGCTGGACATTTTATTGACATAAAACCAATGAAATTCCATATATAGTTAGTTGCACTAACTATATATCGCGCACCCGCAATCCACTGCTGATGATGTCACATATTACATCATTCATGACATGGTCAGTGACATCACTGATGACATCACTGATGACATCTCAAATGACATCACTGATGACATCACTGATGACATCTCAAATGACATCACTGATGACATCATGACACACCAATACCAGTTACTACATACGCACTCACTGATTCCTACGTCTACACACACATTCACTCATTCACGCATACAATCACTCATACATACAGTCACTCATTATTACAACACTATTATATGCACTCATACACCTATGCAGACACTCACACACTGCCACTCATCCATGGAGTTACTCACACACCTAGTCAGTCCTGTAAAGAATCAATCACACTTCCATTTCCTCATCTATACAGTTAAACACAGAACACCATACTTCAGTGACATCACTGATGACATCACTGATGACATCTCAAATGACATCACTGATGACATCTCAAATGACATCACTGATGACATCATGACACACCAATACCAGTTACTACATACGCACTCACTGATTCCTACGTCTACACACACATTCACTCATTCACCCATACAATCACTCATACATACAGTCACTCATTATTACAACACTATCATATGCACTCATACGCCTAGTCAGTCCTGTGAAGAATCAATCACACTTCGATTTCCTCATCTATACAGTTAAACACAGAACACCATACTTTTCACACATATACTAACACATACTTACTCTCTTATACAATCACTGATACAAGTACACATTGATATGCACAGAGTCACACACCTCCCAGCCAGCCACACACACACTCAGTCTTCCATACATCCACTCATTCTTCAATATGTAAAACATATTTAAACTTTACAAAAACACACAGACACTAGATGATGTCATCAGTGATGTCATTTGAGATGTCATCAGTGATGTCATTTGAGATGTCATCAGTGATGTCATCAGTGATGTCACTGACCATGTCATAAATGATGTAATATGTGACATCATCAGCAGTGGATTGCGGGTGCGCGATATATAGTTAGTGCAACTAACTATATATGGAATTTCATTGGTTTTATGTCAATAAAATGTCCAGCTAACTATATATGGTCTCTAACCTATGGTTTTTTCAGTGAATTTTCAAGGTTTTGTAAATGCAAATTCCTAACTATATATGGTCTATAACCTATGGTTTATTCAGTGAATATATATATATATATATATCAAGCTCCCAAATGCACCAGGCTACCGAGGCACTCTTGGGCGGGTACTCTACCGTGATGGTGCTCTACGATATTATCCACGCTTCCAGATTCCGTCTTCCTTTAAAAAAATATTCGAGCACTCAGGGGGTAACCATAGACGTTGTTTTATTCGGCAAACAGCACGGCAAACAAACTCATTTCGGAATAATCCTTCGTCAGTGTTTAGTCTAATAACTGCGAGGCGGTATTTTAAACACATTTCCATCAACAATGCAGCAACACTGCTGACGGCTTCTCAAATCTAAAAGAAAAGCACTTTGAATGGCTGCCATCTTAGCATGGCTATATTTACAGTTCATTGTTATTGTTACAAACTAAGCATATTGAATTCTCATCAAAACCGGCAAATATTGCATTTATGGCCATTTCCTAACCTTACGATGTTTATCAAACAATAATGAAAACATTACTAAACATGCTATATCCGTTCATGCAGTGTATCGGCTAAACGGCACAATGCGGCGGCAGATTACGGGCTAAGCCGACGAGCTGGATAACTATTCCTCCTCTTTCTATATTAACCGGCATATGAGCCCATAACCCATGTAGTTATAGCCACCTGAATATAAACACAGAGATAAAGCCGTAAATCGGCAACCCCCCAGCTAAAGTCAATTCAGAATCAAGCCGTGTATCGTCAGCTACAAGATAGGCGTGTTTCTAATGTTTGCAGAAAAATACATTCCACCAAAGTGCAAATAACATTTTGACATAAAATAAAATAAGAACAAGAATAGAATCAGAGAAACACATTCCTATAAATTGAAAGTCAGACAGCAGACAAAACAGCATCAGCATAATAATAGAACAAACAAAATTCGGAGAGATATAACCAGGCGACTGGATTGTAATACTTAACATATCAGCCTAGATGTACTGTCAGTTCCTCGCTACTATTCAGACCATTTGGTGTTTTGGTCTGCAAGTCAATTATGTAGCGAGATTCCAGTCTCCGAAGCCTCTGTATACTATTCCCACCCCTAGGGCTTATTGATACATGATCTACACCATAGTATTGGCGCAGATCTCTGTTGCTCTCGTGTTTCACTGCGAAATGTCTCGCTACTGGATATTTTGCATCCCAATTTGCTATGGCTAGTTGATGTTCGAGAATACGGATCTTCACATTATGGATGGTGCTCCCATTGTACCTCAGCCCACAGGGACACACCAAACAATAAACCACAAATGCATTTAGGCAAGTAATTAATTAATTAATCATTTTGGGGTTTTTGAGACCTGGGATGTTGTAGTTAAGTACTCTTTTACTATTGGCACAGGCTTTGCATTTTCCACAGGGAAAGAAGTCTCTCATATCTTTCAACGTCCCTGCTTTCTGTGTTAAGGGTGACAAATGACTCTGAACTAGTACATCCTACAATGATTTGGATTTCTGGAAAGTCACAAACGGTGATGGTGGAATAACTTTCCCTATTACAGAGTCCTTTTGTAATATGTGCCAATTTCTTTTGAGAAGAATGCTCAAATAATTGACTTGCAGACCAAAGCACCAAATGGTCTGAATAGTAGCGTCTATAACAACGTCTATGTTACCCCCTGAGTGCTCGAATTTCTGTTTAAAAGGATGCCGGAATCTGGTAGCGTGGATATATATATATATATATAACAGTTCAGCAATGGGCCAAACTATAGACAGTAATGATACTTCCTCCATTCCTGCCGACAATTCCGATGTCTTATCCATGAATTCACTAACTTCTAACAGCGATGAGGGTGGCTCTACAACATCACTACCAGGCCCTAGCATGCGGGATAATTACTCTTTGGTGGAGAAACTGAATTTTGTAAGCGAGGACCGACGTTATTCCCTGCGCTCCCGGAATCCTCTATTAAAGCAAGGAAATCAAACAGCCAACGCAGGCGCGCAAGAAAGCGGATCTGTAAACAAAAATACTTCTCACAAAAAAGCAAAAAAGAACTGGAAAAAGTAACAAGTACTGTGGAAAACACCGTAATTAATCTCACTGATCTTGTCCTGTCTAAAGCTGAGGAACAATTACTTTCATTAGGACTATCTTACTGTCCGCCAAATAGGTTTTCATACAATCAAACAAGAATTGATGTTTTTAAATTTATTCGCAAGATAAAATTGATCAAACATTTCCAATTGGAGTCCAAGCGAATAAAAACAGTCAATGTGCCTACTTGTAAAGACTTGACATCTGTTCTTCAAGTACAAGACATCACAGGCCTACAAAACCTATATGATCTGGCATTCAATGATGATTCACAGCCTCCACTGAGAGTAAGTCAAACTATCACTGTGAATTGTCCAGTTACTAGCCCTTTTCGTCCTAAATCAACATTTCTACCACTGATGCCAAGAGACGCGGTAGATGTGTTCAGTAACAAAGTCATCATGGAACTGAAAAAGTTAAATAGACAGGTCATGATTCAAAATAAACAGCGAGATTACAACAATAACCAATACCATCTACTTGTAAAAAAACTCCAAAACAATAAGGATGTGATAATAAAAAATGCGGACAAGGGAGGAAATACAGTCTTATGGCAGTTAAAATATTACATGACTGAGGCCGAGAGACATTTATCTGAAACTTCGTGTTATACAAAATCTACACAGTCTATCATGGTTCAAAGTCATGACAAAACCCGGAAACAAATTTCCAACTGGAAAAGACTTGGTTTGCTGTCCAAAGATGAGAGTAAATTCCTAACAAACGACCATCCTATTACTCCAAGCCTATATTACCTCCCCAAAATTCATAAACAGGTGACGCCTACTCCCGGTCGTCCTATTATATCTGCGATTGGGAGTATGAATGAAAACATGTCCAAATATGTAGACTTTTTTTTGCAACCTCACATGATCAATCTTACATCTTACCTAAAGGACACTACAGACTTTTTGGCTAAAATTGCAAATGTAGAATGGTGTGACAATTATCTATTTCTTGTAATGGACATTGAGTCTTTATATACATCTATTAATCACCAGCATGGTATCAATGCTTGCAACTTCTATCTTAGTAGGCGTGATATATGTTTTCGTGATCATAATGTAATGTTGATGGAAATGGTCAGAATATGCCTCACTGCAAATTTTTTACGCTTCAATGGTGACATCTACCAACAGCTTCGTGGTGTGGCAATGGGCTCGTGCTTTTCCCCCAGCTACTCATGTTTACATGTGGGTTGGTGGGAGGAGCACGAGCTCAGAACCACACACGGGCATTGGTCAAACAACATTATCAATTATTGGCGTTATATAGATGATGTCTGTATAATCTGGAGAGGGACAGCTAATGAGGCATTATCTTTTGTATCTGATATTAATGCCAACACTTTAAATCTCAGATTTACTGCTTCCATCACCTTAGATTCAGCAGAATTTTTAGATGTACAGGTGTATATAAAAAATTCCAAATTAGAGACTCGATTGCATCGCAAATCCACAGCGGGTAATTCGATCTTGCATGCCCGAAGCGCTCATCCCCGACACACCATCAAAAGTATCCCCTATGGGGAATTCATTCGGATCTGTAGAATCTGTAGTGATGCTACATCACTTGAAGAGTGTTTAATGGAGTCCAAACGTAGGTTTTTGAACAGGGGTTACACCGAACAAATCTTGGACCAAGCATTAACTAAAGCTAGGTCACTAGATCGCAAATCCCTACTTGCTTCAAGCAATTCTGATAATGTCGTTTCAGAATGCTCAGTAAGATTAATTACTACCTTCTGTGTACAGGAACGCAAGATAAGGCGCATCATCTGTAAGGAATGGCCTATTGTCTTGACCAATATCATTTTGGGTCCCATTCTACCGGCCATCCCTGATATTACTTTCAGGAGGGCTCCTTCAATGCGTGATGCATTGGACAAACCATCGCCTGAGATTCTTCCAAAGAAACCTTGGTTCCATAAAACAGGATTTTTTAAGTGCACTTCCTGTCGTGCTTGCACTTTTGCAAAAAACACTACCCATTATATGACTGCATTCAGTGAGGTCCCTGTGCCAATTCGTGAACATTTAACTTGCAGGTCTGAATATGTGATCTACAAACTAAGATGTACCTGTAATCTCGAATATATTGGCAGCACGAAACTTCCGGTGCATAAACGCATCTTGCAGCACATACGAGCAATTGTCAACAGTGACGAAAATTACCCTGTGGCAAGACACTTTCGATCTGTCCACAATAAACTGTTAAAAGACCTGGAATATACTGTCTTATGCTCAGTACCCCAGCCCGGACGGGGTGGGGACAGGGAAAAACTGTTACGACAAAAGGAAACGCACTTTATATTAGCATTAGATACTAAGGCCCCTAACGGGTTAAATTTAACGGAAGACTTAAAGAATTTTTTGTAAATTAGCCATGTTAGTTGTTTGATTCAATAGTGTCTCAGTCACTATCTATTATATGTGCATATTTTTTTCTTTGTAATGATTCTATGCATTTTGGGGTCATCGGCTGATGATCATCATTTTGATATAATTATACTTTCATAGTTTGATATATCAATTGTAAGCTTTGTATATAACTGTCCTTACTGTTCACTCGGCTGTGAGCATTATTTTAATTTCACTTATGGGTGGTAACTTTTTCCATTCAAAAAGATGTTTTTTCTTTTTGAATTAGCACTTTATCGACATATGAATGAATTACGTCCATAAATATATACTACTAATATGACCTTAATCTATACGACAGGCAACTATGGAGGTTTATTGATTGCAGGACAGTTATAATGAACTTATTAATATATACATAATATTAAGTGACACTTGTCAAGAGATTGTATTTGTGTTTGCAGCTATGAATTTTTTGGACACTATGTCGTCATTATAATTAATTTATATTCATTGCAAGCATGTTTACATAATATTTTACATCATTCATTTATTAACTGTTCTGTCTCTAGTATAATTTTTCCTGAAATATGTTGCCTTTCATTATTCCATATTTAATTTTTGGAAAACATCAATTGAAATTTTGGGTTTGTATAGTGATATAACAATGGAGTTTGTTTGTATTCTACAAACGTACATTTTGCATTAGTCTGTCTTTTATGTTTGCTATTTTCACTGTGTGATTGTGCACTTCCTTGATTAGTCCCACTACTATGTTTATTATAAATTGTCTGTTCCCTTTGAGCGCGTTATGTGAACAAGCTCCCTTGAGGAGTGAAACGCATCATCGGATGGACATTTGTCCTTTATTTTCTTGAAAAATAAATCATCATTCTTCTACACCCTTGAGGATTTGAACTTTCTTTTGGATTGGCTGTATTGTAATATAGAGGTTTGCGTGAGGTCCGCACCTGTGGGCACCCCGACTTACAGTGTCGGAACAGGACCGCTGGTTTCATATATATATATATATATATATATATATATATATAATCTCCACTCCTGAATTTTCCCGTATGAAACAGGCACTGACACCGTGGGCTCTCGTTTCAGGAACAAGTTTTATTAGGCCAAGTGAAAAAGTTGACGCGTTTCGACGGCTATACCGTCTTGTTCACAACAAAGAAATGGAGTAAGTGGAAATGCTTTTAAACATTGCTCAGTGCTCATTGGTCTGTGTGGCTGCATCAGTGTTGTCATAGCGACCATTTCCTCATGGCCACTGAAAAGTTACAATGTTGCTTTTAACAAACATTTCGCGCTACACAATGTATTCACTTTAGCAATTTGCAAATAAAATTATTAAATTTAACTATTTGATTACAATTCAAAATTCATTGTATCACTGCAGAGTTATACATCGTTTGTGGGTTGGCACTTGTGAATAAATACAAAATACTATTTATTTAATTAACTTTGTTTTGTCATGGCATTATATGCAATACTATTATGTTTTACTTTTTTTAAACATTTGTAAACATTTTGTGATGCATTTTGCTTACATTTGTTTTGCAGTAAGGAGCGATCATGAATATAGGGTCTAGTGCCCTTATTTGTAATTCTGACACTCTAGTGGTGTTAATCCCTTCTTAACCTGCAGCAAATTTCAGAATGCTTTTAAATATAGCCCGTGTGGGCAAGTATCCATAGCAATCTGAATTAAGGTGCGTCAATTTATTGAAACTGTCTCACCTTTGGCAAAATGTTAATAACATTTAGTATCATGACAATAGTAATTACATAATTTCAATATAAACTGCCTCTTATCTTGTGCCTACTCGTATACACTCTACTCCGATACATTCAGCATTTGCTGAAAAGTAATAGTGAAGCTACTTTACTCTTCTCTAGCGGAAGAGTGGGTTCCAAGTGCGCATGAGCTGCTACTTATACTGTCATCTATATTGTGGACTATAGATGCACACTAAGGGCCTCATCTGCGTTTAATCCCTGCGGGGCCTTTGTGTCCAATAGGATAATGTATCGAGATTCTAGTCTTCGGAGGGCCAACTGTCTATTCCCCCCTCTGATGTTCTTCTTAACATGATCAATTACATAGTATTTAATACTCTCTGCTTTACCTCCATGTTCAGAGTTGATGTGCCTTGCCACTGGATACGAAGGGTCATTATTTGTAACTGCCCTAAGGTGCTGTAATATCCTTACGTGGGCAGGATGGATAGTACTACCCACGTATTTTTTGTTACAGATACATTGCAGGACGTAGACTGCGAAGTCCGTTTTGCATGTATAATTTGCACATATCTCCAAGGGTTTTCTCCTATTTGGCACATCAACCTTCGTAATATTTATTCCATATTGGCATGCCTTGCATTTTGTGCATTTATAGAAACCTTTTTTCGATTTTAGCCACAAGGGTTCTTTTTTCTTTAGGACAGGGTCATTTACTACTAACTCTTCCTTCATGCTCTTGGTTTTTCGAAAAGTGAGTTGTGGGATTTTGTTACAGTCTTTCCCTATCACCGGATCATTCCTGACTATGGGCCAATGCGGTAGATGATACTTCTAAGTTGCTTGTGATAGGCATTGTACCCTGTGATTAGACGTGGGGTCCCTGTGCTTCCTTTGGAATTATCGGTGACTGGCTTGTTAGAGAAAAGCAGGACTTTTCTGTCTTTTAAATCGCATTTCTGTTCTGCAGATTTTAGTGTCTGTTCCGAATACCCTCTAAGGCGCAATCTGCCAAACAAACTAGCTTTCGATTCTTTATAGTTAGTGTCAGTGCTGCAGTTGCGCCGCATTCTTAGACATTCTGCATACGGGATGCTATTTATTAGGTTGGGTGGGTGGTAACTTGTAGCGTGGAGGATAGTGTTTCCAGAGGTTGGCTTGCGATAGGCGCTTGATTGGATTTTCCCGTCTGCCACACTCAGCTCTAAATCTAGGAAATTGATCCTACTCTTGCTGGTTTCACAGGTAAATTTAAGATTCAGGCTGTTCTCATTTAATTGCTCTGGAAATTCCCTCGCACTTTCTTCACTCCCTTTCCAAATAGTAAAAATGTCGTCAATATAGCGACTATAATGTGCCATATTTTCTGACATTTTTTCATTGTGTGTCTTCATGAGTACTTGCTCCTCCCACCAGCCCATATGCAAATTAGCATACCTGGGGGCGAAGCAAGTACCCATGGCTGTCCCCTGTACCTGCTTATACAGTAGTTTATTAAAGGAGAAGGTGTTATTCTCTAAGCACCACTCAGTTATTTGGAGCAGCATCTGAGTATGTTGGTAAAAATTACTGCTTCTTCCACCCAAAAAGTGCTTAATTGCGTTCAAACCGTCTTTATGCCTTATACTTGTGTAAAGGCTTTGTACGTCCAAAGTCATAAACACAAAATTGGGCTCCCATTTGATGTCAAAGATTTTTTTGAGAAAGTCCCCACTGTCTTTCGTGTAGGAAGGTGGTCTTTTCACGTATGGTTGTAGGAAAAAGTCTATGAATCGACTGGTATTTTCAAACAATCCACCTATTGTCGAAATTATAGGTCTTCCCGGGGGGCAGGTAGGATTCTTGTGAACCTTTGGGATGAGATATAGGTTTGGAGTTACTGGATAATTGTTTTTTAAGAAATCGAATTCATTCTTTGAAATCATTCCTGCACTTTTCCAGTCGTAGAGACTCCTATGATACCTCTCCTGAATGGTTATAATGTACGTGGCACTGATCCTCTGGTAGCATTCTTTATCGGACAATTGTAGTTGTGCTTCATAGTTGTACATTTCAAGCGGCCAGAGGACCACGTTTCCCCCTTTGTCGGACCACCGTACTACTACATCACTTCTTTCCTTGATTTTTGTCATGACATTGTCATATATGGACCTCTCATTAGCTTGTCTTTTAAAAAAACTCATTGCTACTCGTCCAAGAGAGAGATTTAAGATCACTTATGACTTTGTCCGACAAGATATCAATGCAGTCTTTTGGCATGATAGGGCAAAAAGTTGATCTTGGTTTGAATTGAGTTTTTATCGTACCTGCGGTATAGATCCCTGCATGGTCTGCCGCATCTTGTGTATTTATAATGCCATCATTCTCGTTAGTATCTAGGTCCGCCATTTCCTTAATGAATTGCATTTCGTCAATGCGCCAGTTTGTATTGTCAGGTGGTTGTTTGTTGCTATCATCTCTCTCTTCATAGTTGAAGAAATGTTTTTTTAGTTTTAATTTCCGCGTAAACTGGTGTAAATTTACGGGCAAATGGGCAAAATTAAAAACCTATCTTTATAGCAAATAAGGGCCCGTGATGTTTTTGCTCCCTGTCATCTGTCTACTCCCACTCTCAGCGCGTGGACACGCCGGTGTGCGTAAGCGCAGCGCTCAATAAATGTCCCAATAAATAAATAAATAAATAAATAAATCTATCCGTGTTTGAGTGTAGTTAAAATTCGTGCGCTTACAAAAGGATAATCCCAATGATAGAGTCTCTTCTTCCACCTTTGTTAAAGCCATATCCGTTACATTTATGACTGTGTTTTTATCCTTGTCATCCATTACCGTTTGTAGTTCCTTCTGTAGTTCTGTTTTTTTGTTTCTTTTTGCTGTTGTACATTTGCCCCATCTCCTGTTTTTCCGCTTTCTGCTTTTGTGATGTTGTTTTGTTCTTGTTTTGATTTTGTTGAGGCCGCCGTGGTCTCAAGGTTCTCAGTCTTTCTTCCCGTAAAAAATCAAATTCCTCTGCAGGGGTTGGTATTGACTTTGTTTGGGATGTGGCTGTTGAAGTACTAGGGTCTGATTCTGCACCCGAGCTTACTTCAGACTCCTCTGGTGTTGCATTTTCATTAACGCTTGCAGTTGGCAACTTTCTTTGTCTTGCATCATATTTCCTGGCAAAAGTATAGATGCGACCTTTCATGTAATCTGAAATTTTTGTGCCTTTCTTTCTTTTATTATATATATATATGTATATTTATATGTATATATATAAAGTCCACATTTGTAAAGCGCACAATCACCCGTAAGGGTCTCTAGGCGCTGGGGGCCGTCGGGAAGATTAAGTGAGCTATTGCCCAGAGTCACATGGTGCTGGGCTAATCTGCCGCCGGAGCCGGGGATCAAACCACCGTGATCCCCAGATTCCAGCGTCAGTCGCCCTGGCCGCGGCGCCACACCTCTCCCCTAATATATATATATAGATAGATATAGATCTATAGATATATAGATATATAAAATAATGAATATTAAATATATTAAATAAACAATTATTTTTAACAAAATAAATTACATATATATACATTTTAACAAAATAACAAATACATGTAATTAAAAAAGTTAAACACAAACATAATAATTCATATATATGTATATTTACTTTAAAACAATTAATAAACTATTAATTTTAATTTATTTTATAATTTTATAATAATATTATATAAATTTACAAATATATATATATACCAATTACAATTAAATATCATTAAAAACATTCTAATATAAATTAAAACATTAAACTATTCAAACATATTTAAACTTAAATTTCCCAATTCAGTCAGTGCAACAGTAGGGAAAGTGCTGGATAGCGGAGGGGTAGACATTATCATTCTCAATCCAATAAGTGCAACAGTAGGGAAAGTCTTGTATAGCGGAGGGATTGAATTTACTATTTCAACTCCAGTCAGTGTAACAGTAGGGAATGTGTTGGATAGCGGAGGGGTAACAATTATTTTTACCTCTCCGGTGACTGTAACAGTAAGGAAAGTGTTGGATAGTGGAGGGGTAAAAATGACTATTCCCACTCTAATAAGTGCAACAGTAGGGAAAGTGTTGGATAGCGTAGGGGTAAAAGTTACTATTCCAACTCAAGTCAGTGCAACAGTAGGGAAAGTGTTGGATAGCAGGGGGATAGGAATTACTATTCCCACTCCAGTCAGTGCAACAGTAGGGAAAATGTTGGATAGCAGAGGGATAACATTTACTATTCACAGTCCAGTCAGTTAACAAATAAAATAAAATATTTAAAACATCATAAACATATGTTAAAAACTAAATAAATACATATATAAACATGTTAAATATTAAAATACAAATATATTTCATATTAAAAAAATATATATTATACTGTTAATTACATGACAAATACCTACAAATAATACATCAAATAAAATAAAACAATAAACTACAAACAAATAAATATTTTTAACTAGAAAATATTTACAAAAAAATTCATTATTACATAAATTAATTTTATTTCCTACCCTATAACACCACACAAATCACACTTCACATCTACATTTTTAAACAAATGTACTTCCATAATTAACATAATTAATTACCAATTAAATAAATATTATTAATTAAAATAAATAAAACTATTAAAAATGTATTAACTTCCCACACTTTAACCCATTAATCCCCACAACACACAGCTAAAATTAAACTGTAAAAAAATTAATTACAGAATTAAAACTTATTTAAAAAAGAACTATTACTATTAAACAACTAATTCTAAAGTGAGTAAAATGTATTTTATACCCACCCTTTACCCCTATAAAAGTTAAAACCACACACAAAAATAAACAATTACCCTAAATATATATCAATTAATTTTCTTAATATTAATTAACAACTAATTAATTAATTAAACACAAATTACTTTGTAACCTTTATCACTGTAAACCCCACAACAAACACTTACAATTAATTACACAATTTTCATATTTAATTTACAATTAATTCATTAATAATAATTAACATCTAATTATTAATTCATTAAACATAAATTACTTCCCACACTTTACCCCTATAAACCCCACAACCCGCACCTAAAAGTAATGACACAATTGCCATAATTAATTTTAAATAAATTAATTAATATAAATTAACAACAAATATTAATTATTCAAAAATGAATTACTTCCCACCTGTTACCCATATAAACCCCACATCCCACACCTAAAATTAATTACACAATTCCCAAAATAAATGTTCAATAAATTAATTATTATTAATTAACAATAAATTATTAATTAATAAAAAATAAATTACTTCCCACCCTTTACCCCTATAAACACCAAAATACGCTGCTAAAATTAATGACAAAATTACAATAATTAATTACAATTAATTAATTAATATGAATTAACAACCAATTATTAATCCATTAATAATAAATTACCTTACACAATTAACACTATAAAATCTCAATTAAATAAATATTAATACATTAAAAAATAATCGATTTAATTTCATTCAATTATTTACCACCCTATTCCCCTATAAACCCACTTGCTACGGAACTAAAAAACGTTAAATTCAATAACTACTAAAAATGTAACACATATATTAAAAAATATAAACAATTCTTATACAAAAATAATATATCACATACATTTAAAATATATACTAAAATACATAACACTAATAAAACAATCGATATTTTAAACAACTATATTTTTGCAAATGATATTAAAGACGTCTCTATTTTTTTAAATCAATATTTCCTACCTTAAATCAATATTCTTGACGACGATATTCTTACAGTGGATATTTCTCACTCACGATATTTAGGACTCGCTAAGTCGACATTTAAAACTCAGTACTTTGTCTGCACACCGACATTATGGCGTCCATTAGGATGTCGGGCGGATCACCACCACCAAGCGGGCGGAGGCCATCCGCCCGACATCCTGGTCCGCCCGCCACCCATTTCCCCCCACCATTTTACCATGGCGGGGGGGACCGTGGCGGACGGAGAGACCGTCCACCGCTTTTCCGCCCTGGTCGCCTCGTGACCGTGGCGGAAAAGGTTTAATATGGTGGCGGAGTCTATCAGACACCGCCAGCCATATTAGCATGGGCGTACACCCCGTGATCGCAGGGGTACGGCGCGTACTCCCCGTGATCATGGGGAGTACGCGCCGTACGGCGTATGTGATTGTGCGCTTTCCCGTACGAATCGCCCTTACCTGACGTGGACCGTATGACTCGCGTCCTGGTACCCCGGTCGGGATCGTACTCGTCGGGTCATACGCCGTCTGTACGTGTCGTACGGAAACGGCTCCGGATGCGAGTCGTACGGACGGTGATTTTACCGGATCGGCATCGACCCCCAAGTGTATATTTTTCCTGTTAAACAGTGATAAAGTGCTTGTGCTCTGTCCCTGAAACATGGTAAAATTGAACTACACCTAATTGGCACATTTAATTTGCATATAAGTCCCTAGTAAATGCTACTACCTGTACCCAGGGCCTGTCAATTAAGGGCTACTGCCTGCAGCCTTTGTGTGCAGTTTTATGCTGCCATTTGTACCTGACCAAATACTCGTTTTTGCTAGTCCTAAATCTTCCTTTTTAATACTTATAAGTCATCCCTAAGGTAGACCCTGAAGGCTCATAGGGCAAAAGGTAGGACATGTGTATTTACATTTACATGTTATGGCAGTGAAAACCTACTAAAGTAATTTTTCACTGTTGTAAGGCCTGTCTCTTCCATTGACTAACACTGGATTACCTTATCACATAATAAATGATAACTTCTGATTGAGAGCAGATAGATATATGTGGTTTACACTCAAATACATTATCATTTAAAATCCTCTTTAATAGCGAAGTCAGATATTAAGTTACAATTCTGAAAATGCCACTTTTAGAAAGTTGGCATTTTCTTGTCCCAAACAACTGTGCCTTTCTGACAGTGTCCTGGGCCACATGAGTGTGAATGGCTCTCCACTTAGGGTTGGTAAATTAATCCCAGGCAATGACACAAAGGGTGCTTATGTGTGCATAATTATGGGCGCAAGGGGCCTCATTTATGAGGCCCCTTGCCCCACCGGAACATCACTTTTTGTGACATTCTGTGTCACAGAAGTCTGCGTGAAATTTATCAGGCAGCACTAAGCCACATTTTTTTGGCTTAATGCTGCCTGATAAATATCAATCCCTTTAACGCAGTGTTCTGCATTAAAGGGGCGAACAATGAGTGTTGCTGGGGGCGTTCCCAGCAACATCCATGGCCTTTTGACACTGCCCCAGATTTACGAGAAATCATAAATCTGAGGCAGTGTGTAATGACGAGGCACAGACAGATGTAGGAGGTCATGGGTTTATTCACAGGAAAGAGCCGTCCAGCTAAAAGGGGAGAAGAGCAGCTGCAACTGCCACACAGGGATACTGGGAATAGAATGGTTAAGCTTAGGAACATTCAGGACATGAGGATACTACAGATTACATCATAGGATTCCAGTAGTGGAATTATAACAAATGACAACTATTACAGATCACCACACACCTCCCTCCTTTTTGAAAAGAAAAAAAATTGTGGATAAAACAGTAGTTATGAAAAAAAAATTTAAAAGTAATCACGAAATTTGTATGGTCTGACTATTGTTCTTGAACTTTTTCTTAAACTATTACCAACATCAACAATTTTAGGAGAAAAAACAGTTGTACGGGAAGGATCTTTGGCAACACGAGAAGTACTCCACCAATTACCATTAGACAATTTAACAGCATTTTTGCGAACTTCAACTACCTGTTGAGAATCAAGAAATTTTGAAAAGCCTTTCTTAACAGTGACAGGATTTTTTATCCTAACCCAATCACCTGCTCGAATATTAGGAAGTAATTCTTTGCATAGATGTTCATTATTGGGTAGAGAATTCAAAGATTTTTCGCTAGCACATTGCCATACCTCTTCTAAATTACATCCTTTGTGGGAATTTTTAGCCATCCAAAAAGGGAAAATTTGGGAACAAGCTTTTCTTCCTCTCATGAGCTCGAAAGGAGAAAAACCAGTGGCAACATGAGGAGAAGTACGATAGGACCAAATGAGATTTTTTACAGCTTGAAAAATACAATTACCTGACCTGAAAGCAGCTTGTACACATTCTACAATTACTCTATTGAATCTCTCAGTTTTGCCATTGCTCTGGGGATGATATAAGGGAGTCCTTGTATGTTTAATACAACAGTTTTTTAAAAAAACATTCATTTCTTTGGAAATAAATTGCACACCGTTGTCGGTGAGAATTTCTTCTGGACAACCCTCCCTCAAAAATATTCTACTTAAACAGTCAATGACACTTCTAGAGTTGGGAATATTAATGGGTTCAACTTCAACCCATCTGGAAAGATGATCAACAAGGACTAGAAAATACTTCGAGGTATTGGGAAGAACATGGAATGGACCTAAAAAATCAAGACCAATTTTCTGCCAAGCTCTAATGGGAGGAGGAACAACAGAATTACTAACACCCTCTAAAATAAGGACTTTATCACTGGTATTGCACTGCGTGCAAGCTTTGACAGTTTCGACAATTTGATTGTCCATTTTAGGCCACCAAAAATTTGATCTGACACTTCTCTTTGTAATAGTGGCTCCTAAGTGTCCAGAATGTGCATTATTAATTATTTTCTCTCGGTAAACAAAAGGAGGAATAAATTTATTACCTCTAACAACTTTGCCATTTTCTAATGAAAGCTCTGAATTAATTTTCCAATAGATCTGAAGTTCGGGAGAAAGAGATTTTTCTTTAGGCCAACCTTTTTGAATAAAGGACGATACATCCTTAAGTACAGCATCATTTTCAACTGCTTTGATCCATTCACTTTCTGCAAAGGAAACAGAATCTTCAGAAATGTTGGCTACAAAGCATTCTTCAATCTCATTTTCCCAATCCTTATCCTCAGAATCTTGTATAGGTAATCTGGACAAACAATCTGCCCGTTTGTTTTTGCCACCTGGAATGTAAATGACTTTGAAATTGAATTCTAATAATTTGGTGGAAAGTCTTGCTAAACGTGCAGTGGTACGATTGATGTTTCTGCCTGATAATATATCAACAAGGGGTCTATGGTCGGTCTGAAGAATGAATGATCGGCCCCATAAGTAGGATTTGAATTTCTCTATACTCCAAACACATGCTAGGAGCTCTTTTTCTATTACAGAATACTTCCTTTCAACAGGACGAAGAGTTCTGGAAGCGAATCCCACTGTAAATTCTTTTCCGTAAGCTAATTGAGAAAGAACAGCTCCTAAACCATATTCACAGGCATCAACAGTGACTACAGTTTCTCTATTACTGTTGAATGGTTGAAGGGCAGGAGCTTTAGTTATATGTTCTTTAATTAGTAGGAAACCTTTCTCACATTCATCAGACCAGTTGAAAGTAGCGCCTTTTTTGAGTAAAATCCTAAAACATTCAGTAGTTTTGGCATAGTCTTTCATGAATTTCGAGTAAAATTCACAAAGACCCAGAAAGGACAAAAGTTGTTCCTTGTTGGAGGGAGGTGGAGCTTCAATAATGCTTTTGACTAAACCTGGTCTGGGTTTAATGCCATTTTCGGAAATAACATGACCAAGATATTCTACTTCCCTTGTTTTGAATATACATTTAGTCTTTTGTAAAGTTACACCCCTTTGTTCTAAAATGTTGAAAACTTGATCAATGACTTTCTCATGTTCAGTTTCAGTTTCAGTAAAAATGAGAATGTCATCTTGGAATACTACCACATTAGCGAGTTCATCAAACATTTCTGACATGATTCGCTGAAAGACAGCAGCAGCAGAAGCCAAACCAAAAGGAAGGCGACGAAATTGAAAAACACCGTCAGGCGTTACAAATGCAGTGAGATGTCGTGAGAGAGGATGTAATTCAATTTGGTGGTAAGCTGCTTTAAGATCAAGTTTGGAAAACCAAGTGGAAGAGCCTACTTTGGTTATTAAATCCTCGATGCGGGGAAGGGGAAAACCATCAACCCAGATTGCCTCATTAAGGTTGCGTAAATCCACACACATCCTAAGGTCACCAGACCTCTTCCTGGCCAAAACTATGGGAGAAAGCCATAATGTGGATTCTACTTTTTCAATGATTCCTTGTTCACATAATGATTTTAGATGTTTGGATAAATCATTTCTAATGCTCAATGGGACATTTCTAAGTTTATGTTTGATTAGAAAAACGTTATCTTTAACCTTAATGAAGTGTTGAAAATTGGTAATCTTACCAAGGCGATCTTCAAAAATGTTCTCATATTTACTTTCCCACCATTTATTGTTTAATATGTTGCATGCAGGAAGAGGTAAATGCTTTGAATAAGGAGGATTGTGCTCTTCAATGAATACAGGATTGGGTAAACCCGGTTTAATGGTAATACCAAATTCAGCTTGATGTATGAGACCGAGGACATTAATGCCTCGTTTGGCAACATAGACTTTCCCTTTAATATGTTTATTAAAAATGTATATATCGGCCCAGAAGTATCCTAACAGATGAATTCTGCTTCCTTCAAAAGCTACAGTAAGGATATCAGGAGGGAGTAAACATTTGTTTTGCCAAAAGTGAGAATATTTGTCATGAGAAACAATAGTAATGCGAGCTCAAGTGTCTACAAGTAATTGAACGTGATAACTGTTGATGATAGTGTCAACTTCGGGATCAGGAATATGAAGAGTGAGGTTGGAATTGTCACTATTTTTACCACAACAACATATTCTTGATTAGTTACATCACAGTCAGAATTATCAGTGGAAAGTACATGAGAGTTTAAATCGGAGAAAGAATCATTTTCATTCATAACACATCGCACATTGCCTCTTTTACCTCTCATGCAAACTTTTGAGAAATGACCATGTTTTCCACATTGGCTGCATTGTTGATTAACAGCAGGGCAATTTTTGTAATTAGAAACATGGTAGGAGGAACCACATCTGAAACAAAAAGTACTTTGACTAAATTGTCTATTAGGCATATAAGGTCTTCTAGTGCCCATTCTTCTAAAATAACCACGTGAGTCACGAGGAATGTAGTTAGGTGTTTTGATAGGAGTAGGCATTTTGGTAGAGACAGCACTTGAAATAGACGTATTAGAAAGTGAGACTTCTAATTGTTTAGAATCTTCTAAGGATGTTCTATACTTTTAGCTATGTCTATAGCTTTATCTAAAGAAGGATCTTTGCAAGATAACAGTTTTCCTTGAATTTGTTTGCATGAGCAACGGGCAATAAGTTGATCCCTAATAAGTTGTGAGGTGAAGTTTTCAAATTCGCATTTGGAGGCGAGAATTTTCAAGGCAGTTACGAAAGTGTCGATGCTTTCTTCGGGTTTTTGAACTCTAGTGAAAAATTTGTAACGGTGTACTACCATGTTTTTGGTTTTGACAAAGTACTTGTCTAATCTGGCTATTGCTGTTTCAAATTCATCTGGAGTCTCACCAGGAGGTGGGGTGTAAGAGGGTAAATGATCAAAAACATTTTGACCCTCTACGCCAAGGTGATAATACATTAGATTCTTTTTTCTTTTCTGCGCGATATCTTAGACCATCAATGGCACCTAAATAAGCCATGAAGGATCTCAACCAAAGTTTCCATTCAAGGGGAGGATCACCAGGAGTTTGGAGAAATGGAGCTGGAGCAGTAACATTCTGCATTGTGAGATTCTCAATTTTTGTTTGTGTTTGTTAATTGAAGTGAGAAGAAAATAAAATTTTTTTTTTTTTTTTGAAATTGTGAAGAAAAGTTGTACACACTAGCGTGAGTATATTGAAGAGGAGCTGTGCGCATCAGCGTGAATATTTTGAAGAAGAACTGTGCACACCAGTGTGAGTATATTGAATAAGATTTGTGCCATCAGCGTGAGGATATTGAAAAAGAGCTGTGCACATCAGCGTGAGTATAATTTAAAATGTGTACCACGTATTCGTTTTGATTTAAATGTGAAATATTTGCTGTGTGCATATGCTGTGCACATCAGCGTGGTAAAGTTTCTTTTATTAGTAACAGAGATTTGCTTGAAGGCAGTAGCTTTGTATTAAAGTAGATGAGGCTTTTGTGACGATAGTGGAGTTCGAAGTTGGAGTTTTTTCGTGCTGAGGCTTTGTGACGTTTTATTTTCCAGAAGTTGAGTCAGCGTCAGAGCGAGATGAGACGTGGGTGTCGTTTTGGTAACCAGCGTTCGTGGTAAGCATCGCTGTCTATGGCAACCAGCGTTTGTGGAACGCGGTGAGCGTGGTGACGTAGAGTCACTGTTCGTTAGGACGTCATCATAATGAGGAGTAGTTCGTTGTGTAAGGATCCGAGAAAATTGTAGTGCGCAGTGCAGTAGGCGTCAAACGAAAGTCATAGTTGTACAGGTAAAATAAATTGGGAGCGCTGTTGATGTCTATGAGATGGATTGACAAAAAAAACTGCGCGCGCTGGAAGAGTGTTGCGGAGTTGGGCGTAGATTAGCGCTGTTGAGCTGTGACGGCTCTCGGTGTCGGTTCTCGGTGTAGGTTTGCGTTATAATAATTGAGAAGAGTACTCACGCATTTCCTGTGAAGAGAACATCGTTGTAGATTTGATGACGTGAAGTGCCGACTGTCTCCGTTCTTGACTCTTACAGTTTTCGACGGTTGTTCGTTGTAGAATTAGCAGAAAAGCAGGTGACCATCCTCTGTCGCCAATGTAATGACGAGGCACAGACAGATGTAGGAGGTCATGGGTTTATTCACAGGAAAGAGCCGTCCAGCTAAAAGGGGAGAAGAGCAGCTGCAACTGCCACACAGGGATACTGGGAATAGAATGGTTAAGCTTAGGAACATTCAGGACATGAGGATACTACAGATTACATCATAGGATTCCAGTAGTGGAATTATAACAAATGACAACTATTACAGATCACCACACAGTGCCAAAATCTTACGACGTAAGGGAGGCACAACGAGGAGAAATATCTTTATTTATCCTCATTTTTCGTTTTTCTATATTTGCTGCATTCTGCAGCGCACAAAGAAAAAGGAAAAAGCGTCTTGTGATTATTTTTGTACAGAAAGGTCTCCCTTCCTCTACAAAAATAATCATCCCCGCAACGCAGGTACCCTTGCACCATGTTGCAAAGGTGTCTCCGTTGGAGCACGGCAGCCCATTGTGCGCCGGTGCAGGGGAAAAGGACAGGAATGTGCCATATCTTATAGATAACGTCGCATTCCTGCCCTTTTCTTTTGCCATAAGGAAGCGCAGCAGGAAGGCCTGCTGTGCTGCCCTATGGCAAAACCTCATAAATGAGGCCCTACATGTCTATCACAGCAATATTAGACATCATACATAGGAACTCCAAGGCTGCCTTTTACTGCATTGCAGACAAAACATACAAAGAAATTAAATCCAAGGAGGGGTATAGAAGGAAAATCTTGCCACCTTCGCTGTAGTAGAATCTAAATCTTCTGTCACGTTAGTAAAGGAGATTTTCATTCTATAACAAGACAGATGGCTCGAATATGACATGTCTGAAGCTCACCAGCAATACCGCTGAAAACATAAGCAACAGGTTTAAAATAGTACGTCATAAAGATAGACCTTGAGATCAATCCACTGATTTCATAATATCCTCAAGGAGTCCAGAAAAACATGAAACCTTTTGACACCATCGCTCCCATTGAGGAACAGGCACTAGCAACAGTGGTATTGATACTTGCCTGCCCCATGATTCACTTTCCCACCTTACCAAAGAAGAGATTGGAATAGGGTGTTATAATTAAACAGTGGTTTTCTCTTCCAGAACAACCTTTTTAAGTTTCATATGTCAATCACTTACGTAGGAATGACAAATACAAAATGCAGGTTTGTTTAATATCACTTTTTCTTGCAACTTGATAATTACGTTTTCGCGAATGTATAACAGCATTTGATCTGAGCTGCATTATCTGTTCTAAAATAATTATAGCTGAGAAAACTGATGATTTAATTTTTTGTTTATTATTATTGTTCAAAGAGCACTGGTTTACAGAACAAAAATAAGCAAAAGAACATTAGGCCACTTTCTGCTAATTGTTTATTCTAAAAGATTCAACAATGACCAGATAATTTTATAAAAGTTTGGAACAGAGTGTGAAATTGTGAACGGGGCTTTATGCCTGAAGGCAGATACGAAAAAAGGCCTTGTAGAACTGCTTTACCTAGTGTAGCTGAAGCTAATGGGAAGTGCGTTCAGCCTTCACTTGATGGGTGGCTTGTCAGCTAGTGCAGACACAAATACTAGACTATGCTATTATATTGAACAATAACTTAATTATTCAAAACATATATGAGCATATCAACCATCTTTGAAATTGGAATTAGGCGTTTTTTGGTGTTCAGTTTAACTTTGTAAGACATAAGATGATAATGCTAAACTGCCACATAGGGCCCCATTAGGATGGCGGGCAGAGTTTAGTCGACCCGCCATTGTAGCAGTGCTGGGACTGGCTGCCAGCGGCGCGGTGGTCGCGCACCACCAATTAGAATGCGACCCCACCCTGGCGGTTGCATTCCGCATCTTCAACATTGCAGCGGGTGCTGCTGTAATCAGCACACGCCCCAATCCCAAAGAGGCATGCTGTGCATTGACATGCACACGTAGCAGGCACAGCACGGTGCCAGCCGCCCTGTGCATGGCAAGGAAGGGGTACCCCCCCCAGTGCAGCCCATCACTCCCGGGGGCCCGCAACGGGCCCCCAGCGCAATTCCCGCCAGCCTTTCCACCATGGAAAGGCCTTTTACCACCAGGCACTGCCACCAAATTATGCCTGAGTTTCGCCCGGCCGGCAATCGTGACGATTATCGACCGGCGGAAAAGTGGCGGATGGACTTTCCGTCCGCCGTGGTACCCCCCGCCATGGTAATATGGCGGGGGTAAATGTGGTTGTGATGGAGGGCGGATCGCCACCGCCGGCAGTTGCGATCCGCCCGCCATCATAATCATACCATATGTTGGAATATTTTCTGCTGTTCACGTTATTCATAAAAGTTGCAGCTACTAGTCTGTTTGGTTTTATTATAGTTACAGTTCATACTATGTGCACTAGGTTAGGATTTTAATTTTAAAATAAGTATTTAAAATGTATCCATTGTTTCTTAGTGTTTTGAGTGTGTCTTTTTATCTTGAAAGTAGGATTGGGTTCCACTAATCATCTCTGTGATAATTCACAAGATTGATCGTTACCTGAAAACCATCCAATTCAAGCACTGCTCAGTCGCGTATGCTGTGTTTAAATTCCAACTGACTTTCAGTCACAGTTTGGCATGCTGACAAAGGCCTTAGTGCCAGAGGGTCTAGAAAGCCTAAGTTCTTGCCTGTGTTCCACAAAATTTATCAATTTCTCAACAACTCATTTTGGCACCCTGCCCCAGGGCACGTTCTTCTACACCTAAGAGAAATTTTAGAAGACCTATTCAAGAAACTCTACATTGTAATATTGCATACTTAAAAAATGAATAAATCACCTATAAGGGTCTCAAGGCACTGAATTGTAGGCATGGGGACGTTAAGTGATTTGCCCAAAATCAAACGATGTTGTGCAGACACAGAGACTTGAACTTGGTTCCGGCAGCTCTAAAGTCGGTAGCTCAGGCCGGTACTTCAGTCAGCCTAGATAGGTGCTTCCTTTCTGTGGTGGGTTTGTTAGACACTTGACTTATAAAAGGTTATTCTCCAGTTTTATATCAGTTTTTAATCTCATGCTTTGAATCTGTTTGTTGATAATGGCGCAAGATGCTCCTGTTCAAATTGGGGTACATTTCAGGGCACCAGTTATGTTATGTTATGTTATGTTATCGGAGGTTTTATTAAGCGCTCAGCTACTCTAGCAGAGTGTCCCGTCGCTAGTGTCCAGTTACACACTATCATCTTGCTGGATGTGTCCCTAACTCTGTAGTGCGATAAATTTTGTTCTAAATGCACATGCTTCATACCCTTTTGAAATACTCTAATTATGGGCAGAGTTTGGTGCTGTAGTTCCCAATACTGGGAACGTTTATAAATACAGAGCTGCTGCGCTAATTACAAAACTACTGTGTCTTAGAAGTTCTGTTAGTGTATTGAGAACATCAAGCATGGCTTGTCGGTCAGTTACCCCATGTAGTTCAAAACATATGAATGTGTCTCTTAAGTAATGAAGGGGCTACCAGGCCCATATTAGCTTACCATATATTGACACAGGAAATCTGCAGATTGCAGAAGTGAGATAGTTACTGAACCAGGTAGTGGCTAGCTATAGGCGACTTAAGACAGCATGTTCTACAACAGACTGCCACTGAAGCATTTGCTCTCGGTCCTGCAGAGCATGTGCATCCCACAGTGCAGACAATTAGTTCACAGACTATTAATGCCATCATGGGCCAAAGCACCCGCAAAGCAAATTAAATTCCATTTAGGTTTGTTTGCATAATCAATCAGATGGAAGAAGTTTGACCTTACCTGACACCCTAGGCTAGGAATAGGATATTAACTATGTGTTTTCCCCTTGAGATGGTACCACCTGGAAAAAGATAGTACAACTTAGAGAACAATATTGGCGAGTATTTCCACTACTACACATGGTACACCCTCATTAGCAGTGCTACTGGAGGTGTTGAAGCAGATACATAACGAGCATGGAGTTGCGCTTGCTCTGCATTCAGGGATGAAATGAATGAGCAATTTTTAGGCAATCTCCTCAATAGTTTTGAGTAACTTTTGTAAAGAAGTTAAAGCCCTGGCAGTGCACTAACATTTGGCAGTGGTTCTCCTTCAGGATTGTGAACGGCAACCTCCCAAAACAAATTTCAGAAGCTTACACTTCTGTGGGCCATGATACTCTAGATACACAGGCTATAAACCGCATCTCAAAGCAAGGAATGAGAAGAAGTGTTCCGGCACGGAAAAAGCTGCACCGGAGACTAAGAAAAAGCAAAACAAAAAACAAGGACAGGATCTCCCTCAATGCAGGAATCCAATAGGCGTGGATAATAATTGCGAGACTAGGATGAAATATGAAAGCCAGATCAGTATCAGAATCCTCATTGCCATTCTTTATATGATGAATACATCAAGTATTATGCACTGCAATGCAGTTAGCAATCATCAAGTGTGCAGTATATGATGACCCACTGATGCCTTCATTAGTGAGGCCAGTTCTTGTGAGAATGAGACTGCCAACAGTGTCTGAGATCAATCTGCTGTTTCATATACCAGCTAACTCACTCTGACCATGCAAATTTGTAAGTGGGTCTAGTGAATGGTGCTCAAGAGCCTCTAATGATCAAAAAAGCTTCCTGCGAAATATCTGGGAAATTCCAAGATCCCCTGAAAAATTCCATTACATTAGTTGAAGATGGTCCTGCAACATCAACTTGTGTGGATTGCCTAATGGATTGGTTCGGATGTGAGAGAAGAATGAAAGATGTTTGGGGAAATTCACTGAGAATTATTCCCAATAACTGAGTATATCAAACTTGGCTTGCCTAAAATTGCATTAAAAGGTCCTAGGAGGTCGTCTCCCTTCTGATTGGAACCACTGACCTGAGAGTCACGGTGAAAGAACCTGAAAGATATGGTGAAAGAAGGGAATGCATACACTTGAAAATACACCAGGACAGAAAAAACACATCCACCAACTCCACTTTTCAATTTGTTCTCCATCTGAAAAACACAGGAAGTTTGAAATTCAATTGGATGGCAAACATGTCCACTCTGAGACCCCGAAAGTAATCTGTCTGATGAAACACTGACTGATGAAGATACTAGTCACTCTTATCTTGCAAGTACCTTGACCCCCAATCAGACATTGCGTTCGCCAGACCCGGAAGATATTCAGTGTGCCGCATGATATTCCTGTCTAGGCAGGAATACAAGAACTCTTACCCCAGAAATATTGTCCATCTTCAACAAAATGCATCAATTTACCCATATTCCGCACAAAACCTGACGGCAAGGAGTGTTAACCAGCTCAAATTAATTTATTTGACATGAGGTTTCTTCTTGCGATCGATCTTCTGCTGTTATTACCTTACCTTGCTCCTAATCCTAGCTTGCTAATGCCTGATTATAACGTGGTTTCAGAAAGTGGGCCAAAAAAGCATCTTCCATTCCATGCCTCCATTTTGGAGTGCCAATAGCCCAACTCCTCCTTTACATCGTATAAGGAAATCAACGCTAAGTGGAGGAGATCCTTTCTCAAATGCAGAGCCTTCCATTGCTGAAGAGCCCTGCAAGAGGATGAAAAGATAGCCTGAATGAATGTGGAACATAATCCAACAGTCTTGGCTAACTTGCATGGGGAAAACCTGTCTGATTTTAGTGCCACTCAAATCTCCTTTATCACTTTGATCGCTGACCTGGAAAGAAACAGGGTGGCCTTTGAGTCTATTGGAAAACTCAGAAATTGGATCTACGTGGGAAGTCACCCTTCAGCTCCATTTTCACTACCTAATTCCATAACTGCATTCGGAATTAAGGGGAATCGCAAAAAAATTGTGATTTCCACAATTGCGAACTGCAAAAAGGGTACATGCATCTCAAAAGGCAATTTTGCGATCGCAAACGGCCGAATTTTGCGATTCACACTATTTCCGATTGCAAAATGGTTTGATGCTTGTGCCCCTAAATGCCTTCTCCTTAATTGCCCCCTTTTTTAACGCAACTGCAGCCTTTCCTTCCCTACAGAAATCACTCTCTAAGACTCTCCTTCAATGACTAAAAAATAAGTTCAATGCAAAGGTCGAAGTGGGGGGATTCTGAGGGGCACAACATGCCTCTACTTTTCTAATTTTAGAAATACAGTTCCCCTATATTTTTCGAAAAGACAACCGTCCCAGGTCAGTTAATTATGGCAGTTGAAATGCTTCAGCTGAACAGGAATGCTAGGGCTCTTCTGTACTGTGAAACCGAGGGAGGGGCAGACAGCTACACAAGCCTACCTGCCAAGCTACATTCCACCTGATAGAAACGTAAATGTGCACAACTGATAAATCTGTAAATGTAAAGGTTGACTGGAGCCCGTATTGGATTTAGTTGATGGAATCACTTGAAGCTTCCTGATAACACACATGTATTCTTTTTGAGAAGTATTGTAAGAGTGCTAACAGCTAAGCTCTGAAGTATGTGCTTTTAAATGAGTTATAAAAAAAATGACACTCCTTTAGTCTGGGTATTACTAAAATCTATATTTTGTAAGCCTTCTGTAGCAGCCTATCCTATACTATGTGTAATGCTAGTTTTAAAATAATGACTTACATGTTCACAGTGCTTTCTGTCACTGACTGGAACCTTTTAGCACTAACCATATCTACGCAAGTCAATATTCTCAACTATGGGCGTGGCTTGAGCCACCACAAGATGTCCGCAACCTTGCAGAGCTCCGTGCCTCGGCAGAGATCGTTTCCATGTTGGAGCGGCTTAAACAGACTTTCGACCTCATGCCCTGAAGAATTATGGAGCGCTGACGCGGGGGCACAGATAGCTGCCTTTATTTTAGCTTTCTGCTCTGTTTTCCACCTGTTTTCCCCGTGTCATGTTCCTGTCAGGAGCGCTGGCTCCGGCCGCCAACTTCTTTGCAGCGGGAGTTACCGGCTTCATTCTCTGGTATGTGGCAGTTCTGTCATTGGCCATTCATGATGCCTTGGCCTTGCACACACCTGCCTCCTTTCATTCTTTAAGCACTGCCTTTCTGAGCAAGTTTGGCTCTACATTCATTTATTATTTTGAGGTCTGGATTTCTTCAGCCTGCCACAAATTTTTTTTTGCACAGCGTGAGTTGCCGGCTTCAATCTGTACACTTTTCTACATGTACTCCTGTTCTTTAGCATATGTTTGACCTCTCTTTTACTACATGGAGGTTTGAGTTTTATAAACTTTTACTACTTTGACTTGGTACTGCATATTTTTGGCTCGCCAGCTATATAGGTGGTTTCAGGCAACGCAGCACTATTTACTCTTGTTTTATTCAAGGAATATTCCTTTTTATCTTACCAAACGACATCACCGCTATCATGTCTTCCCTTCGCAAGGAGTCTCCTACTGCAGCCTCTAAGCGCCTCAAGAAAGACCCTAACTCACCTACAAAATCTCCTATGCCTATTACGCTAGAGGACCTTATGTAGGAGTTTAAGCTTATGAAACCCTTTATTCTTGACACCAACGCCACAGCGGCTTGATGAGAAATGGTCCAATCTAGAATCCAGAGTTTCTGTGATGGAGCACAGAATCAGTGACGCTCAGGATGTCCTCCCAAGGGTCGAAGCTCTGTCCAAGGAAATAGCACTCCTTAAGCAGCAGACGGAGGATTTGGAAAACCGCAATCAACTCAATAATCCTAGGATTTATGGTATTCCAGAAGACGCGGAAGGCCCGGATATGCTCCCCTTTCTCAAACTTCATTTACCTAAAATAGTTGGCCTCAAGGAAAGTACCCCACTCAACCTGCAGCGAGCTCATCGCATCGGTCCCAGGTTTGGCGGGTCTCCCTCTGCATCGTCAGTCAACCGTCCTAGAGGAATCATAGTCTTATTTTTGGAGTACACTGAATTGCTAATGGTTCTGTCTGCGGCTAAGCAAAGGAAGCAGATGTTGTGGTCTGGCCAAAAAATCTTTCTTTCTCAGGATGTATCCCGCGCCACTGCTGCTCGTTGTAAAGAGTTCCTCTCATTTGGTCCTGCTTTCCGCTCTATGAATGCTCAATGCATCACACACTCCACACAATACCACTCAGTGACACATTATTATATGCTACATTATTACACTGCACTCAATGCAACATACACTCCAAACAATACCACTCAGTGCCACATAATTACACGCCACATATTTACACTGCACTCAATGCAACATACACTCCAAATACCACTCAGTGCCACATAATTACACTGCATTCAATGCAACATACACTCCAAATACTACTCAGGGCCACATAATTACAGACCACATAATTACACTCCACTGAATGCAACACACACTCCACACAATACCACTCAGTGCCACATAATTAAATGCTACATAATTACACGGCGCTCAACGCAACATAAACTCCAAATACCACTCAGTGCCACATAATTGCACGCCACATAATTACAGTGCACTCAATGCAACATACACTCCAAATACAACTAAGTGCCACATAATTACATGCCACATAATTATACTGCGCTCAATGCAACATACAGTCCAAATACCACTCAGTGCCACATAATTACATGCCACATAATTACACTGCACTCAATGCAACATACACTCCAAATGCCACTCAGTGCCACATAATTACACGCCACATAATTACACTGCACTCAATGCAACATACACTCCAAATACCACTCAGTGCCACATAATTACACTGCGCTCAATGCAACATACACTCCAAATACCACTCAGCGCCACATAATACCAAGCCACATAATTACACTGCACTCCATGCAACATACACTCCAAATACCACTCAGTGCCACACGCCACATAATTACACTGCGCTCAATGCAACATACACTCCAAATACCACTCAGTGCCACAAAATTACACACCACATAATTACACTGCTCTCAATGCAACATACACTCCAAATACCACTCAGTGCCACATAGTTACACACCACATAATTACACTGTGCTCAATGCAACAAACACTCCAAATACCACTCGGTGCCACATAATTACACACCACATAATTACACTGCGCTCAATGCAACATACACTCCAAATACCACTCAGTGCCACATAATTACACTGCGCTCAATGCAACATACACTCCAAATACCACTCAGTGCCACATAATTACACGCCACATAATTACACTGCACTCAACGCAACATACAAACATACACTCCAAATACCACTCAGTGCCACTTAATTGCACGCCACATAATTACACTGCACTCAATGCAACATACACTCCAAATACCACTCGGTGCCACATAGTTACACGCCACATAATTACACTGCCCTCAATGCAACATACACTCCAAATACCACTCAGTGCCACATAGTTACAAGCTACATAATTACACTGCACTCAATGCAACATACACTCCAAATACCACTCAGTGCCACATAATTACACGCCACATAATTACACTCTACTGAATGCAACACATACTCCACACAATACCACTCAGTGCCACATAATTATATGCTACATAATTACAATGCACTCAATGCAACATACACTCCAAACAATACCACTCAGTGCCACATAATTACATGCCACACAATTACACTCTACTAAATACAACATACACTCCACACAATACCACTCAGTGCCATATAATTATATGCTACATAATTACACTGCGCTCAACGCAACATACACTCCAAATACCACTCGGTGCCACATAATTAATTGCTACATATTTACACTGCGCTCAGTGCAACATACACTCAAAATACCACCCAGTGCCACATAATTACATGCCACATAATTACACTGCACTCAATGCAACATACACTCCAAATACCACTCGGTGCCACATAATTAATTGCTACATATTTACACTGCGCTCAGTGCAACATACACTCCAAATACCACCCAGTGCCACATAATTAAACACCACATAATTACTCTATCTATCTATCGCCTTCACTCTGTCTATCTTGTTCTCTCAATGTTTCAAGCTTTATTACAAATGTCACAAAAAGATGTTAATATTTCACTTCTGTTCTTGCATTTTCGTCACAATAAAATACACTGAACATAATCTTCACAAAAGTTATTTACAAAAGTTTAAGCTATTGCCATTATAAATTACAATAACTTTTATTTAAGTATTAATTATTTACATTTTTTTAAAGCAATTGGTATTTGTAATATCAATACATCTAAGTCACGTAAATACAACACATATTGCATTACAAATGCTATAGGTGTCACAGTTGCGAAAGTTAAAAGTATTGGCATTGTAATTGACAAAGCTATTAATTTCGCTATTTTCAAAACTAACACATAAATGAAAAATGTGTCATTTACAATACCAATAGCTCATACTTTCCTAATGCGAGACATATTGCATTGCAAATGCTTGTCTTAAAAGTTACTCACAAAGAAAGATCTTACTCTTTTTTGATCGTCCTGAGGACTTAAGACAATTTATTATTCGTTACAAGGGAGAAGAATTGGAACTTTGGAAAACATGACTTTGGACTCCTTCATCATATGGTTCCTTTTGTTGCTCTACTCCGTTTACTGTGTCTTAGCTCAGTTTTGGCCTCTTCTTTCTCATTTTACAAGTTTTTGAGGTTTTAAGACTCATTTTTTGCTGTTAAATGTCTATCTTTATTCCGTCTGCTTTATAGTTGTTGTTTTCGTTGGTTAATATTCGTCTTCTTATCTGATGGCTTGATGATAATGTCTGGTTTTCTTTTTTCACAGATATGTCTTGTATGGTGCGGATACCCCTCCCTGATTTTTTTCACCTCATGGTGCCCTCCCTCCCATCCCCATTGTCTATTATTTTTCGTGTTTTGGTAAGTGTCTCTTTCTCCTTAATTGTCTGCGTATATCTTATATTGTTCACTTTGAGATTCCATGCTTCATGTTATTCTGTTATACCCTGCTGCTGTTCTTGTGGTTGCGCCTTACTATATTTTTCTTTCTATGTGCTTTTCGGGTATTTGCCGTTCCTCCTTGTCTTTGAGTTGTCTCCTCTGTCTTCTCCTCACGACTCCCCGCCTCTTCACGTTTCTCTTTTTTCTCTGGCAATATGCTCTGTTCTTTTTGACAGAGGCTTTTTTGCTTCTTGTCAACTTTCCTTCTTCTACCATTCCCCCTTCCTGGTCTCCTTTCTCCTCCCTCCTTCATTTCTTTTCTCCTTTCCTTTCCTTTTTCTTTCCCCTAATTCTCTTCAGCCCACTGTTTTTGCCTATTTCTACCCCCTTTTCTTTTCTACCTTATCACCATTTTACCATTCATTTTTCTTACTGGTTTCTACTACTCATTCTCTGGTATTACAAGTTTTCATGTGTTTATTTTGCAGCTATATAACTTATAAATTGCTTATGTTGTTGCTAAAAAGTTATAAATTGCATATCTTGTTGCTTAATGCTTTTTCTCTTCTGTTACCATGACTGATAATGTTCGCATTGTTTCAAGGAATGTTAAGGGACTACGCAGTCCTGTCAAGAAACAGAGGGTTCTTACTCATTTGTCTAGGCTCCAATGTAAAATAGCAATGCTCCAGGAGATTCATCTTAACAAGAGTGAGATTAATTCACTTAAAAAGCAATTTGTAGGTCATGTTTTTGTTCCCCATCTAAATATAGGAAGAATGGAGTGGTCACTTTATTTCACAAATCTCTTTCTCTTGTTTTGGAGGGGGAGGCCAAAATGTTGACGGACGATGGTGTACTATAAATGGTTCCCCTATCTCCCTTCTCAACATTTATGGCCCTACTGGTGTTGATTCACAATTCTGGAGGAACTTGTCTCACACTCTTCATTCTTGTCCTGACACTAATTTACTTGTGGGTGGGGATTGCAATCAGGTCATGGACCCTTTCACTGACAGGAAGTCCACCGCTAGATACATTCCCAATAAGATGCAAAAAAAGTTCACGACTACAATTCATTGTAGGGATTTGGTTGATGCATGGAGAATATTTCGTCCAGACAAACTAGAATACACTTTCTATTCTCCTACTCACAATTCTTCTTCTAGAATAGATGATATTTTTTTGAGTCCCCATCTTCTACCTAACTCAATCAATGCTGATATTGGGTCTATTCTCATTTTCGATCATGCCCCGGTTTTGATTAGCCTTGATCTCCCCTCTGAACCTTCCAAACCACGCAGATGATGTTTCAATAACTACTTACTCAAGGATCATAATTTTATGGAACGTTTTAAAGAGTTCTTGCTTGAGTTCTTCCCCAGAAACGTTAATTCGGATATCCCTTTTCACACTGTATGGGATACCTTTAATACGACGGCGAGAGGATTCATTATTGAACATGTTGCAGTTAAAAAGAAACAGTGTATGAAGGACTCTGCTTCCTTGTTGGTCTCCATTAAACACCTTGAACATGCCTACTTTACTTCTAATAATGAAGATACCCTAAAGAAACCAATTCAGGCTAAGTTGGCTTTTAATAGAAAATCGACAGAGCAGGCTTCTGGTACCCTACTTAAAGTTAACTCTAAATTCTATGGGAGTCGCAACAGAGCTGGCAAGCTTCTTGTGAATTACTTGAAAGTAAAGTCCAAACACTCTTAAGTGGCATGGCTTTGGTTCTGCTATTTTATCTCTTATTAGTCTGTTGTATTCCTCCCCTACCACTTCGGTTTTCGTTAACAGTTTTCAATTCCCTTATTTTACTCTCCAACGAGGCACTCGTCAAGGTTGCCCCCTGTTTCATTTGCTTTTTGTTTTGTCTCTTGAACCTTTTCTTCACTCCCTTAGGAACTCTCCTGTTTTTCGGAGCCTCACCCATAAATCTAATGAAGTCAAGTTCACTGCATATGCAGACGATATTTTGTTATATATGTCTGATCCTTCCACCTCTTTACTCGCGTTTATCGACCTCTTGTCCTCTTATGCTGCCTTGTCCGGATACAAGTTAAATTTATCTAGGTCTGATATTCTTCCATTAAACAAACATTGTCTTACAAGTATGTTTGAAGGAAGAGACTTCAAATGAAATACCAATTGTATCATTTGTTTAGGGATAAAATATTCTTCCTCAATTGCCAAAACAGTTCAACTCAACTTGGATGATATTTTACTAAAGATTTCTGACATGGCAGAGAGATGGTCTCCTTTATTTCTGTCTTGGTGGGGTAGGCTGGACACTTCTAAGATGATGATGCTTCCAGTAATTATCTTCTACCGTTCTATGTTACCGGTACGACTCCCTTTAAATTTTTTTAAAAATCTTAATAGTATCTTGAGTAAATGTATTTGGAATAATCAAAAAGTTCTAATTTCTCTGTCTGCTGTGTCTGCCCCCAAAGATAGGGGTGGGGTCAACCTTCCCAATTTCCGTCAATATCACTCCTCCTTTCTAATTTGTCAAGATCTTCCCTATCTCTCTTCTTCAGATGATTCTCCTATATCAGTATGGTGTAAATTGGAGGAATCTGTTATTCATCCACTCCCCTTTTCCTAGTTAGACAGCTTTACTCACCCTACTCGCTCATTCAGATCCCCTACCATTTCATATCTTATTTCGACCCTCCATCCCATTCTTTCTAAATGACGTTCACCACTCCAGCTATTCCTGGATTCCTATATTTGGCATAATTAAAATTTCTAATCGTACTATCTTCTGGAAGGATTGGATTGTCAAAGGGATTTAACAGGTTAAACACCTAATGCATAACAAACAACTTTTATCTTTCCAGGAAATCCAATCTAAATATGATTTACCTGGTACGTTCCTCTCTAAGTTTGACTCTTTGAGTTTTCTCTTCTCACTGAGACTACCTCCTCTTCTTCTGACCCTCTTACACAAGCATTACCTACCTCCCTTTCTGTCCGGGCCTCTCACATATACAAATTTCTCTATTTTTCTCTCCCCATTCATCCAATACCAAAATTTAACTTTTATGGGAAATGGATCTACAATATATTCTTTCTATATACACATGGAATTCCATTTGGGCTCCGATACATCACACTTCATGCAATGCCAGTGCCACTCAAACTCTCTATTATTTTTTATCAAAGATTATTTTTAACCCCTTTATCTGTTTCCAAATTCAGTTCTGACTTATATCCTAACTGTTGGTCCTGTAAAAACACTCCTGGTACATGTATTCAATCCTTTTTTCTCTGCCCTGATATTTCTATTTTTTGGACAAAAGTATGCAAGTCAATTACCTCTATTTGCTCCATTAATTTTCCCTTTGGTATCTACTCCATATTTTTGGGTAGTAATTCCATACATTGGTTGGGTACTCGCAAAGTAGGCTCATAGGTAGATTTGTTCATTGCTATTGCTCTTCAGGTTATAACTTCTAATTGTAAGGATGCCTCCAAGGTCTCCTTTTCTGCCTGGTGGAATCTATTATGTCATCATCACAGGCTCGATAGAGCTTCTGTAACCACCTCACAGCAACTTATTCGAAAGGAATCCTTCTGGTCTCCTCTCACCAATTATATTTCTTCCTCTGCACTGCCTGCCAAGGACAGTAACTATGTTTTTCAGCCGCCGAGAGTGCTGTGTTTATTCCTTTTTTTAATGTTCTTGTTTTATAGATATTATATTGCTATTTGCGATTTGGTATTATCGGTGATCGGAAAGCTTTACTAGATTATATGATAAGGTTGCTGATACCTTTTATATTCTTTCTTTCTTTCCTTTTCTTTTTTCTTTTCTCCTACTTTCTTCTCTGTCTCTTTCCTCCTCCTTTTCTTTCTTTTTCCCTTCTCTAATGTATAAAACTTAAAAGCGAAAATGCTAATTTATTATGGTACTCTTTGATTTTTTTTCATTCTTAACATTGTATGATGTATCAGGTTTTTCTCTGTTTTCCATTTATATTATTTTGCTACACTCTTGATTCGTGTTTGATGCTCTTTTTTAAAATAATTTTGTACCCTGTTTTCTTTACCTGTTTCAATAAAGCTTTCTAAACAAAAAAAATATTCTCAACTACGCCAACCGCGATTTAATTCTAAGGCTTTCTAATGTATGAACTAATAGAGGATTCATAATGTGCAAAATTGTTTCCCACTGATTATCATAACCTCCATTTAATTTTCATTTAAACTGTGCTTCATTTTACATTTAGTTGCATAAAACATTTACAGAATATTTCGTTTTTAAGCAACTTCTTTGACCATGCCCCCATTCACTAACCACACCCCCAATGCGAGCAGCATCACAGTTCCCATACCTTCTTTTATGCATTTCGAACCCTGGTTCCAAGAGGGAAGTAGACTAGTCTGTGCTGATTTCATTCACAAACTTGCAAAACTCAGATCACGTCATCTGACAGGCAACAAATTCCTCTCAGACGCGAGCACCTAGCAAAGTATCCTAGCGTGCAGAGTTAACGTGCAGCTCCTGCCTATGAAGATCCGTGCTTGCCCAAACACAACAAATAACAGTGGGGGAGGCTGTGGGTGGGAGTCAGAATACTTAACATCTAACGTAGGCAGAGAGGGCGACTCAGGCAAGACAACATCCCTGGAGGGAAAGATGAAAAGTTAGATACAAGACAGAACACAGAGAAAACAAATATGAAAGACAGAGAAAAGAACAGTAAGAAGAAAATGACTAACAACAGCGAGGGTAGAATGAGACATTTAATGGAGAGGGGAATGTATAACAGGGAACGAGAAACAATATGTAGCTGTATGGTGAAGAAAGATGGGAGCTGGAGAGCTGCAAGTGCTGGAAGGATCTCAGACGGAAGTGAAGGATGCTGAACTCAGGAATTTATGGGAAGTCCTGAGAAAGTTCAGGAGAGGGCCTAACAGGCCCCCGTAGAAGAAAGCCTTAAGGAAACTAGAAAGAAGAAAGAAACTGGGAAAGGAAAGAAAGAGGCAAATCAGCGACATACAAATGTAAGAAAGGAAAACTCAAGAAAGATAACCATGGTCTGGAAAGTCCAATTGGTCGCACACTGCTTGTCCTATCAGCGTGTTGCCCCAAAGCATTGTGGTCCATGAAGTAAGCATCAGCGGGTGCGGCTCTGCCAGGGTCTTGAGCAAAAAATCACTGTCGCGTTGGCCATCCCTGGACACGTGTTTCGAGGTTGTTACCTCTCGTCAGCAGGGAATAGGCATATATGTAGGGGTGCTGCGTAGGCTGCCAAAAAATATCCTCAGGTCCATGGTCTGGAGTTAGGAAGGGGATTATAGCTTAAAAAGAAGTGACAACATTTACAAAAGAAAATGTTTGAACACCAATCCATTTCCCCATGAAGAGACTAGATGTTTGTGAGCCATTTTTAGGTCTCGCATAGGCAGCGCTTGCGCTGTCTCTTCGAATCAGGCTGCATTCAGGATATGGGCTTTAAGCTCCGCACATTGCCTGCCCATGTTTTCAATTGACTCTTGTGGCCGTCTTTTGTAAATGCTTTTTTTCTTTGGTTAGTTTGCTAAGTTTTCCCTCTTTATTCCCTCCTTTTCTACCCTGGTAACCTCCCATGAGGACTGGCCCTTTTACATGTGCTCTTAATCTGTGTGTTTCATTTACAATTGCAGAGCACTACTTTTTTAATTAGCTGATGTTGCAGGCATAAAGCTATCACTTCCCGACCACACTTCCCCGACCCTAATGGTATTTTTAATGTATTTTATTTCTATCAGTAGAGCGCTTTATTTTAAAGTATGCTGGCTGCCCCTTTATTCCTTTTTTAAAATAAAGAACTGAAAACATACTTTTACTGTTAGCGCAGCCCTCACATTTTATCATTTAGTTGCAGCTTCGGCTCGCTCGCCCATCTCCATTATTAAAATAAAGAACTTAAAACCTACTTTTACACCGGCGTTGCATCTCTTTAACTTCAGCTGGCCACCATTCTTGTTTATTTTGTTGCAGCAAGACATGTTTTCAGAAACATATCTAATGGTATTTTTCATATTTTTATTTACTTTCTTTTGTCGCTTAGCATGAGCCCTCACAGGGTGCAGTACCTTATGTGGCCAAAAGGTGTAATATGTGGTACTGCACCCTTTCACTGCTTCAAGCACATCAAATAAATGTTGCTGTACCTACAGTAATGTGCTGCATAACTAAATACTTATAAGGCTCCAAACGCGAGACCTATTGCATTGCAAATGCTTGTTTATTTTCTGGTTTTACCGTACACATAATTTTCTGGTTATTGGCACTAACCGCCTTTCAAAATAAAGAAGCACATCCCTATGATACTCCACCCGCTAGTCTGTCCTTTGTTGAGCCAGGGTCAAGCCCGAAACAGCAGGCCACGTGAACGTGCACTTCACAGCTAAGCACTCCTTTCATCGAGTGCTGGAAAAGACAATAACCTTGTGGCCTCACGCCGGATTGCAGGCTAAGAAGCTGGCATAAGATTAAAGGGTCTCCATGCATTCAGAAAAACTTAAGAGAAGTTGACAATGAAAGTATCGGCACAGATGCTTTGTCTCCACTGGGTCACAGCAACAAGAGAAAATGCCCTCGCCCTAGGCACTGAGCTCAAGCAAACCCCAGGTAATCAGAAGTTATCAAAATTAGTGAACCGAACGACAATCCATTAAATTATTTCACTGGAAATATAATTTGTGATACTTATTCTTCTGCTAGAGGAGGAACAAAGATTAAGTGCTCTCAAGCTGGGCTATTTATACTGAGGAATGGTTGTCACCAGTCCCTCTATGATGTCATATTATTGAAACGTCTGATATACTGACCATTTGGGAAACGTCATGCTTGGTACTACCATTTGTATTTCTGAATATTTTACTTTGCTGCTAGAGTTGACAAGAAAGAAGATTCACTCATAATCGAGTCTCTGTTCTTGTAACAGAATTACAGTTTTAAAACGTAAGTGCATGCTAACTATCTAGTAGAGGAAATGTCACCTTTGTATTTTCCCCTACATTTGAGAATATGAGTCTTTTACATTTCTAACAACATTTACCTCAGCTAATTCTACTAATTTGCATGCAAAACCATAGTCCTAACTTGAGCTTCAGTTCTGTCTTTGCTCTAATTACACAACAGCCTTTTATATATGCACATAGAAACTTACTGATATTTGGACATTAAAGGCAGAAATTAATCACCTCTCTTGCTTACTTCCCCTCCATAGACCTAAGACCGCCGAATTTATAAATGACCCCCAGTGCGGAGGTCATTTATAAAGCATTGGCAGGAACCACTGTCATGGCGATTACCTGAACCACTGTCATTGCCATTACCTGATTTGTATATGGATGCATCAGCATAACACAATCCTGCATCAATAGTCCTGGCTCCTTGATATTTTCATTTTTGATTTGTGTTTTGTATCATTAGAGAAGTAATTTAGCTTAGGTAGACATTGCCAATCTGGGCCAAATTTTTCTGGACGGAATTGTTTTAAAAAGCAGATGTGTTGCAGGGATGATGTAATATTTCAGGAACCATGAGGCCTATATACTTCATTTGTGTGTTAAAACACAGATATTGGGGGTCAAGGAGTCTTATACAGACAGAATATAACTCCCCAGAGCAACCCTTCCACCATTTCCCATAATGGCAGCTCTATAATGATGTGTTTTAGTCATCATACTGGTAATTTATTTTACTATTGTTTTTGTTTCAGGTTTTCCGTTGATTCAATATGTTAAACATGAGCAAAGCAGGTGGTAGACAAGGATCTCTATCTCCAGGCAGAGTGTTGCTAACTAAAAAGTTTGAGGACTCCTCCAGCAAACAAAAATGTGTCATATGCCAAACTATTCCGCAAGAAAAGCTAACATCAACTGCGACTGGACAGAAAAGAGTTCAAGATGCTGCATAAATTTGACAAGTCAAAGTTCATAAAAGATTGAAACTGATGGGTGAAGAGGGTCAAATATTTTTATCATTGTAACAACAAGTGCTACAATGGAAAAAATATGTCACAAAATAGCAGACACCAACAAGAATCCAAGTCTTCTGTGAAAGCGATGACAACCAAACCCAATGCTCATCCACTTAAGAAGATCGAGAGCTACCCCTCGTCAACCTCCAACATCTGATCAGAAAGCAGATGATCTCTAATGTGCTCTTTGTGGTTTCGCAAGAACAAGGGCCAAAGTGATTGACGAAAGAAAGTACAGAGTATGTGAGTCTGAAAGGGAGACTGCAGCTAGTTTCTTTTAAGATTAAGTTTTCAGCTGAATAACTGATCTATGCAGCAAGGTCAATGTATTTGTACCAAATTCGTATGGGCACCCAAACTGCATGCTTGCATACATTCAAAAATATGTATGTACAATGAGCTCCTAGCAGCACATTAATCACCAGCCTTCAGTTAAGTTTGCACTCTTCGAGAAAGCAAATGAAGTTTTAGAGCCATTCTTGAGTGCTGGCTATGGGTTCACACTCATTGAGATCAGAGGAATAATGGTCAACATTGATGAGACTGTAGTGATCCATAATAATGAAATTAAGATTTTTCTGGTAAGAATGTACAATGACAGAATTGGTTTTTGTCAGTCTAAAACAAAGAATAAGCCACTTATGGTGTTTTCATTTGATTTGACTCCTGAAGTTCTTGCTGCCAACATAAGATCACAGGATGCAGTAAAATCAGCAGGAACTATTTTAAGAAATGTCCTGAAAGATTTAAGTTTTTGACTTAATAACAACTTTTGTGATGCCCTAGAGCTCCGCAATTCATGGGAGTCAACAAGAATGCTTGATGTTGTCTTAATTTTTTTTACATCATTGTTTAATATTAGCAAAGCAAAACTGTTACAAACTAAAGTTCTTGAGTTAGGAACAGAAGCCGACAAAATTAATGATGGCTTTGAAGATATAAGCGAAAAGTGGAAGACAATCCCATGAACTGACAGGCTTATGCTGTGCAAATGTACTGTTTTTGCCAAATGTTTAATGAATCACATCACTGCAAAAAGAAAACTCTGCTATACAAATTGACTGCCCATGCAATCTATGACAAGTGCAAAAGTAGAGAGCTAATCTCTTCAATGAATAGGATTGGTGTAGCAACAAGTTACAATGACATAGTATGGAGCAGGAACGTGTTAGCAGCTCATGCTGTAAAATTGTGTGACTCCGACAGCACACCAAGTCACTTGGCCAGGAAAGTATTTACTATTGCTGCTCATGATAATTTTGATTTTGAAGACAACTCTTCTTTGTCTGGAACATCTAGCACACAAGATACTGCCATTGTGCTTTTTCAAGACTGTACCAATGAAGTAGCTACTGGAAAACAAGCTGTGTCAGCTGTTGGAATAAACAAAAGTAGCTGCAAACTTATAACCCAACTGCCTTGCCAAAGTGTGCAAAATCATTACAAGCCATCAACACATCACAGCCTACCAGAAAGTTTCAAAGTGGCTAAGTACATGGATCTTGGAGAATGTGAGAAAATCAGACGAATGTGTACAAGTGGAACAACTGGCATTGCCTGCATCAACAATTCGAAATCTTTACCTGCATTTTGGTCATCAACATCAAACAAGATGAATAACAGATGTTAACTCGCCAAAACATTGTTGATGCTTTAGTGAACACTGAATTTCCAATAATTGCAAGTGAAATGATTGCCAATGAGGAGTTGGTGCCTGCAGAGATATATTCAAAAGGTACGGGCCATATTGTTCAAGAACTTAACAGCAAATTGGAGGAAGCTGACCTTCGTGTTGCAAAACATGTTGCGTCAGAGGGGTGGTCAATAGAAACCTAGCTAGAGTCCCCATCTCTGCATCTACCATTGACACTCACTCCTACCCCTCCCTAGCCGGCCTCCTAATAAACTGCCGGTCAGCTGTAAAGCATGCATCTGATGTCGCCGACCTCATCCTGAGACATAAATCTGACTTAGCGATCTTGACCGAATCTTGGCTCAAGGAATCCTCATTGCCCTACATAGACCTCTTAGTCCCGCCCAATTACAACATCGTAAGGATGGACAGGCACTTAAAGAAAAAAAAGGGGGAGGCATTGCCTGCATCTACTGCTCTAACATCCTTGTTATGGAACTGCCGGTATACCCTCCAGACTCCTGCGAATACCTCGCACTTTCCATTTCCAACACCACCTCCCAACTGTGCAGACTTCACATCTTTTACCACCTCCCCAGGCAAGAGTGACACCTTTACGGACCTCCTCATGGAAATCATCACACCCAAGGTTTCTCTAACCTCTAATGACATTTTCCTTGGCGACTTCAACTTGCATTGGAACATCTTAAGGACCCTCAGGTCAATGCCATCAGAGACTTCTTGACCGATCAAGCCCTAACCCAAGCCTGCTCTCTCCCTACTCATTCGAAAGGTGCCACCCTAGACTGGATCATTGCTAAGGAATCAGCAGTAAAAACATATCTCTATTGACCCTTGTGATTGGTCTGACCACCACGCCATCACCTTCCTCCTACCTAGCACCCACAAGACATGGACACCTCAATCCGTGATTCCCAAACGATGGATTAGAGACACTAAGAACCTTGATCACTGGAAACTGGCAGCGCATTGTGAGACCGACCTCGCCCCCCCCCCCAGTGCACCTCGATCAACAACCTAGCAGATCATTATTCCTCAACTATATCCGACATTCTCGATGACCTGGCTCCACTAAAATTAAAAAGAACCCAGATCAAAGACAGGAATCCCTGGTTCAACGGATCCCTCAACAAGGAGAGGAGATCCCTTCGACAGATTGAACGAAACTGGAAACAACACCCATCAGCAGCCCATCTAAAACTTCTCCGCCAGGCTAGAAATTCCTACAATGAGAAAATCCTCAACTCTAAAAAAGAATTCTTCAGAATTGAACTTGAGAACGCCAAAAATCGACCTCGCAAGCTGTTTGACTTGGTCAAACACCAATCCAACAAACTAGAGAAAACCTCCAAAGAAACACCTAAACCTTTAATATCAAACGAGGAATTTTCATCCTCCTTCTGCAACAAAATCTCTGCCCTGGGAAATTAACTTAAATCCGCAACTCACCACCAAAATCAAAATCTGCCGGCTCTACCTCTTCTCTCCGCGCTGTCTTCCCAAACCTCACTCAAAAACCAAGTGCACTGGTCCAACTTTAAAATCTATGATGAACACTCTATCTCGAGAATTCTTGCCCACTTAAACCCGAAAAATCATTTCAATGATATTCTCCCTTCTAACTGCCTAGCTGCCACCTCTCAGGCTTTCATCCCTTCCTGGCCCTCAATAATCAATGCCTACCTCCTACAGGGCTCAATTCCTGATTCTCTCAAGGCTGGCCAAGTTGTCCCCATCCTAAAAAAACCTATGATGGACCCTGCTTCCGCTGACAACTATAGACCCATATCCAACATCCCACTCCTAGCCGAAGCTCTGGAAAAATGTGTGCAACAGCAGCTGAGCCTATAGATCAGCAACTTCCACCTTCTAGATGACTTCCAATCTGGGTGGATGACGCCCTCCAAGCCCTCGTCCAAGGCAAAACCTGTCTCCTAATCCTCCTAGACCTATCTTCTACCTTTGATACAGTTAACCACAAAATTCTCCTTGAACGCCTCAAACTCAGGATGGGTTTGGATGGCACCGTCCTTGAATGGTTTAGATCCTTCCTCCAAAATCGCTCACAGAGAGTCCTCATCAATGGTAATCTATCCGCTCCCTCTCAGGTTACGGTTGCAGTCCCCCAAGGATCAACCCTCTCCCCTACCATCTTCAATCTTTACCTTGAACCACTCGCTGAGGTGCTATGTGCCGCCAATATCTCCTACCTAATGTACGCCGACGATACACAGATCTACATCAAAATCTCTTCCCCTGAAGACATTTTCTCCCTGAATGAGGCCCTGAAGCTGACAGTCCATTGGCTCACCACCAACCAGCTTAAACTCATGCAAATAAAATGGAATTTCTTCTAATCTCCCCACCCAAAACCAATCCAGACTTCCAGGAATGGATCAAGACCATCACAGCACTTAACTGCCCTCCTACCATTGTTGACTCTGTGAAATCCCTTGGAATAACCCTTGATGGCAGCCTGAACATGCGTGGCCATATAAACTCGATGGCCAAAATGGCCAGATTCCACCTGAGTTACCTAAGAAACCTAAAACCCTTCATCGATGTTTCCGACCTTAAAATGGCAATCAAGGCACTAGTCATTTCCAGACTAGAATATGGATGCTCTATTCTTGCAGGGCTACCCAAGAACTCTCTAGCCCCATTGAAAGTCTGCCTAAACACCTCCACCAGACTCCTAACTGGCTCAAAGAAATTCGACCACATCTCTCCCCGCCTCAAAGTTCTGAACTGGCTTCCCCTAGAGGCCAGAATCCAACTTAAACTGGCCTGCATTACTCACAAATCTCTTTACTCCAATTCCCCTGCATTTCTCGCCCAAAAACTCATGATATCCGGAGGAGCCAGAAACTCCCGATCTGCCAAAGACCTGTTGCTGCAACCAGCACGCTTCCGGAAGAAAAAAACCTACAATCGAACTCGCTCCCACCCGCCATCAGAAGACTTCCGTCCTTGGCACACTTTAAAAAGGAGACCAAAACCTTCTTAATGGGCAAATACCTTGTCTAACGATTACATTACAATCACCTCAGTGACATGTACTACCTTCCACCTCGGCATTATCCACGGCTTCTATGGATAATACCTATTCCTGCACTCCTGGGCATCCAACCCAAGAGTGTAGACTGCGTGCCTTCTTTTATAATGTATCTACATGTTTTGATTTTTATCCCATATGTAGCCAGGACCTTAGACTGCGTGCTTTTTTCTTGTATAATGTATCCACCTATTTTACCCAATTGGTTCCTCCCTTCCTAACGATTTGTATACCACCCTTAATCCTGTAAAGCGCTCTGATACCCTCATGGGTCTGGTTTGCGCTCTATAAAACTATAAAATAAATTAATAAAATAAAGAAATGGCTCAGATGGATTCATTGTACTGTTAAATGACACAGACGTTATTATTCTGCTACTCATATTTGTTGCAATGTTCATAAGCCAAGGATTGTCAGAGTTATGGATGCATTACGAATTAGGCGAGAAAAAGTACTTAATTCCACTTCATAATCTGTACAAGAAATGTGACCCAGAGATGCCCAGTGTTCTTATAAAGGTATATCTTCTTACAGGTGATGACACTATGAGCAACATTGGAACAAAGCTTGGAGCTTTAACTGCTGAACATGAGACGTTTCTAAAAGGATTTGCTGAAACAGAAGAAGGATGTAACTTTGAAGATGTAGAAAAATACCTTGGGCGTTTGTGGAAAACTATTTCTGGCTGTCACACAGTTGACAATCTTCGGTATAGTGAGCTCAAGCGATCCATCCCTCTAAGTGACCTTTCACCGGCATCTTATTCTGTGTACAGGCACATTAAAAGAGCGTTCGACTTGATCATAAGATGTGTAAATGTTTTGGATCATACATATGGGGCCCGATTCACAGAATGAATTTAAGACTAAATCCTAAACTTACTACTATTTGGTATTCACAGAAGGCACTTACTACTTTCAGGATTCACAGAATGAACTTACTACTTATGGGATTCACAGAATGAATTTACTTCTTTCGGGATTAACAGAGTAGATTTATGACTACTAACTTTACGTCCGCCTCCGGGCCGTAATTTCCGCCACCGGGCCGGATTTTACGGCACTCTGGCGGAATTTACGGACCGCAATTTACGGCGCATTATCGAAAAATCCAATTACGGGCCGTAATTTACGATTACAGGCCGTAATTTACGATTACGCGCCGTAATTTACGATTACGGGCCGGAAAATACAATTACTGGCCGTTGGTCATGTTATATTATAAGACTGAGGGAGAAGGAGGAATAAGAGACTAGGTCGCCCTCCAAATAATTAGTGTACAACCAAGAATCCAAAATATTGGGTTCATAGACCTAGCTCATGTCGCGGTAACTGACCTGACTGATCAGTGATAGCTGCCAAGAAAGAAACATTTCTTTCTAGTGTCCCCTCACTCACCGGGGTTGCCCCACTGTGACATGCTTCATCATTGGGGCCATCCCAGTTCTCTACGAAAAGGGGCGTGCTGCGACTCACGAACTACGCAGGAGCACTTCAATGTGAGAGACTATGTGTAGTGCAAAGTTGTGGAGTGGGTGTGGGTGAGTTAAAAATACCATGCTTAGTGGGCCTCAATAAATTTATTTTGCTCCTAGACAGGTATGTTAAAAATGGGGTGAATATCACTAATAACGAACCTATAATGGGGATTGGTTCAGTGAAAGGTCGACATGTTTCATGCTACCCCTAGCATTTCTTCAGGACCATGCAGGGGCCAGCCCTGCATATGCCACTCCAATGTCCCTAATAAGGCAGTGATAATTAAAAACACTTAATGTATGAAGCATGCGTTCGTAATAGAATACATACGATTTTTTGGATTTCAAAGGCTGTAAAAAGAAAGCACACCATTAGTAGCATTTTAAACCTCCCCTGCGAGGAGGGTCACATAGTGTCTTCTCATGACGCACGCATCATGGGCTATGGTGGATGGTTGCACCATATTGGCGCGTGCAGGCTCTCATGCCAGGCAAAGAACAGTAATTCTTATAAATAATAATAAGTGGTTTTGAATTCACACACAAAAACAAGACAGGACGGTAGACACACAGAACACATAATAAGTGCATAGAAAAGAAATGAGGACAAACTGTTTCGCGATATTTACTTATAGCTGTGCTCAATGGCACCTCATGGTCTCTCTAGGGGTTCGTTTTCACCATATGGACTCACTGCTGATTGTCCGTTATGGGGTTAAAAGGGAAAAAGAGAGAGAGGTCGGTAAGTATCTACTGCCAACATCGCTACATAAATATGCTCTGCCAAGGGAAACCGAGCCGTCTGTAGAAGAAATATTACTTACTTCCTTGCTCGTGAAAACGTACGGAAATACCTAAATTCAGCGCCCCCGGGACCGCATCGCACTCTGTGGCTGTGCGTGCGCGATTAAGTTTAATCGGAGCTTCCGGGATTCGTCAATGAGCCGCTACACCGTGAAAGGTGGTCGGCCATCTTAGGAGGATGTCAATCCGTTGTACAATAAACGGTATTGAAAAAGAAGGGCGGATGGTTCGCGAAGGCTATATTAAGTTTGTGAACGCGTTCGTAATGGTTTTAATACTGGTAAATGTCAATATTAAAACATGAGGAAAAATGTAGGAGCATTTCTAAAATTATTTGGAACAATTATTTGAGAAAAAATATTTGAGAACAGCGGAATTGAAATAAAGGCAATGTAAGGTTCTCATGGGGAACCAGGCTGTTTTAGTAGTGTCGCTTGTCTATACAATTAATGCGAGGACTGGTGAATAGTTTCCTGCAAAACCTTTTTTGTGTGAAAAAAAGGGGGGGTTGGGTTAGAGTACAGAAAAAACCTCATTTTACCACTTAACGTGGTGCCAAACAAACAAACAAATGGTGCTTGCAAAAGGCACCTTGTCATGAGGGTAAATAGAAGGAACTCACTAAGGACGGCTTGTCAGTGCTTCATAACATGAGGGTAAACATTTATGTAATATAAGCCAAATATCTCATTGTTATTAGTAGTGATATATAGCTCCAAAAATAGCGTTGTGTAGTCGAAACCTCATAAAAAAATAATAATATAAATAAATCATTACTGTAGGTGAGTACCTGCAAGAAAACGATTACAAAAGGTTCAGTTTATGAAGGCACCCCACGGGATGTCATCGTTCAGACCACAGGTGTCCGTATGCAACTTGAACACCCATCGTTGTTCTCGTTCGTGGAGTATTCTTTCTTGGTTTTCCTTTGTTTTTACAGTCTCCAAAACAACCCATGTCAGATCGTTAGGTGTATGGTTCATCTCAATAAAATGGTTAGTCATGCGTGTAGTTGCCCGTTTGCACCGGATGTTACTCCTGTGTTCAACAATTCGAGTACTGATCTTTCGGGTGGTCATCCCAATGTAGTGTAAGTTACATTCACATGTTATCAGGTACACCACTCCACTTGTGTTGCAATTAGACATTTGTCTTAAATGCCAGGTAGTATTGTTATTGAAGGTGACCATCTTCGTGGTAGATGTTAGATGACACACGCTACAGTTGTTGCAAGGGTAATGCCCCGCTGGTAGTGGTTGGAGTCTGTTAGTGGTAGTAGTAGGTTTAGGACGGGTGTGGACCAAGTGGTCTCTCAGATTCTTCCCTCGGCGGTGGCTGAACATTGGCATGGGTATGTTCAAGTTCCCGCTATTGACAATTGGCCAGTGTTTTTTTACAATTTTTGTAATTTGATCTGATACTTTGTTGAAAGTCATAATGCAAATTGGCCTTCTGTTTTCAGCCGCATTTCTTTCTCCTTTGGGTTCCAAAAGTGCATCCCTGTGGTTGTTACCAGCCCTCTTTTTGGCATTTTTTATTAGTTTATTTGGATAATGCCTTTCTTTTAGATTTAAGCTTAGATCTTCAGCTTGCATGAGATAGTCCTTTTTCTCTGAACAGTTCCTCCTGAGCCTATGGAACTGTCCAAATGGGAGGTTCGGATTTGAGATGTCTCGGATGGAAACTTTCGTAGGTCAATAGACAGTTTCTCGCTGTGGGCTTGAAATGCGTGGTTGTTGTCAATTTTCCATTATCTGCCCAACGAGCGGCCTGTAGACTTGGTAGTCAATCTATCTAGTATGGAATTGACATCCATCCTGTTGGACCCGGCCTCGTGGCGTGGTCCTACCCCTCCCGCATGGCGGGCCCCGGACGACATCGGCCCTCCATCCAGCCCGGGTCGGCCTCGGGCACACCTCTGCACGACCTACAAACCACCAGATCCGCCACCCGGCGGCCCACAACCACTGACACGGCACACTCGGGCCGCCCCAGCATTACCGGTCCGGTGCCCACCCCGGACCCTCATTCCAGGCCCGACGCCATCTTGGGCCCATCACGTCACAGACACGTGGTCCCGGCCCAGCCGCGGCCACGGCCCCAGCGAGCCCGCCATCGAGGCACCAAGAGCCCTCCGGGTGGTAGAGTGGCCACTCAACCAGAGACAAGGAGAGGGGAGTTTCGATGGCCCTCCAGTCGTCCCCGGCTGCCTGGTTTTGATCGCCCTCCGGCCTCCCTGGGCTCTGGCTCCACCCCCTGCTGGGTGTCTGGACACCATCATCCCGGCCCCTCTGACCCCCAGGCGAGAGGGTCCGGACATCAAAGGACTCCAGACCTATATCTGGGCCAGCCCCAGAGTAGGACGGGAGTTGTATCCCGGAGTCGAGAAGCCCTGCTGACGCTGTCGCGGCTGACCCTGAGACGAACTCACCTTGCTGTAACCACCTTGGAGCCTGCTGGCGCTGCCGCGGTCCATCTTTGCTGTAACCACCTTGGAGCCTGCTGGCGCTGCCGCGGTCCATCTTTGCTGTAACCACCTTGGAGCCTGCTGGCGCTGCCGCGGTCCATCTTTGCTGTAACCACCTTGGAGCCTGCTGGCGCTGCCGCGGTCCATCTTTGCTGAACCATCTTGGAACCTGCTGGCGCTGCCGCGGTCCACACTCGCTGAACCATCTTGGAACCTGCTGGCGCTGCCGCGGTCCACATTTGCTGAACCATCTTGGAACCTGCTGGCGCTGCCGCGGTCCACACTCGCTAAACCACCTTGGAACCTGCTGGCGCTGCCGCGGTCCACACTCGCTGAACCATCTTGGAGCCTGCTGGCGCTGCCGCGGCCCAACCTTCCGGAACCCCCCAGCTCGAGGATTGAGAGCTGTGCGTAGAGTCTCCTTGCAACCGACCATCTATAAGACTGTCCCGCTACCTTGCCCCTTTGTCACGAGACTTTCCAGATCTCGGGATCTGCTGTATATATTGAAACGATACTTATTGCCAGATAAAGATTGAAAACTCTATCTACGTGTGGTGTACATTTGTAGTGGTGTGGTTACTCTGCTGTACGATTATAAGAGAGGGCCCTCACGTCGGAGGCCTCTCGACATCGCTCGGTTCCTTCTCTGAAGGAGGGGTAGACCTAGGGGTGGTCAGTCAGACACCTTCTGCCTCCCCCGGGTTCACCTTTCTAACACATCCAAATACAAGTACTTAACAAAGGGCTTGGTTTTGTGCCTACCCCTTATACAGACAAATTCAAACTCTGCTGTGAGCTAAAAGAATTTCTGAGAAAATTGAATTTGCAAGTTTTCTTTCAGGATAAGGGCAACAACGACCAAACTGAATCTGACACTGGCCTAAAAAAGAAGTCAACCTTTGTGCCACCACTCGGGAATTTACCAGTTGAAATTCTGGCTTTTGAAAAAGCCATTATGAAGGAGGTGAAAGATCTTGATCCCCGCACAACGAAAGTGTTCCAGAATACTAGTAATCTGGAACTTCAAGCAATACAGGAACTTTCCAAGAACAGCTCCCTAACTATTAAACCAGCAGATAAGGGAGGGGCAATAGTCCTACAAGATACACTTGACTATAGACAAGAATGTCTACGGCTTCTATCTGATACTAGGAACTATATCATCATAAAAGAGGACCCCACAGAACGTTTAAGAATATCAATTGCATTTCTCATCGAGGAGTCATTGGCTAATGACTGGATGAGTAAAAAAGAAACAGAATTCATGGTCAACAAAAAACCGGTCATCCCATATTTTTATACAATTCCAAAGATTCATAAGCGGTTGGATAAACCACCGGGCAGACCCATAGTCTCCGGCATAGGTTCTATTCTTGAACCTCTTTCTAAATACGCTGATGCCTTCCTGAGACCTTTGGTACAGAAAACAGACACCTACTTACGAGATACAAAGGATGTCCTGTGTCTACTTAAAGAACTCAGCTTCGACTCCACATCTAGTATTCTTATCAGTCTAGATGTGGAAAGTCTTTATACGAGTCTCCCGCACAAAGACACCCTTGAAATATTGGAAGAGGTCCTTTTTGATTCCCAATGGAATTTCAAAACTTCTAGACATGTGGTTTTAGAGTGTTGCCACTTGGCCCTTACCGAGAATTTTTTTCGATTTGAGGAGACACTGTACCGCCAACAACACGGAACCAGCATGGGCAGTACATTCGCGCCGAGCATAGCGGGATTGTACGTACACCATCTGGAGAAAACTAAGATCCTGAATGATAACAATCCCTACAGACACCATATTACTCTATGGAAACGTTATATCGATGACGTTCTTGTCATATGGGAAGGAAATGAGAATGAGGCCATCCTGTTTTTTGAGTGGCTGAATCAACAGGATAGGTTCTTAAAATTTACCAATACCATGAGCAGGTCCCACCTGGTTTTCTTGGACCTAAACATATGGGCAGACAATGGAAAATTGACAACAACCACGCATTTCAAACCCACAGCGAGAAACTGTCTATTGACCTACGAAAGTTTCCATCCGAGACATCTCAAACAGAACCTCCCATTTGGACAGTTCCTTAGGCTCAGGAGGAACTGTTCAGAGAAAAAGGACTATCTCATGCAAGCTGAAGATCTAAGCTTAAAACTAAAAGAAAGGCATTATCCAAATAAACTAATAAAAAATGCCAAAAAGAGGGCTGGTAACAACCACAGGGATGCACTTTTGGAACCCAAAGGAGTAAGAAATGTGGCTGAAAACAGAAGGCCAATTTGCATTACGACTTTCAACAAAGTATCAGATCAAATTACAAAAATTGTAAAAAAACACTGGCCAATTGTCAATAGCGGGAACTTGAACATACCCATGCCAATGTTCAGCCACCGCCGAGGGAAGAATCTGAGAGACCACTTGGTCCACACCCGTCCTAAACCTACAACTACCACTAACAGACTCCAACCACTACCAGCGGGGCACTACCCTTGCAACAACTGTAGCGTGTGTCATCTAACATCTACCACGAAGATGGTCACCTTCAATAACAATACTACCTAGCATTTAAGACAAATGTCTAATTGCAGCACAAGTGGAGTGGTGTACCTGATAACATGTGTATGTAACTTACACTACATTGGGATGACCACCCGAAAGATCAGTACTCGAATTGTTGAACACAGGAGTAACATCCGGTGCAAACGGGCAACTACACGCATGACTAACCATTTTGTAGAGATGAACCATACACCTAACGATCTGACATGGGTCGTTTTGGAGACTGTAAAAACAAAGGAAAACCAAGAAAGAATACTCCACGAACGAGAACAACGATGGGTGTTCAAGTTGCATACGGACACCTGTGGTCTGAATGATGACATCCCGTGGGGTGCCTTCATAAACTGAACCTTTTGTAATCGTTTTCTTGCAGGTACTCACCTACAGTAATGATTTATTTATATTATTATTTTTTTATGAGGTTTCGACTACTCAACGCTATTTTTGGAGCTATATATCACTACTAATAACAATGAGATATTTGGCTAATATTACATAAATGTTTACCCTCATGTTATGAAGCACTGACAGGCCGTCCTTAGTGAGTTCCTTCTATTTACCCTCATGACAAGGTGCCTTTTGCAAGCACCATTTGTTTGTTTGTTTGGCACCACGTTAAGTGGTAAAATGAGTTTTTTTCTGTACTCTAACCCAACCCCCCCTTTTTTTCACACAAAAAAAGGTTTTGCAGGAAACTATTCACCAGTCCTCGCATTAATTGTATAGACAAGCGACACTACTAAAACAGCCTGGTTCCCCATGAGAACCTTACATTGCCTTTATTTCAATTCCGCTGTTCTCAAATATTTTTTCTCAAATAATTGTTCCAAATAATTTTAGAAGTGCTCCTACATTTTTCCTCATGTTTTAATATTGACATTCACCAGTATTAAAACCATTACGAACGCGTTCGCAAACTTAATATAGCCTTCGTGAACCATCCGCCCTTCTTTTTCAATACCGTTTATTGTACAACGGATTGACATTCTCCTAAGATGGCCGACCACCTTTGACGGTGTAGCGGCTCATTGACGAATCCCGGAAGCTCCGATTAAACTTAATCGCGCACGCACAGCCACAGAGTGCGATGCGGTCCCGGGGGCGCTGAATTTAGGTATTTCCGTACGTTTTCACGAGCAAAGAAGTAAGTAATATTTCTTCTACAGACGGCTCGGTTTCCCTTGGCAGATCATATTTATGTAGCGATGTTGGCAGTAGATACTTACCGACCTCTCTCTCTTTTTCCCTTTTAACCCCAATACGGACAGTCAGCAGTGAGTCCATATGGTGAAAACGAACCCCTAGAGAGACCATGAGGTGCCATTGAGCACAGCTATAAGTAAATATCGCGAAACAGTTTGTCCTCATTTCTTTTCTATGCACTTATTATGTGTTCTGTGTGTCTATCGTCCTGGTCACATCAAGTCCTGTCTTGTTTTTGTGTGTGAATTCACAACCACTTATTATTATTTATAAGAATTACTGTTCTTTGCCTGGCATGAGAGCCTGCACGCGCCAATATGGTGCAGCCATCCACCATAGCCCATGATGCGTGCGTCATGAGAAGACACTATGTGACCCTCCTCGCAGGGGAGGTTTAAAATGCTACTAATGGTGTGCTTTCTTTTTACAGCCTTTGAAATCCAAAAAATCGTATGTATTCTATTACGAACGCATGCTTCATACATTAAGTGTTTTAATTATCACTGCCTTATTAGGGCCATTGGAGTGGCATATGCAGGGCTGGCCCCTGCATGGTCCTGAAGAAATGCTAGGGGTAGCATGAAACATGTAGACCTTTCACTGAACCAAGCCCCATTATAGGTTGGTTATTAGTGATATTCACCCCATTTTTAACATACCTGTCTAGGAGCAAAATAAATTTATTGAGGCCCACTAAGCATGGTATTTTTAACTCACCTACACCCACTCCACCACTTTGCACTACACATAATCTCTCACATTGAAGTGCTCCTGCGTAGTTCGTGAGTCGCAGCACGCCCCTTTTCGTAGAGAACTGGGATGGCCCCAATGATGAAGCATGTCACCGTGGGGCAACCCCGGTGAGTGAGGGGACACTAGAAAGAAATCTTTCTTTCTTGGCAGGTATCACTGATCAGTCAGGTTAGTTACCGCGACATGAGCTAGGTCTATGAACCCAATATTTTAGATTCTTGGTTGTACGTTGGGTAAACACCTGGCCAAGGTCCACCCATCCCCCAACATGGATCAGCTGACACACAGCAGCCAATCCCAGCCCTGCAGCATGTATGAATGCAGAGCAGACACAAACCATCCCTTTTCAGGATGTCACTGAACGTGTTTGTAGCACTACCCCTTGCCATACGGCAAAACCACTTGAAGAGGAGGAGGAGAGCAGAGAGGATCTTCAGGCAGAGGATCAACCTATTTGGAATGTCCAGCCAGGATGTAAGGGCCAGGTACCGTTTCCCTCCTGAAGTCATCTTGGATATGGTATGTGAGTGGGAGCAGGAACTTGACTGTGACCTGCTGCTCACGTGCAATACAAGCATACCTCAAGATCCTTTCTGCTCTCCACTTCTTTGCTACTGGGTCCTTCCAAAGGGTCCCCTGTGACCATGTGGGCATTTCCCAGGCGAGCCAGTTGCAGTGCCTGCATCAGGTACTGAGATGCATCACTGATAGAGCCCCCAACTACATACAAATGCCACATACACTGGCCATGAGACAAAGGGCAGCAAGAGATTTTTATCTCGGTGCACAATTCCCACGTGTGCTGGGCGCAATTGATTGCACCCATGTGGCCCTTCAGCCACCCCGCCACATTGCACACATCTTCTGCAACAGACACAGATGGTATTCCATCAACGTGCAAGCTGTCTGTGATGCCAGTGGAAGGTTCATCAATGTGCATGCAGTGCTCCCAGGCAGTACACATGACAGCTTCATATTCCGCATGTCACCTCTTGCTCGGCGTATGGCTGCTGGAGAATTTGGTAACGTGGCTACTGGGTAAGTACCAAGCACTGAAAATGAGCGATATGCGTCATTGAAATGTCTGAATGCCCCCCAATAGTAACCATTGTACAATAAGAAACATGGCCCAACAGACACTGCATGTACGAATGTATAGATCATGTTCTATGAAAGTCAAAGAGTGAAATGTTAACAACTGCCCTTTCTTCCCTCCTCAGGCGACGCTGGGTATGTACTCTCTCCACATCTCCTCACCCCTTACAGGCGTGCTAACACTGTACCTCAGCGTAGGTACAATAGGGCACACATACATACTCGAGCCATCATCGAGCGCACTTTTGGTCTGTTGAAGTCGCGATTCAGATGTCTCGACCGTACAGGGGGTGTGCTTCTGTACTCCCCAGTAGTCGTGTGCAAGATCATATTAGCCTGTTGTGTTTTGCACAACATTGCTCTAATGCATGGCTTACACATGCCTCTCGAACCTCGGCTAGCTCTGAATGTGGGAGACCGGGCTATTGCACATGACCGACGTCAGGGCGTGCAAGTCCGTGATCAGCTAGTTGCCACGTATTACATATGAGCAACCTGTAGTGTCACGGACAACATGTGGTTTGCTGTCTGTTGTCAATGATGAAATGTGGACAGACACAACAGTGTCGATAAATCCCACCCTGAGACGACTTTGCAAGCCACACTAACTGCATGCAAATCACAGCTGCTGACAGAAGTCAAAAGGTGGATTGTGCCTCAGGTCATGTCCCCATGTCAGCAATCAGCGTAGTGGACATCCCTTAAACAAACTATTCACGCTGATGACAAACAATACATATCCTGAGAGACATACATGGACCTTATAAGGATGGGTCACTAAATCACAAAAGGTTGCATACTCAGGCCTATGACCACAACAGAATTGACTCCCCCACAAATGATGGGCCCAGAATGTGAGTGATGATGTCATGGGAGAATCATGCACCATGGGTCAGATTTACAATAAGAGTTGCATCTCTGCATATCAGCAGGGATGCCCCAGTAATTGTGCCTCACAGCAGACATCCCTTGCGCCATCATGGATGTGCCGCATTTACAAAGCTGTGCTCTGTGGGCCAAGTATAGACAGAAGCGTGAAGCATATGCTGGCATAAAGGTGAAGCACGCTGGAGTTGGGTCGCAAGCGCAACGCAGCTCCAGCAAGGCAAGCGGTGAGCCGATGCCTAACATGCTGCATCAATCCTTACGCTTCCTACAAGCAGGCTCAGGGTTGTGACGCAGCATGGCCATGAAAATGACTGAGTGACATCTTGTAGATTTCACGCTGCCACTGTTTGGAGGCTTTCGTGTGCAGGAACGCCCCCCCCTGTGCAGGAAAGCACAACTGCGGTGCAGGGCCTTACAACATGACAAATTTCACAGATGCGTCACGTTGAAGATACCCCACAGCATGGTGGTGGCGTAGCCACAAAAGTGACGCTACTGTGGCGCAATTGTGGCACACAGGGCTCGTATAGCTGCCCCATATGTATCTGACATATCCACACTTCTCCACACCAATGTTACGTAACACTTCACACAACTCTGATACTGAGTACTCAATATGAACTACATGTCCCATAAAGCAAAGTATGAGAATAGGAAAGTGGGGTTTGATGTTGTGTCAGCCCCCCACCCCCTGTCAGTGCAGAAATGACATGAAATGATCTGTTCCCCCTTATGATACATATTCATGAATCACACCTGCACTGTCATTTCACTTTTCCCTACATCAGAACAACAGGATGGCAGTGGATTTGTTTACTGAATGTGGATAGCCCAGGATGAATACACAATGGCTGCTAAATACTTCTTGTGATGTCTCCCACTACATGTATAACATTTCCTGTATGATATAATGTGTTCTGGGTCATTTTCGGAAGTTACGGCGCAAAATCGTAGCTTCCGGTGTTGCGGTGTAATGCGCGTGCGCGTAAACGACGCTCCTGAACCGGAAACTACGATTTTGGGCCGTAAATTCCGAAAATAAACTAGAACACATTATTTCATACAGGCAATGTTATACATGAAGTGGGAGACAGGAAATACATCACAGGAAGTAGTTGGCAGCCATTTTGTGGTCATTCTGAGTCATCCTCTATCACTGATCAGATCCTCAGGCATCCTGCTGCTCTCATCTGACCTATTTCCCCATAATGGCTGCGGACTATGAGGAGAGAGCCCCCCTTTCTCAGACAGGCAATTGAACATCTTGGTGGAGGGGGTGCTGGAGAAATTTCCTCAGCTATATGGGGACCCTGAGCACCAGCTGAGCACTGCAGCCCGGGGCAGGCTATGGGCCAACATCGCCGAGCGCTGCAGTTCAGTGGGAGTGTCCACCAGGAGTGCCAGGGGGTGCCGCAAGCACTGGGATGGGAAGCGGTGGGCCCGTCACACGGCTATGGAGCTGGCTGGCCTGTCTTCCCAGCACCATGTGCCTTGTCCTCGCCTCTCCCCACTGTACAGGAGGGTCCTGCGAGCAGCTTGGCCGACCCTCCATGCTCAGCTGGAGGAGCGTGAGCAGCAGAGACCTGGTAAGTGCATCATATGCAATATGTGTCTGGGAGTATTATTTATTATTATTTCAAAGTTTTATATAGCGCGAACAAGATCTTTGCAGATATCAGAGCGCTTTACAGAAGGAAGGGGTAAGGGAAACAAGAGGGTGATTGAGCAGACTTTTGTTACAATAATAGTAATAGGTAGTACGTGAGTAACAAAATAAGATCGCAGTCAGATAAAAGCATAATACATGTAGATCATAAAATAAACAGCTAATAAAGAGTCGGTGTAAAGTCTTAGATCGGACCAAAATAGAGTTCAAGTGAATTTAGCAATTAGGATGGCTTTGACTTCTTTCTTAAAAAATGCAGTGGAGGAGATCAGCCTCGTTTCGGGAGGGAGTGCATTCCAGATCCTGGGTGCCATTCCTGAGAAGGAGCATTTGTATGTTTTCTCCTTCCGGAATCTTCGAGGTTTCAGGAGGAGATTTTTTGAGCTTCTGTTGGTTCTCGAGCCTCCTGATACAGTCAGCTTTTGGGTGAGGTAGTTGGGTGACTTGTGGTGTACAGCCATGTGTGTCATGCAGGCAATTCTCAACTGTATTCTGGCTTCAAAAGGCAGCCAGTTCAGGGATCTGAAGTCAGGGGAGATATGCGAATGTTTTCTTGATCCAGTGATCAGTCTCGCTGCAGCGTTCGAGAAGGCTCTTAGTGGTGCGGTTGTAGATAGGGGGAGTCCGCTGAGAGCCACAATTCCGTAGTCTATGCGTGGGATGACAAGGGCTTGTACTGCGGTTTGGAAGTCCTTAGCTGGGAAGAAGGGTTTAAGTTTCCTCAAAGTGTTGATTTGGAAATTAGCTCCCTTAGTTGCTTTGCTGATATGCTGCTGCATGTTGAGATTGGCGTCAAGTGTGATGCCTAAGGATTTCGCTGAGTCCACGATGGTGGGTTGGATATTGAGTGCGGTTAGGTGCTGGAGCCAAGATTGGGTGGTGGAGATTTTCGCAGGAGGTGAGATCAGAAGGAAATCAGTTTTCTGCGCATTAAGTTTGAGGTCATTATCGGCCAACCAAGATTGGGTGTTTTTGAGTGTGGAGTTCAGAAGTTTGATGTCTTCCGGGGATTCTAGTTTGAGGTAGAGTTGAGTGTCATCAGCGTACATGTGAAAGTGCACATTCGATGCTTGAAGCAAGGTGGTGAGTGGTTCCATGACTAGATTGAACAAAGTGGGGGAAAGGGAAGATCCTTGTGGGACGCCTAATGTTACGGGTACAGATGAGGACAACACGCTGTTGATCTTGAACTTCTGAGACCGGTTATGTAAGAAGGAAGTGAACCATTTGAGAACAGTCCCAGATAGACCCATTCTGGTGTTTAACAGCTCAAGTAGATTCTCATGTTTGACGGTGTCAAATGCCGAGGAGAGATCAAGTAGGATGAGAAGGCAGGAGTCATTGTGATCAAGGATTTGGAGGGCGTCATCAATTATGTGCGTCATAGCCGTTTCCGTACTATGTCTTGCTCGGAAGCCTGATTGATGAGGATTGAGGAGGTCAAACTGATCAATGTGTTTTGTCAGTTGGAGTTGTACGCATTTTTCCAGCAGTTTGGCCAAGGTGGGGATATTGGTGATAGGGCGGTAATTGTTTAGGTCGACCGGATCAGCTGTAGGTTTCTTGAGTATAGGCGAGACTTGTCCTATCTTGAGGGAGTTGGGGATGACTCCTTGTTGTAGGGAACTGTTAATGATTTTAGTCCAGAGTGGAAGGAGCAGGGGGGTGAAGTCTTTCACAGCATTAGCAGGTAAGGGGTCTGTGAAGTGATTAGAGGGTTTCAAGGTGCCGAGCAGTTTGTTAATTGATTCTTCTGAGTAGGTGTCGAAGGACGACCATGCCGCGTTATTTTTAGGTTGAGTGGTAGTTCTGCTGATGGGGCTGGAGTATCGGTTTACATCATTGACGAGTTCGCTTTTTATATTATCAGTTTTTTGCTTAAAGAAAGCAGAAAAGTCTTCACAGGATGGTATATTACTTGTTGTGCTATTAGATTGTAGAGGTTGTTCCTTGGTTTGAGTTTTGACTAGTTCAAACAGTTTTCTTGGTCGATTTTTTGCTTGGTCGAGCTGGAGGCTGAAGCAGTCTGTTTTCGAGCGCTTGATTTTCCTGAAGTAGGCGTTCCTCTTTTTCTTGAGCGTTTTAAGGTGCAATGCCGAGGGATCTGATCTCCAGGTGTGCTCTGCCATTCGCATGGCACGCCTATCTTCATTGAGTCTGCCGTCATACCATGGGTTCGAGATCTTGATGGAGGCTCTCTTCAGTTGCAGTGGCGCGGCTTCATTAATTATTGAGGTCATAGAGTTGAGGTATAGGTCGGTCAGAGATTGTACGTCAGAGGCGCCGGTGGGGGGAAGGAGGAGGCTGGTGCTGTGGGAAGGCAGGGAGTTGGGGTTAAGCTTCTTCAAGTCCCTTTTCCAGATCTTGGGTTTGTAGGGTTGAACCGGGTTGAGTTTAACCTTTTCCTTTATGTAGAATGTGATAATGTGGTGATCCGACCAGTCACAGGGTTGGATTGCCCCCAGATGGGTAGAGTCCTCTTTGGCGATGATAAGGTCAAGGATAGAGCCTTTGTCATGTGTCGGGCTGTTGCAGATTTGGGTGAGATCAAGCGCATTAAGGAAAGATTTAAGACTATTCACCACTGCAACTTTCTGATCTTTCCAGTGGAGGTTGAAGTCACCCAGGTAGATTTGAGTGTTCTGCCGTCCGGAGTTGGTTGAAATCGTGTCCATGAGTTGTTGGGAGAAGGTGAGGTTGTCCCCGGGTGGGTGGTAGATGATATGTAAGGAGCATACAGGTTTGCCCCCGCTGGTGATCTCGAGGCAGATGAGTTCACAGGAGGTGAGTGAGGGGCCAGTGACTTTAGTCACAGAGAGGTTGTTCCTAGAAATGCATTCGATTCCCCCGCCCGTCTTGCTGTTCCTGTCGAGTCTAATGATGTGGTAGTTGGGGGGAACTAGAATGTCCAATATAGGTGTAGAAGATTCGGATAGCCATGTTTCGGTCAGAATAGCTAGGTCGAGGTCCATTGATATGATGAGATCCGCGATGGCGGAGGAGTGTCTAGGGGCCGATCTGCAGTTGAGTAGGATGCATTTGAGTCTGGGGGTGAAGAGGGAGGTGGAGGGTTCTAGTGAGAGAGGGACTTTTCTGAGGTTCTTGGGGACGGAGCTTCTGTTGTTTTGTGTGGGGGACCTAAGGGGATTTGAGAGAATGGTGGGTATGGAAAGGTGTGTGGTGGTTGTGTTGTTTAGGGGAGCTGGGGCATATGAACGGAGGAGGGTGTGTATGTCGTGGTCCGAGAAGGGATTGAGGGCGCATTGGGGGCGGTTGGTGTTATTGCGTGCAGGGATAGATAGCCAATGTGGGGCGTGTTGAGTGAGAGGGTCGGTGGGGCGGGTGGGGTGCTTGTTGAGCGCGGGGCGGGTGGGGTGCTTGTTGAGTGCGGAAGTAGAGGTGGGTCGGGGATGTCTGGGGTGTATGAAGAGGAATTCTTTGATGGTGTGAAGATCTTCTTTGACTTGTAAGAGGTTGGAGATAATCATGTCCAGTGTGGGATTAGGGATGGTGTTGGGGAAGAGAGCCGAGGGTGAATGATTGAATAGGGAACTGGCGAGGGGGGGAGGGTTGCGCTAGTGTTAGTGCAGGGTTCTGCAGAATCAGTAAGTGGTATGAAATTCGGTAGGTGAGGGAGTTTGGGGGTGAAAGGTGTGGGTTAGATAGGGGGGAGGTTGGTGGTATAGGTGAGGGCATTGGCGGGAGGCAGTGAAGGCGAGTTGGGGGATGAGTATAGGCTTGAGATGGTGGAGGTGCGTGGAGGGAAGTAGGGGCTGAGAATGGGGGGGGGGAGAGGAGGAGGGGATAGGGTAGATGAGGTGGTGTGTTCCGAGAGACTGGTTGGGAGGGTGGGGAAGTGGGGACTGAGCGTGGGTAGTGAGAGAGGGTGGGAGATGATACTGCTGCGGGGAAGGGGAGATGAGTTAAGGGAGGTGAGGGGTTCTGCAGGACTAGTAGGTGGTGTGTGGTGGGGGTGGGGGGTGGTGTGGGTGTGGAGAATATAAGAGGAGGAAGAGGAGTGCTCGATGCCTGTGGTTGAGGGGTGTGTAGTAGTTACAGTGGGTGGGTGAGTGACAAGAGCGTTGGGACGGGGGGAGAGGTGCGTGTCATTCTGATGCTGTGCTGGGTTAGGAGAGTCAGATAGGCGATTAGAGGTGGGGGGTGTTGTGTAGTCTGAGGGGCTAGGATAGGAGATCCGACGGTTGGAGATATGATCTTTGAGGGTGGGGAACACATTGTCGAGTAGTTCAAGGTTCCTGTCTGTGGATTGACAAAGGATGATCCCCTAGTTGTAGATAGTGATGGTAGCTTTGCCTGGGAAGAGCTGGGATGGTGTGATAGAAAGTGTTAGACCATGGGCGGATTTTCTAGTGGTGGAGACAGTGAGAGAGGCGAGGAACGTTTTCCTCCATTGTGCTCTACGTGTGGTGTAGAAGATGATGTTGGTGCTCGTGGCTCCATTGATCAGTGAGTAGTAGGTGTCCACGAAGGGGATTTCCGGGTGGGCCTTCAGGAAGTTGTGTTTGAAGCGTTTGGCGTTTGTTTTGGTGAGCTCGGGTGGGTAGGTAATTTTATAGGTGTGTTTGCCCGTGGGTTCCATGTTGGGAGAGGTGGTGTAGTTGTTTATGCAATTTTATGTGGTGCGGACTTTACCCGAAGGTGTCAGCGCGCTTACCACAAGGAACAAATTAGAAGACAAACATTAAGTTACAAGGATAAAAGTGACACTAGTGCGCGACCAAAATACATAAGGTAGCAGTCGGAGCATTACAGCAGAAAAGTGATACGTGTGCAGGTTACAAAGAAAAAGCGTATAAAATACAAATAGGGGTAAAATACTGCAAAGACCGGCAGCCACTCCAGCACAAGAGCGAACGTTACGTAGGCAATGGTGGCACTTGTGCAAATATCTATAGCAGGTAAAATGTGTGAGGTAGTAGACACTGTGTTACACGGAAAGTGATGAGTGCAAATTGCAAAAGGCAACAATACAGGTATTGGGATAACACTAAACGAAAAGATCAAGCTACCAGAACATACTGGGGAGGAAGGTGTAGGTAGGTGAGGGGGGGTATGAACGGGTAGGTATAGAAGCGTGCTGTGGGAGTAAGATAAGATAATGATATAATCAGGGTGGAAGACTAGTCTAAGATAAAATAATATTATATCCAGGGTGGAAGACTAGTCTAAGATGGCCTCCAAAAAGGGGAAGGGGAGACGAGAATAGAAGTCCTCTGTCTGTTGTAGTTACAGTTTAGTTTCCCTTTCTAATCAGAGGCAGGTCGAGTTAGTCCAGATGCTAGGAGGGAAGGAGAAAGTCTTATCTGTGTTTGGTGAATCCTGGCCGAGATGTTGTGCAGCCACGTGGACATCTGGGGGACGTGGAGGCGATTTATTGCTCCAAGTTTATGACCCCGGCCATTTTGGGCCGTGGAGAGACCAAGAATGAAATGAGTCTTACAGTTTACAGCTAGAATGTAAATACCTTATGTTCTTAATAGATCCTAACATCGGGGTAGACAACAAACACGATGCAACAGTACCAAGGTGAAGAGCAGGCTGTAGGTCTGAGTAGCAGGCGGGCACCCTCACGTCGCAGTACAGGCTTTTCAAAGCAGAGCTGCACCGTAGCTTCACCAGCAGAGCTGGACTGTAGTTGCCCGATCGTGCATGCAGGGCATGCCGGAGAAGCCCTGAATGCCACCAAACTCAGCAGTGTAGCAGCGGGCAGCTGGGGGGCAGTGGGGCGTTACGAGGGCCTGCGAGGCGAAGACCAAGATGGCAATCTAGACAACAGTGCGCCGAACGGTCGCCTTCAGCAGAGGGTTTGCAGCACCGAGAGACACAAGGTGAAAGAACTCCTCTCGGAGTCAATAAAGGTTATTTCCGAGCTCCGATGGTTTGCGTTCCACTGCGGCAGCCATTTTTAAATTTTCCAAAGTTCGGTGGAACGCACGCCGAGGGTGCTGTATTTCTTTCATAATCGTATCCCCAGGCGCTTCTCAATACCTTCGGATATCCAGGCCCTGATATACAGGCACTGAGAGAGGCTAGAGGTTGGCGGTGGGCAGCCAATGGGGCCGGGATGAAGGTGATGTCATCGTCCAGAATCCGGCAGCCGGTGGGGCTAGGGCAACGGTGTCGGCTTCGGGAGCAGGAGCCCTTCCAGGTATCCAGAATCCGGTGCAGGGGGGAGGGGGTGAGCTACAGATCGTCCGCCGACCCTCCGCAGGCACGAGACTCGTCGGGAGCAGCAGTCCTTCAATGTATCCACAATCCGGTGCAGGGGAGGGGGTGAGCTACAGTATGATGTGAGTGAAACAGTACTGTACCATTGTGTGTTCCATGCCTCCATTCGCCAATTCCATGTCCAAGCAGCAGTCACCAAGATTCAAGAGGCACACTGTGGCATATGGACTGTACAGGCCAGAGTGCATTTTGGGAGTTGTAGTTTCTTCATGACAACTGGGTAAATGAGCCATTCATATTGAATGCTGCTCTGCCAGCACCACTACAATTGAACCAAGTCAATCATAACGGATGTGTGCACTGGATAAGCGGTGGTACAGAGACTGTCCAGTCTGCACATGGCAGGCCATAGGGTATTGGATGTTGTGATTTGCATTGCACCTGTAGAGTTGGGTTCCAATTGAGACAGATCATCATGTGCCATGGAGTCAAGACAGACTTTGAGATCCTTGTATCACTCTCAAGTTTTCATAGGTTTGCAAGGTGTGTCCACTGACAGACGTCTCACCCTCAGTGGCCTGTATGACATTTTACATGTATAGGTAGCTGTCACATCCGCCCACCACTGTTCACCGGTGTACTGCACTACCTTGTAAGTCAAGTAAGCCAATATGTGGCACTGGATTGTCCGAAGATGTGTGGGGACATCAAAAGGCTAAACACACAATGTAGCTAGAGGAGTACTCCAGACCCCTTGTGGATGTGTGACCCACATTTGTCTTGTCCCATACAATGCTACAAAGCAGATGACACTTGTCCAGATGTTAAATAGCTGCAAATCCATATCAATGGCCAATATCTATTAAATCTGGACTCTTCATGTTCTCCTCTGGTGGACTTGTATTTGAACTGGCACATGCAGCAGTGACACGACACACAGATCACAACAATGCCAAGGTTGAGGTTTGGCTAATGCAGTTGCGCAAGCCACAATAATACACATGAGATGTCCATGTCAAACTCAAATCAGTATATGACAGTGTACATACATGTAATGTAAGTGCATAAACAGAATGGGGGTTGGGAGCACACTGCCTCACAGTCCCAGCACAGTTTGTCCCTTTGCATCCTGGTAAATGCAGTACACAGTTCAAACTTACTTCGGAATAATCTGGAGTCATACACCAAATTTGCTGCAGACTTTGCTGTATATCTCTAGACACGTGTTTCTGGAATGAGCGCTTCATCAGTAGAGAGCAGCAGTTTCAGAGAGCAACGTAAATCATCTGGGTTTGCTGTGTGCCTGTGAATGGTACTGTGACCGGAGAGGAACTTGGCAGCATTTCCATCAACCAGAGATGATTTAGGAGTTAGTTGAACTGTGAACTGCATTTACCAGGATGCAAAGGGGCAAACTGTGCTGGGAATGTGAGGCAGTGTGCTCCCAACCACCATTAAGTCCATAAGGACAGATGGGCAGATTAGCAAGGCACTTGCGCCTCTTTACACCGCCATTGGGTCACTTTTGTGACACAGCGGCGGAGCACACAAAGCGCCATGCTGCTGGATAATTACAATGTGACGCATACGGTGGAGGAGCACATCCTAAAAGTGGCTGAGTGAAACTACAAGATTTCACTCAGTCACTATTAGGGCCAAGAGGAGACAAATCTCTGCACCTGCTTGAAGCAGGTGTAAGGATTGCCGCAGCATGTTAGCGATCCTGCACCCCCGAGCCTTGCTGGAGCCGGGTTCGCACTTGCCACGCCACTCCAGCAAAGCGCCGCTATTCCACCGGGGATGCATCACGCATCTGCCCACCCAAGCGCCACGGTATGCCGCTTTGTACATGCGGTCCATCAGGGGTGACGCACTGGTGGGCTGATGCGTTGCAACTCATCAGACACACCTCTGCTGATTAGTAGAGATGCGCCAGAAGTTGTAAATCGGCCCCTGACAACTGTATAGTGTGATCAGAGGCAAACAAAATCTGACCTTGGCTTTTCTATGTATGTGTAGCGTCATGCATGAAACAACCACCACATCAGGATTTTGCTTACACTTCTGCAGGCATGGTTGGTGAGACAGGAGATCCGCAGGAACAAGTCCGGAGAAGGAGACCATCAGTTCGCCAGCGGCTAAACCCTCTTTCCACCAGCGATGAAGAAGAGGAGGAGGAGGAGGAGGGGCCCTCAACATCTGCAGGCCAGGGGGTTTCACCCACCCGGGATGAAGAGGAACACGACACTGGTACTATGTCCCGGGTGGAGGCTATGGACATTGAAGGGGGGGAAGGACCGGACACCTCGGACCATGATGTGGTGGATAGCCACTCACCTACACATACATCACCAGTGGGTTACGAAGAGATGTCCCCGGGGTGGCCAACATTCAATCTGGGCCTGCCATCTGACCCTCCCTACCTCTAGAGTCCCGCATGCCATTGGGGGCTCCAGCTCGATCCCCTGAAACCTGTCCCCCTCCTCGTTACCGCCGAGCCAAACACGTCAGCTCCGGACCTGAGGCACCACATCCCTTCTGGTTTCACCCCCCCAGTACTGCTGTTGTTCCTCCTGTGGATGTGCCAGGAGACTTGAGTTGGATGGTCGAGGGTCAACCTGACATGTCCGCTCGCATCTTGCTACAGGTGTGTCTGGAGATACGCTCGATGCGAGGGGACCTAGTCCGATCTATGGACAACCTCGGCTCCCAAGTCCAGTCCCTGACCAGAGCCATTACGTCTTTTATCTCCCAAGTGCCTTCCCGTACCACCGTCAATGTGTCCCCCTGTCCATTGCCCCACACTGTTTCCCCCCATACTCCTCGTGTGTCACGTTCCCGTGTGGTGCCTGTTCCTGCATCAGCCAGCCGTGTGGATGTGTCCGACCCTGAGGATTTAGACATTGTGGTCCTGGAGGATGACCAGAAAGACACTTGACTGTTGGACTGAGACATTGTTTTAGACGAAGATTTATTTTCCCCCTTGTGAATAGACTGGTTTCCATGACGCTCCCTGACGTATTATATTTGTTTTGCCCCACCCCAATCCAAGTTCCCTTCTCCTTCTGCATTAAGATCATCATTTGTTTTCCTTTCTCACTTCCAAACGGACGGTTTGTTTGTGTTCCTACATAAATAACTTTGCAGAATTCTACTTTGTTTAACTAGTTTGACTTCATTTTGAATGTCTGTTTCCAAATATAGACACATATTTAGTGAGTCATATGCTATGCACATAACAACGTGTTGCTATGATGTTTTACACTTGTACCTGTCTCTCACACACACACACACACATGCCTACATCGTTAGACAGGACATGGTACACAACAGGATATTACTTTTGTAGTTATTTATTTTCAAAATACTCCTAAGGAGCCCAAGACAAATTGGCCATGTCAATGGCGATCGTGTTTGCGTTTCCGCAATAGTGGGGGGAGGAACGCGGTGAGGGGTGAGGTTGAGGTTGTCGCCTTCGTGTCTGTGGGTGTTGTCCAGGCTGATCAAGAGGTGCAGGTGCCGATGGTGTCTGCACATTAGGTGTCTGTGGCTGGACAAGGGCTGGTTGTTCAGGTGGTTGAAGTGACTGTGCAGAGGTTGGTGGTGTTTGTGCAGGTGGTGGGAGTGACAGTCCAGAGGTTGGTGGTGTTTGGGCAGGTAGTGGGGGTGGGGGGAGTGACAGTCCAGAGGTTGGTGGTGTTTGGGCAGGTAGTGGGGGTGGTGGTAGTGACTGTCCAGAGGTTGGTGGTGTTTGAGCAGGTAGTGGGGGTGGTGGGAGTGGCTGTCCTGAGGTTGGTGGTGTTTGTGCAGGTGGTGGGGGTGGTGGGCGTGCCTGTTCAGGGTGCGGGTGTGTTTGTGTACCTTGGCTGTGGTGCTGTGCAGTTGGTGTTACAGGTGTGGGGATGTGCAGTCCTACAGGCCGATATGATTGTTCCCCTCCCTGCGTTAGCCGTGAAGGTAGACTTTGGATCACTCTCACCATGCTTTCCATCATCTTCATGGTTCAAGGCATGGTGTCTTGCACTCTCTTCCCTTTGGATGGATATCAGGTCTGTCATATTTCTAGACATTTCCTGCCAAGTGCTATCCATCCTATCCAAAGCTTGGCCCACCCTGTCCATCACCTGAGGGAATTGGGCCATGTCCTGCAGGGACCCAGACATGTCTGACAGGGTAGCCCCTATGGCCCGAATGTCCTGCCTCACATCTGCCTGCTGTTGGTAGAAGTCCTGCTCCCACTGGCCACCATCGCCATGTGCAGGCCCCCTCTGCAGGTGTCTGCCAGGGATGAGATGAGCAGGTCCAACAACAGGGGGGGTGGCAGTTGGAAGTCAGTGGGCAGGAGAAGGGTGCCCAGGGGATACCTGGGCCACAACAGGGCTGGTACTTCCCACAGATGATGCAGAGGATAGCAGGGATACACTGCGTAGGGAAGAGTGGGTAGGGGAAGCACCATGTCGGTCCCGGACGTGAGGGCTGTGAGTGAGTGATGTCTGTGAGTGGATGTGTGGGAGCCGTGGGTGGTTTGATATATGCCGTGGTATTGATGGTTTGAGAGGAGGCAGACGGGCGTTGCTTGTCAGAGGATGTGAGGCCGTGACGTCAGTATCGTCATCCCCGGAGTCAATGGATATGTACTCATCATCCTCTTCAAAGTCAACGTCCTCTTGATCTTGATCCTCCTTTTGGGCATGAGTTGCTGCTGACATTACTGCCTGGAGGATCAGGGGATTCTCCCCTCTGATTGCCCATCGGCCAGCACTGGTTGTTGGTCTGTCAGCCTCTCCCTCAGCATCATCTGAAACACAGAGGTTGCAACTGTATTGGTGATTGACCAGGTATTACATGTGCAGCAACACCAGGGTTGTATTAACTGCACTTTGCATCAGTGGATGAGGATCATGTGATCAGGTTAGGGTACCACCACAAATGGCCGCTCACACCATAGCACTGAGGTGTTACACGGAGATGTACATAATACTAGCAAACTCACCAGCTCCAGCCACAACTCTCTGTCCCTTCGTGTTCCCCCCTGGTGTATCCTGCTGTACCTGTCTCCTCATAGTTGTTGTAGACATAGCTGTAGAGGGTAGAAACAACATTCTCAACGATCTACCTCACCAAATGACAGACATGCATATGTGTCACTCCTAGTCTGTATTTCACTTTGTAATCAACAACTGTTGATTCCATGTAGAAGGGGATCTCGATCTCTGTCATGGCTTTGTAATCTAAGCTGTTGACACTCCTCGTGCCCGATTTACCTGAGGGAAAGGTGCGCGACGGTTTCACAGCTGCAGCCAGGATGTCATGCATCCCCCGGGATGGTGTCCGCTGCAGTGGTCTCATCCTGGCTGCACCTATGATGAGAAATACATGTCCATATTTTAGTACAACAGATTGTAGCTATGAGATAAAATTACATTCTCATTAGCCATTTGCGGATAATCAAGGACGATGTGCAGCATGTGTAGCTAATTGACTTTACATGTGGGCACCTGCTCACAAGCAGCATTTGCAAGCTTACAGCCATGCAGCACTGACATCAATAAGATGACACATCAACTGACGAACTTGTATGAGAAGGTTACTGATTTCACCCTTACCATTGTGACTGACTTTTTTCATGGGTGTAATGGTGTCTGTTGACAAGTCAGAAAGGAGTTCATGTGTGAGATGTGCAGTTGTCAGGGACATGATGTTGCCCATTTGTGCTTCCCTACCCATGAGGTCACACAGCTCATTTTTGAATGAGAGAACACAGATTACTAATGTCCATCCTTTGAGTGTTCTCTGTTCCCATGCTCTATTTCCAACATCATGGTACTACTTACATGAAAACGGATAGTGTCTTGTGCAGCAGACATCCAAACCTCATATTTGATACCCTCACCTATACATGTGAATATGGTAGAAGGGAGGCAAGCAGAAAACAACATTTGGTTAAGATCACACATTGCAGATGAGGTGAGAAGCTTTGAATCTTCCCACCTGCACTGGATTATCCTGTTGCTCTTCAGCCAAATCATTTTGTAGGTGTAAGTGCATGAAGATTCACCTTAGCAGCCCCTACACCCATCTCACAGGTACACAACTGGCACCAGTGTGTGCCTCAGCCATACCAATTTCATTTTGATTTGACCATGTTAATTTTGCTAGGGATTTATCATATCATTGAATTTCAAGCCTGTTGTGTTTTGGACGTTTCTTATGACACATTGTTCTATTGTATGTCCATTGCGCACACACTTGGCATACATTTTGTGTCAGCATCTCATTTGCCACCAGGGTCTGATCGGCTTGTGTTCAAATGCCCTATGTGAGCATATTGTGATGCAGGATAACAGTGTTGTACAACACATACGGTGGAGGTGAAAGGCACAATTAATGAGCATTCAGCCAGGTTGACTTACCGTAGCCCAGCACCGGAGCAGTATGTGGTCCCTGGACAGATGTCAAGTCCAACCTAGTAGCAGAAGTCAGTGGGCGTCTTGGGTTTTGGGAGGACCGCATTGTACCTAAAGTAAAGTAAAGTAAAGTCCACATTTGTAAAGCGCACAATCACCCGTAAGGGTCTCTAGGCGCTGGGGGGCCGTCGGGAAGATTAAGCGAGCTATTGCCCAGAGTCACATGGTGCTGGGCTAACCTGCCGCCGGAGCCGGGGATCGAACCGTGGTCCCCAGATTCCAGCGTCAGTCGCCCTGGCCGCGGCGCCACACCTCTCCCACACAATGATAAGTGTGTTTTGCAACTTTACATTCCTGCTGCCACATGTGATGCATTCAATTTCTGGCACAGGACGGGCACAAGCAGTCATGGGCACCACCGTTGCAGAAGTGTGTCATACATTATGTAATGAGTAATCCCACATATAACTTAGAATGGTCCCACTACCTTGATGCTACCTATATCACAATGACATGCCTACGAATCCAGAGGTAAGGTCCACTATCGTGTTTTGTTGATGCCCGTAAATTATCCATCCAATGTACGCAGTACATAATCAGCTGTGTGGACTTTGCTAAATAAAGTATGTATGAAAGACTAGAAGTTGGACAGTGTATGCATTGTCAATACTACAGAGACTGGTATCTCACTGTTTGTTTTTCATTTCCGTATCTCTGCAAATGCAATTTCTTGATTAGGTCTACAAACACTATTACAATATAGTGGGTACACCCTTTTGACTTGTTGTGGCCCTCGATTACAGGATTGGTTTCCCCGTTCTGGGTCTGCTGGTGAAATACATGTTGTGTACCACATTTACAAAGGTTGAGCCAAGACATTTTATAATTTGTCTTTCGCTGTTCACAAATGTCATATGTTAAAAGTGAATGTCCATTGACAACTCCAATTGTAATGAAGCAAATATAGCATCAATGGTTGACTTACATAGCTGGGCACTATTTGTCCCTCTGTCGTCTTCTGACAATGTATGCATTTTGACCATCTCCTGTCCAGTTTGACTTACCAGTTAGTGTGGTTGATCTGCCTTCCTTGGTACATTGCCGATTCCTCCCATGCGATGCGGTGACCTCTGCTACTGCAGTTGTCTGTGCTCTGGCTGGATTTGTCAATGGGTGAGAAGAGAGAAAAGTAGACAAATGGGAAATGTGCTTGTGTAACGTTTCGGGGATTTGCCCATATCTTCTGTGTGATAACAGTATTGCGAAGTGCTGCCGCAGGCGGGGCAGGTAGGAGCAGTGGTGTGTTGGGGATGTAATGGCGTGGCAGAGTGGAAATTGGACCACAGGATATCTGTTGGACATATTTACATCAGAGGATACTCTCACCTTCTGCTTTGTGATTTAGGCTGGCACAGGGTGATGTACTTTTTGGAGATTTTGTGGCAGGTTTACAACCCCCTAGAAAATAAATTTACACTGTTGTTGCATCACTTCTGTGATACAACGGTGGTGTACAACAGACAACACATTTAGGATTATTCACAACGTGACGCTACTATGGTGAATCGTCATGTGGTGAGGCCCTGCGTAACATTGGACCTGCGTCAGCTTTGAGGTAGGCAGGGTGTGCACTCCTTTGGGATATGCTGCGTCCAAGTGATTCAGTGTAATCTAAATGATTTCACAGTATCACTTTTCAGAGGCAGCTACGACGCAACCTTACGCCTGCTTGAAGCAGACGTAAGGAGTGACGCAGGACGTTAGGTATGGGCAGTGCATGGACATTGTTGGAGTTGCAACACTCTTGCGACACAACTCCAGCAAAGCCCCCCCTAGACACCATCAGATTCAACACACATCTGTCTATCCCTGCACCACAGTGCACCACCATATGAACACGACACATCCGTGTTTGCGCAAAGGTTGAATTGCATTTCACATTGGTACTGGTGCTTCCCTGCTAATGTTTGTCTTTAGCTAATTTTTTTTTTTTTTACTTAATTTTACATTTCCATATGTCATTGCACATTTTCAGTCAATATGTACAGTTATTGAATTAGATGGGTTGTGTATGTGTGTATGTATGGCATCAGTACTGTGCCCATGTTTTTAATAGGGTGGGAGGTATTAGCCTTTTCTGATGCAAAGGATTCTGGGACTTGTGATGCTTCGTAGTGGGTGACACATGAGTCTCTGACTAACCATATATTTATATACACTTTGGACAATTTACATAATCACTATGACAGTGTAACACAGACAATCTATTCATGCACTTTTTCTTTTCATTCCACTTACCTGGTACCACGTAGCGGATGTCACTGACAGGCAGCCCATGGACCAAGTGGGGTTGTATAGTTGTGAGGATATTCTCCTCCAGTGTGGTGAGCTGGAGGCGGGGTCCAGGGCATGCAGCAGGGAGGATTCTGCTCTGTTCAATCCTGGAGTATTTCTCCTTGACCCTCTGCCTTTCTTCCTGCCATTTTTTTTAATGTCCTGCACTGTGCGCCTGTCCTCCCCCAGGGCTGAGGCAGCAGTAGCTATCTGCTGCCATAGGTCTTGCTTCTGTGCCCCACTGGTGCAGTATGGTGGTAGCCCATATAGGCGCTTGTGGTGCCTGACTATGTAGTCCACAAGCATGGTGGTCTCCTCTGCTGTGAAATTTCTTTTTCTTCTCATCTCCATGTTTTGTGGCACTGGGAGCGCTGTAGTAACAAACTCTCTGTGGGCAAACCTGTTCCTTCACTGTGTGCTTTTATGTGTTTTGTGGTGCTGGTCAAATAGTGTTAATTGGCTTCAGCTGGAGCGTGGTGGGGGATGGTAGGCAGTGGCAACATACACCATGGCAAAATGGAGCTGTTGGCTGGGATTGGCTGCTGTGTGTCAGCTGATCCATGTTGGGGGATGGGAGGACCTTGGGCAGCTGTTTACCCTTGGCTAACATGACCAACGGCCAGTAATCGTATTTTCCGGCCCGTGATCGTAAATTACGGCTCGTAATCGTAAATTACGGCCCGTAATCGTAAATTATGGCCCGTAATCGGATTTTGCGATAATGCGCCGTAAATTGCGGTCCGTAAATTCTGCCAGAGTGCCGTAAAATCCGGCCCGGTGGCGGAAATTACGGCCCGGCGGCGGACGTAAAGTTAGTAGTCGTAAGTCTATTCTGTGAATACCGAAAGTAGTAAATTCATTCTGTGAATCCCAAAAGTAGTAAGTTCATTCTGTGAATCCTGAAAGTAGTAAGTGCATTCTGTGAATACCAAATAGTAGTAAGTTTAGGATTTAGTCTTAAGTTCATTCTGTGAATCGGGCTCCATGTTTGGTCTGGATCAGCAATGTCTACCCATGCTAAATTACTTCTCTAATGATCCAAAAACACACATCAAAAATGAAAATCTCAGGACAAACATTTTTGTTAAGGAGGTATATCAGGGGGGCGGGATTACAAAGAGTAATCTTTTTTTACTTTCAAAATGAAAATCCCAAAACAAGATTTTCTTTTTGAAAATAAAAAAGCAATGCGCCCCCCACCATGGGAGTCATCTTCTGTGGCAGGGGCTGGGGCATTATTTGCTTTTTACTGTCTCTCACCACCAGAGTTTGCCTTGTAGTGACGGACAGTTAAAAAATGGCTACATGTCCGCTTTGAGCGGGTGGACATGTAGCCATTTTTGTTATAGCTCTTATTCTGTTGGACCATTGGAGAAGTTTGACTATGGCAGTCACCAAGTAGTCATTGCAGTAGCCAAAACGAAGGTCTGCCTGCATTTAAATAGGGCGGTTGGGCGGATTTTTCATGTTGGTGGTATGTATACTCCATTGCAAAAGAGAATACATACCGCCAACATATAAATGAGGCCCTTAATCTCAAGGTTTGTTTTGCTTTCACACACTTATTACATTATGCATAGTTGTGCTCAAATGGACACTAAAAAGATGCACACTGGGCTTATTTACTCTGCCTCTTACTGCCCTGTAGGTTCTTTTTACTTCCAAGACTATCTGCTGTCACACTAGGATTATTTTCCTGGCCTACTTTGCTCACATACCATGATTACATAATATAGAGTAACAGAGTGCAATATGAACTGATTGTCATGATCACAAGTACACTGCTCATCTTCAAATGGTGTGCTGCAGTGCTTTGTTGCTGAATTGCCCTGGATTCCCTGTTTCCTAGCCTTCATGTTTTTCACCACCCCTTGTATGTTGGAGATCTTGTGCCCAAGCTGTGCAGCCTCCAGCCCTCAGTCCTTCTTTCAATGTATTTGCATGATACCACATGGTATAAACATTAGTGTATACTTTTACAATCGGAGCTGGAGGTCTTCTAACATTTTTGTAATTTCTTTTACAATCCTTCAGTTTGTCCGATCGGAAGTTGTTGACTTCCGGCCATCTATATCTTGGTCTGGGATGCTGGGGGTCCTGGGGAGGTGGCATTCTGTTACCGGGTATTCTGGTTTCCTGGCCCGCAGTCACCAACATCTGTTTGGGCCTTGGGGTTCCACCGCTCACTGCCATCTAACTGCAATATTTACCTTTACTTCTGATGTGGTCCAGTTTACTTGATCCTTCTGCCTCAATGAGTGTGGGGATAATGTTAGGGACGTCACACTGCAGAGGTGGGGTGGGCCGGGGGCTGCTGACAGTGCAGGCATAGGATTGAAGATGATGGACAGCACGATTTCAGATGCCATTTGCTGCAGGTCCCTGTACAGACATATACTGGACAGGCCGATTCTCCTGCTAGTAATACAGACTAGTCATCACCCAGCCTGGTGCCTTATACTCCTGACAGTCCTGATGCCACCGGTCAATTCTTTATTTAAAATGAGATTCTCAAAAACAATCAGAAAATATGCACCACAATATTTGATTGGGGATACCGTTTAGTGATAATGTGTGTGTGAGCAGAAACTAATTTCAGAGAGGTCAGACTGGTCTCCCTTGGCACTAATCAGAACAGAAGATTAAGGACTCTGTTAAAAAATTTGTGTTTTTGCTTGATCACCGCCATTTTTTACTGACTGGTATTGTTTTTTTAACTCTGCACATTGGGGCACTAATATACAGTCCTGGTGTGCCAAGACCCTAAAACAAAGTAAAATTGGCCATCCACCAATCTGTATATTTGCGTTTCCAGTAAGGCTACAGTACATAGTGCAGGAAATGTACCAAAAGCATAGAAAGTTAAATGTCACCTGTAGATTGAAGGTTTTAGACCTGCAGGCAGACTCGTCAAAATAGCCATATTTTGTACAGGAGGAAACTCTTATTTTAAAGAAATAGTAGGGCATATCCCCTAATTATTGAATTATTGATTTTAAATAGGATGGCATAAGGTTTTTAATTGAAATTATATTATGTTCAAAAGAAAAAGTTACTTACCTTTGCTAGCAAGCTTTCCGGTGGATATTGTAGGTACCTGCAGATTCCTCACCATTTTGAATATCACTAGGAATCACACTGGATCAAGTAACTTTGCAACATCTCTCCTGCGCCAGTAAGTGGTGTTGGTGGATACTGTAGGTACCTGCAGATTCCTCACCATTTTGAATATGACTAGGAATCACACTGGATCAAGTAACTTTGCAACTTCTCTCCTGCACCAGTAAGGGGTGTTGGTGGATACTGTAGGTACCTGCAGATTCCTCACCAGTTTGAATATCACTAGGAATCACACTGGATCAAGTAACTTTGCAACAGCTCTCCTGCACCAGTAAGGAGCACAGAAAAATAGAAAGAAAAAAAGCTAAACTGGATGAGGTGCTTGTGAATGGAACCTTGAAACCCTCTGTGTCACCAACATGTGCTTGTAAGCAGAGGCCTCAAGTCTTCAGCTGCCATGAGTGAGCAGCTCATCAAGTCCAGGAATTTCCATTGAATTGTGGGACTTGTAGTCCAGGTTGTTTAATGGTTTGAACAGGACAGCAAATCCCAGTATGCATTGAAAGAATCTTGGCATGGACGACCTAATCAGGTCCAGGCCGGAGTAACTTGAGAGCTCTGCTCTAACCATGTCCACTATCATTATGTAATTCTGTGCATGCCGCATATTTTGCATAATTATGGATTTGCCGCTTTTGCCACATAATCCATCACCTGCATAGTTTGCAGATTGTAAAGAAAAAAGTGTTTAGCTCAAATGGCTCACACATATTAAAATGAGGCTACACGTGTTACCGCCCAGGAGCAGGCCCTTCATAAAGGTTGAGTGGTCAACTTTCTTTTAGCTGTGGCTCTATTTGGGTGTTAAGCCCAGTGGTAGAAGTGGATCCATGGGTGATGACCTGCTCCAGTCCAGGTTTTTTCTCTGAATTTTGGAACTTGTAGCCCCGGTTTTAAAGTGGAATAGAGACTAAAGGGAGAAACCTGGACCGGAGCGACTCATCACACATGGACCTGGGAAACTAGGCAGGCTTGGCTGCCCCAGAGTCAATAGAAGGAGGTACATACATTGCGAAATGTATTCCAATCGCCCCTGGTCCGAATGCTTTTCCACTTATGGCTCATTCAAAAAAAGAAAAGCCGGTTTGGCGCTAGTGTCAACAGCTTTTTGGCATAAGAAAGAAAGCCTTCAATGCCATAAATTACAGACCGGGTAATTATTGCATTTTGTAAATAGATACCTCTGCAGAGTGGAGCTGTTTGTCTCCTCGATCGAGACCATGTCCGTGCTCAGTTCAACGCTCTCGTCGAGAAAGAGGCTGTCACACCAGCCTTCGCCGGGAAGTTCAACAAGCATTAGAAATGCAATCGGGCTCGGATTTATTTGAGTTTGAGCTAATGGCATTGTAAATGCCAATGTATTGTTGGTCTGTGTTATGGAGTGTGTTCATGTGGTGTGTACTGCCAGTGATCTCCTTGTGAGTGTGAGAATATTGCACCGTTACTGCCTGTGATGTCCTTCTTGTGAGTGGGAGAAGCTTGCACCTCTGCTGCTCACTACTCACTACTCTACTCACTACTCTACTCACTACTCACTACTCACTACTCTGCACTCACTACTCACTCACTACTCACTACTCTACTCACTACTCTACTCACTACTCACTACTCTACTCACTACTCTACTCACTACTCACTACTCTACTCACTACTCTACTCACTACTCACTACTCTACTCACTACTCACTACTCTACTCACTACTCTACTCACTACTCACTACTCTGCACTCACTACTCACTACTCTGCTCACTACTCACTACTCTACTCACTACTCACTACTCTCCACTCACTACTCTACTCACTACTCACTACTCTACTCACTACTTTCTACTCACTACTCTACTCACTACTCACTACTCTACTCACTACTCAACTCACTACTCACTACTCACTTCTCTACTCACTACTCTGCACTCACTACTTTACTCACTACTCTACTCTACTCACCTCACTACTCTACTCACTACTCTACTCACTACTCACTACTCTGAACTCACTACTCACCTCACTACTCTACTCACTACTCACTACTCTACTCACTACTCTACTCACTACTCACTACTCTGCACTCACTACTCACTACTCTACTCACTACTCTACTCACTACTCTATTCACTACTCACTCACTACTCACTACTCACTACTCTACTCACTACTCTACTCACTACTCACTACTCTACTCACTACTCACTACTCTACTCACTACTCACTACTCTGCACTCACTACTCACCACTCTACTCACTACTCTACTCACTACTCACTTCTCTACTCACTACTCTGCACTCACTACTTTACTCACTACTCTACTCACTACTCACTACTCTCCACTCACTACTCTACTCACCTCACTACTTTCTACTCACTACTCTACTCACTACTCACTACTCTACTCACTACTCACTACTCACTACTCTACTCACTACTCTACTCACTACTCTACTCACAAATCTGCACTCACTACTCACTACTCTGCACTCACTACTCACTACTCTACTCATTACTCACTACTCTGCACTCACTACTCACTAATCTGCACTCACTACTCTACTCACTACTCTACTCACTACTCTACTCACTACTCACTACTCTGCACTCACTACTCACTACTCTACTCACTACTCTGCACTCACTACTCACTACTCTGCACTCACTACTCTGCACTCACTGCTCACTACTCTGCACTCACTACTCTGCACTCACTACTCACTACTCTACTCACTACTCACTACTCTACTCACTAGTCACTACTCTGCACTCACACCTCACTACTCTACTCACTACTCTATTCACTACTCACTACTCACTTCTCTACTCACTACTCTGCACTCACTACTCTACTCTACTCACCTCACTACTCTATTCACTACTCTACTCACTACTCACTACTCTACTCACTACTCACTACTCTGCACTCACTACTCACTACTCTACTCACTAATCTACTCACTGCTCACTACTCTACTCACTACTCACTACTCTACTCACTACTCTACTCACTACTCTACTCACTACTCTACTCACTACTCACTACTCTACTCACTACTCACTACTCTGCACTCACTACTCACTACTCACCTCACTACTCTACTCACTACTCACTACTCTACTCACTACTCTGCACTCACTACTCTACTCACTACTCACTTCTCTACTCACTACTCTGCACTCACTACTTTACTCTCTACTCTACTCACCTCACTACTCTACTCACTACTCTACTCACTACTCTACTCACTACTCACTACTCACTACTCTGCACTCACTACTCACTACTCACCTCACTACTCTACTCACTACTCACTACTCTACTCACTACTCTACTCACTACTCTGCACTCACTACTCACTACTCTACTCACTACTCTACTCACTACTCACTACTCACTACTCTACTCACTACTCACTACTCTGCACTCACTTCTTACTACTATACTCACTACTCTGCACTCACTACTCACTACTCTACTCACTACTCACTACTCTACTCACTACTCTACTCACTACTCTACTCACTACTCACTACTCTGCACTCACTACTCACTACTCACCTCACTACTCTACTCACTACTCACTACTCTACTCACTACTCTACTCACTACTCTGCACTCACTACTCACTACTCTACTCACTACTCTACTCACTACTCACTACTCACTACTCTACTCACTACTCACTACTCTGCACTCACTACTTACTACTCTACTCACTACTCTGCACTCACTACTCACTACTCTACTCACTACTCACTACTCTACTCACTACTTTACTCACTACTCTACTCACTACTCTACTCACTACTCTACTCACTACTCTGCATTCACTACTCACTACTCTACTCACTACTCACTACTTACTTCTCTACTCACTACTCTGCACTCACTACTTTACTCTCTACTCTACTCACCTCACTACTCTACTCACTACTCTACTCACTACTCACTACTCTACTCACTACTCACTACTCTGCACTCACTACTCACTACTCACCTCACTACTCTACTCACTACTCACTTACTCTACTCACTACTCTACTCACTACTCTGCACTCACTACTCACTACTCTACTCACTACTCTACTCACTACTCACTACTCTACTCACTACTCACTACTCTGCACTCACTACTCACTACTCTACTCACTACTCTGCACTCACTACTCACTACTCTACTCACTACTCACTACTCTACTCACTACTCTACTAACTACTCTACTCACTACTCACTACTCTGCACTCACTACTCACTACTTTACTCACTACTCTACTCACTACTCTACTCACTACTCTACTCACTACTCACTACTCTGCACTCACTACTCACTACTCTACTCACTACTCTACTCACTACTCACTACTCTACTCACTACTCTACTCACTACTCTACTCACTACTCTACTCACTACTCACTACTCTACTCACTACTCACTACTCTACTCACTACTCACTACTCTGCACTCACTACTCACTACTCTGCACTCACTACTCACTACTCTGCACTCACAACTCTGCTCACTACTCACTACTCTACTCACTACTCACTACTCTCCACTCACTACTCTACTCACTACTCACTATTCTACTCACTACTTTCTACTCACTACTCTACTCACTACTCACTACTCACTACTCACTACTCTGCACTCACTACTTTACTCACTACTCTACTCACCTCACTACTCTACTCACTACTCTACTAACTACTCACTACTCTACTCACTACTCACTACTCTACTCACTACTCACAACTCTGCACTCACTACTCACTACTCTGCTCACTACTCACTACTCTACTCACTACTCACTACTCTCCACTCACTACTCTACTCACCTCACTACTTTCTACTCACTACTCTACTCACTACTCACTACTCTACTCACTACTCACTACTCTACTCACTACTCTACTCACTACTCACTACTCTACTCACTACTCCGCACTTACTACTCACGACTCTGCACTCACTACTCACTGCTCTACTCATTACTCACTACTCTACACTCACTACTCACTAATCTGCACTCACTACTCTACTCACTACTCTACTCACTACTCTACTCACTACTCACTACTCTACTCACTACTCACTACTCTACTCACTACTCACTACTCTGCACTCACTACTCACTACTCTGCACTCACTACTCACTACTCTGCACTCACTACTCTGCTCACTACTCACTACTCTACTCACTACTCACTACTCTCCACTCACTACTCTACTCACTACTCACTATTCTACTCACTACTTTCTATTCACTACTCTACTCACTACTCACTACTCACTACTCTGCACTCACTACTTTACTCACTACTCTACTCACCTCACTACTCTACTCACTACTCTACTAACTACTCACTACTCTACTCACTACTCACTACTCTGCACTCACTACTCACTACTCACCTCACTACTCTACTCACTACTCTACTCACTACTCACTACTCTACTCACTACTCACAACTCTGCACTCACTACTCACTACTCTGCTCACTACTCACTACTCTACTCACTACTCACTACTCTCCACTCACTACTCTACTCACCTCACTACTTTCTACTCACTACTCTACTCACTACTCACTACTCTACTCACTACTCACTACTTTACTCACTACTCTACTCACTACTCACTACTCTACTCACTACTCCGCACTTACTACTCACGACTCTGCACTCACTACTCGTTGCTCTACTCATTACTCACTACTCTACACTCACTACTCACTAATCTGCACTCACTACTCTACTCACTACTCTACTCACTACTCTACTCACTACTCACTACTCCACTCACTACTCACTACTCTACTCACTACTCACTACTCTGCACTCACTACTCACTACTCTGCACTCACTACTCACTACTCTGCACTCACTACTCTGCTCACTACTCACTACTCTACTTACTACTCACTACTCTCCACTCACTACTCTACTCACTACTCACTATTCTACTCACTACTTTCTATTCACTACTCTACTCACTACTCACTACTCACTACTCACTACTCTGCACTCACTACTTTACTCACTACTCTACTCACCTCACTACTCTACTCACTACTCTACTAACTACTCACTACTCTACTCACTACTCACTACTCTGCACTCACTACTCACTACTCACCTCACTACTCTACTCACTACTCTACTCACTACTCACTACTCTACTCACTACTCACAACTCTGCACTCACTACTCACTACTCTGCTCACTACTCTACTCACTACTCACTACTCTCCACTCACTACTCTACTCACCTCACTACTTTCTACTCACTACTCTACTCACTACTCACTACTCTACTCACTACTCACTACTCTACTCACTACTCTACTCACTACTCACTACTCTACTCACTACTCCGCACTTACTACTCACGACTCTGCACTCACTACTCACTGCTCTACTCATTACTCACTACTCTACACTCACTACTCACTAATCTGCACTCACTACTCTACTCACTACTCTACTCACTACTCTACTCACTACTCACTACTCTACTCACTACTCACTACTCTACTCACTACTCTGCACTCACTACTCACTACTCTGCACTCACTACTCACTACTCTGCACTCACTACTCTGCTCACTACTCACTACTCTACTCACTACTCACTACTCTCCACTCACTACTCTACTCACTACTCACTATTCTACTCACTACTTTCTATTCACTACTCTACTCACTACTCACTACTCACTACTCACTACTCTGCACTCACTACTTTACTCACTACTCTACTCACCTCACTACTCTACTCACTACTCTACTAACAACTCACTACTCTACTCACTACTCACTACTCTGCACTCACTACTCACTACTCACCTCACTACTCTACTCACTACTCTACTCACTACTCACTACTCTACTCACTACTCACAACTCTGCACTCACTACTCACTACTCTGCTCACTACTCACTACTCTACTCACTACTCACTACTCTCCACTCACTACTCTACTCACCTCACTACTTTCTACTTACTACTCTACTCACTACTCACTACTCTACTCACTACTCACTACTCTACTCACTACTCTACTCACTACTCACTACTCTACTCACTACTCCGCACTTACTACTCACGACTCTGCACTCACTACTCACTGCTCTACTCATTACTCACTACTCTACACTCACTACTCACTAATCTGCACTCACTACTCTACTCACTACTCTACTCACTACTCACTACTCTGCACTCACTACTCACTACTCTACTCACTACTCTACTCACTACTCACTCACTACTCACTACTCTACTCACTACTCACTACTCACTACTCACTACTCTACTCACCACTCACTACTCTACTCACTACTCACTACTCTGCACTCACTACTCACTACTCTACTCACTACTCTACTCACTACTCACTACTCACTTCTCTACTCACTACTCTGCACTCACTACTTTACTCACTACTCTACTCACTACTCACTACTCTCCACTCACTACTCTACTCACCTCACTACTTTCTACTCACTACTCTACTCACTACTCTACTCACTACTCACTACTCACTACTCTACTCACTACTCTACTCACTACTCTACTCACTACTCTGCACTCACTACTCACTACTCTGCACTCACTACTCACTACTCTACTCATTACTCACTACTCTGCACTCACTACTCACTAATCTGCACTCACTACTCTACTCACTACTCTACTCACTACTCACTACTCTGCACTCACTACTCACTACTCTACTCACTACTCTTCACTCACTACTCACTACTCTGCACTCACTACTCACTACTCTGCACTCACTACTCTGCACTCACTACTCTACTCACTACTCACTACTCTACTCACTACTCACTACTCTGCACTCACTACTCACTACTCTACTCACTACTCTACTCACTACTCACTACTCACTACTCACTTCTCTACTCACTACTCTGCACTCACTACTTTACTCACTACTCTACTCTACTCACCTCACTACTCTACTCACTACTCTACTCACTACTCACTACTCTACTCACTACTCACTACTCTGCACTCACTACTCACTACTCTACTCACTACTCTACTCACTACTCTACTCACTACTCACTACTCTGCACTCACCACTCACTACTCTACTCACTACTCTACTTACTACTCTACTCACTACTCTACTCACTACTCACTACTCTACTCACTACTCTACTCACTACTCACTACTCACTACTCTACTCACTACTCACTACTCTGCACTCACTACTCACTACTCACCTCACTACTCTACTCACTAGTCACTACTCTACTCACTACTCTGCACTCACTACTCACTACTCTACTCACTACTCACTTCTCTACTCACTACTCTGCACTCACTACTTTACTCTCTACTCTACTCACCTCACTACTCTACTCACTACTCTACTCACTACTCTACTCACTACTCACTACTCTACTCACTAATCACTACTCTGCACTCACTACTCACTACTCACCTCACTACTCTACTCACTACTCACTACTCTACTCACTACTCTGCACTCACTACTCACTACTCTACTCACTACTCTACTCACTACTCACTACTCACTACTTTACTCACTACTCACTACTCTGCACTCACTACTCACTACTCTACTCACTACTCACTACTCTACTCACTACTCGCTACTCTGCACTCACTACTCACTACTCTACTCACTACTCTACTCACTACTCACTACTCACTTCTCTACTCACTACTCTGCACTCACTACTTTACTCACTACTCTACTCTACTCACCTCACTACTCTACTCACTACTCTACTCACTACTCACTACTCACTACTCTGCACTCACTACTCACTACTCTACTCACTACTCTACTCACTACTCACTACTCTGCACTCACTACTCACTACTCTACTCACTACTCTACTCACTACTCTACTCACTACTCACTCTCTACTCACTACTCACTACTCTACTCACTACTCTACTCACTACTCACTCACTACTCACTACTCTACTCACTACTCACTACTCACTACTCACTACTCTACTCACCACTCACTACTCTACTCACTACTCACTACTCTGCACTCACTACTCACTACTCTACTCACTACTCTACTCACTACTCACTACTCACTTCTCTACTCACTACTCTGCACTCACTACTTTACTCACTACTCTACTCACTACTCACTACTCTCCACTCACTACTCTACTCACCTCACTACTTTCTACTCACTACTCTACTCACTACTCTACTCACTACTCACTACTCACTACTCTACTCACTACTCTACTCACTACTCTACTCACTACTCTGCACTCACTACTCACTACTCTGCACTCACTACTCACTACTCTACTCATTACTCACTACTCTGCACTCACTACTCACTAATCTGCACTCACTACTCTACTCACTACTCTACTCACTACTCACTACTCTGCACTCACTACTCACTACTCTACTCACTACTCTTCACTCACTACTCACTACTCTGCACTCACTACTCACTACTCTGCACTCACTACTCTGCACTCACTACTCTACTCACTACTCACTACTCTACTCACTACTCACTACTCTGCACTCACTACTCACTACTCTACTCACTACTCTACTCACTACTCACTACTCACTACTCACTTCTCTACTCACTACTCTGCACTCACTACTTTACTCACTACTCTACTCTACTCACCTCACTACTCTACTCACTACTCTACTCACTACTCACTACTCTACTCACTACTCACTACTCTGCACTCACTACTCACTACTCTACTCACTACTCTACTCACTACTCTACTCACTACTCACTACTCTGCACTCACCACTCACTACTCTACTCACTACTCTACTTACTACTCTACTCACTACTCTACTCACTACTCACTACTCTACTCACTACTCTACTCACTACTCACTACTCACTACTCTACTCACTACTCACTACTCTGCACTCACTACTCACTACTCACCTCACTACTCTACTCACTAGTCACTACTCTACTCACTACTCTGCACTCACTACTCACTACTCTACTCACTACTCACTTCTCTACTCACTACTCTGCACTCACTACTTTACTCTCTACTCTACTCACCTCACTACTCTACTCACTACTCTACTCACTACTCTACTCACTACTCACTACTCTACTCACTAATCACTACTCTGCACTCACTACTCACTACTCACCTCACTACTCTACTCACTACTCACTACTCTACTCACTACTCTGCACTCACTACTCACTACTCTACTCACTACTCTACTCACTACTCACTACTCACTACTTTACTCACTACTCACTACTCTGCACTCACTACTCACTACTCTACTCACTACTCACTACTCTACTCACTACTCGCTACTCTGCACTCACTACTCACTACTCTACTCACTACTCTACTCACTACTCACTACTCACTTCTCTACTCACTACTCTGCACTCACTACTTTACTCACTACTCTACTCTACTCACCTCACTACTCTACTCACTACTCTACTCACTACTCACTACTCACTACTCTGCACTCACTACTCACTACTCTACTCACTACTCTACTCACTACTCACTACTCTGCACTCACTACTCACTACTCTACTCACTACTCTACTCACTACTCTACTCACTACTCACTCTCTACTCACTACTCACTACTCTACTCACTACTCTACTCACTACTCTACTCACTACTCACTACTCTACTCACTACTCACTACTCTACTCACTACTCACTACTCTGCACTCACTACTCACTACTCTGCACTCACTACTCACTACTCATCTCACTGCTCTACTCACTACTCACTACTCTACTCACTACTCTGCACTCACTACTCACTACTCACTTCTCTACTCACTACTCTGCACTCACTACTTTACTCTCTACTCTACTCACCTCACTACTCTACTCACTACTCTACTCACTACTCACTACTCTACTCACTACTCACTACTCACTACTCACTACTCTACTCACTACTCTACTCACTACTCTACTCACTACTCTGCACTCACTACTCACTATTCTACTCACTACTCTACTCACTACTCACTACTCACTACTCTACTCACTACTCACTACTCTGCACTCACTACTCACTACTCTACTCACTACTCTGCACTCACTAATCACTACTCTACTCACTACTCACTACTCTACTCACTACTCTACTCACTGCTCTACTCACTACTCTGCACTCACTACTCACTACTTTACTCACTACTCTACTCACTACTCTACTCACTACTCTACTCACTACTCACTACTCTGCACTCACTACTCACTACTCTACTCACTACTCTACTCACTACTCTACTCACTACTCACTACTCTACTCACAACTCTACTCACTACTCTACTCACTACTCTACTCACTACTCACTACTCACTACTCTACTCACTACTCACTACTCTACTCACTACTCACTACTCTGCACTCACTACTCTGCACTCACTATTCACTACTCTGCAATCACTACTCTGCACTCACTACTCACTACTCTGCACACTCACTCTGCACTCACTACTCACTACTCTGCACACTCACTCTGCACTCACTACTCACTACTCTGCACACTCACTCTGCACTCACATTGTTGTGTGGTACCGAGTAACAGCGCTTTCCAACACAATGTCTTGACTTGACCCACGCGAGGCAAAATCCCAGGAACCTCTTTGTTCCCTGTCAATCTGAGAAAATCTATTTTTAAAATGGGATGTTTTCAGGGACCCACTGTGTTGGGGTGAAAACGGTGGGAAACTATTTCACACACAGCTGAAATTGAGGTTTCAGATGTGCAATCACTTCGGAATCAATCAGGTTCCCGACGAAATTGTGAATCAGGAGTTCAAAAGTTCAAGAGCGGCCCTCTTTCTGAGACACAATGGCAAAAGCACCGATTTCCTAACTACACGGGCAGAATACCAACAAGTAAATCATTTCTCTGTGAAATGTGTAAATCTCCAAAACACCTTCACCTGCGGCTCCTATCTCCACGAGACGACCACCGGGGTGTTCTGCCAGCGCCATGCTCGGCTGAGCCCATTCATGCAGACCAGAGAGCTGCTTACTGCGCACAAAGGGCCCCTTGGTGCTGGCAACCTCCAGCAGCCGCTCCATCAGTTGCAATTTGCTTCGTGCCAGGAAATCCCAAATCCCAAAGTGATGACTTTCGAGTTTCTTGGGATGCGAGCGAGCTCTGCTCACAAGCGCTGCTAATTAGGATGTGCAACGTTGCGTGCACGCATGGCTGGGTCGCGAGGAGCTGTGGTGTGCCAGGCGGGGAATCGAACCTGTCGCACAAAAACACACTCCTGTGAAAGCCTCCTGCTGAGACGGCCTGGGGTGCACCTCTCGCGCCCGTCTCGCGCTCAGTGTTTCTCATCTTCGCGGATCTACCCTGCTCCTAGTCTGGAAGCACCTGCACCGCTCAGACCATCTGGATTGCATTACCCGGGCACTCTGACAGCTCGTAATTAAGATTAATAAGTCTGCCGTGCGCGTAACCACACACAAAATGCCATGAAAATGAAAAAAATGGCGGACGAAAAGTAAATATAGCCTATCACGTCAAGGCTACTAAATAGACAGCACAGCGAAGACGAATCACTAGGCAGATGCCATAAAAAACGCGCGCGCACTAAGGAATGTTGCAGCCCGGACCCCTAAAGAAACTTTTTTTTTTTCTAATACATAAGAGCTCGGAGCTCCGCCCCACTTCGTGGTGACGTAGGCCGAGCCCTAAAAAGCGTGTGAATGTGCCGCCCTTGCCGCCATTTTTATTATAAAACCCAATATGCTGCACTTTCCAGGCAGTGCTGCACTTTAGACATCAAATGAGCACACTTACTATAGGCTTACCTGAGGAGCAATTTTAACTCTGTGCCTGGAACTTTATTCTAACTGTAGCCACCCAGTAACAAGTTGCGCCGCAGCATCGTGAACGCAATGTCATTAATCATGCTGCGGCGCATGTCGGTGTATATTAAGAGGCCAGGCGTGCGCATCATTTAATTCATGGTGAAGAGGCTTGCTGAGTTAGGGGGCCCCAGGAGCACAAGGGCTGGGGGAGCCTGTGTTACGCCCCTGGCCAAGAGTCCTGTTTATATTGGAGAGGGCAGCGAGGAGCAAGCAGAGTGTTGTGGGAGACAGTCAGTGTGGCATGAAGAGCATACCGGGAGTCGATGAAGATGGGCTGGAGGTTCTCGTTGGCAGTCCCCCGCAGGCTGTCGATGCTGCTGTACAAAGAGACAGGCCAGCGGTGGGTCACACTGATTTTCGGTGTGAGTGGCGTGGTTCTGGTGCAAATGGGCCTGTTCGCAGTTTTTACAGCTCAAAAGCTTGAATTCAAGAGCTTAAGAGCAACACCAAGGGTCCAGGACCTGAGAAGCAGCTCTTGGGGGTCAGGAACTCACTGTAGATGGGTCCAGGAGCTGTTGGGAAGCCTTTTATGTCCCTGAGGCTCAGATCAGGAAGCAAACAGCCTAGCCCTTTGAGTCACTCTGGGGTCCTGGGTTCAAGATGTAATTGCAGGTCCAGTTCTTCTTCCTCAGGCAAGAAGGCAGCTGGCGAAAGACCAGCACAGCAGGGCAGCAGTTCCTTGTAAAGCAGCAGTTCAGCATAGTGGTAGTCCTTTTAGCTGCACCGCTTCTACCTGGCAGAGTATCCACAGGTCCAGAAGTATAGTGTAGTGGTGGTGTCCGAGGTCGTTCTTTTGTACACAGTTGTGCCTTTAAACTGGTGAGAAACTTCTAGAGATATGCCTTTGAAGTGCACAGATGCCATGCCTTCCCTTCTCTGGCTCCAGACTAACTATAGAGGGTATGCAGCCCTTTGTGTGGAGACAGGACACAGCCTATTCAAGTGTAAGTGGGGCTTTGCCCAGCTCCTCTTTACCATCCTTCCAGTCGTGGCCCATCCAGTCACATCTAAGCTCACATTGTGGGTGGCTGTCTAGCAGGAATACACAAAGCCCAATTGTCAACTACACTGGCTGCAAACACCAAATGGCTAAGGCAAGAAAATGGCAACTTTCAAAATGTGGCTTTTTCAAAATTTCAATTTAAAATCTGACTTCACCATAAGTTAGGATTTTAAATTTGGATTCTAGAGATGCTGCTTGTTGCTGCCGCTCGTTGGGGGACTCTAAGCCCCAGAATCCTGCACTTTCCAACTCCCTCGAGGGAGGCGCCAACTCATGCTTGAATAGCGCTAACGTGAGCCGCAGTGCGGAACGCTGCTTGTTGCTGCCGTTGGTTGGGGGACTCTAAGCCCCAGAATCCTGCACTTTCCAACTCCTAAGAGGGAGGAGCCAACTCGCGCTTGAATAGCTGAAACACAAGCCACGGCGCAGGACGCTGCTTGTTGCTGCCGCTGGTTGAGGTACTCTAAGCCTCAGAATCCTGCACTTTCCCGCTCCCAGGAGGGAGGAGTCAACTTGCGCTTGAATAGCGCCAACGTGAGTGCGACGCTGCTTGTTGCTGCTGTAGGAGAGTAGGGTCTGCTTCCTATGGTCACCCCCACTTTTTGCTGTGATTCTCTGGTTTTTCAACTTTAATGTGGCTGTGGGCCTGCTAATCAGTCCCACAGCCTAGCTGTTCTCTCTCTAAGTTGATACCATGTACTTTAGGTACATACCAGATTGGTTACTGGGTCACTCTTGTGAGCCCCTGTATAGTTTACCATAGGTACCCAGGGCATAGGTGTACCCTAGGCCTACCAGGGGCTGCAGCATGTATTGTGCCACCCCTGGTTTGCCTTCCAAACCGACACCACAGGCCTGTTCACACAGCCTGGGTAAGGTGGTGTCATCACCCCTTATTTAGATATAGTATACCTATATCTACCTTTACATATAGACACATATACACCTATAAGCCCCTCTGCAGCTTTCGAAACCATCTCCTTATAGCTGTTCTATGAGATAGCCATACCATATACTCTTAAGTGCATTATAATCCTCGCGGTTAATGCTAACTTTGGTTTGGCTTTATCAAAACATGTTGTGTAAGGTGTCAAACACTTTGGAATACTACCCCCCGACAATTCTGGTGGCGGGGGTAGCATTCCACCCTTCGAGAGGGAAAATACATGTCAGTTACTGCTTTACCCGGTTAAAGTTAAACAGAGCCTCAGCATCACAAAATGGATGCTGCTGCCACAGACACGAGTCTGACCTCCTGTTGCTGGACGAAACTCCGGCAGGGGAGGCCTGGACAATAGGTTTCCTGTCCAGGGAGGTGCCAGCACCTCCCCAGACAGGGGTTTTGTGTACTGGGGCAGGGAGGTCTGCATTTAGTGAATGCATCTAGACACTGCCTGGGGCACACAAGGTGCTCCCTGCATAGCCCGGTTCAAACCAGTTGCTGGGGCACTCCAGCCCCAGCTCTGGCGCGAAACTGGACAAAGGGAAAGGGGTGTAACCACCCCCTTCTCAGGTCCACCCATAGGAGGGACCTTGTCAGGTAATCCAGCCCCCATCCTTAGTATAAGTATAAGAGCTGTGTCCCCAGGACTTCAGATTATTATCCTGGAATGAAACTTTGATACAGAACTCTTGGACCTTCGACATTCTATTCTGACTAGAAGACGGAAGACATCTCCCTTATGGTGAAGGAGTGACCACCCTGTTCAAACAGGCACCAACAGCAACTTTGCCAGTCTGCAGTTTCAAGGCTCCCGTCGGAACCCGAAGACTCTGCGACTCAAGAACTGGACTTCTCTGACCCAACCCACATCCACAGCAAAGCTGAGACCCGTGGCGGACACGAAAGATGTGGGACCGGACATCTTGGACATCCTGCATTTTGCTACCTGAACTCCTTTCCTGAAGCCTCAGTAAGTTGTGCATTGGGGTAAGAGAAGCCCCAGCCCCAAGCATCATTTGACCCGAAGCCCAGGTCCCCACACTCTGCGAGTGTCCCGTGGGCCCCGCCTTTACATTTGTGCTTGATGCATCTGCCTGGTTCCTTGCCTGTTGGCTAGTGAGCCCCCTGAAGACGCCATCTTGAATCTAACTTGCGATCCTGGTTGCTCCAGGCTTGCACCAGCTTCCCTGCAAAGGAGAAGCGCCACAGACCTTGATGGTCTGCAACAGAGCCAATCTCGACATCCTGCATGAGTTGCGGTTGCCAAGGCTTGTTGAGTCCAATCCGTATACCCACACTGCAGTCATCTAGATCCATTGTGGGACAGCTCGAATCCTGCTCCTGGTCATCGTCAATGCCTCCTGAACCTGGTGGCTGAAGAGACAAACTCACCTTCTTCACCTTAAAGCACCTGACATCGCCTGGTTCCTTCCTGGTTCCTTCCTGGTCACTGGCTAGTGACCCAGACTCTGTCCCTTCTGCTTTCAGGTTCTTCACATCTCCGATCCACCCTTGGATCCACCTGGATACTTTTCCTCTGGTCACCTGCAGCACTTCTTTGCAGCTCTCCATAGAAAACGACAACGAAACAGGACATCAAAAGACACCTATGCACCCAGCTTCCATGGGTGAGGTAACACGAGTACTCTGGTAGTCTCGAGGGTATTGGCCCTCCTAGTGTCTAAGTCTAAAAGGGTTCTGTCCTAGTCCATCCGGAGGTGTCCTTAACTTGTAACTTTGTAACTTTTACGAACGCCATAGAAAGTCAATGGGAACCTTCGCCTGAGTTTAGACACGCGGCTCCCGTGGGTCTCCTACTTCCTAACCTTTGGTTGTTTAGTGTAGCCCCAGTGATTTTACAGGCCCTAGACCTGCTTTCTAACTCTCACGTGGTACTTATACCACTTTCTTAGTATATGGTTAGTGAGGCCCCTAGGGCATAACGTATACTGTGCAACTTATTGTGTATTAACTGTGTGACTTGTATTGTATTTTTACCTCTGACCTCATAAAGAGTACAGAGGGGTTGTGTTTAGATTAAGTAAATATATTTTTGATATGTACCTTGTGTGGTGTCCTTTCATTTGGTATTCAAGGGATTATATACGGTAAAACAGCTTGCTTAACTCGCCTTAGCCTGAAGACTGCTGGTTCATGCTACCACTAGGATAGCTTTCTATAAGGTTGACTTTACAACCATCATCAATAAGGGTCGATTAGACTGGTACAAGGTGCCGACTAGAACTAGTGAACATCATATGCCAGGATAACTTCTCACAGCTGCCACTGGTTGGGGGACTCTAAGCCCCAGAATCCTGCACTTTCCAACTCCCATGAGAGAGAGCCAACCAGTGCTTGAATAGCAGCAACGTGAGCCACAGCGCTGGAAGCTGCTAGTAACTGTAGCTGGTTGGGGGACTCAAAGCCCCAGAATCCTGCACTTTCCAGCTCCCAGAAGGGAGGAGTCAACTCACGCTTGAATAGCGCCTACATGAGCCGCGGCGCAGGACGCCCCCGGGCAAAGCCCGGGACATGGTCAGGTCCGTCCTGCGCCCATCAGCGACAGGAAGTGGCAGGGCAGGGCCACCCTCCTTGGTCTTTGGTTTCAGATTTGATCCAGCAACTTGGGACATGAAGCATTCTGTGCGTACCGAGCCTGCAGCCAAGGTTGGTCCTTATTTGTACTGCCTTTGCCTTTGACTCTACTGTCCGATATTGAATGGTATCTTTGGGATGCTGTGGAAATGGACTTTTTGGATTTCAGGACCTGGAAACTGGCAGTGTCCCATTGTGCTTTGGTGTTTGCCCTCCGTCAGGGGCTGAGAGGAGACCGGGACCGGGAACCAGGAATGAGGGAGCTGGGAGTATAGACTTCACTCCCCAGCGTCCCTTGTGGCATCCCCTTGCGGCCCAGCATGCAGCCACCTACACCACCACCCTCCACAGCACCAGGAGGCACCTTTAAAATCTGTTAGCAGCTCCCGCAGCGCAGGCAAAGCCGAGGCCAAGGGCGGGCCCGTCTGCACGTGTCCCCGGACGTCTGAGGCGGGCTAGGCCACCCCCCCCTTGGGGATCACCATGGACATAATGGAACCGCAGGTCCTATTCCTGACAAATAGGTCTTGAAATGTGAACATTTTGTCTGGTGAAATGGTGAGAGGCCTAAGCCATATATAACAAAAGGCCTCCACCTATCATAACGGTGTACAGAAAGAGGAGTACCCCTATTACACTCGATGTATTTAGTTCGTCCAGGACTTAGTGTTAAGGAGGTTTTAGTGACAATCCTTTCTTAGTCCTGGCTTTTAAATTAATCTTTTGCTGTTTCTTTTAATGGAATACCACTAACAAAAGAGTACAATTCTAAAGGGCTCGGTTGTGTTTTATACTTGTGTGTCCTTATAATACCTTATTATCTTGCATTTTGCACTTGACCATAGCTCCTTGCTCCTTAGCACTGTAGTGTACTGTACTTCTAATAACGTCTTGATCTTAGCACATTGCACTTTTGAACTTGCCATTTTATATTGAAATTGACTGTGTATTGTATTACAGATCACTAGTTTATATTGTATACTTAAATATTGCCGGGGAAGCTGGAAAGCTGTCATGGTCAATGCAAGATATAAAAAGCTATAATTGATAATCCATGCACTACAATTGATTCATTCCTAGTGCGAGCAGTTCATGCAATCTCCGATGAAATTGACAGGACAGAACGCCGTCTATCCTTGGGCCCTGGCACGATGGTAGGGGAACTGATAGGCAACAGTAGCAGATTTTTACAAGGAGAGCCTATGCAATCTGCAGAAGCTGCCCCTATTGTGCCCCATGGAACACTTTGACCCCCTGAATCTGAACACGATTTGCTTATTCTACCTGATTCTCCCCCATACATACATATGACAGATCGCCATCCCCGAAGAGGAAGAGAGGGTGCAAGAAAAGACAAACGGTGGTGGGCAACTGTACAGGAAAGAAAGGCTCTAGGCAGAACCCTAAAGATCCTTTAAGTGATAGCCTAGATGGCCAAGGTATCACTGCTAACTCACAAACTACACTAATCATAGCTACAATTTTATCTAAGGTTGAGGAGCGGCTTAGGCCGGACTGTGAGAAAATTGATCAACTGTCTAGTGAGGTGACCAAGATCTGTGGCCTACTGAGGGACACTTGCACTAGTGCCGGGGCAAAGAGGGATGTCACTAGGGGAGGGAAAGATGAGCTTGTGTCCAAGATAACTACCCCTATTGATAATGGAATAAACAACAGGAACAGGTAGAGAACATGTTAGGGGCCGAAATGACATGGCAAGCACAGTGTACACTAGCGTACACTAGCGAATGAATTAGTAAACCATATCCCACCAAGACAGCAGGGTCCGATTAATAAACTCCAATAAATTCAAGGGGCGAGGTTGGATAGGATGGATGTGGAACACCCAAGTGCTACATATAACAAGTCAGGTCAAAATATAATCCAAGAGTGGAGAGCAGACACCTCTATCAACTTGCCCCCTGAGTGCTGCCCATATGTCGCCGTTCTGGTGAATGTGCCTCCCCTGCAACCAGGATAAATGGAGAGCCATGACATCTTGAAGAACAGATAGTACACTGGCTTGACAAGAACTGTAGATTCCCGGTGATAGGAGCAAATCAGATTCTCCTGACACAAAGAGTAGGTTGGATTGGCCCCTTACTGGAGTGTCTCAAAGGAGACTGCGTTATCATCAATTTTCTAGCCCAATTTGGGTTAGAAACACCCTAGTTAGAACACCCCCACTGTCCTAATTTGATTCAATTATGACATTGCTACCACTTGATTTCTTCTACAGGCATTTATGGTTTGCACAACACAGGGAAGAAGATCAAAACCCCGAGCATGAATCCAGCTTTTTCAATCCAACCCCACCAAGATTTACCAGTTTCAAACAGATACTAGGCTTTGAGTACTCTCCAAGAAAATGATTGGCATGAGTGTATTAACCATTCTAGACCAGAGACTTATCGTAATGGAGAATGGGTAGTAGTCAAAGATGCAGGGGGCCTACCTATAATTGATCCACCCCAGACTAAACCTACCAACACCACAGACACCGAGTGTATTTTTATAGAGGCTCCACCTGTAAGTTTAGACAAAGGAAGCCATAGCAAGTACACCCGTGTCAATTCAGGGAAATTACTTGAGAATGGATACACTATTACACCCTGGAATGTCGCAGGCCTAAGGGGCCTAGTATGGCAGGATTTTATTACCAGTGACCTTGATATAATTTGCCTACAAAAGACATGGTGTATTGAACCGGTATATGTAGAAGTGTTCTCTTCATATTGGCTTCAGGTAGGGCCCTCCCCAGCTGGTAGAGCTAAAGGGGGGCTTCTGACTCTTATTTCAAATAAGTTATCTGCCATTACTGTTAAAAAAACATCAATGTAGGAGCACACTCCCAGATTTTATGGTTACATTGCAAAGACAATAGGGATGCGGTCATGATCAATTATTACAATAACCTGTTCGACTCAACTCGCAGTAATTTTGTACTGGAGTAAGACACTGGGCTTGATAAACTGCTAAGTACTATTGAGACTAATATTGTTATAATTTGGGTAGGGGGTTTTAATATTCAGTCCTGTCCATTTATTGATGGCTAAATATGCCCGTGCACTGGATACCAATGGTGGTCTTTACCAACACTTACTGGCAGAAATGCTGCTTCTATTATTGACCATATTCTTCGTTCAGCCAGCAGCAGCCATCTGTGTTCTGCCCCATGGATCACTGAGCTGGTACTGAGTGACAACAATCGTATTTCTATGTCAACTTTAGTTTTGGGAATAAAAACGATAGCAAATCAAGATTTTATTACTAGTATTGCTCCCATATGGCCTAATGGGACACGTATCAAATGGGTTGGTGTGGAACCGGCAAACATTTTACAGGAAATTGTTACTAAATGTGATACAATGATTTCTTATTACCTCAACAAGGATGTTAATCCCTCCCTGCTTTAAGTCAACTTTAGAATAAATTAATGTTGTAATCGAGGGGATACTGACTGCACCCTTTAGGGAAAATAGCAGGCAAAATAGAGGATGGTTTGACCATACTTGTACCAAGGTCTTAAGCCAACTTAAACAAGCACTAGGTAGTAAACCTAGAAATACTGAGTTTATTAAAAATGTACGCCTTAATTATAAATTATAAATCGGCCATAAAGGCAAGGAGAAAAAAGCTCCAAGAGTTAGCGTGGGACAAGTTATCCATGGCAGCGAATACAACAAATAGCAAGTTATTCTGGGAAACTGTTAACTCGCCATTTCTTTTTTTTTTTTTTGTTTAGGAAATTTGTATTTATCATTTGAAAGATAATACAAAAGACATGTCATAAAGATTGGGAAAAAGTACATAAGCATAAGTATTACAAGACATGTGTAATTGTAAAGAAATGCATAGGTAAGAGGGAAAGAGAGAGAGAGAATAGATAGAGGTAAGAGAAAAGAAAAGGGAAAGAGAAAAGGAAAGAAAGAAGGAAGAGAATAGAAGAAAGAGAATATAGAAATATACTACGTGGGACTAGTAGTAAGAAACGAAGCAGGAGATTTGGAAGAAAGATAAGTGGAGAAAGGAAGCCAAAGCAGATCAGATTTAATTTTCATGGGGACATAGGTGGAAGATGAGATAGAAATTCTGTGTTCATCACAAATAAAATTCCACCAGGTATGTATAGAGAGCTTAGAATTATCTTTCCAACACAATAAAATAACTTTAAATGCAAGAGCAATAAACAGGTCCAATAACTTAGCAGAAGAAGATACAATATCGATATCATATTGCCAATTTATGCGGTCAAAAGCCTTTTCAGCATCTAAGGAGAGAGCTGCCAGTGGGACTTTAATGTTCTTACTACATGAAATGACATTGGAAAACAGGCGGGCATTGTCAGCAGCAAGTCTGCCTTTTACAAACCCTACCTGATCAGTATTAATTAAACGGGGAATAATAGAATCAAGACGAGAGGCGAGGATTTTAGCAAACATTTTACAGTCGTAATTAATTAAAGAAATGGGGCGATAGTTTTTACAATATGAGTGATCTTTGTCTGGTTTAGGAATGATGATGATTAGAGCATCCAAAAAGGACCCAGAGGCCTTGGCGTCCAAAATAAATGAATTAAATAATTGAAGGAGTTTCGGTGTAAAAAAGGAGTGAAAAGAAGAGTAAAATTCAACAGGCAAACCATCTGGACCAGGGGCCTTAGACTTTTTGAGAGAATTAATGGTATTAGTAATTTCCTGAAGAGTGATTTCCCGTTCCAAGTGAGCAAAGTCCACCGGAAGAGAAGGAGGGGGAGGAAGGCCTTCAAAAAATGAGGTTAAGTGCGCTTCAGAGGGGTGGGTGTCATCAGTATATAAGGCTTGGTAGTAGTTATGAAATACTTCAGCAATGTCCTCATCAGATTTAACCAATTGATTGGTGGAATCATTAAAGATGGGGCCAACAGTCTTACGTTCGGATTTAATTTTTAAATAATTCGCCAACATTTTCCCTGCCTTATTTTGGCCACCATGGAATTTAGATTTGATTTTAAGAAAGGTGTGACAAGCTTCATTGGTGATAATTTTGTTAAGGTCTGTTTTGGCAGAAATTAATTCCTGAAGGGCGGAGGAGGATTTGGAGGAAAAATAGGAATGCTCAAGGCGCTTAATCATCTGAAGCTGGTCTTCGTACTTTTGTTTATTAAGTTTCTTCTTTTGGAAACATAGGAAATAGTGAATGCACGGAAAAAGGGGCAGAACAAGAAAACATTGGCATGCAGATATTCCATACTTCATTCCAAAATGATAAAACACATGAACATTCGTATAGTTGATGTTTAAGAGTCCCAGTGTCCTTGGAGCATGACCAACATAAGGAGGAGGAAGTTTGGGAAAACTTATGGATACTAACCGGGGTAAGAACAACTCTATGATAAATAAAGAATAAAGATTGAGTAATACGTGCAGCAACAGATACTTTAAAAAGTTTGGACCATATACGATCCCATAACACAACAGGCAAGGAGGCATAAAGGTCAGTCTCCCAAGCAGTCTCAACATTTGATTTAGAACGTTCCGAAACGTTAGATAACAAAATGGAATAAACAAGGGCAGCCTTTGGTTGTTGAGTAGAAAATAGGGAATATAATGGAGTGGTAGGGATGCAAGAAGGAAAAGCATCAGGTAGAGAGAGGGAAGACAAATGTGACTGAATAGCAGACGTTATAATGGTATATTCAGTAAGAGACGATAAAGGCAAATGGAATAAATTCTGCATAACTGAAAAGGAAAGGAGAGATGAACCATCAAAAAATTGATGTACAAAGCAAATATCCTTCTCCTTCCAGTGTTTAAAGTAGAATGATTTGCCTTTATATCTAAGGAATTTGTTGTACCACACAATTGAGGATAAAAAGCATTGAAGGGGAGATAAAGTAGAAGAAAAGACAGAATGGAATAATAATTGGGAGTATTTCAAAATGGGATATTTGGAGAGAAAAGAACAATTTGACATGAAAACAGTATGTTGGAATGAGAAGTCTTTTAAAAGGGAGCGCTCCAAAAGAACCCATTTAGGAATAGGGTTATCTGTGTAGTCATAAGCCAAGGAAAAGGACTGTTTAATCAAAAAGACAGAGTGGTATGTTTTAAAATCAGGAAATCGAACGCCACCCTCAGGTTTGGGTCGGATTAACTTGTGCAATGCAATTCGAGAGTGTTTGTTGTTCCACAAAAATGTAGTACAAATAGTGTTAATACGTGAAAAATAGGATTTGGGAATTTTAAATGGGAGCATGGAAACAGTATAAAGAACATGTGGAGTAATCATCATTTTAATTGTATCTAGTCTACCCCACCAAGAGAGGAATAAAGGGGACCAAATTTGAAGAAGGGATTGAATTTTCTTAATAAGTGAGTCAAAAGTTAATTTAAGGGTGTTCGTTAAGGATGAAGAAAACCATATACCCAGGTATTTGATTTTGGAAGGACACCATGTAAAATCCGTATTGTTAAACATATACTGGAAACAGATCGAATTGAGGGGCAGGACTTCCGTTTTAGATACATTTAATTTATAGCCTGATATAGAGGAATACAAACGCACCTCATTCAAAAAGTGTGGAAGGGAAGATTGAGGATCGGACATATATATCAGGACATCATCTGCATAAGCAGAGAGTTTAGTTTCAGTAGAGGAGAGTTTAAGGCCAGTAATATTAGGATTGGAGCGAATACGTTCTAAAAAAGGCTCAAGACAGAGAATGAATAATAAGGGGGAAAGGGGACAACCTTGTCTTGTGCCTCTAGATAGTGAAAAAAACCTAGAAAAATGGTTGTTGACAAAAATACTGGCACGTGGAGAAGAGTAGAGGAGTTTAACCAAGGATATGAAGGAGGGACCAAAACCAAACCATTTGAGGGTATGAAACATGAATTGCCAATTTATGCGGTCAAAAGCCTTTTCAGCATCTAAGGAGAGAGCTGCCAGCGGGACTTTAATGTTCTTACTACATGAAATGACATTGGAAAACAGGCGGGCATTGTCAGCAGCAATTCTGTCTTTTACAAACCCTACCTGATCAGTATTAATTAAACGGAGAATAATAGAATCAAGACGAGAGGCGAGGATTTTAGCAAAAATTTTACAGTCGTAATTAATTAAAGAAATGGGGCGATAGTTTTTACAATATGAGTGATCTTGGTCTGGTTTAGGAATGATGATGATTAGAGCATCCAAAAAGGACCCACAGGCCTTGGCGTCCAAAATAAATGAGTTAAATAATTGAAGGAGTTTCGGTGTAAAAAAGTAGTGAAAAGAAGAGTAAAATTCAACAGGCAAACCATCTGGACCAGGGGCCTTAGACTTTTTGAGAGAATTAATGGCATTAGTAATTTCCTGAAGAGTGATTTCCCGTTCCAAGTGAGCAAAGTCCACCGGAAGAGAAGGAGGGAGAGGAAGGCCTTCAAAAAATGAGGTCAAGCGCTCTTCAGAGGGGTGGGTGTCATCAGTATATAAGGCTTGGTAGTAGTTATGAAATACTTCAGCAATGTCCTCATCAGATTTAACCAATTGATTGGTGGAATCATTAACCTTTTCAGCGCGACCGCGATTCCCCCTCCGGTGCTGGGCCGTAATAAAAACGGGTGTGGTCGTGACGGAACGGTTCCGTCATGAGCACAGCTCAACCGTAGCTCATGACGGAACCGTTCCGTCATGAGCATGGAAGGGGTTAAAGATGGGGCCAACAGTCTTACGTTCGGATTTAATTTTTAAATAATTCGCCAACATTTTCCCTGCCTTATTTTGGCCACCATGGAATTTAGATTTGATTTTAAGAAGGGTGTGACAAGCTTCATTGGTGATAATTTTGTTAAGGTCTGTTTTGGCAGAAATTAATTCCTGAAGGGCGGAGGAGGATTTGGAGGAAAAATAGGAATGCTCAAGGCGCTTAATCATCTGAAGCTGGTCTTCGTACTTTTGTTTATTAAGTTTCTTCTTTTTGGAAACATAGGAAATAGTGAATGCACGGAAAGCAGCCTTAAAGGCATCCCAATTGTTGGAAATAGAGGTGTCAGAGGGGTTATTAAAGGAGAAAAACTCAGTGAAAAACTCCACACTCTCTTTCATAAAATTGGCATCAGACAAAAGAAAGGAATTAAATTTCCAACGACTAAATTTAGAAGAAATAAGGGAAAGATCTAGGGTAGTATAAACAGGAGCATGGTCAGAAATGAATATAGAGCCAATGACAGATTTTTGAATGGAGGGCAAAAGAGACTTACTAATCATAATGTAATCAATTCTCGAGCGTGTATGGTGTACATTGGAAAAATATATATATTCTAGCAAATCCGGGTTACACATTTTCCAAGAATCATATAAAGGACGAGAGGCAATAGCAGATTGAAAACTCTTATGAGATTTATCAGGTTGAAATTTACTAGAGGATAATCTGTCTGAAAAGGGGTCTAACCACTGGTTAAAATCACCTGCTATGACAAAATCAGGACAATCTATGGACGAAATCAGGACTTTAATGTCTTTCCAAAATTTTGGATCAGGGCGTACTGGACCATATATGTTGAGTAAGACTAGCGTCTTATTTTGTATAACAACCTTAGCCATTGCCCAACGTCCTTCAGCATCATTTTGAGAAGAAATAATCTGAACATTTAAAGATTTGTGAAATAAAATAGCAACCCCTCCCTTTTTATTAATAGCAGGGGAGAACACAACTTGGCCCACCCATTGCCTCTTCAGCTTAACAGATTCAACATCCGTACAGTGCGTTTCCTGAAGAAAAACAACCTGCGAATTAAATTTAGATAAATGAGACAGTACCTTTTGACGCTTGACAGGATGACCAAGACCACGCACGTTCCAAGAAACAAAGTTACACATGTTGGTGGGTAGGGAGAATGGGCGACAAATGGAGCAGACACATGGCAAGGAGATAACTACAAAAGGGAAGACAAAAAATACATAAGTGGGTGATAAAGAGAACTCCCAGAACATTCACAATACTGAGACCAAATACACCAAGAAATACAAAATGTAACAACCTGAAGAACAGAAATAGAAGTAGAGACCACACATTACTGATTCGGAATACAGCAATAGATAAAAGAAAGAACAACATGAAGAACAAAAATAGAAGCAGAGATCGCTTAGGAATATAGTAGTACTTTAAAATGGAGAAAAAGTATAGAAGCCAAGAAGAAGAAGGAAAAAAGAAGAGAGAGAAAAAGGAGAGAAGGAATAAAAAGAGAAAGAGTAAACAGATCAAAGCACAAAGGCCTGATCGGAGAAGCAGAGAGTAACCAAAACATCCAAGGCGGGGATACACCAGAGAGAGAGCACGCCCCATGAGCTACCAAAAAAACAAAACAAAAGGACATATACAGAAAAGAAAGACACAAGGATGTGAGAGCAGAACCTCCGAATAAAGAAGAAAAAGGACAAAAGGAAAAAGAAAAAGATTAAAGGAGGTCAGGACTGAAAATATAAGAAGAGTTACAGTGAAGAATGAAAAGGAGGAGAAACATTAGTGTGCAGTGTCCATGTTGGAAGGAGAGACACTCTGAAGATAAGTATGAAGCGTCTGCGGATCATCAAAGGATCTGGTACGGCCATTATGCGTGATCTTGCAAAAACATGGGTGCAGGATTCCATATTGAATGTTCAGTTGTCTCATTAGAGGTCGAAGATTCAAGAATTCCTTGCGCCGGGCATTCGTAGCAGATGAAAGATCTTGCGAGATAAAAATATTATGTCCAGACCATTGAAGGCGCCGCTTGATCCTGGCGGCCTTCAGAACAGACATTAACTCTGTGAACTCTAGGAAAAGCATAATGATGCCACGAGGTTTGGAAGAATTGGAGTTAATGCGGCCAAGACGATGGGCTCTCTGGATATTGAGAGGATGTGACGTCGGTTGAAGATCCAAGAGTTCTTGAAGAAATTTCCGTATGAAAGACACCATGTCAGGACCCTCCACATTTTCCGGAACACCATAGACGCGTAGATTGTTCCTACGATTGCGATTTTCCAAATCCTCAGTGTGGAGTTTGAGCTTGTGGATCTCTTGTTCCAATCATGGGATTTTAGTTGAGGCATCTTGAATATCGCTCACACTCTGTTCCAAGTTCAAAACCTTGCCCTCCATGATAACCCAGCGTTCTTCAATCTGCTGAATCTTTGCATTCGTGGCAATCATGAATGGTTGGAGACCACGCTCCTCCTCAAGAATAGAATCCAAAACAGGATTAGGAGAAGACTTAATTGGGGAAGGTGGGTCATTCTTAAGCCTCTTAGGTTTGGTTCCTGTCTGTGACATTTTTGGAGTAAGAGAGTCATTCGCCATACTGATGCGGTCCTGCTAAAAAGTTTTACAGAAGTAAGCAGAAAAAAAAAAAGGCAGGTAACACGGAGAACAGCAGGAGCCAAAGTAATTGCAGAGAGTGAACCGGCTTAGAAAAGCTTACGCAGTAAGAGGGGCATACAGCAAGTGGTGCAATGAAGCGATAAAAAAGAGTAGTCAAAAGAACGGACTACCTTGAAATGCTTAGACACTCACTGCGATGAGAACGGCAAAATGACCTGCATACTGTGATAATAAAAACCACAATATATATGGGGAACATCCACAAAAGCCAGCACAAGTATGATGTATAACTGTGGGAAAAAAAACGTTGTCACTTTTAAAGATATGTGCGTCATAAAAGGTAAGTAGAGGCAGCGTAATATTCCAAGTCCATCATTTCAAAATGGTGGTTGTGGTTTCCTCACAAATAAAAATGAGTCATTACAAACGCAGAAGTCAGAGGCAAGAGGCCAGCAACGGCAAGGTAATTGCACAGAAGCAAAAAATATTTTCAGGCAGTTTCTCCAAAAAACAAGTGATTGAGTATAATCAGAGAACGAGAAAGAAAGGAGCAGAACACTTGAAAAGATGCATTCCTAAAATGGCGGCTGCAATTCACCACAGATTAAGAGGAGGGCACTGAAAGTCGAGTGGCAAGAGGCATTTGGCAAAAAAAGTCTCAAGGCTTTGAACAAGAAAGCAGCAGTACTGCCAAGTGTTTCCTCCAGGGTTAGATGCAATGCAGGAGAGGTGCAGTGGCATAGTAAAATAGAGGTAAACACCCAAACGCGGACTCGGCATAGAAAATGGCGGCCGCCCGCGTTTGCGAGAAAGTACCGCTGTAACAGCGTAATCAGCACACCTTCCGCCAACACTGTAGCTCTACTAGCCGTTCGAAAAACGGCATACGAGGCTCTCACGGCATCCGCGTTTGATGTCCGTAGCGGAGCTCACAGGAAAGCCGTCCTCTCTCGATGGCGCGTAAGCCACGCCCCCTTAACTCGCCATTTCTAAAGAGTGATTCTTTTCCAGAATTACTCTCTCATGTCACTTGTGAACCTTGGATGAATCACTTTTCTAGTATTTTCAATCCATCTGTTCCCGATATATTTGGGTTGCAAAGTATAGTAGGAAGTAAGTGGCCGATGATGCCCCTAGATATAACCATTGACGAAGTTCAGGACGGATTGATTGACAGTATGGGTGGTAAAGCACCATGCTCAGATGGGGTCCCCATTGATGTTTACAAAACTGAAATAGATCTATGGAGTCCTATTTTGACTAGAGTTTTTAACTTAGCAGTGACGGAGTACATATCGCTATCATGGGGCAAATCCGTGATAATCCCTATTTTTAAAAAAGGTATTAAAACGGAAGCGAAAAATTATCACCCCACTTCGTTTCTAGATTCATCCGTTAAAGTGATGAGTAGAATTCTATTGGTAAGACTTGAAAATTGGGCAACTGAAACTGAGATACTCTTGCCAGTTCAATATGGCTTTAGAAAAGAGATGGGAACCCTCGAGCAATGCAGTAACTTAGAACTCTTGATAGGCAAACAGGGAAGATTAAACCTCTGCTTTGCAGATCTTAGCAGTGAGTTTGACCTTGTTGACCATTCTATTTTGTGGCCAACCCTGCTTAATCCACGGGCTCCCAAACAAATATTTTTCTTCCTAGCAAGGTTGCTCAAGAAACTTTTATGCAAGATATGGACAGCATGGGGAGTGCACACCACACTTTTAGGTTAAAAGAGGTATCCGCCAGGGCTGCGTCTTGGCACCACTACTCTTTTCTCTATTTCTAAATGAAGTCGACAAAGCCCTTAGGTCGGTATAGGCAGATGCACCGCAAATTGCTGGCAGACAATGCAGTGCTGCTCTCTAGAACCCCAGTTGGTTTACAATGACTAATGGATAACTTTAGTCTTTTTATCAATAATAGGAAATTGTTTATTAACAAGGCTAATACTTTTCTTCGATTCCCTCAAATGGGGGTATATGTTCACGACCTTTGAGAGATATAAGCTTGACCCTGCTTTCCTGCAGCTGACCGTCTACTTTATGCCAACCCAGAGCTGAGGGTAAAGGTGGGTCCATATGTCTCGGGTGTGATTCCAGTGCGGCGTGGCACAAGACAGCGCTGCCCCCCTGTTCCCCCCTCCTTTTTGCGCTGGTGATGGAACCACTAGCCGAGGTATTGAGAATGCAGCTGCAGGATGGTATACCGCTGGCCGATGGCACACACAAATTGTCACTGTATGCCGACGACCTGTTGATCTACTTAAGAGACGTCCAGCAGGTGCCTGGGCGTCTAGCTCGCATCCTGGAGGAATTTGCATCCATCTCAGGACTAAAAGTGAACGTAGCCAAATCTAAGATATAAGCCTTTCGAGAGGGATGTCATGAACCAGCGTTGATGCTAAGTGGCACACGAGTGCAGTGGTGTGAAGACACATTTCGTTACTTTGGCATACAGGTATACGCCCAGCCACAGGACTTTTTCGATGGTAAACTGGACAGGGCGCTGACAGCAGTGAAATCCCAGATGCAGTTCTGGAGCACACTTCCCCTTGCAGTGGTGGGCAGAGTGGTGATGGTAAAAAGGGTAGCCCTCCCGTGATTTCTGTACCACTTTGCCAATCTGGCCACCTATGTGCCCGCGTCCTTCTTCACGACGCTGGAAAAACTGGTGAGAGATTTCATCTGGGGTCCTAACCGCCATAGGGTGTCGATAAAAAAACATTACTTACCTACTAATCAGGGGGCCTGGCGATGTCTAATTTCGAGCAGTATTATCTAGCGTCGCAGTTGCAGTGGGTTGCCCGGTGGATGGCACCGCCAATGGGACGGCACGGCAACCACACGCCCAGCTTACACACTATCCCAGTTACTTCCGTTGTTCCACCTCGGCGTGCAGACTCAACACCCGGAGCCCCAACCACTAAATGTGGCCTATAGGTGCTACCATAGAAGCCTCTACTTAACTCGGGACACGGCACCCTATGCTCCTGCGCTCCCACTTGACGGTACCCCTAGAGGACAGACAATACTCGCGAGTGCTGAACTGCAATGCTGGCACGAAGCCGGGATACAAACACTAGGAGACCTCTATAGCGATGGCGTCCTTATCCCTTATACAACATTGGTGGAAAGAGACGGACTCCCTGCTGGGAAGTTCCTACTACACAGATCGCCACACTCGCGCTGTGGTGGGGAGACGTGGTGGTAGAGCCACAAATGCACATAACCATGCAATATTTACATGTAATGGGGCGGGGCAAACACCTGACGCGATGGTTTGATGCTTCACTGCGTTGGGACACCGCACGCAGAGCAAGAACAAGCAATGATCTTGTGAGAACCGCAATTGGGTTCCACTAGCTCTTCGGTTTCCCGAGGAGGCCACCCACGAAAAGTTCATACGGTACAGATACTGCAGATCTGACCTCAGACTTCAAGGGTGGTGAGTACACCCCCCCCCCCCCCCCCATGAAGAGCCAGAATGCACTTTTAAACACACCCCAGCCCTGACGAAAGCCTCTAGAGGTCCCACAAGGCTGAAACATGTTGACCAACACCAGTGCGATAGGCCAGTAACTTGGTCTATACACGCTGCATTTTTAAATTCCCACATCACAACCTTTTTAATAAAATACATGTGAGAAGTGATGTAGGGAATTTTACTTCACTCATCAGAGCACGATTTTTGTAATTGCATAAGCAACAGATGTAGTGCCATCAGGCAACTTCAGGCAAGATCCATCGACCCATAATTCTCCATCAACACTAGAAAGAGGTGCATCTTGTAGGTCAACAGGATCCTTTGTATGTTCTTCAGTAAGAGATATACAATCATGCAGCTCTTGTGACTAAGACTGAGTAGCTGGAAGTGGCAACAATGTAGCAGGATTCAGAGTCAAACACCTTTTCAACGTGATATGAGGGGCCAAAAGTGTCAATTCATATCCTGTCAAGCGGGCACTAGTCTTTGTTTAATTTAACAAGGCATCAACTGAATGAGGTACTAACTCAAACAATCTATGTGACAAGACTAATCCCTCACTTTGACATATGGACACAGCTGCTGCTGCTACCACTCGAAAACAACCAGCAAGCGCGCGGACAACTGGATCAAGTGTTGTGTGTTGATTTAGATACCGTATATAGATTTTCCGATTCATGCCCAAATATAGGTACAATTCACATTGCCCTTATTTAGGCATAGAAATCCAGCCCTTATTTAGGCATTGCTCATGTTAACCAAATACAGGCAGGGTCAACTACATCCGTTCCACTTCATCACAACGAGTTCTTGGAAAACCAGACTCTTAAGACTTTAGGACTTCCCCTTGCCTGGATATTGATTTCTTTAAGAACTCATTTATTATGCATGAACATCTATTCCTTAGGGGTTTATTCATGACATTCATATGCCCGACTTGTACGTAAATACTGGCATTCCTAAACACCTTCAAGGTATAAATATACCTACACTTGCTATAGCAAGGCACGGTGCAGTTCAGCTACCTACATGCACGACGCTGCGCGCCACAGCAAGTCCAGAAGGAAGTCAAGTCCCCAACTGACACACTGACCAGACGCTGTCATCCTCCGCGCCGAGAATCCAGCTCCAGTGTTTCTGACTCCTCTTGCGTGGTGTTAGAGATCGAGTCCCGGGAAAGAGATACCAACCTCTCTCATTCTAAGGTATGGAGCTGATTAGAACCTAGAGAAACCGTTGGCAACTCTTGGCGAAACTAAAACTAAACTTTAGCTAAAACAGCACCTACTTATTCCCTCATACAACACGTAGGTTAGATACACTGGGGTAGGATTATTTTAGCAGCACCAGTTGAGTATTTTAGCCTGTGTTATTTATGTATGTATTTTTATATATGTCATAGCTACAGACCATGCTATTACAGTATTATTTTATTGTACTGCTAAGGCTGTACGTATTATACTTCGCATTCTGTCTAACGATTGTAGCTGTTCATATCTCTTGCATGAGAAATAAGACTGTTCAATTAACCCTTTTATTGAAATGCCTGTCTCTCTATTTCTGTGCAACTCTGTAGAAACAAAGCATGCACGATTGCTAAGTGAAACTGTAATCTATTGTTTCCACGACTCTGAAGATATTGTTCCAACTCTAAGGGAAACAAAGTTATCATGTTTATGCGGTTGTCAGAAACGAATCCCTTGTTGTTCATCCGAGAAGTTTCTAGTGACCTCTGAGTTAGCTGGCACACACAAGTAATTACGTTTAATGTACTCGATAGAGACATACTGACCTGTCACGCCTGCCAGTCCGCCAAAGAGTGCACTTACCTTGCAAGCCCGTTCCACGAGCATGATGTGCAACGGCGCATGCGCGAGGAGATCGGGCCGGACATTAAAGCCTGACCTCCCCGCCACAATACGCTTCGCGCTCAAGTGTTTCCGTCGCCCTCACGGCGCGTCACTTCCGCCTCGCCACTCTTCGTTTATGCTCCTGATTGTGCTTCCTGATATAGGCTTCATTTCGGAGCCTGCTTTTTGTCTGCTTCCCTTGATTCCTGGAGGCCGGCCGATTTTCCTTGTTGCCGACTTGTCCAGTCCTTGGTGACGAGCCTTTTATTCGAGGCTATTCCCTCGGCTTTCCGCATTTCTTCATTAGCGGGAAGTTCCGAGATTCGCCTTTTTGTTTTAAAGTCCGTTTGACTGCCGGCTATCAGCTCACCGATTTCCTTTGGGGGTCCTGTTCCTCTTACCCACGGTTCCGCCTCTCGGCCGGACTTCTGTTCCGTTGAGTGGCCGGACTTGTGGGGAGTGTAGATTGGGGCTTCCTGGGGGAGTTTGGGAGTTGTGGTCCGCCTGACAGGACTACTCCCCTTTTTGGTTCTTATTAATCCTTTGTGTTGCTGGATTTCAATGGCGCTGGCATTTGTCACAGTACAAGGGAGAGAAGATCGGGTAATGCGCTTGTAGCGCACTATTTTCATTTACCATTCTTCCATGTCCTGAAAGTGTTGATTCTTATGCCTACTGTTAACTTACAGATACTCTATTTTTGCTGTGTACATATAGTGCTGATATCCCTCCACACAGTTCAGCCTGTTGCTTTTGGGGTAAGCCTGGTGCAGATACCTATTCTTAATTATTGATGATAGAACACCAGATGGTTATATGCTTTAAATCACAACAGGCATTTCAGGGTACCTAGACGCCTTGAAGATTCAACACCCCTGTTCTTACAAAATATTGGTCATCTCTTGTTAGAACCAGGTAATTAGATAATCTTCTGGAGGAATATTTACATGTTTGTTGATTGTTGTTGTGCTAACCAAGCCATTCCTTTTAGTGCCAGCTTCCACCAGAGAGGGGATCCGTCCAAGAAGTCCAGTGTCTCTTCCCCTTCTTTCCTTGTTTTGTTACCTCCTTTCCTTCCATATCACCATTGTGTTCTAGTGTTTGATAGACACAATAGGTTTAGGGGGGACGGGGTGGGTCTGACTTTGGTACCTGGCACTCCTGCGGAAACGGCTCCTGGCTCCTTACATGACCTCAGTCCTATGTCAAATATATAGTGTTTATTATTCCAATTCGCAGAGCCTATCAGGGATAAAGGAACTACACTACACAAGGACAGCTGAAAAATATGCACAAGGACGTTGTTTATCACCGTGTGTCTGTGTTAAAACCGAGAGGGCACAACCTTCCCTCTTGTGTACATAAAGTGTGAAAGTCTTAGTGTAGTCTGGAGTTCCTAATACTGGTGCAGAACAAAGAGCTTGACGTAGCTGTTGGAAGGCATTCTGGCATTCAGTAGTCTATGGGAGAGGCATTGGAGTGTATTTAGTCAAAAGGGCCAACAAGGGTTTAATAATGTACAAAAAGCTAGGGATCCACTGCCTACAAAAAGAAGTAAGGTCAATCAGTGCCCGAACATCCTTCTGAGTACGGGGCACAGGAGTATCTAAAATGTCTGAATGCGGTCTGGTGTCAGTGCACGTCCCTCCTTAGACAGAAGGTGGCCTAAATAGGTAACCTGCTCTCTACAAAATTGCAATTTCTTCAGAGAGACTTTGTGATGATGAGAGACAAGAAATGATAATAAAGACAGTGTTCCTTCTTTACACTGTTCAGGGGTATCGGCAGCCAACAAGATGTCATTTACATATTGAATAAGAGCCACCCCTTTCGGAACAGGAAAAAAATCAAGCTGCTTTTTCAATGCCTGACTATAAATGCTAGGACTCTCTGTATACCCTTGTGGAGCTCTACAGAATCTGTATGATCTATTATTCAAAGAGAAGCCAAACAAAAAACGTCTGTCAGGGTGAATAGGTATTGAAAAAATGCATTATTTAAATCCATGACACTTAGGGTCCATTATGATGTCGGGTGGATTGCCCCCGCCAGGCTGGCGGTAGCCACCGCCGGCCTGGCGGGGGCAATCCGCCCGACATCCTCTCCAGAATTCCCCCCTGCCATATTAGAATGGCGGGGGGACCGCGGAGGACGGAAAGACCGTCCACCGCTTTTCCGCCCCGGTCGCCTTGCGGCCGGGGCAGAAAAGGTTTAATATTGTGGCGGTGTCTATTAGACACCGCCAGCCATATTATCATGGGCTTTCAGGCATGCCTTTGAAAGGCATGCGGTCCTCACTCTGGGGGCCCCCTGTGGGCCCCCAGAGTGAAGGAGGGGTGGGGGTTGCACACGGGGGGTACATGTGGTACCCCCCCTTCGTTTGCATAAACAAAGCAGCAGGCACCGCGTGGTGCCTGCCGCTTTTTTTAAGCAAATGCTGCAATGCATTTTTAGCATAGCTGAGAGCACCACCCGCCACAATGCTAAAAATGCAGGATGTGCCCGCCACTGTGGCGGGCACATCCCAATACCCCCACGGGACCCCCGCCCTTATGGCGGGTGGTCCCGATTTCCGATAGGATGACGGGCAGACTTAGTCTGCCCGTCATCCTAATGACCCCCTAAATGTAGTGGCAGTAGGAGGAACCATAGTAAGAAGTGTCGTGATGTCAGAGACTACCGGGTATTGGGGCACCACAATTTTGTTAACCTCTCGTAAATCAATAATGAATCAGTAAATTTTAGTATGAGTGTCTTTTTTCTAAATAGGAAGGCTAGGGCTATAATAAATGTTATAAGGGACTTCTTCCACAACCCCCACCTTGATTAACATTGTACGTAAATGCTTCTTCACCTTCCAGAGATATTTTATATTGGGGCAGCAAAAGCAATGAAGCCCCTTCCTTCACTTGAATATGCACTGGTGGAATAATCATTTGTCCCACATCAGTATCTGATGTAGCTAGCCCACAAAGTACTAGGTAACGATCCAGAGATCCAATATCTTCTTTAATGAGACAAGACCTCACAACCATTGGATAGTCATCATTTAAAATTACACGCACACCTTCTGGGAACAACGTATTGTAGCACGAAAATATTTAAGCATATCAATGCCCACGATATTATCCGGCGTTGTAGGGGAAAGCAAAAATGGACATGCTGCAGTGAATTTATCAAGACCAAATGCAAGTGGCTGTGACAGTGGGCTAGATGTAGGTGTCCCATCGAATCCTATCAATGTTATCATTGCGCCAGACAGGGGAGCCCTAGGAACCAATTTTTCAGACAGAACACTATGAGTAGCCTCTGTATCAACCAGAAACTGATCAGTAGAGAACAAAACATTTGCATCAACATAAGGACCTTTCTGATCTACTGGGAGCTCAACTGGTTCCTTACCCCAACCTAGGCATTCCTATGCATAATCATAATCCCCAAGACCACCAGCCGAATAATCTGACATTTTATATTGATTCCGTCTATCAAAGGTATTAGAATAATTTGGTCCGTGTTCAACTGCCTCAAATCTGGTACGATTTCCTATTCCTCCCCTATGTCCTGAATTTCCTGGGCATCCTCTCATGCTCCCTCTACCCCGTTGAAACCACTGACCTCGCAAAAGGGGGCACTCAGAACGCGAATGTCCAATCGCGGACGTGAGACGGTGGCAGAGTCTCTACGCCGCTTAGCCATTCAAGCTACCGCGGTAACCAGTACCGTTGCGCGGAGGGCGGGCCAGGGAGAGCCAGTCACTTCCTGCCGGGACACTCCTCGAGCGGTTAGCGCTCTAGTGCACCTATCTGGAGGGCCTATTTAGGCGGAGCCCAGACCTATGTGAGCTGCGGACGTGAGACGGTGGCAGAGTCTCTACGCCGCTTAGCCATTCAAGCTACCGCGATTGTGCCCGTTCATATTCTACTTGTGGTGGGTGTAAGAGTAAATTGCCTGTCTTTGAATAATACTCGTTTTTAAAAATTACATCTGTTGAATCACTAATGATGTTTTTAATTGCGCACTGATACCTTGTGACACGCATACCTTTTAAACCACGCACATATTGACACTGGGGTGATTAATACCTCACTGCCCTTTTCTTGAGTACAAGGAGGAGGGAAACGATATTTACCTACCTAAAGGAAGCCTGTGCTCGTCTTTTCTCCTGACCCGCCCCGTTCCGACGCGGTAACCAGTACCGTTGCGCGGAGGGCGGGCCAGGGAGAGCCAGTCACTTCCTGCCGGGACACTCCTCGAGCGGTTAGCGCTCTAGTGCACCTATCTGGAGGGCCTATTTAGGCGGAGCCCAGACCTATGTGAGCTGCGGACGTGAGACGGTGGCAGAGTCTCTACGCCGCTTAGCCATTCAAGCTACCGCGATTGTGCCCGTTCATATTCTACTTGTGGTGGGTGTAAAAGTAAATTGCCTGTCTTTGAATAATACTCGTTTTTAAAAATTACATCTGTTGAATCACTAATGATGTTTTTAATTGCGCACTGATACCTTGTGACACGCATACCTATCAAGACCAAATGCAAGTGGCTGTGACAGTGGGCTAGATGTAGGTGTCCCATCGAATCCTATCAATGTTATCATTGCGCCAGACAGGGGAGCCCTAGGAACCAATTTTTCAGACAGAACACTATGAGTAGCCTCTGTATCAACCAGAAACTGATCAGTAGAGAACAAAACATTTGCATCAACATAAGGACCTTTCTGATCTACTGGGAGCTCAACTGGTTCCTTACCCCAACCTAGGCATTCCTATGCATAATCATAATCCCCAAGACCACCAGCCGAATAATCTGACATTTTATATTGATTCCGTCTATCAAAGGTATTAGAATAATTTGGTCCGTGTTCAACTGCCTCAAATCTGGTACGATTTCCTATTCCTCCCCTATGTCCTGAATTTCCTGGGCATCCTCTCATGCTCCCTCTACCCCGTTGAAACCACTGACCTCGCAAAAGGGGGCACTCAGAACGCGAATGTCCAATCGCGGACGTGAGACGGTGGCAGAGTCTCTACGCCGCTTAGCCATTCAAGCTACCGCGATTGTGCCCGTTCATATTCTACTTGTGGTGGGTGTAAAAGTAAATTGCCTGTCTTTGAATAATACTCGTTTTTAAAAATTACATCTGTTGAATCACTAATGATGTTTTTAATTGCGCACTGATACCTTGTGACACGCATACCTTTTAAACCACGCACATATTGACACTGGGGTGATTAATACCTCACTGCCCTTTTCTTGAGTACAAGGAGGAGGGAAACGATATTTACCTACCTAAAGGAAGCCTGTGCTCGTCTTTTCTCCTGACCCGCCCCGTTCCGACGCGGTAACCAGTACCGTTGCGCGGAGGGCGGGCCAGGGAGAGCCAGTCACTTCCTGCCGGGACACTCCTCGAGCGGTTAGCGCTCTAGTGCACCTATCTGGAGGGCCTATTTAGGCGGAGCCCAGACCTATGTGAGCTGCGGACGTGAGACGGTGGCAGAGTCTCTACGCCGCTTAGCCATTCAAGCTACCGCGATTGTGCCCGTTCATATTCTACTTGTGGTGGGTGTAAAAGTAAATTGCCTGTCTTTGAATAATACTCGTTTTTAAAAATTACATCTGTTGAATCACTAATGATGTTTTTAATTGCGCACTGATACCTTGTGACACGCATACCTTTTAAACCACGCACATATTGACACTGGGGTGATTAATACCTCACTGCCCTTTTCTTGAGTACAAGGAGGAGGGAAACGATATTTACCTACCTAAAGGAAGCCTGTGCTCGTCTTTTCTCCTGACCCGCCCCGTTCCGACGCGGTAACCAGTACCGTTGCGCGGAGGGCGGGCCAGGGAGAGCCAGTCACTTCCTGCCGGGACACTCCTCGAGCGGTTAGCGCTCTAGTGCACCTATCTGGAGGGCCTATTTAGGCGGAGCCCAGACCTATGTGAGCTGCGGACGTGAGACGGTGGCAGAGTCTCTACGCCGCTTAGCCATTCAAGCTACCGCGATTGTGCCCGTTCATATTCTACTTGTGGTGGGTGTAAAAGTAAATTGCCTGTCTTTGAATAATACTCGTTTTTAAAAATTACATCTGTTGAATCACTAATGATGTTTTTAATTGCGCACTGATACCTTGTGACACGCATACCTTTTAAACCACGCACATATTGACACTGGGGTGATTAATACCTCACTGCCCTTTTCTTGAGTACAAGGAGGAGGGAAACGATATTTACCTACCTAAAGGAAGCCTGTGCTCGTCTTTTCTCCTGACCCGCCCCGTTCCGACGCGGTAACCAGTACCGTTGCGCGGAGGGCGGGCCAGGGAGAGCCAGTCACTTCCTGCCGGGACACTCCTCGAGCGGTTAGCGCTCTAGTGCACCTATCTGGAGGGCCTATTTAGGCGGAGCCCAGACCTATGTGAGCTGCGGACGTGAGACGGTGGCAGAGTCTCTACGCCGCTTAGCCATTCAAGCTACCGCGATTGTGCCCGTTCATATTCTACTTGTGGTGGGTGTAAGAGTAAATTGCCTGTCTTTGAATAATACTCGTTTTTAAAAATTACATCTGTTGAATCACTAATGATGTTTTTAATTGCGCACTGATACCTTGTGACACGCATACCTTTTAAACCACGCACATATTGACACTGGGGTGATTAATACCTCACTGCCCTTTTCTTGAGTACAAGGAGGAGGGAAACGATATTTACCTACCTAAAGGAAGCCTGTGCTCGTCTTTTCTCCTGACCCGCCCCGTTCCGACGCGGTAACCAGTACCGTTGCGCGGAGGGCGGGCCAGGGAGAGCCAGTCACTTCCTGCCGGGACACTCCTCGAGCGGTTAGCGCTCTAGTGCACCTATCTGGAGGGCCTATTTAGGCGGAGCCCAGACCTATGTGAGCTGCGGACGTGAGACGGTGGCAGAGTCTCTACGCCGCTTAGCCATTCAAGCTACCGCGATTGTGCCCGTTCATATTCTACTTGTGGTGGGTGTAAAAGTAAATTGCCTGTCTTTGAATAATACTCGTTTTTAAAAATTACATCTGTTGAATCACTAATGATGTTTTTAATTGCGCACTGATACCTTGTGACACGCATACCTTTTAAACCACGCACATATTGACACTGGGGTGATTAATACCTCACTGCCCTTTTCTTGAGTACAAGGAGGAGGGAAACGATATTTACCTACCTAAAGGAAGCCTGTGCTCGTCTTTTCTCCTGACCCGCCCCGTTCCGACGCGGTAACCAGTACCGTTGCGCGGAGGGCGGGCCAGGGAGAGCCAGTCACTTCCTGCCGGGACACTCCTCGAGCGGTTAGCGCTCTAGTGCACCTATCTGGAGGGCCTATTTAGCCATCGCCCCTTGAGAGCGCGCAGCGATCGCGCGCAGCATCGCCGAAGCCACGCCGAAGACCAGCCTAAGAGCTGCCCGTCTGCGCCCGTCCGCGACAGGACGAGGCAGAACAGAGGCACAGAGGCTATAAGGCGACCCCACGATGCTTCCCGACATCGAAGGTATTAACCTTGTCACTTACTCACCCCACACCCTCCGACTGTTACAGCCAAGGCTGAAGTGTGATACACGGTTACAATATAAACAGCTTGAAGGGAGTTTTTCTTGCCTCCAATGTCGTTTCCAGTCAGACTCGACAGGAAATAGCATTTGCGACAAAGCTACTATCACTATTACTCCCCCAGAACTTAAATGTCTCCTTTTAAATGTGCGTTCCATGCCTAAGCACCAACTACAGATTTGGGATCTTATTCATGCAGAACAACCTGATCTTTGTTTCTTTACTGAGACCTGGATGAAACCCCATACAACACCTGCTGTTGTGTTGGGTGTTCCCTCAGGATACAGAATTATGCATGTTGATAGGCCCAATAAAACAGGAGGTGGCTTAGCGATTATATGTAAGGACACGTTTAAGACAACTATTTTAGAGAAAATATGTAGTCCAACGTTGGAAATCATGATTTTTAAAATCACATTAGGAAGTACTTCCTGGAAAGGAGCCCTCTTGTATCGTCCACCCACTCCTAATCCTGACTTCGCCCTGCTCCTTCTGGAAACACTCGCTCCCCATATAAAAGCCAAGGAGGATTTTATCCTCCTCGGGGACTTCAATATACATATGGACGTCCCAGAATTGCCGGAAACTACTCATTTAACTACTGACCTATCTCACCTGGGGCTTAAAATAAGCAACAACGGTGCCACACACATAGGTGGGCACGCCCTCGACCTTATATTCTCAAACTGCACCAAAATACGTTGTCTTCCTGCTAAAAAGATCCTTTGGTCAGATCATTTTTTGATTGAGTTTTATCTGGCTGGACCGATCAATCGACCTCAGAAAGCTCTGCCCCCGCCTATTCTTCGTCGAGAAAGGCATAAAATCTCAGTGACCAATTTGCACAAATACTGGGTGCAACCGACTGTCACGGATGCAGATACTGCTGAGTCTGCATTAGAGAAATTTAACCAGTCCCTGAAATCTGCTATTGACACCATTGCCCCCCTTAAACTACACAAACAATTTCCCCATACCAAACAGGAGAAATGGTATACAGCTGATCTTAGGAAAGAAAAGCAAAAATGCAGACGCTTAGAAAAAATATGGAGAACATCTAAAAATGAAGAGGCCAGGAAAGCTTTTCACGAGGCTCAGTCAGCATATTACAAAAATATAAAACTAGCCAGGAAAGTCCACTTCTCCGCTCAACTGGAGGAGGCAGGGAACTGTCCGCGTGAATTATTTAAAATTTTGCAAAATTTTATTAAACCCACAGCCACTGAAAGTACCGATGATGCTTCTCAACCACTCTGTGACGAAATTTCTGAGTTCTTCGAGGAAAAAATAAATTTGATCTATGACAAAATTTTAACCTCTAAAGGTGGGGTTACTACACCCATTCCCGAAGTTAAACTCGGCACTCAGGCCACAAACTCCCTGTTTGTCATTCCCCCCGTCACAGACCTAAATCTGGCAACACTTATTGGCCATATGAAAACAGGTTCCCCCAGCGACCTCCTTCCTGCCAAAATGGTGGCCCCTTTGATTTCCATCTTAGGCCCCTCGATCCAGGCAGTTATCAACACCTCCCTGGCCAAAGGCCAAGTCCCCATGGAATGGAAGACTGCGGTAGTAAACCCAATCCGGAAGAAGGCGACCCTACCCTGGACGGACCTATCTAACCTCCGACCTATCTCTCTCTTGCCTTACATCGGCAAGTTAACAGAGAAGCACGTGAACACCCACTTTTCCAACTATATCGAGACAGCGGGTGGCCTAGACCCTTCACAATCTGGTTTTAGGCCCAACCATAGCACCGAATCCGCCCTACTGGCTGTCACCAATAACATCAGGATGACGCTTGATAGTGGAGGGTCGATGATTCTGGTGCTATTGGACTTATCCGCTGCCTTCGATACGGTGTCTCACGATTTGCTTCTCTGCCGGCTGAGAGAGATAGGATTGGGAGGTACGGCCCTGTCCTGGATGGAGAGCTTTCTTTCGGGCCGCTCTCAAGAAGTCAGATTGGGCTCCCATAAATCCATCGCCAGGGAGCTCACCAGGGGTGTGCCACAGGGCTCATGCCTAAGCCCCACATTGTTTAATGTGTACGTGGCCCCCCTGGCTGACCTAGTGAGATCCTTTGGGTTTATACCGGTGTCCTACGCCGATGACACCCAACTTCTGTTCCCTTTTAAGACCTTCTCTCCTGCTTTACAAAGAACCTTCGCAGAAGGCATGAGGGCAGTTTCCAAATGGATGGCCAACAACTGCTTACAGTGCAACGTGACCAAAACAGAGGTTGTACTCTATGGGGAAGCAGTAACACTATGGTCCAATGAGTGGTGGCCGCTTGAACTAGGACCTGCCCCTATTCCTAAACAGACCATAAGAAATCTGGGAGTGCTATTTGATCAGTCACTGACTTTCAAAGATCACGTCAACCAGGTTGCTGGTACCTGCTTCGGGGTTATTTCTCTGCTGAGAAGGGTGTTTCCTTTCCTCCCAGATCACCACAGAAAGACCTTGGTCCAGGCTCTGGTCGTCAGTAGACTGGACTACTGCAATGGCCTTCTTTTGTCAGCTAATGAAGGCCAATTTAACAAACTACAGGTGGTCCAGAATACGGCCGCGAGGTTAGTCATGAAGGCTCCATCCAGGACTCCCTCCCGGCCACTACTGATGGAACTTCACTGGTTGCCAGTGCGACTGCGGACCAAATTTAAAATCTTGTGTACAATTCACAAGTGCCTGATGGGGAAAGGGCCAAAATATCTCACCACAGCCTTCCTTCCTTATGTTCCTGGCCGCTCACTACGATCGAGCAACCTCCAGCTCCTTAAGGTTCCAAAAATTAAAAAAACTCGCCAAGGAGGCAAGGCTTTAGCATACACAGGGTCTGTTCTCTGGAACACCCTGCCCCTCGCACTAAAACTAAGTACGGACCACCTGTCTTTCCGAAAAACCCTGAAAACGTACCTTTTTTCCAGCATTTAATTCATTCCCCTCCCACCACCCACTAGAACTGTTTTGGGCAGAGTAGCTGGTTTTCTTTTGTATGGCAAAAGCGCGGAGATACCCCTTCGGGGGTCTATTCAGGCGCTATAGAAGCATATAAATAAATAAAAATAAATAAAATAAATAAATAAATAAATAAATAAATAAATAAATAAATCTCTTTACAATAAGCACACTGATCAGAAGACAAAGTTGATGAAGAGAAAGGGGTTACACCAGGGTTATATACTACACGTCCGCCTCTACCACCACCTCTGTATGGTGGACCATATACTTGAGCCAACATAACTTTCGTCTTTAAATCCTTAACCTTCCTATCCTCTTTGACTTTTGCTTCCAATTCCTGACGAAAGTGACACTGGGGAAGACATAGTCCACGAACTCTCGCTGGCCTTGAGGCGACTATCTATTTCTGGCAACATGTTAGCGACAAATTTGTCGACGAACAGATGCTTACCCATGTCATCCGTTAATGACTGCCCAGTAAAGTCATGGAATGTCTCTTCAAATCGTGTAAAGAAATCAGAAACTGACTCATCCGCTTTTTGTTTACAAGACACTAACATTGTCCAATCTATTTTTTTAGGGGGTATAAGATAAGAGTTTTCAACTTAGTCACAGTAGCTTTGGGAAGATCTAATATCTCCTGTTGTGGTTTCTGCGCAGGCTCCATGGCCGCATCTATTTCTTTTAAATGCTCCAAGTATCATCATATGCTACATTATCATCTATTTTCCCAATTGTTCTCCACATATCAGGGGGCAAAATAAGTCCAAAAAACATATCAATATCTGGCAAGGTCATAATGCAGGAGCTAATGACTACGTCCACTTCTTCATAGAAAGCAGCTGGATTTTTCCGCGGATCGGGCAAAGCAGTCTTAAGAGGCATAACATCTGCTCTACTTCAAGGAGTATAAACCCAGTTATACAAAAATTGCATCATCTGACTCTTTATCGGCACTTGCTCCCGCACCCTTTGGGGGAACATATAAAGGCACAGCTTCACACATTGGTTTCATAGTAACTACAGTATCACTCGGTCATTGTCTTTCCCCGTTAAACATACTTCTGAAATGTTTGCGCAAGTTGAACTTTACTAACTAATTTTTGCTCCGCTTTTAAACGTAGTATATCATCTCGTAATTTAACCACTCACCTAATTAGATCAGGTATATTTGAAAGAAGGAAAGTTCCATCACTTAATTGTTTATAATCAGAATTTATATTAATTGGTTCTTGGCTTTTGGAAATGCTTCTAAAAGCAAGTAGTACTTACCAGGTGAACTTCACTGCAAAATATAGCTGCTCTAAATCTTTCCACTGCTGAACCATCGCAACAAGGTATGGAGCTAAAGTAGTCCCACGAGTTTCTTTGCGAGCAGTGGATCTGATAGTGGACTTTTCATCAGTAGTCAAAGTAGAGCGAGTCTGTCTCCCATCTTGCTTATTTATGTCTTTAGCATCTGAAGATAAATGCTCTTCTTCAGAAAGATCATTCTCTGTGGCAGAGGGAAACTTCTACGGGGCGGAGGTCGATCTAACAAGATGGAATCATCCTGAGGTTTATTAAGTATGGGATAAATGGGGCGCCTAATAGGGTACTGGCCAGTTACCTCTAAACAACGCTCACTTTCCTCTTTTTCTTTTATTGCCTTCATCTCTTTATTTTTGAATTCCAATGCTTTTTGATATATCATTTTTTGCTGTTCTTTTTTTGCCATAGCTTCTTCTTTCCTCAATCTCTCTTGCACTACTTTCTCCCACATTCGTACACAATCAAACATATCTTGTTGACTTTTTCTTTTAAACAAACAATGCTCTACATATTGAATCTTCTTAAAGTCAAATGACACATTTACTGGCCATTGTTGTCAGGGATGAAAGTGTTCCGGTTATGCGCTGACTGTCATCGCGCAAAAACCAGGGAATAGTTCCAGAAAAGACTACAATTCCCAGCATGCTCAGGGACGCACGTCGTACGTGCGCCGGGTGTCACGCAACGAAAAGAGAGTAAATGGCAGCCCAAACTTCCCAGCTTTGCCGATAATTCCGAAGTGGATCCCCGGTCAGTTTCCTTTGTGTTTGCAGCCTTCTCTGGTAGTGGTAAGAGTGCGGTTTTCATAATCCCCAGTACCTTTTGTTCCCGTGGGGGATTTTGCCTTTGCCGAACCTCCCTGTGTTTTCCAGCCTCCCCGTTGGCGAGACTGCTTGTGCTGTCTCTTGTGGGGAATGGCTGGACTATCCTTGCGAACTCCCCCGGAGGAGCGAGTTCGTCTCTCCCGTTGGTAGAGGCTGGCTAGTTGCTGTCTCGTGCGGGGGAGGTATTTTGGAAATAACCTCAGAGTGTGGATTTAGCTTCCTCGTTCGACGAGACCTTTGTTTCTTTGGTCTCTTGCGGGGAGCTTTGTTATTACCTGCTCAGTACTTGGATCGCATTGATTTCTGGGCTTTGAAGTTTATCCGCTTACAGCACAGTGGATAGCAAAGTAACATTGCCAAAACGATTTGCATGCGCAGAACTGGTGCTTCTTCTTTTGTTTATACTTGAAAGCATTAACATTGTACTACGGGCACTGTTAAGAAGCATTAACATTGCCTGTTGCATACTTTGCTTGATATTGGTTGTTCTCTGTATATTCTATCCCAGGAGAGAGGCAGAAATAAGGGTGCTGTATCACTGTGGGCTTTACAAAATCCAGAAGTAACACAGATATTCAAGGTTAGGTAGAGAGAGAGCTCATTCGAATGGAGAAGGGTTACTGTTGTTAGATCTTGCTTCTCACGTATATTCCTTTTCTTCCTATCAGAGTTTGTGAGAACCGTGCATTCACCCTACTCTCTTCTGGCACCAAAAGAATACTTATTTCCTTTACAGGTAGGAAGTAAGATAGTTAGTTCGTCATCTGTAGGAGATACGTGATTTAAGAAAAGACAGGCATATATAAATATACTTATCTTGTGTTCCTTTGTTTTTGTCTCACACAGATCTCCCTCCCTGCTGTTCCTACCCTTACCTTCCCTCGCTTGACTATCCCAATAGTCTGTGTGTATATACATTCCAGATTGGGGCCGTCGAGAGGTGGGCCCCATTTGAGCATCAGCACAATCCCAAAGATTCTGGAAGGAGGAGCCTGACAATTGTAGATCAGGATCCTTTTTTGTATATTTGTTCCACAGTGTAGTAAACATTATGGAAGAAATACCATACTTAACATACATATGTCTATTAGGTGTCCCCTCTGGGGGAGCCGGCTGACTTCTTTCTAAATCTGTTTTGGTAACACCAAGACAGCAACACAGCCTACGGAGTGTGCTAGAAACAGGCATGCTACCAAATATTTGTAAAATATTACTTTTCCAAAATATTCAAAAGTAGAGAAAACAAAACCAAAATCTTGACCAAGCAAATCAAGAGTGCCGCTTCAGCTACCATACCAAACAAGAGTCTCCAATTTCAAACTCCCAATCTCTTGGTCGACCTAATGGTCACTGCAAAAAAATATTACGCCAAAGGATACCTCAGTCGGGAATGGCCACCACCTGGAGGGTCAAAGCGAAAAAAAATCTGGAAAAGTCACTTCGGTCTGCAAAGACAAGGGTCTCCTCATGCAGGACGTCTCCTCAGTAATATTCCACCCTTCCATCAAGACCACTCCTCGATGGGGGTACGAGCGAGGGGGTTTGTTTTGAAGTTTCTGGAAAAGCAGATACCAAATTGTGTCGTTGACTGGACACCTCTATGAGGTGGCTTCCTGGACATCATATAAGGACTGGACACGTACGCTGCCCAGCCTCCAGGATGTGGGCTGAATGGCTGTGTGACATTTTGTTCTGGTACTGTGTCTTTTGATGCTCAGGGGCGGGAAGGTCGCCCAATTCACTGTTTTGTTTGTAAATCTGCAATAAAAATATATCCCAAAAAAAAATCAAGACCACTCCTTTGGACGGCTGCGTCTCCGATGAGTCCCCACAGTGGGCGCCAACTGTGGAAATGTGCTTTTTAATGGCGCACACCGGTGCAGGGGTCAGCCTTCTCTGTCCACGGGTCCGTAGACCAACAAAATAGAGATTGGCACTGAAGCTGGAATTCAAATAACAAGTTTATCATGAGTGGGACCACGTCCATACAACACCCTCAAGTGTTCCAGGAGGTAGTACTTTGAATACACAGACCATGGTGCTTATATACACACTTTGTTGTAGAGTAAGCATGTAGATACAAATAGAAGGTACAGGCCTACAAAGGAATAGTTACCGACAAATATGGGCAGATGGGAGATCACTTAGTCAGCAAAGTGGGAGGGGGAACAGAACTGTTTACAACATCAGAAAATAGTTGACAGTTACATCTTTAACCAGGTGCATTTCAGCAGCTACAGGCCTTTACTCAGCACATACATTGCTTTGGCCCAGTACAGAAGCAGTTAACTAAAGCTGATGACTCAATCAGACTAGAAGGGCAAGCAACGGTGAAGACGGAAGAATTACATAGCTAACAAAATGGATGCCACAACCAAAATGGCTTCAGCTCATGCTAACAAAGATTATTTCAGATTTCCACACAGGGCCTACTCTATGGGTGATTTATATGTATAAAAAGGGAAGGTTTGGACCTGGCAAAAGGTTTATTTTGCCAAGACAAACTGCCAGTTTAAAACTGCACACACAGGCTCTGCAGCGGCAGGCTTGAGATATGTTTAAATGGCTACATAAGTGGGTGGCACAATAGGTGCTGCAGGCCCACTAGTAGCATTTAATTTACAGGCCCTCTGCACATGTAGTGCCGCTCTACTAGGGACGTATAAGTAAATTATATATTCCAAATGGGTGTAAGCCAGTGTTACCATGTTTTAAGGGGAGAGCACAAGCACTTTATCACTGGTTAGCAGTGGTAAAGTGCACAGTGTCCTATGGCTAACAAAAACAAATTTAACAAAAATTAGGAGGGAGGTAAAAATGTTTTGGGATAACCCTTCAGGAAGTCTACCCACTGCATCTTGAGCAGCATATCAATCGATGATCTGCACACCCACCTCATGTTTTGTCTGTACTCCAGTTATATACACACCAATATGAATTACACTGTAATTCAGAGATCATAACACATAATTGGTAACTATGATGTTCTCTACATGATGCATATCAATCGGAGATGCGAACACCCCTAACCTACATATCCATTTTGCTATGACGGAATATCAAACCGAACGTTATTGCATGTACTTCAGTGATATCCACACCATGATTACATTATTAGTATTATTTGTATTTTACTTCCCAGTCCGTTACATACAGTTGCATGGAGCAACACTGTACCCTATTTAATATTTTTTTATTTTATTTTCTTTTGAGTCACACTCAATAGTTTTTGCATACCTGATGAGATATTGCTGGACAGTGGTTCGTAATTTATGTTGACTAAATTTGGAAATTTGCTGGCTGAACTTGGAATTAGGCATGCTACTACTTCGGTATACCATTCCCGCAGAAATAGTTTGGTGGAAAGAATGAATAGGGCAATTATGGAAAATATCCATATGTCTGTTCTGTAGAACTAAAAAATAAAATATGGTCTTTGCGCGTCACACACAGTGCTGACAATAGTGTGTCGCCTTTTGTTCTTTAGAGAGTACGTGTACCAGATATTAAACTAAACAGGTTATGGCTAAATCATAGATCACTCATAAGATGAAGTGCACGCTGTGGAAGAGAAAAGGGAAACTAGTTCAGTCAGCAAGTATTGATGCCAATACTTGCTGTGTGCAGTTAGAGATCTCATGAGTGAAAATTCCAGGTGTGCGGTCGAAGGCAGGTGACAAGTTTATGTCCCCCAAAAAAGTGTCTGAAGTAAGAAGCAGTACGGTAAAACTGAATGATGGAAGATGGTGGAACAAAGATAGGATGTTGTGTGTGGTGACATCTGCCATCGCTTTGATAATGTGCTGAATAGAAGAGCGCCGGAAACAAAATACAGTGAGACTGATTCCTCAGTAACGAGTAGCGACCGGAAAGAGGTTTATCCGAGGAGGCGGTGCGTAGAACTCTTACCAATGATACTAATCGGTTGATAACAAGAAGATTGCAGAGAAAGAGGGTTCATTCAAGGAGATTTCGAGATTTTGAGTAGCACTGTCTCCTGTTTTTTTTATTTGCTGGAATGTGTATAATTGTGTTGTGTAAAGGAGGAAGGTGTGTTGGGTACTTGTTATGCACATATGTGCTTCTGTTATTTAGAATTCTTTGTGTATTGCTTTTGCTTTAAAATGAGTTCTAGAATGTTGAGAACAGGTTGCACTCTACTAATTGTTCTGTTGGACATATATCAGCTTGAACAAGTTAAACTCCATTTTACCTTACTTTGGAGTGCTGGCTTCCTTTCAGTATGGAACTGTCCATATGAACAGGAGACGCTGGCAGGGCTCTACGTGCAACTTAGGTAAGCTGATGGAAAAACCCAGGCTGAACAGAAGGCATGCTGTATCAATCAGGTTGTCTTCCACTAGTGGTGGTACCCCCCCCCCCCACACACGTTATCCCCCCCTTGAACAACCAATAGTTGAGGTATAGGAACACTGAGGTTCTCAGCCTTTGTGGATGCACCACAATCACTGCTGTTACCTTGATCAGGTCCCTGGGTGGCAATATCAATCCAAACATTAGAACTACAAACTGGCAGTGGATAAATCACGGTTAGCTCCTGTACAACCGCAGGATTGGTCTGTGAAAATACATGTCCTACAAGTTGAGAGACACCATCCCATCTTCTAAAAACACCTGAGCCAAGGGCAGCATCTTGAACTTTTCTTTATGAGGGAGGAATGATTTGGGTGGGATCTGTTGTAAGGGAAGGGTATATCCCTTTTCTATAACCTGCAAGACCCATTGGTCCTTTTTAATGGCACTTCAGGCCTTTAGAGTGTATGATACCCTCCCTCCAACTGGCTGTATGTGTTCCCTAGTATGGGAATTCATGTGGCTTCCCAGGTGGCCCTGGGAGGATGAAGGGGAGAAGTACCACTGGGCCTGTCTGTCTTTTGTTTTGCCTATGCCCCCTTATTGCAGCAGAAATTGTTCAGCTAATGAATGAGCAGGCATTGTGAAATGGAAACACTTTTGAGTAGCCTAAAAACTTCTGGTACGGTCTGTGGAAGTCTCAGGTTGAGGATGCTTTGCCTGCCTTGAACTTCTCCAGGGCAGAGTTGGCTCTGTCAGCTAACATGCAACAACCATCAAATGGCATATCCAGAAGACTATACATCACCGGAAAAAAACACTCAACCTCAACCATCTCAAGGCGGCTGAAGAGTCCATGGCCCTGGCTACCAAGTTTATGGTGTCCAGTCCGGTCATAATGATATGCTTGGAGGCGTCCTGACCCTCTCTAACCACCTCTGTGAAAAGATCTTTCAGGTTTTCCGGTAGGCTCAATACTACCCTGTTAACCATTTCTGACAGTATGTGGGTGTACCGTACCAGAAAACAGATGGTGACCCTAGATGAAAATGCCTTTTTCTTCAAAGCCTCCAGATTCTTACGATTATCTGTCTAGGGATGTAACGGGGAAAGCTTTAAGATTCTGCACAGAACAGGATTAAGCATGCACCAGTAAGGTTTCTTCGGAGGTATACGTAAAAAAAAAACCTGGAGCCCTTGGGGCTGGCCTGTGTTGTTGAGCAATGCTTATTGACTGTTGAGGTAGAAAATGACTTACCACAAGCCACCCTGATATTTTCGAGTTAAAAGATAGCGGTAGTTTTTATAGCCACAAAAAACGGTTTCAATATCTTGGTCAAGATGTTTGACCTCACCTCTACTATGGTTAATGTGAGCTCCAGCACTTCTGCTACCTTTCTCAGAACCACATGGAAGAAAGATACTCCAGGAGGTGCAGGTCCAGAGGGGCACTACCTGTTTCCAGAGAAGTATCAAGACGACTCATAATCAGTAGCTCCAAGTCGTTGACCATGTCTAAGGGTGCAAGAGGTACCATGTTTACAACCTCACTGCCATCCTCATCATCACGGAGATTAAGTTTGGCATATAAATATGGTCAGAATCTGACCCAAAGATGTCATCCATTGTCGGCTAGTACTGTACTTGCGTTGTAAAATCCGCGATGTAAAGTACCGCGATCAAAATGATCGCGTTGTACTATCATACATCTATCATACATCCGTGTGTTACTAAGTAGGCCCAGGCTGGGATTCCTCCCTGTACCTGGCCTCCTCGCCAATCGTTGTGCTTCCCTCCTGTATTTCATGAGGCTGGCATTTGTCACTGGGCCTGTGCTCTTGCAGAGGATATCATCGGAGAAAGCTCAGCTGTTGGTGCCAGTGGAGGTACCCTGACAGGGGTCTTGGCAATGTGCTCCATCCAGCGTCTGCTGTGTGCCTTGAGGAAGGCCTCTGAGGTTGAGTAGCTCCGTAGTGTGAACTCACTGTCAATAACCCAATAACCTAGAGCCTTGAACGGAAACCATGCTGCTTGCAAGTGCATCAGTAGGAACCGCTGCATTCCTGAAGTGCGTTGTCATGGCATGCAAGAACTAAATAGTGTGTTGGCTCCTGGTGCTGAAATCTCCGGGTAAGAGGGATAGGTGCCAGGGAAGCAAATGGCAAGGGAGCTGGAACTAAAGTTGGTGCAGGAGCCGGAGGAGGTAGTGGTGCTGCTGGAAGATTGTCCTTGGGTAAAGTAATGCCCACCAACCCTGGCTATGACGACGGATCTGTTTGAGGCGGACAGTGTCAATTGGACTCAATCTTGGGAGTGCAAGTGGCGTTGAGATGTGAAGTTTTCTTTTTTCTTCTTATGCTTTCTCCTTTTTTACTTGCATGGCTTGGAGGAGGGAGAAGAGTTTGACTTTGAGTCTACACTATGAACAGCATCGACCCAATGCTCGTTGTGCATGCCATGAAACGCTTAGAGACCCGCTCCTCAATTACCTTAATATGCATGATTGAGACTGTTTTTTTTACATGACTTGTATTGCGACTTATATAGCGCACGTATCACCCGAAGGTATCAAGGCGCTTGCTTAGGGAACCCGTCCCGGTATTCCCCTGTGAGATACCCTGGCAGGGTATCCACAAGGTGAAAGCCAGGCATCCCGCCGCGAGGGGCCGTAGTCATGTTGTGAATCCAAGTACCACAAGCAGACCCCGTGGGGTTTTGAGATGGGTATTTGTCGATGAAAGAAGAGGCAGTGCTTAAACCGTGACTTCAAGGGAAGTGACACCTCTAAGCACTGCACAATTTGAGAAAAAAATTGAAACACTCACTGAGAGCTCAAAGACCTGAAAAAATGAGGAACTAACATCAGGGCACCAGGGTGGGACTATATGGCTTCAGTAATGTCACTCTTGTACTGTATCCGATGCTGGGATGTAGCCAGCGCCACCTACTGGTGCAACAAGCTATTGCAATGTTTCAGGACCCAGTCTGACATCTGGGGACATTCAAAAGCTAATGATTCTAGGGGCGTAGCTTGGTCAGTAAGACTGAGGACGTGTCTTACAACAATCATGCAGGCATGTCATGTTAAAATTAATTATGTGAGAAGCAGAGTATGAAGGGGGTTTAAGGGGCAGTGGAAAGGGAAAGCAGTGGGGCTGGCTAGGGTACTTAAAAGATATTATTATTTTGTAAAAAACCAACATGTTTTAAGATCTTCAAAACAGAGATGATATTGCAAACACTTTTTTCTGTCTCATGTGAAATCCGACAACACGCAATACCCAACTGAGAGCACCTGTACTCAACTATTTATTCGAGAATACCTTTAATAGGGGTGTAACCAGGGCTTTAAGTGGGCTGAGTCTCACCAGTGCTAAGCACCGGCATTTTTTTAAAGGAGGCCTCGAAATGAGTCTCTATCGGGCTCTGTTTTGTGCCCTGGCACAGGCGGTCCATTTTTTTCACACTGCAATGACAGCAGGCACATCGATGTGCACTGCTCACTTCTCACTAGTGAAGAGGTTATGGCATGACGTCATGCCAGGTGAGCATTCTAGGGGAAGGAAATCCTTGAAATAGAGTCATTTTCTCTCCAGATTTCCCTTCTCTTTTTGAAACTCAGGAGCAGCAACATTGGCGCGCCTAAGTCAAGCTTGTCTGCGCCCGTCAAAATCCCGGAGGCAGCCAGCGCGAGGCATGCTGTTCGATCCACTCCTCAGCATGAGTCCCCTCGAAAATTTAGACGTAACAATCTGTTGCTGCTTCGGCCATGTCCTTGCCTACCTGCCACAAGGTGGGATGTTCTTTCCCATTCCCCCAAAGTTTGTCAGCAGTGTAACTACCAGCTGGGATCAGGTCCGGCTGGTTGGGCACGGTCTAGTATCACGCCCAATGCTGGCAAGAAGGGGCCCTTTATTCGGGCTGATTTATTAAACACACGCTCTTTGGCGAAACATCACCAGGACTTTTTTGACTTCCTCTCGGATAATCCAATTGATCTTCTCTTTATTACCGAGACCTGGTTGAATGACTCCTCCAACCCGATAGTGCAGATGTCTATCCCAGGGGGCTATAGGATCTCTCGCTTTGACAGCCAAAAAGAGGGGGTGGTGTAGCTGTTGTTTACAGGGATAAGTAGGTTTTTAATCGTGGTGAGACCGTATTGTTGGGTGAGGGGGAATTTCAAGACTTTAGTATTGGCATTTCTCCTCAATCTACGATGGGGGTGTACTCTGGTCTATAAGCCCCCTGGGCCTGCGGGGTCCTTCCTCAAAACACTGGAAGATGTCATCGTCCCCCGGGTCCTGCCGTTTTCCCAGTATCTTTTTCTAGGGGACCTTAACATCCATCTGGATCTGACTAATTTAGGGCAACGTGGGATTTCTTGGATTGCTTGAGCCTTGCTCAGCTTACCCAGTAGGTTAGCTCACCAACCTACTGCGGCGGCCACATCCTCAATCCCATCTGCTCCAATGTTCCCATTATAATTGAGGACCTGCTCCCGGTGCCTTGGTCGGATCACTTTTTATCTTATTTTTCCTGGGCTTCAGAAGGTATTTACTCAGACTTACAGGTCAGAATTAGTCCTGCCGCTGCCAAAATTGATCCTCTAGCTTTTAGCCTGGCTTTGGCGGAGTCAAGACCAGTTTTTCCCTCCGATCTGGAAGGCACTCGGCGAACTTTACTGGCTGGATCATGCAGGTGGTGGACAGTCTTTCTCCGCCTTCGCGTCACAAGTGGGCTAGGGAGTCGCCCTCTAAACCCCGGTTCTCTCCCGAACCAAAAGTGCTCAAGCAGCAGTGTAAAAAACTGGAACGCTAATGGTGGAAAAACTATTGCCCATTAGCAAAGACGATGCTCATGAAGGCCCAGAAAATGTACTACACTGCCATAGGTCAAGCCAAAGGCCGTTATTATGCAGACCGTATAGAGGCAACTAGTAATAACTTTAGGGAAATTTTCTCTATTGTTCAGAGCTTTCTGGCTCCCAGGGCAGAGGCTATCAAGTTCTCTGCCTCTGATACTTGGGAGCGAGAAACTCTCCAACTTCTTTATTAACAAGATTCGCTCTATACAGGCAACGTTTACAGGTCAGGTGGGAGTTATGCCCCCTGATGCCTCACCAGCTTGCCCTTATTTGCTGACAGCTTTTACATCTATTGACTCACCGGACTCACTTAAAATGCTCAAGGCCATGAAATCAGGCTAACCGGCTGAACCCTCTTGGCCTCTGTAGCAGAGACAGTCAATTCGGAAGTCAACAAGCTTATTAATCTCTCCTTGTAGGAGGCGCTGGTCCCAACAGAGTGGAAACAGGCAAAGAGTTTGCCGCTTCTAAAAAAACCTTCATTGGACCCTCGGGATCCGGCGAGCTATCGGCCATTTTCCTTCTCCACAACGTGGCCAAAATCTGTGAGAAGCCTGTCAATAAACAGCTGATGGATTTCACTGAAAGCTCAGGCTTACTCCATCCATCTCATTCGGGGTCTGAAGATACTTACAGCACGGAGTCCACTCTAATTGAAGTCTCCAAAGCTAATTGGGGCTGCCAGGATGCTGGTGGAAGTGCTGCCCTTATACTGCTGGACCTCTCAGCAGCATTTGATACTGTTCCCCATTTGCTGCTCTAGGCTCGTCAGGCGGATATAGGTATCGCGGGCTTGGCCTGGAGTTGGCTGAAATCCTTCTTGGAGGGGCGCACGCAACAAATCTGGCTCCCACCATTTTCATCCCTGCCTCAATGGGTGACCACAGGAGTGCCGCAAGGGTCCTCTACGAGTCCCCTTCTTTTTAACATCTACGTCACTCATCTGGTGCAGTTGGCAAGGGAGTTGGGAGCCAAGATTGTGGCGTACGCCGATGACACCCAACTCCTGTTTACGTGGAGTAAATCGGACGGTTTCTACCCTGGAGATAAAAAATTGCCTGACAGCTGTTTTTCAGTGGCTCTCAGTGGCTTAGCTTAAATGCAATGAAGATAAGTTGGAAATTCTCCTTCATGGGAATTTTCCTCCGTGGTTCAGAGAGTCAATTTGGCCATCCGACTATCCATTGCTATCTTCTTCTGGTCAACCAGTTAAGAACTTGGGTGTTTGCTTCTAAGAGAATTTATCCTTTTCGACCCAAATCAAGAAGATGGCTGTGGGCTGTTTTGGGATATTAAAGTCCCTTAAGAAATTTCTCCCGTTGCTTCCTAGGGCAGCGAAGGAAACGGTGACCCGGGCATTGATATGGTCACGTATTGACTATGCCAATGCTTTGTACATTATTTTATAAACAATAATACCTCTGACAGGGAGGAGCTTAGCGGGCATCCGTGATGGCCGCGTGAGCACAGCGCTCTCCGGACCCCCGCCACTCCCGGCATAATATCCTGAAAATATCCTGGATTCTCAAAGGGATTATTGAAGAGGAACCTGGGCTGAACTCAATACTGGTTTCGGATTTTGAATTGGACCAGGGGCACCGAAGATACGTCGACTCGAACTTCCCGAGGCCCGCCTTGGGACACACCCGGGACTTGGCGAGGCTCTGATGCCGTGTCTGAGTTGAACAACAGCGGCAGTGGGATTCGACTTCTGAGTCCCCCCCTTAACTTTCGGTTTCGATTCTCACTCTGACTACGTCTCTTTACCGATGTGTCTGGCCGGTGGCTGATCCAACAACGAAGAAGTGTAAGGGAGCCTTTCGCTCGATTTGGATTTGTCCGGGCCGTCTCCCACCTTGACTCGCCCCCGCTGGTGATTTTTGGACGGTGGCACAGTTTTTCAGCGGCCATTTTCACCAGGTCGCGAGGGTCCCTTGGGGGCTCATTCTCTACCATGTCTGGCAGAGGGGACCAAGAGAGACGGAAGACCAAGACTCCCCTTCGTGGGGGCCGGTCCAGTCTAACGTCATGGACCGGTATACCCAGTCTAAATTGTCCCCGGGTGCCGTCATACCTACCCCGAGTGCAATGGGGGAACCGATGGCTACTTCGGTGGAGCTATCACTACAGGACGTCATGGGCGCCATCTCTAACATGAAGGAGACTATCGGCCAGCAGTACGAAGCCTTGGCTCACAAAATCGACACTGTGGACATTGATGTGAATCTGATTCGGGCCGATCTGTCTAAGACCAATGAGAAGGTGAAGTCATTGGACCTCAAGACAACTAGTCTCACGACCGATGTCTCGGAGCTTCAGACGGAGATTGGCAATCTTAGAATGGCGAACGATTTTATGTCCCATCGTCTGGAGGATTTTGAGAACAGGGCACGTCGCTGTAACGTGCGTGTAATTGGCGTTCCGGAAAATCCTGAGGCTCACTCCATTGATCTCCTTGTTGAAGACCTGGTTCAGAACTACCTTGCTTCGTCTGGGTTGAGCAAATTCTTTGCGGTGGAACGTGCCCATCGTGTTCCGGGTGGAAAGGGCAAGCCGGGCGCCCCGCCGAGGCCCATTGTTGCCAAGCTTTTTGCCTACAGAGACCGAGACGCTATCCTGCAGTCCTCGAGAGTGAAGGGCCCGGTGGCCTTTGAGAATGCCACTGTGAATTTCTACCCAGACTTTTCTCAGCTTGTCCAGAGGCAGCGAATGGGCTTCCGTGGGGTCAAGAAGCGTCTCCGAGACTTGGGACTGAAATACGCCATGCTTTTTCCCACCAGGCTGCGAGTTGAGTACAATGAGCGAACATTTTTCTTTGATCGACCTGAGATCGTAAGTGATTGGCTGGATTCCTTACCGGACCGGACTAATTTGACTGATTCCACCGAACACCCGGGTGGAGCCGAGGGTGGCGTGTAGAGCTGAAAGCAATATCTTGGCCCCTGCCTCCGTAACAAGACACTTTCTATCGGGGTTCCGTAGTTGTGTGGTTTATGTTTTCTGTGTATTCCCCTCCTCTTCCTCCCTCGGGGTGGCGGGTGGGACAAGGGCCCTTTCCTCCTCCGGGGTCTTTCTGTAGAATGGGGTTGTTTGGGCGACAGGCACACTGCATGTTGGGGTGGCTTTTTAGTCTACTGCAGGGGTGCAGGGTGGGGGGTGTTGTGTTGGGTGTTGGGGGGTGGGTTGGTGGGGTGTTTGTGGTTGTGTTCTGTTCTTTTCAAGGCGATGTAATGTTTGCAATTTTGTTTTCAGTGCCTGGCTTTTTGTGGGGTGGCTCCTGCGTCCCATGTTGGGATGGGGGGTAATGGGTTGAGGTTCGTTTCGTGGAATGTCAATGGTTTGGGGGATCGTATAAAACGGGGGGTGGTGTTATGATATCTGCGAAGACTGTCTCCTGATATTGTGTTCTTGCAAGAGACACACCTAGTGGGTAATACTTGTCATGCGATGAATAGGTGGGGCTATCGTCTTGTTGCACACTCGGGGTTTACTACGGGTTCCAGAGGGGTAGGCATTCTTGTCCGGTCTTCCCTTCCCCTTGAGATAGATGAGTTACTCCTGGATGATAGGGGGCGCTATGCCGCCCTCGTGGGAAGGTACGAGGGCAGGACCCTTTCCCTGTTTACCGTTTATGTACCCCCTGGCCTGCAGACCTCCACCTATTCAGATGTTGGCCGAGTGCTGTTGGGACTTCCTGATGGTGCTCTTTTCATGGCTGGTGATTTCAACTCTGTTCTCTCGGGTTTGATGGATCGTCACCCCCCCAGGGATACTCCTTCGGCCCAAGCGTGGCTGGGTGGTTTCCTGGATACCTTTGGTTTGGTGGACTGCTGGAGACTTATGCATCCCACCCAGCTCCAATATACTTTCCACTCCGGGGCTCATGGGAGCTTGTCCCGCCTTGATTACTTCCTCATGCCAGCTGCGCAGGCTTCCTCGGTCCGGGAGATTAGACACCTGGCCCGGGGCATCTCTGACCACTCCCCGCTCTGGCTCTGTTTTGAAATGGGTATGGAAGCAGTGGGGCGGGTGGCACCTATCAATCCTTGGTACTTGAGCTCTCCTGGGACACGTGATCAACTAATCAAGTCCTTAGACCACTACTTTCTGGACAACGAAGGGTCCGTCTCCTCTGCAGTGTCCCTATGGGAGGCCTTTAAGACGGTGATTCGTGGGCAGGCCCTATCTCTTATCGCTGCAACTAAGAAGGCAAGGAATCGGGAGGTGGTGGTTCTGGAGACGGAAATACTTGGGTTGGAGGCTGACCTGGAGTTGGGTGTTACTCGTGACAAACTCCATGCCCTTGGTCTGAAGCAATTTGACAACAAGTCCCTGGTCACGGACGCTGCCAAGAAGATGTACAGGGAACAACAGGGCCGACTTTACGATGTTGGGGATAAGGCGGGTAAATTGCTTGCTTGGTTGGACAAGAAGGAAAGAGCGAATCGTGTTGTACCTGTGATTCAGACTTTGGATGGTGTGAGAGTGACTGACCCGGTTGAGATAGTGGAATGTTTTGCGGATTATTTCTGTACTGTTTACTCCGGCTAGGGACGAAGATGACTCCCACTTCTTGTTGCGTGACATAGATCTGCCTTGCCTTTCCGAGGTGGAGCGGGTATCTATGGAGGCCCCGTTCTCTACGGACGAAATAGCGGCGGCAATTCGATCTCCCCGTTCGGGCAAGGCTATGGGCCCGAACGGCCTGCCGATTGAGTTATACAAATTGCGGCCTGATAAGATTGCGCCCTATCTTCGAGCGATGTTTCGGGAATCCCGTGATCTAGGCACACTCCCCTATGACCAGCGCCTGGCCACGATAGTGGTTATTCCTAAGGAAGGTAAACCCCGAGACCTTTGTGCGTCATATAGGCCCATCTCCCTGTTAAACGCTGAGCCTAAGGTGCTAGCCAAGGTTCTTGCCACTCGTCTGCTAGTGGTCATCGGTGACTTGATTCATCCGGACCAATCCGGATTTATCCCGCACCGGAACACAGCCCTTAACCTGCGGCGCCTTCATGGAGTCCTCGCGAGAGCGGGGTCACTGACGGAACCGGCCATTTTGGCTTCATTGGACGCCTCGATGGCCTTCGACACGATAGAGTGGCCCTACCTTTGGGCTGCCCTCGTGAAGTTTGGTTTCGGCCCGGAGTTTATCGGATGGGTGAAACTGTTGTATACCAACCCCCTGGCGCAGGTCGTTGTTAACGGTCGAGTGTCGGTACCCTTCTCCCTTGGTAGGGGGACCAGGCAGGGATGTCCCTTGTCTCCGCTGCTTTTCGCTCTCGCATTGGAGCCGCTAGCTGCGTGGCTCCGATGGAAGCCGTCTATCAAAGGTATACGGTTGTCCCCCGACTTTGAGGATCGTGTTTCGCTTTACGCTGATGACATTCTTCTCTATCTCACCTCCCTCAAAATGGATGCCACAACCAAAATGGCTTCAGCTCATGCTAACAAAGATTATTTCAGATTTCCACACAGGGCCTACTCTATGGGTGATTTATATGTATAAAAAGGGAAGGTTTGGACCTGGCAAAAGGTTTATTTTGCCAAGACAAACTGCCAGTTTAAAACTGCACACACAGGCTCTGCAGCGGCAGGCTTGAGATATGTTTAAATGGCTACATAAGTGGGTGGCACAATAGGTGCTGCAGGCCCACTAGTAGCATTTAATTTACAGGCCCTCTGCACATGTAGTGCCGCTCTACTAGGGACGTATAAGTAAATTATATATTCCAAATGGGTGTAAGCCAGTGTTACCATGTTTTAAGGGGAGAGCACAAGCACTTTATCACTGGTTAGCAGTGGTAAAGTGCACAGTGTCCTATGGCTAACAAAAACAAATTTAACAAAAATTAGGAGGGAGGTAAAAATGTTTTGGGATAACCCTTCAGGAAGTCTACCCACTGCATCTTGAGCAGCATATCAATCGATGATCTGCACACCCACCTCATGTTTTGTCTGTACTCCAGTTATATACACACCAATATGAATTACACTGTAATTCAGAGATCATAACACATAATTGGTAACTATGATGTTCTCTACATGATGCATATCAATCGGAGATGCGAACACCCCTAACCTACATATCCATTTTGCTATGACGGAATATCAAACCGAACGTTATTGCATGTACTTCAGTGATATCCACACCATGATTACATTATTAGTATTATTTGTATTTTACTTCCCAGTCCGTTACATACAGTTGCATGGAGCAACACTGTACCCTATTTAATATTTTTTTATTTTATTTTCTTTTGAGTCACACTCAATAGTTTTTGCATACCTGATGAGATATTGCTGGACAGTGGTTCGTAATTTATGTTGACTAAATTTGGAAATTTGCTGGCTGAACTTGGAATTAGGCATGCTACTACTTCGGTATACCATTCCCGCAGAAATAGTTTGGTGGAAAGAATGAATAGGGCAATTATGGAAAATATCCATATGTCTGTTCTGTAGAACTAAAAAATAAAATATGGTCTTTGCGCGTCACACACAGTGCTGACAATAGTGTGTCGCCTTTTGTTCTTTAGAGAGTACGTGTACCAGATATTAAACTAAACAGGTTATGGCTAAATCATAGATCACTCATAAGATGAAGTGCACGCTGTGGAAGAGAAAAGGGAAACTAGTTCAGTCAGCAAGTATTGATGCCAATACTTGCTGTGTGCAGTTAGAGATCTCATGAGTGAAAATTCCAGGTGTGCGGTCGAAGGCAGGTGACAAGTTTATGTCCCCCAAAAAAGTGTCTGAAGTAAGAAGCAGTACGGTAAAACTGAATGATGGAAGATGGTGGAACAAAGATAGGATGTTGTGTGTGGTGACATCTGCCATCGCTTTGATAATGTGCTGAATAGAAGAGCGCCGGAAACAAAATACAGTGAGACTGATTCCTCAGTAACGAGTAGCGACCGGAAAGAGGTTTATCCGAGGAGGCGGTGCGTAGAACTCTTACCAATGATACTAATCGGTTGATAACAAGAAGATTGCAGAGAAAGAGGGTTCATTCAAGGAGATTTCGAGATTTTGAGTAGCACTGTCTCCTGTTTTTTTTATTTGCTGGAATGTGTATAATTGTGTTGTGTAAAGGAGGAAGGTGTGTTGGGTACTTGTTATGCACATATGTGCTTCTGTTATTTAGAATTCTTTGTGTATTGCTTTTGCTTTAAAATGAGTTCTAGAATGTTGAGAACAGGTTGCACTCTACTAATTGTTCTGTTGGACATATATCAGCTTGAACAAGTTAAACTCCATTTTACCTTACTTTGGAGTGCTGGCTTCCTTTCAGTATGGAACTGTCCATATGAACAGGAGACGCTGGCAGGGCTCTACGTGCAACTTAGGTAAGCTGATGGAAAAACCCAGGCTGAACAGAAGGCATGCTGTATCAATCAGGTTGTCTTCCACTAGTGGTGGTACCCCCCCCCCACACACGTTATCCCCCCCTTGAACAACCAATAGTTGAGGTATAGGAACACTGAGGTTCTCAGCCTTTGTGGATGCACCACAATCACTGCTGTTACCTTGATCAGGTCCCTGGGTGGCAATATCAATCCAAACATTAGAACTACAAACTGGCAGTGGATAAATCACGGTTAGCTCCTGTACAACCGCAGGATTGGTCTGTGAAAATACATGTCCTACAAGTTGAGAGACACCATCCCATCTTCTAAAAACACCTGAGCCAAGGGCAGCATCTTGAACTTTTCTTTATGAGGGAGGAATGATTTGGGTGGGATCTGTTGTAAGGGAAGGGTATATCCCTTTTCTATAACCTGCAAGACCCATTGGTCCTTTTTAATGGCACTTCAGGCCTTTAGAGTGTATGATACCCTCCCTCCAACTGGCTGTATGTGTTCCCTTGTATGGGAATTCATGTGGCTTCCCAGGTGGCCCTGGGAGGATGAAGGGGAGAAGTACCACTGGGCCTGTCTGTCTTTTGTTTTGCCTATGCCCCCTTATTGCAGCAGAAATTGTTCAGCTAATGAATGAGCTGGCATTGTGAAATGGAAACACTTTTGAGTAGCCTAAAAACTTCTGGTACGGTCTGTGGAAGTCTCAGGTTGAGGATGCTTTGCCTGCCTTGAACTTCTCCAGGGCAGAGTTGGCTCTGTCAGCTAACATGCAACAACCATCAAATGGCATATCCAGAAGACTATACATCACCGGAAAAAAACACTCAACCTCAACCATCTCAAGGCGGCTGAAGAGTCCATGGCCCTGGCTACCAAGTTTATGGTGTCCAGTCCGGTCATAATGATATGCTTGGAGGCGTCCTGACCCTCTCTAACCACCTCTGTGAAAAGATCTTTCAGGTTTTCCGGTAGGCTCAATACTACCCTGTTAACCATTTCTGACAGTATGTGGGTGTACCGTACCAGAAAACAGATGGTGACCCTAGATGAAAATGCCTTTTTCTTCAAAGCCTCCAGATTCTTACGATTATCTGTCTGGGGATGTAACGGGGAAAGCTTTAAGATTCTGCACAGAACAGGATTAAGCATGCACCAGTAAGGTTTCTTCGGAGGTATACGTAAAAAAAAAACCTGGAGCCCTTGGGGCTGGCCTGTGTTGTTGAGCAATGCTTATTGACTGTTGAGGTAGAAAATGACTTACCACAAGCCACCCTGATATTTTCGAGTTAAAAGATAGCGGTAGTTTTTATAGCCACAAAAAACGGTTTCAATATCTTGGTCAAGATGTTTGACCTCACCTCTACTATGGTTAATGTGAGCTCCAGCACTTCTGCTACCTTTCTCAGAACCACATGGAAGAAAGATACTCCAGGAGGTGCAGGTCCAGAGGGGCACTACCTGTTTCCAGAGAAGTATCAAGACGACTCATAATCAGTAGCTCCAAGTCGTTGACCATGTCTAAGGGTGCAAGAGGTACCATGTTTACAACCTCACTGCCATCCTCATCATCACGGAGATTAAGTTTGGCATATAAATATGGTCAGAATCTGACCCAAAGATGTCATCCATTGTCGGCTAGTACTGTACTTGCGTTGTAAAATCCGCGATGTAAAGTACCGCGATCAAAATGATCGCGTTGTACTATCATACATCTATCATACATCCGTGTGTTACACAGTAGGCCCAGGCTGGGATTCCTCCCTGTACCTGGCCTCCTCGCCAATCGTTGTGCTTCCCTCCTGGATTTCATGAGGCTGGCATTTGTCACTGGGCCTGTTCTCTTGCAGAGGATATCATCGGAGAAAGCTCAGCTGTTGGTGCCAGTGGAGGTACCCTGACAGGGGTCTTGGCAATGTGCTCCATCCAGCATCTGCTGTGTGCCTTGAGGAAGGCCTCTGAGGTTGAGTAGCTCCGTAGTGTGAACTCACTGTCAATAACCCAATAACCTAGAGCCTTGAACGGAAACCATGCTGCTTGCAAGTGCATCAGTAGGAACCGCTGCATTCCTGAAGTGCGTTGTCATGGCATGCAAGAACTAAATAGTGTGTTGGCTCCTGGTGCTGAAATCTCCGGGTAAGAGGGATAGGTGCCAGGGAAGCAAATGGCAAGGGAGCTGGAACTAAAGTTGGTGCAGGAGCCGGAGGAGGTAGTGGTGCTGCTGGAAGATTGTCCTTGGGTAAAGTAATGCCCACCAACCCTGGCTATGACGACGGATCTGTTTGAGGCGGACAGTGTCAATTGGACTCAATCTTGGGAGTGCAAGTGGCGTTGAGATGTGAAGTTTTCTTTTTTCTTCTTATGCTTTCTCCTTTTTTACTTGCATGGCTTGGAGGAGGGAGAAGAGTTTGACTTTGAGTCTACACTATGAACAGCATCGACCCAATGCTCGTTGTGCATGCCATGAAACGCTTAGAGACCCGCTCCTCAATTACCTTAATATGCATGATTGAGACTGTTTTTTTTACATGACTTGTATTGCGACTTATATAGCGCACGTATCACCCGAAGGTATCAAGGCGCTTGCTTAGGGAACCCGTCCCGGTATTCCCCTGTGAGATACCCTGGCAGGGTATCCACAAGGTGAAAGCCAGGCATCCCGCCGCGAGGGGCCGTAGTCATGTTGTGAATCCAAGTACCACAAGCAGACCCCGTGGGGTTTTGAGATGGGTATTTGTCGATGAAAGAAGAGGCAGTGCTTAAACCGTGACTTCAAGGGAAGTGACACCTCTAAGCACTGCACAATTTGAGAAAAAAATTGAAACACTCACTGAGAGCTCAAAGACCTGAAAAAATGAGGAACTAACATCAGGGCACCAGGGTGGGACTATATGGCTTCAGTAATGTCACTCTTGTACTGTATCCGATGCTGGGATGTAGCCAGCGCCACCTACTGGTGCAACAAGCTATTGCAATGTTTCAGGACCCAGTCTGACATCTGGGGACATTCAAAAGCTAATGATTCTAGGGGCGTAGCTTGGTCAGTAAGACTGAGGACGTGTCTTACAACAATCATGCAGGCATGTCATGTTAAAATTAATTATGTGAGAAGCAGAGTATGAAGGGGGTTTAAGGGGCAGTGGAAAGGGAAAGCAGTGGGGCTGGCTAGGGTACTTAAAAGATATTATTATTTTGTAAAAAACCAACATGTTTTAAGATCTTCAAAACAGAGATGATATTGCGAACACTTTTTTCTGTCTCATGTGAAATCCGACAACACGCAATACCCAACTGAGAGCACCTGTACTCAACTATTTATTCGAGAATACCTTTAATAGGGGGTGTAACCAGGGCTTTAAGTGGGCTGAGTCTCACCAGTGCTAAGCACCGGCATTTTTTTAAAGGAGGCCTCGAAATGAGTCTCTATCGGGCTCTGTTTTGTGCCCTGGCACAGGCGGTCCATTTTTTTCACACTGCAATGACAGCAGGCACATCGATGTGCACTGCTCACTTCTCACTAGTGAAGAGGTTATGGCATGACGTCATGCCAGGTGAGCATTCTAGGGGAAGGAAATCCTTGAAATAGAGTCATTTTCTCTCCAGATTTCCCTTCTCTTTTTGAAACTCAGGAGCAGCAACATTGGCGCGCCTAAGTCAAGCTTGTCTGCGCCCGTCAAAATCCCGGAGGCAGCCAGCGCGAGGCATGCTGTTCGATCCACTCCTCAGCATGAGTCCCCTCGAAAATTTAGACGTAACAATCTGTTGCTGCTTCGGCCATGTCCTTGCCTACCTGCCACAAGGTGGGATGTTCTTTCCCATTCCCCCAAAGTTTGTCAGCAGTGTAACTACCAGCTGGGATCAGGTCCGGCTGGTTGGGCACGGTCTAGTATCACGCCCAATGCTGGCAAGAAGGGGCCCTTTATTCGGGCTGATTTATTAAACACACGCTCTTTGGCGAAACATCACCAGGACTTTTTTGACTTCCTCTCGGATAATCCAATTGATCTTCTCTTTATTACCGAGACCTGGTTGAATGACTCCTCCAACCCGATAGTGCAGATGTCTATCCCAGGGGGCTATAGGATCTCTCGCTTTGACAGCCAAAATGGTAGAGGGGGTGGTGTAGCTGTTGTTTACAGGGATAAGTAGGTTTTTAATCGTGGTGAGACCGTATTGTTGGGTGAGGGGGAATTTCAAGACTTTAGTATTGGCATTTCTCCTCAATCTACGATGGGGGTGTACTCTGGTCTATAAGCCCCCTGGGCCTGCGGGGTCCTTCCTCAAAACACTGGAAGATGTCATCGTCCCCCGGGTCCTGCCGTTTTCCCAGTATCTTTTTCTAGGGGACCTTAACATCCATCTGGATCTGACTAATTTAGGGCAACTTGGGATTTCTTGGATTGCTTGAGCCTTGCTCAGCTTACCCAGTAGGTTAGCTCACCAACCTACTGCGGCGGCCACATCCTCAATCCCATCTGCTCCAATGTTCCCATTATAATTGAGGACCTGCTCCCGGTGCCTTGGTCGGATCACTTTTTATCTTATTTTTCCTGGGCTTCAGAAGGTATTTACTCAGACTTACAGGTCAGAATTAGTCCTGCCGCTGCCAAAATTGATCCTCTAGCTTTTAGCCTGGCTTTGGCGGAGTCAAGACCAGTTTTTCCCTCCGATCTGGAAGGCACTCGGCGAACTTTACTGGCTGGATCATGCAGGTGGTGGACAGTCTTTCTCCGCCTTCGCGTCACAAGTGGGCTAGGGAGTCGCCCTCTAAACCCCGGTTCTCTCCCGAACCAAAAGTGCTCAAGCAGCAGTGTAAAAAACTGGAACGCTAATGGTGGAAAAACTATTGCCCATTAGCAAAGACGATGCTCATGAAGGCCCAGAAAATGTACTACACTGCCATAGGTCAAGCCAAAGGCCGTTATTATGCAGACCGTATAGAGGCAACTAGTAATAACTTTAGGGAAATTTTCTCTATTGTTCAGAGCTTTCTGGCTCCCAGGGCAGAGGCTATCAAGTTCTCTGCCTCTGATACTTGGGAGCGAGAAACTCTCCAACTTCTTTATTAACAAGATTCGCTCTATACAGGCAACGTTTACAGGTCAGGTGGGAGTTATGCCCCCTGATGCCTCACCAGCTTGCCCTTATTTGCTGACAGCTTTTACATCTATTGACTCACCGGACTCACTTAAAATGCTCAAGGCCATGAAATCAGGCTAACCGGCTGAACCCTCTTGGCCTCTGTAGCAGAGACAGTCAATTCGGAAGTCAACAAGCTTATTAATCTCTCCTTGTAGGAGGCGCTGGTCCCAACAGAGTGGAAACAGGCAAAGAGTTTGCCGCTTCTAAAAAAACCTTCATTGGACCCTCGGGATCCGGCGAGCTATCGGCCATTTTCCTTCTCCACAACGTGGCCAAAATCTGTGAGAAGCCTGTCAATAAACAGCTGATGGATTTCACTGAAAGCTCAGGCTTACTCCATCCATCTCATTCGGGGTCTGAAGATACTTACAGCACGGAGTCCACTCTAATTGAAGTCTCCAAAGCTAATTGGGGCTGCCAGGATGCTGGTGGAAGTGCTGCCCTTATACTGCTGGACCTCTCAGCAGCATTTGATACTGTTCCCCATTTGCTGCTCTAGGCTCGTCAGGCGGATATAGGTATCGCGGGCTTGGCCTGGAGTTGGCTGAAATCCTTCTTGGAGGGGCGCACGCAACAAATCTGGCTCCCACCATTTTCATCCCTGCCTTAATGGGTGACCACAGGAGTGCCGCAAGGGTCCTCTACGAGTCCCCTTCTTTTTAACATCTACGTCACTCATCTGGTGCAGTTGGCAAGGGAGTTGGGAGCCAAGATTGTGGCGTACGCCGATGACACCCAACTCCTGTTTACGTGGAGTAAATCGGACGGTTTCTACCCTGGAGATAAAAAATTGCCTGACAGCTGTTTTTCAGTGGCTCTCAGTGGCTTAGCTTAAATGCAATGAAGATAAGTTGGAAATTCTCCTTCATGGGAATTTTCCTCCGTGGTTCAGAGAGTCAATTTGGCCATCCGACTATCCATTGCTATCTTCTTCTGGTCAACCAGTTAAGAACTTGGGTGTTTGCTTCTAAGAGAATTTATCCTTTTCGACCCAAATCAAGAAGATGGCTGTGGGCTGTTTTGGGATATTAAAGTCCCTTAAGAAATTTCTCCCGTTGCTTCCTAGGGCAGCGAAGGAAACGGTGACCCGGGCATTGATATGGTCACGTATTGACTATGCCAATGCTTTGTACATTATTTTATAAACAATAATACCTCTGACAGGGAGGAGCTTAGCGGGCATCCGTGATGGCCGCGTGAGCACAGCGCTCTCCGGACCCCCGCCACTCCCGGCATAATATCCTGAAAATATCCTGGATTCTCAAAGGGATTATTGAAGAGGAACCTGGGCTGAACTCAATACTGGTTTCGGATTTTGAATTGGACCAGGGGCACCGAAGATACGTCGACTCGAACTTCCCGAGGCCCGCCTTGGGACACACCCGGGACTTGGCGAGGCTCTGATGCCGTGTCTGAGTTGAACAACAGCGGCAGTGGGATTCGACTTCTGAGTCCCCCCCTTAACTTTCGGTTTCGATTCTCACTCTGACTACGTCTCTTTACCGATGTGTCTGGCCGGTGGCTGATCCAACAACGAAGAAGTGTAAGGGAGCCTTTCGCTCGATTTGGATTTGTCCGGGCCGTCTCCCACCTTGACTCGCCCCCGCTGGTGATTTTTGGACGGTGGCACAGTTTTTCAGCGGCCATTTTCACCAGGTCGCGAGGGTCCCTTGGGGGCTCATTCTCTACCATGTCTGGCAGAGGGGACCAAGAGAGACGGAAGACCAAGACTCCCCTTCGTGGGGGCCCGGTCCAGTCTAACGTCATGGACCGGTATACCCAGTCTAAATTGTCCCCGGGTGCCGTCATACCTACCCCGAGTGCAATGGGGGACCCGATGGCTACTTCGGTGGAGCTATCCCTACAGGACGTCATGGGCGCCATCTCTAACATGAAGGAGACTATCGGCCAGCAGTACGAAGCCTTGGCTCACAAAATCGACACTGTGGACATTGATGTGAATCTGATTCGGGCCGATCTGTCTAAGACCAATGAGAAGGTGAAGTCATTGGACCTCAAGACAACTAGTCTCACGACCGATGTCTCGGAGCTTCAGACGGAGATTGGCAATCTTAGAATGGCGAACGATTTTATGTCCCATCGTCTGGAGGATTTTGAGAACAGGGCACGTCGCTGTAACGTGCGTGTAATTGGCTTTCCGGAAAATCCTGAGGCTCACTCCATTGATCTCCTTGTTGAAGACCTGGTTCAGAACTACCTTGCTTCGTCTGGGTTGAGCAAATTCTTTGCGGTGGAACGTGCCCATCGTGTTCCGGGTGGAAAGGGCAAGCCGGGCGCCCCGCCGAGGCCCATTGTTGCCAAGCTTTTTCACTACAGAGACCGAGACGCTATCCTGCAGTCCTCGAGAGTGAAGGGCCCGGTGGCCTTTGAGAATGCCACTGTGAATTTCTACCCAGACTTTTCTCAGCTTGTCCAGAGGCAGCGAATGGGCTTCCGTGGGGTCAAGAAGCGTCTCCGAGACTTGGGACTGAAATACGCCATGCTTTTTCCCACCAGGCTGCGAGTTGAGTACAATGAGCGAACATTTTTCTTTGATCGACCTGAGATCGTAAGTGATTGGCTGGATTCCTTACCGGACCGGACTAATTTGACTGATTCCACCGAACACCCGGGTGGAGCCGAGGGTGGCGTGGAGAGCTGAAAGCAATATCTTGGCCCCTGCCTCCGTAACAAGACACTTTCTATCGGGGTTCCGTAGTTGTGTGGTTTATGTTTTCTGTGTATTCCCCTCCTCTTCCTCCCTCGGGGTGGCGGGTGGGACAAGGGCCCTTTCCTCCTCCGGGGTCTTTCTGTAGAATGGGGTTGTTTGGGCGACAGGCACACTGCATGTTGGGGTGGCTTTTTAGTCTACTGCAGGGGTGCAGGGTGGGGGGTGTTGTGTTGGGTGTTGGGGGGTGGGTTGGTGGGGTGTTTGTGGTTGTGTTCTGTTCTTTTCAAGGTGATGTAATGTTTGCAATTTTGTTTTCAGTGCCTGGCTCTTTGTGGGGTGGCTCCTGCGTCCCATGTTGGGATGGGGGGTAATGGGTTGAGGTTCGTTTCGTGGAATGTCAATGGTTTGGGGGATCGTATAAAACGGGGGGTGGTGTTATGATATCTGCGAAGACTGTCTCCTGATATTGTGTTCTTGCAAGAGACACACCTAGTGGGTAATACTTGTCATGCGATGAATAGGTGGGGCTATCGTCTTGTTGCACACTCGGGGTTTACTACGGGTTCCAGAGGGGTAGGCATTCTTGTCCGGTCTTCCCTTCCCCTTGAGATAGATGAGTTACTCCTGGATGATAGGGGGCGCTATGCCGCCCTCGTGGGAAGGTACGAGGGCAGGACCCTTTCCCTGTTTACCGTTTATGTACCCCCTGGCCTGCAGACCTCCACCTATTCAGATGTTGGCCGAGTGCTGTTGGGACTTCCTGATGGTGCTCTTTTCATGGCTGGTGATTTCAACTCTGTTCTCTCGGGTTTGATGGATCGTCACCCCCCCAGGGATACTCCTTCGGCCCAAGCGTGGCTGGGTTGTTTCCTGGATACCTTTGGTTTGGTGGACTGCTGGAGACTTATGCATCCCACCCAGCTCCAATATACTTTCCACTCCGGGGCTCATGGGAGCTTGTCCCGCCTTGATTACTTCCTCATGCCAGCTGCGCAGGCTTCCTCGGTCCGGGAGATTAGACACCTGGCCCGGGGCATCTCTGACCACTCCCCGCTCTGGCTCTGTTTTGAAATGGGTATGGAAGCAGTGGGGCGGGTGGCACCTATCAATCCTTGGTACTTGAGCTCTCCTGGGACACGTGATCAACTAATCAAGTCCTTAGACCACTACTTTCTGGACAACGAAGGGTCCGTCTCCTCTGCAGTGTCCCTATGGGAGGCCTTTAAGACGGTGATTCGTGGGCAGGCCCTATCTCTTATCGCTGCAACTAAGAAGGCAAGGAATCGGGAGGTGGTGGTTCTGGAGACGGAAATACTTGGGTTGGAGGCTGACCTGGAGTTGGGTGTTACTCGTGACAAACTCCATGCCCTTGGTCTGAAGCAATTTGACAACAAGTCCCTGGTCACGGACGCTGCCAAGAAGATGTACAGGGAACAACAGGGTCGACTTTACGATGTTGGGGATAAGGCGGGTAAATTGCTTGCTTGGTTGGACAAGAAGGAAAGAGCGAATCGTGTTGTACCTGTGATTCAGACTTTGGATGGTGTGAGAGTGACTGACCCGGTTGAGATAGTGGAATGTTTTGCGGATTATTTCCGTACTGTTTACTCCCCGGTGTCGGCTAGGGACGAAGATGACTCCCACTTCTTGTTGCGTGACATAGATCTGCCTTGCCTTTCCGAGGTGGAGCGGGTATCTATGGAGGCCCCGTTCTCTACGGACGAAATAGCGGCGGCAATTCGATCTCTCCGTTCGGGCAAGGCTATGGGCCCGAACGGCCTGCCGATTGAGTTATACAAATTGCGGCCTGATAAGATTGCGCCCTATCTTCGAGCGATGTTTCGGGAATCCCGTGATCTAGGCACACTCCCCTATGACCAGCGCCTGGCCACGATAGTGGTTATTCCTAAGGAAGGTAAACCCCGAGACCTTTGTGCGTCATATAGGCCCATCTCCCTGTTAAACGCTGAGCCTAAGGTGCTAGCCAAGGTTCTTGCCACTCGTCTGCTAGTGGTCATCGGTGACTTGATTCATCCGGACCAATCCGGATTTATCCCGCACCGGAACACAGCCCTTAACCTGCGGCGCCTTCATGGAGTCCTCGCGAGAGCGGGGTCACTGACGGAACCGGCCATTTTGGCTTCATTGGACGCCTCGATGGCCTTCGACACGATAGAGTGGCCCTACCTTTGGGCTGCCCTCGTGAAGTTTGGTTTCGGCCCGGAGTTTATCGGATGGGTGAAACTGTTGTATACCAACCCCCTGGCGCAGGTCGTTGTTAACGGTCGAGTGTCGGTACCCTTCTCCCTTGGTAGGGGGACCAGGCAGGGATGTCCCTTGTCTCCGCTGCTTTTCGCTCTCGCATTGGAGCCGCTAGCTGCGTGGCTCCGATGGGAGCCGTCTATCAAAGGTATACGGTTGTCCCCCGACTTTGAGGATCGTGTTTCGCTTTACGCTGATGACATTCTTCTCTATCTCACCTCCCCGCGTACATCTCTAAATGTCCTCTTTGACGTTCTTACCTCGTTCGGCAAGAACTCTGGCTTGATTATAAACTGGGCTAAATCCTGTGTGTATGTTATTTCTGGCGGCTTGCCTCCGCTACCGCGTAGATTTCCCATCCAGGTTACTCAATCGGGCTTTACATATTTGGGGATTTTTATTACACTGGACTCGTCGCTCCGCTTCGAACGCAATCTCCTTCCCCCACTTCGTAGATTGAGGCTGGACGTGGCCCGGTGGCGTAAATTACCTTTGTCGCCGCTGGGCAGGGCCGCCCTCTTCAAGATGATGTCCCTACCGCGATTTCTTTATGCACTCCAGAATTCTTTTGATGACATCCCTACTAGTTATTTCCGGGAGGTGGAGGGTTTACAGCGACAGCTGATTTGGGACGGGCGTCCACGCATTGCCCTTACGAAGCTCGCCATCCCTTGGTATGATGGCGGTATAGCACTTCCTGACATCAGAAGATATTATTGGGCCTCCCAGTTGTCCGCCATCAACCATTCGGTATACTCACCCGGCCCGAATCCGGCTTTTGAGATGGGCAAATTTCAGTTGCCGGGTGGAGACTTCAATAGAGTGCTTTATTCCAGGGCGGCTGGGCTTCACCTTACGGGACCGACTAAGATTGCAGTTAGTCTGTGGCGAGCTGCGAATGTGAGCATGGGCTGGGTTGATCGAGTCACGCTGGCGACTCCACTTTATGCGTCTGAACGTTTGGGATGTCTCTGGACTACGAAGGGGTTTGAACGCTGGGACATGATTGGTATCTGTAGAGTGGGTGACCTTTGGGTGAACGGAGCAGTGAAGTCCTTCGAGGCCCTTCGGAATGAATATGAATTGAGTGACAGAGAGTTTTTTAGATACTTGCAGGTCCGTCATGCTCTGACTTCGGTTCTAGTTTCCGGTGCCGCCATCCCTGAATCCTCCCCCCTTGAAGATCGTATACTTGACGGTCATCTCCCTGATAGCACTATCTCTTTGATCTACAAGAAGTTGATCAACAATCGAGCGGATCTGCTCGGCCGGCTTAGAGAAGTGTGGACTGGAGACGGGCTGGAATTGGACGACGAAGATTGGCAATCGGCTCTGTCTTCCCCGAAAGAGGTCGCCATTCCCGCCCGTCTCCGTCTCGTCCAGCTTAAGATATTACACCGGGTGTACGTTACTGGTCCTCGTTTGGTTGCAATGGGTTTCTCCCCGGACGGGCTGTGCAAGCGTGGGTGCGGGATGAGTGCTACGTTTCTCCATATCCTTTGGGAGTGTTCGGAGGTGGCTGATTATTGGACTAAAGTGCTTGCGGTGATGGCTGATGTTACTGGGATTACCCTCTTGCCTGAGGCCCGGAGGTGTTTGCTGAACTTGTGGGAACCCAGCGATTACACAGTGGCCCAGACGAGATGGGCGACCCTGGGGAACATGGTTGCAAAACGAGATATAGCGCAGCTTTGGGGCTCGCACAGACCCTCTACCGTGTCTGTGTGGGAAGAAAATATGGACTGGTCTATGTTCAGGGAAAAGACGGTATACACAGCTAGGGGCAGACCAAGAGCATGGACGAAGATCTGGTGTCAGTGGAACGCCTATCGTGGGAACATTTGTACTCCTCCCCTGGTGGATACCCCTGATGTCCCCTTGTCCCCCTCAATTGGCATTCCCATAATGTTCGTTCATTATTCATATGGCTTGCTTGACCTCCCCTCTGTCCCCCCACCCTGACTCGTTCCATTGATTGCAATTTTGTATCTCCCATTAGTGAGCTTCCCCCCTCATGGGCTGACTCTGTCCGTTACGCTATTCGACTTTGTTTTTGTGTTTGTTTCCTTTTAGTTTTTTCTAAAATAAGAAAAGTTTTTCTATCCTGCTTTACACTTTGTGCGGCATTTTGTATCCTGTTCTCGCCTGTCCGCTGGGGTTTCGACCACTGATTTTCTTATACTGCACCATGCCTTGCTGTTAGCGGCCGGCCCGTGTGGTTGTAGGCCCGTGTTTGTAAATATGATTTCTGCTGCTCAATAAAAGTTTTTAATCAAAAAAAAAAATAATAATAATACCTCTGACACCATAAAAAATTGTAGTCTTATTTGTTGCCACAAAGTCCCTTTAATTGACTTTGGGCTGAAAACTTTTACTTTTTCAATTATTTCACTATTTTGTACATTATGAATCTCTTACATTTCAAAAGATATCTTCTGCTCTCCTTGGTTCATGTCTTATACAGAATATATATATGTACATCACATTAAATGAAACAACATATTTATACACACACTAGACATTCAATTTTACACCAAATATACATACATACAACTCTTTGCTTGATGCACTATAGAATGATTAGATTTGTTGTCATTTCATCATGGTTAAACATACAAGTTCGTAAACGGATTTCCTCCTGTTTGTCCTACTTTTATTTGCCAAAATGCCACACTAGGACCTTATCTTTCTTTGCCCTCAGTGTCACCTATACTGTGGAGTCCTCTATAGGGTTGGAGTTTATTTGGATTATTTAAAAAAGTGAAAACATAAGTCCAGTCCACTATGAATTCCTATGCAGGAAGAGGCTTTTTTGTTTGTACTCCAAACCACTATTAGATGCTGACGCGTTTCGACCTTCTCCAAAATAGGACCAAAAGATCTCTCATATCAGGTCTTCTTCACGGCTGAATACTATTGTGGTAGGACATCTCTACACCTATAAATATAAGGGTAAAGTTTACTATATGTGTGTAAACGACATGATTGTCTAACTATTGAGTTTAAAATTTTTCATTATTCACGTACCTATGAGCTCCCTCCTTTGTTCTCATTGGTATACTTGTTTTCTTAGATTGAATCCACACAGTTGGTGATCTTCTAAGGATCACATTAGATGTATAAGTGTCTTCTCCTATTCAGTGGATAAAAAGAGGGGGGTATTATGTCAATGCTCTGTTGTGTCAACCTTACTCATGTCCGATGGCATTCATGCCGCTCTGTACCTTATAAAGGGCATTCAGTGTTCATCTATATATGGGGATCCCATAGCTATGTATCTTTAAGCACTTGTTTGTCCTTCGCTTTTATTGGACACAAGTTGAACTTAGTTCGAGAGCATGTGTCACCACCTTCGTTATTAAACTGCTGCAATCTTATATCGTGTTGCTTTCAGGCGAACAAACTATATTTGTTAAAGTTTGTGTCTCTCGAAATCGCACTTTCCTCATTTAGCTACTACTCCTAGCGTAGCTACTCATCATTGCTTTCAAAGGACGAGGCCCTATCCGTTTATGTATGCACCTCATGATTCCATATTGCAACCTAATCTGTGCGTGCTCCACCATGACATCCCCCTGTTTGTGTCAAGCGTCTTAATCCCGTATTGGAAGCTACCCTTTATCCTAGCTCATCGCCGTACCTTTGTTTTGCAATGGATCCTCTTGGCTTTACTTCGGCGTGTCTTGCTCGGTCTCCGTCTCTCGGGTCTATGGCCTCACGTTACGTGGGTTACGTATTTACGTCCCTTGTGATTGGCTGCTAATTACTATGGAAACTGATTCGTGTCTCGACTTTGAATGTTGTCCGTAATTCTCACGGTGTTTTTTTCTTACGAAGACAACAACTTTATTGAGTTAGCAAAAGGGGATCCCTTGTCTGGGAAATAATATGCTCGAGTCCTTATGGACATAGTCCTCTGGGTTGTATATGATGTCACAAATTCAATCATTTACCTTCTTATCACATCGTAGTATACTGTCTCACCTTTTTCTCTTGTTCCAGGAGTATTGTCCTTCCGTATAGGTTTTGTTGGGTCTAGCAGCTCATTTTATGGGTATTGTTTGACACATAGCTTGTAATTGCAGAAACGGGGTGTCTCCTAGGTGTTTTCTCGTGGGGGAAGCAGGCGCAGGTTAGGATTCTTGTCATGTATCTAAATTCTCAGTAGTTTGTAAGTTCTGACATTTCATTAAGTCCATTTTCCATAGTGCCCAGGAACATAATTGTTTTTGCTTCAATTCTTGAGAGTGTGTTTTCGATGTTTTTCCCGGTAATATGTCTCAATACAGTCCATTTGATATTGTTGGGTCCATGTCCCTTTTCTATACAATGTGACACCATGGGTGCATTTAATGTCTTACATCTGATCCTTGAGCGATGCTGTGTGATTCGCGTTTTCACAGGCTGGCTCGTTTTCCCAATATATGCCTTGGTGCACGGGCATAGGATACAGTATATAATGTGATGGTTATTACAGTTCGTGAAGTCATCATGTTTTATATACTTATTCCCATAAGTGAACATTGTGCCTTCCATGGTGCTGTCACAGGATACACAGTTGCCACATTTCTTATGTCCCTTGATTGGTGGTAGGGAAAGCATTGATCTCAACGAGATGTCTTGTCTTTGTATAGACGTGTCTGCTCTTACCAGTTTGTTCTTAATACTTCCGTTCTTTTTTAATGCAGAAATCGGTATAGTTTTGAATGGTTCAAGGCCTTTCACTGTGTTCCAATTTCTTCTTACTATTTTCTGTATATCATTGGTTAGACCAGAAAATGTTGTCACACGCACAAGCGGCATTTCCTCCTTCGTTTCCCGAGGGGACAGAGGTGTATCTCGAGGGGTGAACCATGCTCTCTTCATGGCTCTTTTTAGAAGTTTTTTGGGGTAGTTCCTTTCCAGCAGTTTCCTCAAGAGTTCTTTTGCATTGGAGAAATATTCGTCTTTTTTCGTACAGTTTCTTCTCAGCCTGAGAAATTGACTTAATGGCAGGTTTTCTCTGAGTTTCTTTGATGGAAATTCGAGAAATGAAGAAACGTATTTCTATCTGTTTCTTTCAGGGACAGGGAAGTGTACAGAAATCCATCGTCGTTTCTTATTGTGAGGTCCAAGAAGTTCATTTCGATTTTATTTGAATTCATTGTGAATTGTATATTGGGGTTTCGGTCGTTTAGCCACTTCACAAATGCATTAAGATGGTCTTCATTACCTCTCCAGAGCATAAAAACGTCATCGATGTAACCACGCCATATTTTAATATGGCCGTCGTATGGGTAGTTGTTGTAGATCCACTTCTCCTCATACAGAGCCATAAACATTATAGCCATTTCAGGCGCAAATGGACATCCGATTGCTGTCCCCATTACTTGTAGGTATTGGACATGAATGAACGTGAAAACATTGTACTTAAGGCAAATCTCTGCTAGTTGGAGTAAGAAGTTTGATGGAACATTATGTGGTCTTTCTCGATTTTCCAAAAATACTTCTAGGGCCTCTAGGCCGGCTTCCTGCGGAATATTCGAGTAAAGGCTTACTATATCCAATGTGACCAGTATCTTGTTTTGTTCATCGAAGGGTTGATTCTCCAAAAAGTTAATTGCCTGCATCGTGTCTTTGATATTTCTTGTAGTTACACAGACTAGAGGTTTCAAGAATGTATCTATGTATTTAGCTGGTCGTTCTAGTATCGAATTTACCCCTGAGATAATGGGGCATCCTGGGGGATTGCTTCGGTCCTTATGCACCTTTGGTAGGACATACATAATGGATGTCCTAGGGTTTTCATTAATCAAATACAGGGCCTCTTTCTTCGACAGCCACACTTCCTGTTCTCCTTAGTTGGTCAGTTTAACCAATTTCTCTTTTATATTCTTGTTCCAATCTTCATTAGTTCTCCGGTAATACCTCTCGACTGATATTTGTCTAGTCACTTCTGTTTCATACATAGCTCACGGTAGAATAACGATTCCGCCGCCTTTATCCGCCGGCTTTATGATTAGATTTTTGTTGTTTTTCAGTTGGTCTAAAGCCTGCTTTTCATCTTTTCTCAGATTCCATTTGATGAAGTTCTTCTTTTTCTTGTCCAATGCTTCAAGGTCACGTAGTACATTTCTCCCAAATGTTATTAGGTCCTAGAAGTATTTTTGGAAAATTGAGAAAGACCACATAATGTTCCATCCAACTTCTTACTCCAACTAGCAGAGATTTGCCTTAAGTACAATTATTTTTTCACGTTCAATCATGTCCAATACCTACAAGTAATTGGGACAGCGATGGGATGTCCATTTGCGCCTGAAATGGCTATAATGTTTATGGCTCTGTACGAGGAGAAGTGGATCTACAACAAGAACCCCTACGACGGCCATATTAAAATATGGCGTTGTTACATCGATGATGTTTTTATGTAAATGTAAATGTAAATGTACATGTATTTATATAGCGCAAATCACCGACACGGTATCTAAGCGCTTGCATAGGGAACCCGTCCTGGTATTCCCCTGTGAGAAACCCCGGCAGGGTGTCCACAAGGTGAAAGCCAGGCATCCCACCGCGAAAGGCCGTAGTGGAGATTAAGCATGCTGTTGCCTCAGAGTCGCAGAGTGTGACCCCGTGAGTCGAGTAGGCGCCAGAGCGAGAATTATCGAGTACGTGGAATTTTTGAGCCCGAGACCCGCCGAGGCGGGGAATCGAACCCTGGTCCACGGTCGATCTCAGCTTCCGGGTCTGCTGCCTCTAACCACTGAGCCACGCTTCTCCACAGAGAGAGGTAATGAAGACCATCTTAATGCATTTGCGAAGTGGCTAAACGACCGAAACCCCAATATACAATTCACAATGAATTCAAATAAAATCGAAATTAACTTCTTGGATCTCACAATAAGAAACGACGATGGATTTCTGTACACTTCCCTGTCCCTGAAACAGACAGAAATACGTTTCTTCATTTCTCGAGTTTCCATCAAAGAAATCTCCGAGAAAACCTACCATTAAGTCAATTTCTCAGGCTGAGAAGAAACTGTACGAAAAAAGACGATTATTTCTCCAATGCAAAAGAACTCTTGAGGAAACTGCTGGAAAGGAACTACCGCAAAAAACTTCTAAAAAGAGCTATGAAGAGAACCTGGTTCACCCCTCGAGATACACTTCTGTCCCCTCGAGAAAAGAAGGAGGAAATGCCGCCTGTGTGTGTGACAACATTTTCTGGTCTAACCGATGATACACAGAAAATAGTAAGAAGAAATTGGAACACAGTGAAAGGCCTTGAACCATTCAAAACAATACCGATTTTTGCATTAAAAAAGAACAGAAGTATTAAGAACAAACTGGTAAGAGCAGACACGTCTATACAAAGACAAGACATCTCGTTGAGATCAATGCTTTCCCTACCAATCAAGGGACATAAGAAATGTGGCAACTGTGTATCCTGTGACAGCACCATGGAAGGCACGATGTTCACGTATGGGAATAAGTATATAAAACATGATGACTTCACGAACTGTAATACCCATAACGTTATATACTGTATCCTATGCCCGTGCACCAAGGCATATATTTTGGGAAAACAAGCCAACCTGTGAAAACACGAAGCTCAAGGATCAGATGTAAGACATTAAATGCACCCATGGTGTCACATTGTATAGAAAAGGGACATGGACCCAACAATATCAAATGGACTGTACTGAGACATATTACCGGGAAAAGCATCGAAAACACACTCTCAAGAATTGAAGCAAAAACAATTATGTTCCTGGGCACTATGGAAAATGGACTTAATGAAATGTCAGAACTTACAAACTGCTGAGAATTTAGATACATGACAAGAATCCTGACCTGCGCCTGCTTCCCCCACGAGTAAACACCTAGGAGACACCCCGTTTCTGCAATTACAAGCTATGTGTCAAACAATACCCATAAAATGAGCTGCTAGACCCAACAAAACCTTTACGGAAGGACAATACTCCTGGAACAAGAGAAAAAGGTGAGACAGCATACTACGATGTGATAAGAAGGTAAATGATTGAATTTGTGACATCATATACGACCCATAGGGCTATGTCCTTAACTTAAGGACTCGAGCAGATTATTTCCCAGACAAGGGATCTACTTTTGCTAACGCAATAAAGTTGTTGTCTTGGGAAGAAAAAAACACCGTGAGAATTACAGACAACATTCAAAGTCGAGACACGAATCAGTTTCCATAGTAACTAGCAGCCAATCACAAGGGACGTAAATACGTAACCCAAGTAAAGGGAGGCCATAGACCCAAGAGACGGAGATCGAGCAAGACACGCCGAAGTAAAGCCAAGAGGATCCATTGCAAAACAAAGGTACGGCGATGAACTAGGATAAAGGGTAGCTTCCAATACGGGATTAAGACGCTTGACCCAAACAGGGGGATGTCATGGTGGAGCACGCACAGATGAGTTTGCAATATGGAATCATGAGGCGCATACATAAACGGATAGGGCCTCATCCTTTGAAAGCAATGATGCGTAGCTACGCTAGGAGTAGTAGCTAAATGAGGAAAGCGGCGATTTTGAGAGACACAAACTTTAACAAATATAGTTTGTTCGCCTGAAAGCAACACGATATAAGATTGCAGCAGTTTAATAACGAAGGTGGTGACACATGCTCTCGAACTAAGTTCAACTTGTGTACAATAAAAGCGAACGACAAACACGTGCTTAAAGATACATAACTATGGGATCCCCATATATAGATGAACACTGAACGCCCTTTATAAGGTACAGAGTGGCATGAATGCCATCAGACATGAGTAAGGTTGACACAACAGACCATTGACATAATACCCCCCTCTTTTTATCCTCTGAATAGGAGAAGACACTTATACATCGAGGGGCCGATTCCGATTCGGGAGAAAAATTTGTCGTACGATTCGTATTCGTAGCCGTCTCCGTACGATTTAGAAAAGACCGTCCGATTTGCGTAGTACGATCTGATTTCCGAAAATACGTACGAATATCAGCGAACCGTACGAACCACAATCGAAGACCCGTACGAAATGTCGTCGGAACTCCAACCGTACGATTTGTAAACATGCCGTACGAAATAACACGTACGATCCTGACCAGGGACCAAGTACGCGATTTGTACGGGCAAACGTTGTCCCGCATGAAGCACGATTCGTACTGAAAACATCGCGTATGAGCGAGCCGCACCAACAAATACGACGCCCACACCCCACAATCAAGCGTACACGTACCCCGGGCACAATAAACGACCTGAACTGCCAGCCGCAAAAAAAATGACGCGCACACCCCACAATCAAGCGTACACGTACCCCGGGCACGATAAACGACCCGAACTGCCAGCCGCACCAACAAATACGACGCCCACACCCCACAATCAAGCGTACACGTACCCCGGGCACGATAAACGACCCGAACTGCCAGCCGCACAAACAAATACGACACGCACACCCCACAATGAAGCGTACACATACCCCGGGCCCGATAAACGACCCGAACTGGCAGCCGCACAAACAAATACGATGCGCACACCCCACAATCAAGCATACACGTGCCCCGGGCCTGATAAACGACCTGAACTGCCAGCCGCACCAACAAATACGACGCGCACACCCCACAATCAAGCGTACACGTACCCCGGGCACGATAAACGACCCGAACTGCCAGCCGCACAAACAAATACGACGCGCACACCCCACAATCAAGCGTACACGTACCCCGGGCCCGATAAACGACCCAAACTGCCAGCCGCACAAAGAAATACGACGCACACAGCCCACTAAACAAGGCTACAGTCTACACAGCATAGGAAAACAATGTCCTTGCCACATACAAACATACAAACAGAGGGCCCAAGTCACAACCACCCCTTATGACACACCCACAAAAACTTTAAAAAAAGCCACACCCACAAAAGGATCAATAAAAGGGCCCACACATACAACCCATCATCCTTTGCAACATACCTATTCTTGCTAAGACACTGACATCACACCAACAACTGCAGCCATACACCTTCACACATACACCCTATCTCATTCACACACACCACCCCTTCACAATCAGACCCGCACACCCTCATCCATACACACCATCACCCCCCAATCACATACACCCCACACCATGACCACACCAAAGAATCCAAAGTTCACTAACCCGGAGATGGAGATCCTTACAGATGAAGTCATCAGAGTCTTTCCACAGCTGTTTGGTGCATTGGTCAGACAGACCAGCATAGCTCAAAAGACACGCCTGTGGGAGAGGATCGTGGAGAAGGTGAATGCTGTTGCACCCATCATGCGCACCAGGGCGGTTTGCCAGAACAGGTGGTATGATCTGCGGAGGATGGTCAAGCGCAAGATGGATGAGGACTACGCCAACGCTCATCACACTGGAGGTGGACCTCCCCGCAGACCTGCACAATACCATCCCTGGGAGGAGAAAGTCATGGCCCTGCTACCACCGGTGGGAGTTCACTGAATCGATGGAGCCGTTGAGCCTGGTGAGTATACAAACAACTCATGTAACATGGGGGGATTCCCAGCAGTGACCAACAGTATGGGGGGGGGTGTGGGGGGTGTGGCCATGACTCCCAGCAGTGGCCAACAGTATTGGAGTGGTGTGGGGGTGTGTGGCCATGACTCCCAGCAGTGCCCAATAGTATGGGGGTTGGGGGTGGGTGGGGGGTAAGGGGGGGTGGCCATGACTCCCAGCAGTGCCCAACAGTATGGGGGGTAGGGGGGTGTGGGGGGGGTGGGGGTATGTGGCCATGACTCCCAGCAGTGCCCAACAGTATGGGGGTGTGGGGTTGTGTGGCCATGACTCACAGCAGTGCCCAACAGTATGGGGGGGTGGCCATGACTCCCAGCAGTGCCCAACAGTATGGGGGTGTGGTGTGGGGGTGTGTGGCCATGACTCCCAGCAGTGTCCAATAGTATGGAGGGGTAGGGGTGTGGGGGGGTTTGAGGGTGTGTGGCCATGACTCCCAGCAGTGCCCAACAGTATGGGGGGGTGTGAGGGGGTGTGAGGGGGTGTGGGGAGGTGTGGGGGGTTGTGGCCATGACTCCAAGCAGCGCCCAACAGTATGGGGGGGTGTGGGGGTGTGTGGCCATGACTCCCAGCAGTGCCCAACAGTATGGGGGTGTGTGGGGGGGTGGGGGGGGTGGGGGGCTGTGGCCATGACTCCCAGTAGTGCCCAACAGTATGGGGGTGTGGGGGGGTGTGGCCATGACTCCCAGCAGTGCCCAACAGTATAGGGTGTGTGGTGGGGGGGTTTGGGGGGTGTGGCCATGACTCCCAGCAGTGCCCAATAGTATGGGGGGTGTAGGGGGGTGTGGGGGGTGTGGCCATGACTCCCAGCAGTGCCCAACAGTATGGGGGTGTGGGGGGGTGTGGCCATGACTCCCAGCAGTGCCCAACAGTATGGGGGGTGTGGGGGGGTGTGGCCATGACTCCCAGCAATACCCAACAGTATGGGGGTGTGGCCATGACTCCCAGCAGTGCCCAACAATACGGGGGTGTAGGGGGTGTGGGGGGTTGTGGCCATGACTCCCAGCAGTGCCCAACAGTATGGGGGGTGGAGGGTTTGGGGGGGTGGGGTTGTGTGGCCATGACTCCCAGCAGTGCCCAACAGTATGGGGGTGTGGGGGTGTGGCCATGACTCCCAGCAGTGCCCAACAGCATGGGGGGTGCAAGGGGAGTAGCAGAAGGCTGCAAGGGGAGGGTGAAAGGGTGCAAGGTGTATGGTAGGAAGTTGCACTCAACCCATATGGGCCAGGTACACACCCATGCAACATGCTCAATGCACAGGGGGTGTGAAAGTACTGACAAGATAGCTGACACTGGGCCCTGGTGTAGGCAACACATGGACCTCCTGTGACCAGTGCAAACACTAACACCAGGACAAGTGCAGATATCTTGCACAGGAACTCACAACCACTATCATGGCAGCATGCTACATGGGGGGACAGACACACCACGAGGGATGCCCACTTGCCATTCACACTCAAACTACTACCATGGCCTGTCACACACACCCCTTACAGAAAATGAGCCCCTGGGGACAGACAATGGAATGCACCACTGTCACAATCGTCATGTAACAAAACCTCTAAAATACTGATTTGATGACGTATGCAAACAAATAAAGCACAGTGCAGAATCACAAGTCCATTGTGCCTCTCACACAGTGCTGTTACCACAGCTTTGTGATGCTGTGGATGCACTCAAGTAGCACCATGGACATGGGTATTGACAAGGTAATGCATCTTAGAGAAGTGCCACGTCCTAAAGCCCTGTGCCTGAAGAGGGTGTACTGCTCCTGGGGGGGTTGGCAGTGGGTGGCCGTCACGGGCCTGCAACCCCTCTCCAAAGTAGCTGGATGAAATCAGCTAAATTCCACTCAGTCGCCATCATAAACATGCAGCATAAAAACCCTGTGCATGCTTGAACCAGCAATAATTATTCAGACTGTATTGTGCAGATTGGGCCACACAGAGCACATCTTGATCTGTGTGGTGCTGGCCACAAAAGCCACAGCAATGGCTGTGACATTCATCGAAAACAGTACCCAACATGTCAAGCACCCCTGAGCACATGTCAATCTTAGCCCACAACATACACATACACAAGTGAACTATTTCAAAAATACAAAGCAGGGGGAGCATTGCTAACGACAATGTATATTACATTTGGATGTTGCATGATAGTGCATTAACAGTGTTTGTCTCTCACACCCACAGGGGAACGTGTGGAAACTACCCCCAACCAGGGGGGAGAATGATCCCAGTCCCAGTCTCAGCACGGCAGTGACCCCGTCGTAACCGAAGCCTCTCAACACACTGTGGATGACCCCAACCAACCAGGCCCCTCTGGATCCCAAACCCCTGCAGCAGCTGGAACAGATACATCTGTGCCAACCACCACACCCATTCCCGCCACATCCCAGCAGACACCTCGGAGCCCTGCCCATAATACACAACAGAGCCTGTCTGACAATGAGGGACATCGTTCGCCGGGCACCCATGAGGTGGCAGACGACACCTCCACAGCCAGCACTCATGGGTCCCGTCGACATGATGTGCCCACAAACGTAGGCCCGGCTCGTGTGGGTAGGGGTGGTGGGAGTGGCGCAAGCCGGAGGCGAGAACCTGACCAGTCAGCTGCAGGGCCCGGTATGTCCGAACTCCGAGACATCATGGATGAATACCGGCGGGACACCAGGGAGTTCAGCCAGGTAGTGGAGGCCCTCAATAAAATGACAGATCAGCAGGCCCAGCTACATGCCAGTCAAGAAAGACACCAGGGACGGATGGATGCAAGACTGGATGAGCTCATGACGGTGCATCGGGAAATTAACCAATCGCTCCGTCTGATAGCTGTCAACATGCAGCACCCTCCCTGTGTCACGAGGCCAGAAACATCTAGGCAAAGACCAACAACAGGCACAGGGAGGGAGGAGGAGGCGGAATTGTCAGATGGAGAATCCCATGCATCCTCAAGGCCTGCATGTGAGGGTCCCCCAAGGAAGGTGGGTCATCCACGGTCAAGACGTTGAGAGGCATACTGCCATGAACAACTCCCAGGTCACCTGGTCTGGCATCTTGCCTTCGTGGGCAACAGCATCACTCTATTGACTTTCAGACTCTCCCACATGGACTTGCTGGTCGCAGGGTGCTCAATGATGCCAAGCACTGTGGCCTGGACTCTGTTGACTCATACTGTAAGGCATCACATCTCCCGCTGTGAACTTTGGATTCCCCCTTGTTGTACAGCACCTACTCACGTTACACGCACAAGAGTAAAAAATAAATCTAACTCACACAAAAAGTTTGAGTGTGGCTGATGAGTATGAAGGTGAACCTGCATTTGACTGTGGGACCATTGTAGGTATCTCAGGCGGATGGTCATGTGGCAGCAGCAGGGGATGTTGAGGATGAGGTGTGTGCATGCTCCCTGGATTTCCACAAGTACTCCGTAAGTCACGTTCTTGTTCCTGTGTAGAGGTAGTTGCTGTAGTAGGGCTGGCTGGTGTTGTGGCCGGTAACAAGGCTGAACACCACCTTGCCAACAGACATCACCATAGACATACCAGAAGGAAATGACAAATCCCGCTAACACCACACCGACAGAGTGGTAGGAGGAATTGCCATTATCCACATTAACACTCCCAGAGTCACTACCAACAACGACAACACCCTCCACATCGCCTAAAACATGCATTTACAGATCCACACCAACACCACCCTCTGAGGAACACTCATCTACAGACCACCTGGAGTCCCAACACTATTGATCAACTCCATCGCTCACCTCATCAGCACGCATGCCCTCGCCTACACGGACTACATACTCCTTGGGGAAATTTACGTTCACCGTAATTACAACAATGACGTAAACTCCACCGCCCTGATGGACAACCTTGCCAACCTTGGATTACAACATCTCGTGACAACCCACACCCACACCGCTAGACATACACAGGACCCCAACTTTGCAGAAACTCCACACGTCTCATCCAACAACAACACCTCACAACACTGGAGAGACCACAGAAGCCTACACTTCACCTTCAGGAAACCCAACACAATCCCCCGGCATACAGACCATGCCACGCAGATGCTGGTGCAAGCTCAACAAGGACTAACTGACAGCCACCCTTACCCTGGGCCCACAAGCCTACCCCACCAACCCCCACACCGCTGCCATCTTCCTCAAACAGTGGATCACCGACTGCGCAGACACCTTCATCCCAATCAAGTCCTCCACCACCTAACACAACAACCACATTGCCACATGGTTCACAAAAGAACCCAGGACCTCCAAGTGCACGTGTTGGAAGCTGTAGAGGAGCACGCACTGCAAACAATCACCAAAAAGCTACAACGTACACAAACGTGCCACCCGCAGACACCACCAACACTTCATGACCGACAACAGGACACCCATCAAGGACCGGCTAGACAGCAACGCACACACTAGCAAATAGCACATCAACATCGCTTTTCAACTCTCTAAAGCCAAATACAGCGGCAACTACATTCCACCATCACAAGACCTGTGTGACTCACTGGCCAACTCCGCTCGCCGTAAGATCGACATCCACAAAAGCTTCTACTCCACTAGCCCCACATCCACAACCGAGACCACCCCTCCTGCGACAAACACCCACAAAATTCACCTTATTGCCTGCTACAACGTCCTCACTGAAGACACCATCCTGAGCAAGGACTACATTCACTCTGGAACCCCATCTGACACATGGCATATACACATTTCCTAAAAAGCCAGACAAGCCATCGCACCCCTTCTCCATAAAAATATCCTACTTCTCCTTCAAGACAACAACCTTCACAGGGAGTTTGGAGAATGTTGTGTTCACCGCCTTACTGAATAAACCTAATGTTGACCACAAATACATATTGAAATTCCAGCACATCTCCCTGCTCCCCTTCCCCGAACAAGTCATGTTGAAGATCATCAACAGACAGCTGACCCACAACCTCAAAGACAAAAACATCATAGAACCAACACAGTCTGGATCCTACATCAACCAGAGCACAGACCCCGCCCTCATAGCCAACACCAACAACATCTGCATCCTCATGGACAAAAGAGAAACAGACGCCCACATCCATCAGGACCTATCAGCAGACTTCCACACGGTTGCCCACGGCACCCTAACAGTACACATCCATGACGCAGGAATCAAAGGGAGTGCCCTGGCTGGACCACATCCTTTCCCACCGGCCCAACCTCGAGCATCTGCCTCCCATAGTACTGTTCGAATACCACTGACAACATCTGCAGCGTCACACAGGGATCATCCCACAGCCCAACTGACTTAAATATCCACATGGCACAACTCACCCATGTGGCACAACAACAGAGCCTCAATATCATCTACTATGACAATTACACCCATTTGATCATATCCCTCACCAAGGACCCACACACTGGCAACATCTACCTCCACAGAGGAATCACGGCTGTAGCAAAATGGAGTAAGGACAGCAGGTTGATGCAGAATCAAGAAATATCTGAGGAACACATCCTCGGCCCAACCAGCTCAGCCTGTGACGACTCCTGGTGGCCAACATCGCTAGGAACAGCACCATAACCCACCAAACACTCACACAACCTGGTGGGGCATCCTGGACTCCTCACTCCCCATGACCAAGCAGGACAACGCCATCTCTGCTTTCTGCTTCAACACCCTCTGAATGCCCCGCAGGATCTTATAATGGATCACCTCAAATACACAAAAAACAGTCACCCTGCCCCTTTCCACCAGCTGACTTGAGTAAGTGAACGCCATCTACGCAGCTACAACAACCAAACTCCTGAGCCTGCTGCAATGCATCTAGAACATATCGGCACGTCTGATCCTCGTTTGCCACAACCCGGCCACATCACACGACACCCGAGAGGCCTGCACTGGCTCCCTGTCAACAACAGCATCAGCTTCAAACTCCACATCCACGCACATAAAGCTCTACACCACGCAGGACCAGCATACCACAACCACAGGCTCACCTTCTACACACCCACCCGTAGCCACTGCTCTAAAAACCATGCTCTCGCCACTGTCCCTCACATCCGGAAAAACATGGACAGTGACAGATCATTCTCCTACCTCGACTCAAAGACCTGGAACACCCTCCCTACAAGTCAACAACAGACCCAGGACCTGCTGCCCTTCACAATACTTCTCAAGCCCAGTGTGTTTTGATCAGCAGCAGCACCCCCCCAGCGCATTGAGACCGTCACGGGTAGGTAGTGTGTTTAACTAATGAATCAACTGATTGATAGATGGCTTAGCCACATTTTGTGTGTAGGATAGGAGAGCTGTAGATGATAGTTACAATGAGGCTGGTCAGGATGCTGGTGTGAAACTGGCTGTGCAGATGTTTGACACTGCAGAGTGTGTCCATGGTGTTGGATGTGACTCTGAGGGTGTACCCCGTTAAGTCTGACCAATCATAATCCTGGATTGGGTGTGTGATCCCTATGGGATTTTGACAATCCGTCTGTGATGGCCAGGCAGAAGTGGTGTTCTGAGGTTGCGTACTACCACGCTACAGCATTGGAGGCGATGTGTGGTGGTGTTGTGTCAACGAGGTAATACACCACAATGTGGTGCTGCTGGAAGTAGTGTGTGTGCAGTACGAGGCACATGACCTGGTTTTACGTACACGCACTGTTAAGTGTGGCTGCGTCGTGTTGTCAGTATGAGTTGCACACACAGCCTGAGAGGCTGTCATGGGTGTGTTTGTGGTAGCGTGTTACCAGGTGGATGATTGTCTGGTGTTCACTGTGTGGAGGTTGGCTGGGGCATGAGTCTGTTGTGTCACATGTGTCATTCAATCAAAAGGAGCCTAAGTGGGAACAAAGGGAAAATGCTGCACCCCATTCAGACACTGTTCAACAACAAAAAGGCCTGACCCACCTCACAACAAATTCCTTACGACCAATGGCAGAGTTACATGGCCAATTTAAAATACTGCCTCAGATGTGTACCTTGACACTAATCCATAGGGTCACGGTGTGTTTCACGTTTACATAAAATTTACACCAAGGTCTGAAAAAAAAGAGAGCAAAGAGAGAGTGCCTCACGGTAGCAACACCCGAGGGGGTTCCTGACAAACAATTGCCAGTTTACCCACTTCTCATCATCGGCCACTCTGTCTTCGTGTGAGTAAAGAACAAAGAGGAAAATACAAACATTGATTCCCTAACGAATATTAATATGGTGCACAAATAACCAACTACTATGTCCCCTCATATCAATTAAGGTGAAACTAAAGTGTATGTGTACCTGGAACCCCTATAATAGCCAAAGACAATTGGCCACCACTATTAAAAAGGGTATGGACTAGCTAGCTAAACGACTTCCTACTGATGCTGTCACATGTGTCATCAAATGAGCTGAGTGTCTTGCAGTGTGCATGTTGCAGGTGCTGACGGACCTGCCTTTGTCATGGCGGTTGTGCAACAGTGGCACAGACAAACTGCGGCATGCTTCAATGATGGATGGATGGATGGATGGATGGAGGAGTATCTCATAGGTGTGTGTGTGGCAGGATTGGGCCACGCGGTGCAGCGTTGTGGCTGGGGATGCTGCAGCCGGGAGGAGTGAACACATGACGGCAGAAGGGGCGATAGAACATACAAAACAGGTACACAACCCAAGGATTCTTGCTAGGCAATAAGTGTCATGTGTATGTGAGGCAGGAGTGGCTGGTTAACCATGCGTCACTGCCAGAAAATGTGTGAACATTCAACAAACATCAAGGCCACAGGATGAGTCACCATAATGCCAAGCGGGGCACAGGACACACTGCGTCAGCAGCTGTAGCCTGCACGGTGTGTGTAGCAAGCAACAGAACACATACACAACCATGTACATCATGCACAATATGGTCCATTAGCCATTACGAACAACATGCTTGCTGTCACTGTACACATAACCACATATGAACAATCATTGTAAACAATGCCATAAAGAACGCATGCAGCCTGGAAAGATGCCGGCGGTGACAGCAATGAGGCACAATGTACAGTGTGAAACAGAGTTCCTACACAATAGGATGAACTTAGTTGCAAGGCCATGCTGCATCAGCCAATTTGCATGGCTAGTGGCATTGCTCTGACGACTATAACACTCATGCAATGATGTTACCTGTAATGCTGGTGATACACTCTCCACACAACTGCCAGGAACTGTCCGTACCTGTGACCATCAGAGTGGTGTGATGCTGGAAGGGTTCCATCTCCCAATATCCCCTTGGTCTGACTACTAATGACAGACATATTAGGGCGATCAGGTGAGGGAAGGTGAGGATGGGAACTGCAGGGAGGGAGATCTGAAACAAAGCAAAGCAAGCATCAGAATTCCATACTTTTTGTTACAGATTCACAGATTACCTTGGCACCTACACTGTACCACTCACACCTGTGTAGTGTAACCACTGCCACTGTGTCCTATTACTGATCACAGATCTTGCAATGAGACAAGATCAGATCCTTCAACACGGACACATGAGAGTTAGTAGAGGTTGTCACCAAAATGGAGCATGTATGACGCTCACTAGGCTGCTACAATGCAATTAGATCCATGCAGTCATGAATGACGTCACAGTGTATGATTGATGCTCGCTATCTCAGTAAATGTGACGTATAGCAGTGCAAATAACACAAAGCCAACTATCGGTACTCAGCCCTGTGATTCAGTAAGGGTCATGAAGGGAAAGTAGACATCACCCGCAAGAGCCGTAAGCAACTAATCAAATGAGGAAGGAAATAAACTTAACACCATGAAGCCCCATAGGGGCCAGTAATTAACTCTTGCAACTGTGCCTTACTATGCTCGACAGGACAAGCATGTGTAAACAAACTCAACTGCGAGTAAATAGGAACAATGCTAAAAGATACAACCCTACCGTGACCAGGATATGCTGCATGGCAGAAGAGATTTCAGGCAATGACCTCACCGGACTGTTGCCACGTAAGTGTGAACATTTGCTACAGGCCAACGTTGTGATGTAATCAGCGCAACATATCTGGCATCATGAGAATTGTTAAAAATGGGATCCCTGGCTGGCCAGGGCTTGCGCCAAAGTCAGTCAGAGACCACCACTTCCACGTCAGGGCAAGGGAGTTACACGCCAAGATAACCCCTGCTCATCCCCTTGGTAACGTAGCATGAGCATGAAGGCTAAACTCGGAGGCAATGTGAGTTAAGTGTTTGCGCATGCACCCCCAGCAACAACACCCAAGGCCCACCACAAAGGAAACTCCACACAAGGTTATGTATAAAAATAGCCTTTGTATTACACCAAAACACATTAGATAAAACACACACTTTACAATGTGCCAACAGGCACGGGCAGAATTTACAGGGGATATGTACAAGACAGGGCCACCTGGACCCCTGTCAGGAATCAGCACTTTTAGAACTAGAAATACTGTTAGAAATAGCACGTTGTAGATCATAGAATAATAATCACTTTAGCACACCACCAGTAACTACTGGTACCAGGTAAGTACCACCTACGCAACTCTCACCACCTTAGGAGAATATTGCGCAGGGAACCAGGACCTCACAGGGCACACCTGTACTAGCCAGAACAACCACCTAAGTATCACAATACCTATAGGGGTATAAGCAAGAACACATTACACATGATGCATCACAACATTCAGAGGTGTAGGGAAGGAAAACACATGATGTATAACCAACACATTCAGAGGTGTAAGAACAAGGCACATGATGCATAAATAACACTTTCAGAGGTGCAGGAAAACACAATTGCGCAAAACTCACATAAGTCACCACCTGTGACTGTCCCTAGGCCAACTGGCCTTGTTGGGGCTAGGACGCCCTGTGTCCCAATGTCAGGGGGGCCTAAACGGAATAGCTGCCCACGAAGTGCTGGGCAGCTGTGTAGATACTGAGGGCCAACGTTGGAGCCTCGCAGGCTCTGTGCCACTGACTGGGCCCTCAAGAGCCTCTCACGGCTCTAAACACAATGTGGGCTGTGAGCCTCTCTGGGCTCTACCAACAAGCTGATTGCCCCCTAGAGCCTCTCGAGGGCTCTACAAAAAAATGCCCGGGTGAGCCTTGTGGGCTCTGAGACCAAATGCCCCCTGCAACGTAGGAGCCCCGCTCGGGGGCTCGAAAGCAGAGATATGCCCCCTGAGCCTCGCAGGCTCGTAAAACAACTATACCCCCTTTGAGCCTCTCGGGGCTCTTCAACAAAAATGCCCTGCAACCGTGGGAGCGGCCCGCAATCAAGTGGCTCGGGGTGAAGGCACCGGCAGAGCGCCACCTCACTCCTTCTCCCCCCCAGCCGACTTTGACTCACCGGCTACCGTGGGGGGGGGAATCTTCTCTTCTTGCTCCGGTCTTGGTCGGGTGAAGCCTGTCCTCATGCCGCGTTATGGAGCCCCTCCTTCACAGGGGCTCCTCTTCCTGTGCGGCTGGGCAGGGCGGCTGGGCTTCTCCTCGTCGGTGCGGGGCTCTGAGGCCACAAAGCTCCTTCTCGCTCCGCGGCTGCGGGCGGGACTTCCGGCCAGGCCGCACTGCGATTGGCCGGCCGGCCAACCACTTCCGGGTCGTCGCAGGCAGCGCGGCTGCCTGGCAGGGTCTACACAAACTCCTGGGTAGTGTAGGAGCACAGGGTAGGCTCCCGCTGCTTCCTGCTTTGTGTACAAATCCTTGGGCAGCCAATCATCGCGCAGGTCGCCCGGCGAGCCTCCCGCAGCCTAATCCAATGGCAGCGCGGCTCCCGGGTGACGTCAGCGGTGGCTCCCTCGGCTTCTCCTCGGCCCCGGGGCTGCGGCAGTGATCTCACGGGTCACAACGACGGGTGGGCTCCCTCGCTACGAGTAGCAGCAATAAATCGAGGTGCGCACTCGATAAAATCAGTAATCCTGGGCAAATGCCGGGTGGGCACCGGCTTGGATAATTAAAGCGCTCCCAAGCGCTATAACAGCAATTAAAAGCGCTTCTAGGCTCTTAGAGGGGAATACGGCGCTCCAAAGCGCTATAACAAAGAATAAGCACTTCCTGGCGCTTAGAGGAACACCAGTCCAGCAACAAGGTCCTCCTAGCAGAGCAAAGAAGGGGGGGGCAAGGCTGGGCCAGGAGCCAGCTCACTGGGCCCTCCAGGCATGAAGGCAGTTCCAAGTTGCGGTTCTTCCTGGCGTCCAGCAGCAGCCCCCCTCTCAGATAGGATCCTGGAAGAGAACCACTTGTAAGGGGACACAGCCCCTTCTTATACTGTAAAATCCTTTGTTTGTAGGTGCAGGGTGGGGGAGAAACCAGTCGCAGCTGGTTTTGGAGTACTTTGTTTTCCCCAGTCACCCTTTCCATTCACCAGGCAGGCTAGGGTCATCAGTCGCACAACAGGGGGCGGAGCCAGCATTGTGTGGGGAAAGCCCAGCCCTATTTAGGACACAGGTGCACTCCTCCCCAGCCATCAGCATGCTAATCTCCACACTCACCACCGGGCAGACCCATCAAGACTCATGGAGCCTGGCACCCCAGCCAGCTCCAGCCAATCACACGCCAGCACCTTTACAGCACACGCACAGCCATGTCTAGAAGTGGCACTTCCACACTAGACACATACACGCCGCATACATCATTTCGCAGCATTCAATCATGCGAGTCCGCACATACCAAACTCGAGCCTGCACACCCCACGCATCAGGAACTACCAGGGACACATACATTCCCCATGCATTCCTATGGGAGGACAGGCCTATTTCACCACACGCACTCAGGGTGCTCACGCACTTTCCACTGGGACACAGTGAAAGTGCGCAGAAACCAAAAATCACTACTACTGGGTCACCATTAAAAGCAAAAAGTTTAGGGGTGAACCTGCCAGAAGGGCCAAGTCCAACACAACCCCCTTCCAGCCAAAACGCAGGGGAGACCAATCACCACCGTGATGGACTTCCCTGCTTGGGGCGATAGAACATGGATGCGGGCCCGCAACTGCAGGGACACCCTCCTGTTCTACGCTGCGGTGAACCCATGGAATTCCTTCCAAAACCAGTGTCTGGAACAACTGGGCTACCCCACTGGTACTCCCAAGCTGTCCGCGGCCAGGACCAGGCCCTGGGCCACCCAGGTGTCACTGGTCCTTGCCTATTCGCAGAGCGGGGGGTAGTAACCCCTGGCACATAGTAGCCATTCTCCACTCTTCCTGTCTGCAAGACAGGACTAGACTGCCACTGGTTCTCCAGCCTAGGGTCTATACCCTTAGGCGGACCAGGAGTCTCAGGGAAGGCTCTCCTCCCCCTTTCTCTTCTTCTAGAGTTCCTCCACCTCCTGCGAGGGGTACACCTAGAACGCCATTCCAACCCAGGGTTTAACCCCTCAGGTTGCACCGGGGTGAGAGGTGGGCTTTCCCACCCTCCGCACCCCCTTCCAGAGGTCTGCACTCTCCCAACTGGAGAGGTTCCCCATGAAGATGAACCGGTCAGGACACTGCTTACAGTCGTCCTTCCCCCCAGGTCAGGCGGATCCTGCACCTGGCCTTCCAACCTCTGGTCCAGAACCTTTGGTGGAATAATTGCCTGGCCCTCCAGGACTTCTGGGGATTTACACACCATCCACCTGAGGCTAACAAATGACACATATGTTGTGTGACTGTCTGTCTGTCGCAGATCTCCCGTCCACTGTCCACCTGACAGTGCGCGAAAATCCCCCAGAACAGAAGTGGTGTCACCATGGTCACTACACGGGAACTCATCCCAACGGGGTAGTCCCTGACCCACTGGTTCTTCCACTGGGGAACTCATCTCCCAATCACTCCTCACGCTGGACTCCTGTACCCTCCCTACCGGAGCAGTACTGCCAGACTCTAGAACCACAGGAGCTCTGTTTACAGACGCTCCATGTCCTCTACTCACTAGAAGATCTTCCTCAAATGGACTAACAGGACAGCCTAGGTCCCCAACCTGGTGTTCCCTCATGAAACCACCCAGGTTCTGAGATAGGGCTTAGGGCATCTGGGGACTCTCAGCCACCCACTGACTCCTGCTCCACTGGGCCAGGTAGTAAGCCTCTTCACCCCTCTCACTACACTGGGACCTAGCTGGGCTTCCCTGAGCCTCTTCCACCACGCTGGGCTGGAAGATATCTGAACCATTACTTTCTGAATCACTCACTAATGACTCTAAAGAACCTCTGGCACTTTCCCCGTGCTCTGCTTCCTCTGCAAGGAGCTCTGGATCAGTAAACCCACATTCCAACAGGTGTTGGCGCAACCCTGGTGAACAACAACTGAGCAGGTGCTCTTTGACAATCATTCCGAACAATACGTCAAAATCATCTTCCGTGTGAACCTGTACCCAATCAAACAGTGCTCCATGACATTCATCCTCAAACTTTTCCCAAGACTGGTGAGACAGTTTCCTACTACCCCTGAATTTCAACCTTAACTCCTCCTCTTGGGAAACAGGTACCATACTTTGGGAACTGGGAATGGGACTGCTCGCACTGGGCTCTATATAGCTGCCACCACTGGACTCAACCCGCCCTGGGGAGTCCATAAAAAAAAACTGCACGCAGGGGATAGTCTACCCTCCAGAGGTAATTTCTCTCTGGTGAAGACCCTCTCAGCCTCCTCTATCCTCTCCTGCGCTAAGACCCTCTGAGTCTCTAGCTGTTGCTTTCTAACGCCCAGCTGTGCCATAGCCTGGGCATGCTCTAACCTGAGCTTTTCTAAAGCCAGCTGGTGCTCCCTTTCTCTCCTCCTATCTTCCCACTCCTCTGGGGACAGGAAAAGGGATGAGGCACTGCCTCCTACACTGGACCCAGCAAGGGACTCCCTATCTATGGGGTCCTCACTATCTGCTGGCGTCCCTGTACTCTCATTTTCTTCCTCCTCTTCAGACTCTTCAAGGCTTCCTCAGACCCACCATCCTCATAGTGTGAGACCCGGGCCCTCTCCTCACTGTGCTCACGTTCCCAGTCATCCTTCTGCCATTGGATTAGGTTACCCCTAATTTGGGACTGGGTGTCTGACTCATTCACTGCAATGTCTCTCTCTTCGCAAAACTCTCTCAGCTCATGCATAAACAGACCTCAGACATTAAAAGGAGACTCCATCTTGGCAGGATGCTCACAGACACGTGCAACACAGGGGACTTAACTGTCAGAGCTGAAGCAAGAGTACAAAATGTACAAAAAATTAATTGAGCTCCTTATCCCAGAGAACTCACACTCACTTGTCTAGTGCCTCACACCATTCATCCACACACAACCCCCCCCTCGGACTAGTAAGGAAGTTTCTACCACCCCTGATTTCTCAACCTGACCACACGTGACACAGGTACCAGACTCTGGGCGCAGGGCGGGGAACAAATGTACTGGACACAATTACGCTGCTACCACTGGATCCCACCCTCTGGTGAATCCAGAAAATTCAAACTGCACTTAGGGGATAGAAAACCACCCAGAGCTAGTGACACCTAACTCACAGTGCACAAGAAACACATTTCCACAGAAATGACATTAAGAACAATTTAGAAACCATAATCCCCAAAATGTGATTTATCTAAAATGCAGAGTTTTGTAGTGCGCCCAGTTGCCACTGCGGTACAACGCAAACACAAATCCTTATCCTTTCCACTGCCAGCAAATGTTAGAAATGGGATCTCTGGCTGGCCAGGGCTTGCGCCAAAGTCAGTCAGAGACCACCACTTCCATGTCAGGGCAAGGGAGTTACACGCCAAGATAACCCCTGCTCACCCCCCTGGTAACGTTGCACGAGCAGTAAGGCTAAACTCAGAGGCAATGTGAGTTAAGTGTTTGCGCACGCACCCCCAGCAACAACACCCAAGGCCCACCACAAAGGAAATTCCACACAAGGTTATGTATAAAAATAGCCTTTGCATTACACCAAAACACATTAGATAAACACACACTTTACAATGTGCCAACAGGCACGGGCAGAATTTACAGGGGATATGTACAAGACAGGGCCACCTGGACTCCTGTCAGGAATCAGCACTTTTAGAACTAGAAATAGTGTTAGAAATAGCACGTTGTAGATCATAGAATAATAATCACTTTAGCACACCACCAGTAACTACTGGTACCAGGTAAGTACCACCTACGCAACCCTAACCACCTTAGGAGAATATTGCGCAGGGAACCAGGACCTCACAGGGAACACCTGTACTAGCCAGAACAACCACCTAAGTATCACAATACCTGTAGGGGTATAAGCAAGAACACATTACACTTGATGCATCACAACATTCAGAGGTGTAGGGAAGGAAAACACATGATGTAAAACCAACACATTCAGAGGTGTAAGAACAAGGCACATGATGCATAAATAACACATTCAGAGGTCCAGGAAAACACAATTGCGCAAAACTCACATAAGTCACCACCTGTGACTGTCCCTAGGCCAACTGGCCTTGTTGGGGCTAGGACGCCCTGTGTCCCAATGTCAGGGGGGCCTAAACGGAGCAGCTGCCCACGAACTGCTGGGCAGCTGTGTAGATACTGAGGGCCAACGTTGGAGCCTCGCAGGCTTTGTGCCACTGACTGGGCCCTCAAGAGCCTCTCTCAGCTCTAAACACAATGTGGGCTGTGAGCCTCTCTGGGCTCTACCAACAAGCTGATTGCCCCCTAGAGCCTCTCGAGGGCTCTACAACAAAAATGCCCCGGTGAGCCTCGTGGGCTCTGAGACCAAATGCCCCCTGCAACGTAGGAGCCCCGCTCGGGGGCTCGAAAGCAGAGATATGCCCCCTGAGCCTCGCAGGCTCATAAAACAACTATGCCGCCTTTGAGCCTCTCTGGGCTCTTCAACAAAAATGCCCTGCAACCGTGGGAGCGGCCCGCAGTCAAGTGGCTCGGGGTGAAGGCACCAGCAGAGCGCCACCTCACTCCTTCTCCCCCCCAGCCGACTTTGACTCACCGGCTACCGTGGAGGGGGGGGAATCTTCTCTCCTTGCTCCGGTCTTGGTCGGGTGAAGCCTGTCCTCGTGGCGCGTTATGGAGCCCCTCCTTCACAGGGGCTCCTCTTCCTGTGCGGCTGGGCAGGGCGGCTGGGCTTCTCCTCGTCGGTGCGGGGCTCTGAGGCCACAAAGCTCCTTCTCGCTCCGCGGCTGCGGGCGGGACTTCCGGCCAGGCCGCACTGCGATTGGCCGGCCGGCCAACCACTTCCGGGTCGTCGCAGGCAGCGTGGCTGCCTGGCGGGGTCTACACAAACTCCTGGGCAGTGTAGGAGCACAGGGTAGACTCCCACTGCTCCTGCTTTGTGTACAAATCCTTGGGCAGCCAATCAACGCGCAGGTCGCCCGGCGAGCTTCCCGCAGCCTAAACCAATGGCAGCGCGGCTCCCGGGTGACGTCAGCGGTGGCTCCCTCGGCTTCTCCTCGGCCCCGGGGCTGCGGCGGTGATCTCGGGGGCCACAACGAGGGGTGGACTCCCTCGCTAGGAGTAGCAGCAATAAATCGAGGTGGGCACACGATAAAATCAGTAATCCTGGGCAAATGCCGGGTGGGCACCGGCTTGGACAATTAAAGCGCTCCCAAGTGCTATAACAGCAATTAAAAGCGCTTCCAGGCGCTTAGAGGGGATACAGCGCTCCCAAGAGCTATAACAAAGAAGAAGCGCTTCCAGGCGCTTAGAGGAACACCAGTCCAGCAACAAGGTCCTCCTAGCAGAGCAAAGCAGGGGGGGGCAAGGCTGGGCCAGGGGCCAGCTCACTGGGCCCTCCAGGCAGGAAGGCAGTCCCAAGTGGCGGTTCCTCCTGGCGCCCAGCAGCAGCCCCCTTCTCAGATAGGATCCTGGAAGAGAACCACTTGTAAGGGGACACAGCCCCTTCTTATACTGTAAAATCTTTTGTTTGTAGGTGCAGGGTGGGAGAGAAACCAGTCGCAGCTGGTTTTGGAGTACTTTGTTTTCCCCATCCACCCTTTCCATTCACCAGGCAGGCTAGGGTCATCAGTCGCACCACAGGGGGCGGAGCCACCATTGTGTGGGGAAAGCCCAGCCCTATTTAGGACACAGGTGCACTCCTCCCCAGCCATCAGCATGCTAATCTCCACACTCACCACCGGGCAGACCCATCATGACTCATGGAGCCTGGCACCCCAGCCAGCTCCAGCCAATCACACGCCAGCACCTTTACAGCACACGCACAGCCATGTCTAGAAGTGGCACTTCCACACTAGACACATACACGCCGCATACATCATTTCGCAGCATTCAATCATGCGAGTCCGCACATACCAAACTCGAGCCTGCACACCCCACGCATCAGGAACTACCAGGGACACATACATTCCCCATGCATTCCTATGGGAGGACAGGCCTATTTCACCACACGCACTCAGGGTGCTCACGCACTTTCCACTGGGACACAGTGAAAGTGCGCAGAAACCAAAAATCACTACTACTGGGTCACCATTAAAAGCAAAAAGTTTAGGGGTGAACCTGGAAGAAGGGCCAAGTCCAACACAACCCCCTTCCAGCCAAAACGCAGGGGAGACCAATCACCACCGTGATGGACTTCCCTGCTTGGGGCGATAGAACATGGACGCGGGCCCGCAACTGCAGGGACACCCTCCTGTTCTACGCTGTGGTGAACCCATGGAATTCCTTCCAAAACCACTGTCTGGAACAACTGGGCAACCCCACTGGTACTCCCAAGCTGTCCGTGGCCAGGACCAGGCCCTGGGCCACCCAGGTGCCACTGTTCCTTGCCTATTCGCAGGGCGGGGGGTAGTAACCCCTGGCACATAGTAGCCATTCTCCACTCTTTATGTCTGCAAGACAGGACTAGACTGCCACTGGTTCTCCAGCCTAGGTTCTACACCCTTAGGCGGACCAGGAGTCTCAGGGAAGGCTCTCCTCCCCCTGCCTCTTCTTCTAGGGTTCCTCCACCTCCTGCGAGGGGTACACCTAGAACGCCATTCCAACCCAGGGTTTAACCCCTCAGGTTGCACCGGGGTCAGAGATGGGCTTTCCCACCCTCAGCACCCAGTTCCAGAGGTCTGCACTCTCCCAACTGGAGAGGTTCCCCTGGAAGATGAACCGGTCAGGACACTGGTTACGGTCATCCTTCCCTCCAGGTCAGGCGGATCCTGCACCTGGCCTTCCAACCTCTGGTCTAGAACCTTTGGTGGAATAATTGCCTGGCCCTCCAGGACTTCTGGGGATTTACACACCATCCCCCTGAGGCTAACAAATGACACATATGTTGTGTGACTGTCTGTCTGGCGCAGATCTCCCATCCCCTGTCCACCTGACAGTGTGCGAAGATCCCCAGAATAGAAGTGGTGTCACCATGGTCACTACACGGGAACTCATCCCAACGGGGTAGTCCCTGACCCACTGGTTCTTCCACTGGGGAACTCATCCCCCAATCACTCCTCACGCTGGATTCCTGTACCCTCCCTACCGGAGCGGTACTGCCAGACTCTAGAACCACAGGAGCTCTGTTTACAGATGCTCCAGGTCCTCTACTCACTAGGATATCTTCCTCAAATGGACTAACAGGACAGCCTAGGTCCCCAACCTGGTGTTCCCTCATGAAACCACCCAGGTTCTGAGATAGGGCTTCGGGCATCTGGGGACTTTCAGCCACCCACTGACTCCTGCTCCACTGGGCCAGGTAGTAAGCCTCTCCACCCCTCTCACTATACTGGGACCTAGCTGGGCTTCCCTGAGCCTCTTCCACCACGCTGGGCTGGAAGATACCTGAACCATTACTTTCTGAATCACTTACTAATGACTCTAAAGAACCTCTGGCACTTTCCCCGCGCTCTGCTTCCTCTGCAAGGAGCTCTGGATCAGTAAACCCACATTCCAACAGGTGTTGGCGCAACCCTGGTGAACAACAACTGAGCAGGTGCTCTTTGACAATCATTCCGAAAAATACGTCAAAATCATCTTCCGTGTGAACCTGTACCCAATCAAACAGTGCTCCATGACATTCATCCTCAAACTTTTCCCAAGACTGGTGAGACAGTTTCCTACTGCCCCTGAATTTCAACCTTAACTCCTCCTCTTGGGAAACAGGTACCATACTTTGGGAACTGGGAATGGGACTGTTCGCACTGGGCTCTATATAGCTGCCACCACTGGACTCAACCCGCCCTGGGGAGTCCATAAAATAAAACTGCAAGCAGGGGATAGTCTACCCTCCAGAGGTAATTTCTCTCTGGTGAAGGCCCTCTCAGCCTCCTCTATCCTCTCCTGCGCTAAGACCCTCTGAGTCTCTAGCTGTTGCTTTCTACCGCCCAGCTGTGCCATAGCCTGGGCATGCTCTAACCTGAGCTTTTCTAAAGCCAGCTGGTGCTCCCTTTCTCTCCTCCTATCTTCCCACTCCTCTGGGGACAGGAAAAGGGATGAGGCACTGCCTCCTACACTGGACCCAGCAAGGGACTCCCTATCTATGGGGTCCTCACTATCTGCTGGCGTCCCTGTACTCTCATTTTCTTCCTCCTCTTTAGACTCTTCAAGGCTCCCCTCAGACCCACCACCCTCATGGTGTGAGACCCGGGCCATCTCCTCACTGTGCTCATGTTCCCAGTCATCCTTCTGCCATTGGATTAGGTTACCCCTAATTTGGGACTGGGTGTCTGACTCATTCACTGCAATGTCTCTCTCTTCGCAAAACTCTCTCAGCTCATGCATAAACAGACCCCAGACAATAAAAGCAGACTCCATCTTGGCAGGATGCTCACAGACACGTGCAACACAGGGGACTTAACTGTCAGAGCTGAAGCAAGAGTACAAAATTCACAAAAAATTCATTGAGCTCCTTATCCCAGAGAACTCACACTCACTTGTCTAGTGCCTCACACCATTCATCCACACACAATCCCCCCTCGGACTAGTAAGGAAGTTTCTACCACCCCTGATTTCTCAACCTGACCACACGTGACACAGGTACCAGACTCTGGGCGCAGAGCGGGGAACAAATGTACTGGACACAATTACGCTGCTACCACTGGATCCCACCCTCTGGTGAATCCAGAAAATTCAAACTGCACTTAGGGGATAGAAAACCACCCAGAGCTAGTGACACCTAACTCACAGTGCACAAGAAACACATTTCCACAGAAATGACATTAAGAACAATTTAGAAACCATAATCCCCAAAATGTGATTCATCTAAAATGCAGAGTTTTGTAGTGCGCCCAGTTGCCACTGCGGTACAATGCAAACACAAATCCTTATCCTTTCCGCTGCCAGCAAATGTTAGAAATGGGATCTCTGGCTGGCCAGGGCTTGCGCCAAAGTCAGTCAGAGACCACCACTTCCACGTCAGGGCAAGGGAGTTACACGCCAAGATAACCCCTGCTCACCCCCCTGGTAACGTAGCACGAGCAGTAAGGCTAAACTCAGAGGCAATGTGAGTTAAGTGTTCGCGCACGCACCCCCAGCAACAACACCCAAGGCCCACCACAAAGGAAATTCCACACAAGGTTATGTATAAAAATAGCCTTTGCATTACACCAAAACACATTAGATAAACACACACTTTACAATGTGCCAACAGGCACGGGCAGAATTTACAGGGGATATGTACAAGACAGGGCCACCTGGACTCCTGTCAGGAATCAGCACTTTTAGAACTAGAAATACTGTTAGAAATAGCACGTTGTAGATCATAGAATAATAATCACTTTAACACACCACCAGTAACTACTGGTACCAGGTAAGTACCACCTACGCAACCCTAACCACCTTAGGAGAATATTGCGCAGGGAACCAGGACCTCACAGGGAACACCTGTACTAACCAGAACAACCACCTAAGTATCACAATACCTGTAGGGGTATAAGCAAGAACACATTACACTTGATGCATCACAACATTCAGAGGTGTAGGGTAGGAAAACACATGATGTATAACCAACACATTCAGAGGTGTAAGAACAAGGCACATGATGCATAAATAACACATTCAGAGGTCCAGGAAAACACAATTGCGCAAAACTCACATAAGTCACCACCTGTGACTGTCCCTAGGCCAACTGGCTTTGTTCGGGCTAGGACGCCCTGTGTCCCAATGTCAGGGGGGCCTAAACGGAGCAGCTGCCCACGAAGTGCTGGGCAGCTGTGTAGATACTGAGGGCCAACGTTGGAGCCTCGCAGGCTTTGTGCCACTCAAGAGCCTCTCTCAGCTTTAAACACAATGTGGGCTGTGAGCCTCTCTGGGCTCTACCAACAAGCTGATTGCCCCCTAGAGCCTCTCGAGGGCTCTACAACAAAAATGCCCCGGTGAGCCTCGTGGGCTCTGAGACCAAATGCCCCCTGCAACGTAGGAGCCCCGCTCGGGGGCTCGAAAGCAGAGATATGCCCCCTGAGCCTCGCAGGCTCGTAAAACAACTATGCCGCCTTTGAGCCTCTCGGGGCTCTTCAACAAAAATGCCCTGCAACCGTGGGAGTGGCCCGCAATCAAGTGGCTCGGGGTGAAGGCACCGGCAGAGCGCCACCTCACTCCTTCTCCCCCCAGCCGACTTTGACTCACCGGCTACCGTGGAGGGGGGGGGAATCTTCTCTCCTTGCTCCGGTCTTGGTCGGGTGAAGCCTGTCCTCGTGCCGCGTTGTGGAGCCCCTCCTTCACAGGGGCTCCTCTTCCTGTGCGGCTGGGCAGGGCGGCTGGGCTTCTCCTCGTCGGTGCGGGGCTCTGAGGCCACAAAGCTCCTTCTCGCTTCGCGGCTGCGGGCGGGACTTCCGGCCAGGCCGCACTGCGATTGGCCGGCCGGCCAACCACTTTCGGGTCGTCGCAGGCAGCACGGCTGCCTGGCGGGGTCTACACAAACTCCTGGGCAGTGTAGGAGCACAGGGTAGACTCCCACTGCTTCCTGCTTTGTGTACAAATCCTTGGGCAGCCAATCAACGCGCAGGTCGCCCGGCGAGCCTCCCGCAGCCTAAACCAATGGCAGCGCGGCTCCCGGGTGACGTCAGCGGTGGCTCCCTTGGCTTCTCCTCGGCCCCGGGGCTGCGGCGGTGATCTCGGGGGCCACAACGAGGGGTGGACTCCCTCGCTAGGAGTAGCAGCAATAAATCGAGGTGGGCACACGATAAAATCAGTAATCCTGGGCAAATGCCGGGTGGGCACCGGCTTTGACAATTAAAGCGCTCCCAAGTGCTATAACAGCAATTAAAAGCGCTTCCAGGCGCTTAGAGGGGAATACAGCGCTCCCAAGCTCTATAACAAAGAAGAAGCGCTTCCAGGCGCTTAGAGGAACACCAGTCCAGCAACAAGGTCCTCCTAGCAGAGCAAAGCAGGGGGGGGCAAGGCTGGGCCAGGGGCCAGCTCACTGGGCCCTCCAGGCAGGAAGGCAGTCCCAAGTGGCGGTTCCTCCTGGCGCCCAGCAGCAGCCCCCCTCTCAGATAGGATCCTGGAAGAGAACCACTTGTAAGGGGACACAGCCCCTTCTTATACTGTAAAATCTTGTGTTTGTAGGTGCAGGGTGGGAGAGAAACCAGTCGCAGCTGGTTTTGGACTACTTTGTTTTCCCCAGCCACCCTTTACATTCACCAGGTAGGCTAGGGTCATCAGTCGCACCACAGGGGGCGGAGCCACCATTGTGTGGGGAAAGCCCAGCCCTATTTAGGACACAGGTGCACTCCTCCCCAGCCATCAGCATGCTAATCTCCACACTCACCACCGGGCAGACCCATCATGACTCATGGAGCCTGGCACCCCAGCCAGCTCCAGCCAATCACACGCCAGCACCTTTACAGCACACGCACAGCCATGTCTAGAAGTGGCACTTCCACACTAGACACATACACGCCGCATACATCATTTCGCAGCATTCAATCATGCGAGTCCGCACATACCAAACTCGAGCCTGCACACCTCACGCATCAGGAACAACCAGGGACACATACATTCCCCATGCATTCCTATGGGAGGACAGGCCTATTTCACCACACGCACTCAGGGTGCTCACGCACTTTCCACTGGGACACAGTGAAAGTGCGCAGAAACCAAAAATCACTACTACTGGGTCACCATTAAAAGCAAAAAGTTTAGGGGTGAACCTGCCAGAAGGGCCAAGTCCAACACAACCCCCTTCCAGCCAAAACGCAGGGGAGACCAATCACCACCGTGATGGACTTCACTGCTTGTGGCGATAGAACATGGACGCGGGCCCGCAACTGCAGGGACACCCTCCTGTTCTAGGCTGTGGTGAACCCATGGAATTCCTTCCAAAACCACTGTCTGGAACAACTGGGCAACCCCACTGGTACTCCCAAGCTGTCCGAGGCCAGGACCAGGCCCTGGGCCACCCAGGTGCCACTGTTCCTTGCCTATTCGCAAGGCGGGGGTAGTAACCCCTGGCACATAGTAGCCATTCTCCACTCTTTATGTCTGCAAGACAGGACTAGACTGCCACTGGTTCTCCAGCCTAGGGTCTACACCCTTAGGCGGACCAGGAGTCTCAGGGAAGGCTCTCCTCCCCCTACCACTTCTTCTAGGGTTCCTCCACCTCCTGCGAGGGGTACACCTAGAACGCCATTCCAACCCAGGGTTTAACCCCTCAGGTTGCACCGGGGTCAGAGGTGGGCTTTCCCACCCTCAGCACCCAGTTCCAGAGGTCTGCACTCTCCCAACTGGAGAGGTTCCCCTGGAAGATGAACCGGTCAGGACACTGCTTACGGTCGTCCTTCCCTCCAGGTCAGGCGGATCCTGCACCTGGCCTTCCAACCTCTGGTCTAGAACCTTTGGGGGAATAATTGCCTGGCCCTCCAGGACTTCTGGGGATTTACACACCATCCCCCTGAGGCTAACAAATGACACATATGTTGTGTGACTGTCTGTCTGGCGCAGATCTCCCATCCCCTGTCCACCTGACAGTGTGCGAAGATCCCCAGAATAGAAGTGGTGTCACCATGGTCACTACACGGGAACTCATCCCAACGGGGTAGTCCCTGACCCACTGGTTCTTCCACTGGGGAACTCATCCCCCAATCACTCCTCACGCTGGATTCCTGTACCCTCCCTACCGGAGCGGTACTGCCAGACTCTAGAACCACAGGAGCTCTGTTTACAGATGCTCCAGGTCCTCTACTCACTAGGATATCTTCCTCAAATGGACTAACAGGACAGCCTAGGTCCCCAACCTGGTGTTCCCTCATAAAACCACCCAGGTTCTGAGATAGGGCTTCGGGCATCAGGGGACTTTCAGCCACCCACTGACTCCTGCTCCACTGGGCCAGGTAGTAAGCCTCTCCACCCCTCTCACTATACTGGGACCTAGCTGGGCTTCCCTGAGCCTCTTCCACCACGCTGGGCTGGAAGATACCTGAACCATTACTTTCTGAATCACTTACTAATGACTCTAAAGAACCTCTGGCACTTTCCCCGCGCTCTGCTTCCTCTGCAAGGAGCTCTGGATCAGTAAACCCACATTCCAACAGGTGTTGGCGCAACCCTGGTGAACAACAACTGAGCAGGTGCTCTTTGACAATCATTCCGAACAATACGTCAAAATCATCTTCCGTGTGAACCTGTACCCAATCAAACAGTGCTCCATGACATTCATCCTCAAACTTTTCCCAAGACTGGTGAGACAGTTTCCTACTGCCCCTGAATTTCAACCTTAACTCCTCCTCTTGGGAAACAGGTACCATACTTTGGGAACTGGGAATGGGACTGTTCGCACTGGGCTCTATATAGCTGCCACCACTGGACTCAACCCGCCCTGGGGAGTCCATAAAATAAAACTGCAAGCAGGGGATAGTCTACCCTCCAGAGGTAATTTCTCTCTGGTGAAGGCCCTCTCAGCCTCCTCTATCCTCTCCTGCGCTAAGACCCTCTGAGTCTCTAGCTGTTGCTTTCTACCGCCCAGCTGTGCCATAGCCTGGGCATGCTCTAACCTGAGCTTTTCTAAAGCCAGCTGGTGCTCCCTTTCTCTCCTCCTATCTTCCCACTCCTCTGGGGACAGGAAAAGGGATGAGGCACTGCCTCCTACACTGGACCCAGCAAGGGACTCCCTATCTATGGGGTCCTCACTATCTGCTGGCGTCCCTGTACTCTCATTTTCTTCCTCCTCTTCAGACTCTTCAAGGCTCCCCTCAGACCCACCACCCTCATGGTGTGAGACCCGGGCCATCTCCTCACTGTGCTCATGTTCCCAGTCATCCTTCTGCCATTGGATTAGGTTACCCCTAATTTGGGACTGGGTGTCTGACTCATTCACTGCAATGTCTCTCTCTTCGCAAAACTCTCTCAGCTCATGCATAAACAGACCCCAGACATTAAAAGCAGACTCCATCTTGGCAGGATGCTCACAGACACGTGCAACACAGGGGACTTAACTGTCAGAGCTGAAGCAAGAGTACAAAATTTACAAAAAATTCATTGAGCTCCTTATCCCAGAGAACTCACACTCACTTGTCTAGTGCCTCACACCATTCATCCACACACAACCCCCCCTCGGACTAGTAAGGAAGTTTCTACCAACCCTGATTTCTCAACCTGACCACACGTGACACAGGTACCAGACTCTGGGCGCAGAGCGGGGAACAAATGTACTGGACACAATTACGCTGCTACCACTGGATCCCACCCTCTGGTGAATCCAGAAAATTCAAACTGCACTTAGGGGATAGAAAACCACCCAGAGCTAGTGACACCTAACTCACAGTGCACAAGAAACACATTTCCACAGAAATGACATTAAGAACAATTTAGAAACCATAATCCCCAAAATGTGATTTATCTAAAATGCAGAGTTTTGTAGTGCGCCCAGTTGCCACTGCGGTACAATGCAAACACAAATCCTTATCCTTTCCGCTGCCAGCAAATGTTAGAAATGGGATCTCTGGCTGGCCAGGGCTTGCGCCAAAGTCAGTCAGAGACCACCACTTCCACGTCAGGGCAAGGGAGTTACACGCCAAGATAACCCCTGCTCACCCCCCTGGTAACGTAGCACGAGCAGTAAGGCTAAACTCAGAGGCAATGTGAGTTAAGTGTTTGCGCACGCACCCCCAGCAACAACACCCAAGGCCCACCACAAAGGAAATTCCACACAAGGTTATGTATAAAAATAGCCTTGCATTACACCAAAACACATTAGATAAACACACAGTTTACAATGTGCCAATAGGCACGGGCAGAATTTACAGGGGATATGTACAAGACAGGGCCACCTGGACTCCTGTCAGGAATCAGCACTTTTAGAACTAGAAATACTGTTAGAAATAGCACGTTGTAGATCATAGAATAATAATCACTTTAGCACACCACCAGTAACTACTGGTACCAGGTAAGTACCACCTACGCAACCCTAACCACCTTAGGAGAATATTGCGCAGGGAACCAGGACCTCACAGGGAACACCTGTACTAGCCAGAACAACCACCTAAGTATCACAATACCTGTAGGGGTATAAGCAAGAACACATTACACTTGATGCATCACAACATTCAGAGGTGTAGGGAAGGAAAACACATGATGTATAACCAACACATTCAGAGGTGTAAGAACAAGGCACATGACGCATAAATAACACATTCAGAGGTGCAGAAAAACACAAATGCGCAAAACTCACATAAGTCACCACCTGTGACTGTCCCTAGGCCAACTGGCCTTGTTGGGGCTAGAACGCCCTGTGTCCCAATGTCAGGGGGGCCTAAACAGAGCAGCTGCCCACGAAGTGCTGGGCAGCTGTGTAGATACTGAGGGCCAACGTTAGAGCCTCGCAGGCTCTGTGCCACTGACTGGGCCCTCAAGAGCCTCTACGGGCTCTAAACACAATGTGGGCTGTGAGCCTCTCTGGGCTCTACCAACAAGCTGATTGCCCCCTAGAGCCTCTCGAGGGCTCTACAACAAAAATGCCCGGGTGAGCCTTGTGGGCTCAGAGACCAAATGCCCCCTGCAGCGTAGGAGCCCCGCTCGGGGGCTTGAAAGCAGAGATATGCCCCCTTAGTCTTGTAGGCTCGTAAAACAACTATGCCACATTTGAGCCTCTCGGGGCTCTTCAACAGAAATGCCCTGCAACCATGGGAGCGACCCGCTATCAAGTGGGGCCGCTCGGGGGGAAGGCACCGGCAGAGCGCCACTTCACTCCTTCCCCCCCCCCAGCCGACTTTGACTCACCGGCTACCGTGGGGGGAGGAATCTTCTCTCCTTGCTCCGGTCTTGGTCGGGTGCCGCCTGTCCTCGCGCCGCGTTTTGGAGCCCCTCCTTCACAGGGGCTCCTCTTCCTGTGCGGCTGGGCAGGGCGGCTGGGCTTTTCCTCGTCGGTGCGGGGCTCTGAGGCCACAGAGCTCCTTCTCGCTCCGCGGCTGCGGGGCGGGACTTCCAGACAGGCCGCGCTGCGATTGGCCGGCCGGCCAACCACTTCCGGGTCGTCGCAGGCAGCGCGGCGGCCCGGCGGGGGCTACACACACTCCTGGGCAGTGTAGGAGCACGGGGTAGGCTCCCGCTGCTTCCTGCTTTGTGTACAAATCCATGGGCAGCCAATCACCACGCAGGTCGCCCGGCGAGCCTCTCGCAGCCTAAACCAATGGCAGCGCAGCTCCCGGGTGACGTCAGCGGTGGCTCCCTCAGCTTCTCCTCGGCCCCGGGGCTGCGGCGGTGATCTCGGGGGCCACAACAAGGGGTGGGCTCCCTCGCTAGGAGTAGCAGCAATAAATCGAGGTGGGCACTCAATAAAATCAGTAATCCTGGGCAAATGCCGGGTGGGCACCGGCTTGGACAATTAAAGCGCTCCCAAGTGCTATAACAGCAATTAAAAGCGCTTCCAGGCGCTTAGAGGGGAATACAGCGCTCCCAAGCGCTATAACAAAGAAGAAGCGCTTCCAGGCGCTTAGAGGAACACCAGTCCAGCAACAAGGTCCTCCTAGCAGAGCAAAGCAGGGGGGGGGCAAGGCTGGGCCAGGGGCCAGCTCACTGGGCCCTCCAGGCAGGAAGGTAGTCCCAAGTGGCGGTTCCTCCTGGCGCCCAGCAGCAGCCCCCCTCTCAGATAGGATCCTGGAAGAGAACCACTTGTAAGGGGACACAGCCCCTTCCTAAACTGTAAAATCCTTTGTTTGTAGGTGCAGGGTGGGGGTGAAACCAGTCGCAGCTGGTTTTGGAGTATTTTGTTTTCCCCAGTCACCCTTTCCATTCACCAGGCAGGCTAGGGTCATCAGTCGCACCACAGGGGGCAGAGCCAGCAGTGTGTGGGGAAAGCCCAGCCCTATTCAGGACCCAGGCGCACTCCTCCCCAGCCATCAGCATGCTAATCTCCACACTCACCACCGGGCAGACCCATCATGACTCATGGAGCCTGGCACCCCAGCCACCTCCAGCCAATCACAAACCAGCACCTTTACAGCACACGCACAGCCATGTCTAGAAGTGGCACTTCCACACTAGACACATACACGCCGCATACATCATTTCGCAGCATTCAATCACGCGAGTCCGCACATACCAGACTCGAGCCTGCACACCCCACGCATCAGGAACTACCAGGGACACATACATTCCCCATGCATTCCTATGGGAGGGCAGGCCTATCTCACCACACACACTCAGGGTGCGCACGCACCTTCCACTGGGACACAGTGAAAGTGCACAGAAACCAAAAATCACTACTACTGGGTCACCATTAAAAGCAAAAAGTTTAGGGTTGAACCTGCCAGAAGGGCCAAGTCCAACAAGAATGAAAAGTTAACATCAACTTACTGAGAAGGCTAGCGAAGCAGTGTTCTCCACCGGCACTGAGGTAACGACATGACATAATGCCACAAGGGGCAATGCATCCATGCAAACAGACTCACAGGACAGTTGACAGAACATGTGGGACATACACTGGCCCACACCGGCACAACATGGTTCACAGGAAATCAAACTGTACTGGCCCACAAGGTTGAGTGGGTGATTCAGACACATCCTGCTGCACACAGTGAGGCTGCAATTCTCCACAGAGCCTGTGTTTGTGATGTCACACACAATGGCAACCCGTGCCATCCGCAATGTGTCAGGGTCAATGTTAACACACATTGATGCATTCACCAAAGTCAAAACTGTACTACAGATGACTGTCAAGAAAGGTGACTGTCTTGTCATGGGAGTGGCGCAACATGAAATTTGATACATGGTAATGTGACATGTATGTATGGGCCTACAACATGCGCATGAACAGTTTCTACACAATAACAAACCATACCAACAATGAACTGCCTGTTTGGAATCCTTACCCAAAGTGACATTTCCACATGTCTGTGCAGGGCACGCTGATTCACCCGTCGTTGCTATCATCAAGAGGAATTGCAGGAGGACCAAGATGACCCAAACAGACAACAGCCCAGGCAATATGGAAAGGACAGGCACACAAGGGGTCATGTACTGTATAGATTCATTTAGATAAGGTCACGTACAATACACTAACAACGTAGTACACTTGTACATTCCAACTTCAATCATTGTGCTCATGTGTGTGGCATGACATCGTCACTTGTGTGACACAGCACCACAAACATCAAAGTGATATTGTGTACAGTCTGCTGGACACACATTATGCTACACATGTCACTCTATGGTAGTAGATTGCACACTATTATACAGGTACTCACCGTTATGAGAAGAAGTTGCGTATGAGTTGACTCCGGATATCATCCTCCTCCTCCTCATCGCTAGCATCCTGGCCAAGGCCTTCGTCCTCAACGGGCGGATGGTCCTCTTCATCAGGATCCAGGATGAGTGGCACCTCCCCCTCCACTGCCATGTTGTGCAGCATGCAGCACACGGTGAAGATGTCACACACCTTGAGCGGGGAGTATGGTAGGGATACGCCTGTCTTGTCGAGACACCTGAACCGGCTCTTCAGGAGTCCAAACGTACGCTCGATCACACACCGGGTCAGGCCATGTGCATTATTGTAACGCTGGTCTGCGGCAGTTCTGGGGTTGCGTAGTGGAATCATGAGCCACGGCATGTTCGGATATCTGGCGTCTCCTACAACAATACATCATGTCTATGAGTATGCAATGAGTAGCCATGAGAGAGCTAATTTACATTGAGACATACACGAGTAACAGTGTATACCCACTAACAAGACATGCCCGATGGTTGCGCAGCTGCAGCATCATCTGTGGTACCCTGCTCCGCCTCATGATGAATGTATCGTGGCATGATCCTGGAAAACGTGCACAAACATGGGAAATCATCATGTTAGCAAGACACACCACCAGGGCATTTATGGAGTGGTAATGTTTGCGGTTGCAGAAGGCCTGCTCCTGAGCCTGTGGTGGCACCGGTCCAACATGTGTCCCATCAATGGACCCAATTACATGTGGCATGTGTCCCAGGGCATAGAATGCACCCTTGACATTGTTTAACTCTTGTGGAGTGGGGATCTTAATGAATTCATAAATGTGCTGCAACATAGCAGCTAAGACATCACAGAGGACACGGCTGAACATGGTCTGGGACACCCCCCCCACATCACCTATGGTGAGTTGGAACGTACCTGTGGCAAAGAAATGTAGGGCTGCCATCACCTTTACCTTGGGTGTCAGCGCAGTTGGATACCTGTGTCGCCGTTGTAGATGTGGTTCCAGCCTGTCCGTCAAATTCTTAATCAACTCCTGCGGAAATCTGTAGCGGCGGATGCAATCACGTTCCCTCATGGCATCCAAGTCAGGCAACGGCCTTGGCAGAGGGGGTGCCCTACACGACATGTGTAGGTAAAAATGTGTACAACTATCAACAAACAAAATTTACAATGTACATAGCACAATCAACACTGATTACACACATGAAATCACTTATGAACCTGCCGTGGGCTATACATCATGGTCAGTTATGCAAGCTAGTTGGCACTCTTACAACAAAACTGATTCCCCTGTTGTCGGTGAAATGGACATGACATGCACACAAAAGATAATCTGGGCATGTCAGAGTTGGCAGACCAATGTATTGCGTCAGTGACACACGTCACGTGACCTGCATGAGAAGGTGGTCAACACATCCAGACAGCTGACTGCATGGAACACACCCACGTCACATGTGCTCTATATTTAACATTTCAGTGGTATTGTGCATGAGTTTAGCATTTTACAATACTACACCACAGCCATCCTCTCAATGCAGATCTGTTTGTCTGTGGCCAAATGCTCTATGATGCCATCACACACATGAGCTGCTGAAATGCCCCTGTGACATGGTGTGCGTACATTTGAGACACTTGCTATCACGACACAGACCCATCATAGATGCACCTATAGAGGATGACGTTTACCCGATACAAACAGCATGTCCAATCTATTACATGGCACACACATTACATTGTCACACAGGGTCATGCATAGCATCAATTGGTACAGTGGGACAGTGCCTCTGTCCATGGCATCATGTGACAGATGTCCGTAATGAAGAGTGTGCCATCACAGTGTTCATGTGAATAAATACATGTTCATTATGTTACTCATGTGAAAAGTGTCAAGTTAATGTAAACCACATAGTGGCCCGTCACAAATGTCATGTCTCCACAGCTCATCACACATCAACAATGCCACTAGTTCACAAGCCATCTTCTATATGACTGTGTGCCACACCGGGGGCCTGCTCATGTAGGTCTGCCATGCAAATACATACATGGACATCCTCATGATGAACTCACACCCACATCCCTGCCATGTGTTTTCCTTTTGTCACTATAGTAATGTTGCCATGCGTGAGCTTGTGGAACGCACTGTACACATGCATTTACTGGAGCATGTGATACGCCCAGTACACCACTGGTGCGTGCGGGTGTACGGGTCGTCTCATCAATGCATTGTGCCCATACGCGTGTGGAGCGTACCCCACTGGAGCGTGCGGGTGTACGGGTCGTCTCGCCAATGCATTGTGCCCATACGCGTGTGGAGTGTACCCCACTGGTGCCTGCGGGTGTACGGGTCGTCTCGCCAATGCATTGTGCCCATACGCGTGTGGAGCGTACTCCACTGGTGCGTGCGGGTGTACGGGTCGTCTCGCCAATGCATTGTGCCCATACGCGTGTGGAGCGTACCCCACTGGTGCGTGCGGGTGTACTGGTCGTCTCGCCAATGCATTGTGCCCATACGCGTGTGGAGCGTACCCCACTGGTGCGTGCGGTTGTACGGGTCGTCTCGCCAATGCATTGTGCCCATACGCGTGTGGAGCGTACCCCACTGGTGCGTGCGGGTGTACGGGTCGTCTCGCCAATGCATTGTGCCCATACGCGTGTGGAGCTTACTCCACTGGTGCGTGCGGGTGTACGGGTCATCTCGCCAATGCATTGTGCACATACACGTGTGGAGCGTACCCCACTGGTGCGTGTGGGTGTACGGGTCATCTCGCCAATGCATTGTGCCCATACGCGTGTGGAGCGTACCCCACTGGTACGTGCGGGTGTACGGGTCGTCTCACCAATGCATTGTGCACATACGCGATACAAGTCTGGAGGGTGCCCCTATGGTGCGTGCGGGTGTACGGGTCGTCTCGCCAATGCATTGTGCCCATACGTGTGTGGGGCGCACCCCCACTGGTGCGTGTGGGTGTACGGGTCATCTCACCAATGCATTGTGCACATACGCGATACAAGTCTGGAGCGTACCCCACTGGTGCGTGCATGTGTACGGGTCGTTTCGCAAATGCATTGCGCACGTACGCGTGTGGAGCGTACCCCACTGGTGCGTGGGGGTGTACGGGTCATCTCACCAATGCATTGTGCCCATACGCGTGTGGAGCGTACCCCACTGGTGTGTGCGGGTGTACGGGTCATCTCACCAATGCATTGTGCACAAATACTGATACAAGTCTGGAGCGTACCCCACTGGTGCGTGCAAGTGTACGGGTCGTATCACTATCGAAACATGGCGTTTGCAATGATTCACGCACCGTACTTGTGTGTGGATGCCTGAAAATACATAGGGAACACCTAGGGGACGAGTTGGATGCACTGAATGCAGGCTGGTTGTCAAGGAAACAGAGATTTGAGTGTGCTACAGGTGTCCTGCAAAATTCAGTTGGCCGAAACTATACAATGTTGCAATGTTTGTTGTGTAGCTAGAGCTAAAATTTCAAACCATGCAAATGTGTGTCAGGGCCTTATGTGGAATGGGATTGGATGAAACATAGGATGCAAAGTAATGTGCCCTATCACACTGTCTTCCTGAGAATGACAGTCCCTGAGCAGCACAGATTTAAGGCTGCATGTGGCTGTGAGAGGGCACTGCCTGCACAACATAGGAGTGGACAACACAGCTGCTGTCTCTGCATTCCCTGGACCCAGTTTTTGCTGACCATGGAGAGGGCACCTGCATTCAGTGAGGAGGAAAACCAGGCCCTGCTGGATGCCCTCCTACCCAACTACAGCAAGCTGTATGGGACACCAGGGGATCAGATGAGTGATGCATGTGTGAGTGCCACTGCAGTCATTGTGTTTTTATGGGACAGAGAGATGCAATGTAGTTTTGATACAGTGCCTGGTGTGTACATTAAAATATCTACCGTGCAGTGAATGATGTATCTAAATAGTGTTTACTGCTTACCGGCATTGTGCTAAGTACATTCATTTGAGAATGTGTGGTCTGCTTAGAGTTCTTAGGTGTAGTGGGATATGTGCCAGCATGTCACGTGCTGTACACCACCCTGCAAAAGCATACCTTGTTCAGTGTTAGCCATGCTCAGTGAGTGGTTTGAAAGCCCTAGGGCATCTGTTGCCTTTCACAGGCATGTAGTGCATTGTTGTTTGTTCACAGGCCACATTCACATGAAAAATGATACTAGTCCTGTCTGCATCCTCTGCCCTGTTGTTATCATCAATGTGGGGCAAGTGTGTGTCTTTGTGACATTGAGCAGGTGTACTGATGTACTTTCACTTTTTATTCCTGACAGGTATCTGCCCATGAGAAGGAGGACATCTGGCTGGACATTGCCAGGGCTGTCAGGGATGTCAGGTCTGAGGGGGGACCTTACAGCAGGGTCCGGAACATCCGCAAGAGGTGGCAGGACATCCGGTGCTGGACCCGCCATATCGCCCGGGTGCAGCTGAAGCTTGAGGCTCCACGCCGGCATGGAGGCACACGTCACCTCACCCCCAACCTGCTCCGGGTCCTGGCCGTCATTTTCCCTGACCTCCATAGGCAGATGCAGGAGGGACAGCAGCAAGGAGGGGGTAGGTACATGTCTGTTTGCTGTCATGTGTGTCACATGCTACCTGCAGTGTTTGGAAGCCTGGTTACATTCCCACAGTTGGGGTGGGGTGGTCAGACAGGCACTTTATGCATTGTCATTTCAATGCCCCTTTTTACGCTAATGCTCTTTTACATCCCTTTCCCTCCTCCACATTTGGCCCCTGCTTTGTCTATTTCATATTTGTGCATGTCCTCCTAGGGAAGAAAGGTATTGGTATGCAGAGTGATTAGCACATCATCATGTTGGAGGGGGGTCTGTGACACTTGTTGGTACCTTAACTGTTCAACAACCTGTGCACTGTGGTTGCCCTTCATGATAGCTTGGCACTGATCATGAGTCTCAACAAGGAGTTCTGCATGGGTCTGCATCAGTGGCCTTTGTCCTTTGTATGCTTTGTATTTCTCATGTGTTAGCTACATGTGCACACTGTCCATGTATCCAAATTTTGGCTTGTGCATACTCACACTGGGCAGTGCGTGTGAGCATATTCACAAGAAATGTTGCAGGTTCTTTGGGACAAATATTGATGTGCAGCAAAACAATGTGACCTTGGCTTACTTTATATAGCTTCCCAGTTATTGAGAGCCAGATTCATATTTTCTACTACTTGGGCAGTATTACTCACATTGACGAAGTGCTTGGGATGTTGTGCATGGGAGGTGTGATGGGACCAACTGTTTAGCCTTGTCAGTGGTGTGCTGAGGATGTCATATCTGATGTGGACTTGTCACTATGCACTTAGGCTGTGCTGCTGGAGAATCTAGTCATTGTAGGATTTACAGGCAATGTTATTGGCTCCCAGAGATGATTGTTCAACAGCGTTTCATGATACATATATGTATTGGTGGTGCTATGCAGTTTGTGCTTGGTGTCCACACTACTGTTTTCACTTTTCCCATCTGGTTGCAGATGTGTCAATATTGTATCAATGTTTCTGACATTCACAATTGTAGGCACATTAGCTTTGCCATTTTCGTGATTTTGTACATGTGTGCCACTTCACTTGACAGCCAGTGTGTGTTATGTGCTAGCAACTGTATGGTCTGGGGATAGATGCCACTGTGAGGAGTTTCACTAAGGTGTCTGGTGATGGAGGGAGCCTCTGTACCAATCATATACTCACACACAGTCAACAGTTCAGATTTTTAGCCATCACCTCTCTGTTGCACACTCTGCCCCCAAATTCAAACATGTCCATGTGCAAATCTGTCTATCCATGTGCCTCATGGAAACAGTCTAGCCATAATTGTCAAGCCATGCATTCCCTGGACTGGTAACAAGATACCTGCTACAAGACTGTTCTCATGTGGCACAGGCTAAAACAGATTTGAACATGTCCATCTCTGGCCTTGGGTGGCAGAGTGGGCAACTTGACGGTGATTGCTCAACACCTATCCTGTTGACAGGCAGTGGCTCATCATTGTGACTGTAATCCAAGTTGTTGCCTGGTCTGTGACTTTGATCTTTGTATACAATGAGTGTTGTGTCTCTTACAATTACGCATTACTAGACTTATATATGTGCAGAGTTATGTTGCATGTGACTCATGATGCATGCCAAGATTAGAAATGGCCCCAAATTTTTTGTTGCTGATATGTATGATGTGGACAGGTGACTGATATGTTGTTAATTTTCTCGTTGCCAATAGCATCATCACCACAACCTGGAGGAGACACAGACACAGAACGGACAGAGGGACCCAGCAACAGTGCCACCAGCTTCGAGGAGTCGGAGGGAGACAGTGGCACAGAGGGTGAGGGGAGGTGACAAGACACCTCCTACCATGCAGACGGCTCGGATTCTGACTCCCAGGAGGAGGGGGAATATACAGCAATGCCATCTACTGCAACTATGTCTGTCCCCTCCTCCTCCAGACCCATCTCCACCCTCCCAGTTGTTATGGGCCCTACAGTCCGTTCTACCCCCGTGTCTTCTTTGTCCCCGGCACCGCTGCCCCTGGCCCTGTCTCCCCTGCTGCCCTCAGTGGTGAGTCTGTTGACCTACTCCGGCTGATTCAAGTTGGTCAGGCGTCAATGCTGACTGTCCTCCATGGCCAAACACAAATAATGACACAGTTGTTGTCATTCATGGAGGGCATGTCAGCTGACATGTCTGATCAACGTCGGAGTTTGGCGTCCATGGACTCAACACTGACGGCAGCACTTGCCATCCTGCAGCGTCAATCCACCCCCACTCCTTCTGACCCATCCCCATCCCCCTCTCCCATCCCTGTCCACCATACACGCAGACTCACAAGATCACACACCCCAGCAGAGACACCCAGCACACCCACACGTAAGTCTAAGCGCAGACCTCCATTCACCCAATCTCAGGGGGATGTACGCACACTCACAGGGACAGGGGACACACATCACCCACCCACCCACAGGCACCCTACACCTGACTCACAGCCCTCTACCTCCACTCCCATTGTGTCCCCGGGTTCAGGTGGTAGCCTGTCTGAACTGGCAGCAGTGTGCAGCACTGAATATGTTGCAACCTTTTGCGATGAACCTGCCACTGTGGAGGAATCCTCCCCACCTGCGCCCACTACACATACCCTTCCCTCTCCTGTCCCCGTGGTGCCGGACCCAGACTCTGATGATGCCCCCCATGGGTCCACGGACCTCTAGGTCCAACATGTGCAGGCAAGTTTTGGGGTGACAGCCTCCACAAAGTCACCACTGTTCTGGACTGTATTTTGGACTGCCATTGGCCTTCTGTGAGCCTGGACTCATTTATTTGTTTTTTTACATATTGGAGCTGGATAAAGCATTTTATTTTTCTGTCTGAACTATTGCATTTCAGGGGATTGCTTTCGGTGCTGTGTGCCTACAAGTTTGTGTAATGTTAATGTTTTGGTATTGTGAAAGATGTCTATTTTTCAGATGGGAATGAGGTGGACCATGGTATCTCTGTGCTATCCCCATGTTTCTGATAATTATCTAGATTTGTGTGTGTTCAGTTTGCACACAGACATTATCCAAAAGAGTATCCCTTCCTCTGTGACACATGAGATATTCACTACAGACAGTTGCACAATTGTTGTGGTGACTTCAGTATAGATTTCCCATTGATTAGTGCATTCACTTGCGCAATGACCATGCCAGCTCACAAATGCTATCTGACAATTGGTCAGTGCCATCCATGCTACTCACTGTGCTTGGGTTTGTGGTGTGTATTAATGCCTTCAGGGAGTCCATCATAATTTTCAACACTATGCATGACGATGTTATCTGCCTTGACCTCATGATTCAGATAGTCACATTTAAAATATGTGTTAAAAATACACATTTAGGTGCTTTGTATCTAGGGCTTTCCTACCCTGTTTCTTCCATGTGGGAGTACATGTTTCACCACATGGACAGTCACATCATGTCCAGGATGTACATGACTCTTCCTAATTTCATTTGTGCTTCATTTGTTGAGTGGTCTGTTGCATGACTACACACTATTGAGTCATGCTGGAGGGGGGGGTGCCAGCAAACTACATGGGTGGATATGGCTGTGGGATCCGCCAAAACAACCACATGTGGTGTGTCACTCAGTGTGTGACAGGAGACCATTCTCCGTGGAGTAGGTCACCGCTGTGGGTGATGTGTTGATATGCAACTATCATGAGTGTCACAAGTTAAGGATGTAAACATACAGGCAGGTAGTTGTTGTATGATGTTGGAAATGCACACCCCTATGTCTGGGCACTGTTGGGGGTCCTCTGCACCCACCCCCTATACTGTTGGGCACTGTTGTGCACTGCTGGGGGTCCTCTGCACACACCCCCTATACTGTTGGGCACTGCTGGGGGTCCACCCCCTAAACTGTTGGGCACTGCTGGGGGTCCTCTGCACCCAACCCCTCTACTGTTGGGCACTGTTGGGCATTGCTGGGAGTCCTCTGCACCCCCCCTCTACTGTTGGGCACTGCTGGGGGTCCTCTGCACCCACCCCCTATACTGTTGGGCACTGTTGGGCACTGCTGGGAGTCCTCTGCACCCACTCCCTCTACTGTTGGGCACTGTTGGGCACTGCTGGGAGTCCTCTGCACCCATCCCCTCTACTGTTGGGCACTGCTGGGGGTCCTCTGCACCCACCCCCTATACTGTTGGGCACTGTTGGGCACTGCTGGGAGTCCTCTGCACCCACCCCCTCTACTGTTGGGCACTGCTGGGGGTCCTCTGCACCCACCCCCTATACTGTTGGGCACTGTTGGGCACTGTTGGGCCCTGCTTGGGGTCCTCTGCACCCACCCCCTATACTGTTGGGCACTGCTGGGGGTCCTCTGCACCCACCCCTATACTGTTGGGCACTGCTGGGAGTCCTCTGCACCCACCCCCTCTACTGCTGGGCACTGCTGGGGGTCCTCTACACCCACCCCCTCTACTGTTGGGCACTGTTGGGCACTGCTGGGAGTCCTCTGCACCCACCCCCTCTACTGTTGGGCACTGCTGGGGGTCCTCTGCACCCACCCCCTATACTGTTGGGCACTGTTGGGCACTGCTGGGAGTCCTCTGCACCCACCCCTTCTACTGTTGGGCACTGCTGGGGGTCCTCTGCACCCACCCCCTATACTGTTGGGCCCTGCTGGGGGTCCTCTGCACCCACCCCCTATACTGTTGGGCACTGATGGGGGTCCTCTGTACCCACCCCCTCTACTGTTGGGTACTGCTGGGGGTCCTCTGCACCCACCCCCTATACTGTTAGGCACTGTTGGGCCCTGCTGGGGGTCCTCTGCCCCCACCCCTATACTGTTGCGCACTGTTGGGCACTGCTGGGGGTCCTCTGCACCCACCCCTCTACTGTGGGGCACTGTTAGGGGTCCTCTGCACCCACCCCCTATACTGTTGGGCACTGCTGGGAGTCCTCTGCACCCACCCGCTCTACTGTTGGGCACTGCTGGGGGTCCTCTGCACCCACCCCCTATGCTGTTGGGCACTGTTGGGCACTGCTGGGAGTCCTCTGCACCCACCCCCTCTACTGTTGGGCATTGCTGGGGGTCCTCTGCACCCACCCCCTATACTGTTGGGCACTGTTGGGCACTGCTGGGGGTCCTCTGCACCCACCCCCTATACTGTTGGGCCCTGTTGGGCACTGCTGGGGGCCTCTGCACCCACCCCCTATACTGTTGGGCACTGTTGGGCACTGCTGGGAGTCCTCTGCACCCACCCCATATGCTGTTGGGCACTATTGGGCACTGCTGGGAGTCCTCTGCACCCACCCCCTCTACTGTTGGGCACTGCTGTGGGTCCTCTGCACCCACCCCCTATACTGTTGGGCACTGTTGGGCACTGCTGGGCACTACTGGGGGTCCTCTGCACCCACCCCCTATACTGTTGGGCACTTTTGGGCACTGCTGGGAGTCCTCTGCACCCACCCCCTATGCTGTTGGGCACTGTTGGGCATTGCTGGGGGTCCTCTGCACCCACCCCCTATACTGTTGGGCACTGCTGGTCACTGCTGGGGGTCTTTTCCAACCACCACTCAGATGTGACAAACCGTACCCCCATATTTCGTCATGTGTGAGGCACGTATCACTATTGCAATGGTGATATGCGCTAGCGTGTGACGCACCGTACCCCGAGCTTTGTGACGTGTGTGCGGCACGTATCACTATTGCAATGATGATATGCGCTAGCGTGTGACGCACCGTACCCCGAGCTTTCTGACGTGTGTGCGGCACGTACCACTATTGCAATGGCAATATGCGCTAGCGTGTGATGAACCGTACCCCCATATTTCGGCGTCTGTGCGCAAGTATCAATATTGCAATGGTGATATGCGCTAGCGTGTGACGCACCGTACCCCGAGCTTTCAGATGTGTGTGCGGCACGTATCACTATTGCAATGATGATATGCGCTAGCGTGTGACGCACCGTACCCCGAGATTTATGACTTGTGTGCGGCACGAATCTCTATTGCAATGGTGATATGCGCTAGCGTGTGACGCACCGTACAGGTATACTTCCGTTGTTGCAATGGGTTGTACTCACCGTCTGCGCCGTCGTCGGTTTCTATGTACGATGTCGTAGGCGTACAGGGCTCGGATTACACGGTCGATGGGGTTAATGTCGTGTATGTCGCGTACCGGGGTGCAGTTCATGGCGGATTCTGGTTTTACGGCAGTTTACAGCTCTCGTAGCAAAAGGGCCATACGGAGTATCATCAACACGGATCGTACTTCCTGGTCCGGAAATATCTGCCTATTTACGTACGGACGTGGCGTACTGCGTCGGGCGGAGTGAATCCGTATGTACTTTGTATTTGTACGGTGTTTGGTACGAGTCGTACGGATTGGCGCTTTGGGTTGGAATCATACTTGCTCGTTCGTTCGGGGACGTTGTAGGTGTACGATTCGTACGGGAAAAAGGCTCCGTACAGCTAATTGGAGCGCTTTTTACCGGATCGGAATCGACCCCTAATGTGATCCTTGGAAGATCGACAACTGTGTGGATTCAATCTAAGAAAACAAGTATACCAATGAGAACAAGGGAGGGAGCTCATAGGTACGTGAATAATGAAAAATTTAAAACTTAATAGTTAGACAATCATGTTGTTTGTAAACACACATATAGTAAACTATACCCTTATATTTATAGGTGTAGAGATGTCCTACCACAATAGTATTCAGCCCTGAAGAAGACCTGATATGAGAGATATTTTGGTCCTATTTTGGAGAAGGTCAAAACGCGTCAGCATCTAATAGTGGTTTGGAGTACAAACAAAAAAAGACTCTTCCTGCATAGGAATTCATAGTGGAATGGACTTATTTTTTCACTTTTTGAAATAATCCAAATATACTCCAACCCTATATAGGACTCTACAGTATAGGTGACACTGAGGGCAAAGAAAGATAAGGTCCTAGTGTGGCATTTTTGCAAATAAAAGTAGGACAAACAGGAGGAAATCCGTTTACGAACTTGTATGTTTAACCATGATGAAATGACAACAAATCTAATCATTCTATAGTGCATCAAGCAAAGAATTGTATGTATGTATATATGGTGTAAAATTGAATGTCTAGTGTGTGTATAAATATGTTGTGTTTCATTTAATGTGATGTACATATATATATTCTGTATAAGACATGAACCAAGGAGAGAAGATATCTTTTGAAATGTAAGAGATTCATAATGTACAAAATAGTGAAATATTTGAAAAAGTAAAAGTTTTCAGCCCAAAGTCAATTAAAGGGACTATTGTGGCAACAAACAAGGCTACAATTTATGGTGTGAGAGGTATTATTGTTTACAAAATATTGTGTTACAGATTCCAGCCTCTGTTCTCCTTAACTGAGTCATTCCCCATGTTGTATACTTAATGCTTTGTACATTGGCATACAGAACTATACTCTTAACAAACTGCAGGTGGTCCAGAACGCGGCGGCTAGGCTTCTGTTTAATATTCCAATTAGAAGCAGCATTAGACAACACCTGCGGACACTGCAATGGTTGCCTGTCATTAATCGTGTGAAGTTCAAAGCCCTGGTGGTTGCACACTGTGCCTTTTATGCATCTGGATCTGCCTATTTAAGGAAGCGCTTCATGTGTTACACTCTAGGAAGACCTTTGAGGTCAGCATCCCAGCTACTTGTCCGGATACCTCGTGTTCGCCTCCAAAGAACGGGGGGTAGGCCTCTTGCCTTTAGGGCTGCCACAGCCTGGAACTCCCTTCCTTATTCTTTGCGTAGTATTCAGGATCTGGGTCAATAAAAAAACCAGCTCATAACATTCTTATTTTAATCATTTTATTCTTCTTAGCACCTCAAGGTTCACGCCGGGACACTCCCTGGAGTATCTGTGCGCGTTATAAACTCCAGTAACATAACAGAACATTGTTGTGTTGTCACCAGGGCTGTAAGTGCAAGCTTTTTCAATATTATATACAAACCATAGTTGCCTCTAACAACCATTGACAAAGCCAATAGTCCTGACTTGTAGGTATGATGTTACTTGTTGTATCATATATCTGGATGCAATGACACAAACAGCAAAATACAAGTCAGACGGCACACTATGCTAAGCACAGATTTTTAGCTTACCTGCTTTTAAGCCACGCCCTTAATTACATTGGCCACGCCCCTTTGAGAGACCCACCACTTTTTATATCCCACTTAAAGCCCTGGGTGTAACTGTAGTTTGAGTATGGTTTGGAATGTTCTTGTGTCATACGTTCTTGGGTTGTAATGACTTAAATTGATTTCCGTGCATGGAGTGAACGTTGGAAGGAAGGTTTGATTAGCAAAGGCAGTTGCGGTACGACCTTCTGTCCAGGCAGTCGCACCATACCGTGGGTGAAGCTGTAAGAGGTTTATTTATTTTATTTATTTAATGCATTTTTATAAAGCGCAGACTTTACCCGAAGGTGTCAGAGCACTGTACAATAGAACCAGTTACATTACATGAGAGCACTGTTACAGGAATGGAACAAAACAAAAGTGGCAGGCCATTGAATCAAAACGACGCGGGCAAAAGGAATACAATCTCAAACACAGCAAGCACTGAATGTATGAACAAAATATGAATATACATGACAAATTTACAATGACTAAAGAGCTTCCTGGCGAAAAATAGCAGGCCATAGAATCAAAACAACGCAGGCAAAAGGAACACAATATCAAACGGAGCCAGCACAGAATGTACAAACAGAAATATAAATATATATGACAAATTTACAATGACTACAGAACTTCCTGGTGGGGTCTGAGAAGGAGGGAATTAGTTCTGAACGTGTCTTTGGAATAGATGAGATTTGAGATCCGCTTTGAAGATCTGGATGGAGGTGATGGCACGGAGTGAAGGTAGAACCGAGTTCCAGATTCTCACCGCATTACCTGAGAACGATTGTTCCATCAATTTTTCCCTTTTGAAGGAGGGGGTCCCAAGAAGGAACTTTTCCGCATTCTAAGAAGGTCTTGAGCCTCCAGACAATTTCAGTTTATTCGCCAGATAGCGAGGGGAGGAAGAGTGCAAAGCTTTGTGGGTGATGCACGCCGTTTTGTAGATAGCTCTAGCCTCGATGGGAAGCCATCGGAGAGAAGAGAGGATAGGAGTAATGTGGTCACTTCGTTTGGACCCTGAAATGAAGCGAGCTGCTGAATGGAGGACGGATTTGAGAGGGGAAGAGGTGAAATTTGTTAACGTCAGTCAGAAGAGAATTACAATAATCCAGTCTAGAGAGAACTAGCGATTGGACCAAGGTTTTTAGGTCATTCTCCGGGAAGAACCGACGAATCCCCCATAGAAGGCGCAGCTGATAACGTGCGCTCTTGGCAATGGAATTGATGTGTGAGATTAGGTTGAGTCTTTTGTCAAGTATGACACCTAAGGATTTAGCGCAGTCCACAATGATGGGTTTACTGTTGAGTAAATTCAACTGATCCATCCAGGATTGAATAGGAGGCGGGGAGATAGCTAGATAAGAGGAGGAATTGTTTTGGAGGGATTGAGAATGAGTTGACGAACTTGAAGCGGTGTATTTCTATTTACCACAGTAACGCCCCAACAACCCCCACATCCGAAGGTACGCCCCTGAAGGAATCGGAAGGTAAAAGTAGCCATCAGTTTTCAATAACCACGAACTTAAAAAAAAAAGTAGCCATCAGTAACAGTAATTTTACTTTTGGGATCCGAAATCTTCTCATCATTTTATCTCCAAGATAGCAGCCTTTGATTTCGTTTGAGATTACCGATTTTCGCTTTATAGACTACATATCCCGCACTGCAAGGAGGACATTTAGGCAGAAGGTTGACACCTCGGGTTTCTGGCAATAATGAGGTGAGGTAGATTACGCTCTAAGAAACAATGTTGTCAGTTTAGGGTCAGACAACTTCTCATTAGTGACGTGGGCTCCCAACACACGTAGTTTTTTGCGTTACGCCCACCAAAGGTTTGTCTCCCTTGTCTCCAGGCATTGATTGGTTGGTCATACAGTGACGTCCTCTGGAAGACTCTACCGCTGCTTTTGCTTTTTAGCTGAATAAAACGATTGGTTAAGTACAACCACGTGATCCCACAACCCCACCCAACCGACAGCTTGTCTCTCAGCCGCAGGCAGTGGTTGGCTAAAAATAGGGTCACATGTCTTGGATGCCCCACCCAGTCGGCTGTGCGTCCCTCGACCCCAGTGAGCGGAAGATGGCGAAGACTTACGACTATCTTTTCAAGTTACTGCTGATAGGGGACAGTGGGGTGGGGAAAACATGCCTGCTCTTCCGCTTCAGCGAAGACGCCTTCAATACTACCTTCATCTCCACTATCGGTGAGTCTTGGGCGCGGCAGTCAGTGGGAGCAGTGGGTGTGTTAGGGTGGGGCCCGAGTGTTTGGGGCAGTGGGATTTAGGGGCATTATGATGACGCCGGTATGGAAGTTGTGAGGTGGTAGGAAGGCAATGGAAAAAGGGGCGCATAAGGCTACACTGGTGGAAGGGTCCATTCTAGGGCGACTTGTGTGGTTAGAGGACGGATACGTGAGTATCACGAAGGGCTAGGCTAGTGTGTATCGGATGTGGGCTAGGCTAGTGTGTATCGTGCGTGTTCAGTGCAGATGTGCGCACTATTAAGGCCGTGGATCCACAGTGTTGTGCTGGGCTTAGCCTCTGGGGTTAGTGTCGCGGTAATGTTGAGTGTGTGTGAACAGTATACTGCAAGGCTATCTGTACCTGTCATGTTATTTGCACGGTTCCTATATCGTTGCGTCTTTGGCCATAAGATTATCAATGCTTGACAATAAAACCTCATAATATTCCTGGTTATAGGATATTGTGCGTGAGCGGTGTTACAGATGAGATACTTGATTAGAACTTTGAGAGTGCTATTGGAGATTAACTACTGACCCTATAGGGCCCATCTTATTTACTCTTGCACCCTCTCCAATTACCTTAAAGAGACAGGTTATATGTGAAGTGAGTTAACCTTATTTGTGCATATTTTGGTTCGAGAGCATGCAGGCAGTTTAGAAGAATATAAATGAATACTCATGTTTGTAGTGATGTGAACACTTAATTCATGCTTTTGCAAAGCTATTCTGCCGATAATGTGCTAAGACCCTTACCATTAGTATACCCCTGAGTCGCAGGGAATGGAACCCGCAGAAGTTAACAGAAATTGCTAAAATTACACTTGAATGCATTTCACTTCGAGCACTCTAATGGATGCGAGAAGATGCAGGCTATGTCATTAGGTGAGAGATTAATACTCCACTGGTGAACTAAAACACAATTGATAAAGAGTTAAGCCAATGCCCAAAAGATGCTGGTCGATGAAAGCCAATGGTGGAAAGGGGTGGACCTTAAGACCACTGTATTTAGGTTGTGCTAGCATGAGGTCTGCTTGTCATCCTGACTGTCAAAACCTAGACTTAGTAAGAGCCCAGAGAGCAAGCGTTGTATAATGCACAGACCATCATTGAGTGACCCACAGTATCTTTTATCCTGTAGTAACACAGTGATCAGCATTGGAAAAATCAATAGCATGGGTCCATTACAAGATTTGCTTTGGGGAATGCATTTTTTTTACTGCTGCATGTAGTTTCTGTGCAAAAACAGTTGATGGACAGAATGCAGAACAATGTCATACATTAACCCCAGTACAGAGATCTGGGCCTAAATCATCGTTTTTTGCACTCCACACCACCCCAGTTCAGACATGGCCATATGCAAATCAGCCTTGACCCTGTGCCTCATTGGAACAGTTCAGCCCGAACTGCCAAGCCATGTCTTCCCTGGACCGGAATCAAGCATCCTAGGACCGGTTTCTGGCTATCAGCTGTCATCAGCCAGGATAGTTTGACTCCAGTGGTGTGGAGAGCACGGGACTCACGTCTGAGCATACCCGTTGTGTGTTTTGCATGTAGTTTCTGTGGCATGACTGATAGTTCTTTGGATCATATTGCTGTATAAGTTAATCACATGACCTTTTCAAACTGCTCAAACTATCGTGCTTGATAAAGAACTTACTACGCATGTGCAGATTTCTGGACAGATAATAAATGCCAAAGTAAATCTGCAGAGTGGGACACTTGATCCAAATGACAGTCACATTGATCGAGTCAGCAAATTGGCAGCTGTAGGAGAAAGACGCCCAGGTTGAATGCAAAGAAAAACATTGGGTTTTGTTTAATATTGAACTAAACTTATGGCTCTAACCTAGTGAAAAAATGTGAACAGCAATCGTTTATTTTAAGAAAGTGGTTGAGATTGTTTCTCATTTTCCTTTAACCTTTTCAGTCTTGTATTGGATCCTAAATTTTCACACACTATGTGTGCACTTATTAATTTCGTTCTGGATTACCTGTTTGGAACACCACAGCTCTCCAAAACATAGTCAATTTTAAAAGTTAGAAATGTATGAGATTTAATCTTGTAACCTTGTAGGGAACGCAACCCAAAAAACGATGGTTTTCGCTTGTTTTGTTACAAGAGAAGAAACATGCAGCAGGCTTGTACATCACTTTGACGAATAAGGGTCGAGGCAAACTGTTGCTTTGTTGACTTGGAATAGGGTGGTATGACAACAACAGTTCTTCCAGTCTACAGATTGAGAACAAAAGATTATAGCATCTGTCACACCAAATTAGGCTATTGAGAAATGGACAGTTTATTTTGGTACAGTGCTTTCGGTAGAATGGGCTTTCTTTGATTAATTTAGATGCAGGATCTTTGGCACTAATTTGACCTTCCCATGATCGCATAACAGCTGTTATGATCCAGAGCTGTCCCCAGGCCAGCTAGAGCCACAACTTCTCTACTAGAGGCTCAGCTTCTCCCTAGAGGGAGGATTTAACCACCCACCCACAAATAGACTACCATATTAGATATGCTACCTTCCAGTGCTGCTCTGTGCTACACTTCAGTGGTTGTTTATTTATTTATTTATTTTATTTAGTAGTTTGTAGAGCGCACAGCTACCTCCAACGGAGGTGTCCCGGCTCTGAAGGTATACCCTTACTAAGGGGCAGTGGGAGATGCTGCGATTAGAGAATTTCTAGGCAAGGGAGAAGAGCCAGGTCTGGAGTTTTAAAGGTTCCGATGTCAAGAATCTTAATTCAATGGGCAGTTTATTCCACAGTTTGGAGGTGGTCACTGCGAAGCCTCTTCCACCTGTGCGGGTCAGGCGAAAACGGGGGCAGATCATAAGACGGAGGTGGTTGGATCTGAGGTTCCGGGAGGCTTGTGAGTGTTTGATTCTGTGGCGCAGGTAGAGAGGACCTCGATCATTCATCGCTCTGAAGGCCAGAATTAGGGCTTTAAATTGGATGCGACGCCTTACTGGGAGCCAGTGAAGATTGATCAGATGTGGGGAGATCGAGTGGCGAAATGGGATGTTGCAAATCAACCTGGCCGCTGCGTTCTATACTTTCTGTAGTTGGTTAATGAGATAAGCTGGGGCACCTACGTATAGGCTATTTGCGTAGTCCAGGTGAGCTGTAATGAGAGAGTGGACAACTGTTTTCCGTGAGTCAGTTGGTAGGTAAGGGATAATTTTTTTATCATGCGTAATTTGCCAAAGCACGCTGAGGTAACTTTATTAATTTGTGTCTTGGAGGAGGGAGCAGTGTCAAATTGGAAGCCAAGGTTACGGGCTGTATGAGCAGGTTCAGGGGGAGGGTTCAATTCAGTCGGCCACCAGAGGGTGGAGGGAATGGGGGATTTTTGATTAAAGAATAGGACCTCAGTCTTGTCCGTATTAAGTTTTAAGTTGTTGGCTGACATCCAGGAGGCGATATTCATCATGCTTTGGCGAAAATTGTGAAAAGATTTTTCGGAGTGGTCTTTGAAGGAGAACACCAGTTGGGTTTATCGTCGGCGTAAAAAGTTGCTTTGACGCCCCAAGATTCAATCACATTGGCCAGGGGTTTTAAATATACATTGAATAAAAGTGGGCTGAGAGCAGAACCTTGCGGCACGCCCTAGATCAGAGGTTTCTTTGCGGAAAAGAAAGAGCCCAGCATCACCTGTTGGCATCTGTTGGTAAGAAAGGATTTAATCCAGGTGAGGGGAGTTACGCTTATACCGACCTCTTGTAAGCGGGACATAAGAGTGTCGTGGGAGATGGTGTTGAATGCAGCGGATAGGTCGAGGAGAACCAGCATGGCCTCCTCTCCCTTATCCGTGCATTCTCGAATTAACTCCGAAACCTCAAGAAGAGCTGACTCTGTGCTAAAGCCAGGTCTGAATCCAGATTGACTATCATGAAGCAAGGAGTTGGATTCAAGGTAGTGAGATAGTTGCTCCTGGACTGCTTTTTCAAGTACCTTAGCGGGCTTGGGTAGGAGTGAGATTGGTCTGTAATTGCTTAGGCAGGCGGGGTCAATGCCAGGTTTTTTCTGAATCGGGATAAGCATGGCGTGTTTCCAGGCGAAAGGGACCATGCCTGTGCGTAGGGAAGAGTTCCAGATTTCGAGGAGGGGGTCAATAATAAGAGGGGCAATTTCATTCATGATAGATGCCGGGCTGGATCTAAAGGAGAGCCAGATTTACATTTCACTAGAAGATTCAGGGCATGTTTTTTCATGAGAGGATTGAAAGCTGAGAATGCATGCTTACTGATGATGACCGGTTCCTTGGTAATCATGGTGGCGTTCTGAAGAATATTTTCCGCAATATTGGCAATTTTATTTTCGAAGAAGTCTGATAGATTTTCACTTAGTTCTTGGGAAGGGGGGACAAAGGTGGACACAGCATTGGGCTTGGTAAAATCTTTCACGATATTAAAAAGGGCTTTGGCAGAGTTTTTTGCATTTGTAATAGATTCTGCGAAATGGGTTCTCATTGAGTTGCGTTTAAGTATACGAAATTCTTTGAGGGTTTGTCTGTAGAGCGCTTTGGCTTCAGGGTCATAGGCCTGTCGCCACTTTCGTTCCATTTTTTTACATTTGCTTCTTTGCTTCGATGTCTTTTAAGTTCCTGGGTGAACCAGGGAGCGGATGGTTTTTGTCTGCGGGAGGTGAGGGCTTGTAGCGGGGCTAGCTTCTCAATGGCAGTAATAAGGTCATTGCTAAATGTGTGAACCGCTACATTGAGATCGTCAGGGCACGGGTTAAGATTGTTGTGGTAGTGTTGTTCAAAAATAGAACATGATATTTTGTACCATTTCCTGCCTTGTGTTCTTATGGCTGCCTCTTTATTGGCAATTTGAGTTGAGTGAATCACAAATGGTATTAAAAAATGGTGAGACCATGTCAGAGGCAGACTTTGAAGGATTGTCAATTTTTCTTGGTTGGAAAAGATACGGTCAAGGGTGTGTCCTGCTGTGTGAGTGGGGCCCTTAACTTTTTGTGTCAAGTTTAGGTTTTCCATTGATTCTAGGAAATGGGCGGCGCGGTTGCAGCTGCTTATATCAACGTAAAGGTTGAAATCTCCCAGTACCATGAAGTGGGGATGTTTGATAGAGGTCAGCGGTGATTGCTAGCAGTTCAGAGATGACTGATTGGGGGGTGTTTGGGGGATTGTATACCAAAATCCCAGAGGCAATGGCTGTTGTAGCGTCAGAGATCGAGAAGTATAGTGCCTCAATGGGCTTAATATTCGCAATTTTCCTGGAAGTGATGTTCAGGTGGTTCTTTAGGATAACTGCGATTCCACCTCCTGTTTTAGGGCCTTCGCGGCATATGCCGGTGAAGCGGTAGCCGGATGGTACAGCGAGAGATATGTCGGGGTTAGAAGAGTCTTTAATCCAGGTCTCCATTAAAAATAGAGGGTCCCAGGAGGTGGAAGATAGTAGTAACCAGATGTCATTGGCGTGCCCGGGTAAGGAGCGGCAATTCACCAATCCCATCGAGTGGTTTTTGATGGGAGAGGGACGACTGGTTGTACAGGCCAGGGGGCAAGTCCAGTAGGGGCGCAAATTGAATTGGCACTTATGGCATTTATATAGCGTAGGGTTGGGGTTCGGGAGAGGGAAATTGCATATGTTTAGACGGGGTGCAAGATTTCATACCAATATCTTGAAGCTGTGTCCTGGTCCATGTCAGTCTCTGCGTGGGTTGAGGAGAGGCAGCATAGCTGGCCCTAGGCACGGAGCTGGCGCAGACGGGCTTGCCTTAGGCGCGCCTTTGGCGCGCAGACGTCGCGCCCGCTGCGCTCGTCCGCCGCGCGTCCGAAAGATACACATTATTTATGTAGAGAAGGCGTTGAGGCGAAAGGGGCGTGGCCTCGTGAGAAGGGCGTGGCCCTAGGGTGCGGCGGGAAATGGCGGCCAGATTTGTTTGGCTGAGTTGCCTCGGCAGCGCTAAGATCCGCTGCGTGGCGAGAGGCTGTGATTGAGGATGGTGAGGTTCTTTAGATCAACACACACACAGTTCAATCGTCGTTCTCAGTGCGTTTAAAAAACAAAGCAATTATTTAGTGACTCTCAAATAGGTTTAAAATTGTGAGTGCTCGCAGAGTATAACTCCCGGCTTCCGCCTCAGGAGGTGTAGTCTTCTGCCAGACGCTGGGATATCGTGTCTTTTGTAGTCAGGGGGGCGTGGCCTCGTGAGAGGGGCGTGGCCCTAGGGTGCGGCGGGAAATGGCGGCCAGATTTGTTTGGCTGAGTTGCCTTGAATGCAATCACAAGTGGTTCCAGTCACGATATCTGCTAACCTCTTGTGATGTGACAGAAAACCTTCATGATCTTGTATCACTTAGCAGGGACCTGCATAGTTTTCATTTCTAAATGTCTTATGCACGTTTTTTCCATATAAAATGGCAATAAGGTGCTCCAAAAGAAATCTGAGTAGATATAGAGAAGTGTGGCTCACTGGTTAGAGCGGCAGACTCTGAAGCAGAGATCAGGCCCGGGACCAGGGTTCAAGTCCCGACGCGGCAGGGTCTTGGGCTCAATGTCCGCGGACTCGATAATTCTCGCCTCGGCGCATACTCTAATCATGGGTCCCACGCTGCAACTCTGGGCAATAGCTTGCTTAATCTCCACAACGGCCCCTACAACACTGGGATGCCTGGCTTCACCTTGGGGGTGCCCATGAGGGGCATATCACATGGAGAGCCAGGAAGGGTTCCACAGCGTTATACAGCGCCGGGACGCCCCGTTGGGGCAGCTGTGCGCTTTACAAAATACATGACATTTACATAGATTGAATTGATGAGAGCATAACACTGGGAACCCTCATTATAGAAGTAGGTTGCAGTAGTGCATGGATGTGCTAAGAATCTGGAATTTATTTTGTATGACGTCTTTACATTTATTTTAGTTACAACAGCAGAACATTTCAATTAGAGCTTTTGCACCTCACGCTCTGACAGCACATTGGCCAAGGAAGATTATATTATTTACAGATAAAGTACATTTGACAGATTGGCTATTATAAAATGCGCCAGTGTCTGGATAGAATTGGCAAGGGCACCATGTAGCTAAAGGACACTACACATTTTAATAGCTAATGCCATTTGTAGGTGCTAGCTGTCCTACAACTTGCAGTTAGACAGTAGAGTGGGTCGTTGTTTAGTTTCTTTGTTCCTGTCTTTTGTTTCAAGAAAAAGATTGAACAACATAGTACCTGCCAGTGATGTTTACTTTGGGGTCTTAGATGAAATTAGACAAGCTACCAAGTTAGCATTCAGACAATAAGAAGTTGTTGAGCTTTTTATAGGTGCTTAACATAACAGATGTTTGTAGAACACACTTTCACCCAGACGAGTCTCTTTATTCTGCCGACGTATAACAGATGTTTATTAGCAATATGGGAACATCGGAATAAAACCAGCAATGTGGAAGAAGCCTTCCTTGCAGAAAATTGACACGCATTGCAGTTTAACTAGAGATACTATTATGTAAATATGCGCGTAAACTGTGATGTTGGTAATATTTAAAATTAGATACCAAAATATGAAGTAATTTTCTGAAAAAGCAGTTAAGAAAAATGGGTTTTATGTGTTTGTTTCAATAATAACACATCTGTTTGATAACTACATATTCTGATTAATTCCACTTTTTATTGTCGTAAGGAATTTTTGTTTTTTCTTGTTTTTGTACAAAGAAACGACTACTAAATAATGCATCCAATCTTGCTGTAAAATTGTTAGGTTTGGGCAGTTAAATTAGTGTCCGTACAACAATTAGTTGCTGTTGGTCTTGGCCCTTTTTGCAGGGTCTCCTGAACCTTTTGCCTTCCGCCTGTATTTTTTCTGACCTGTTTTCTGACTCTAGGCACGTTACCACTGCTGATCAGTGCTAAAGTGCATATGCTATCTCCTTGATTGACTGGTTTGGTTTACTTGTCAGACCCTAGTACAGTGCACTGCGTGTGCCCAGGGCTTGTAAATTAAATGCTGCTGGTGGGCTTGCAGCACTGGTTGTGCTACCTACAGAAGCAGCCTGTAAAGTGTGTCTCAGGCCTGCCATTGCAGAGCCTGTGTGCAGTCTGGTACTGCCATGCTGACTGGGCAAGTGCACCCACTTGCCAGTCCCTATTCCTTCCTCCCTTTTCTGCATATTAGTCACACCTATGGTAGGCCCAAGGGCAGGGCGCATTGTAGGTAAAAGGTAGGACATGCCCTGAAGTGTGTGGCATGTCCTGATAGTGAATTTCAGCCATTTTTGTTTTTTACTATTGTAAGGCTGTCTGTTCCCCATAGGCCAGAATGGGCAGTTTGATTATAACATCTTATAATTCTAACTGACTCGGGGAACTAGCTAGAAATTCGAGTTTAGTATGCCTGAACTCAGAATGATAAAATACATCTTTTAGTGAAGTTGGTTTTAACATTGTGTTTGAAAATACCACTTTTAGAAAGTAGATATTTCTTGCCTAACTATCCAAGCCTGCCTCTGCTAGGTTGTGTATTCTTTGTCTGGAGTTTGCGTGACAGGGGCTGGGGTATTCCAGGAGACAGGTCGAGTCAGCACAGAGCTGAATAGAGCTATCTGCATCTAGATGGGTGGGAAGAGTTGCACCTGGGACCTGAGTCTTGCCGTCGCATCACTGGAGAAGCGTGTCGCAGCCACTGTTGTTGCATCACTGAAGAAGGGTGTCACCGCTGCTGCATCTCATCACCGGAGAAGAGTGTCGCTGTTGCGGCAGACGCCGTCGCATCACCTGATCAGTGCTTTGCCCAATGGTTTTGGTGCTGGAGGTTAGGTGAACTTCACAGGGAGATAACTTCAGAGTGGTTTTTTATGGTCTGAGCGAAGTATGCGTGACCAATACAAATTAAAAGGAGGAAGAAGTACATTAGGGTCTGTTCAGTCCATCATCTAAAAGTGGTGCATGAGGACCACGTGCAGAACATTGCCATGATAGTATTATTTTAACCTTGATGATGTTCAACAAGCTATTCGAGGCACCTGCTTGTCATTGTTGTGCTTATTGATGAAGTGGCCACTGGCCTAAACGTGGTGCAATCGGTCCTGCGCGAGTTCTCTTACCGATTTATGGACAGAAAGCTCAACTGGTGAAAAAAATCCAAGTCACTCGTCCTTGGTGCTAGGACTCGGGCACCGGTGCGGCCACAATGGACACAGAGAGTGCAATGATGGTGAATCTTGTGCAAAATGGGGTTAAACTACTTACCTGGGGTGGTGGTGGTGGATCGTAGAGGGCACAAAGTGTACTGTTGGTACTAATTTTACAACCATCTACGAATTGCTGCAAAATTACAGGTTTGTGTTTTTTTTTAGGGTAAAAATCACCTGTTTCTCTAGTTTTCGGCATACCTGATTGTTAATCCATTCGCCGTCCTTCGACTCTTTGCCATTTGTTCTGCACAGCCCTCATTATATGCAGCTTTCACAAAACAAATTGCAATAACTTACCAGCTGCCTTACATGGACATAAAAGCTATCCTTTGCACAGCGGCGAGAAAAAATTTAAAACCAAGCTGTAAAGTTAAAGGGATTCTCAATTTCGGGTTCAAAATGTCTCAGTGAGGCAGAAACTCAGACAACCTGTAGCAACATACTATGTCTTAGCCCATACACTTGATTATTTCTTTATAGTTAAATATGTGCATTTTGTTCTTGTCGTTGTTAGCAGTTTCAAAGTTACAAAAAGAAATATTGCTTGAAGCATTTGCCTCCCAAAATAAGATCTCCTGTCCCAAATTTAAAATCCATGGTTAGCTCTAGCAGAGTGTGATTTTTAGTTATATCATGTGGCCGCAAACCACTCGGAAAATAGTACTGGAGTGTTAGCCATGTAGGAGTCAAACATCTGCCTCTAAAATTGAAGTGTATTAAAAAAAGAATGTATTTCAAAGTAATTGATAAATTTTTTGTAAACAAGTACATTAGCATTTCTGTTACGATGTTCTAGCAAAGCATAGTATGTGTTGCAGTAGCTACAGGTTCTTTGGTATACATGTCTAACTAATCCTCTCTACATTGACTTGCTGGGAAGTTAGACAAAGGATGATAGAAAGAAAGAGAATAGGAAGAAAAGATGGAGATTGTATACAGGAAGGGTTCTATCGCAGTGTGCCTAGTCTGGGTTTGTAGCCCTGTGTCAAAGCCGGCATCCCCCTAGGGAGTCAGAGCGGCCTCATGGGAGTTCGTAGGAGTCTAGATACGTGTCGAGTGACTTCCACATCCCCCTGGTTGCTGGTCTCCATGGTGAGGTTTGCAGGGCAATGCTATCAGCGCCTCTGAGCTACGTCACCCAGTTGACCCAGCCTTTGTATTAGGTCTTAGTTGTGTCCTTCCAGTTGGACAAGACCAGTGTCACTGCCTTGGTCAGTAGGAGGTTCAGCAGGTCCCTGTCATGCAGTGATCTTAGTTCTATGGTCATAAATGCGGTGGTGAAGGAGGAGAATTCAGATGTTAGTGTGCACCCCAGAACCTTATTTATAAAATCAAAGATTTTCTCCCAGAACGTTGTGAGTTTTGGGCAGTAGAAGATCAGATGTGCTAGATCCCCCTTCTCCTTGCCGCAGTTCCAGTATAGGTGGTTTTCCCTGAGGCTATTTTTGACAGGTTATTCTTAGAACCTGGAAATAAACTTCTCTGCCTGCAATACTAAATCCATTGAAATGTATGTTCTGCTCTTACTTTTTCTTTAAATATTCCAGAGTTAATTTCCCTATGATATTTACTTCAGCAGTGTTTATTACCACTCTTTGTAATGCATAATTGCAATACTGTTGGCATTCCGGTGGAATTCTATTCTTTGTGGTTCAGCAATAATTGCTATATAATAGGTGTCTTAAGTTGTTTCTGTAGGCCATTAACAATGTGCCCAGTGCAAGAGCAGATTTACAAATCTGGCTTCCGAAAACTTGTAATCAACGTAGCTGCTAGACCTTACTTCCTCTCTTGTGAAGACGGGGTGGGGGGCGTTTCCAATTATGCAGGTGTCTGTGAAGGCCAGTGCTGCTTTAGGCAGAAGGCAGCAGTGGTTGAGGGGCTTTGCCAAATATGCATAATTAAGCACCATTGTTAAGGGGCATTGCCTTCGCAACTAAGGATGTGTCCTAATACATGTAGCTTATAATCGCATTGGCTTTACTCATGAGGAAAAGCTGTAAATCTAAAATGGGCTCATCTAGCATTTCATTTGCATTCAAAGAAGAGTGGAAGCTCTCTGATTACTAGGTTTCCATAAAGCTTCTTATTTGTAGGTATTCCATTTTGGATATACAGCCTATTGCTGTGAAGAACAATGAACGAAAAAAAGGCCACACCTGAAAGCTATCTTTTCAACTAAATTGAAGGCTAAATACAGGCTGAGATGGTATACTTAAATGCTTCTAAGCAATTGATTGGACCTTAAGTGCGGTATGTACAGTGCCCAACAAGCCCATCTGCAGTGACCTGGTCCATCAGCGAAATTATTTATCACATCCCCATCATCCTGTGTATTCAGGCTTTAATATTAGATAATGCAACCAGGCTAATAATATTAACTTCCGGGAGTGCAAGGTGGCTTTGATTATAGTATCCAGTGTTTTGGGTTTGGTCCGCTTGTAAAGGTATTAGCCTACTCTGTTAGTGTATTTCTCTCATGTTTCTGGTGGTCATTAGCCGCATTGAGTTGCCCCACTATTGGTCATTGCCCACATTTAGTAGCCCTGCTATTTTATGAGATGTTTGACCTTATTGTTAAAAGCCCCAGCACCAACTGAAAAAATCAGACCGTAAAAAGATAACATTAGCTCCTACAGTGGATGCTAACCGTGGCCTGTTTTCCATATTTTTTCTGCTGCGAATTTTAAAAGGATATAAAAAAAAAACCTCCTCCATGTCCATGCTTTCCTGGGGCCGTATTACACAAGGTGACCTGGTGGCGCAACGGGTGTTTGCGCCCACTTTGCGCACCCCTGGGCACTTTGGTATTACAGAAGGGGCCACAGACACTTCTACGGCCCCTTCTGTAATTCTGAAAGTGCTGGCGCACATACAGTGGCAGTGCTTCCTCAAGGGCTTTTCCTTGGTTGGATGGGAGGCGTGGCCCCATGCAAATGAGGTAATCCTTTTGCACCAGCGCCATATTATTAAAGACGCTGTCGGAGAGGCAAAGAAGCTCTCATGAGGGTCACAAACCTTGCGCACTGTCAGTGTGCCCCCTAATTGCAGCCCTCTGCCGCGGGGGAAATGGGGTCCTATCAATTCCCCAAATGTCCCCTTACGGGCAGGTGAAGTCACTGACTGCACCCGCCTGTAAGGGGATCTCTAAACCACTTTTAAAGTGCAGACAGATTGCCACCTGCACTGTAAAAAAATAATAATAATATAAAAGCTTGTAGAGCGCTCAGTAACGCCATCACGGCGTGTCCCCGCGCTAAAGCCATCAGTGAGCAGCATGACATGAGGTCCTTAGCTCTAAGCCGTGTATAGATGAGTTTTAAGTAGGGATCTGAACCGTGATTCACTGTTCTCCAGTCTCAGTACAAGGGGAAGTTTATTCCATTGTTGAGCTGCATGTAGCGCAAAGGAACGCCCGCCTAATCTGGCCTTCCTTATCCTGGGGACTATCAGCAGTCCGGCACCCTCCGAACGGAGAGTCCTGGTCGGTTCATAGCGATTGACTAAATCCTTCAGGTAATCGGGCGACCTGTCCCAGACAATTCGGTGACAGAAGAGGAGGCACTTAAACAGCACACGTTTCTTCACAGGCAACCAATGAAGCGCATCCAGTGCCTTTTGCGAGTTGGCTCTCCTAGGTCTTCTTAGCACCAGCCTGGCGGCGGAGTTTTGTATAACCTGAAGGCGGCCTAGGCTCCCCTCGGTTGCCCCTAGGAACAGTATGTTTCCATAGTCCAACCGCGAGGTCACCAGTGCCTGAGTTAGTGTCTTTCTGGCCGCTATGGGTAGGAGGTCTAGGGTTTTATTTAGGGTCTTTAGGACTCCGAAACATTTGCCTACCAACCGCCTTATGTGGCCCTCGTATGAGAGAGAGGGATTCATCCAGATTCCTAAATTCTTGGCCTCCTCACAGGGTGTGGGAACAGGACCCAGGCACGCCGGCCACCACTCAGCTGACCAGTTTTCACTTTTCCCCCCCCACCACCAACACCTCTGTTTTAGAGCCATTGAGTTTTAGACAATGGGAGTCCATCCACTCAGCCAATGCCTGCATGCAGGATTTAAAGTTGGCTGGAGTGTTAGAGGTGTTCTGCGATAGGGAGATCAGCAGCTGGGTGTCGTCGGCGTACAATACCAATTCCACCCCAAATGATTGTACCACCTTCGCCAGGGAGGCCATATAAAGATTAAAAAGAGTGGGGCTCAATGCTGAGCCCTGAGGCACTCCCTGATCTAATGGCATCTCCACTGACCGACATGTCCCTTGCTGTACCTGGAAACATCTTTCCGTGAGGAACGACTGCAACCAGCGCAGCGCAGGACCAACGACCCCGGCTTCGTTCAGACACCGCAGCAGAATGGAATGTGCTACGGTGTCAAAAGCCGCACTTAGGTCGAGCATGATCAGGGCCATAGTTTGGCCTACAAACACCAAGCAGCTGCTTTAAACTGCTCTGTATTTCACCTGAAGGCGCTGCCCCAAGGCAGCACGAGTTCACAGCTATCCTAGGGGCCGTGCATGCTATGTAATAGGGTTCACGTTCCCTGTGTGCGCCTGGTACACCTGTTTTAAGGTGCGCCCGGCACAAACTGGGAGTGTTCGCCCTTTACGTAGGGCCCCTAGTGTTCTGCACCCTGTTGTAGATCTTTCTTGTTCACTCAAACTCTACACCTACCATTGAAATTGGGCAAGTGCAAGCACCAAACCTTTCCCCTTTTTCTTTTATTATTATTTTTTTTCTGGCTACTCAGGCAAGGCCTTTGAGTGCTCTTAAAATTGCCCTTTATATTTGAGTTTAAGTACTGGCTGTTTTATATGACTAGCCCGTGAAGAACTGGCCTGGGGCCCAGGTTTTATTGTGTTTTTGTTTTCTTTTTTTAAATTTCTGTATGAATCTATCAATATTTTAGTTTTTACATTTTACTGACGGCTGTCCACATTTCTCTTTTGGTCTTTGGAAAAATGAAGTAGAAAATTGTATTTGTTAACATATGTATGTGTATAAACCTATACAACTGTGATTAACTGATGTGCCCCTAAGCTTAGTGCAGACTCCTCTCCGGTTTTCTGAAGTGTATTTTGTTTACTGGTTTTACTTACTGGTTTTTAGTAAAATAGTGCTTTCACTATAGGTATAGCTTCCTATGTTACCTATAGGTAACACTGTTCAGTTTTTCTTTCGGCCAGAAAAGACCTTGAAAGGGAAAACACCTACTTAGAATAGCACAGTGTTTACCTCGAACAGATGTGTCTGAGGTTTGTGTGAGAGGAAGCCGAACGCTGGCTTGAGACTGTCAGGGCAACCCTGAAACGAAGGCTTCTAGATGCAGCACAGGGCAGTTTGGAGTACCTCCTAAGACATCCTTTAGAAGCATACAGATAATGAAATGAAAAAAGCATTTATTAAGCGCATAACTACCCAGGGGCATCCCAGCACTGATCGCAGTAAACCGACAACATCACAGCAATGCTAAGGCAAGAGCCACGTTTTTAGCAGTTGCCGAAAGGCCAGATGGCTGGTTTCCTTCCATAGGCGGAGAGGAAGGGTGTTCCTTATCCTAGCGGCAATATAGGAGAATAGGCGACCGCCACTTCTGGTCTTCTTAACACCTAAGCACAGAGGGGGCGAGTATTTTTTACACCGAGGTAAGATGGAGACATGGTCCCATTATTAAATTGAAGAACTTGGCTCGTTGTATCTTGTAGATTTCACTATCGTTACGCATCTTTCACTCTAGTGACCTACGAGGTCCACCGTGGTATGTATGTATGTATTGTATGTATGTATTGGTATACTTTTATAGCGCGGGTCTGTCACCCAACGGGTATCCTGGCGCTTTGACTATAAGAAACCTGCTTCACAACGTGCTGATCAAAGAAACTAATGTAACCCAGCCTTGGGAAAAAGATGGGTTTTTAAGTTTTTCTTAAAAGAATTGAGATCATTTGTGCTTCTCAATCCCAATGGAAGAGCATTCCATAGCCTAGCTGCCGTAAAGCTAAAAGATCGGCCACCCAATCGTGATCTCAATACTTTAGGCACCACAGCCAGGTAGGCAGAAGCCGAGCGAAGGGATCTGGTCGGGGTATACCAATGGAACATGTTCTGTAGTGGAATAGGGCCTTGTCCGTGAAGGGCCCTAAATACAATACATAATGATTTAAAATCAATCCGCTGAAGGACCGGTAACCAGTGGAGGTCCCTTAGTGCCTGGGATGAAGAGTCGAAACGGCGACGGTCTAGCGCTAATTTGGCTGCAAGATTTTGCACCCGTTGCAGTTTTCCTGTCAAGGTAGCTGGTGCTCCGAGGAAAAGGGCATTACAGTAGTCCAAACGACTTACAATAATGCTTCTCACCACCTCTGGTCTGCTGTCCAAAGGAAGCATCGGGAGGACCTTCCTCAGCATTCGTAGTAATCCCATGCAGTTACTCACAGTTTTACTAACAGCTGCGTCCAATTGGAGATTAGACCCAAACATCACTCCCAGATTACGGACCGACATAGCTGACACAGACGTGCTCTGGAAGGAAGGCGGCCAAAAGTCCGGCGGAAGAGGTCTAGGGACACGATCAGTAGTGCAGTGTAAGACTTCTGTCTTAGAGCTGTTAAACTGCAGCGAATTCTGATTCAGCCAGTCGGCAGTTGCGAGCATACATCGGTGGAAGATGTCCAACGACACTGCTTCCTTGCCCTCAAGCGAGAAGACAAGTTGAGTGTCGTCCGCATAATGGTATGATGTCTGGCCACAGTTTGGAAATCCTTTTGACAGCTTGCTGTGAACAGGGGTATGTTTCACCCGATTTTGAAAGTGACGTCTAATATCTTGGACTATTTTGTATTTTTAGTAGCACATTTCATCTATTTACTATTTTTTAATTTCACTCGTAGTAACACTTTCTTAAAAACACGGGACAGTTTCACCTGGTCGTTGTTGGACTTTATGAGGTATACAATTGATTAATTATTAAGTGTGGTGTAGTGCAGTATCATTCACTGTGGATGACACAGGAGTGTGGTGTAGTATTGACAGTTTCATGTCGTCACTTTCTCTGGTCCTTTCTATTTTCTGTTGACACAGTCTTTAATTTGAGAGACATGGTTTATGTTCATTATGCTTCTGACTTTCTTTTCACAATCTTCTTTATTGCTAATTTCTCTCTGTTTGGTGTCGTTTTTGCAAATGTAAATACCCACAGCGGCATGACTATTGCTGATCATAATCTGTATTGTATTTCATCATTATTGTTATAACTGAGGTGAGTGCAACTTCTTTTTGTAGAATCGCAACCTGACTGACTCCGAAGACTTCGAATTGAATTAATACTTGGTTTCTTGGAACATGTATACCCCTGATGAAGGATTCAGATTGAACCCGAAATGCATTGTGTTGTTGATGAATTTTTTTTGGGATGTTAATTCACAAAGAATATATATGTGTTTAACTTTCTTATATTGTGAAACTTATCAGATCAGTTTTTTGAAATGTATTTGAATTATTCACGATATTTTGATTCCTGTGAAATTACTGAAGTAAAAAACATTAGTTCACTACTTGTGAAAAGTTTGTTTATGAAATTTAGGCCTTAGTGCCATTAAGCTGTGCAGGGTTTAGTCCTGGGTTTCCCAGGACTCACATTCTACTAACTTCTTAACACCTTGACAGCTGTGCGAATTCTGCTGCAGTGCTGGCTAATTATTGAATTGGTGGGGTTCGGACGGCCCCGGCTGTCCTCCGCACACGCCCACTGTGATGTCGGACGGCCAGGGGCCGTCCAACGCATGGAAGGGGTTAATCCTGGGAACGACGGCAAAATACAAATCATCTGAGCGTAGCAGTCTATTCGCCAGGTAAAGCTGGGCAATGGAATGGTTGATCGCTGGTCCATTCCCTGCTAACGTCTTGTGGACGATACACATAGCCTTAAAGTTAACTCTATCCCATACAGAGAGCCAATGGAGAGACTTCAAGGCGCGTTTTGCTGATTGCCGGTTTGGGATCCCCACAAGAAACCTCGCTGCGCAGTTTTGCATTGTTTGGAGTTTTGAGAAGGTGGAACCAGGGGCTCCAAGGTAAAGGGCATACCCGTAGTACAGGCGAGAGGGAATGCATGCCTGCACCATAAGCCTTCTTGCCTGGAAGGGAAGAAGTGGAAGTACTTTGCGGAGCATCCTTAGGATGCCGTAGCAGGAAGCCGCTACATTCTGCCTCTGGACCATAAAGCTGAGCTCTTGATCAAGGCAGAACCCTAGGCTTTTCATCTGGGTCTTGGGGGCAGGGACGGGTCCCATACAGGCTGGCCACATTACTTCCGCTTTGAAGAGAGGGATTGCCTAGGTGCATCATCTCAGTCTTCTCTCCGTTCAATTTTAAATACGAATGGTTCATCCACTTAGCAGCTACTTCTACACCGGGACAAAAGCCGATAGAGGCATTATCAGAGTGGTTCAGTGCAACCACCAGTTGGGTATCATCAGTGTAGGTCACTATGTGAACCCAAAAAGGAGCACAATCTCCTCAAGCGGGCTCATATAAACATTAAATAAGGATGGGCTCTGGGACGATCCCTGAGGAACTCCGCAGTGGAGAGGCATAGAATTTACAGTGACATCACCATCGAAAACCTGGAAGGAACTCTCAGCCAAGAATGATTGCAGTCATGCTAAAGCTACTCCGGTCACCCCTAAACTTCTAAGTCAATGGACCAAAATCTGGTGGTTGGCCTTGTCGAAGGCTGCACTGAGGTCCAAGAGGATAACCGCTGTGGGGCCTCCAGCATCAAGAATCTTTTAAGGCTCTTCGACAACTGCTAAAAGAGCAGTTTCTGTTCCTTGATGTGGGCGACAGCCGGTTTGAGAGGGGTGAAAGAGGTTGTGTGATTCCAAAAATGTAGAAAGCGCTGAGTTGACGTGTTTCTCCGCTATTTTATCGATCCCTGGGAGAAGCGAGATGGGACAATAGTTACCCGGGAGGTCCGGGTCAAGATTTGCTTTACCATCGCTCTTTTCCACGGAGGTGGGACCACTCCAGTGGAAATGAAAGCATTGATCAAATCCAAAATGATCGGGGAGACCCTTCCAGACATTTGCCTCAGGAAATTAAGGGGAGCTGGGTCTCTAGGCAACCCGCTCTTCGCGACTACCAAGATAGTATCGAGTTACTCAGTCCATCAGGGGAAATGCCTCCAAGGAGTTCTCCCTGCTATGCGGACCTACACCCTCTGAGTGAGAATTATTGTGAATATCTACAGAGGGAATTGACTAGTAGATAGTTTGAATTCTGTTGTAAAAGTATTCTGCAAGTTCATTGCACGGTTGGTCGGTGTCATCAGGTATATCTGGGATAAGGAGGCTTTAAGCAGTTTTTTCGCTATGCAACAAGTGTCACGAGGGGAGTTGGCTGCCAAGGAAATGCTTTCCTCATAATATGAGGTCTGAAACTATAAGACGGGGAAAGGGAAACTGCTCTATTGCCTTGTCAATAAAGATATGGAGGCTAAGTTCATGTCTAAAATTCGGAACCCTATATGACCCGATATGTATATCACTGGAGATGGCAGATACATTTGCGTCCTATGATGAGGCACTATGCAGATCTAATCACCTCGACCAGTAGAATGCCACCACCCAATTGTGTGGAATTCAGTATTTTCATATTTCTCCTCTTCTGAAAGAGCAGAGCTGGATCGTCCACTCTCAAAGGAAGAGATGACAGAGACCAAGCAGGGGATGCCCCTGGGAAAGTGTGGTGCCAAATGGCTTCCCTTAGGAGTTTACAAAAAGCCAATGCTTAGAGATCAGCATTAAAGTTTGCACCTGAATGTTGTCCTCTCTCCCCCACCCCCTCACCACCAGAATATTAGAGTACATGGAGTAAGCTCCCTTTGAATATGATTGGTAGGCAAGTATTGGGTCTTGGATATGGAAGTGCCATTGTATCCAGGATCTTGAGAATTATAAACTTACCTGCATTGGAAACTCTAAGTTGTCTAGTGTTTCCCTACCCCAGAACGTGTCAGGAAGCTTTATTTAAAATGATGGATCTCTCTCTCAAATGTTACATAATTTACTAAATGATCCCCATAGTATTCCCCCCAATTGATTTTCAAATATCTAAACTTTACTGAATAACTACATATGGGAAGGAGACCTTTCTAGAGTAGTCGCATGAAGCTAAATACAATTGTTTGGTGATGGGCTGGACATAGTGGACATAAAGTTGTGTTTTTGGGCTTCCCATTTGGTTCGCATTAATGACTGTATCTGTAGAGACAGAGACGACTTAACAATCGGAATAGAAAATAGAATAAATGTGGGCCATGATCAATATTGTATGGGTCACGAAGACTCCAGGCATTGCCCCCTGATGACAGCCATTCCCTTAGATTGCTGGTGCTTCAAAGAGATAAACGGGCTGGGAAGCTGACAAAGGAAACACCCCTGTGTCAGAGCACGTGGCTCACGCAGTTTCCTGGCCTGAGACAAAATTGGGATATCCAAGATCCGGAGTGTCTAGGCCATGGGTACTCGCAAACATTTGACCAGTGGCTACAAAGTACGTTATGTGGTGTGACCGAGGGCCGCACTCATACCAGCTGGTTGGCAGTAGGGGGCCGGAATGGGTCAGTGATTGTGTAAGGAGGTCTAAAGAAAATGTTCAATGAACGGGTAAGCATTTATTTGCAGGTTAATAGATGCTTTCCCGTCTATTTAACATTTTTTTCTGAATGTTAGTCTTCAGTAACTAAACAGCAGGTTGTGCTGCTGTTCACCAGGGAGGCCGCAATTAAAGGTCAAGAGGGCCGCAAGCGGCCCCGAGACTGAGTATCACTGGTCTAGGCCTTAGACCACATTCTGTCCTATGAGCAACTGATGGAAAAGTTTGTGGTTCTTAATTCGCAATTCTTCGTGTACATGCAACTGAGACTCGCACTAGAAGTGCATAATGATAACATCACCTCTCTCCTGGGCTTTAATCCTCGAGTTTAAACTCCTCTATGGAAAAGATAACAAATAAGGGAGTCTCAAGGCTGTATAAAACACTGGTAATAAATGTACTGGACCCCTATACTGCCCTGAGGAGAAGTGGGAGCATCACCTGGGCGACCTGTTGGAAGAAAAATAGGTTTAAGCATAAATGGCTGCTAGGCACCTAGTAATCCTTACCGATTGCCCCAAATCTAGTTTAATTATTTCCTAAGGGGTTATTTTACGCCAGAGAGACTATGGAGTTTAGACCCTGCCTGTCTGAAATACAAGACTGATAGGGGGAACCTTTTATACCTTTGATCTTGGAGTGTACGGTCATCCATAGATACTGATCACGTATCTTCTAGAGACCGTAAAATGTCTTTGCTGACTGTGTTCCCAGATTAGAACGGTCATACATGGCATAAGTTATTAGTTGATATTGGATGTACAGTAGTCTAGAGTGACATGGTGCACAATTAGTGGTCAGAGGTGGCTACCCCTTTTTCAGAATGTTTGAGGAGTATGGACTACTACTTCCTTGCTGGAGAATCGGTATGTAAGGCAAAGGGTTGTCCCAAAAAATATGCAAGGGCCTGCGGAACATGACTGAATGATGGGGTTAGGCCAGGCCCAGGCCCATACTGATCTGACTTGGTTCCGCCCTTGAGGATGAGCCCATATCATAGAATTGAGAGCATTGTATGCAATAAGTCTACTAACTGGAAACGTATATCTCTAAATTGTGACAACAGCATACTGTAGTTTTGCACAGTTGGTAAGATTGGGCGCGTTTGTGTTCAGTTTCATCCGTATTTCAGTTGGATACTGATGTTAAGACTGAATAAAACGTGTGTGTGTGTGTGTGTGTGTTTCCAATCCTGTGTTCTGTCATACAAAATCAGGCGCTGACACCGTGGGATCAGGTTACCAAAGAAAAGTCTTTATTCCAAATGAATAGCTTGACTCGTTTTGGCAGCAGAACCGCCTTGATCACAACATTTTAACACTGAGTGAGAAGTGCTATATATACAAAAGTGATTGGCTTGGTCGTGGCATGGGTGGGTTGCCATGGAAACTTCCCCTGCTCAGAAGTCATGTAAGAGGTATGCCCCGTTACAAACAAGATGCAAAGTGGTAACCAACAGAGAGGCGGGCGCTCAGCATATTGTAGGGGGAAAAAATATTAACAAGAACCTTTAGTTGTCCCGGTACTACCAGGGGGAAGGTGTGGTTAGCATGCAACACCCACCACGATCCACCTAGGTGAATCTAAAAACGTACACAGTTCTCCCCGAGCACACAATTATATAATAACAATCTCTGTAATAGATAAGAAATCAAATAACATAGTCCAAATAACACAGTCACAGGAATCCTGGATCCAATTACTGATCCAACAATCCAGATCCTCGTATATTCAGGTAGGTTTAATTTTCAAAGTTCATATCCAGAATAGTAGTCTTAGTTTTTCAATTCAATATCCAATTCTTTATTCTTCCAATTCAATAACCCAAATTTACAGCAACTTGCTATTTTGTGTACTACAGTAGCGTTTCATCCTGAGGCATTCTGCATAGGGGATGCTGTTGATGAGGCTGGTGGGGTGGAAGCTACTGGCGTGCAGTATGGTGTTGCCGGTCGTGGGTTTTCTACAGGTTTTTGATTGTATCTTGTTATTGGAGACAAACAACTCTAAATCTAGAAACATGATTGATTGCTTACTGGTTGTGCTGGTGAACTGTAAGTTCAGTGTGTTTTGATTTAAATATTCGGCAGATTTAGCTGCACTTTCCTCGCTTCCCTTCCACAGCAAAAACATGTCATCTATGTAGCGACTGTAATGTGCCACATTTTCTGACATCTGTGTGCTGTGTGTTACCCTGAGTACTTGCTCCTCCCACCAGCCCATGTGCAAATTAGCATAGCTGGGGGCGAAGCAAGTACCCATGGCTGTCCCCTGTGTTTGTTTATATAACAATTTGTTGAACCTGAATGTGTTATTTTCTAGACACCACTCTGCTCTGTCATCTGCAGCAACATTTGTGTATGTTGGTAGTGTTCAATATTCCTAGTTTCAAGGAAATGTCTAATGGCATTTAGACCGTCTTTGTGTCGAATGCTTGTGTACAGACTCTGCACATCTAACGTCATAAATACATAATCACTTTGCCAATTAACATCATAGATTTTTTTCAAAAAGTCTCCACTGTCTTTGGTGTATGAAGGCAGACTCCGTACATAAGGTTGCAAAAAGTGGTCTATAAATTTGCTTGTATTTTCAGAGTGTGTATATATATGTGTGTGTGTGTATGTATATATATATATATATATATATATATATATATATATATATATATATACACACACAACAGGTTGCCCCCTTGAAGATGCCACACACTGAGGGGATTAGCACACGGTGCCACAGGCGGTTGCAGTGTTGCCGCTGTCTCTCGCCTTCTGATATGCAGCCAAATGCGTTTTTCGTTTGTGTGATGCAAAAGCCAGTGATCAAGGAGAAATCTGAAACGCGTTTGGCTGCATATCAGAAGCCGAGAGACAGCGGTAACACTGCAACCGCCTGTGGCACCGTATGCTAATCCCCTCAGTGTGTGGCATCTTCAAGGGGGCAACCTGTTGTTTTTTTGATATATATATTCCAGCTCCAGGTGTCCCTTTCTTGGAAACGCACTCGCAAAGGTTGGTGTCACAATCCTTTATTAGGAACAAACATCTCCCAACGCTGTAGGGATTACAGCATGTCGAAAAGCCTTACGCGTTTCAAAGCAGGACACACTACAGGACCCAGAATGCTTTGCCCCGAGATGGGCGTGGGATGTGTTAAAACTGTGGGTGTGTCCTTTTGCATCAGTCGAGCCTCTGAGGAAGAAGCAATCTGCTTTGAAACGCGTAAGGCTTTTCGACATGCTGTAATCCCTACAGCGTTGGGAGATGTTTGTTCCTAATAAAGGATTGTGACACCAACCTTTGCGAGTGCGTTTCCAAGAAAGGGACACCTGGAGCTGGAATTGAATACGCGGCAGTCCTTGCTGCGGGGAACGCACCACCACTAAAACCGTGGGCCACGGGCTGACTTGATATGTCCTAACATGTGGGACTTGGTTGGTATCGCATGGGCATCGCCACGCTGGGGCCCATCTGCGGGCTCTTATAAAGACTGTAAAGGGCAGCAAGTGAACATTGATGTACCTAATTGTGGGTGTTATTTTTCAGGACACACTACAGGACCCAGAATGCTTTGCCCCGAGATGGGCGTGGGATGTGTTAAAACTGTGGGTGTGTCCTTTTGCATCAGTCGAGCCTCTGAGGAAGAAGCAATCTGCTTTGAAACGCGTAAGGCTTTTCGACATGCTGTAATCCCTACAGCGTTGGGAGATGTTTGTTCCTAATAAAGGATTGTGACACCAACCTTTGCGAGTGCGTTTCCAAGAAAGGGACACCTGGAGCTGGAATATATATATATATATATATATATATATATATATATATATATATATATATATATATATATATATATATATATATATATATATATATAGAAAAAAGTAACCCCCTACGTCCCCGACACTCTTTCCTGCGTTAAATAGTTGTCACCACTTCCCCACCAATTCGAGGCATCAATCCCTATATGATTTTAGTTATGAAAACCAGCTAGACTAAAAACAACTGGGGGAAAAAAATATATAACAGACTGCGTGAAATGGATGGAATGAGGAAAGGTAAACACAGGAGACTACCTGTAAAACACATGCACACTTATGGAGTTAAACTAGGCTGCCACACTTTTCTATACCAATTAATTCTTCTTTACATGTATAATCTTGAATCGATTGGTATACACTTTCTTGCTACCTAGTGCATTTAGCTATTTTCCGCACTACAAATGTAATCTTAGGGAGCCGGTTTATGGTAAACAAAAACGAACAAAAAAAGTCTAACAATATTGTTTAGAGGTCCAGTTAGGCTGAAAAGCTGCATGTGGCCCTTTGGTCACAATCTGTAGCATTTCCTTTACTCTCCAAATAGCCTCCGACAGCCCAGTGGTGTCCCTCAGAACTCTACTCTTTCTCTGCTGCTTTTACACCCTGCGATATGTCTGCTTACTCATTCTTATGCCTCATTTCTTTACAGATGATACAGGTTATGAGGAGGCCCTAGAAAGAAAAAGAAAAAAGTAACCCTGTATGTCCCCGACACTCTTTCCTGCGTTAAATAGTTGTCACCACTTCCCCACCAATTCGAGGCATCAATCCCTATATGATTTTAGTTATTATTTTAGTCTAGCTGGTTTTCATAACTAAAATCATATAGGGATTGATGCCTCGAATTGGTGGGGAAGTGGTGACAACTATTTAACGCGGGAAAGAGTGTCGGGGACGTACGGGGTTACTTTTTTCTTTTTCTTTCTAGGGCCTCCTCATAACCTGTATCATCTGTAAAGAAATGAGGCATAAGAATGAGTAAGCCGACATATCGCAGGGTGTAAAAGCAGCAGAGAAAGAGTAGAGTTCTGAGGGACACCACTGGGCTGTCGGAGGCTATTTGGAGAGTAAAGGAAATGCTACAGATTGTGACCAAAGGGCCACATGCAGCTTTTCAGCCTAACTGGACCTCTAAACAATATTGTTAGACTTTTTTTGTTCGTTTTTGTTTACCATAAACCGGCTCCCTAAGATTACATTTGTAGTGCGGAAAATAGCTAAATGCACTAGGTAGCAAGAAAGTGTATACCAATCGATTCAAGATTATACATGTAAAGAAGAATTAATTGGTATAGAAAAGTGTGGCAGCCTAGTTTAACTCCATAAGTGTGCATGTGTTTTACAGGTAGTCTCCTGTGTTTACCTTTCCTCATTCCATCCATTTCACGCAGTCTGTTATCCGTGTACTTTTGACCCCTGTGTTGTTGCCAGCCCCCACTTGCTGCCCGTGTTGCTGCTTACCACCTCCAGCCCTCCTTGTTCCATTCCACTGTTGCTGAATCCGTTGTGCTCTGTGTTGGTGCTTGCCCTCCGTGTTGGTGCTTGCCCTCCTGTCCAGTGTTGTTACTTGTACACCCATGTTTGCTGCATGCCCTCTCGTCGTTTTGTTGCTTGCCCTGTGGTGTTTGTTGCTTACCCAAGCCTGCAGTGGTTGTTGCTTTCCCTGTGGTGTTTTGCCCCCCCCCCAACCCTCCGCACTGCGTTTTGTTGCTTGTCTCCCATGCGTTTATGTGCCGCCCTATCGGAACCCCTTTTCAGAGGACCATGGGGCACACTGGTTACAGGGCTCAACTGTGGGGATTGAGTTATTTTACTCCTGATGTCCTGGGGGGGGGGCTACTATGTGCAACTGGTCCTAGTACCCCTTTTAAACTTGACTGTCAGTGGGAGACATGAACAAACAGTGGAAGGCTTCCTCTGGGGATGGTGGGGTGAGGGGGAATACAGATCAGTGAACATGGCTCATAACTCCGCACTCAGCAGCAATAAATTAGTGTACAGCCAAATGCTTACTATTATAACCAAAAGAAGTATGTTAATTCTAACTCTACTTATTCAAAGGAAAATTATGGCACTCAGCACATTTCCCCATTGAGGTCAGGGCGCTATTGTCTCAGTGGCTAGTCCTTGTCCCACCTCTTCTTTCTATGTGATCGGGGTTAATCGGGTTCACTGGGGTCCGCATCCAGGGAATGCTTACTATCAACCTGTATATCAAAAGTCCACACTGACTCTTCAGGTACAGTCAAAAGTGTCTTCGCTCCGTAACCCTATGAGGAGCGAGTCCCCCAGGGTCTGCTAGGCCGTAACAAGTCTTTCCTGTTCTGGCAGGTAGAAAGTGTGTAGCGTCTTGGAGGGTTCCCCGTCCGCAGGTACTCTCAACAGCTCCGGTCCTGCTCAGGCGAGTCGGCTGTATGTGGACTTAGCAGCAGCACTCGGCATGGGCAGGCTCTCTCCTTAGCATATTCCATTGTGCTTTAGCAGTGGTCACAGGTGTTTCCGAGCTTCTTCTGCAGGCTAAATTTCCATGGAGATGGAGGGGTGTTTCCAACGCTACTAATCATGATCCCGCTGAGGTGAGGATGTACCCATGGCGTCCTTGCTCGGTCCACGGTCTGTTGCAGTTCTCATTGTTCCTGGCCACCTATGAGTTACAGCTGCTCACAGTTCACCGACTCCCACCCAATCCTCATGGCATATTTATTCCCTGCAGTCCCTCCTTGCATACAAGGTTGCTGCACCACTGCCAAGTAAAGCTTTGGCCCTTACTGCACGGCAGTCCTTACCACAGAGGCCCCTCCTGGCATACGAGGTCGCCACTATGGTGTAGCGCAGGCTTCAGCCCTGATCACCATGCTTGCTCTGTACTACACTACACTCTTCATGTACTGTACTCCTCGCAGGGACACATTCACCTAGAAAACACACTCCTCATGCATGCACTGCATAGTACTACATCTTTCAAGTACTGCTATCCTCGCAGTTACGCATGCACCTAGTACATGCGTTAATCATGCACACACTGTACTGCTCTGCCCCTGTATTGTACCCTTCCCAGAACCAGTGCGGTCACCAATCCTGCACAGCACTTCACATCTAACTGATGTAGGCTGTAGGGCGAGTTAAGCACACAGCAGCATTACTTGGAAAAAAAAAGCGTGTAGGTCTCACTTCTGTGGCATCGGTTAAAAAGGACCTTTTTACTTCCACTGATCGCTACATGGTATACTGATTAACTCTGGGTGAATGCAGTAACCTTCCACCACTTTGAGGGTAGCACTTGGGCACCACCCCTCTCATTCCAACAAGAATACAATCCATGAGACATGCCTATGTCATGGCGCACACGCATGAGCTGTGTTTTACCTATGACAACAAAATAATCATTGGAGATCGAGACAACTGTACAGCTGGGCACTCAGGGCAGGGGTACACGTCCATTACGATTGATGCAGAGCAATTTCCATCCCAACATGCCCCTTTATGCGTTATGTTGCTTGCCCTCCCATCTGATGTTGCTTGCCACATCTGCCCTCCCTCGAGTCCCAACGGCAGAAAAGGCGCTATAACTCGGCCAGCGCTGGCCGGTTCATATCACTGGTTTTTTCCCTAACTTTCAGCTGAGCTGCACAGCCCCCACACTGCTGTAGATTCTGTAGAACATGGCTGATACACATAGAAAAAGCCAATTGACTTTTCCAATGCTTGTTAAATTCCACCCCTCACGCTCATTAGGCGAAGAAAGGGAAGTTTAGTGTCATGTACTGTTCTGTACACAAGTAACATTTTAAAGGACCGTGTCCTTCACCGACCCTACTTTCTTCCGTTCTGGTACGTGAGTATGGGTGGGTAGAAGGGACAGTGGCATGACGTCACATGTTACTACCTGCTTTAGTTCTAATTTGTTCGATGGCATTGTGTGGAAGCCATACACATTCACGGGGTTTGTTATCCGTTCTTTAGGGGCGGCAGTAACGGAAGTGGGCCCTCTGTAGAGCTGCATTTCCACGTTGAAGCAGTGACGAGGGCGCCGAGCTTCACGTTACGCTGTGTGCTGGCTGACAGGAAGCTTTTGTTCTTTCCCCGGTCTCTAAGAGACAGTGCTGCGTAATGCTCAGGAAATCCTCGGCGTGCAGGTTATCGCAAAGACCCGCTTCATTGGTCGAGCCCTGACGCCTCCCTGCGATGGCGAACTGTAATCTCACCCTGAGCCCTTCTAGGCGGCCTTTTGCTGCCTTCTAGGCGGCCTTTTGCTTCTCAGGAATATTTTAATTGTCTGTTTCTTTTAATGTTTGCAGCCGACACACACACACCTCTTTGACAGCGGGAGTAGCTCAAGCTCGTTTTGGAGCCCACCTTCCCCCTGGGTTCTTCCTCATCCGTTTTATACTTTTTCTGTCCTTTGGAGCCTCTCCAAAAGTTACCGAGTATCTGTTTCCGATCACGAGCTGTATATACATCAACAGACTTGTGTTAATCTAATTGGCTCATCCCACAGATGGCCCTGCTAACAACGGCACTGCTGTGCTTTGTAAACTTCACAGCATAGTGCACATTTCTAAGTCCGCACATACCATCCGGTCTTTTAGAAGAATTGAATGTTATTTACATTTTCATCTATTGCAGTACAATGATGCTGCTCCTATAACGCATGTTCAAATATTGGGTTTTGTGAGCTTGTTTTTGCACTGACTGCGTGAGATGTGTACTCTTTGCTAGAGTTCAGTCAGGGTACACCGCAAGCTAGGTTTCTGTTTTGCAGCAGTAGTGTAACAAAGCATCTAGTTTCCTATGCACACTTGTCCATGTTTGATATCTCTGTATCGTTTCTCCTGAGAAAATTGAAGTATTCTGAAATGCCCCAGTGGACTTCAATTTTGTGAAGCTGCCTGAAGAGGTATTACGTAGAGGTACTGTGGTGATTTGATCACAGACTACCTTAGATCTGGTAGAGACCTCTTTAGCTTTTTGCCATTCTCATTTTTTTCCATAAAATCGTAATAAAGTATTCCAATGTACATACAATGTCTTTCACTCAGCCCCCTTACTCCTCTGGTCCATGCAAATGGTATTCACATTTGGCTTACGCCCACCACAGCATGTATAGCATGTGGTAATGGGTGAGTAACCTTCAGCCATCGCCTCCTTCTACTGTGAGTCCTTTACCCTGTGCTCTGTGCTGTGGTAATACTGTCTCTAGCTCAGATCTAAAATGAGAAAACCGACCAAGGAGGAAACCAAAAGAAGGACAAACCATCTTCTCCGGGAGGAGAGGCGTCAGTACAATGCAGAATCCAACTCGGATTAATTCATATTTAAGTATGGGAATGTTTGTAGAAAGAGCGTTTAGAGGAGGATTTAAAATTTGTGTCCCAAGGTGAGCTAAGGATACTTTGTCTCTAGGGCACAAGGTTAACAAGCATTTACAAAACTACTCCGTTTCTACGCTAAAATGCAGAGCTATTAGCTTTGTTTATGCTTGTTTTCCAGTTCCACACATGTACATGTGTCAAGAAGGCCAAAGAACTAATGGGAACAGATGCACTCTAATGGAGTGCGCTATGCCAAAGATAGTTTCCTCAGGTACTAAGCTGAAAGATATGTCATCTATTCATAAAAATATGACACCAAAATGCTCCTAGGTGGTGTGAACACAAGAATAGGGAGTAAAGCTTGCATATCGTGGGCAAAAAAGCGATAGAACACAAAGCTGTCCAGTCGTGGACAAGAGGCTGACCCAAATCCTGCACGGAGTGTATTGGAAACAGCAGATCTGGCCAGCAGACAGATAAGACTGTATGGAGCTGAGACCTAAAAATGAAGTGAAGACTGGAGCGGTTAGGACCTTGTGTTTCTTCCTGATATGATCAACGTGTGTTAGCCTTTCCTAAGCACCTCTCTAGGTCTGGGCTTTCGTCAATGCAAGGGGCCTACATACACCATAATAAATGTTTCCTCAGGCAAGCATATAACATAACAGTGCTGATACCAAAAGGTTATGTGACTATGTCATCAATACAGTGATGTGACCTTGCCATGGGCAGCCAACGCACACAATGTAATGATATACACATTATCGTATGACCAGATGACCACTGCAGACATGCCCACATTGCTTATTATTACAACTGTATGGATGCACTTGTAAATACATGGTGCCTCCAGATGCCCTTTACCACAAAGGGAGGAGCCAGGACCAGTAATCCTAGAAACACAGAAAGACCGGTACTATGGTCATCAGTCTGATAAGTACACAGATCAGGGTTACTTTAATCTTCACATCAAACCTGTGATCTCTTAGCAGCAATACCAATTTTAATTGTTTCTCAACAGCCTCAATCTTTTAAGACATAAGATATGCAAAGACTTTGTAAGGAAAATGCATAATTCAAATTAAGGAACACTTTGCTTGCGTCTTTTTGCTGTGTGGCTCACGTATAGATAACTGTGAGTGTGTTAAAATTAATGGCAACATATCCCTTCTTTCTCAGTCAATTGTGGCTTGAAATAAATAACATGCCCATGTAGGTCTATCTTCCTGTTCTGCTGAATGAAAGTGAGAGAGAATATTAGTAGTGCTCTATTAACCCTGCAGAATACAAATGTGCAGGAAACTTTAGATCATGGCTTTTAAAGTTAATTTCTGCTTTCTGAGTTTGTAATGATCTGGTTCCATGTCCTATACGTGCACACTATTTTGCTTTAAGAACACACTCTTAATTGTGTGGCACATGATTTTGGTCAGCAGATTGCAGGCTAAGAATGTACCTTTTTTTCTAATGCTGACAAAGTAGGCACAAGCTTTTTTTAAAGGGCTTTTTTTTTGCAAAAAAACGATGGATTTAGGCCCAGATCTCTGTACTGGGGGGAATGTATGACATTGTTCTGCATTCTGTCCATCAATTGTTGTTTTTGCATTTGTCACCCCGAGTGGGATGGGTATGCTCAGACGTGAGTCCCATGCTCTCCACACCACTGGAGTCAAGCTATCCAGGCTGATGAAGGCTGATAGCCAGAAACCGGTCCTTGGATGCTTGATTCCGGTCCAGGAAAGACATGGCTTGGCAGTTCGGGCTGGACTGTTCCCATCAGGCACAGGGTCAAGACTGATTTGCATATAGCCATGTCTGACCAGGGGTGGTGTGGAGTGCAAAAAAACGATGGATTTAGGCCCAGATCTCTGTACTAGGGTGAATGTATGACATTGTTCTGCATTTGTCCATCAATTGTTGTTTTTGCATTTTTTTTTTAAGGCATTCACTTTTGAATTTGATCCGGTCATCAATAGGAAGATAATCCAACGATCGTCAGAGGGTTGGGACATTACCTTTTCTTGTCCTCCTAACCGGGCTCAAAAAGATACATCCACGTCACTCAAATCCCTGTACTGGCTCCCCTGCGAAGCAAACATTCAACTAAAAATTGTCTGCATGACGCATAAGGCTCTCCACCACAACACCCCTAACTATCTTGTCCAAAAAACTCTTAACGATCCTGCGGCTCCAGACCATCCAGAAGCTCCAACTCCCTTCTGAAAGTTCAGGTTCCACAAGAAGAAAACCTACAACCGTGCATTCTCTGGGATTGCCCAAAGAATCTGAAACCCATTTCGTCCTGAAATCAGAATTAATCCCTTGGTCTTATCATTCAAGAAAAAAGGCAAAGAATTAATTAGGAACACATTTCTTCCCTAGATCACATGACCCTTATCTCCCCTGTTCACTCACAGGATTAAGTATTCTCTGGGTACCTTACGCACTCTTCCACGCAGTAGCGACCTTAAACCCCACCTCCTTCACAAAACTGCCTGAACTCCGACAATATGTTATTAATAATGAAGGTTCTGTCATTCAACTGTTAATGAATCTGTATTGAATGTGATATGGCAGATTTTACCACTCTGCACAAAGTAATTTTGTAAAGCAATTCCCTGCAAGGGTCATGTTTGCGCTATGAAAAGTTATTTAAATAAATAAGTGTCATTGCTGTACTTTGAATGATGTAGTTGAAAAAATACCTCGTAGTGACTTTTGTAATTTACGTTCAGTCGCTTTAGCACCAACGATGGGACTGTTTATGTTTAGGAATGTAATTAAGCACCAGCTGAAGTTAGTGGCGATCAATTAAGACTGTTTTAGTTGCTCTTTCTTCTACAATATGAAGGATAGATTTTTTCAGTCGAGCCCTAAGATTATTAACTTTGTCAGTACTGAGAACAGAAACAGTAGAAAACCTCATCAAGAAGGTGCTATCAAGAATGCAGTTTGTAACCTTTCGCAGGCTAGAGAGTATTACGTTGCCCTGCTACCATTTAGTTGCAGCATTTGTTTCTCATTTTGGACTTCATCTCAGAAACTCTGCATGACCTGCTTAAAATGACTAGGTTGGGTCCGCATAAGCCTGTCAGTCAGTGGATTTAAAAGCTTATTTGAGAGCTAAATGACCAGTGTCTTATCAGAAAAAAAGTAGGTAAGCATGTGATGGCATTATCAGCTAATTGTCGGTCAGGGTCGATAGTCTGTGCATTTAATATTAAATCCTGTTTTAGCAGTCACAGCGGGTATTTCATCTCTTAATTTGATGATGATATCCCTAAAGGCAATAAACAGGATTTTGACTAAACCTGTTAGTGGGAGTCCATATTGATGGTGTTGAGCTTTTCTGCTGAAGTGCCGAGCTTTGTGCATAAGTCTTTGCATTTCCAATTACAGTGTGCCGAATAATTTTCTTTTTCACAAAGATCGTTTTGTAATATATCCGCTTATTTCTGCACAGCAGATGACTTTACTTTCTGGGGTTTCTCTTTAGTTCTTTTTTTTTTTTTGTTTGTTTTTTTGTTTGTTTGTCTTTACCTCTATCGAAATTTGTAGGAGCAGTGGGCTTGATGGGTTTATTGTCTTCATACACATTGTGTCGGTAAATATACTGTTGATGAGAAGGAAGCTGTTGAAAAAGATAGGGCAAGACCATTAACTTGTTGCCCTATCTGTACGTAAATTGTGGAATTGTAGATCCAGGAAAAAAAGAAATTCATTTTTAGGTCTCGGCCTGATCCAGCGCATGCGCTGGTCTTGCCGAGACATTTAGTAGCTGCTTTGAAAAGTGCTACTTTCCTGGCGACCAGCGTAATATCACGCGCACAAGCTAGTGGCCGGCAAGGTAGCACTTACGGTGACGCGCGTGCGCACCACTCGCGTTATTTTTTGCGAAGGCGCTTGGCGTGCGCTTGTTAATAAATGCAGTGATCTCAAATGATGTACTAATTTGAAACACTACTGCATGGTAAATAATTCGCTTTTTTGAATTAGGAAGAAACTTTGTCATATTTTCACGTTAGTTCATAATTTACATGCCAAATATTTTCAGGGCTGGTGCACGGGCTCCTAGAGCCAAACCAGACCCTGGCTTGGCTCTTCCTGTTAATAAATTGCCTTTACTTTTGCCTCTATCAGTCTAGCCCTTAGAGCGGGCAAGCACACGGGAGGCACAGGTTGCTTTAGGGCAGCAGTGACGGCCTATGTGGCGTGGGACAGTAGCACACCACGATTGAACAAAATCTGCCCCGCCCGCCCGTTGTAGTGTCATGGGGTGCTTGCTGACCCATCCTCCACTTCATCTCCCCTGTTTCAACCCGCTACCATTTCCGTGTTTCACCTTAACCCGCTGACCCACCTTGCCTGTACTTCCAGACCTAGTTTCGGGAAGCCCCTGCATGTGCCCCCAGGCTGTCTGTCTTGCGCCCAGTCTCCTTCACACCATCGTGTCAGATCTAGAGCATGCACATTGAACGAACCCCTAACATTCCGCAATTGGTTATGTCTGATGGGAGGCTGCCTTCTGCTGGTGAGTAAAAGAAGAGGCCCGAGTGTAACACTTGCTGATAGCAAGGATTTGTTACACTTATATCACCTTTCTAATAATAAAAATATCATATTGATTGTATCGCTCCATTGCGGATGGTGTACGAAATAGAATGTTGTTGTGCCATTTGACAATAATTTACTACGAATGTTCAGGATGCAGAATGTCTGTGATACCGGCAGAGCTGATCATGTCAGACTTGCTTGATAATATTGTAAAGTACAATCCTGCAGTAAAGGACGTTGGTGCGCACGCCAGTTCTCATTAGAGAACAGCCATACATAGATTTGTTTTATAAACAGGCATTTACCTTGAATAGCACCCAAGTGTTGAGATTGCATGTTCCAGGAGTGAAGGGCACAGGCTCCGAACCCCAGGCCTCCGGGGCGGAACGCAATGCTGTGGGAATGCATCACGTGTGGCAGTAGATGCTCATGAGCCTTTTCCGGGAGATAGTGACAGGGTTTTTGGCGCCATATAATCTGACCTCTCCTTCGAGTGGCGGGTCACACAAGAATCACAAGGATGCACGTCGAGACACCGAGGATGAGCGTCGTGCGCGAGCGCGGAAAGACGGGGCGACTGCCGCTTCCTTCCATCAGCAGTGGTTTACTTTGCATCATTCAGTAATCTGTAAGCACCAGTCTGTGGCGATATGAAGACAGGCAGATGTACGCGTGTAACCAAGTGAAGATACTACGAGTAGCAAAGTACACCAACAGCAGAGGCGTTTGAGGAAAGGCTAATATGAACAATCTACCTCTAGTTCCCCGCACTTAATTCATTTGCAAGAACGGAGTTTTAAAAAACGCTGCTTTACAAAAGTTTCGCTCCCAGAGGCCGGCGGAGCAGGGGCGAAGGGAGTTGCCTTATCTGACGCAGCTGGTTCTCTTTGCGACGTTGCAGGAGTTCCAGCTCGGGTTTGCAGTAGAGTAGTTGACTCCTTATTCTGGTCTTTTGAAGACCAACACCTTTTTGGAAACGTTTTAGGTAGCGCAGTAGTGTCTTTAGTGAAAGGGTGGGGGGTGTATAGAGCATCACCCACCCTAAGAGAGGAGCATTCTCTGACTGATAATAAGGGACTTCAGTCAGGTGTGCTTGTGTCTATCAAGTATCACCAGGATTCGCGGAATTTGCGTGGCTGCATGTGTTTCTGAACCCTACACTGACCCCTACGCCTCCCTCCTACGTACCAGTGCTTAGGAGGAATAATGGCTCTATAATGACTTCCTGCTGGAAGACCTCTCTGAGTTTAACGCTACTTTTCGCATTTTCTTGCCGAGACAGTTTTACTTGATTATTTTCATCGGCTGCTTTTAGGCTCAGACACAGAACCTGAAAATAACAAGCTTTGGCATAGCCAATAGGTCTCGCCTTTGGGACCTTATAAGTGTTTAGCCATGCAACAGTTAATGTTGTTGCAGTAAGGATATTGTGCTGTGTAACTAAGTACTTATAAGGTCCCAAAGGCGAGACCTATTGGCTATGCCAATGCTTGTTCTTATCTTCCTTACTACCAGATTTGTATGATCTTGGATATTTACTGCAACCGGTTCTACTGTCATTAAAATCAAGAAATAGAAAGGTATGATCAGGTCGGAGAAAATTCAAGTGACTGGCTCCTCAAGGAAGAGTCAAATACATGCTGGAGGTCAAGACATTTCAGATCATATAACCAATATTTTTGTTTAACACATGTACCCAGAGAATGTAATAGTCTGACTGTAGCTAAGTAAGCAGCACACGAGCACTCAACAGTGGCCATTTTGGGGGCAGCGTTTTTTTCAAAACTCATTCCAAGGTGGAAGTCCTTGCGTACACATGCATTTCAGTACATAAGCCGTCATTTTGGAAGTACATTTATACTAGATTGGCTGTTTGAAAATGGAAGACAACCATTTTTTAACTATACATTTAAAAAAAAAAAAAAATTCTATGTGGTAATGCAAAAAGCTGCTGCTGTGCACGTGCCAAAATTTGAGGAAACAAAAGAAAGCACCAAGGGTTATCATGGCTAAGGACGAGGGATCAACAATGAGCAGGGGATTGGTCCAGTAACATTATACAGCGGCCAGGCTTCCACCAAAATGTAAAAAATGAAAAACAGAATGGCATGATACGAGGGATGGCGGTGCACTGTATGAGGTGTATGGATTTATGGTGTTGCGAGTAAAGATAGGGATTGAAAATTGTATGCTCACAAGGAGCACAGTCAACCAAATAAAAATACAAAGTTCCCTGATGTTGGCAGGTAAAGGATACATCTCATTCAATGGTAAAGGGACAGTACCACACAAGAAGAAAGTCAAAATAAGAAATAACAAACAAAGTTGTCAAAGTATAGGAAAGCGTTCGAAAACAAAGCTCGCTCTATGTATTATAGTGTATTTGGAGATAATCCATCTTCGACAACAGATAGCTAAAGCTGTTAGTAGGCAATACTCAGACCAATTCTACTCCAAGCAATCCTTTTCGGCTCTTCCACCCATTTAAGCCAGTCTCATCCATCCACCCTCTAACGCAGGCATAGAAATGAGACCAACATCGTAGAATAGCTTCAGCTTCCATTGCTTGCTGGGAGCAAGTGACTCCTGTTGCAACATAGCAATGTCAATGTGCACTGGAGCATTACGCTCCACAACAGAAGTTTCTGTTTTATAGAGGGACTTGTAATGCAGTTGTTTACTTCCTTATCCACAGCTCATTTATTGTAATTCCAATTCCTTTGTGCACTACCTCGCCCAGAGTTAAAAATTGTTACTTCCTAAATCATTTTTATGTCCTGATGATCTCATCTGGTGCAAATGTGCATTGTTTGTGGCTCTGCATCCTTCTCTTGCGCACCAAAGTGCTGATTCTTTCTAACATTATCTCACTCCTTGCTGCCATTCAGCAGAACGAAACCTACTTTTAACGTCTTTGGCATACATCTGTACAGATGGCTGTTCACACTGACCCATAACGTGATCCAGCTGACCACTTCCCAATATAATCCTTCACAAAACACTACATACATCTACTTCAACATTGCTGCCTGCTGTCCAATAGAATCTTTCTATGAACATTGCGAAGGTCAAACCAATGCAGTCTCAACGGACCACTTTGACTTCTTCAAGAACTATGTAAGGTGTCCTGAATTTGAAAATCGCCCTTGGTCATACAAAATGTTGAGGATGTAGTAGGCAAATGAGCTTAACAGTTGGACATGGATATCGATGTATTATTGCGTGGAGTAAAGAGCGTCACTTAAGGCATCACTATTCTGAAGCTTCAATGATTCTCTATTCGATCAGTGATTTATTCACTGTAAATGAAAATGTATGATTGGAGCAATTATGTTTCTGTTATCTTTTTTACGCAAGAAGACAAGTAGTTTTATGAATAACTTGTGAAAGTTCAGTTTGATATAAACTGAGCACCTGCCCTGAAGGGGGTTGCTTCTGGTTTCTCAGTTGTCTTGAAACCCTCACTTGTCTGTACTCAAGAATGATCACTTCTGACTAGTCCGTTCCCACAAACGGCTGCTTCTGCTGTTTTCAAGAACCAGCAATTACCTTATGACGCACAGGGCAGGCACGTGAGCGACATCACACAATCTGCTTTCATGAAAAGAACGTTGAGTGACAACATTTCTCAGTTTGAGTAGTGCAGATGAAGCCGTCCATTATACGCATCTTAGGTTAATGTAGGTTCTCGTTCACTTCCCTATGCAAATGTACGTTTCCTAACATTATTGATGGGCACTGGGAGAATGTTCAATGCCCACAGGTCTTTCACGAACGCAGAAGTGCCACAAGTGTAGCTGATTTTTGGACCATAGTTTTAGGGGCAGGTGTATGGGCTTCCTTGGCGGGGTCCTGTAGATGTTCGTGAAAACGAACATTCTTAAGTGGGGTGATGACCAATAATTTGAAGGCGCCAACTTCTGTGAAGGGAAAGTGCACATCTGTGCACTCATTCTTTATGCAGAGTCGAACATATGGTTGCAGTTCTGTCTGTGCAAATTGTTCACATCCATTCTCAAGGAAATCTGCGACCGTTTAGATATCTTTGACTCGTGGAATTCTTTTAGCAGTGTTAATGCTTTACTTTTTTTAAAATTTGAAACCGTTATTGGTATTAGCTTCCATAGTATATGCTGATCTTGAAATAGGAATGTTGTTAAATCTGGTTTTGTGTAGTGAATCTCCCATTAATATAGCTTATGGATTTTTTTTTAATAGTATTGTAAGTAAACCGTTTTGCCGTGCAATAACATTTTCAGTCTTCACATTCTAATAGTCCAGTAATTCTGCATTGACCGAATTCTATATTTGGGCACAATGTCAATGTGTAACGAGGGTGATAACTGAGCCGTTCAACCTGCTCAACAGGAAGTGGTAACATACATACTGCGCTCATGAGATGCACCGCTGCTCACCACTTCCTTTGACCGAATATTTAGAAGAAAACAAAATGTTAGTTTTTATTTGCAATGGTTAGGCGCTGGTTCTTAAGTTCAAATATTTTCTTTCACTCCTGAAAAATATGGAACTAAATGGGATAGACACATTGAAATAACAGTTGGTCCTTTACTGTCAGAAATATGCTTGCTTTAATGCAAGGAACAAGTGTAACTTTAAGAGGCCAATTATGCATTAAAACAGCACAGAGTATGGTAGTTTTATATTATTTGTGTTTATATTATAACAAACTGTATTGAGTGCAAACCCATGTAGTATTTCTTTATCTACTGCCCGACGGCACTGTTAGGAAGTAGTTCTGTCAACTTTCCAAGTTAATGCCTGTGGGTGAATCTCGCTTATTTTTTCAGACATAGTATCTTCTATAGTTTGTAATCTTTTACTCTGGTCCCTCAGTTTCTTTGACTCAAGTCTTCCACCAGTTACCTGGGCTGGTGTTCTACTCACACGATCAGATTAGTTGATGTTTTTGAGCATCTATAGCTTTAAGTAGATGTTGTGGTTATGTGCAGGTGATATGGCAGGCACCCAATAAAATAAAATGGGGCAAAGTCAATAGGTCTGACATGGGCAAATCTGTGTGGTGGATACACTTTTTTTTGTTATGAGCATATGCCATAAAAAATAAATGAAACCACTTAAACGTGGCTGCCAAATATTTGTAATAAAAAAAATGTACATAACATTTTTAATTTTTTTTTAAATAGCCCAATATGCATGCTTCATAGTGGGACGATGCAATTAGATCCATTACAAAACCCCTTTTTAGTTTTAATGCATATCTAAGTAACATTTGATTCTTAATAGCACAAAGGAAAGGCACTATTGGCTTTGAATTTCTGTAACCTAAAGACCGTTTAAACACACAAGGATGACAAAAAAGAAAGGAAAGAAACAAAATTGACAAAGTATTGATCCATTGGCCCTTGCACTGAAATGGACTTTTTTAGGCATATGTGCATATGTAGTCCTACAAAATGATGTTGCTCATAGTGCAAGAGAGCCAATGGTTGAAGTGGGTGGAGCCATTAATTTTCCCATACTGTATATAGTGTTGGGTGGAAACAAAATATGAATGACAGTTGAACAAACTAAGGGATGAAGACGACCAGCCACATCCATGTATGTATGTTTATTATTTTTTTTGATTACGGGAGGCTTGCGAGACAGCTAAATCTCTCTAGATCAGATTTACGAAGGTACTAACCTGTTCTGCAAATCTTGTAATGAGGTCTTCAAACTTATGTGACGTTTTCTTGAATGTGGAGCATAGGATGGTTCAATTACTGGCTTTTAAAACATGATGGAATCGTGGCAGGAATACAGAAATAATTGGGGGAAACCTAGCTGGCGCTCAGCTTGCTTCTTAGTTTGAGAATTTGATGGATACTGAGTTTCAGACATGACTATTTTCCATGTGCGTTGCAGAGATAGGTTTGTGTGGGGTTGTATTCTCACCTGCTTCTATCCTCACTTGGTAATGGGCTAACTTTTTAACCACAAATGTTTTTCATTGCACATGTTAACGTCACCGGTGACTGCACGCAGCCCTGCTCCTCCTTTTCAAGACACCCCACATGGCACCTTTTTGGGACAGAATGATGTTTGCAGCACAAGTAAAGCATAGGCTGACTGTGTGCTGCATCATGCATCCCTAATTGGGGTATGGAGTAGATAGAACATATCGTGACGGCACAGTAAAGGGGGGGCAATGTTGTAGATGGTCAGTTTTTATGGAGGAATTAGTCATTTATGCTTACAACTTCGTACTTCAAAACTGATACTTATTTTTCCTCCCGTTTTTTTTAGGTATAGATTTCAAAATCCGAACAATAGAATTAGAGGGAAAGAAAATAAAACTGCAAATTTGGTAAGTTTTCTAAACGATGATCTCGTTGTTTCTTGTTTTCACAAAGATTAGTACATTTGTCCAGTATAGGTCAACGTGTTTGAAATTGAAACTATTTCAGAGTTTTCAGAGGTCCGAGGAGCTCATGGATTTTTCTGTGTCCCTCTGATAACGCCTTCATTGGCTGTAGCAGTAATAGTTTCTCACAATGACTGGGAATTTTTTGACTAATTACGGAGAATCTGGTCACCCGTCTGTCATGCATGCACTCTTCACAAGTAACCATAAAGCGAGAGTGGATAACTCGTAGTACTACCCATCTGCATCTTTCACAATTGTGAAGAAAGAGGCTGTAAAAGCAACAGCACCCCCATCTTGCCATGACAAGGTGTCCATTTGTCTGTAGCTAAAGATAAAAGATGCTGAGAATACTTGGTGTTGCGAAACACTCTTCTAACAGAATGTTAGAGATATTTCTTTGTATTATTGGAATGGAGACAGAAAGGGAGACCACCATTGTTGCTGAGACTGTGAATCGTGCACGAAGGCAAACAGTAATGTAATATAAAGCAAACACAAGGAGACGATGGATGGAGCCCCCAGTCACAGATCTGGGTTGAATCCATCATAGTTTTTCAGCTCACTTCGCCACCCCAGTTCAGACCCAGCTATATGCAAATCAGTCTTGACCCTGTGCCCCATGGGAACAGTCCAGCCTGAACTGCCAGGCCCTCCCTGTGTTTGTAATGTAATATAAGGCACTGATAGACATTAAACCCTGACAGAAACTGATGTTGGTATGAGATCGAGGCATTAAATGGACGGTTTGTTTGAAAAAAAATCATATAAACCTCCACAGTGATTATGCTAATCTTCAGGTTACTTTTAGGAGTACAGCATTGGTTTAAAAAAAAAGCGCAGTCCTTCAGAATAAGTTCCATTTCATAGTCTTGTACAGTTTGCCTTTTACTGTCTAAAGGGTCTGTGTAGATTACTCTTTTGTTTTACATTTGTGGCTTTCCTCCTTCACCTTATGCAGAACAGATCACATTATCACCAATAGAGTGGTTGTTATGCTGAAAATATTTGGTGATGTGTTAAGTGTCTCCTATGTCTGATAAGTTAGTGTCATTTATCTACTTTCCCATTTCGTGGTCATGCCTACTTAAGGTCAAGCCTGCTCCGTCTGATCACTTAAAATTATGGGATTGTAATTAATATGGTACATTATTGTACATTTGTGATCTTAACATATTTCTTGTATTCCCTGAGTGATGGTGCCTGGTGCACTCTGCACTAATTTAAGATTTTGTGAAATCGGACGGGACCAAAAGCATTTGTGATTATGTTGGTAACTTCTTTTGAGTTGTTGTTTTGACCAGATCTTTTGAAAGTGAGAAGTAGCTTGGTTACTGGAGTTTCATTCTCACCAACCAGTCAGTGGGCAGTTTTGGTTATTGAATTTATCTGTTTATCTTGTTTGTATACCAAGCTCTATTTTTTGTCATCAGATATTCTCTTTAGAGCATTCCCAGGCCTAATCATTTGTTTTTAGAATGGCTGCTTGATATTCTACAAACCTGTATCATGAAGTTGTAGTTTGATATCCTGAGAAGATATATGGAAAGCTTTATATTGCATTTCTGGGTAGTATCTGTATTGTAGGAATGAGTATGTGTCTCTTGATTTTTGTAAATCTGAGTGTTCAAAGTAACCAGTAAACGAGTTTGTTTGTTTGTGATGTGCTATGGGCCCGATTTCATTGTACACTAGTTCAGCCAGTGCTAATCAGACAAAGCCAAGTTCAAGAGACCATTTGCTCTGGACACTGTATGTGTGCGTGTGTTGCTATGATAGCAGATTTTACTGGAGTTGCGATTAGGGTAACATTATGGATGGCTGAAGGGGTTGCATTGGGGTGAAGGGTGTAGTAAAAGAGTATGACATGGGCGTTGTTGGAATAAGGGTTTTTGTTCTGGTTGGATTAAGGGTAGGAAATGGCTTTGAATGCTTTGTTTTGGGTTGGCCGTGGTGGTTGTAAGGGATGGTGGGTGTAGGTATGTGTGGAGAAGGGTTAAACATTATTACGTACGGGGTTGCCACTGTGAATTGGCAGGGATATAATGGTATACGGGGAAAAAAGGTTTGCATTAAAAGGGTGCAACAGGTAGAGATTAGGATAAGACTTGACGCAGGTCTATTTTCGGTACACAAATGCAGTGACGAAAAAAATCTGACCATTACATTTTTTTATTTTCTATTGCTCTAGATTATATCTGTGTATGAGTTTCACAGTTTGAATCATAAAAGATTTTGTAAATGTAAACGTGTTCGTATATAAAGATGCAATTAGCCTACTTTTGCTTTTTAAAAATGCTAAAGTAAATCCACTTTTGTACTTGAACATATCAAATCACTTGTAAATAGGTTTCTTTAAGGACGTCATTCTGTAGCAAAGACTAATACACATTTATCTTCTGTGCAGTTTCCTCATTATTGTTCTGTCTTTAGGGACACAGCAGGGCAGGAAAGATTTCGAACTATCACAACAGCATATTACAGAGGCGCAATGGTAAGTGTGTTAATCTTTTTCATTTGTCCAGCAAGGATATAGGGTAAAGGATATTGCGGTTATAACACCGATCGAATGTGTGTGTGTGTGCTCTGTTCTGTTCAAATGAGTCTATTAAATGTGCAATGGTATGTACTAAAGGTGATAAACTTGGGTGTATATTTTGGTTGATGTCCTGCAAAGAATTTTCTGATGAGTTTTTTTTTTTTCTCCCAAATTTGTGACATACTCACTTTTTCACACAACTTAGACAAAATCTAACTTTTCTAGTGCAGGTTTTGGCCAGATATAACCAAAAGCAACACATATTGTTTTGGGAATGGATTTGGGCAAATCACTGTGTAGAATTGCTGTTGTGCACCAATATCCATCCTTCCAGTGTATCGATCATTCACACTCAGGGGTGTGGAAATTAAAAAAAAAATCTACTTGGCCAATGGACAAAGTGTTACAGAAATCTACTTGTCCTGGAAAGATATCTGCTTGCCCCACCTATTCCATATATAACTGAGGTGGGTCTGCACAGAGAGAACCTGCACTGCAATCAGTGCAACATACTATGCAATATAAACTTCCAATGCAAGTCAAATTATGCAATGCATGGTCATACACTCTTAAATTCAACTGTGCACTGGCTGGATGTACAGCATATGTGCAGATGAGTCAGTGTGCACTGCACCCAATTATTACCCTTTATGAATGTGACAAATTTCCAAACTTAAAGAAATAGTGCTGAAAGGCAGAGTACAGGCAGGTAGTTGACTACATTTCTTGGCGTGTATTTGGCATAGACTGTGCTGGAATGTGAACCTGTAGGGCAGAAGGGTGTTCACCATCCTAGGGTCAACTCATAGCTGTCCAGTTTAAAAAATACTCACATGTGATCATGCTCTGATAAACGTGTGAATGGGAATAACTACTTCTCGGCAGAGCTTATAGATTGTTCATGGGACACCACAAATCACATAGAGGAGTTGTTTAGTTCACTGAAGCAGTATTCACAAGTATGTATACACAAGAGGAAGTAATGGGCAGTTAAATCAACCTCTCCTTTTACACTCCTGGGCAGGTGTCGTGTCCTTATATTATTGTGCATTCACAGCTACGTTTCCACATTCTTCTACCACACACGGAGCATATGCAACACTGGCAGTAGCAGTACAGGGTTCTCTTGTGCACAGTACTGGTAAGTAATGGCACCAGCAGAGTAAGCTTACGTAACATGATGGGGTGCAGATCAGCAATAGATGTGCAAGCTTGTATAACTGAGATTTGTAAAGTACTCACTTTTTTTTTCTTTAAAATCCAAGTTCTCTGCCACTTGTCTCTCTCCTTCCAATGTCCCCAGCCGCCCACTGCCCAAAGGTGCGTGTTGTCTTCCGGTAAATCCTGTAATTCTGTTGCCGAATGCTGATATGAGTATTGGGGAGCCTGGTGAAAGATACGGTTTTACAGTGCAGCAACTTGTGCAATCAGTTTCTTTATTTCAGAAGCTGAGCATCCTGAGGGTCCAAGGGATGATACTTGGATATTTGAAAATGGGCACATGCCTAGAGAAGGCACAAAGGCAGTCACACAGGAAAAACACCCTTTGGCAAATCATGTAGGGAAAGAAAAACATACCTTTATGTCTACATAGGACGAATATTCACACAGGCGGAAGAGTCACTTTTCCTTGGAGCTTGTATGGGCTTGTTTCTCCTGCTGGCGTAACTGAGCAACAAAAATGCAACACTACAGCGGTTGCTTAACATTCTGAGGTGGGAACATTGTATATTTTCACCCAGTTGTGACTCAAACGTGATTGTGAGACCTAAAAATTTATATTTTGGTAATTTCTGCTTTATATTGAGCTCGCTTCTGCAATTTTTGCCATTTTATATTGTTGCAAATTAAAGATGGTCCCCCACAGGTGACAGGTCCTGTGTGATTTATATACAGAGCCACTCTAATTACGAGAGTCTACAGCTGAGGTGTTTTCCACATAATTTTCCATGCGGCCTAAACAGCATATTTTAACAAAAAAATGTTGATACTACCTCAAACAGATCAAAAGTTACTAAAAAGGGGGTAACATGTCCTGCCACACAGTGAAAAGCCCTTCACGAGTAGGGACTGGTCTCTTTTACATTGCTATTGCTGTGTTTGGGTCTTAATCTGAAAGTAATGAGGCAAAACGTGTACAGATGTTAAAATATTCAAGTAATTCTATCAACGAAAGTGTGCTGCATTATGCTATACAATTCTCATTTTTGTGGCCACATAATTTAGTCAACCCTGCCGCATAATTTAGACCTTCCCTGCCGCTTCATTACTGTGGCTCTGCTTATTTAGCACAAACTGACAGTGTACTGTGCATGGTGGGGGTGGTTTACAGTAGGTACAGGAGTTGAGAAATGCAACCAAATAAAGGTACAGGCTAACAGAAATGTGGAGAATAACCCGTTTCTTGACAGAATTAAGCCTATAAAAATTGACACGGACGTGAGGCTTTTCCTCTGCAGCAGTGGCAAGATTAAAAGATAGTGTGGGCACTGATTAAGCGAGAAGCTGTGGAACGAAGGGGGAGGTAACGGAATAAGGAACAAGCATTTACAATGCAATGGCCTCAGCTTTGTTAAAGTTAGGGCTATTGGCATTGCAAATGGCATTTTTTAGGTCTCGCCTGTCGATGCGCATGCGCATCGAGCTTGCGAGCCTATTGCGGCTTTAACAACGTTTAACTAAGAAGCAAGGAATCGTGGCGATTCCTTGCAGTGCCCGTGACTTTTAAGCTCAATGCGCATGTGCATTGAGCTTAAAAGCGCGTGCACATCAGTTCCCTCAGCCGCACTCCAGGCCCCTGCTGTTTTCACACCCCCTCCCCGCTCCGCCCCCTCCCCTGCCCGCCGTGTCGCATTTCTCCTCCCCCCTCCCCTTCTCTGCCTTCCCTCCGTCTTGTCTCTTCACTTCGCCGTGCCTCCCCTACTCTCCTCCCCCTCCTCCTCCTACTCTCCTCCCCCCTCCTCCACCTACTCTCCCGAGCGAGCTTCAATCTTGTTTGTAAAAGAGATAACTTGCCAGTTTTATAAAGTCAAGTTCGGAATACATTACATTGTCCCAAGATGATATACGAGCAGGTAGAGGAAATGCGCCATGATTCTGTTATCCCTCCCGCCGTTCACTGCTTTGGTTCCCGCTGCCATATTAGCATGCAGCTGTGTGAAATAGCAGCGGAGTTTACACAGATACGAAAAAAAAAAAAAAAAAAAAGAGAGTTCTGGTGCGCCATGGCTGCACCAGCTTCAAAAAACAAAGGGCATGATTCCAAAGGGGAATATGGAAAAGGAGGGACTTACACAAAAGGCCACAGACAGCCGTAGTTTTCAATAGGCTCTAACGCAGATCGGAAATGCGGCACTTTTTACGCATGTTCATAATGACAAAATGAATCTGCACGCGAGACGCATGTGCAAAAATTGCTGTTCTAACATGCGTTTGTCACTTGCACAGAATATGCACCAGGTACCGGTGGTAGGGGTGTGGGAGGTCCTGTGATTTGCACCTTATACACTTTATTTTCATTGGACAGTGTTAAGCCAGCAGTAGGAGACAGAAGTGTCCCCGCTGAGTGAGTTGAAGGTCAAACCTATGCCTCTACTCTTGTACGCCATGATCAATAGAGTAGAACATTGTATGTGTACCTCATAAGGGATAGGAATGTAATTCAATCGATTAAGGTGCAGGCTGTTTCAAGGTCCATACGTGTCAAAGCTTCTCCCATGTGTGATATGGGCGCATAGATGGGGGCACTCTGACATCAGCAGGACCCGTTACTTCACCCATATGCCTCGCTTTATCATTTCATTTTGGGGTTTTGAAAAGTGTGAGCAACTATTCCTTTGGCGGCCTCGGAGCCTCACGGGAGCCAGCGTTTATAGAGTAGCAGCTGCACGCCCACTGCTCTGATATGCACAGTCCGGCATGGTTAACACCCCAGCCCCACCCCACAAAATCCAGGCCTGCGGCCAAAACGAATTAGAGCAGGTACGATTATTATTTCGCCGTTACATGCCATTAATTTCCCTTTCACGCACGACCTTGTACACTCTGCTGCACTTTATATGTGTTCAAATGAAGATGGAAAGTGCATTCCTCGGGCTTTGTAAGTTATCCACGGTGTACTTCCTTGTGGCAGCGCCTGCATTGCATATTACTTACTTGTCGTTCCAACTGATCTGCAAATAACACATTTGCATCACCAAAAGTGGAAATAAGCTGCCATTTTCTCAACTTCTGTGTGTACTGTACCGTAGCCCCCACAAAAGTCCCACAGTCAGCAACAGTGGTAACATCTCTTGTTTATTTTCTCTTCCTTGTTTGTTATATCTTCCTCCGCATTGCTGGCTCGCCCCTCCCCCTCCACAGCGGCCCTTATTGTCACCTCGGCTTACACTCACCCCTCCTTTCTCCCCTTTAGGCTGCTTTCGGATGCTTTGTTCGCAGCTTGTCATTTACTTTTGCATTGTGGGCGTATTATGATTATATTTCTTAGGGAAGGGTAGTGCTAGTCCAAGGTACATTGCGCGCTCCCACCTTTCTCTGGCCTCGTCTTAATTTGTCTCTGTAAATAATTAAAATGTAGCATCTGAGGTATTGCGGGTTACCTGTAAATGTGAAGCGATCTAATTTTAGTTTCTGATTTGACGTTTCTGAATTTAAAATTTTTCATTTATCTGAACAAACCTTTTACTGGCACAGTTGTAACTGTTCTCACTGTGGATACAATCATGTTTGCAAGCGCTGCTTCTAGTTCGAACCTTTGTAGACAGGGCCTATACTGAGCGTGTTCTTGTGCTAGGGCTTAATTTCAGCCGGGGTTTACCGGTGCGCACATTGGCGTTTAATTCCTGGCGCTTACTCTGGGCATGTTGTAATACATATTACTTAAGGAATATGCTGTTTCCGTTTTTTAACACCCAAAAGTGTAAGTTATCTGTGTTCTGCTTATTATGTTATTCATCCTAGGTGTCTGGGCCACGGCAACATTTGTGCTCTTGTGCTGCCCACACAGGAAGCACACCAGCCCCCTCACTGTAATAGGAGGCAGACCCAGCACCTCTCCCATACTTCTAACAAACAGCTCTACAGTAAACAGTCTGTGTACTGCTTCTTATCACTGCAATCTATCTCCGTTCACTGGCTCCTCACCCGCCCCCTTCACTCCTCTCTAAACATTCCTTCCCATGGCGTTTGGATCTCGGGAGAGAGCAGTGGCACACAGCTGCATTCCTCCCCTGTTGTTGAAGATTTTACCACTAATTAACACAGTGCAGTCGAGGTCGCTTTCACTTTTGTGTCCGCGCTTCTTTTACTGGTGAATTTCATGCCTATCTGTGCTCCTCACATTCACGCATAATAAAGTGTAATTCATAAAGCACATTCGGTACCCCTCACTGTGCAGGTCGCAATAACTGACTTACTTTAATAATTGGGTGGCAATAGAAATATCCAACACTCCAACATGTATCACAGTGAGCTGAGCACGTTGTTATAACTACTTCCCTTTTGACAAACTGCGATACACACTGTGACAAAGGCACACTTCCACGTCTCTCTGGCCTTCTTTTTTTTTGCCTCTGTAAATAATTAACATTGGCACCTGGTGGATTGCGGGTTACCTGTAAATGTGAAGGATGTAAATTCATTTTCTGTTTTCACGTTTCTGAATTTAAAAGTTGTTTTCATTTATCTAAACAAACCTTTAACGGGCACAGGTGGAACTGTTCAAACTAATAGATACAATAATGTTTGTAAGCGCTGCTTCTACTTAGAACCTTTGTAGGCAGCGCCCAGAATGAGCGCGTTCTTGGGCTGGGGGCTTAATTTCAGCAGGAGTCTACTGGTGTGACCGTTGGCACTTAATCATTAACACTTGCATTTTGTGTGTATTATGAAACATATTTCTTATTTAATCTTCTGGATACTGTTGGACTGCTGTAGTAGAGGTAAGATGTGTAGCTACCTCAGCAGTTCATAGTCTTCTAGCTGCCATTGGTAGGGCCCATAACTATACCTTTTTATATTGTAGTATGCTACATTTAGTTTGTCTTGATGAAGACACATGAAAAGGTGTTGCAAGGGGTCAAAACGCTTATGCTTCCACTGATACCGTTTGCAAATAATTCTATGCATTGCAGCCTTCACATTGGGTGAAGTCGGTGCCCTTGCAAATAATTTATTGTAGAAGCCAAAAAAGAGACGTTGTTTCTCTTTTTAATTAACTTTCTCCATGCACCTAATACTTGTTCACTTGCACTGTGCTGCGACTTGGAGCACATTTTGATGAACTATAGTTTTTGTGTAGTTGTGACAAATCTATATATAGCTTATTTTGAATTTTATACAAGTGTTTACTCTATATCAATTTTTTCTCAGCACTTCGTCCTTGAGACCATTTGCTTTCTTGCTCCCTCGTTTGTATACCGCTTCCCACTCACAAACACCAGTTATTTTATTTTTATTAACATGCTTTCCTCACTCACTCACCTCACCCTCACTCCCACCCTCACTCACCCTCACCTCACTCACCCTCACTCACCCTCACTCACCCTCACTCACCCTCACCCACACTCACCCTCACCCTCACCTCACCCTCACGCTCATCCTCACTCACCCTCAACCCCTCACCCTCACTCACCCTCAACACCCCTCACCCTCACCCCACCCTCAACCCACCCTCATCACCCTCACTCCCTCACTCCACCTCAACCCCTCAGCCTCACCCCTCACTCACCCTCAACCCCTCACCCTCAACCCCTCACCCTCACCCTCACTCACCCTCAACCCCTCACCCTCACCCTCACCCACACTCACTCACCCTCAACCCCTCACCCCCTCACCCTCAACCCCTCACCCTCACTCACCCTCAACCCCTCACCCTCAACCCCTCACCCTCACTTCAACCCCTCACCCTCACCCTCACCCTCACCCTCACTCACCCTCAACCCCTCACCCCCTCACCCTCAACTAGCCTCACCCACCCTCACTCACCCACACCCTCACTCACCCTCACTCACCCTCACTCACCCTCACTCAACCCTCACTCACCCTCACTCACCCCTCACTCACCCTCACTCACCCTCACTCACCCTCACTCACCCTCACTCACCCCTCACTCACCCTCACTCACCCTCACTCACCCTCACTCACCCTCACTCCACCCTCACTCACCCTCACTCACCCTCACCCACCCTCACCCACCCCTCACCCACCCTCACCACCCTCACCCACCCTCACCCACCCTCACCCACCCTCACCCACCCCTCACCCCACCCTCACCCTCCCTCCCCCTCCCCCTCCCTCCCCCTCACTCCCCCTCCCTCCCCCTCACTCCCCCCCCCTCCCCTCCCCCTCACTCCCCCTCACTCCCCCTCACTCACCCTCACTCACCCTCACTCACCCTCACTCACCCTCACTCACCCTCACTCACCCTCACTCACCCTCACTCACCCTCACTCACCCTCACTCACCCTCACTCACCCTCACTCACCCTCACTCACCCTCACTCACCCTCACTCACCCTCACTCACCCTCACTCACCCTCACTCACCCTCACTCACCCTCACTCACCCTCACTCACCCTCACTCACCCTCACTCACCCTCACTCACCCTCACTCACCCTCACTCACCCTCACTCACCCTCACTCACCCACCCTCACCCTCACTCACCCACCCTCAACCCCTCACCCTCAACCCCTCACCCTCACCCACCCTCAACCCCTCACCCTCACCCACCCTCAACCCCTCACCCTCAACCCCTCACCCTCACCCACCCTCAACCCCTCACCCTCAACCCCTCACCCTCACCCACCCTCAACCCCTCACCCTCAACCCCTCACCCTCAACCCCTCACCCTCAACCCCTCACCCTCAACCCCTCACCCTCACTCACCCTCAACCCCTCACCCTCACTCACCCTCAACCCCTCACCCTCACTCACCCTCAACCCCTCACCCTCACTCACCCTCAACCCCTCACCCTCACTCACCCTCAACACCTCACCCTCACTCACCCTCAACCCCTCACCCTCACTCACCCTCACCCTCACTCACCCTCACCCTCACTCACCCTCACCCTCACTCACCCTCACCCTCACTCACCCTCAACCCCTCACCCTCAACCCCTCACCCTCAACCCCTCACCCTCACTCACCCTCACAACACATATTGTGTTACAATAGGTGTCACATTTGCGAAAGATAAAACTATCTAGAGATGTAGCATAACGACCAGAGCTGCCATATAAGTCACGTAAATACAAAACATGTTGCATTCCAAATGCTATAGGTGTCACATTCGCAAAAGTTATAACTATTGGCATTGTAAATGACAAAGCCATCAATTTAGCAATTTTAACAACGAAAAAATAAATAAATTATGTCATTTACAAGACCAATAACTACAACTTTTCTAATGCGAAACCTATTGCATTCCAACCCCACTCACACACGCAACGCCACTCACACACGCAACGCCACTCACACACGCAACGCCACTCACACGCAACGCCACTCACACACGCAACGCCACTCACACACGCAACGCCACTCACCCACGCAACGCCACTCACCGACGCAACGCCACTCACCCACGCAACGCCACTCACCCACGCAGCGCCACTCATCCACGCAGCGCCACTCATCCACGCAGCGCCACTCATCCACGCAACGCCACTCATCCACGCAACGCCACTCATCCATTTGCAAAACGAAAAAAGTTAAACTCTTCTATTGCGAGACCTATTGCATTTTCAATGCTTGTTTTTATTTTTTGTTTTTTTTAAAACCATAAATAAATGGTATTGTCATTTACAATGGCAATAGGTGAGCATTAGAGAGTAGTAGAGAGTATTAGTGGACAAAGAGCCACACACAGACACGCAGACACACAATCTGTACCTGATATGGCTTTGCCCGTTTAAGGCCATGCCGATTACTGAAAGTACGGCAGTGACATTATCAAGGCACCGGAATGCGCGTTTTCTTTCGCCTTGCACTAAATCCGCGTTGCGCCAACCCCTCCCGCCTGTGCCATGGGCAGGCTTTAATCTCTGTACATGAAACGCTCTTAAGTGTGGGAACATTGCTGCCAACGCCGCCTGCTGCGCGCCCTGACCTCCAGGAGGGGCGGGGGCGGCGGCCAGTCTGGAGGTGTGATTCCCAGCCATTTCTCACAGAATCAAATCTTTCCCCTCACACGACGCTCCTGTTACACGGACTGTGCGTAACGCAAGCACCTGCAATGCGGGGTGGGGGCATGCAAGGGCGGCTCCCATTCAATTGAAGGCCTCTCTATATCTGATTTACGGAACCGCAAATACATTCCCGCCCGCATAATCAAGCGTAGTATCAGACGCCCTATGTAAAGGAAATGCGGGTGCAGGTTCTACTGTGGGGGCAGAGCCTGTGCTGTAGGGAAACCTGAGTGAGACCTACTCAACAGACGCTGCAGGGAAGCTGTTCAGTTCTGCAAAGCTGTTCACGGCACATACGCGTACGTGCACTTTAGTCTTTTTAGGCACGTTATTTTGTTTCAGAAATTAAGCAAAAAAAGTTTTGTTTACACTGAAGTTCAGTTCGTTTCCTGCTGCCATATACTGAGAACTTGCACCGTGTTAGGGATGGGGGGGGGTATTCTTTTCAAAGCTTGGATGCACCTATATTCTACTGGTATAATTCAGTTTTTTAGTATGCATGATGTGCTTGGACAGTGCTTAATGTTGGTCCTCTTTACTTCGGATAGGTAGGCCCTCAAACCCTTGATAAAAACGATTTAATCAAATAACACTTGCAAGCAAAAAACGATGGCTTATTGTGCGAACATACTTTTGGCCGCTTCTTTAGCTTCTTATTGCAGTGGGAATGCAGTAAAAGAGGCAATACCAGCAGCGCAGTCTGGACTGATCAGTAGCGCATTTGTCTCTAAGCCCCGTCCTTTTGCGATTGGGGGGGGTGTGTATTCCACTTTCTTTCTCGGCTGTAAACAACTGTCAAAAACACGCCCCCCAGTCTGAAAAGGACGGGGCTTACAGACAAATGGTTCTTCTTTCTATCTAAGCCCCGTCCTTTTCAGACTGGGGGGGGCGTGTTTTTGACTGTTTACAGCCGAGAAAGAAAGTAAAAAAACACACCCCACAATCCGAAAAGGACGGGGCTTAGATACAAAGAATGACATCACTTCTATCTCTTCTCCAATGGCTGGCCGCCGTTTAGGAGGCCAGCCAATGGAGAAGAGGGGCGGGGCTTAACCTCGCTACTCCAAGACATAAGATCTCGCTAGTATGACTGCGCATGCGCAGCCTACGCTAGCCGAGACCTAAACAGGCAATAAAGACTGTGGGGGAGAGTATTGGTAAAGGAGACTTCGCCTAGGGCAAAATTGTGGACATTGCAACGTTTGAGACGCCAAGAGAGGCCCACATCTCGGTGTGATATACACTGCACACACAGCACTGCCTGGATTACGAATATACTTTCTGCCTTCTGCATTATGTGGTGTTCCCTTTATTCAACTTTAGCTTGATTTGTTTAACTCCAGGAAAACCGGGCAATTTAAAAAATGTTTTATTAACAGCACACGCATAATCTTACAAGGCTGCATTTTCTGTAAGTCTGCCAGGTGTTTAAAGTATTATCATTTGCTCCGTGCCCCCAAATGCAACCTCGTCCATAAAAGCTGAGACAAAGTAAAGGTCAATGTCTCTCTATAGTAAACTTCCTTTCATCGTTTTTTCACTCATTATCAACGCTGCACTGGTTCCATCGCTAGATTGCAAAAGGAGAGATTCCTGCCTTAACATGCCACACGTTTGACCCTGCCCCCACGCTCACTGAATCCAGGCCATTTCATGCAGAATCATAGTTAACATAGTTTTATTAAGGCTCGGACCGCTGCAAATTAAATTGTTATATTTGGCCCATCATCGACATAAAGTATCCCTTTCGAAATTTCAATATTGTCGACAGGAGGTCTCCTACTTAGGTCACCTACTGTCGAAGGAGGGAAGGACACTAACACCTGAGCACATTGCTGCCATAACTAATTCCTAAGATGCAACGGGATGTGCGACCTTTATAGGTATTACTTCGTATTGCTAACTTCGCTTTACTAATGAAGCCCTTGCTGCGCCTAACTACTAAAAATGTGCATGAACCCCTGCCTTGGACTCATGACTGTAAGCATACTTTTGAGCAACTAAAAATACCTCTTTGCTCTGCACCTGTGCTTGGCACTTCAGACTATCAGAAGCTGTTCGTGTTGTATGTACACGAAACGGCTGGTCTGCGCTCTCTGTCTTAACACAGGCCTTTGGAGGTAAGCAACGGCTGTGTGTGTATTTCTCTGCTCTGCTTGACAACGTCGCCAGAGCCCTCCCAAGCTGTCTGAGAGCGGTCACGGCTGTGGCCATTTCTATCAGACAGTCGGCAGGGCTCGTCCTTGATACTGATCTCACAGTAGTGGTCCCACATGCTGTGGACACACTTCTGAACACAACAAAGCCTCAGCACCTTACCAGTGCACGTCTGACTGGCTATGAGCTGACCCTGTTTGCACCACATCTCACCATTAAAAGATGTGCCACCCTGAACCCAGCCACGTTACTACTCCTCCCCTCTGAGAGTGAAGAGATGGATGTGTAGACCAGACTGATGTTCTCCTATCTGAACTCCAAGGGGAGGTATATGTTGATGGCTCTTGCTCCTGTTGATAGCCACAAGGTGGCCCGACAACAGCAGCCTTTGCTATCACCATCCTAGGCACTGTAGTTGAGACATCACAAGTTCCCTATTAATCAGCAGAGTCTGCAGAGTTGGTCACCCTTCTTCATGCCTGCGAGTTAAGTGTGAGACTGGCTGTCAATATATATACTGACAGTACATGTTTGGTGTGGCTCACAATTCTGGGTGGAGAGGGGGCTCCTAACGTCCCATGGAATGATAATATAGAACGGCCACCAATACACAGACTTTTGTCAGCCCTGGCACTCCCTAGGAAATTCGCAATAGTGAAGTGCAGTGCTCACAAGGCAATGACTGATGATGTTGGGAGGTGGACCCCAATTGCAGATTAGATAGTAAAGGAGACCGCACAGACAAAAATGAAGAGGATGTTTGTGGCAGGTCCAGCTAGATGGGTGCTTAAAAATGTGATGTTTGAGGACACACTGGAGAAAATGTCTAGGAGATTCAGAGTGAGGCTAATCTGGATGAGGATGGGTGCTGGACTGACAAGTCCAGAAAGCAGAGATGGATGCTGGATGCATATGTCCTTCCTTTGGTTACCATGGCGCACAGGCCAGCCCACATTAGTGCGAAGGGGATTTGCAGGCAGCTAGACCCCGTATGGCAAAACTACTATATTCCCAAAGTTGCAGGCCACCTGGTTAAGTACAGCATGATCTGGCTGATGCACAATCCTGGGAAGAGTACCTCCACTCCTGTTGGCAGTTTTGCACCGCCTTCCTTCCCTTTCGAGGTTCTCCAGATGGATTGCATCGAAATGGAACGAGTCAATAACTTGAAATGTGTTGGTGGTTGTCTGTGCATTCAGTAAATGGATTGAGGCCTCCCGTGTTTTGGTTTGCCCTGTTTGATTTGGAGTGACAATGGCAGCACAGTCTGCAACGGTTTTCACATTAAAAAAAAGTTTCATGCGGTGAAACACCCCCAATCAGCAGGCTTGGTCGAAAAGTACAATGGTACTCAAGCTTAAAATGGCCAAGATCAAAGAGTACAAGATTGCAGTGGCGAGATGCTTTACCCATAGCGCTAATGTCTAAGAGAGTCACAGCTCACTCTAGAACAGGATTGTCCCAGTATGAGGTCATTTTTGGACGCCTGGCAAATGTTTGGGGCGTGTCGAGACCTCGCAGGATCTCCGACCTAGAATACCCCTTGCTTATAGACTACCTTTATGAGTTCACTAAAAATGTGCGTTCTATTCACCAAAAGATAGCTGAAACATTGCAGCAAAATCCAGAGGGCCAGGGGATTGGATACTGGTCCAGAATTTTCAACGGAAGAGCAGCTTGGAGCCATGCTGGAAGGGACCCCTGCAGGTCCTTCTAGCCCCCAGGACAGTGGTGAAAGCAGACAATCATGAGAATTGTACCCACAGTACCCATCGTAAGAGGATACCCCTCCTGCTGCCCTACGACCGGTCGCATATGGGATTGGGGATTGTGAGACGGAGCAGGTGCCACGGTTCATGCCTTTTTCGAATGCCTGTCTCGTGTGGAGGGGAGTCATGCAGTACTGAATCCGGCGGTGCCACCTGAAATTAAGGCCACTCAGGAGCCCCAGCCTGTTAGCCCACCTGTGATTGAGTCACGTTCAGTTGAGCCCCAATCTGAGTCTGAGTCCGACCCTTTGTTCCTTGGCCCCCTTGAGCCTGCCCCCTTGTTCTCTGACCCCGCTGTGCCTGGAGTGTTGAGGTACAATTTGCACCCCCGTAAGAGGAGCAGTGCACCAAAGGGGAAGTCAGATTAGTAGGGCTGGATTGCATTGCTGAAGGATAGGGCAAATGTATCCTGCCAGTGGTACCAATGATAGTTTAGGGTAATAGAGATTGATGCGTCACCGAACTGGGCAAACAAACTGTGTTTTCAAGGAGAAGGTATTTTGCCCAGCAACGTGGGATCTGGATCCGAGCTAAACTAAGAGCTCCACCGCCGGTGCTCAACAGCGCCTACGTCTAACGAACAATATATGGTCTTAATTTCTTGCTTTTATTCCTGCTTGGAATAGTATCCCTTTGCTCAACCCATTCGGGAGGAAAGAGCAGCCTTTCACAGCTCTGCGTCCTGGGCGGGTTGGGCCCGTTTGGTCCTCCTGGTCTGTGAAAAGTAAAGTTGTGTCCGTAGCAATTATTCTCATTTCTTTAATATTGATACTTGGGGTAACGAACTTTCTTGAGGAGAAATATCTTGTGCATACTTTGATTGGTATTACGCCTGTCCCCCCCCAGCATATCTTTGTTACTCTGGCATCTCACAAGGAGGAGCACGGGAAATCTTATAAAGATAATGTGTTCAGGCCTTGCATCAAACGCCCACCGCTTATAATATGACAAAATGATGGGTATGTTGGTGGTTGCCCTCAATAACTCCTAGAAGTGAGTACTTGCTATCTATGCCATTGTCATATTAGTAGTTGTGAGGGGAGGTTTGCATTGCTTAGCAAGGTCCGTTTATTTCACCAGGCTGACACATTGCAACGAAAAAGTACTAGTTCTCGTACCATGACACAGAATGTATGCACCCCCCGGTGATCCCACAGGCCGAGAGCCGTTGGACATGTTCTTCTTGAGCGCTTGCATGCGTCCAAGAGGGTGAGGAAAGAAAATTGGTCTCAGGTGGAAGGGGACAATTTTCTACAGTTCAACACATCAGAATACTCTTTCAGACTTGCAATGTTACTGAAGATAAGCAGGTACCCTTGTCAGTGGCGGATGCCATGGCTCCTTTCTGTGTTCAGGGGGCGGGAGAAATGGAGGTGGTGGAGAGCAGATGCAACATTACTTATTTCTTGAGAGCAACAAAAAGTCCACCCCTGATTCCGCCACCTAATGTCTATTTTGTTTGTGGAGCTCATGGTTATGTTTGGCTTCCTGAAGGGTGGTTGGGAAGAACGTTACCTTTCTTACCTCTTGCCACCTGTGTGTATGGCCCCTCCCAATTACCATAGGGACCACCGCCTACAGTGTAGAGGTGCCCATGCACTCTGGTTTAAGAGAATGATTAACACTGATGACATAGATCAGACAGACACCACCCTGCAGCAGTTCAAGACTCATTGAAAGGCATCATACCCTTCTGGGGACCTATGGCTAACGGTCTTAACATTAGACGGCTCACTAGGGTGGTGGAAGGAGTCATTCATTTAACTGCAGGGTTTTTGACAAATATTACAGTAGAGGTTCAGGCTTCGAGACTTGATGCCCTCCAAAATCGTATGGTTTTAGGCGCTCACCTAGCTGAATAGGGTGGGGCCTGTCGCGTCATCGGCAGTAGCTGTTGTGTGTACATCCATGACCACGCCCCCACTGTATACGCTGCTATACAGAAATTGCATAGAATAGCCGCCTATATACACCAGGAGAATGGTATATGGTCATTAATAGGATGGTTCCGGGGCCTGTTCGCCACTTACTTCTCAAGGTTGAAGCTTCTTTGCATTAATGAATGTACTATCGATTGTTGCAAACCTTTTCTGTTAGATAAACCCGTTACCACATATTAGAATGGTGGGCACTGGCCGAGCGGCCTTTGGGTCGAGATAGCATGTACCCAGCTCTGTGCCGTGGCTCATCCTTGTTTGCCTTCTTTGTTCATCATAGCCTGAGCTGGGAAATTCCAGTTTTGGCAGGACTCTAGAGGTGTTGGAAATGTATATTTTGTGTTACCGTGTGAATTAGGGGGCAGTCATCTCAGGAGACTGGTCAGACTGGGCTCCGCTGCAGCTTATTACTAATAAACTAGTTGGTTTGTATTCTTTACTGTCTGACCGACTCCTCATTTATTGGGAAAGCGGGGAGGTGGTCGTGAGTGACCTGGGTGACCCTAACCGGGGCACTTCCTTCAATCCCAGTTTCACGGTATGCAGGCGTCCTGTCCTCTGGTGTTTGGCCCTCAAGACCTTGGACCAGGTACTCGTGTCCATACACTGCTCTCGTTTTTGGAGCTACTTATTTCCCTGTGTTCAAGCACCCCAAATGTGTGCTTGTGTTTTCAGTCCATCTCCCATATCCCTGTCCATGTAGCTTATATTCCCTCCCACCTGTCCCCCTTCATGTTGCTTTTTAGGTCGAGCCTCTGGAGCACATGAGATGCTCTGCAAAGCATGCTGTATTTGAGTATGGACTTGAAGCCCCACCCACTCTCCACCCATGTTTTTCATTGGCTTGTGTCGTCCTTCGTAACTGCTGGCTTCTTATTCATTAATAGGCATGTTAGTCCCTCCTTATACTGCCTTGTCTTCATTGGTAACCTCCCATGAGGACTGTCCCTTTTACTTCTGTTTTTGCACTGTGTGTTTATTTAGTCTGTAAGCACTATTTTCTTTAATGAGTTTCTGGTACTGCAGCCACAACGTACTTTCCTGCAACATTTAGCGCGCCATGCACACTTTCAAAGCAGCCGTGAATGCTTCTTTGCTATGAAATAGGTCTAGTATTTGAGAGTTTGAGCTATTGGCATTATAAATTACAGTAGCTTAAATTCTTGCAAATACGACACTTATTGCATTGCAAATATTTTTTATGTTTACATAAATGTAAAAAATATTTGCAGTTATTTTAGTGGGGATCAATCCTCCTGTATTTACAGTCCATTTTTTTATTGCCTACATTTTGCAGCCTGAATCGATCTTCATTCACTATGCTGTGCATTATTCCGCGGTCTAGTGGTTGGGTCCAGAATCCGAATATATTTTCTCTTTTTTTTTTTTTTTTTTTTTTTGTGGCGCGGGTGGGCGTCGACGTCCCACCATTTGGTGTCCTCCCGTGACGTCGGCATGGTTCCTCCGGAAGCTCCCACCTTTGGGCGCCATCTTCAGATTCTTTTTTCTGCTGTTGGTTGTGGATTGCCACTGAGAGGTTCCAGAGTTTTTGGAAAGAAGAGGAGAGAATAAAGCAGAAAACCACCGAAAAAGTTGCGAGTTTTCATCTCGCAATCCAGAACACAGAGCCGGGATGACGAAGAAGGAGAGGAAGATAAGAAACTTTGCCGTCCAATGGAGAATGCGCATACAGGGGGCCACATGATCGCAGGAATGGACCAAACTCCTTTCAGATGTTGCCGTAATTGCCACCACAAGTACGCGCAGAAGGACCAGCACCCGGTGTGCATCCTCTGCCTGTCAATGGACCACGAAAGCAAGGATTGCAACGCCTGCTCTGCATTCACCCCGAAGACCCTCCGAGTAAGGGAAAGACGGAGGAGAGCGAACTACGCCATGCAGGGCCAAGTACAACCTCCGTCGCTCTGGGACTTGGGCCTCTCCAGCGGAGAAGAGGACAACATCGCCGAGGGACCAGAGGACTACACAGTCGTAGAGACCGATATGAAGTCTACAGAGGAGGTAAGAGACGTCGACCCCTAAAATCCGGACAGACTCACGAAAATCAGAGACAAAGTCCTCAAAGGGAAGCCCGGGCGTCGAAGCAATCGACAGCCAAAGCTGTGTCCACGGACTAACAGCCCAGCGGATCCTTCGAAAAGGACTCCCAGCCGGCGAAAACTCAAGAGAAACCCAGGTCGACAAAGCACACCTGCCCCCCCCCCCCTCAACATCGACGACATCGAAGAGAAACGTTGAAACTCTGTGCCGATCAGGCGGCCGAAATAGAGAGGAAAAAGAGAAGGCTCGAGGCCGAAATGGACAGTGTCCTCCAGAGAAAGAAGGATTTCGACAAACTGATGAGCAGATACACCATCCCTTCGAAGCCCTCGATGGTTGTCGAAGTAGAAGAGGAGTTCGACGCCGAAGATCCTCTGAAAACTCCATAACCTACAGAGCAGCAGGACGAGGAGGGCCTATATTACTATGAGGGAGAAGGCGAGGAAGACCAACAAACTAACTTGGGGTCGACACCCTCGGTGGCGCAGGACCTGGATTGGCAGGACCTCGAAACTGGAAGCCCGGAAGAGGCCTTGGAATCATATCCCCCAAGGCCTTCGCCTCCAGACGACATTGGAATCTATAACATGGTCATCAAGAATGCTACACCAACATATGGGGTAAAATTAGAGGAAGAGAAACCAAAAGCTTGCTACCTCTTAGAGACCCTGCTACCCACTCAACTAGGAGCCAATTCCTGCCCATGCTTCCAAGTGTCCTGGACCAGGGCAGGGAAGCCTTCAAGGAGCCATCAACCTGCAGGTCTGTCACCCCTAGAACAGCAAAAAATATAAACATTCCTCTAAGGACCTAGCATATATATTCAGGGATCCATACCAGCTAACTCCATTATGACAGTAACAGACAGAAAGAGGGCCAACATTCCCACAAACTCAGGGCTACCTCCAGACCAAGAGAGTAAGAGGGTAGACCTCACAGGAAGGAAAATGGAGAGGAATGCAGCCATTCACTGGCGCATTGCAAACTCCAATGCACTATTAAACAGACATACGTACCAACATTGCGAGGAGGTCGGACAGCTGCTAAAACACCTCCCGGAACTATACCAGCAGAGGGCAACACACCTGGTGGAGGAAGGCAAGAACATGGCCAAGTCCTGCCTGAAATCGGCCCTGGATGCGGCAGACACATCCAGCAGGCTCATGATGATTGGAGTGACAGAGAGAAGGCATGCCTGGCTGAGGATTTCCGGTTTCAAGCCGGAAGTCCAGAATAATATTCTAAACACACCCTTCAATGCCGAAACACTGTTCGGTATGCCGGTAGATGAGAAACTGACACAGCTCAAAAAAGACAATGAAACTGCGAGGTTGATGGGAGCGCTGCAGTTCAGGGGAATGAGAAGGGGCACCCCCTCAAGGAGACCAAACGGTAGATGAGGAAACCAGCCGGGAACGTCTCACCAGACCTTCCAGCAAACCTATTGGGGCAACAACAAATCGCAGCAAGGTCAGCGACAGCAAACCTGGCAGTACCTACCTAGGGACCAGTCCTTTCGGGATCGACAGAATGGATGGGGACAAACAAGAAGAGGGGGCCAGCAACCCACCTCCAAGTGACTCCGCTGCACCGAACGCGCTCACCCACACAACACCTCTACGGGGGCGGCACAACAAAAGACTCAAAAAGCAATTTGACGCACACAAAAGAGAGATGTGCGAACATATAACACCGGTAGGAGGCAGACTAAATACTACTTCCAGGAGTGGAAGAAAATAACAGATAAATGGCTACTGAACATCATAGAGTTCGCATACTGTATAGAACTAGAAAGAAAGCCACCAAACAGGAGGCCAAAAAGCAAGACTCGCTCCACCAAAGAACTCGCGCTCCTCCTGCAGGAAGCACAAGAACTCCTCCGCAAGGAGATAATAGAAACAGTGCAGTTCAAAGAAAGAAACAAGGGAGTGTACTTGCAACTACTTCCTCGTACCTGAAGTGGACGAAACGTTAAGACCCATCCTGGACCTACGGTTCCTAAACCAATACATAAAGATTCAAAATGACATGCCTACAGGAGATTATTTCTCAAATAAGGGACGGGGTTTTATGTCCACTGTAGACCTCAAGGACACCTACCTACACATTCCCATGAACAGACAACACAAACAGCTACTGAGATTTGCCACAACAAAGCGCACTACCAGTTCACAGCCCTGGCCATCGGACTAAAATCCGCACCAAGGGTCTTCATAAAATGCCTCGCAGCTATAGCAGCACACCTACGGAGGGAGGGAATTCATGTATATCCCTACCTCGACGACTGGCTAATAAAGGCAAGTTCCTACAAACCATGCCAACTACATGCACAGCGGGTCACACAGACGCTGACGGAATTGGGATTTTCAATACACTGGGGGAAATCCTCAATGGAACCAGAACAGGTGAAGATCTTCTTGGGCACATAGATCAACACCATTCGGAGCAGGGTGTTCCCCCAGCGAGAAGAGAACACTTGCCCTGCTCATGGAGACACATCAATACCGGAAGGGACCAGCTCTGACAGTGAGGACAGCAAGCAAGCTCCTGGGGATGATGGCGTCCTGCAAACACCTAGTCCCCAATATACGACTCCACATGAGCCCAGTCCAGGAATGGCTCCAATAACAATGGTCACAAGCAACAGGGAGTTGGGAAGATCTAGTGCTTGTAACGCACTCGGTGCAAGAGGAGATAGTGTGGTGGAACAGAGAGAACATAACAAGGGGGAAGCCATTTACACCACCAACTCCAACAGTGACCATCACCACAGACGCATCCCAGATGGGATGGGGAGCGCACATGAACCAGCTCAAGGTGAGGGGTATGTGGACACCAACAGATGCGATCAGACACATCAACTACCTGGAACTAAAGACCGTGTTCCTTGCCCTAAAAGCCTTCCAGAAATAACTGTACAGGCAGAGAGTGTTGATACAAACCGACAATACCACAACGATGTTCTACATCAACAAAGAGGGGGGAACACAATCGGTAGCGCTGTCAAACCTAGCGCAGGAAATATGGAAATGGGTCACCCCACTACAAATAGACCTCCTGGTGATACACCTACCAGGAAAGGACAACGTGGAAGCAGATGGGCTCCTCAGACCGACATCTGCATCCTACGAGTGGGAGCTCAATACACCGGAAACGCAAAAACTATTAAAGTGGGGGACCCCCAAAATAGACCTGTTTGCAACACACCAGAATGCAAAATGCCAATACTTCGCATCCAGACTGCCAGGGTAGCAATCCCAGGGAAATGCCCTATGGATAAGCTGGTCGAAGACATTTGCCTACGCTTTTCCCCTGGATACCACTAATACACAGAGTGCTCAGCAAATGCAGAACCAGCAACATGACGCTGATACTGGTGGCACCACAGTCGGCCAGACAGTCCTGGTTCTCACAAATAGTGGAGATGGCGCAGGGCCCACCACACAAGTTTGCAAGAAGAAGAGACTTGCTCTCCATGCAGAACGGGGAGGTGCTTCACCCAGAACCAGAGAGCCTCTGCCTAGCAGCCTGGCTCCTGAAGACTTAGAGTTCGCATACCTAAAACTCCCAAAGAGCACACTGCTGGTGCTGCAGGAGGCAAGGAGACCTACCACACAGAAGTGTTATGTAGCAAAATGGAAACAGTTCACACAATGGTGCATCAGGGAAAAGCTCCACAAGAAAATCACCAGGGAATCAACAGTGCTAAAATATTTAACACACTTGCTAAAAACAAACCTAAGCTGTACCTCGCTAAGAGTACACCTAGCAGCGATAGTAGCCTATACAAGAGGAGAGACTGGGAAAAGCTTCTCGGGTGGTAAAAAGATTCCTGGAAGGGGCTAAGCGAATCGCCCCCCCAAAAAGGATGCCACCGCCAGCATGGAACAGAACTTATGAAAGAACCTTTTAAACCCATCCACAAGGCCTCACTACAGATGCTCACAATAAAGACAGCCTTTTTGGTAGCAATCACCTCGCTACGCAGGGTAAGCGAGCTGCAAGCGCTAACACTACAAGAACCCTTTATTCAAATTCACAATGACAGGGTGGTAATGAGAACATATCAACACATTATGCCAAAGGTGGTGTCAAAGTTCCACATAAGCCAAACAATACAGATGCCAAGTTTCTTCCGGAGAGGGTACTGCACACTCTGGACGCTAGAAGGGCAGTAATGCATTACAATGAAAGAACTAAAGATCAGAGGAAAACAAAGCAATTCTTTGTGTCTTTCGCAAGCTGTTTCCTGGGAAGACCAGTAACAAAAGGCACCATCGCACGATGGATCACACAGACTATCCAATTCTGCCACAAGCAGGCATGCCAAGAACTACAAGGAGGGGCACAAGCCCACTCTACCAGGAAAAAGGGAGCAACAATAGCCTTCCTGGCAAACACCCATCCAAGACATTTGCCTGGCAGCAATATGGGCCTCGGTGCACAAGTTCACTAAGCACTACTGCGTAGATATACAGATGAACAAGGTAGCACAAGTAGGACAAAAAGTGCTTCAACATGTATTCAACAACCAACGCTCATCTTCCACCCAGCCGCCACAAACTTAGCAAACCGCTACAAAGTCTAAGCACAGCATAGTGAATCTAGAAAGAGCCACGCTGCAAAACTAATAGTTTCTTACCTGTCGGTGTAGATTTGCAGCTTGAAGACTTTCTGGATTCACTAGCGAACCCACCCACCTCCGCCAGAAAGATGAGACCGTATATATATATATATATATATATATATATATATATATATATATATATATATATATATATATATATATATATATATATATATATATATATATATATATATATATATATATATATATATATATATACAACACGAACAGATGGCGTGCTTCTGCCGCTTGCACGGCGGGCGCTCGACAGGATCGCCGATCCTTCAAATATAGTTAAGAAAACTGGTATGGTCCTATATGTAGAAACCAGAGTCGAGGCCCAAATTAAGTTTTAAGTGCTCAAGGTTTAATTGGCAAAAATAAACAGCCCCAACGCGTTTCGAGGTAAGCCTACCTCTTGGTCACGGGACCAAGAGGTAGGCTTACCTCGAAACGCGTTGGGGCTGTTTATTTTTGCCAATTAAACCTTGAGCACTTAAAACTTAATTTGGGCCTCGACTCTGGTTTCTACATATAGGACCATACCAGTTTTCTTAACTATATATATATATATATATATATATATATATATATTTTTTGTTGGACAGGCCACATGAAGGGCTCGCTCCCTCCCCGCAGGACAGGGCCCGGGCCACCGTCAGCACCATTGCCCGGCCCAGCCGCCATCTTGGACACGGCACCGTGCGGCCTCAGCCCGGCACCACCCTCCACCCAGGAGGTGAACGGCCCACTTGGCAGGTCAATGGGAGTACGAAGTGTCGATGGCTCTCCCCCGCCAGGTGCCGAGCACCCCCAGCCTCCTCGGGCGCTGGCTCCACCCCCCTGCTGGGTGTCTGGACTCCCTCATCCCGGACCTCCCGACCTCCAAGAGCGAGGGTCCGGACATCAAAGGGCGCCAGACCTATAACTGAGGCAGCCCCAGGACAGGAAGGCAGTTGTATCCTGGAGTCGAGAGACACCGCGACGAACTCATCCTTGACGGACTGCTGGCGCTGCCACAGCCCTGCCTTGTGAACTATTGTCCTGCCTGCTGGCGCTGCCGCGGCCCTCTGCAACCTTCCTCCTCGTTGGGACCTGCTGGCGCTGCCGCGGCCTTCTGCAACCTTCATCCTCGTTGGGACCTGCTGGCGCTGCCGCGGCCCTCTGCAACCTTCATCCTCGTTGGGACCTGCTGGCGCTGCCGCGGCCCTCTGCAACCTTCATCCTCGTTGGGACCTGCTGCCGTGGCCCGTTGTAACCTTCATCCTCGTGGGACCTGCTGGCGCTGCCGCGGCCCGTTGCAACCTGCATTCTCGTGGGACCTGCTGGCGCTGCCGCGGCCCGTTGTAACCTTCATCCTCGTTGGGACCTGCTGGCGCTGCCGCGGCCCGTTGCCACCTACGACCTCTCCGGGACCTGCCGGCGCTGCCGCGGTCTGACCCCTCCGAACACCGAGCTCGAGGATTGTGAGCCATCACCGTTACACCCCCGTACCCGTGGGTACCCAGACTGTCCCGCTACCCCCTTCCCCTACTAGAGACTAGAATTGAGAGGATCATCGTGTCCTGATTGCCTTGTATCGTACCACTCTACTCCCAGAAGTGCCTATAAAAGGTGTTACCCTGAACTTTGTGTGGTGTCCATCTGTGGGGGGGAAGTTACCTGTCTGTGCGATCACTGTGCTCGGCCGACCCTCCGGGTCCCCGTCTAACATTGGTGGCTAGCGGCGCGATCCGAACCAACGCGTACCGTACAGACAGTAACTCACCCTACGACTAAAACCACAATGACGACCAAAGAGAGCGGATCGGCGGAGAAGTTCCAGATGGAAAAGCTGGAAGAATACAACCACCGAGAGCTCAAACAATTTTGCATGGACTTAGGCATTGCTACCACCGGGCTAAGCACAAAAGAAGACTTCAAAAACGCCCTAGAGGCCTGGACAGAGACAAATACCGCAACCCCCCGGGACCCCGCAGCCCCGGAAGTCAACACCACCCGGACGGAGGAACGGAGAACAGGCCCCTCCCATGAAGAGATCCAAGAGCGGGAAAAAAATAGATTACACGAGTTAGACTTGGCACGACTCAGATTAGACGGAGAATTGAAACTGGCGGAACAAAAAAAAAACTTAGAACACTTACGGCTCAGAGAAGAGCGAGAGGAAAAACAGAGACAGAGAGACCTCGAAGAAAAAAGACTGGCATACGAGCACGAGTGCAAACTAGCGGAGATAGAAATGCGCAAACTAAACAAAAACCTAGGGGTGCCCGAGCAACCGCACTCCCCGGGTCCTACCGAGCAGAAGGTCCACATCCCCAAGGATGTGGTCCGAGAATATCACCGGAACGACGACATACAGCAGTGGTTCAAGGCCTATGAGATTGCCATGACCGCCCACCGGGTCGCTCGAAGTGACTGGGGAGCCGGTCTATGGGGGAGATTCGTCAACGAGGGTCGTGATGCCCTGCTGCAGCTTCCGGACCATCAAATGACGTCCTATGACCACATGAAGGCCGCCCTCCTCAGTCGATATGGACTTACACCCGAAATGTACCGCCAGAGGTTCCGCAACTGCACCAGGATCCCAGGTACGACGTGGTTGGAATACGTGAACTATTTCAGCCGAGCCTTCGAGGGGTGGATCAAGGGTAACAACGTAACCACTTACGAACAACTCTTCAATCTCATTGTGTGGGAGCACCTCTCCAACAACTGCTTTGTCGAGCTCAGGCAGCACCTCCTCGACAGTAAATTGACTGAACCCCGGCAGCTCGCCACCGAGGCTGACCGGTGGGAGAGCACCCGAGTGGCCCGGAGTGGGCCGAATGAGCAGAACAGAACCAACCAAGGTCACCATCGTCCCCGAGGAGGAGGAGGAGGCCCGGGCCGGGGCAGAGACGCCGCCCCGGCCGCACCCACTAACGCCACCCCGGCCCCAGCAGGCCGGGGAAACCCCCCGATGCGCCCGGGGTTCCGAGCTAACGTGACGTGTCATCGATGCCAGCGAGTCGGCCACTATGCCAGTGACCCGACCTGCCCGAAGAACCAGGCCCCCGGGCCCCGCCAGATGGCGGCCGCCGCCCTGGGAGAAGAACAAGTCTCCGAAGACACGGAGACCTATGAGTCGGAGCAGTTCGAGTGGGAACCCGCCGCCATGACCCTGGCATGCCTAGGAGGAAGAGACATGGTCCCGCGGACTCCCCTGCCCGCCAACACTCGGAAGTACAGCCAATGGGTGAGCATCAATGGGCGCAAGGCCGAGGCCCTGCGTGACACCGGGGCCAGTGTGACGGCTGTCCGCTGTCACCTGGTGACCCCAGAACAAATCCTACCAAACGTACTTTGCCCCGTCCGATCGGCAGATAACTCGGAGAGCCTGTGTCGGATGGCCTGCGTCCCCTTCGAATGGGGAGGAGTGTCCGGCATGCTGAAAGTAACTGTCCGTGACGATGCCCCCGTAGACTGCCTCCTGGGGAACGATCTCGAGAGCTCCCCGTGGGCCGCTGTGGAAAGAAGAGAGCATCTGGGGATGTTGGGTCTCCCGGACTGGGCGTGCGTAACCACCCGGTCCATGGCCACCCGCACCATCCCTAGACCAGAAGAACCAGAATGGGCAGCACCTCCGCGCTCGATCACTCCAGAAGAAGACTTCCTCCAGACCGACCACCCGGACCCCACCCCAGAGGGGTCCACACAGCCCCCCGAGCTTCCCGACCTGGCTCAGTGGCGTCAAGAAGGGGGGCCCACCCAGGAACAATTCCGGCAGGAGCAAAAGACCTGCCCCTCCCTCGAGGGATTGCGACAGCAAGCGCTCGCCCAGAGCCAAGGAGACACCACCGGGGCCCACTGGGTTTATTGGGACAATGATCTATTGTACAGCGAACAGAAAATCGCAGAACTGGGGGCCGGGCGAGTGCTGGTGGTGCCCCTCCACTTCAGAGACTTCCTGTTGAACCTAGCCCATGATGCCCCCCTGGCCGGGCACCTGGGCCAAGACAAGACCTACCACCGCCTGGTGACTCACTTTTTTTGGCCCAAAATGAGAAATGACGTATCCAACCATTGCCGGTCCTGCCCGACCTGCCAGGCCAGTGGGAAGAGCGGCCGCAAACTCAAGGCACCCCTACAACCATTCCCCGTGGTGACCACCCCGTTCGAAAGGGTGGGAATAGACATTGTGGGGCCCCTGGACCCCCGAACAGCACAGGGACATCGCTTCATCCTGGTCCTGGTGGATCACGCTACCCGCTATCCTGAGGCGGTCCCCCTTCGTACGATAACAGCCCCAGTAGTGGGTCGAGCCTTGATGGGGATCTTCTCTCGAGTGGGCTTCCCCCGGGAAGTCGTCAGCGACAGGGGTACGAACTTTATCTCAAAATACATGAAGTCCCTCTGGCAACAGTGTGGGGTCACCTACCGATTCACGACCCCCTATCACCCTCAAGGGAACGGACTGGTTGAGCGGTTCAACCGCACGCTCAAAGGGATGATTGGGGGGTTGGAAGAGCCCCTCTGTCGCCAGTGGGATGTGCTACTACCGTGCCTTCTCTTTGCCTACCGAGAAGTCCCCCAGAAGTCCCTCGGCTTCAGCCCTTTCGAACTCTTGTATGGACACCCGGTGCGAGGCCCGCTCAGCCTAGTCAAAGAAGGCTGGGAAATGCCCCCTCTAAAGAACCCTCCAGATGTTTTCAAGTACCTCCTAACCCTCCGCAACCAGACCAGAAGGTTCAGAGAGATGGCAAAAACAAACCTGGAGGCCAGTCAGGAGGACATGAAAAGGTGGTACGATCAAAATGCATCCTCCATCGAATTTGAACCCGGCCAACAAGTGTGGGTAATGTCTCCCACCGAACCATGCGCCCTGCAAGACAAATGGACGGGGCCCTTCAAAGTAATCGAGCGCAAGAGCCCTGTCACCTATCTCATCGATATGGAATCTTCCCGAAACCCTCTCCGGGTCCTTCACGCTAATAGACTGAAACCCCACTTTGTACGCTCCGAACTCAGTCTCCTGATGGCAACCGACAATGGAACCGAGGAGGACTCTGAACCCCTTCCTGACCTCCTACGGTCACGGGAGAAGGACGGCTCCGTGGACGGGGTCCGACTCTCGGAGGCCCTCACCCTGGAACAGCGCCAAGACTGCCGAGTCCTCCTGCTCCAGTTCTCCACCCTGTTCTCCCTCACCCCAGGGGTCATCCCCTGGTGCTTACACGACGTGGACACTGGAGACAGTCCCCCTATCCGCCATCGGGCCTACCGCGTACCAGATCGGGTACGGGCCTGCATCCAAGAGGAGGTGGCCAAGATGCTCACACTCGGGATCATCGAGCCCTCAGACAGCCCCTGGGCCAGCCCAGTGGTACTGGTCCCCAAAGCGGCCGCCCCCGGCGCCACGCCGGAGCTCCGGTTCTGCGTCGACTACCGGGGCTTGAATGCGGTCACCAGAACAGACGCACACCCCATCCCCCGAGCAGATGAACTAATCGACCGCTACCTCAGCATCTTCGACCTAACAGCGGGCTACTGGCAGATCGGTCTCACACCCCGGGCCCAAGAACGATCGGCATTCTCTACCCCTGATGGCCACTATCACTTCAAGGTCATGCCATTCGGCATGAAGAATGCGCCAGCAACATTTCAGCGGCTAGTAAACCAGGTCCTGGCAGGACTCGAAGGATTCAGCGCCGCCTACCTGGACGATATCGCTGTGTACAGCCACCACTGGTCCGACCACCGCCACCACCTCCGAGAGGTGCTACAGGCCCTCCAACGAGCTGGCCTCACGATCAAGGCCAGCAAATGCCAAATTGGCCAGGGGTCCGTGACCTATCTCGGGCACCAGGTGGGAAGCGGTCTGGTGGCCCCTCTGCAACTCAAGATCGCTGCCATCCAGTCGTGGCAGTCCCCCATCACCCAGACCGAGGTCCGCGCCTTCTTGGGACTCACAGGCTACTACCGACGGTTCGTGAGGGACTATGGCAGCATCGTAGGGCCCCTCACGGAACTTACCTCCAAAAACCAACCAAAGAAGGTCAACTGGACCCCAGACTGTCAAGCGGCCTTCGAGAAGCTGAAGGCCGCCATGTGCTCCGCCCCGGTGCTCCAGGCCCCCGACTACAGCCGGGAATTTATCGTCCAAACAGATGCCTCCGACCATGGCGTTGGGGCAGTCCTTTCCCAGCTGAACCCCGAAGGGCTTGACCAGCCAGTGGCTTTCATCAGCAGACGGCTCCTGGCCCGAGAACGACGCTGGAGCACCATCGAGAGGGAGGCCTTCGCCGTGGTGTGGGCCCTCAAAAAGCTCCGGCCTTATCTCTTCGGCACCCACTTCCGGGTCCAGACCGATCATCGACCCCTGCAATGGCTCATGCAGATGCGGGGGGAAAACCCGAAACTACTACGTTGGTCCATCTCCCTGCAGGGGATGGACTTCACTGTGGAACATCGACCCGGCCAAGACCACGCCAACGCGGATGGCCTGTCCCGCTTTTTCCGCCTCGACGAGGAAAGTCCCCAAGAAGATGGGTGACTCTCCCCGCCTTCAGCTGGGGGGGACGCATGTTGGACAGGCCACATGAAGGGCTCGCTCCCTCCCCGCAGGACAGGGCCCGGGCCACCGTCAGCACCATTGCCCGGCCCAGCCGCCATCTTGGACACGGCACCACGCGGCCGTGCGGCCTCAGCCCGACCCCAACCCTGGGCCTGGCCAGGCCCCGACATCCCGGCACCACCCTCCACCCAGGAGGTGAACGGCCCACTTGGCAGGTCAATGGGAGTACGAAGTGTCGATGGCTCTCCCCCGCCAGGTGCCGAGCACCCCCAGCCTCCTCGGGCGCTGGCTCCACCCCCCTGCTGGGTGTCTGGACTCCCTCATCCCGGACCTCCCGACCTCCAAGAGCGAGGGTCCGGACATCAAAGGGCGCCAGACCTATAACTGAGGCAGCCCCAGGACAGGAAGGCAGTTGTATCCTGGAGTCGAGAGACACCGCGACGAACTCATCCTTGACGGACTGCTGGCGCTGCCACAGCCCTGCCTTGTGAACTATTGTCCTGCCTGCTGGCGCTGCCGCGGCCCTCTGCAACCTTCCTCCTCGTTGGGACCTGCTGGCGCTGCCGCGGCCTTCTGCAACCTTCCTCCTCGTTGGGACCTGCTGGCGCTGCCGCGGCCTTCTGCAACCTTCATCCTCGTTGGGACCTGCTGGCGCTGCCGCGGCCCTCTGCAACCTTCATCCTCGTTGGGACCTGCTGGCGCTGCCGTGGCCCGTTGTAACCTTCATCCTCGTGGGACCTGCTGGCGCTGCCGCGGCCCGTTGCAACCTGCATTCTCGTGGGACCTGCTGGCGCTGCCGCGGCCCGTTGTAACCTTCATCCTCGTTGGGACCTGCTGGCGCTGCCGCGGCCCGTTGCCACCTACGACCTCTCCGGGACCTGCCGGCGCTGCCGCGGTCTGACCCCTCCGAACACCGAGCTCGAGGATTGTGAGCCATCACCGTTACACCCCCGTACCCGTGGGTACCCAGACTGTCCCGCTACCCCCTTCCCCTACTAGAGACTAGAATTGAGAGGATCATCGTGTCCTGATTGCCTTGTATCGTACCACTCTACTCCCAGAAGTGACTATAAAAGGTGTTACCCTGAACTTTGTGTGGTGTCCATCTGTGGGGGGGAAGTTACCTGTCTGTGCGATCACTGTGCTCGGCCGACCCTCCGGGTCCCCGTCTAACATAGATATATATATATATATATATATCTATCTCACAACGCCAGTTTCTCAATCCCAATAACTGCTTCAAACGAGTGCACTCAGGAGCCATATACCGGGTGAAAGCATAAATTTCATTTATTCAATTGTTTCAGCAAAAGTTGACAAATGCGTTTCAGCGTGTCCGCCTTAGTCAGTGCTCTCCTTATAAAGATGGAAAAAGACTTTAGAAAAATGTAAAAGGATAAACAAAGATGGCATAAAGACAAGAAAAAATGAATCCGAAGATGGCGCCTAAAGGTGGGAGCTTCCGGAGGAAGCACACCGACGTCACGGGAAGACACTAAAGGGTGGGACTTCGACGCCCACCTGGTCCACGGAAAAAAGAGAAAAAATACTACGCTTCCAGATCCAACCACTAGACCGCAGAATAATGCACAGCATAGTCTTCAAGCTGCAAAACTAAACCCGACCGGTAAGAAACTATTTGTTTTACTGATGTGGAGACTCGAACTCTGTTCCCCAAGTCCGAAGTTGCAGCTGGAGAGGTTCTCTCCTGCTGGTTTCCCTACCCAGCCACCCCTTCTCCCTTTTGCTGCCCCCCAACCCTCCCACCCAGCCACACAGCTTTGTCATTGGTGTGCATATTAGCTTGCTATCCCCTCCCACCCCCTACTCTACTGCACTCTGCCACTGCACATTACTCTGTGCCACTGCACTGTATGCCACTGTGTTCTTTACATCACTGTGCTTAACTGCATTTTAAACCACTGCACATTAAACTACTGCACTCTGCAGCACGCTACCTTGTGCCGCTGCACGCTACCTTGTGCCGCTGCACGCTACCTTGTGCCGCTGCACGCTACCGTGTGCCGCTGCACGCTACCTTGTGCCGCTGCACACTACCTTGCGCCGCTGCACTCTATTTATAATATGTCATTGAACTCTGCGCCACTCTACTCACTCTAGGCGACCCCTTGCCACCCCACTCTAGGCGACCCCTTGCCACCACACTCTAGGCGACCCCATGCCACCCCACTCTAGGCGACCCCCACTCTACTCCACCCCATGCCGTCCCACTCTAGGCGACCCCCACTCTACTCCACCCCATGCCATCCCAACTCTAGGCGACCCCCACTCTACTCCACCCCATGCCGTCCCAACTCTAGGCTCACCCCACTCTACTCCACCCCACACCGTCCCACTCTAGGCCACCCCACTCTAGGCCACCCCATGCCGTCACACTCTAGGCCACCCCATGCCGTCCCACTCTAGGCCACCCCACTCTACCCCATCCCACTCCATCCCACTCAACTCTATGCCAATCCACTCTACGCCACTGCACTGTATACCAGTCCACGCCATGCCACTGCACTCTATACCACTCAACTTAATGCCAGTCAGATCCACTGTATAACCCCTGCACTCCTCGCAACTCCATTCTTCACCATTCTTCACCATTCCACTCTATATCACTCTACTCAGTTCACTGTGCTCTACACTACTCTAAGCTGCTCTACTGTAGCCATGTCACTCAATTCCACAATACTTTACTTCACTCACACTGGTGTACAACAAGGCTACAAGACATTGGCAAAGCCACAAGCTCCTGCATAGGTGAAAGCTAGTGGTTTTACCAATGGATGTTTTAATGAGCAAAGTAGATACTGATTTGGTGATCACTCACTATCTAGGATTAGGGTAGATCTTCGAACTCTTCAATGATGGGTGGCTATGAAGCTTCTATTCCCCCATCATTCTTTCCTTAAGTTATGGTCTCGCTCCAAAAATCATGTTGATACCTCTGGATGGCATGTTCAGTAAGTAGATGTAAGGTTGTGCATTGCAAAATAGTGTATTGAAGCGATTTATTGTCCATCCTTTGGATTTACAGTAGAACATCTAAAGTATTTTCGACGCAAGATAGTGAAGGATTCCCAGTAGTTGTGAACATAGAGGCCAATAGTGCAGGAGTTTCCTTTGGTCAACAACTTAGTGAATTAAGTCTTGTGTGGGATTTACTTGTATTTCTGCAGTCTGTTTCATAAAAAACAAGCATTAGAAATGCAATCGGGCTCGGATTTATTTGAGTTTGAGCTAATGGCATTGTAAATGCCAATGTCTTTTTGCCATGTGTTATGGAGTGTGTGCATGTGGTGTGTAGTGGAAGTATGTTGGTTGAATTGTAATTTTACCAATGGTGGCATGCTGTGCTTTATATGAATATGTTTAAAAGTAAAGTGTACCATACTGCGATTGCTTGGTGGAAAAGTGCACTGCCGGCTGGAGGTGTGTGTGCCTGGTGGAAGGGTGCACTGACGGCTGGTGGGTGTGTGCTTGGTAAAAGCGTGCACAGATGGATGATGGTTGTTGGTGTTTGTGCATGGTGAAAGCATTCATTGACGGCTGGGGGTGTGTTGTTGTGTGTGTTGTTTTCTGTGTGCTGGTGAGTGTGTGGTGGTGAGTCTGTGGGGGTGAGCCTGGGGAGCGAGTGTGGTGGTGAGTGTGTTGTGTTGAGTGGTGACAAGTGTGTGGTGTTGAGAGACTGAGGTGTGTGGTTTGTGTGTGCGTTATGTGTGTGTGGTGTATGTGTGTGTGGTGTTTTCTGCACACTCACACACTGCCCCTACACATTCACACACTGCTCACCCGCACACTCCCAATGTCACCCTGCATAGTCACACACTGTTTACCCTGCACACTCATTCTGCACACTCACACAATGTGCACCCTGACACACTCTTTCTACAGTCACTCTGCACGCACTGCCACTCTGCACGCACTGCCACTCTGCACGCACTGCCACTCTGCACGCACTGCCACTCTGCACGCACTGCCACTCTGCACGCACTGCCACTCTGCACGCACTGCCACTCTGCACGCACTGCCACTCTGCACGCACTGCCACTCTGCACGCACTGCCACTCTGCACGCACTGCCACTCTGCACGCACTGCCACTCTGCACGCACTGCCACTCTGCACGCACTGCCACTCTGCACGCACTGCCACTCTGCACTCTCACTCTGCACTCTCACTCTGCACTCTCACTCTGCACTCTCACTCTGCACTCTCACTCTGCACTCTCACTCTGCACTCTCACTCTGCACTCTCACTCTGCACTCTCACTCTGCACTCTCACTCTGCACTCTCACTCTGCACTCTCACTCTGCACTCTCACTCTGCACTCTCACTCTGCACTCTCACTCTGCACTCTCACTCTGCACTCTCACTCTGCACTCTCACTCTGCACTCTCACTCTGCACTCTCACTCTGCACTCTCACTCTGCACTCTCACTCTGCACTCTCACTCTGCACTCTCACTCTGCACTCTCACTCTGCACTGCCACTCTGCACTGCCACTCTGCACTGCCACTCTGCACTGCCACTCTGCACTGCCACTCTGCACTGCCACTCTGCACTGCCACTCTGCACTGCCACTCTGCACTGCCACTCTGCACTGCCACTCTGCACTGCCACTCTGCACTGCCACTCTGCACTGCCACTCTGCACTGCCACTCTGCACTCTCAATCTGCACTCTCAATCTGCACTCTCAATCTGCACTCTGCACTCTCAATCTGCACTCTCAATCTGCACTCTGCACTCTCAATCTGCACTCTGCACTCTCAATCTGCACTCTGCACTCTCAATCTGCACTCTGCACTCTCAATCTGCACTCTGCACTCTCAATCTGCACTCTGCACTCTCAATCTGCACTCTGCACTCTCAATCTGCACTCTGCACTCTCAATCTGCACTCTGCACTCTCAATCTGCACTCTGCACTCTCAATCTGCACTCTGCACTCTCAATCTGCACTCTGCACTCTCAATCTGCACTCTCAATCTGCACTCTGCACTCTCAATCTGCACTCTGCACTCTCAATCTGCACTCTGCACTCTCAATCTGCACTCTGCACTCTCAATCTGCACTCTGCACTCTCAATCTGCACTCTGCACTCTCAATCTGCACTCTGCACTCTCAATCTGCACTCTCAATCTGCACTCTCAATCTGCACTCTGCACTCTGCACTCTCAATCTGCACTCTGCACTCTGCACTCTGCACTCTGCACTCTCAATCTGCACTCTGCACTCTCAATCTGCACTCTGCACTCTCAATCTGCACTCTGCACTCTCAATCTGCACTCTGCACTCTCAATCTGCACTCTGCACTCTCAATCTGCACTCTGCACTCTCAATCTGCACTCTGCACTCTCAATCTGCACTCTGCACTCTCAATCTGCACTCTGCACTCTCACTCTGCACTCTGCACTCTCAATCTGCACTCTGCACTCTGCACTCTCAATCTGCACTCTGCACTCTGCACTCTGCACTCTGCACTCTCAATCTGCACTCTGCACTCTGCACTCTGCACTCTCAATCTGCACTCTGCACTCTCAATCTGCACTCTGCACTCTCAATCTGCACTCTGCACTCTCAATCTGCACTCTGCACTCTCAATCTGCACTCTGCACTCTCAAACTGCACTCTCAACTCTCAAACTGCACTCGCACTCGCACTCTGCACTCGCACTCTGCACTCGCACTCTGCACTCTCAATCTGCACTCGCAACTCTCAAACTGCACTCTCAACTCTCAAACTGCACTCTCAACTCTCAAACTGCACTCTCAACTCTCAAACTGCACTCTCAACTCTCAAACTGCACTCTCAACTCTCAAACTGCACTCTCAACTCTCAAACTGCACTCTCAACTCTCAAACTGCACTCAACTCTCAAACTGCACTCAACTCTCAAACTGCACTCTCAAACTGCACTCGCACTCGCACTCTGCACTCGCACTCTGCACTCGCACTCTGCACTCGCACTCTGCACTCGCACTCTGCACTCGCACTCTGCACTCTCAACTCTCAAACTGCACTCTCAATCTGCACTCTCAAACTGAACTCGCACTCTGCACTCTCAACCTGAACTCGCACTCTGCACTCTAAACTCTCAAACTGCACTCTCAATCTGCACTCTCAAACTGAACTCGCACTCTGCACTCTCAAACTGCACTCTGCACTCTCAAACTGCACTCTCAAACTGCACTCTCAAACTGCACTCTCAAACTGCACTCTCAAACTGCACTCTCAAACTGCACTCTCAAACCTCAAACTGCACTCTCAAACCTCAAACTGCACTCTCAACTCTCAAACTGCACTCTCAATCTGCACTCTCAAACTGAACTCGCACTCTGCACTCTCAACTCTCAAACTGCACTCTCAATCTGCACTCTCAAACTGAACTCGCACTCTGCACTCTCAAACTGCACTCTGCACTCTCAAACTGCACTCTGCACTCTCAAACTGCACTCTGCACTCTCAAACTGCACTCTGCACTCTCAAACTGCACTCTGCACTCTCAAACTGCACTCTGCACTCTCAAACTGCACTCTCAAACCTCAAACTGCACTCTCAAACCTCAAACTGCACTCTCAAACCTCAAACTGCACTCTCAAACCTCAAACTGCACTCTCAAACCTCAAACTGCACTCTCAACTCTCAAACTGCACTCTCAAACTGCACTCTCAACTCTGAAACTGCACTCTCAACTCTCAAACTGCACTCTCAACTCTCAAACTGCACTCTCAACTCTCAAACTGCACTCTCAACTCTCAAACTGCACTCTCAACTCTCAAACTGCACTCTCAACTCTCAAACTGCACTCTCAAACTGCACTCGCACTCTGCACTCTCAACTCTCAAACTGCACTCTCAACTCTCAAACTGCACTCTCAAACTGCACTCGCACTCTGCACTCTCAACTCTCAAACTGCACTCTCAACTCTCAAACTGCACTCAAACTGCACTCGCACTCTGCACTCGCACTCTGCACTCTCAACTCTCAAACTGCACTCTCAACTCTCAAACTGCACTCTCAATCTGCACTCTGCACTCTCAAACTGAACTCGCACTCTGCACTCTCAAACTGCACTCTGCACTCTCAAACTGCACTCTGCACTCTCAAACTGCACTCTGCACTCTCAAACTGCACTCTGCACTCTCAAACTGCACTCTCAAACTGCACTCTCAAACTGCACTCTCAAACTGCACTCTCAAACTGCACTCTCAAACCTCAAACTGCACTCTCAAACCTCAAACTGCACTCTCAACTCTCAAACTGCACTCTCAAACTGCACTCTCAACTCTGAAACTGCACTCTGAAACTGCACTCTCAACTCTGAAACTGCACTCTCAACTCTCAAACTGCACTCTCAACTCTCAAACTGCACTCTCAACTCTCAAACTGCACTCTCAACTCTCAAACTGCACTCTCAAACTGCACTCTTAAACTGCACTCGCACTCTGCACTCTCAACTCTCAAACTGCACTCTCAACTCTCAAACTGCACTCTCAAACTGCACTCGCACTCTGCACTCTCAACTCTCAAACTGCACTCTCAACTCTCAAACTGCACTCTCAAACTGCACTCGCACTCTGCACTCGCACTCTGCACTCTCAACTCTCAAACTGCACTCAACTCTCAAACTGCACTCTCAACGTGCACTCTCAACTCTCAATCTGCACTCTCAATCTGCACTCTCAAACTGAACTCGCACTCTGCACTCTGCACTCGCACTCTGCACTCTGCACTCGCACTCGCACTCTGCACTCTCAAACTGCACTCTGCACTCTCAAACTGCACTCTGCACTCTCAAACTGCACTCTGCACTCTCAAACTGCACTCTGCACTCTCAAACTGCACTCTGCACTCTCAAACTGCACTCTGCACTCTCAAACTGCACTCTGCACTCTCAAACTGCACTCTCAACTCTCAATGTGCACTCTCAACGTGCACTCTCAACTCTCAATCTGCACTCTCAATCTGCACTCTCAAACTGCACTCTCAACTCTCAATGTGCACTCTCAACGTGCACTCTCAACTCTCAATCTGCACTCTCAAACTGCACTCTCAACTCTCAAACTGCACTCTCAACTCTCAATGTGCACTCTCAACTCTCAATCTGCACTCTGCACTCTCAAACTGCACTCTGCACTCTCAAACTGCACTCTGCACTCGCACTCTGCACTCGCACTCTGCACTCGCACTCTGCACTCGCACTCTGCACTCGCACTCTGCACTCGCACTCTGCACTCGCACTCTGCACTCGCACTCTGCACTCGCACTCTGCACTCGCACTCTGCACTCTGATTCTGCACTCTGATTCTGCACTCTGATTCTGCACTCTGATTCTGCACTCTGATTCTGCACTCTGATTCTGCACTCTGATTCTGCACTCTGATTCTGCACTCTGATTCTGCACTCTGATTCTGCACTCTGATTCCCACTTCACGTGCCTTTTCAAAATTCAGCAGCAAGAACTTGTGCACTTGTGTTTGGGATTGGAATTGTGAAAGGCGGGTGGGAGTTCCGTATTGTGTAGGAAAAGCTCAAACTGCGCTGAACACTGTGCATTTCAATATAAAAAAGGGCACTGTGCGTATCCGTACCGCACAGCGCTGCCCACTGTGCATTTCAATACAAAAGGCACTGTGCAATTCAATACAAAAGGCACTGTGCAATTCAATACAAAAGGCACTGTGCCTCTCCGTAGAGCACACTGTGCATTGCTGCACACTGTGAATCTCGATCTAACCCAGCGTTGTGGGTCTCATTGGAGCACAGCGCTGCGTGCACACTGTGCCTTCGACAAAACACAGCACTGTGCATCTCAGTACCGCACAGCGCTGAACACTGCATTTGGGTATAACAACGCACTGCGTGTCTTAGTAGGGCACAACGCTGAACCTGTATCCGGATATAACACAGAGCTGTGTATTTCAGCAGAGCACAGCGCTGAAAACTGCATTTCAATATAACACCACGCTGTGCATTTCAGAAGAGCACATCGCTTAACACTGGGCATCGCAGTACACCTCAGAGCTGTCGCTGCATTTCAGTATAACACCGCGCTCTGTGTCTCAGTGGAGCACAGGCCTGCACACTGCATTTCAATATACACAGCACCGCGCCACTCAGTAAAACACAGCACTGCATGTTAGGCATTTCAAGAAACAAGATGAAATCGGTCCTTGCAATGGTAGCCAAGAAAACATATCAGTTTAGGACACCCTGATTTACACTAAACAATGTATGAACAAAGAATAGAAACGAAATCCAAACTTTGAATCACTAGGAACTGATGAAATTAAATAGGGACAACTGGGTCATCAGAATACCAATGAAGTTTGTGTGAACTTTTCCTCGGCTGTGGGTGGGAGTGTCTTAATTTTTTGTGCAGTATCATAGCAATCGACCCTCGGTTTAAATCTGCGACTTAACCACTCAGACACTCTCCCTACAAGGCGGTAAACACAGCTACCCTGGAGTGTGCTGTCCACCTCCTTCGGTAAATGGCAGGACGACTGTACCAATGCGTCCCTGCACGGGGTCCCTTTGGACGAGCAGTCCATAATGCGGGGCAATGGCGGGCAGACAGTGCAAAAACATACTAGCAGCCAGTGAGGGCACACACTCACCCTCGGATAGACTGAAGCTTCACTCCGCTATTTAGACCGCTCGCCGCGCTGCCGTCGATGGCGGTGAACTCGTTCCTCTGAAACGCGGGGAAACCTAGCACACCACGCGTTAAGCATCGCTGCAGTATCAGTGTTTACGCCCGCCTACCCGATGCTGTGAGACCGCAGCCTGGCCACGTCCACCCCCTTCCCCCCCCCAGGTGATATACAACCACGGGCCCTGTACAACCTGGGCTTAACCCAGGGACGGGGCGGGGGGGGGGGCAGAGAGCATGGCACTCACCTTCCAAACGTAAAACGACGGCGATCGCGCACCTAACGACGGCGTGCAGTGCTCAGCCGATCAGCGCAGAGCCTAGGGGAATTGTGGCGCGGGAAGAGAGGTGAACGCGCTCACACCATCTGGATTGCATTACACGGGCGCTCTGACAGCTCCTAATTAAGATTAATGACTCTGTGTGCTCGTTCGCGCACAGAATATGCCATGAAACTAACATCAATGACGGACGAAAAGTAAATACAGCCTATCACGTCAAGGCTACTACATAGACAGCACAGCGAAGACGAATCACTAGGCAGATGACATAATACACTAAGGAATGTGTCTGTTCAGAGCCCTAGAGATCCTTTCTTTCTTCTTTAGCATTAGGAGCTCGAAGCTCCGCCCCACTTCGTGGCCCGTAGGCCGAGCCCTAAAAAGTGGAGTGAATTGTTATTTGGGAACTGTGCTCCTCTTATATTAGTAGCGCCTCCTGGTGGATTTAAAGTTCTGTTTATAATTGGCTTCTGCGTTGGAAATTTTGTGTGTGTGTCTGTGTGTGTGTCCCCGTACCCTAAAATATTCCCCAAGTGTCTGACTGGTTCCGGAAAATCTTGAGCAGTACCTCTGTATGCAGGTAGGTGGTGTTGACATTTCGATATCGAAAGATACGTGCGCTGTACCTAAATAGGCATTGTCCCATCGCATTAACGTCAGTTCTTTTCATTCCGTGCCAGCAGTGCAGAGCTACTTGGGTCACTTTTTAAAACTTTTTGCCGCTCTTTGTTTGAGCTTTGCTGCCAGTGTGCTAGGGACATGCTTCCCAACAAACTCCCGGGCTTTAAGCCATGTGAGGAATTTCACAGACGGATGTCTCTCTGCAGTGCCCTTGAATTTCCTATGCCTGCAACCTACTGCAGGTCGATGCACCTGAAGGAGATTCACAAGCAGGCAATGAAGCTTCTGGCGGTGCAACAGAAGAAAGCTCTGCACCTATCCCGTGGGAGATTTTGGGGCTGTTTCCAGAGCCGTTCCACAGATTATCCTCTTCTCACTCAAAGTTCTCTTATTCGATGTGGGGTAGATCCAAAAAGTAGAAGTGGAAGCGTTCTTTGACCTTCTCTGAGCAAGCGCCATGCTTTTAGGCCCGCTCCCGCACTCCACAGGCGAAGTCGCTTGCCAGATGCGCGGTACACTTTCCTGAGTTACCTGTAGCAATTTCTGGTTAACTTGAGGAGTCTTATAGTAGTATGCATTTCTTCTTTGGACCATGGCTTCCTCTAGTGTGCCTTTGTGCTCTGCAAAGCCGAGAGGTGCCCCATTTCAGTTACTTTTGGCGGGTTCACCCTTTATGCCAGCTGACCCTCAGGATCCGCCCCCAGAATGTACTTTGCATTAAGATTTGCTAAGCAATAGCTAAGAAGCAGCCTATTGAAGGCTTGTGGACTTGTTCCACCAGGGCCCAAGCCGCTAATAGTGTGTTAGCATGCGGGGTACATCTGCCAAGCATCTACGTGGACATCCCCTCACACGTTGACGAATCACTACAGCTTAGACAGTCCAGTCAGTCACAACAGACATTTTGCTTGTTTGGACCTCCAGGATTTCCTAATATGAGCTGGTTCGCAGACCCCCGGGATAGGAGATATTGCTTGGGTAACTATTTTAAGATGAGGACTCTGGGTAGATGTCTATCAGAAGACCTAGTTACTTACCTTCGGCTAATCTTTTTCTGGTAAAGAGAGTACATCTAACCGCAGATTTCTCGCTATCCATCCTGTTCTGCTAACCGGATTCTTCACCCTAGTATCAGATTAAATTGTGCACACTGGTCAAAAATCATTCTGGCATGGCTCCTGTTGTTGACACAGAAATACGCATGAAAGAAACAGATGTCAGCACACTGGGGTGGCGCTTGTATAGGCACGGCACACATCACAATGCGTAGTTGATCGATGGAACCTACTGGTGTGCAGAGGTACTGCTTCTAATTGTCCAGATCCGTTCAAATACCTGTGGAATATTTTAAGGTGAGGAATCTACAATTGGTCTTTACCAGAAAAAGCATTAATGAAGTTAAGTAAATTGTTCCTTTTTACATTCTCAGACTCCACAAGTAGCATATAAAAGACATTTTAAAGCTTTCTTCTGCAGACTTATACAAATACACACATTCACCGATACAGTTTGGGATGTCTCTGTTGAACACAGGTGCTGTATAGGGTGTGATATAAGAGTGCCTTTATTTGAAATGATTTATGTTTACACAATAAACAGCCTTGTTTAACGAGAATCCACTTGTATTTTGTGAAGTCTCTGTAATTATTGAAACCACTTCTCATTCTTTATTTTCCTTAGGGAATCATGCTAGTATATGACATTACAAATGAAAAGTCTTTTGAAAACATAAAAAACTGGATAAGGAATATTGAAGAGGTAAGTGCTCATAAAATCTTCACAAATATATATATATAAGAAAAAGCAAGCAAATATTTTGTATATGCATGAAAACCAGGTTTTATTTATGCTTGACTTGAGTCATCTGATAGGGTGCATCTTTAGAAATAACTGGCTATGTTCAGTTAATGTGGACTGAATATTTATGCCATTGCTGAGACTTTTTCAGGTGCTATGATCATAAAATGAAAAAGTGATCTTATAGAAACATAGAAGAAGAGAAAATGCAAAAATAGCAAAGAAATAAAATTGAAAGCAGCCAAATGGACACATTAACCAACTAAATATTTGCACTGTGATTGTGCTGTGTAGTGGCACAGTGGATGACTGAAGATGCCAGAAAAGAGGATCTTTGCAGGCATGATGTATAGTGCTACTGGCCTGTGGTCAACACCTGAATTTTTTTTGGGGTGCAGTGGTGGGAAGGGGCAGCGTTGGAGTCGGCCTTATCTGCCTGGCTGACAAGCGTGTGATCTTTGCACACCCGAGCTACGACACCATCAGACTGGAGGCAGAAGTGGAATAAAAAAGATTTAGAAAAAAGGCAACCAGCGTTTTTGTCTGTGCACTCAGGATCTGGAACAGCAACCTTTCTAACCTATCCAAATTCAGGAATGATATCCTGATGCACCTCCTTTTTATTTTTCCGAACATTTTTATTTTTATAAAATCTTCAGTGTAAACTTATTGTAAGCAACTGACATTGCATATGACAAAGATATACAAATATAACTGCACCGTAATGACATGCACTTTTTCATATTATACATGATTGCAGTGACTCCCCCGTTGCTTCTAGTTCCTCATTACCTTCTCATATTTTATTTGACTCCTGGTTACTCCCCTGACCCACTTTGTGACATTCAAATATTATGGGTCTTGCACTCAAAAAAAACAAATGCAAAGCAACTATTTCTGCCCAGTTTACTTGTCCCGACAATCATTCCCCCTTGCCTCCCTTCATCTCACAAAATCGGTTATTCATTCGGGCCAGGCCTACTAGTCCTGGGAGGCCTGCACATCTGTTTTAACTACTCGCGTTCCTTACCTTAAGTCCACTCCAACATATAATTTTCTCATCTGGGCAATTCAGGGTTGTTTTGGGCACCTCCATTTTATTTTTGCTTTGCAGGTGCTTGGTCAACACCAAGGCCAGGAGCGTAAATTTCTCTTGGACTGTTGTATTATGTTCGAGGCATATGAGCTGCAGATCGTACAGTTTTGCAATAAATCGCCACCTGGTGTTGGGCTCGGATGATTGCAGGTTGTTGTCTTCTTGGAAGAAGTCTTTGTAGTCACGAGATAGGTGACTCCTCCCTTGCACAATACTGCGCATGGTCATCGACTCCATCCTCGGATTGTTTTTTTTTTTTCCGCCACTGGGTACGGATGAAAGTTTTCCGCTCTGGCTAGAAAAGACTTTTTCAGCAACGTCGAAGCGTAAAAACTTTATACAAACATTTTCGACATCGAATAGACTTTTCGACATCACCAGCTACGTTCCGGTGCGTCGACGCGGGCCTTTGGGCCTATCGGCACCGTACGGCCTACGCCTCATGGACGGGACTCCATTCAAGAGATGCCCGGTAAGTCGAGCAAAATTCCCTCATAGCGACCTTCACGAGGTCTGCAACCTCTGTCTATCGCCGGAACTCGACGAGTCGACCTGCACAGCTTGTGCATCCTTCCGCCGAAGAAGACCATTCGGGATCGGAGGGCACGTCGACACGAGATGAGAACTGCCCCAGCACCGGAGGCCATTTTCGAGGAGGAGATCGTCGAAGAAGACATCGGCGAGGACATCTCCAAAGACGAGGCTCCACTCGCCGCCGAGGAAGACTCGCCTGATCTCCAGATCATATCAGAGGCAGAGGACTCAGATGACTCAATCCCATCTCGTCAACCCGTGAGCACTCTCGCCCCTGCACAACAGACACTACCCAAGCCAAAGGCAACGGTCAGCACTCCGCCCATGGGGCCCTGTCGAGACCGAAATATTCCCTCAAACGCCCCGCCTTCGGGCTCGGCTCCGAGGAAAACTACTACGCCTTCCGGTGCATCGGCACCGACAAAACCACACGTGCCAATTCCACCTCTTCCATCGGCACCGAAGCATACACATCCTTCGACACCAAAGGATTCCTCGACACCAAAGCCAAAACGCCCTTCGGTGCCCAAAGACGAAGATCCTTCGGCACCCAAATCAAAAGATGCACCGGTGCCGAAGCCAAAGACGGTACCGGATCCGCAAAAAGCTCCGGCTCCGAAACCTTCCGGTTCCAAGGTTAAGGATGGAAAGCCAGCGTCCGACGCCTCAAAGCCAACGAGACCTGCTTCCACTCCAAAAACTCCAACCTCGGTACCAAAGACTCCCAAGGCCTGAGTCCGAGACACCTAAACCCTCTAACAAGCCTACCAAGCCAAAACCACCTTCGGCACCGACAAATTTGCCACGGGACTCTGTAACGCCTCCTACAGCAAAAAACACAAAACCACCCCTATTGGCACCGAAAAAAAATCGACGCCGAAGAAGGTTGCAGAGGAAGAAGAATTGTTTAGACCAGATCCTAAACAAAAGAGAGTCCATATCAATGCAAAAACTGGACATGTGGAAGCTTTTCCTTGCAAGAAGAGACCAGCAGACACACCACTTCTACCTGTGGTTCCTGCCAAAAAGAAAGATTGTGCAACTTCTCCAATGCACCCTTCCTCTCTTTCACCTTCTTCCTCTCCTATCCCTCCTTACATTTCACCTGCAGTTTTGCCTGTTCAATCTCCTGCATCATCACACCACACTGATGAAGAGTATGATCTAGGTGGAGGGAATGACATAACAGAGCCAAATGCATACCCTGTAGATGAGGATATCAATGCAGATACATATCCTCGAGAGGATGATTTATATGACTTCGCACCACACAATGTGCCCGACGTTCCTGATCCTCAATCCTACCCAACAAAACCTTCCCCTCCAGAAGATATTATTGGGTTTAATCATCTCTTAAATAGAGCTGCCCTTTACCACGGGGTTTCAATGCACTCTGATGCTATTTGATGAGCATTTTTTACTTGATACATTTGAGCAGTCACAAAGGTCTACACAAATACTACCCATGATCAAAGGAGTCATTAAACATGCTCCAGAAGTATTTAAAGACCCGGTACGTTGTAGAGCATTAAATCCAAGAATAGAAAAGAAATATAGACCAGCTCCATCTGTTCCAGTCTATATTAAGGGACATCTGCCTTAATATACTCTTTAATAGTGTCCAATGCAAGTAGTGTCCAATGCAAGGAAAAGGGCTAATTCCCAAACTTCTGGTGACACGCCCCCACCTGACAAGGAATCCAAAGTTATTGATGCGTCAGGGAAACGGATTGCTGCGCAGGCTACAAATATATGGCGCGTAGCAAATACACAAGCCCTGCTCTCATGCTATGACAGGGCTCACTACGACCAATTAGAAAAACTGCTAGAGCACCTCCCAGATTAATACAAAGATCAGGCAACAGAGCTCATACAAGAAGGCAAATTAATATCTAATGCCTCAATTAAATGTGCACTAGATGTAGCTGACCCAGCATCCAGAGCAGTCAATACTAGTGTTATACTCAGACGACATGCGTGGTTACTTATTTCAGGGTTTAAGACGGAGGTTCAGACTACCATCTTGAATCAGCCCTTCAATCAAAACCAATTATTTGGGCCGGAAGTAGACACTACACTGCAAAAGATGAAAAAAGACACAGACACAGCTAAGTCTATGGGTGCATTACAATCCGCACAGACTAGAAGTTCTTTTCGCCGCTCCTTTTATAGAGGAGGCTCTAAGCAAACCAGTGCAGATACGACATCATCTTTCAAAACGCACACACAGACCTCCTCCAACAAAGGCTACTTTAGAGGAGGATACAGAGGCAATAATAATAAGGGAAGAGGTAGAGGTAACCACAACAACCGCTCCTCTTCCACTCCCAAACAGTGACTTCCCTCTGCCTCCCCTAAAGCATTCCACTCCTGTGGGGGGCAGATTATCACAGTTCCTACCTGTCTGGAATTCCATCACAACAGACAGGTGTGGGTAAGACAAATTATCCAACATGGCTACTGCCTAGAACTCACAGCAACCCCCCCCAAACATACCACCCAGGCAGCGTCCAATGTCTACAGATCATATGACTCTGCTTCAACAGGAAGTTATAGCACTTCTACAAAAGGATGCTATTCAATTAGTTCCTTTAGATGAACAGGGAACAGGAGTGTTCGAGGCATGTGGGCTGCTGAATTCATATCTGTGCATAGATCGCCGCCTAGTGTTGGGTCCGGATGATTGCACATTGTTGTCCTGGAAGAGTCTTCGAAGTATCACGAGATAGGTGGCTCCTCCCTCGGACTACAGTGTGCATGGGCATCCTCTCCATCCTCAGATTGTTTTTTTCCGCCATTGGGTTCGGATGCACTTTCCAGCACTCCAAGTTCGGAATAGAATTAAACTTTTCAAAAAGGCCAAAAGGCCTTCGGATTCGTCGGTATTGTTTTCGATCGGTACCGAAAAGCTTCCTTCATAATTTCCTTGCACTCCGGTCGTCGAATCGGGCCGTTAGGCCTTCTTGACGCCACGTGGACAGACGGTCGATGGAACGAAGTCCATTCAAATATTGCCCGCAGTGCAACTCAAAGTTCCCGCATACAGATAAGCATCCTGTGTGCAACCAATGTTTATCACCAGATCATAATGAAGATAATTGCCTAGCTTGTGCCCAATTCCGGTCCAAAAAGACGATCCGGATTCGGCGGGCGGCAAGGCAAGAAATGCAGAGGTCGGCACCGGAGCCCGAGAATATCTTCGACGATGAGTAAGAACTAGTTGACGCCGAAGATCAAGAGGAAGATCAATACTCCGAGCACAACTCTGAATATTATATCGACGAGGAAGAACAAATCGTCGAGGTCGAGGAATACGACCAAGACATCGTGGCTGTCAAGACGCCTCCGATGACAACTGGGGGTGAACCGTGAGTACAACGCCCCACACAGACACTACACAAATATCAGAGACTCCGGTCGAGGCATCGCCAACAGGCCTTAGCCAAGATCTGAATACTGGTTCTATAGCCCCTCAATTCCGTCCAGCTGAGAATATACAAAAAGAGCCTTCTGAGACGCGTAATCCAAAGCCGATTCAATCAAAACCAAAAGTCATCGACACGACAGTCTTAGGACCGAACGTCGTCGAACCGAAGGTGATAAACACAAAGGGCGCCGAGCCAAAGGCCAGCGTTCCATATAAACCTTCGAAACCCAGGGCCGTCGACTCGAACAAATCCAGTTTGACAGCCGGAAAGGGACAAAAGGTTGTCGAAGAAGGCAAAAGGGCTACGCCCAAGGCGGTCGTCGAACCGAAAGCGAAACCGAAAGTTGACCAACCGATAGCTGCCGAACCGAAGCCCATCCATCCAAAGAAGGGCATCAAACCAAAACCGCAGGCTCCCAGGACACCTCTACAGCCGAACAAGCCAGGACATCCAACGAAGGTTATCGATCCGACAAAAGTAATCGGTTCGAAAAAAGTGGGGCAACCTATAAAAGACGTCGCACCGACAAAACCTGTCGGACAGGCAATAAAGACTCAAAAGCAGATCCAGGCACCAAAAACGGTCGACCCGAATAAATGCAACGAACCGAAAAAGGTCAGACCTAAAACTACAGCGCCAAGGCAAAAGACTGGAAGAGGAGATCATCCATCCAGACCCCTCTACAGAAGATCAGTCAAAACTATATATTGACCCAAATACTGGGAAAGTGACTGTTTATACAAGGAAGAAAAGACCAGTGCCTGCTGAAGACTTTTCTGAAATACCACTCAAAAAGAAGACTGTGCAACCTCTCCTATTCTTTTCCAACCTATCTCTCCAGCTATGCTTACTACTCCACATGCACCATACTCACCTGCACGCTCTGACTACAACCCAGATGTAGATCAGGACGCAGATGTGGGTTTTGGATATCCACAAAACCCATATGTAGACCCCAACTCACAGCCATGGGGAGATGGGGGGATGACCCAGACACTGATGGGGCTCAACCCATTACAGACACAAATGTATACCCAGTTAAGCCATCACCTACAGAAGACACAGTGGCTTTCAACTCATTAATAGACAGAGCAGCACTCTACCATAATGTAGATATGCATTCAGATGCTATAGAGGAAGATTTTCTGTTTGATACGCTTGCAACATCAGAAAAAAGTGTCAAAACACTTCCAATGTTAAAAGGGGTCCTCAAGCACGCAAATGACATATTCAAAGACATTGCTAGGGCACGTGTCATCAACCCTAGAATTGAAAAAAAGTATAGGGCTGCACCAGTAGACCCTACTTACATCAGGGGACAACTGCCTTTAGACTCATTGGTGGTATCCAACGCACGAAAGTGTGCTAATTCACAAAATACTGGAGAGGCTCCTCCTCCTGGTAAAGAGTCCAAGATTTTAGAAGCATCTGGCAAGAGAGTAGCTGCTCAAGCAGCAAACTCATGGAGAATAGCCAATACTCAAGCCTTGCTGGCTAGATATGACAGGGCGCACTATGAAAGCCTAGAAGGACTTCTCCAACACTTACCTGAGCCTTTCAAAGAGCAGGCAGATGAACTTATACAGGAGGGAAAGCTCATCACCAATGCCTCCATTAAGTGTGCTCTAGACGCGGCAGATACAGCTGCCAGATCTATCAACACAAGCGTACTGCTTAGGAGACACGCATGGCTTCGCATATCTGGATTTAAAAATGAAGTCCAGGCCACAATTCTTAACCATCCAATAAACCCAGATTTTTTGTTTGGTCCAGCAGTTGACTTAATTCTGGACAAAATGAAAAAGGACACAGAGACTGCAAAGTCAATGGGAGATCTTCAGTCCCAACAACACAGAGGCTCCTTTCGTCGCTCCAACTATAGAGGAGAAGCGCGAGGTAACACATCGCAGCAATCCTCCACGTACAAGACTAATACACAATCCACATACAATAAAAACACAAATCGTGGTGGATACCGAGGAAATAATAACAAAGGCAGAGGTCGTGGATGCAATACCAATAGATCCTCCACTAATACCAAACAGTGACTTCTTGGCACTACCCCCAAACCATACAACACCGGTCGGGGGAAGAGTACAACAGTTCCTACCAGTCTGGCTAAACATCACTACAGACAAGTGGGTCAGGCAAATTATCCAACATGGCTATTGCCTAGAACTCACATCAACACCACCCAACATACCACCCGTACACCGTCCAATGTCAAAGGAACATATAACATTGTTGCAGCAAGTGGTCATCAGTATGCTGCAAAAGGGGGCCATAGAACCAGTCCCATTAAAACACCAAGGAACAGGAGTATACTCACTATACTTCCTCATTCCCAAAAAGGACGGGTCTCTCAGACCAATCTTGGACCTCAGGCCCCTCAACCACTACATTTGATCAGAGCATTTTCACATGCTCACTCTGCAACAAGTCTTACCACTGCTGCGGCAGGGAGACTTCCTAGCAGCTCTAGACCTCAAAGACGCATACTTTCATATACCAATACACCCTACTCACAGAAAGTATCTCAGGTTTACAATTCAAGGACAACACTACCAGTTCAAAGTCCTACCATTCGGTGTAACAACAGCTCCACGGGTGTTCACAAAATGCCTAGCGACAATGGCGGCGCATCTCAGGAGACAACACATTCATGTGTACCCATATCTGGACGATTGGCTAATACAAGCACCATCGGCCCAGCAATGTGCCAGCCACATGGCAAAGATCATTCATCTCCTGCACAGTCTAGGTTTCTCGCTGAACTCCCCAAAGTCACACCTACAACCCTCCCACGTACAACAGTACCTGGGAGCGACAATAGATACACTAGCAGCAAAGGCATATCCAAACACAGCACGGATCAACGGAATGCAAACGTTAATCCAAAGGTTCAAACCACAACACTCATTGCCAGCACGAGTGTTTATGCAACTAATAGGCATGATGGCCTCGTGCATATTCATAGTCCCTCATGCCAGACTACACATGCGTCTGCTACAGGAGTGCCTAGCAAGGCAGTGGAACCAGGCTCAGGGACAATTAAAGGACCTAGTGTTGGTGACCAGTCGGGCATACAACTCTCTGCATTGGTGGAATCCACAAAACCTTTGCAAAGGACGACTGTTCCAGGAGCCTGTCCCACAAATAGTGATAACAGCGGACGCATCCCTGCTAGGCTGGGGAGCCCATGTCCTGCATTACACAGTCCAGGGACTATGGACTATGCAACAGAAAAAAATGCACATCAACCTACTAGAGTTGATGGCGGTCTTTCTAGCCCTAAAAGCGTTAAAAAACACTTATGCAACAAGACTGTGTTGATCCGGACGGACAATATGACAGCTATGTATTATATTCAAAAACAGGGAGGTACAACCGGAGATAGATCTGTTTGCCACAAGCAAAAACGCAAAATGCCAGTACTTTGCCGCCAGGTTCCCACATCCACAGTCGCAGGGCAATGCGATATGGATGAACTGGCCAGGCAAATTTTCGTACGCTTTTCCCTCCGCTCCATTAATACCGCTAGTAGCACGCAAAATGCGGCAACATTCGGTGACGCTAATCCTAGTTGCTCCCACTACTACAACAAGGCGATTTCCTTTCAATGCTAGACCTAAAGGACGCCTACTTTCACATTCCCATACATCCTGCTCACAGGAAGTATTTAAGGTTTGTCATACAAGGACAGCACTATCAATTCAAAGTCCTTCCATTCGGGGTCACAACAGCACCACGAGTGTTCACAAAGTGCTTAGCAGTAGTAGCAGCACATCTCAGAAGACAACGGATACATGTCTTCCCTTACCTAGACGATTGGCTCATAAAAGCAAAATCATTCAGTCAATGTGTCCAACACACAAAGCAAACAATTCAAACACTGCACGACTTAGGGTTTACCATAAACTACACCAAGTCGCACCTAGACCCTTAGCACGTTCATCATTATCTAGGAGCTACCATAAACACATCTACAGCTCTAGCGTATCCTAGTCCAGCCAGGATAGAGCATTCAGACCTTAGTCTCCATTTTTCAACACCAGCTGTCTCTCCAAGCCAAAGTGTTCATGAGACTAATAGGCATGATGGCATGTTGCATCTTCCTAGTTCCACATGCAAGACTGCAAATTAATTAATTAATTAATTAATTAATTAAATGCGTCCGTTACAGGAATGTCTAGCACGACAATGGAATCAGGCTCAAGGTCAGCTCTCAGACCTGGTGTTGGTAGATGACCGTACATATCGCTCTCTGCAGTGGTGGAACACCAAAAACTTGACAAGGGGACGGCCGTTCCTAGAGCCTGTTCCACAAATAGTGCTCACAACAGACGCATTCCTCACAGGATGGGGAGGGCATCTCTTACAATACACCACACAAGGCCAATGGAACAACCAACAAAAAGTGTTCCATATCAACCATCTAGAGCTGCTAGCAATATTCCTAGCTCTCAAAACGTTTCAAGTGCAAGTACAAAACAAAGCTGTCTTAATCCGGACGGACAATATGACAGCCATGTACTATATACAAAAACAGGGTGGGGGGGGGAACACACTCTCAACATGAATATGGGACCCCCTCTATATATATTTTTAGGTCAGGGAAAGAGAGGAACAACAAATATACCATATAGAAATATTCCCTCACGACCTACACAATTTTGAAATTGACAACTTCTAAGTTTTGACAAATATTATTTAACACAGGGTGACAACATTTAACATATTTTTTTTTTTGTATATATTTGTAATTTTTATTTTTTTTAGTAAATACAAAATCTCATTCATTTTTTTCCTTTCTTTTTGCTTTCAAATTGTCACAATTTATTTAATAAAACATATTGAAAATCTTAGGATACCCATCCATGCAGTGGCTATAATTCGTTTATGAATATTTGGTTATTCTGCTTAAAGGTCCTGAGGAAGGTGGTCCAATCCCACCGAAACGCGTCGACCTTGCGTAATAATTTCGCATCACAATCTGCGATCCCTCAGACGCAGAATAAGGAGTGAATGCAGTGTGAATGAGAGTTTGCTTCAGGAAATTGTAAGATTTGTTTAGGTTTTGTAGGTTTCTTCTGCATGGTATGGTTGTTTTTTATTCTAATGAAATACTGTATGTTTTATTAAATAAATTGTGACAATTTGAAAGCAAAAAGAAAGGAAAAAAATGGATGAGATTTTGTACTTACTAAAAAAAAAAAAAAAAATTACAAATATATATAAAAAAAAGTTAAATGTTGTCACCCTGTGTTAAATAATATTTGTCAAAACTTAGAAGTTGTCAATTTCAAAATTGTGTAGGTCGTGAGGGAATATTTCTATATGGGGGACACACTCTCTACAACTGTCCCAGCTCGAGGAGAACATTTGGAGATGGGCCATTCCTCAAAACATGCACCTGACAGTAGAACACCTACCAGGAATTCACAATCCGATAGCAGATCTGTTGAGTCGACAGTCACAACAGATTCACGAATGGGAAATACATCCACAAGTGCTTCAACCATTCTTCCAAATGTGGGGGCATCCACAGATAGATCTGTTTGCCACCCACAAAAACGCAAAATGCCCAACCTTCGCCGCCAGGTTTCCACACCCACGGTCGGAAGGGAATGCAATATGGATGAATTGGTCAGGCAGATTTGCGTACGCTTTTCCGCCTCTCCCACTCATTCCATTAGTAGTGCGCAAGCTCAGACAACAGTCTCTCAAGCTAATAATAGTAGCTCCCACATGGGCACGCCAGCAGTGGTTCACCACACTACTAGAACTCTCACTGGTTCCACATCAAAAGTTAAAGCTCATGCCCTCCCTGTTCACACAGAACCATGGAGGAATAAGACACCCAGAACCAAGCCAACTGAATTTGGCGATCTGGTTCCTGAAGTCTTCGATTTTGGTTGCTTAAACCTGCCACCAGACTGTATGAACATAATTAAAGAAGCTAGAAGACCCAAAAAGGACGGGTCTCTCAGACCAATCTTGGACCTCAGGCCCCTCAACCACTACATTTGATCAGAGCATTTTCACATGCTCACTCTGCAACAAGTCTTACCACTGCTGCGGCAGGGAGACTTCCTAGCAGCTCTAGACCTCAAAGACGCATACTTTCATATACCAATACACCCTACTCACAGAAAGTATCTCAGGTTTACAATTCAAGGACAACACTACCAGTTCAAAGTCCTACCATTCGGTGTAACAACAGCTCCACGGGTGTTCACAAAATGCCTAGCGACAATGGCGGCGCATCTCAGGAGACAACACATTCATGTGTACCCATATCTGGACGATTGGCTAATACAAGCACCATCGGCCCAGCAATGTGCCAGCCACATGGCAAAGATCATTCATCTCCTGCACAGTCTAGGTTTCTCGCTGAACTCCCCAAAGTCACACCTACAACCCTCCCACGTACAACAGTACCTGGGAGCGACAATAGATACACTAGCAGCAAAGGCATATCCAAACACAGCACGGATCAACGGAATGCAAACGTTAATCCAAAGGTTCAAACCACAACACTCATTGCCAGCACGAGTGTTTATGCAACTAATAGGCATGATGGCCTCGTGCATATTCATAGTCCCTCATGCCAGACTACACATGCGTCTGCTACAGGAGTGCCTAGCAAGGCAGTGGAACCAGGCTCAGGGACAATTAAAGGACCTAGTGTTGGTGACCAGTCGGGCATACAACTCTCTGCATTGGTGGAATCCACAAAACCTTTGCAAAGGACGACTGTTCCAGGAGCCTGTCCCACAAATAGTGATAACAGCGGACGCATCCCTGCTAGGCTGGGGAGCCCATGTCCTGCATTACACAGTCCAGGGACTATGGACTATGCAACAGAAAAAAATGCACATCAACCTACTAGAGTTGATGGCGGTCTTTCTAGCCCTAAAAGCGTTAAAAAACACTTATGCAACAAGACTGTGTTGATCCGGACGGACAATATGACAGCTATGTATTATATTCAAAAACAGGGAGGTACACACTCCCCACAGCTGTCGCACCTGGCTCAGAGTGTGTGGAAATGGGCCATTCAGAGGAACATGTTTCTCATGGCAGAACACCTCCCAGGCAAGGACAATGAAATAGCCGACCTGCTCAGCAGGCACAGTCAACAGATGCACGAATGGGAGATTCACCCCAATGTGCTCCAACCATTCTTCCGGCAGTGGGGACAACCGGAGATAGATCTGTTTGCCACAAGCAAAAACGCAAAATGCCAGTACTTTGCCGCCAGGTTCCCACATCCACAGTCGCAGGGCAATGCGATATGGATGAACTGGCCAGGCAAATTTTCGTACGCTTTTCCCTCCGCTCCATTAATACCGCTAGTAGCACGCAAAATGCGGCAACATTCGGTGACGCTAATCCTAGTTGCTCCCACATGGGCGAGGCAACCATGGTACACAACGTTCCTAGAACTGTCAGTGGTGCCTCATCAAAGACTGCGACTCACACCCAGTCTTCTAACTCAGAGCGATGGCGAAATCCAACACCCAGACCCGCAATAGCTGAACCTGGCGATCTGGCTCCTGAAATCCTAGAGTTTGGATACCTGAACTTGCCTCCAGACTGAATGAATATTGTCAAAGAGGCAAGAAGACCCACTACCAGGGCATGTTATGCAGCTAAGTGGAAACGTTTCGTCATTTACTGCAGAAACAATGATATAAACCCATTAGATGCTTCTACACAAAACATCATTTGCTATCTTTTGCACCTACAACGTTGCCTACTCATCCATCAGGATACATTTAGCTGCGTTAGCAGCATATCTTCAAAACAGGCAACACCTTTCACTGTTTAGAGTGCCAGCAATTAAAGCATTTATGGAGGGACTGAAACGAGTAATTCCCCCAAAACACCCACCTTCACCAGTCTGGAATCTAAACATCGTTTTAACCAGACTTATGGGACCACCTTTTGAACCACTACACTCGTGCGAACTACAATTTCTTACTTGGAAGGTGGCTTTCCTTATTGCCATTACTTCACTTAGAAGAGTTAGTGAGCTGCAAGCCCTAACTATTCAAGAGCCATTCATTCAAGTACATGCAAATAGAGTAGTTCTCAGAACAAACCCTAAATGGTTTCCCATTTTCATATAAATCAAACAATAGAACTGCCAGTGTTCTTTCAGAATTCACAGACAGTAGCTGAAAGGGCCTTGCATACTCTAGATGTCAAGAGCTCTGCTACACTATATAGATAGAACTAAGGCATTTCGAAAAACAAAACAGTTGTTTGTTGCTTTCTCACCGCAACACAAAGGCAACCCTATTTCAAAATCGGGTATAGCCAGATGGATCGTAAAGTGCATTCAGATATGTTATTTAAAGGCAAAACGCAGCTTAACAGTTCCCCCTAGGGCGCATTCTACACGCAAACTAGGGGCATCCATGGCTTTCCTAGGAAATATTCCTTTACACAAAATTTGTAGAGCAGCCACATAGTCAACCATACATACATTTACCAAACACTATTGTGCAGATGTACGTTCCAAACAGCAAGCTGCTGTAGGACAGGCTGTTCTCAAAACTCTTTTTCAGACTGCTGCAGTGGACACAGGCAGCCACAGCTAAGGGAGATACTGCTATACATTCTATGCACAGATGTGAATTCAGCAGCCCACATGCCTCGAACGGAATATGCTACTTACCAGTATGCATCTGTTCTTGGCATGTAGGGCTGCTGACATTCATATCGCCCACCCGCCTCCCCGGTGCCTGTCGCAGCTGTAGCATTCACTCTTTGCGTGGACATCTCTTACTGTACTATACTCCATCTCTGCCACAATGGTGAAAAACAATCTGAGGATGGAGAGGATACCCATGCGCACTGTAGTCCGAGGGAGGAGCCACCTATCTCGTGATACTTCGAAGACTCTTCCAGGACAACAATGTGCAATCATCCGGACCCAACAGTAGGCGGCGATCTATGCACAGATATGAATGTCAGCAGCCCTACATGCCAAGAACAGATGCATACTGGTAAGTAGCATATTCCTTACTCCCTGTACTTTCTAATCCCCAAGAAGGACGTGACACTATGGCCAATTCTCGACCTCAGGCCCCCTCAACCATTACATACAATCAGATCATTTTCACATGATCACTTTACAACAAGTACTCCCACTACTACAACAAGGCGATTTCCTTTCAATGCTAGACCTAAAGGACGCCTACTTTCACATTCCCATACATCCTGCTCACAGGAAGTATTTAAGGTTTGTCATACAAGGACAGCACTATCAATTCAAAGTCCTTCCATTCGGGGTCACAACAGCACCACGAGTGTTCACAAAGTGCTTAGCAGTAGTAGCAGCACATCTCAGAAGACAACGGATACATGTCTTCCCTTACCTAGACGATTGGCTCATAAAAGCAAAATCATTCAGTCAATGTGTCCAACACACAAAGCAAACAATTCAAACACTGCACGACTTAGGGTTTACCATAAACTACACCAAGTCGCACCTAGACCCTTAGCACGTTCATCATTATCTAGGAGCTACCATAAACACATCTACAGCTCTAGCGTATCCTAGTCCAGCCAGGATAGAGCATTCAGACCTTAGTCTCCATTTTTCAACACCAGCTGTCTCTCCAAGCCAAAGTGTTCATGAGACTAATAGGCATGATGGCATGTTGCATCTTCCTAGTTCCACATGCAAGACTGCAAATTAATTAATTAATTAATTAATTAATTAAATGCGTCCGTTACAGGAATGTCTAGCACGACAATGGAATCAGGCTCAAGGTCAGCTCTCAGACCTGGTGTTGGTAGATGACCGTACATATCGCTCTCTGCAGTGGTGGAACACCAAAAACTTGACAAGGGGACGGCCGTTCCTAGAGCCTGTTCCACAAATAGTGCTCACAACAGACGCATTCCTCACAGGATGGGGAGGGCATCTCTTACAATACACCACACAAGGCCAATGGAACAACCAACAAAAAGTGTTCCATATCAACCATCTAGAGCTGCTAGCAATATTCCTAGCTCTCAAAACGTTTCAAGTGCAAGTACAAAACAAAGCTGTCTTAATCCGGACGGACAATATGACAGCCATGTACTATATACAAAAACAGGGTGGGGGGGGGAACACACTCTCAACATGAATATGGGACCCCCTCTATATATATTTTTAGGTCAGGGAAAGAGAGGAACAACAAATATACCATATAGAAATATTCCCTCACGACCTACACAATTTTGAAATTGACAACTTCTAAGTTTTGACAAATATTATTTAACACAGGGTGACAACATTTAACATATTTTTTTTTTTGTATATATTTGTAATTTTTATTTTTTTTAGTAAATACAAAATCTCATTCATTTTTTTCCTTTCTTTTTGCTTTCAAATTGTCACAATTTATTTAATAAAACATATTGAAAATCTTAGGATACCCATCCATGCAGTGGCTATAATTCGTTTATGAATATTTGGTTATTCTGCTTAAAGGTCCTGAGGAAGGTGGTCCAATCCCACCGAAACGCGTCGACCTTGCGTAATAATTTCGCATCACAATCTGCGATCCCTCAGACGCAGAATAAGGAGTGAATGCAGTGTGAATGAGAGTTTGCTTCAGGAAATTGTAAGATTTGTTTAGGTTTTGTAGGTTTCTTCTGCATGGTATGGTTGTTTTTTATTCTAATGAAATACTGTATGTTTTATTAAATAAATTGTGACAATTTGAAAGCAAAAAGAAAGGAAAAAAATGGATGAGATTTTGTACTTACTAAAAAAAAAAAAAAAAATTACAAATATATATAAAAAAAAGTTAAATGTTGTCACCCTGTGTTAAATAATATTTGTCAAAACTTAGAAGTTGTCAATTTCAAAATTGTGTAGGTCGTGAGGGAATATTTCTATATGGGGGACACACTCTCTACAACTGTCCCAGCTCGAGGAGAACATTTGGAGATGGGCCATTCCTCAAAACATGCACCTGACAGTAGAACACCTACCAGGAATTCACAATCCGATAGCAGATCTGTTGAGTCGACAGTCACAACAGATTCACGAATGGGAAATACATCCACAAGTGCTTCAACCATTCTTCCAAATGTGGGGGCATCCACAGATAGATCTGTTTGCCACCCACAAAAACGCAAAATGCCCAACCTTCGCCGCCAGGTTTCCACACCCACGGTCGGAAGGGAATGCAATATGGATGAATTAGTCAGGCAGATTTGCGTACGCTTTTCCGCCTCTCCCACTCATTCCATTAGTAGTGCGCAAGCTCAGACAACAGTCTCTCAAGCTAATAATAGTAGCTCCCACATGGGCACGCCAGCAGTGGTTCACCACACTACTAGAACTCTCACTGGTTCCACATCAAAAGTTAAAGCTCATGCCCTCCCTGTTCACACAGAACCATGGAGAAATAAGACACCCAGAACCAAGCCAACTGAATTTGGCGATCTGGTTCCTGAAGTCTTCGATTTTGGTTGCTTAAACCTGCCACCAGACTGTATGAACATAATTAAAGAAGCTAGAAGACCCACTACCAGAGCGTGTTATGCCGCTAAGTAGAAAAGATTTGCAATATATTGTAACAATAATCACATTGATCCACTGGATGTTTCCATCCAAAATATAATTTACCTTTTACATCTACAAAGGTCTAATTTGGCTTATTCTTCCATACGCCTGCATCTGGCAGCAATTGCAGCCTATTTACAAAATAGGCAACATCTAGCTCTCTTCAGAGTACCTGCAATAAAAACATTCATGGAAGGATTAAAACGAATAATCCCCCCTAGGTTACCACCTGCTCCAGTATGGAACCTAAACATTGTCCTTACTAGACTTATATGACCCCCTTTCGAGCCTTTACACAAGTGTGAATTGCAATTCCTAACATGGAAAACTGCTTTCCTTGTTGCCATCACCTCTCTCAGAAGAGTTAGTGAAATACAAGCATTCACAATACAAGAACCATTTTTTCAAATACATCCTAATAAAGTGGTTCTTAGGCCTAATCCAAAATTTCTGCCAAAGGTTATTACTCTTTTTCATCTTAACCAATCAGTAGAGCTACCTGTGTTTTTCCAAAACCCAGACTCTGTGGCAGAAAGGGCTTTACACACCTTAGATGTTAGAAGAGCCCTGTTATACTACACAGATAGGACTAAATCCTTTAGAAAGACAAAAAAACTATTTGTATCTTTCTCTCCCCCACACAAAGGCAACCCCATCTCTAAGGGGGGAATTGCCAGGTGGATTGTAAAGTGTATACATATATGCTATCAAAAAGCTAATGGTACACTAACAGTTCCTCCTAGAGCACACTCCACTCGCAAACTAGGAGCCTCTATGGCTTTCTTAGGAAATATATCACTAGAGGACATATGCAAGGCAGCAACATGGTCTACACTACACACCTTCACTAAACACTCTTGTGTTGATGTGCAGGCCAAACGGCAAGCTGCACTGGGCCAAGCTGTCCTTAGAACACTATTTCAAAATACTGCAACGGATACAAGCGACCACCGCTAATCGGAGACACTGCTGCACAATCGATGCAAAAGTGTACGATCTGCAGCTCATATGCCTCGAACGGAAATGCTACTTACCAGTATGCATCTGTTTTTGGCATGTAGAGCTGCAGAGTCGTACACACCCTCCCGCCTCCCCAAGACTTGTATCTGTTCCAGTTTCCATCTTACTTCGATGCACACGCATGGACATCCTTTCTCTTTACTTCTACTAACTCCATCATTTCCCATCATGGCGAAAAACAATCTGAGGATGGAGTCGATGACCATGCGCAATATTGTCCAAGGGAGGAGTCACCTATCTCGTGACTACAAAGACTTCATCCAAGTAGACAACAACCTGCAATCATCAGAGCCCAAAACCAGGTGGCGATCTATTGCAAAAGTGTACGACTCTGCAGCTCTACATGCCAAGAACAGATGCATACTGGTAAGTAGCATTTTCCTTTTTTGGTATAATATTTTTTTGCCTACTTGAAAACAAGTGTATGGAAGTGTAAAACACTAACCAGTCCTGGAGGATGGGGAGTTCCATTCAAGTTAGAGAAAGGAAAATGAGGGGGGACGGGGTGGTTATGGCCTCCCAAGTCGAGACTTATTACCTATAGGGTATCCCTTCTGATCTCACAATACTCAACGTGTTTTGAAAAGATGCCCGCCACACCTGAACACCATCCGCTAGGGGTGGGAAAGGAAAGATTCCTGTTCGAGGCTTGTGTGCTGTAGAAACACATGCTTTGCATAAGTCCAACATCTAGTGTTGGACTCTGATGATTACAAGTTGTTTTTGTTCCAAGAAGGTTTCTTCAAGTCACAAGGCTGTGTGACTCCTCTTGGTGATGCAGAGCATGGTCATCGACTCCATTTCCAGATAGGTTTTTTTTGACCGACTGGTTCGGATGTAATCCCTCATGCTCCAGTTCGAGGCTCTTTTGTGATCCCTTCAGTTCTCTAGTAGATCTTCACTCGACAGTATTGTCTCAATCGCGTAGTTCTAGTGCGTTCTGAGCGATCACCTCTCTGCGTTGCGTGTCTTCGACTCTCTTCCTCGACCCATGGGCCAAGCCCGGCTGGGCTTTTTCTTTACTTCCATGGTCCTTCGGAGAATGACCTGCTAATGGAACAAGCTCTGTTCCGCTGCTGACCGAAGTAGTCACTCAAAATATCCCCATACCGACCTAACACTCCGTTTGCAACCTATGCCTCTCGCTGGATCATAAGAGGAAATCTGCGAGGCCGGCAAGTCATTTTGATTAAACAGACTCTGCGAGATCGACCTGCTCAATGCCAAGAGTTGCAGGGTAAACAAACGGACGATGTACCAGACTTTTTCGGCTAACAGGAGGCAGACGTGGAAGCAATCGATTTCGATTCTGACCCGGACTCAGCCACTCTCCAGCTAGCACAGAAGCATCAGACAGTGAGTACTTTTACCCCTAATCCAAAGCCGAATACACGTCTCTATCTGAAAAGACTGCTTACGGTCTGCCACTGCAAAAAAGCCATGGCGCACACTAAATAACGGACTTGGAATCCCCACCCTCGGGCTTGGCTCCAGGTTTGGCCTGCAGCAGGGGCACCACCTTGTCGACCTCTGGGTCTAGAACACCTTTACCTTCCGTTTCAACACGAAACAAAAACATACTATTTAAGATTCGACCACAGCTGCACCTAAATCAAAACATTCTTCACCAACACGTTTCACTCTGCTCCGCCTCACTGGTTAAATCATCGTTAAAATCTCAGTCGCCGTCTCTGGGACTTCTCTCCTCCTGGCGCAGGCTACTTGCGAGCTCAGCCCTTTGTCTCTAATGCTTTGGCAGGCCAGCGCCTCCCCTCTTCAGGCCGGACTCAGATTCCTCAGCCGCGGCATCCGGCGTACACGCTTTGCCAGCCTCTGCACCCTCCCAGCTTCTCACTGTTTGCAGGGGGTTCTTGCTACACTGCTGCACCCATTGTGCACCATTCACGATCTCCACCGCTGTCACAGGAAGCTCTGCACAGCGTACAGTTTCACTGGCCTCACCACTCCGCCATGTTGGGTCGCGGGCCGCGCGGCTACTCCATTCTCCGCCACAGCCCTCCCACCGGTGCTTACCGAGCCGGGGTCAGACCCATCCGAGCTCCCAGTGTCAGAAGAACTCTTACCATTCTCTTTACTGCTGCGATATCTGCCAGTTGTGGTGGATAATAGGCTGATTGGCTGGACAGCCCACAGAGCCCTAGAGTGGCGGCTATTTTGCGGCGGGCTCTCTCGCGCCCCCAGCAATAAGTGAGGGTTAAGGTAACATTTTAATGTTTTTTTTTTTTTTTTACTTATTCTATTCAGTGGTCCAAAAATGAAGGTAGCATTGGATCCCCTTATACAAATGTGAGTAAACACATACTCTTTTTCAGTCCAATCACTACTCATCTTAGTTATCATGAGTGTAGTACACCAGTAGGCTAGTACTTGAGAATGCCCACAAGCTGTTTAGCTGATTGACTTTAATATTGAAGTCTGGTTATAACTGGTATTTCAGGCACATGTGTAAGTCTGCAAGCCTATAGAGAAAGGAACAAACCAAGCCTGGAACGTATGCAGGTCTACTTGAAGAATGCGGCCACTGAGTAAAAGGCTACTTTTGGCAAATAAATTGGAGCCCAACTATTTACAGATAAATGCATTTCTTTTTATATAGTGTAACTGGCCGTTCCAGATAGAATAGAGATTTATGCTTATCCAATTTTTATGCGTTGAAAATCCTACTTAAAGCGAATGTTTCCTAGTAGAGACATTCATTTAAGGATTAAGCATCTAAAGAAAACATTTCTGCACAAATGCCTCTAATATGCAGGATGCCTCCACTTTATCCCTTGCTCAAATAGTTGCTCTGACCATGTGAAATGATAAGGTAAGCCAACTGGCAGTTTTGTCAGACGATGAACTGAAACACTCGCCCTCATTAGTGATCCTTTATGGCTGCTATACTTAACGAACATGAAAATAGGTAGTTGGGCACAAATATACTTCATTGCCATTCGTTGCAGAGTATTTGTGGCATTTTCCAAGAAGGTCAGCCACATGCACTTATACTTAACCAACATCTTTTTTTCTTTACTGATGAATGGATACACAAATTGTTATTGCAAAATTCATATCTGATTTACACACGCATTGATTTTCCACAGTTTGACAAATCCGCAAATTAGCTGAAGGAATTTCACCTTGAGATTTCATGCGGCCATTGCCTTGAATGCCTCTGACATATATAGTAATATTGCTATACCATGTCAGACCCAGCCTCATACTGGAAAGTTCAGCAACTTGCAAGAGATCACCTACTATCTAAAGAATAGAAATTACTTCTGTCTTACTCCACTCATCACAGAGTGTGTGAGATCCTGGCCCAGGTGATAAAGCAATTTTGGGATACTTTGCATAGGGAGGCAATAATCATGTCTTACTTGATCCTCCTGTCCCTTAGCATCACCTCGCCCACCTTATGTTTTTTCCCCACTCAAATGAAGTTATTTCATCTACATGGTAGTGACTATGAGAATGTACCCTTTTAGTTAAGGGTTTAAGGGTAGCTAAGGCACCCTTTAGGTGACTTAAATTCAGGAATGTACACTTTATGCAGTGTTGAGGATATTACAAATGTTATCATTACTTGTATCCTCACCAGTAGACCCGTTTTATTTACAGACTGAAATGTCAAATGTAATTCTCAACAAATTCCTTCCTTGAGTTAGGGCAATATTATGACGGTGATCAACTGCATGGACAGTCGGCACTGAATATTTTTAAGTTTTAGTTGCTGAATGGCTAATATAAATGAACGCTGTTACCATGCCGCAAGCTACAATAATTATACTTTATATACTGCTTGTATGTCTGCCACCTGTGCTCCAGACTTCAGGATACATAAGCTGAACTTCTTTTTTGATAGATGCATAGAATTCCACCTAGGAGAGCCATTCCAGACTTAGACAGTTGAGGTCTCTGTATTGAACAACCAAGTGCTCTCTTTGCATGTTAGTTCTTTTTTTTATTTTTCTATTAATTATTTCTCAGGAAAGTTACACTGGTTCTGAAAAATAATAAAGCAACATAAAACAGCAATAAGAAACAATGGAAACAGAAAATCGTAGTTAATCCTGGATCAGAAATAGCAAACAAAAATACACATACTTTATTTTAACCTTAGAGGCATAAATTTCCATTTGCATGTTATTTCTTGTGTACATGTGAAGGTTCACTATTGTGAGGACTTCCAAACAACTACTGAGGCATTTCGTCTTTTTGCTATTTTTCTGATTGGCCCATGCAGACCTCCTGTATAGGCTCTATTTGACTTGAAAAATGTCCAGCCTCATCTATGCTAGGGGATCATCTTCTAAATCTTAGTAATAGATGTATCAAGTGAAAACTTGGCAGTGGTGATCAGTCCATATTGTCGGATGGTAGGAAGCACAACTACTTGACCACTCAAGGTATTCTTGTTCTGCAATTTGTTTGGTTGGTCAATTGGCCCTGCAGGTTGAGTGATCGTAGAGGGGAAGGTGTGAACCCCAGATGACTACATTAATATGGAAATACTGGCATTCAAGGTAAAATACCTATGCCAGAAGAGTCCCAATTGATTATACTGGGCAATTACTCATTAACGTTTTCTGGTTGAATTCTTTCCCCGGTCCTCTGAACAGCATTACAGGTGCTTAAACTCAATCATTAAGATTTCCCACTGTGTTTATTTCATCCTGATGATATAGGCTGCTTCTTTAAAATGTGTACTTTCTTTTGTTGTACATTGAGAACTCAGTGTTATGCCTACTCTTCTAGGCTCATAAATATGGAATCTTTTAGGTTATTAGACATTTTCCTTCGCTTCTCCGCTCACAGTAAACTGCAGATGGTATCCACAAATCTGGAAAATTGATAAGTTCTAGAAACACCAATATTTCCCATAAGCCCCAAGAGAAGAGATATTGTAGATCTCTGACAACCCATTGGCAGAAGGTACCTATTTGCATCCCTGATTAAAAGCCAAGTCCTGGTTCAAGTTCAAGTATTTATACAAGCGCACTACTCACCCGGAGGGTCTCAAGGCGCTTGGGGAGGGGGATTATTATTTATCGAATAACCAGGTTTTGAGTTCCTTTCTGAAGGGGATGTGGTTCTGTGTAAGGCGGAGGTGAGTGGGGAGTGAGTTCCAGGTCTTGGCAGCTAAGTAGGAGAAGGATATACCTCCCATGGTGGATCTTTGGATACGCGGAACTGCGGCGAGGCCTTGATTGGAGGATCTTAGTTGGCGGGTGGGTGTGTAGAAGGATAGTCGAGTGTTGAGGCATTCGGGTCCTAGTTTGTAGAGGGCCTTGTGTGCGTGGGTGAGGAGGCGGAATGTTATTCTCTTGTTGACGGGAAGCCAGTGGAGGTCTTTCAGGTGGCCGGTGATGTGATCTTGGCGAGGGATGTCTAGAATGAGTCTCGCTGATGCGTTTTGGATGCGTTGGAGTTTTTTCTGTAATTTGGCTGTACTTCCGGCGTAGAGGGTGTTTCCGTAGTCTAGTCGACTCGTAACCAGTGCGTGGGTGACAGTCTTTCTAGTTTCGGTGGGGATCCAGTGGAAGATTTTTTTGAGCATACAGAGTACGTTGAAGCAGGAGGATGAGACGGCGTTGACTTGTTTGGTCCTCGAGAGTGAGGAGTCTAGAATGAAGCCAAGGTTACGTGCGTGGTCTGTCGGTATGGGTGTTGAGCCCAGATCCGCAGGCCACCAAGAGTCGTCCCAGGCAGAGGGGGATGATCCTAGGATGAGCACTTCCGTTTTGTCTGAGTTGAGTTTTAGGCAACTGTTTTTCATCCAGACGGCTACTTCTTTCATGCCTTCGTGAAGATTCGTTTTGGCGGTGTTGGGGTCTTTGGTGAGGGAAAGGATCAGCTGTGTGTCGTCGGCGTAGGAGATGATGTTAAGGTTGTGCTGACGCGCGATGGAAGCGAGTGGACTCATGTAAACGTTGAAAAGGGTGGGACTGAGTGATGATCCTTGTGGTACACCGCAGATGACTTCTGTTGCCTCTGATCTGAACGGGGGAAGTCGGACTTTCTGAGTTCTCCCAGCTAGGAACGAGGTGATCCAGTTCAGGGCTTTACCTTGTATGCCGATGTTGTTGAGACGTTGTATGAGGGTGCTGTGGCATATCGTGTCGAAGGCGGCGGAGAGGTAGAGTAGAATGAGGGCCACTGTTTCTCCGTTGTCCAGTATTGTTCGGATGTCGTCTGTTGCTGCGATGAGGGCGGTTTCAGTGCTGTGTTTGGCTCGAAAGCCGGACTGTGAGCGATCGAGGGAGTTGTTGGATTCGAGGAAGGCGGCGAGTTGGCTATTGACGGCTTTCTCAATGACTTTGGCCGGGAATGGGAGGAGGGATATGGGGCGGTAGTTTTTAAGTTCGGAGGGGTCTGCAGTTGGTTTCTTCAGGAGGGCGCTGACTTCGGCATGTTTCCAGCTTTCTGGGAAGGTAGCAGAGTTGAAGGAGCAGTTGATGACATCACGGAGATGGGGTGCGATAATGGAGTCAGCTTTGTTGAAGATGTGGTGGGGGCATGGGTCAGATGGCGAGCCAGAATGGATGGAGTTCATCAGGCGGATGGTGTCTTCAGTGGAGATTGGGTTCCAGGTGCTGAGGTTGTTAGAGGACGGTTTAGGTTCTGAGGGGGGTGGAGAGTATTGTTCGTTGGAGCTTTTCCGAAACTTTTATGTATGTCTGCAATTTTGTTGTAGAAGAAGGAGGATAACGAGTCGCAGAGGTTTTGGGAGGGAGTGATGTCGTTTGAGGCTGCTGTGGGGTTGGTGAATTCTTTGACGATGTTGAATAGTTCCTTGCTGTTATGGGTGTTGTTGTCGAGTCGGTTCTTGAATGCAGATTTCTTGGTGGATCTGGTGGATCGAATCAGCTGGTGGTGCTTGCGGGTGGCTGCCTTGAGGGTGGACATGTTGTTGGTGGTTGGGGTTTTTCTCCATGTTTTCTCGAGAGTGCGGCATAGCTTCTTGGATTTCTTAAGGTTATCGTTGAACCATGGGGCCTTTTTGCTGTCTTGTTTGGTGCGATGGTATTTCAAGGGTGCTAATTCGTCAGCGCTGTGAGTGATCCATTGTTTGAGTTTGATGGCCGCTTCGTTTGGGTCCGATGAGTGGGCGGGTGGGTTTTGGTTGAGTGATGTGAGGAGTTGGTCGGTGGTGATTTTGTTCCATTTTCTTCGGGGGATGGGTTGTGGGGGGTTGTGGGTCGATGTTGTTTTGTAGCTGAAGTGAACGCAACTGTGGTCCGTCCAATGGAGGGCTGTGGTGTGATCAAAGGAGATATGTTTGCTGGAGGTGAAGATTGGGTCGAGCGTATGTCCGGCTACATGGGTGGGGGTATCAACAAGTTGTTTGAGGCCGAGATTGGCCAGGTTGTCAAGAAGGATGGTGGTGTTGCTGTCGTTATTCTTTTCCAGGTGGAAGTTGAGGTCTCCTAGTAGAATGTAGTTCTCGGATGCGAGGGCATGTGGAGTGATGAAGTCAGTGATGTCTTCGCAGAATTGTTTACGGGTTCCTGGAGGTCTGTAGATGAGGGTGCCTCTAAGTGTGGTCCTAGGGTCGGTGTGGATCTGGAAGTGGAGGTGTTCGGCGGTTGTAAGGTTATCGTCGGGGCTGGTCGTGATTTTGATGGTGTTCTTGTGGACGATGGCGATGCCTCCTCCTGTTTGGATGGTGCGGTCTTTTCGGATGATTTTGTAGTTGTCCGGGATGGCTATGGCGATGTCGGGTGTTGATGATGCGTTCATCCATGTTTCAGTAAGGAAGGCGATGTCCCGTGATGTAGTGTCTAGTAGATCCCAGAGTTCAGTGGCGTGTCTGTGGATCGAGCGGGTGTTTAACAGGATGCACTTCAGGTGATAAGAGTCGGAGCTCTTTTTGGGGTTAGTGGATGTGGTAAGGGTCTTGATGCAGGAATATTTGCAGGAGTGGCATGCGAAGGGACCGTGGGTGCGTCCCGGGCAAGCTTAGTAGCATTGCCATGTGCGTCCGGGGTCAAGGGCTAGGATGGTGGTGGCGGCATACGTTATGCGGGTGGAGTGGCGTTTGCGAGGAACAGGGGGTCTGGCACTGGGCGCGGTCCAGGCGCGGACGGGCGTAGACGGGCTTACCTTTGGCGCGACCGCTGCGCGTGAACGCTGCGCGCAAGTTCATCTGACATATATGGGTAGTGGGAGGGGAGGGGCGAGGGAGGCTCAGCTGGGAGGCGGGGTCGGGGTAGAAATACGGGCTGGGAGGCGCAATCACAAAATGGCAGCAAATTAAAAGTGAAACAGGGCGAGTTTGTTTGTGCAAGTAGGGATATCGGCAGAATGTGGGCAGAGGCACCGGCACAATCGGGTAAAGATCTTAACAGCAGTCAAAGCGGACTAGCAGAAAAGCGCTACAGGATTATGTTAACACGATCAAGCACAAATACTAATCAGGCAAAAATTACAATGCACAATATGCGATAGGCGTTACGCTGATATGCAGGCACAGATAGCAGAACAAATCAAGGTAATTGGCAGCAGAGCAGCAAAGCGCTACGATACCAGCTGGCCAAGGGAGCGTGGGGAGCGACCGCTACTGCCAGAGACAGGACGGTCACAGCGTTGGAGCAGGCGAGTCCTTCCTGTAGTATCAGTGGGAGGGAGGCTCAGCTGGGAGGCGGGGTTGGGGTGGAAATACGGGCTGGGAGGCGCAATCACAAAATGGCAGCAAATTAAAAGTGAAACAGGGCGAGTTTGTTTGTGCAAGTAGGGATATCGGCAGAATGTGGGCAGAGGCACCGGCACAATCAGGTAAAGATCTTAACAGCAGTCAAAGCGGACTAGCAGAAAAGCGCTACAGGATTATGTTAACACGATCAAGCACAAATACTAATCAGGCAAAAATTACAATGCACAATATGCGATAGGCGTTACGCTGATATGCAGGCACAGATAGCAGAACAAATCAAGGTAATTGGCAGCAGAGCAGCAAAGCGCTACGATACCAGCTGGCCAAGGGAGCGTGGGGAGCGACCGCTACTGCCAGAGACAGGACGGTCAAGTAGTATAGTACTGGAATTGGTTTGAAATCAGAATTGATAAACTGGGCAATCTCTTCCATACTTAAAAAAGAGAAACGCATATGTGACAATAATTGTTGTTGTGGTGGGGGAGATTAAGGAATCGGAAAGACCCCAAACATCCCAAATCAACCCAGTATCCCCACGAAGATAGCTTTTACACGTTTAGTTATGTCCAGCACACAGTTTTCACCCTACACGTTTCGCAGCTCAAACTGCTGTTTCTTCAGGGCTGAAAGAAAGAACACCTGCCCAAAAAAATGTATTACCTTACAGTGATGTGACTCTTCCGCAAGTCTAGCAGCATGCAGCACATTGTATCTTGCAAAACCCTCCCATGTGATAAAAGCTTGCTCGTAAGCCTGTTAAGCACATAATCTGCTCATTTGTAGATGACCGGGCATGACCAGTCTCTTCCCAGCATGAGACAACACTTACTAAACTTGCTGGTGTAACAAAATGGAAACGTAGACCCACATATCTAAAACCATTTCCATTCTCATGTTTTCAATAGGTTACTTTTAGATCTGCAAGTGAAACACAGGGCTACCGGCCACATCAGCCATAATGTAACCAGTCCCATGATCTTTTGTTTGGCCAAATTAATGGCCAAAGAAGCACACAAAAAAATTCAGTTCCCACAGTCATAGCAGAAATAAAAGCATGTAATCACTTAAAAATGTTAAAAACACAGCAAAAAGAAACACCACAGTTTATAATATAAGCTGCATACTTTTTCCTTCACTTTATAGCAGCGATAATATAGCTAAATACAGAAAAACACATTTCTAGTGTAGCTAAAGATTGAATTTATCCCAGGCATTTTTTGTGTGATGTACAGGACTTGTGCAAAAGAATTGGGAGGCAAAAACACAGCTCTTAGCGAACGGTACAAAGTGCAAAATAACAAAGTGCACAGTAGATTGGGAGGAGGTGACATCACATGGGCCCCCCGAAGGGAAGGCAACTAGATGATGAACATATTTAATCTTAACCTTGTCAGATCAAATCTGGGTTTCAAATTAATAAGCCAGGTTAAATAAGATTTCATACCTGGAGCATTAAATATTTGCATATAGCTGGGGGCGTGGCTTGGCCGGCTACAAGATGGCCGCAATCGGAGTGGGCTCTGCCGGCCACGCTCTTCTATCCGATACAATCATGCTGACATCGCAACTTTACCCGCACCACACCAACGTTTCCTGACTCAGGGGGAGCACCGCACACTTACCTGTCCCACTCTGGTGCTTCTACGTTCCCACCCGACTGAGATCCCTGCCTCGTGGCTGGCGCTGGGTCCCCGCCCCGGGAGGCCGCCCCCGCCTTCACCGGAGCTGGTGTTGCCTGTAGGCCCTTCTGTGGCGGTGGGGACGCCGGGGACCGGACGCTGCTGAGCGCGTTGAGTCGCGCTACTGCTGGGGGGGATCGCCGGCGGGGCTAGGGGCCGTTTGTTGTGCGGCCTGGTCCGGTGGCGCTATGGCCTAGCGTTATCCTCCGGCCTTGTGTAGGTGCAGCTCTGCCTGGGCGGAGGAAGCAGCGGACCCACCTCGCTCCCCTCGCTGTTTTTACCCCCTCTCAGTGCGCGCCGGCGCTGAATCCTGCTCTGCCCCTGCTGCTCGGCGCTGTGGGGGACGTCTGCCCTTGGGGCCGAGCTGCCCTGGGCACTTCTTCACTCGCACTGCGCAGAGGCCCACCTGAGACTTCTGGCCTTCAGCTTCGTGGCCTGCTCCTGGGTGCGCTTTGGGAGGTGGGGGGGGCTGACAGCTGCGCTCCGTGCTGTGCCGTGGGGGGCGCGTCTGCAGGCCTGCTGGAGCTGTCTCCCGGTTTCCTGGATTGTGCTCCCCGCTGGACTCTGTGCTCCTGGCCGCGAATTGCTTGTTAATCTGCCCTCTTCACCGGCCCCTCTCCCATCCTGCGTGTTTTGGTGCCCACCAGAATTGTACATCGCCATGGGGAAATCGAACCCAAAGCAGCCCAAGATCGCCTTCAAACTCAGGAGATCCTCACGCCAGGACGGCGCGGGCTCGACGGAGCCGACTTTGCTGTGACGATGGACCCCCGCAGAGCAGAGAGGACGACCGTAAGGCTTGAGGTAAAGTCGACTGTCACCGGCATTGCTTCCCAGCTTGATCAACTATCCGCCCGCCTCTACTCGGTGAAGGCTTGTGTTGATTCCCACTACAACAGACTTCTCCATGTGGAATCCAGGGTGTCTGACGCTGAGGGCGCGGCCACCCAGGCTAGGCAGAAGCGGGAGAAAAATGAAGATTTGGAGGCTCGCTCCCGCCGGAGTAACCTTCGCATTACGGGCCTTCCTGAGTCCACCAACAATCTCCAAGATGGAAGACTTTGTTGAGCAACTAATAAAGGAACTCTTCGGGGACGTCCAATTCTTCGTCATGGAACGTGCCCACGCGATACGGGCACCATCACGCACCAGAGAAACACCCTTTCTTTCTATCCGGACTACACCCTGACTGTTCAAGCCGCCAGGAGAGAGTTTTTGCCGGCCAAGCACATCCTCCAGAAGCATGTGGTTTCATATTCTCTGGCCTATCCGGCGAAGTTGAGGGTCCGGTAGGGTTCCAAGACACTTATCTTTCCTGATCCGAGGGAGGCTCTTGCATTTGCTAAGAGACTGGAAAAAGAATCCAGATCTTCCCCTCCTAAGTCGCCACGCGAAGGTGCCGACTGCCTAAACGACAATGACTAACTGTGCGGACAATGTTTTTTTTTTTTTTTGTGTTTCACCTGAGATCTGTCTTTGATGCCGCTATTTCACCCAAGCTTGGCCACCCTGCTCCTTTGCAGGGGTGTTCACCGATGCCTGCCATACCCCCACTGGGATGATTTCCATTGTTCACTCTGTGTTGCCCCCTCCCAGTTGTGGGTCCCCTGGGTGGGGTGGGTGGTATCCTCAGCCTGATTTGGGGGGTTGTTGTGGGTGCGGGGTGGTTGTGTTTCTTGCTGTTTGGGTTGCTGGGGGTGTTTGGGGGTGGTGGGTGGTCGGGATTGTGGGTTCCTCCTTGTTTGGTTTTTGACACTGCATTGTGCTCCCTGCACAGCACCGTCGCAAGTCTACCTAAGTCTGTATTCTGCTTTGCTTGGACTTCTGCTCAGCACACTGTTTTCCGATTTGTCTTGATTGTAATTACCGGACATGTCTTACAGTTGCACATGCTGCTCCACTGGTCTCTGCCTCCCTCTACAGGTTGCGTCTGCCTGTGTTCTGGCATGTGGGGCGATCTTGCTGTTTGTCTGAGCACGTCTCCCTCTAGGCCGCACCCGCCCGTTAGACGCCCACGCGCCTTTTCCGTGCTGCCCAGAAAGCTGCAACCCATTGGGTGCCGCCGTTTTTACTCACCTGCGCTACTCCCCACACTTACTCTATCTCCCCATCGGTGGCCTCCCCTGCTCCATTCGAGCGTTGTGCTGGTCTGCGCTCCCTGCTGTCTGCTCCGCTTAGTGCTTCACCCCGCCCTGCCCCCCTATGGCTGACATTGTCTGCTGGACTTGGAATGTCCGTGGCCTGAACGATTTCCGCAAGGCTCGCCTGATCCACTCACACCTACAGAGCCACAAAGTGGATATATGTCTCTTACAGGAGACGCACTTGCTGTCAGGTACCGTCTCCAGACTCCAATCCCGCTACTGGGAGGAATCCCACTCTTCGACATATTCGTCCTATGCCAGGGGCGGTTCCATTTTGCTGCGCCGTGGCCTCCCTTGGCAGACCTCCCGGGTTCTCCTCAATCCAGAGGGTAGGTATGTAATCCTCCATGGTTTGCTACTAGCCCAGCCCGTCGCGATCGCCGCAGTATACGGCCCCAACTCTGATGACCCAGATTTTTCCAATAATGTTTGGCATCTCATCTCCTCCTGTGGCCGGCCCCGCGGCAGTGGTTTGTGGTGGTGATTTTAATTTTGCTCTTTCAGCGACCTTGGACCGCTCTGGCTCTTACCCATCTCACCCGCGTGCAGTTTCAGATCTCATGTCCATTTTAACCGATAACGCACTTTACGACGCCTGGCGCCACCTCAGACCTGATGCCTGTGAGGGCACCTGCATGACTGGTGCAAGAGGCTGTTGGTCGCGAATCGATCTCTGGCGGACCTCGCCGGATGTCTTGTCCTGGTTCACTGACGCAGAGCATATGGCTCGCACCTTCTCAGAGCGCCGGTTCTGATTCGTCTTAGGCCTCCTCTCTCCCAGCGACGCGCCTTTACTTGGCGTCTTACTCCCAGTGCCCTCCGGGACACAGTGTTTTGCACAGACATTCACACTGCGATCACTAATTATTTAGAGCTCAACGTGGGTGCCCTTGACTCCGCTTGCACCCTATGGGAGGGTTTCATCCGAGGCGAGTGTACGGAGGACGCCCGCCTGTCTCCAGACAGGCGGGCGTCCTCCGTAATCTCCGCTCCACACTGGCAAGGCTTGAGGGGGAAATCAGGGATCTGGATGCCGCCCAGGCGGCGTGCCCCGACCCGGAAACGCTTGCGCTCCTGCATCAAAAGCACACAGAATTCTCGGATGAGGCCGGCCGTGAATTGTCCTTTCTTGGCAGAGAGTGTCGGGCGCGCCGCTTTGGTGAGGAAGACCGCCTGGGACGCACCCTTGCTAACCTTCTATGCTCACTACGTGCAGCCTCTTATATTACGGCCCTCGGTGATGGTGGTCTGGATAGGACCACCTCCCGGGATGATATTAAATCCCGCTTTATCGTTTTTTATTCGCAACTCTATTCGGCCGGTACTCCTCTGCCACGGGAGGAGTTTGATCAGTATTTTGAGTCCGTTGCCCTGGTCTGGCTCGAATATTACCACCGTACATTTCTTGATGACCCTTTTTCTAGGGAAGAAACATTGGCAGCCATAAACGGCCTCCCGGGTGACCAGGCCCCGGGTCTGGACGGCCTGCCCGCCTCGTTTTACAAATCGTTCGGAGATGAAATCCTTCCAGTACTGCATCAGCTGTGCAACCAATCTCCCAACACAAGCACCGTACCAAAAGACTGGAAATTGGCGATTGTCACTCCACTATTAAAGAACCCAAACTCCGACCCAAACTGCCAAAAAAACTACCGACCTATTTCGCTCCTGCCATATCCCATAAAAATCTTAGAGCGGTGGGTCAGCAGGTCTTTAGCCCTCTTCCTGGAAACCAACAACATCCTGGAAGAGGAGCAATTTGGATTTAGACCAGCTCACGGAACCGAGCCAGCCCTGCTGACAGTTCTGGACGACCTACGAATGCGGACGGACAGGGGAAATTCAGCAACCTTAATATTGCTGGACCTGTCCGCCGCATTCGACACGGTGAGTCATGACATCCTGTTGACTAGATTAAGGAACATCGGAGTCGGAGGAGCAGCGCTGGACTGGTTTCGCTCCTACTGGGTGGACAGATGGCAGGCAGTAGCCATCCCTCCATATCAGTCAGAGGCTGTCAAAGTCCCACATGGAGTCCCACAGGGGTCTGCTATTAGTCCCATACTTTTCAATATGTATATGCAACCCCTGACAAGCATCATCAAGACTCACGGCGTCAGTGTGATTAACTACGCTGACGACACGCAGTTGATGATCTCTCTTGATGGTGCTCAGGCTGACTCCCTTGAGACCTTTCACACCTGTATGTTGGAAATGACACTCTGGCTCAATCAGAATTCACTGCAATTCAACAGTGACAAAACGGAAATATAATGCACTGTATGGTAGGAAAAATCCCCAAAAATCTACCCACCGATTTTTGGCCTCCGGAGCTGGGGAATTCTCCAGCACCAGTGAACTCAGTAAGGAATCTCGGAGTCACCTTTAATAACAGGTTGAGCCTAGAGACCAATGTCAATAAGCAGGTCAGTAGCTGCCTTGTGCTAATGCGGGGACTGCGCAAGCTACTACCCCTTCTACCCTCACAGGTTAGAGCCACTATAGTCAGGAGCACCATTCTCAGCCGCCTGGACTACTGTAATGCTCTTTTACTGGAATCTCCTATCTACCTAATCTCCAGGCTTCAGAGCATCCAGGCGGCTGCGGCAAAACTGGCACTGTCTCGAGAGCGAAGATCCTCTACCACGCTTGTTTTGGCTGACCTACACTGGTTGCCCATACACCAGAGGATCCGCTTTGAATCCCTATGCATTGTCTTTAGGGCACTGCATGGATTAGGCCCCCGTCCAATTCAAAATAAATTTAACTGGTACGAACCCACTCTGTCTTTTCGATCCTCTTCTTTAAACCTTATTAATGTACCTAGGATCAAGAAATCCACTCTTGGAGGCAGAGATTTCAGTAAAGCGGCAGCTCCATTGTGGAACAGCCTACCAATTGACATCAGAAAAACAAGTGAACTGATGCCTTTTCGAAAAAAGGTGAAAACATGGCTCTTCCCGAAAATTTAACCATCAGAACCTAAGGCTATTGCTCCCCCCTCTGTTGCACAGCTTTTTTCAGCCATATGTACCCAGCGCCAGGATGCCCGTAGGGTTGCAGAGCGCTTTACAAATTGCAAAATAAACATCCTGGAGCCGCATCTGGCGGCCATGTATAACGAGTCTTTTGACAACTGTCTATTTCCGCCTTTGCTGCGCGAGGCTTTGATAGCCCTAAGCCTGACAAGCCTGTCGACTGTCGTGACTCTTATTGTGCCCTTTCCCTTATTAACATAGAAAACAAAATTTTTGCTGAATTGATCGCCTCCCGCCTTCTCCTATTAATGCCCACCATCGCCCTCCCCGATCAATCTGGCTTTATACCTGGGAGGGCAACCTCACATAATCTTCGTACCATCTTTTCTCTGTTACATAAAATTAACCCCACCCTGCCGGCCGTGGCCGCCCTTCTTGACGTCACAAAGGCGTTCGACACTCTGGAGTGGCCCTTCCTATTTTACATCCTACCGCGTATGGGTTTTAGCGACATCTTTATGTGCAAGATCAGACTCCTTTAAACCAATCTGTCGGCGCGTTTCTGCATTAATGGCCGGGTTTCTGATCTCATCAGCATCGCCTGCAGCACCCGTCCGGGGTGTCCATTATCGCCCATGTTTTTTGCCATCGCGATGGAGCCCCTGGCCGGTAGGCTACGACAGCACCATACGCACAAGGGTTCTCGTCTCGCTCCCTTCTTGTCTCAATGTACGCGGACCATGTCACCCTTTATGTCCGCCATCCTCAGGAAAACCTCAGCCCCCTGGTCCGGGAGATCATACGTTTTGGTGGGCTCTCGGGCATCCAAGTAAATTGGAGTAAGTCTGTTCTGTTTCCCCTGACCGACGCCACTGTCTCCTTCCCATCTGACCTCCCGTTTGAGTGGGCATCCGGCCCAACGCGCTACCTGGGCATCTGGTTGAGTAGGGATTTGGATGAGCTGTGGAGGGTGAACTTTGGGCGGGCGGTGGACTGGCTGGAATCCAGGATCCGCTAGTGGAGCCGACTACCGCTGTCTTTGGCCGTTGCCAAAATGGTGGTTCTTCCTAAATTCCTTTACCTCTTCTTGAATATACCTATCCCCCTTACTTCTCATTTCTTCTGCAAAATGCGCTCTCTAATCATCTCGCTTGTCTGGGCGGGTAAACAAACCAGGGTGGCATACGATATCCTCCCTCTCCCTATGTCTGCCGGTGGGATGGGCACGCCTGATTTTCGTATTTACGCCCTATGCACCCAGGCCAGCTTTCTGCATTTCTGGATCCACTCCACCCCCTATCAGCCTCATGTCGCGGTTGAGACCGACTTGGTTTCTCCCTGGCCTCTGTCAACTGCTCTGTTCGTGCCCGCAGTACGTCCCTGGGCGGAGGTTGGCACGGTTGAGACGCTGCCTTGGGCTTGGTCTTGCCTGCGTCTGCACTCTGGACTCTCCCTTCTCTCCGCTAACACCATGCCAATTGTAAATCACCCCGATTTCCCCGTGCATCAGTCGTCCAGCATATCCCGACATGCGGTGCACTTGGGCCTCAGGACTGTGGCAGATCTCTACCCAGAGAACTCCTTTTACTCTCTTCCCGACTCCCCAGGGCTGCAAGATACATTGCTATTCTATCAGCTGCGCGCCACTTGCCGGGAATTGCACCCTATCTTCCCACGGCCCCTGCCTACCCTTCCAGCTCTGGACTTCATATAGTCCTCCTCCTCGTCGCACAAATTAGTTACTGAGTTTTACGTTTTCTCCCTGGCGTCAGCCCACAACTCCTCTGATCGGGCACAGGTGGCATAAAGTGTAGACCTGGGTGCGGACATATCGGAGGCCGACTGGCTTTATTGCTGTAATCAAACCAAAAAGCTGTCCCCGAATTATCTGCTCTGCCTGATCCACTTCAAGCACTTGCACAGGCTGTACCGCACCCCAGTGCAGCTCCATCATCTCGGGCTTACCCCTGGGGATAACTGTCTGTGCTGCGCTGCCCCCGCCTCAGACTTTGCCCACTTGACATGGCCATGCTCTAAGGATTCCGAGTTCTGGTTGGCGGTGTGCTCCACCATTTCTGACATCACTGGTGCTGCCTTGCAACCTGATCCTCCCCTGTGCCTCCTAGGCTTTGTCAAGTTCTGCCCTGATGCCTCTCGTTGCCTAATCTCGATGCTACCGGTACTCGCCAGACGTAGGGTGGCCACATGTTGGGGGCGGCGACCTGCTCCTAAGGTGAGAGATGGCTGGAGGATGCCTCTCGTTGCCAGACTCTCCTGTCTGAGTTCTGGGACTTAATGCTTGCCAGATCACGCCCTGTTGACATTTGGGCCCCACTGGTTTCCTACCTCCTCTCCCGTTCCCACCCTAGCGGCGCTTCCTCTCCCGCGCTCCCCGCCGGCCCTGGGTCTGCGGGGGATGCCAGTGTTGGTCAGTGACTGCCCCCTTAATTTCCACCAGCGCCTCTATTGCTTCAGAATCATCCCCACTAATAACACTCTCTCATGTGTGCTTCCTCCTCTGGGGGCTGGGACCCTGATACTGTGGAGCTGTGTCTTTACATTCCTGAGTTACCATGTTGCTGTGAATGTAACCTGACTGTAATTTAATACATGACTTGTAATGTATCTTGCTGCCATGTGCGATGGTGCTGCACGGTGCATTGTGCCTGTGTCTTTATTCTTTAATAAAGGTTTTTGAAAATGTAAAAAAAAAAATTGTTGCATATAGCTGTTGATTGAACTCATGCGAAGAGACCTTTCTATTCTGATCTCCTCACTACAGGAAGCAACGGTCTTTTTAACCCTATCTTTAGTTTAAGGGCCAATACTTTCAGGCAAGTCAGAAATGGCACTCATACCTAGTTTGTGGACAATGACAGTCGTGTTGTCCAGATTTGAGGAATCCCCCCAAAACTTCCCTCGAAAAACCAGCCTTGGAGGTGCTCCATAACTTCACCCATAGTAGTAAAGGATAAGGGTGGGCGGATTTTGCGTGGTGCGCTATGCAAAGCTCAGTGAAACTGTAAACAATTGCAGAGAGCACGCAAAAGTTCCACGAACACGCGGAATTGCTTGTTCCGCCCGTCCGCGATGCTTTTTTCCTGTTCGCGAACGCTGTTTGCATGCTTGGGGAGAAATATCTCGCGAACAAGCAAAAAAATTCCGCAAAGCAACGGATTGCAGAATTTTTGGCAACTCCGCAGAACGTTAAATTAAAGTCCGTGAACGGAATGTAATTTACCGACGAGGCCTAGTAAAGGCGCTATAGCAACAAAATCCTCCAAAAATACCATTCCCAATTCTAAGTTTGTGATAACTCTTGGGGTAGTTTTGGTTATCGCTAGGAGTCAACACTAAGAAAAACTTCCTTCTGTAAAGCTGGGTCATCTCCTTGATTGGTTTATAGCCTAACCTTTTGGCAAATCTGAATATCATTTTGCAGGCTGCCCCCCCCCCCATCTTTTTCTGACTAATCGACCTCTCCCATGACCCATTAACATCAAGCAGCCTTAAGATTAAGTTTTATTATAAAATCATTAAAACCATTTAGAAGGTTTTGGAGGCAATTTTCTGTTAATGCTAAAAGAACTGCATCATCTGCATATAAAAGTACCGGGACTACACGAGTGTCAGTTCGCTGGATATCTTTACTACATGACCCTAAAAAGGCATCCAAGAAGTTAATATAAAATAAAAATAGAAAAGGAGCTAAAATGTATCACTGTCTTACTCCTCTGGTAACCATTATTGGTTTTGCGCCGTCCCCAGAGTGTATGTAACGCACGTTAGTCATTGTGTCACACTGCAGACGCCTGACTAGATCCAGCAAGACGTTATCAACACCTTCCTGTCCCATTAGTTCTCACAGTTTCCTCCGGTCTACTAAGTCGAAGACACAGGTGTGGTTCTCAAATGCCATGTGAAGGGCACCTCTCATAGTCATACTTCCCCCCCCAGATGAGGGTTAAATTGAGATCCGGCTCTACAGTCCCTAAACTGGGTCAGAAACGATATTGAAATGGAGAAAAGAAAGAGGTGGTCTATGTACAATCCAGCATTTTTTTTTTAGATGACCCTCCCAGAAATCTTTGCTGTGCAATCTATTAATGAGATTGAGCGGTAGCATGCTGGTAGGTTCCAATCACCCTTTTTTATAAATTGACACTATAATAGTCTCTCTCCAAGAGTCAATTTGGTGATCCTTTACTGCTGCCTTTTAAACATTAGTTAATGAGGGGCCCAAAAGTCTTATGTTTAAAAAAGAATGTATTGGGACCCTGTCAGAACCTGACTGCACTCTAGATGGCTGTGGTGATGGATAGTAAATGTATGAAATCTCCTAGTTAATTCAAATGTATTGATATCCTGGCCTGACACCCTTTCCATGGCCATTCCCCTCACAATCCAAGTTAAAGATTAAGGTAAAATGGTCAATCCCGTACTCTTCAGAAATGTGACGCTCTATGCCAGTGGTTAGGCTATCCGTTTAAAAAAAAAAGCCCAATTTACTGTTTGCCCAAAAAGTGTATTGTCTTTTAGTCAGGCACTCTTTTCTAAATCCTCCCAAGCCTTGGTTCTAATTTCTTGCCTCCTGTTCTCTAAGGTTTGCTTGTAATTATTTCCAGCTACCTGATGTCAACTATATTGCGCGGGGACTTATTGGTGGCCAGTTTCAAAACTTTAATCTATCTGGGGCCATAGCTGGTGAAAGACACCAGGTAATCTCATTAATAGCTACAGTAATCAGGTTGCTGAAAAACGTATTTGGTTCAACATTCTTTCAGTTCATACAAATCCCTTTATTTACAGGGTAACTGACTGGTTTCTTCGTTGTCGGTTGTTCCTGGGTGAAGATGAATCGCAAGGTATAAAAGGAAAGGATTATGATCACTTTAGGGAAGAGGGCGCACCACATAGTACACGAGGTTTCATGCGAGATCGGTTGTCAAAAGCACAAAATCAATGGTGCTCCCCTTACCTCTTCCTGTATACTTTGGGGGATTTGAGTTACCCTGGACATGGAGATCCGAAGAAAAAAAACAGGTTGTGTATTAAAATTGTCTGATTCAGGGTTTCACCTTAAAGTGAATGTATAACATAGTTAGTGTCGGCACCATGAACACTAGTAAACCTGCAAATACGATTCCCACCTTGATCACATTTAGTGATATTAAAATCACCCGCCCAGAGATGTCACTGTTTCCCTGCCTATCCACAGAGGCTAGGAGTGTTACTTACTAATTCTTAGACAATCTCTATGGGTTGTGAGGAAAATAAATAAAAATATATTAAGATCCCATTTAGCAGGTTTTTTTCTTGTAAATCTAAACTTTGATAACCTGAGCTTGGTGCTGCAACTGTGACCTTCAGGTTTCTAATGGCACATGGCACGAAAAAAACCTGCCCCCCCCTTTCCTCTACCAGCAGGTGATGGTACTGAATGGAAGCAATATGATGTATACCAATTTAAAGCAATAGGGTTAACAACCCATGTTTCCTGACAGCAAACAATCTCAAAAGTTTGGATGTATGACACTCCATCTTCGTTGATGAGTTTATCCCGGACCCCTGCAATGTTCCACAAAAGAAGCTGCATACCTTGCCCACAGTCAACATTATTTTTTTCCATGTTTAGATTACTCAGTGACTGAATTGGAAGGAGAGAGTTGGTGGAAGCCTCTAGTACACTGTTAATCCGATTGCACCTTCTATGGGGAAGGGGGTGTTTAATTACCCTCCCTGTGAAATTTCTGTGTGTGATTTAAAGTAATCAACATATCCAGGCATGAGGCTTCAAAGGCCTCTGTCGCCTTTGATACACAACACAAAACCTCCCTATAGAGGGGAAATGCCACCCCTGCCCAGGCCCATATGGCCCCAGGACAGGCAGGAAAATTAGCTAATCAGTAGATATGTATCCGTGTTGTACACACGGATACATATCTACTTATTTATGTTTTAGGAAATCGCCCCTGATGAAGGGAAACTCAATTTACGAAATGCTTTGTGCTCCGGATTCTAAAATAACAATCATATGATTATTTCATATTGTGTATTTATGAGATTTCTGGTATTATTGGAAATGTGTTTTTGTGGAAATGTTTAGCCACACAAATGTATAAATTTACACAGACAGACATATATTTAGTCAGAATACATGTATGTATGCAAATATGTACCATATATGCAGAAACAATGATGTAATTTATGTGAATTGTTTTTTAACAAAAGTAAAAAGCAAAACAGTCAACCAGATTATTTGATCAATTTGGTATTACTTATAAAGTGGAATATAGTATTCCAGGGAACAGTGCACGCTGCTTGTAGGCCGGTGCCTGCATTCTTCCATTTACACTCTCTATGAGACCATTTTTCCGGGGTAAGTGGTCATAACTCAGACCCAGAAAGCCTAATTCTGCCTAAACGAAAATGGTGGAAGTCTAAAAGTTGTGTCCACTTCAGGTAGCCCACCTTAGGAATTGTACTAGCCTGCAAGGGTAACACGCCTGCTGATTAGCTAATTCCAGGGAACAGTGCACGCTGCTTGTAGGCCGGTGCCTGCATTCTTCCATTTATTTTCTGACTGTCAGCCATCACGAGTATGTAGTGTAGCACCCCACACAAAGTTATTGGTTAATAGTTAGTAACACTTATCAAAATATAAGAACAATTGTGAGTACACCTCATTTCTTCATACACTCATAGAGAGTGTAGACATCCTAAAGGTAGATAGCCCATTGGCTACTACCGGTCACTTCCCATCATGCATCTAAATTAAATATTTTTGGGGCACCCCTGATACCAGGAGCTTACATTTAATGGATCAAGAAGAGGGGACTAAGAAGAGCTGTGAGAACTGAAGACTGCTGTGGACTTTTGGCACCAAGCTCTGCCTGCACCAGATCTCGACAGTCCTGACCAGTGACCCGTCCTGCATCTGACTAGCTGCCAAGAACTCTGGTGACTGCCAGCCCTTTGCAAATTGCCAATCAACCTCCCTTGGAGTACAGGAACTACTCCTGTACAGTCTGCATGCACTGAAAGAGTTGAAGCACCCCAGGCTTGCCCGATGCAGCAGCCCTGCAGGAAGAGTACCCTGTGATACTTTAGGTCCCAGCTGACCCCAACCAATTGAAAGGATACCAGGGCCAACTGGAGCCGCACAGGACCAATACCTGGGGTACTTGACCCCTTGCAACAAACACAGAGTCCAATACAGAGGAAGGGAGCGTCAGCACCGTAGCGACTCACCTGCTGAGTGACCTACCTGTCCTGACTTTGCACACTCAACCAGCGAGACTGACAACCGCAAGGCTCTAGGATGCACAGAGCCCAGCTGACCTATTCAGTCTGCAGCTGAGTGCCCCAGCCCGAATACTGACGAACCGGCTGTGCCCCCACATCTCCAGGACCCTTATGACCGGAGTCCCCAGTTGGGAGCTCCTGGACTTGTCCCCCTTCTGCAGCCTGTTTGTAGTCAGCCCCCCTTCTTTCCACAGCTACCTACCCGACCAGCACCTCTGCTACCAGACACCCCAGGGCATGGCAGGTAACGAGTAACTGCTAGTGGTACTTTGGACCTGGCCACCTATGACCCTAAGTCCCGAAGTAGACTCCCAGAGACAGATTGCAAACAACTGTGTATAACTGCGCTGGGATGCCTAAGGGTAGCCATGCGCTATACCAAGAATCGATTAATAATAACAACAAATGTTTATCCCCCATAGGGAAGCACTGCTGAGTAAAGACGCATTAGATCGAAATCTTACTGTAAAAAGTAATCACTGCAAAAGTACTGATGAAGTTCTCGGTATCAAAATTTATATAAAAATTCAACTTATTTTTCTGAATTGGTCTCAAATGTATTATTGTCTCAGAGTAGAACAAATGTTAAGCACTACCTTCTGATAAGCTTAACTGCTCGCCCTCACTATCACAAAAGAGAACTTTTGGAATATCATTTGTGCCTTTGTAAACCAATTGGGGCTTATATAAAGAACCAGCTCTCTACACAGAGCTAAAGGGGTGGCCAGTGGTACACACCTTAAGGAACTAGGACTGTGGAATCAGATTGACTGAATAAGTGTTGAGTCTTAAAAGTCCTACTCCTAGTCTTTTAGAGGATTTGTTGACGTTTGGATTCCAGTTTGTGTTAGGTGGTAAAGAAAGGTACTAGTTCAAGAGAGGTGGCACGTAGGTATTTAACTACTCTGTGTAGACAGTTAAAGGGGTGTAGCAAAATACTTAATCAGCAAAGCCAAAAGTTGCATTCACTCAGAATAAAGTGTAGGTGCAAGTGGAACCAGTGGAAGACTGACCACAACACGTTGAAGATACCACAGTTCTGTTGTGTGAAAGGTTGCAAAAAAGAATTTGTGGAGGAGGCACAATACGAACTTTGGTCTTAAACAACAAACGAATGGTCAGTGCAGAATTAGAAAAGATAATCTACCTTTAAGCTATCATATTCGTATACCTTTTTCTCCGATAAATATAAAGTGGTTCCTGGCTGTTTATTTTACAAGCCAAAATTAGCAATGTCTGCAGTTCCAGCTCTCCAGAACTATTGTCAGTTTTTTTACCTGCATCCAGAAACATTCCCTCTTGCTTTTAACCGTTGAATGGACCCTCACACAATGTAGATACCTCTCACTCTAGTTCTATCTTCCATGATACAAGATTCTGTCATATGTTTCGTCACTTATGGAGGCTTTACCCTAGTACAAGGCAGCTTAAGCAATTGTTCATTTACTAGTTTTGCAGCATGAATCTTTTCGGATTCACTATGCTGTGCATTATTCCACCATTTAGTGGTTGGGTCTGGAATTAGTCTTTTTTTTTTTTCTTTTCGTGGCCTAGGTGGGCGTTGACATACCACCATTTGGTGTCCTTCGTGACGTCGACGTGCTTCCTCCGGAAGTTCCCACTTTGGCCGCCATCTTCAGATTCTTTTTTCTGCCGTTGGATCTGGATGGTTGCCGAAGAGTTCCAAAGTTTTGGTAGAGGAATCCCGCAAATCAAAGATATTCGAAGAAAATCAAGTTTTTCAGCTACACTGGACTACAGGTCAGGTACCCGAAGCTACGAGGGAGAAGTTTTAACAAACAAAACCTCGATGTTCGGAGAATGCAGTCGCAGGGGGCTCCCTGAGAGCGGGGATGGACAAAACACTGTTCAAGTTTTGCACCAATTGCCACCACAAGTATGCCCAGAAGGATCAGCATCCAGTCTGCAACCTCTGCCTGCCGCTCGACCACAGAAGCGAAGACTGCAACACCTGCCTAGCGTTTACACCCAAGACCCTCAGAGTAAGGGAAAGGCAGAGAAGGGCGAACCACAACATGCAGGGGCCACCTCCATCGCTCCGAGACTTGGGCCTCTCCAGTGGGGAAGAGAACAACATAGCCTGAGGACTGCACGGTCGTCGAGGTCCATAAGAAGACGTCGAAGGAGGTAAGGGAGTCGTCGATGCCTAAATATCCTAGTGACACTCGAAAGAGTAAAGCAAAAGCCCCGAGCGACACGCAAGGTGAAGCTAAGTCCTCGAAGGGAGCTCTGCCGCCGAAACACTCGACGAAAGCAACAGCCTCCAGACGGATCCTTTGAAAAGTACTCCCAATCTGCGAAAACCCTCAGACGTCGTAGGTTGCACCTGAGAATGACACTTCGGCACCGAGGAAGGAAGGGACGACATGGTTGTGGACTGTCTCGAAGAGAAGCGCTCCAACCCTCAATGCTGAACATGCCGCTGAGATGGAGAAGAAGAGGCTCGAGGCTGAAATGACGAGCATACTACAGCATAAAAAGGACTGAGACGAGAAGATGAGCCAATACACCATCCCGCGTTCGAAGCCGAAGTGGACGATGAAGGCGCGGAACAGCCAAAAACGCCCGAACTAGTCGAGAAACTTGGAGAAGAAGACTACTATTTCGAGGGAGAAGGCAACGAAGATCTGCAATCCTACTGGGACTCTACGTCCTCAGAGGCACAAGACGTGGAATGGCAAGATCTCCTCGCCGGAAGAAGGCGTAGACACTTACCCTTCGAGGCCCTCGCCACCAGACGACATAGGGATCTACAACATGGTCGTACAGAAGGCTGCACAGACTTAAGGAGTGAAAATGGAGGAGGAGAAGCCCAAGGCATGTTTCCTCCTGGAAACTCTGCCTCATCCGACTAGGAACCAATTCCTGCCCATGCTCCCTAGTGTGCTGGACCAGGTAAGAGAGGCCTTTAAGGAGCCAGCAGTATGCAAAGCTGTGACACCTAGAACGGAGAAGAAGTACAAACATTCTTCAAAGGATCCTGCATACATCCAAGGGTCAGTGCCAGCCGATTCCATAATTGCAGCAATGGCTAGGAAGAGGGTTAATGTTCCCACGAATGCAGGACAACCTCCAGACAAGGTGAGTAGGAGGATGGATCTCACAGGGAGAAAGGTGGGGAGAAATGTGGCAATACATTGGCGCATTGCAAATTCCAACGCCCTGATCAACAGGCACGCATACCAACACTAGGATGAAGTGGGGCCGCTCCTAAAGCATCTACCAGATCAGTACCAACAAAGGGCAGCTCACCTGGTAGAAGAAGGAAAGAACATGGCAAACACATACCTGAAATCGGCATTGGATGCTGCAAAAACATGGAGCAGGCTAATGATTGGAGTGACTGAGAGAAGACGTGCATGGCTCAATTTCGAGATTCAAACCAGAGGCACAAAGTAACATCTTAAATACACCCTTTAATGGAGAGCAACTGTTCGGCACACCAGTGTACGACAAGTTGACGTAGCATAAGAAGGACAACGAAACAGCAAGGTCCATGGGAGCATTGCAGTTCAGGAGAATGAGAAGAGGCACAAGGAGGCCAGGTGGTAGAAGTGGTGGCAACGTGCTGACCACATCACACCAAATGTTCCAGCAAGGCTACCAAGGGAACAACCAAGGCCAGCAGCAGCAGCAGCAAAACTGGCAGTACCAACCCCGGGGGACAGTCCTTTCGAGGGCGCGGAAACGGACGAGGACAAACGCAAAAGGAGGACAACCGCCCTCAACCAAGTGACTCCGCAATGCAATAGGCCCCCACCCTAGCAAAACCTTGCGCTGAGCGGAAAGACTAAATGAAATAAGGCAGCCAAACGTTTAACAACCAGCAGTTTCTCGAACACTCAACACCGGTAGGGGGAAGGATAAGAGACTTCATCCAGGAATGGAAGAAGGTCACATCGTGCAAATGGATACTAAACATCATAGGATACGGATACTGTTAAGAGGTAGAAAGAAAACGGAAAACCGAGAAGAAAGGCACACTCAGCAAAGGAGCTCTCGCTCTTGCAGCTAGAGGCGCAAGAATTGTTCAGCAAGGAGGCAATATAGGTGGTACTGCAGAACCAAAGGAACAAGAGGGTTTACTCAATGTACCTCCTAGTGCCAAAGGTGGACGAAACGCTAAGACCTATGCTAGATCTGAGGTTCCTGAACAAATTCATAAGGACTCAAAGATTCAAGATGACCTTCCTACAAGAGGTAATACCTCAAATACAGCAATGAGACTTAATGGCTACTATAGATTTAAAGGACGCATACTTACACTTCTCCATCAACTGCAAACACAATCGCCTACTAAGGTTTGTGATCAACCAAAGCCACTACCAGTTCACAGTACTGGCATTCGGCCTGAAATCTGCACCAAGGGTGTTTAAAAAATGCCTAGCAGCTGTCGCAGCACACCTACGAAATCAAGGGAGACGCGTATACCCCTATCTCGACGACTGGCCCGTAAAAGCAAGTTCGTATGCTCAAGGCAAACTACACATCCAGCAGGTCATACTAACGTTTGACAGGAATGGGATTCATTGGGAGACATCGTCATCAGAACCAGAGCAAATCAAGTTATTCCTAGGAGCAGAGATCGACCCCATCAACAGGCCAAAGTGTTTCCGAGCAGGAAGAGAACATTGGCGATACTGAAGGAAACGTGTCATTACCAAAATGGACAATATCTGACCGTGAGGACGTGAGCAAGCTGATGGGAATGATGGCGTCATGCATTCACCTAGTCCAAAATATTCGACTACACTTGAGGCCATTCCAGGAATGGATACAGCTGCAATGGTCACAGGCAACTGGGAGTTGGGAAGATTTAGTGGTTTTCACACAAGCCGTGCACCAGGCAATAGCGTGGTGGAACAAACAAAACATATCACAGTGGAAACCATTCACACAACCAACTCCAACAGTGACCATCACGACGGATGCCTCCCAGCTGGGGTGGGGTGCGCATATGCACAAGCTCAAGGTGAGAGGGCTATGGTCGCAACAGGATGCGGTCAAGCATATCAATTACCTGGAACTAAAAACAATGTTCCTAGCCCTGAAAGCTTTTCAGAAGCAGCTATACGGAAACAGGGTGTTTGTCCAAACAGACAACACCACGACTATGTTCTACGTAAACAAGCAGGGGGGGGACACAGTAGCACCATCAAGGCTAACACAGGAGATATGGACATGGGCCAACCCACTAAGGATAGACCTGCTAGCAATACATCTCCCAGGGAAGGACAACGTGGAGGCTGACTGACTCAGCAGGGAGACGTCCGCATCCCACGAATGGGAGATGAACCAACAGGAATTACAGAGAGAGTATTCTGGAAGTGGAGGTACACCGCAAATAGACCTATTTGCAATACACCAAAATGCAAAATGCCAACACTTCGCAACCAGACCATCGATCACAAGGGAATGCGGCATGGATAAGTTGGTCAAAGACATTTGCATATACTTTTCCCCCGATCCCACTGATTTTATTTATTTTTAGCATTTGTAGAGCTCACTGCAACCCTGCGGGCATCCTGGCGCTGAGACATAAGGAGAGAAGGCTGATGTGAAAGGTTACATGGCTGGGTCAGAGGATCAGACTTTGGGGAAGAGCCATGTCTTGACTCTCTTACGGAACAGCATTTGGTTCTGTCTACTTCTAATTTCCAGAGGAAAACTGTTCCAAAGGCGCAGCTGCCACGCCGAAAGCTCTTTCTCCCGCGCCCCTAATCCCCCATCCCCCAGGGTTGCTCTCTTTATCCTGGGAATCCTGGCAAAGCTAGCAGAGGATGAGCGAAGGTTGTGTGTAGGTACATACCATTGGAATCTGTCTTGGATCAATTTGGGCCCCTGTCCATGAAGAGCCTTGAACATAAGGATTTGAACAGAATCCTTTGAGTCACTGGAAGCCAGTGCAACTCCGCCAGCGCTTGTGTTGTCGAGGATCGGCATGCTCTGGTCAGAGCAAGCTTTGCTGCTGCCGCCTGGATACTCTGGAGTCTAGCAATCCGATATCCCGAAGACTCGAAGAGCAGGGCATTGCAGTAATCCTGTCGGCGCAGTATAACGCTCCTTACTACCGTGGTTCTTGCCTGGACTGGCAGTAATGGTAGCACTTTCCGGAGTCCTCGGATGAGAGTATAACAACCTCCCACCAGTTTGTTGACATGGGACTCTAGATTCAACTTTTCATTAAAGCTGACCCCCAGATTGCGTACTGTACTCACTGGTGTCAAAGGGCCATCTGTGGTTATTGGACGAAAGTCAGCTGGTAGTCCTCGAGGGATCCCACTTACCTTACAGTGTAGAACCTGTTTTCTTGCTGTTGGATTGAAGCGAGTTGTCCCTCAACCATTTCACCATTTCAAGCATACATGCGTGTAAACTTTCCAGGGAGTACGTATGGTCGCCGTCCAGGGACACCATGAACTGGGTGTCATCGGCGTAATTGACCACGCTAATGTTATGCGTTTTTACAATCTCCAACAGTGGTCGCATATATGCATTGAAAAGAATGGAGCTGATTGAGGACATCTGAGGTACCCCGTGTTCATTTTTTACAAACTCCGATTGATACTTAGGGAGCGCAAAACTACACCAACAGGTAAGAAACTATACGTTTTATGTAGTGTGAGCAAGACCTAAAGAGTTAACCCAGCACTTTGTGTTAGTATGTAGCACGTTTAAGAAAATTTACATACTGGAGAGTTTAATACATTTACATACATTTGCAAAAATTATATTTTTGTATTGATTCAGAGAAGCATGAAATAAGCAGGGGGCCAAGGGTTTGGTTTAGTCAAAGTCAGACGATTATAGACCGTACATCGGGAAATGGAATAGTCCAATATGGAGGAAATTGCCTTGGAACAGCATGATCTTTAGTTTGCCCTTGAAGGTGTCCTAAGAAGCCAGTCTTGCTTGTGAGGTTCAATACACTCTATGTGCACTTCCTGAAAAAGGCTTGTCCCTCACCAAAGTTGTTCAGTTTGTGGGCATGGTAGCGTGGAAAGGTCTTGAGGGCAGCTTAACAGGTGATGCAAGCACATTTTAAGAAACTTCTCACTGCTATTGGGAGCCATTTAAGTGTGATCACAAGATGTGTGATGTGTTCCTATTTTCTTACACCCTTGACCCTATCATCCACCACATTTAGGACTGTCTTTAGAGGGGCAATGTGCATTAGATGGAATTTTGACTGCATCGTCCTGCAACATCACTAAAGGAACACCATCTTTTAAATGATGTTGTTTAACTGTGTAATCTCTTCTCATCGGTTATGCATTGGTGATACTTCCTGGCATAAGCCCTTTTCAACCTCCTGTATATTGCACTCACCTCCTCCAAGTTATTTAAATCACCACAACAATACCAAAATCACCTTTCCGTTGTTTTTCGTGCTCCCATGCCATAATTAGCTGTGTTGTGCAAAGTGGCCACTATTCAAATTAATGGCAACAGTTTCCATCCTAGCCTACTGCTTGGTTGTTTCCAGCTAGTTGAGCAGGAGGCAGAACTAAGAATATTACCGGATGTGCCATGAAGGTCATTTTCAGCCTTTTACCCAAGGTTCTTGCCTCGATTTATTTTAAATTGTGTAAATCTTTAGCAAGACTCTAATGGGTTGTGAGTGAATTGTTCAGTGCATCTAAAACAAGTGGCATTTTGTTTACCTGCTTTTTGATTTCTATACTCTGAATAAACCATTATTTTATATTCCCAAAGTAGATAAATTGTAATGAGTAAATGTAGTTGATATTATGCAACTGGCCGAAACTTACCTCAAATCTGATTTACAGTCAGTTGTCTGGCCACGAAGCAGCCAATATTTTTCCGGTGCTTCTCATAAATTGGCAAGTTGGTTAGTGCTTAGAAACGGGCACTGATTTTTTTTAACACTCAGTTGTTTTTTTGGTATACTTTTAAGGTTGTGTTTTTTTTTCTTTTCCTTGTAGCATGCCTCTTCGGATGTAGAAAGAATGATTTTGGGGAATAAGTGTGATATGAATGAAAAACGTCAAGTTTCAAAAGAGAGAGGAGAGAAGGTAAGTGCTTCCATTGCACACAACTTTCATTTAATTGGAAATCTTATCTGTGCACTGTAAACTGATCCAGATGCTACAAAGACTGATGCTTTTGGCCTAATGGATGCATTATGTGTACATAAATTTTAAAAAAAATTAAACAATTGGAGCCTATAAACAGTCCAAGAAGTCAACTTTTTATTTTCATTTGAAAAAAGAAACGTTTTCTTTCATATAGGTCACCATAGAGTATAAGTGACCATAAAAAAGTTTTCTCAAACTTTCTTTTGAAATGAAATGGGATCACAAATGGGCTAAGTGGAATGTATCACGTGGTGAACTATGTGTATCTCCAATCTGTCGATCTGCGAGGCCAGATTTGGACACTGATCTTCTTCCCACCTAATTCTGTACAGAGAATGTGTTTTACTTCTTATAATGGTCCTGAGTCTTATTACCATTGTATCTTATTGCTCTGCGGCATCGCGGCCACCCATTGACTATCACAGCTGTTTAATAAAGAGAATTAAAAAAAAGGAAAAGAAAGATGGAATTAGTCAATATTCTGTAATAGCCAGAGCTCCTGCTCAGGGACCTCGCCTCTCCCCCTGCAGCTCCGCTGTTGAGTGTTGCTGCCTGTGGTGCAACGGTCTGTTCCTGACAGAGGTTTGAGGCCATGTGTGTGACCAGTTTTGCTGCTCAAGTTTTTCTCTGCCTTATACTGCTGTAATCCGCTGTGCCGTTTTGACTGTTTGAACTGTGCCTGTTATCAGTTTTCCCCCGTGTATTCTGCCTTTTTTCACTTGTTTTTTCTCTTCCCAGCCTGTTACGTTTTTTCCCCCGTGGATTCTGCCTTCTCGCTTGTTTTTTCCCTACCCAGCCCTCCTGCTTCGGCCCATCCCCAGCAGATTCCACGCTCCCACCTCCCAGCTGCGAGTCCCTCCCATTCCCTACTTAATGGGGTACGTGCCGCTGGCTCGCCAAAGCCAGGCCCGACCGCGACCAGCACCAAGGACCCTGGATATACGACTGACCACCGTTAAAACGCAACCAACCTCTTCGCACTCAACCCCGGAAGGAACATCAACTGCCAATGTTCGACGCCAAACTCCACCCACGACCAGTTCTCTTGCTGACACTGCCAACAATCCTTCAGCATCAACAGCACCCCTACCCACGCCAGAAGCTCGCACCACCAAAGCCCTGAAGTGCATCCTCCTCAACGTACGCTTCCTGCACACACGATAGAGATCTGGGACCTTCTCGCCAGATGTCTCCTTCTTTAAAGAAACCTGGACCAACTCTACTTCTGCCCCCGACATCGCCACAGCCAATCTGGACAGATACATGTTCCAGAGGAAGGACTCAGCCTGCCCCGTGCCAGTCACGTAGGAACTGGAACAAGGTCACAGAGGAGCACCTCAAGTCTACCCTCACCCATGACCCCCTTACCGCCACGAGCAACGCCAACTCCACAGATAAAGATCTACACCGCTGGATCACCAGCTGCTCAGACACGCTTGCATCCCCTCTGACACCCGGACACACACCTCCCCCGGAAGGCCGTCTGGTTCACCATTGACCCCCAAGAAGCCAAACGCGCCTGCAGATGTCTCGAAAAATGCTGTAGAAACAGCAAAACCAATGGAGACCTTAAAACCTACAAGAAAGCCATGACTGAATACCACCGACGTATAAGAACAGCTAAGTGGACCTTCATTCAGAAGAAAATCCACTCCCACGCCAGTAACACAAAGTGACGCTTCAACGTCTTACAGCAGTTCACCTGACCCTCCCAGCGAAGCCACAGACGTCACACCATCCCAGGACCTCTAACAAGCTTGGCTCCTACTTCTACCTGAAAATCAAGGCCCTCTACGACAACTTCAGCAAACACTCCTGAAACCACCCCCACCGATGATAGCCGTCCCACCATCACCACCTGGACCCCGGCCACCACCGATGACACCACAACTATGAACACCCACTCAGGAGCCCCCACGGAATCCTGCCCACCGCACATCTACCACAGAGACACCGCCACCATAGCACCTGAACTGTACTGCACAATCAACAGCCTCCTTCGAATCCGGCATCTTTCCCACGACTGAAAATGGTCTGAGGTCAAGCCCCTTATCAAGAAACCCTCTGCGGACCCGACGGACCTGAATAACTACCGGCCCATCTCGCTCCTTCCCTTTGCAGCCAAAATCACCGAGAGATTCGTCAGTGCCCAGCTGACCACCTACATCGAAGAGAATGCCATCCTTGACCCCTCCCAGTCCAGATTCCGCAGCAACCACAGCACAGAGACCGCCCTCCTCGCCTCCACCGACGACATCCGCATGCTACTCGACCAGGGCCATACCACCGCCCTCATCCTGCTAGACCTCTCCGCAGCCTACGACAAAGTCTCCCAATACACCCTTGCAACCAGACTCCATGACGCCGGCATACCTGGCACCTCCCTCGACTGGATCTGCTCCTTTCTCACCGGCATCAGACTACCACCATTCCCCTCCGAACTTAGCGATCAATGGAGTACACCTAGGATCATAGCTCAGCCACACGCTCATCAACATTACATGACCCCCATTGCCGCCATTCACCGACATCTTGGGCTTAGTATAGTATCCTACACCGACGAAAGCCAGCTCATCCTCTCCCTCACTAAGAATCCTGAAGTTACCAGACCCCGCTTCCAGGAAGGCATGAAGGACGTCGTAGTGTGGCTGAGCAGCATCTGCCTAAAACTCAAGACCGATCAATGCCGTCGCCTCGACTTGCTTCAACTCCCCCCGAAGCCAGAGAAATTGCCACTCACGTACTCCTAATCAGCAGACTGGACTACGGCAATGCCCTCTATGCCAAAATCAAAAAATCTCTCCTTCACAAACCCCAGACCATCCAGAACACAGTGGCCCGACGACTCCTCAGAACCCCACGACACGAGCACATGACCCAACACCTACGAGACCTCCACTGGCTCCCCGTCACGAAGAGAATAACCTTCAAGCTGCTCACCCACGCCTACAAGTCCCTCCACAACATTGAACCCAAATACCTCCACAAAAGAGTATCTTTCCCTGTACCCAAAAGAAACCTCTGCTTCGCCAACCTTACCCTAGCAGAAACACCACGCATCCGTTCTCCCAAATCGCGGAAAAGGCCTGAAGCAAGCTCCCAGTCAACATCAGACCCCCACACACCCCAGCACCTTGAGACCCTCACGGGTGAGTAGCGAGCTTCATCAACCCCTGATTGATTGATCAAAGTAATACTTCAGCTAATGCAACTGGCACTGTGCTTTTTTGTAAAAATGTTATTTAGATTTTGCAGGAAAAAGAAAAAGAGAAAAGAAAAACTTATACAAGCGGCAGTCCGGCCGGATGGCCCACACAGGGGGTGCCATGAAAAGCTCACACAAACAACAAATGGAGAGGATGCAAGGGGCATGGTATGGCAATAAAGTTCAGGTCTCAAGTCCAATGCATGCCAAGGAGTTAAGTGCTCGGATCCGTTCCAGTTCAGGAGACAGGCTATGAAAAAGTGCTGCAAGGGCTCATAGTCCCGACAACCCCCACGAGCTACATAGTGCCGCAACAGTTAACAAATACCCAATACTTAACTAGGTCCCCCGCCCCTCGGTGGTGACGACAACACACTCATACACTCCAAACCCCACATTCATGTACCCTGATTAAACCTGGAAGAGGTGAAGGGCGCGAAACGTGGATGGGCAGACCGCAGATGGCAGGCCTCGTGACAGGAAGCGGACCAGGGGACCCCATCGGAACAGGAAGTTTTTAAAATTGCCCAGGAAGATGTCCACCATTCTCGCCATGCTCAGCAGCCCCCATAATCGCGCGTGCCACAATGACGTAGCAGGGGCATTCGGTTTCTTCCAGGCAGCAGCCAACGTGAGCTTGGCCGCCCCCAAGCAGAGCCATAGGATACGTTTATCCGCTTTAGTTTGGGGTTCCAACAACGGGTCGCGAAGCCCCAACAGAACATGAGCCATCGAATCCGAGATCGGATATCCCAAGATATCCTTGATATGGGACAGAATTTCAGCCCAGAATGGGCGAATGATTGGGCAATCCCACTAAATGTGGCGGAAATCTCCCAATAATCCACACCCCCTCCAACACCTATCTGAAGAAGCCGGAAATATTTGATGGAGCTTGGACGGGTAAAGATGCCAATATTGCATGGTCTTCAAGTGTGCCTCCTTAAGGCTCACCGAGTGGTTATGCGCCGAGATGTCGCGCCAGAGGCTTTTCCATTCGTCTTCGGAAATGTCTTGGCCCAAAAGGACCTCCCAGTGTTCCATATAGCGGGGGCGTGGAGAGACCGTAGTGGCCAGCAGCAGTCCATACAGGAAGGAAATCGTCCCTCTCATAGTGGAAGTGCGTAGGAGAAAGGACTCGAATGGTGAAAGTGGTCGGGTGGCGGCATCGCCTACACCCGCCGATGTTGCCCAGTGGAGAAGCTGGGTGTGGCGGAAGCGTTCAGTGGCCGGGATCCCATAGTCACGCATGCAGTTGTGGAACGTAAGGGGTGCCACTCTATGGAACAAATGCGTGAGCGCCCGACAACCTCCCTCTCTCCATAACCTGAAGGGTCCCTCCTGCATCGCCGGCGGGAAGGCCGGGTTAAAGTGAATGGGAGTAAAGGGGGATGGAAACGTGGTCCAGCGATCATCGCTGGAGACCGTGTCCCACACCTTCAGCACTGTGCTAGTGGGGGTGCTAATGTAGGCATTCTTGGGCCTGTCCGCCTTAGGCTTCCAGACCAAGTCCCAGATCGATCTCCCAGCCACACTCCTATCCATATGCAGCCAGTGTTTCTCTGAGAACTGCTGGGACCATTCTACCAGCACTCTCAGCTGCGCGGCTCTATAGTACAAGAGCATGTCAGGAAACCCCACTCCGCGGTCGACGTAGCGTCGTGAAGGGGATGCGTGCCCGTCCTCCCTGCCAGACAAATCTCAGCATCAAGGTTTTCAAGCGCCGGAAAAAGTCCACCTCTATAGGGATGGGAAGGGCCTGAAACAAATATAGGAACTTGGGTAGAAGGACCATCTTAAGGGCATGGATCCTGCCAAGCCATGAGAGAAATTTTGGCTTCCACCGGTCCAGCTCTGCTCGTATCGTAGCTAGCATTGGGGGGAAGTTAGCCGAGAATAAGGATCCTACGGTAGAGTTCAAATGAACTCCCAGATATAACAAAGAGGTGGACGCCCATGGTAGTGCCGTGAGCGAGCGCACCCGCTCCACTTCTGCTGGAGGAAGAGTTAAATTCAGTATGTAGGATTTGTCAAAGTTGACCTTGAACCCAGCTACCGCCTCAAATTGGGATAGGACCACCTGAATATGCGGCAGTGATTGAGCCGGATCCCCCACCGACAACAACACATCGTCTGCAAAGAGGGAAATTTTATGCTGTTCACCCGTAAAGGGAAGACCTCCGATCTGTTCCCTCCCCCGCACCGCGAGCGCCAAGGGTTCGATACTCAAGGCAAAGAGGAGAGGGGAGAGAGGACATCCCTGCCTCGTCCCCCCGTGAGTGAGGGAAACAGGCAGACCGATGCCCGTTAATCACCACCCTCGAGCTGGGGCTGCTATAATTCGCCCGAATCATGGTGATGAACTGGTGCGAAAAGCCAAAAGCGGCCAGGGTGCGAAACAGGAACCCCCAATCGACACGATCAAAGGCCTTCTCCGCATCCAGCCCCACAAGTATCGCCGGGATGCGGAACCTGGTGGCCTTCTCTATCAAATGTATTACCTGTCGCAAGTTGTCATGCGTCTGCCGTCCCTTAATGAACCCGGATTGGTCCGGATCAATGATGGCCGGCATGAGGTTCTGGAGCCTGCGGGCAATGATAGAGGAGTACAATTTTGCATCCACATTGAGGAGTGCTATCGGGCGAAACGACGAGCATTTGGAAAGATCCTTTCCCGGCTTGGGAAGCACGGTGATCACTGCCTCGGCCATAGTCCCAGAAGTCTTCCCAGTGACTGCCATTTCGTTGAAAAGGGAGACTAGGTAATCGCTCAGTTCCGTCGCAAATGATTTGTAAAAAAGAGCAGTATAGCCGTCCGGTCCCGGAGCCTTGTGAGGTTTCAGGGCCGTAATAGCCTCCAACACCTACGTTCTAGAATTGGGGGCCGCCAAAAGCTCGTTCCATTCCCTAGAGACCTGCGGCATGGGAAGGTCTGCCAGGAACGTATCCTGGGCTCCGCTATCTAAAGAGTCGCCCTTGTACAGTGCAGCATAGAATCGACCAAAGGTGTTCGCTTTGTCCTCGTCTCGATGCTGCAAGGCTCCCCCCGAGTCCTGGATCCCTCCTATGTATTCCTTCTCCCTTTTGTCTCGGAGCTGGCGGGCCAAGTGCCGTCCTACCTTGTTCCCTTGTGAGTAGGAAACGCGCCGCAACCGCAAGAGGGTGAACTCAGCTCGGTTGGTATAATGAGCCTTCAATTTTCCCCGAACAGCCGTTAGGGGTCGGAGGGTTACTCGGGACGGGTTCGACTTGTGTGCCCGTTCCAAGACGGCGAGCTCTTCTTCCAAATCCTCCCGTTCCTTTCTCCTCAATTTGTTGAGATTTGCATTAAGGCTGATGCAAGCGTCCCTTAACGAGGCCTTGCAAGCGTCCCTTAACGAGGCCTTGCAAGCGTCCCAGGTATTGAACACTGACGTGTCCGAGGTCGGATTAAGAGTCAGGAAGTCTCTGATAGCCTTCCGTAGCTCCTTACAGGAGGTATCGTCCCTGATAAGCGCCGCCGGAAAATACCATCTCCGGAGGCCATCTCCCTTCACCGACCATTGAAGCACGAGGACCAGTAAGCTATGATCTGACACAGAGAGCGGAAAAACCCTGGAATCACGGACATCTCCCCTGAGTACCTGGCTCAAAAAAATGTGGTCTATGCGGGAGTAGGACGGGTGGACGTCGGAGAAGAAGGTATAATCTCGGGCCTGAGCATGCACAGCGTGCCAACCATCAATCAGCCCCAGATCCCCCACCCGGTTTTTCGTCTCAGCGGAGAAGACACCGGAGTCCGCCCTCTGAGCGCGAGAGCAGTCCAGGTCTTTGTCCCAGACCATATTGAAGTCACCCAATAGGAACAAATGCCCCTCAACAAATTCCCCCACCTTATCCAACAAACCCTGGAGAAAACTGTTCTGCTGGGCATTGGGACTATACACCACCACAAACGTCCATGCAACATCCCCTTAACCATCAACCAGCGACCTTCCTTGTCACAACACACCCCCACAGGTTGGAAGTGGAGAGTTGCCACCCCTCTGTGTTTGGTGGAGGCAGAAGACCTGTAGATGAGGGGAAATTGTTTATGTCGGAGCCGTAGCTCATCCCTGCGCGCCAGATGGGTCTCCTGGAGACCCACCACCTCTAAGTGATGGTCCAACAAGTATTTCCAAAGTTTTTGGCGCTTCTGCGGGGTGTTGAGACCCTTCATGTTCCATGTGCCGATGCTAAGAGGCATGAGGAGACAACACACCCCACTGCCTTGCAGTCGCTAAACCAACACACCCCTGCCCCCCTCCCTCCGCAAACATCCAGACAACCCAGCCCCCCAGCAAAAGGTAGAAAGTCCTAGTCAGGCCACCACACCGTAGATCGCAGCCGTTCATCAATGCGATATCCAGAGACCTATGTAGCGCTCTCCCAGGGGAAGCAAAACTCACAACAGGCACAAGCAACCATCGGTCGTCACCACCATCCATCCCACCCCCACCCCCACCCACATCCCAACTCCCCCCCCCCCCCTTCCCCCCTCCCCCAAGGCCCTCCACCCCCCCCCCCCCCCCCAACAAGCAAACAAACCACAGAGATATACTCAACAGTCCCAGAGGATAGTAGTCCGAAGAGACCTCCTCTGGACGGGGTCGGGACACCACTGACTGGTCCCCCAGGGCCTCGGATCGGGGGGTCTTCTCAGAAAGTACAAACATACCCCCGATACCTGAAGTCACGTGCCCCTCCGGCACCATCGGCCATTGTCCCAAGGATTAGGTCGCTCCGGAACTCTGCTGGGAAGAAGCCAACGTCACTGAGGCCACTGCTGCTCCTCTCTCCTGCAGGCTTAGCGTGCGATCAGGTCTTCTGCGATCCGTCTCCGAACCCACTCTATGCCACGAGGATGACCGTCGTCGCCTCCTTGAAGGTGAATTGCCAGCCGCTGGGGTAGGAGCTGCGTCATCAATTCCCAGAAGATCTTTTGCTGCTTGAAGGAACGGGCCTGTACCAGCCTGTTCTGCCATCGAAAGACGATGCGAAAGGGGTGACCCCACGAGTAAGGAATGTTGCGCTCCCTTAGGAAGGCGGTCACCGGGCGGAACTCGCGCCTCTTCTGGAGCGTCGAAGCCGCCAAGTCCTGATAAAGTTGAGGGTGGTGCTCTCGGAATTGCAGGAACGGAAGGTCCCGCGCCTTCCGCAGGATACGCTCTTTTAGCTGGAAGTCGTGCACGCAGACTAATGTCAGGGGGCGGCCCTCCTCCCCGTATGGGCAGACCCACCCTGTGGATTCTGTCCATCTTGATATCATGCAAGTCCTCCTCACCGAGTATCTGCAAGAAAAGCGCCTGCACATAGCCTCGTAGGTCACCCGCCTCACCATCCCACGGCACCGCCCGTATACGGATGTTGTTTCGGCGGGAACGGTTCTCCAGATCCTCCGCGTGAGCCTGGAGGTCCAAGTTCTGCTCCGTGAGACGAATCACATCCTGTTGCAGTTGGTGGACATCGTTCGCCATGCTCAGATCATGGTCCTCCAGGGTGGCCACCCTCTCTCCGATGCCGTCCACGTCTCTGCGTACCTCCCGGAGATCCGACGCTAGTTGAGTCCGGAGCTCAGAGATGTCCTCCTTTATAGATGAGAACAGTTCCGTCATGAACGCCTTGGTCGCAGGGGCCTCATCATCAGAGTGCCCGGAGGATGCGCTAGGGCCCCGCGACGCCGGTTGTTGGGATCCCTTGGGCTGGCCATCCTTGCCGGGTTTCCCTCTGCGCTGCGAAGAAGACATCGTCGCACCCCCAATCCGCCTGGAGTCCAGCCCAAAGCAAGAAGGCACCGCTCCACAGAAAGCTGCCTCGCCGAGGTACCTGCACTCAGCCCCAGTCCAGGACACAGCTCCCGTGCTTCCCAACCTACGAAGCCTCTCAAACTTGTACTGCGGACGGCGCAGATGGAGCTCCGATTGTGAAACGGAGGGCTCCTCCAACGAAATGCAGATCAGCAGCCACCTCCACAGTGTCCCAACCGCCTCGCGGGCCCAGATGGCACGCCAGTGGGGGCCCGGCCAGGATAGGTACTACTCTCTGCGCATTGACGACCTCGCCGGCCCGGCATGCCCCCCACGTAGGCAGGCACCCTCCGCAGCGCCAGTCCAGGCGCCCCTGCAGGTATGCTCCGCAGGATCCGGGACACCAGTGCAGGGCCGGGCAGGCCAGCGCAATCCTCCGGTAGGTAGAGCGGCCGAGACACACCACGTGGCTGTTCAAGTAATGGGTCCCAGAGCCGGCAACAGGAGACGTCGGCAAGTCCCTCACGTGGGTCCGAACCGGGCGGGGACAGGGTAAGTATGGGGCAAAGTACTCACTCAGGCTCAGCCCCCTGCTCCCGCATCCGCTCGAGCCCCCTCAGCAAGCGCCCCTCTGAAGTGCACTCCTCGCCGTCACTCCGCCCAGTTCAGACCGAGCAGGCCCAGAAGCCGCGGCCTCGCGTAGAGCGCCCGGCCGGGGGTCACCTCTCCACACGCTCAGATTGTCCTGCTGTATGCCCCCACCGGAGCACCGCCACAGAGCGCCGGCTAAAAGCGCCGACAGCACAGCCCAGGGTCCGCTGCACGCTCACGTCGTCTGGGGCTCCGATGAACACTCGAGTCGCGGCCCCGCAGCAGCTCCCACTGCGACTCAACGGTCAGGCCGACGTCCGTCTCTGAGCACCCTCGCCGCCTTCCTCCTTCAGCACTGCCGCCTCGGGGCAACGGAGCACCGGCAATGGCACAGCGTCGCAGGGAGAGGTAAGGACACACAGAAGACCGCTACTGGGCACCCTAAAGGCTCGCTTGACAAAGCTATAGAGGGCCAGGCGCCGGAGGGACACAGAAGAACGTCCTACTCCGCCGCCATCTTGGCCACGCCCCCGGCACTGTGCTTTTAAGAACTTCACAGTACACTCGGTATCCCATCATGCCCCACTGGTGACATTGAGTTTAGTATATTTTTCTGGCTGCTGGGAACAGGATCCTAGAGCAATGAGCTGTGCCTTTTTGGTAAAAAAAAAATACAGAGATAAGCTTTATTAAAACTTGTTTTCTGGATTTGACAAAATATCTTTTTAGGATTAGAGTAATTTGAACACCTTTTTCTGACTAAAAGTTGTAATTTTTCTGTCAATGCCTTCTTTTTTCGTGACAAGCCCTTCCTGTCAAATAAGATGGCGCTACCAGATCCAAAGAGAGCCTCTATCTACTGCCTTCCAGAAGATCACCAATCTAGCTTGTGCAGGCACTGTAAAAACCAGACTAGTAGAATATTGAGAGACTGGGGGAAATAATCTGTCTGCATGGACTACAGGAGAAACTGCAAGAAAAACAGGAGACGACTGCTGATTCCTCAAGTTGCCGTGGTGAAGGTCCGTCTACTGTCAGAGCACTTTCCTTCTGCTCCTAGAACTCAGCTAGAGGGCGATCCAAGAAGAGAAGGCATCCAGGGGAGAGATATTGGTCCCGATCAATGTCGAGGAGACCTACCGGTTTGCTGTTGAAAGGTACTCTGTCGCTGTTGATGCGCCATTTCACATAAATATAAGTGTCGGCGTCTAAATCCTCCATCAACAGCAAGACCACTACCATCTGGGACACCACCAAGGTTTACGTCGATGCACCCACCATCAAAGACACCGCCGTCAACTGCAAATCATCTCTACTCGACGTAGGTTCCCCCTCCGTTTACGTTGAATTCACGGTGCGCTACACATCAGTCGCGGTCAAGACCAACATCTGTGATGGCGAATTGTAGATCTTCACACCTCAGCTTGTCACCAGGATGGTTACAAGACTTGAGGAAACTGAAACTGGGGATACTCCTGGTTTGGATTTTTCTTGAGCATATTCACCCTAAAGGAACACACTGGAGACAGTCCGTTCTATCTCGTCGTCTCCTGTGCACATCTCATCTCCAAGACTGTTAGAAGAACCACTTATGTTGTGCCACCGGTCACACAGACCGCCTCCAAGTAGACCGAGTTCACAGAGAAAAAGGCATCAAACTCGCTCTAGATTTAGAAGACCATCTACTGAAAGATCGGACTCTTCTCATTCAAGACAATCGGGTAGAATATCGGCATGGTCACAATCTCACCATAGGAGATATTCGCCTTCAACCTTCTCAAGGTCTTTAAGAGAATACTCCCCAACCCTTCAAGTATAGACTCCCCAGGAAACCATCTCTCCACATTTAATGATCTATTTATGAGAGGGGCTACAAAATTGAGCATCTCATTGCCCACCACGACTACTTCAACTTTAGTAATTTTTTAGACTTTGCGTCAAAGAACCTCTTCTAGACCTCTGTTGCTTTTGGCCAGAGGTCTTTTGGAGCCATTAATGCAGCTATTCTTGACACCTGCATTTCTTAGAAATCTTTCTTTCAGACTTCTAAAGAAGTACAAACCACCGAATCAGGACCTCCCACCCCCTTTTGAATTTTTTCGTTACTATTTTAAGGCAAGACTCTATGCCGGATTCAGTGATTGTAGTAGCAGCTAAGAAAAATCACAAACAGTTGCTCCTACTTCTATTGCCCCACCATACAAAGAGAGCAAGAGGATGGACTTGTTGAGAAAAGAAATGTGGGGAACGGCAAATGCGACCACTCTCTTGGGAAGATGTGATTGTTCCTTGCGGAACTCTATACAAAAATACTCATGACTTGTCAGCACATGGGTATGTATTGGCATATCCACAAGACTCAACTCTTAGTTGAGACTGACCGACCTAAAACCAGAAGCGGAAACGGAGTATTGCTAATTTACCATTCTAGAAAAATCTACTCGCCCACTCCTAGTTGCGAGTATAATTTTATCAGGTCGAGCTATTTTTAGCACCTACTAGTCCCATCTGGTGAGTGAGTTTAGGCTGGAAAGGAGCAGGTGTTCTGTTCATTCAGAAAGTGAATGAGCAATAAAGATGCCATTAAATCTTGTTTTTATCTTGACACATTTTCTGTCTGTTCAAGGAAAGGGGTCAAATGTCAGTTTGTCTTTTTACTAACTGCTGTTTGGAAAATGGAGTTTATCTTTCTCTCTGTTACTGAGTTATACGTTTTTGTCAAATGAGTTGTCTGAAGATGTCGGTTATTTTTCTTCAACACATAACATTTAAATAAATAGCCTGTTAATTAATATTATTTTTCAAAATAGTGTGTTGAGAGCAGAGTGTAGGAGCAAAACAAACCAGAACACTTTACTTGGTGATATGCAAAAGACACATATTTGCCAAAACTCTATTTCCCAACATTACTGTTTGTACACTATATAGTTTTATCAGTAAAAAAAAAGGCATGTCGGTGGGAACGTTTGTGGCCATTTCAATGTAAAATCTGAGGATTACAAATGTGTGCTACCACTTCATGCTTTAGTTATAAACTTATTAAAAGTGATAGTTTTTAAACATGATCTGAGAAACATTCCTGCCCCCACCCTGATGACAATGCTGTACATGAACTAAGAGGCAAGTCAGGGGTCATGTGTCTAGATTTGTATTATACATCGAAATAAGTTTAGTCTAGTAAATCAAACGAGTTTTAAGTATAGCAGTCTTGCTGACTCACCCCTCACATATTTGAAGGTGCTCTCATATGTGATAATGAAGAAAATGGTGGCTCAATGAATTAAAATAGTTGCCCACGTTCACATAATTTGAAACCAGTTTATGGTTCAAGAGCATTACAAAAAGGTTGAGTAAATTATTTAAATCACTAGACCAGTAGGTCTAGTAAAAAAAATTATGATTTTTCGAGGCTTTCATTCTCAGGCTTAACATATTCGGCGAACACGCGGATGACGAAATGTCATAAATGAAGTCTGAAATGCACACCTTAAAAGCAGTTGACCTGGAGAAGAGAAAAGAGTTCAGAAGGCGATACAGGCTGTATGATGGGCGTTACTTTCCTCAAAGGGTTCAAACCCCTCCTTAGTTGCACCATCAGCAGCAACAAGCAAGGCAATTGTACTACCATGGGAAATCTTCTAGAGTGAAAGAACGTCTCCAACAACCAAATGCTTCCGCAGGAAAACCTCCAGCAAATCAGGATTTCCTTATTCTTCTTCTCTGCTGTCTACCCCATTAGGAGTGTAAGCAATTCTGTCCAAGAGTGCCGCCAACTAACCAAAGACAAGGAGTTCTTGAATATTCTGCAGAACCTATATTCTCTAAGTTTCCGATTCCCTCCTCCTTCAATACCATCAACCAAACCATCGGACTATCAGATCTGTTGCAAAAGAAGATCATTGCATTGATGCTGAAGAACGCAGTGGAGAATGTTCCACACTATCAAAAAGGGTGTTTACTCCCTGTGCTTTCTGGTTTGGAAGGAAAAACCCAAACAAGAATTCAGACCCATACTATACTTGGGAAACCTAAACAAATGCATAAAAAAGGAAAAGTTCAGGATGCTGGCATTTCACCAAATATATCCTCCGCTCCAACAAAGACTGATTAATCCACTGATTACTTCAAATAAGCAATGTGAGGAGCTTGCCTTGTTCTTTTCAAAAAAGGTTAAAGACCTCTATAAATGCTTTCCCACGGCCCACATGGGCTGCCTTGAGCTAACCAACAATGGCACAATGGTCACCTTAGAGGTTTTTCCTCAGATTGAACAGGACCGTTTACTCGCCCTCTGTGCTAAAATTAAGTCAGGCTTCACCGACTGTCCCACTGAAACCTGACCAATTCAGGAAAATCCTACCAACTATTTCTCCTCTTATTAGTCAAGTGATCAACAAATCGTTCAGTTCGGCGGTTGTGCCCACAGCATGGAAACAAGCTAGAGTGTTACCAATGCTTAAAGACCCTCTCTGGATGTTAACAAACATGAGAACTTCAGGCCAATTTCACTGCTCTATTGGCCTGATCCGGGAGACATATATTAATTCCGTCCTTTCAGAGCATTTGACCATCGATAATACGCTCGATCCCTCACAAAACTGCTTCCGGCACTGTCTGCACTTCTGGTGGTGACAGAACACCTTTGGCCAGCGTTGGACGCAGTACAGACATCGGCACTGATCCTTTTGGATCTCAGTGCCGCGTTTGACACTGTCCCACGCAATCCTGCTGTGCCGTTTGGAAGAGGCTGGTATCGGTGGCCTTGCATTGAAGTGGCTAGCGCCATTCCTTTCTGATAGGACCGATCAGGTGATTGCCCCCCCCCCCGTTCTCTTCATCTACCTTTCCCAATCAAACATGGAGTACCACATGGTACCTCTCTGAGCCCTCTGCTCTTTAATTCGTACGTACAACCTTTGGCTGTAATTGCCAAGAGCAGAGGACTGACGGTGGTCTCCTACACCGACGACCCTCAGCTGGTGGTAGCCCTCTCGAGCAACTCCAGGCACGATGCCGCTAAGTTTCAAGGTGATCTTGCGGTAGTTGCTGGATGGATGGCCGCTAACTGCCTCCAGCTGAACGCCACTAAGACGGAGGTGTTGCTGGTGGGAAAGGATCATGGGTTATGCAATGAGCATGGGTGGCCCATGAATCTAGGTTACCTCCCCACTCCCTAAACCGGTTGTAAAGCACTTGGGGTTTGGATGGACTTCTCTCTGTTTCCAGGCTCAAACGAAGAAGGTGGCAGGTACCAGTTTTGGTTTATTACACGGGCTTAAACCTATTTTAGGCTTCTTTGATGCCCCGACCAGACAGATCACAAGGCTTGAATGATGATCTGGGCTTGATTATGCGAACTCTCTGTACCGAGGGGCTAATAAGGCAGAAATACATAGGTTACAGAGAGTACAGAACGCCGCAGCTAGAGCTCTTTTGGGCCTGCGCAGTGTTTGCTCGGTGACCAGTACAATTCGCTGCCTTCATTGGCTGCCTGTGGCTCAACGGATCGAGTTTAAGGCTCTTTGTATAGCCTTTAAGATCCTGAAGCTCGCTTCCCCTAACATCTTGATGGATCTGCTCTCTTTTTATGTTCCCTCCCGTCCGCTTCGATCCACGGGCCAACATTTACTGGTGGTTCCCCGGGTCAGGAGAACCTGGGCCGGAGGCTGTTCCTTCCGGTATAGAGCTGCGACTCTTTGGAATTCCTTGCCCCCTCATCTTCGAGGCCTCAGCAATTTTGCTGAATTCAGGAAAGCTATTAAAACCTTTCTTTTTCCCATTGTGTATGCTGCTCCCTGATTTGCTGTTGCCCATTTGCTGTTAGCACCGGGACGCCTCTTGGCTGGGGCAGCTGTCGCGCTCTATAAATGTTTTAAATGAAAATAGAAAAATAGAAATTTTGACCTACAAGTTGCCTATTTAAGCTTACTGATCATAAATAAACATTGAAAAATCGTACTATTTGTAGTATGCTCCAAACGGTAACATTATTTACCACAAATCCTTTTCCCTGCAGGGTATTACAATGTGGTCGCTACAACTACTGCATTGTAACAGGGCATACCATTACTCCGCAAGTTGGAACACCGACTTGCGGAGGGGGCAGAAGGTGTTGGATTTAAAATCCAACATCTTCCCTACTGTGGCACATGCTGGAGTTGGAATAGTAGATTATACTATTCCAACATCCAGCGCACCCCCAGAGCAAGTCGTTACGATTTGCGTGGTAATGGTTTGTGTTACAATGTGGACGTTGTAATTGCATGCGGGGGAAAAGCATGCAGAATAAAGTGGCATATTCGCTCCAAACATCTTCAATTCACAGTTATACCGTTTGGGCTAGAGTCGGCCCCATGAGATTTTCAAGATGCACGATTTGAGTGCTATTCTGGATACCCAATCCTGCAAGTGTATCCTTCTGAGGAGATACTGTCCTAGCTCTGCCTGAAATGTCTCTGTTGCCAGCTCATCATCCTTCAGCTCGGTAGATCTCATCCCTAGTAGTCAGTGGCATCCTGCATAGTCCTAGTCCCCCATGCCTGACTTCACCTGAAACCACTGCAACAGTAGTGGAACCAGTCCTAGAACAGCTCGGAACAGAAACTGTCGCTGTCTTCACCCCAGCCTCTCCTGTGGTGAACCAAGTCGAGAAATCTAAAAGAGAGGAATTCCCTTATCTCTGGATCTCTCTACGCAAACTCTTGTCAAAGATGCTTCCCTCCAATGCTCACATGGATCATTTACAAACTCATGGAATATGGCTGAACAAGGAAGCGTCTTACCATATCAATCTCCGTGAACTGAACTGAGAACAGGTACCTAGCATTGAAGTCCATCCTTCCTACGATAAATACTAACTCCCTATTAGTTTAGATAGACCATACGATTCATTAACTGAACAAACTGGGATGGACACATTCCAGACCTCTGTCTCCCGAATCAAACACCATATGGAAACGGCCCATAGCCAGAAACCTAACAATTACAGCAGTTCACTTTCCAGGTGTTCATATTACAAAAAACAGGAATGGGGATATCCTTCAATAGACCTGTTTGCAGACACACAAAGCAAAAAATGCCAAGATTACGCCTCCAGATTATTACTAACTGGGGTCGAAGAGTAATGCCCTTTTGATCGACTGGCCAAGGACATTCTTTTAACGCTTTTCCATCAATCCTGCTTAGTCAGGCAGTCTTGATCAAGCTGTACAAATCCAAGACCAAAATGATTCTAATAGTGCCAGAATGGCCTTGTCAAAGGTGGTTCATAGATGTTCGAGCGCCCACATGAGGTTGCTGTGCAGGCAGGACTAACTTTACAAGTTGGGAGGTCAGATTCTCCATCCCAATATTCCATCACTGCAATTGACCACTTGGCTCCTCAATTTGTACAATATGGTCATCTAAAGCTCCCGCAAGACTGTATGGACATTTTGAGTGTGTCTAAGCATCCTTCCACAAGAAAATCCTACACTTCGAAATGAAAGATTTTGGCTTTGGTGTGTTCAAAACAATTTTGTTTTTTTGTAGTTGCAGGGTTTGTTACTACCTGCTTTATCTAGTAAAGTCTCATTTATAGTACTCCTCTGATCAGGTACACCTCGCTGCCATAACCGTCTTCAGAAAATCTTCTTCACAAATCTATTTTTTTAAATTCATGTAGTTACTAATTTCTCAGAGGGTATTGAGGTTTCCCCTCCAGTTAGAATTCCTTCTTCCTCATGGTAGTTTAACATTGTTTTATCTAAGTTAATGGCGGCCTCCTTTCAAAATTATTCACAAGGCTTCTTTACAACACCTTACATGGAAAACAGCTTTCTTAGTCTCAATTATTTCAGCTTGCAGAGCAAGTGAAATCGAAGCCCTGTGTATAAACAAGCCATATACAATGTTTCACAATAAGTGTTGTTAGGAGAACTCATCCTAGTTTTCTCCCTACTGTAGTCTCTGATTTCCACATTAATCAGACGATTTCTTTACCTACTTTTTTTTTTCAAATCTTTCAACTCTGACCGAGAAGTCTCTTCACTCCCTTGATGTCTCAAGTGTTGAAGTTCTGTTTGGATAAAACTAGAGACATACAAAATCAGATAGACTTGTCATAAATTATGGACCAGCAATAACCAGGTTGCCTTCTACAAAACAATCCATATCAAGATGGATAGTTTCTTGTTTAGTTTTTGCGTATTACTTGGCAAGGAAACCCTTACCTTTTAAGCCAAAAGTTCATTCTACTCTAGGTAAAGTGGCCACTATAGCTATTCTTAGGAATGTCCCTATTACAGATATTTGCAAAGCTGCGACCTGGAGGTCTATCCATACTTTCACTAGGCTCTATTGTCCAGATTCCGACTCCAGGGAAGATTCTCAAGTTGGACAGGAATTGTTGAGGAATCTTTTGGTTAATTATTGGAGTTGACTCTATTTCCTGTCCACTCTGTGAGGGATAGGCTTGCTATTCTATTCACTGCTTAAGACTATTAATAAGGATCCCCCGGAAGAGAAGGAAAGTTACCTGTAATTCTAGTTTCCTTCTAGGGATATCGTCATCCAAGTCATAAGCCCTCAATAGTCCAGCCCATTTGTGAGGACCCTGGATCACTTATAAAATACATAGAAGTCTAAATTACAAATTAGTTTTGTTTTGCCACACCTCATTCGAGATGCAGGAGACGTTCCGTTAAACGAAAATGCAGGAAGTGGTGAGCCAGGCAATCCCCTCCGAGAGCTTTGTCATGTCAGCAGTCTGGTTTGGCAAGTACCCTGTGATGTACTGTAGTCTTAGTGAGCTGTCACATTGGTTATATACCCCAGAAAGGGACATTTGAGGCATTGACCTCTTAGGATTGATCATTAGCAAAAGGTCCTAGGTCACAGCAAGGGGAACTGACATTTTGGACAGCCCTCTTGACTAGTCTATGATGTTGTTCCCCTTGATAATAGGCATATGGATAATAATTTGAATTGGACATTTGTCATTGGAGATTGCCCAGGATTTAAGCCTCCAGGTTGTTTACCTTCCATTGGTCACCCTGAGATGTGGTCAAGCCTTTTAAAACCCTTTTTTATATTCTATTTCTTCTGCATTTATTAAACCAAATGTTGACCCAAGTTTCTTGGTGCTAAGTTTGCGAAAAATTCAAGCCGAAAGCGTGAGGTAAGCAGCAATTCATCTGAGAGGTTAAAAAATAAGGTATTGAAATGTTTCTGAAAAGGAAGAAGGGCTGAGGAAGAGGGGAGTTTGTTCCACTCCATGGCGCGGAGTCCACAGAAAAGGCTTTATCTCTAAGTTTTGGCCAGATTTCTGGAATGTCCAGCAGAAAAGGGCCACGGAATGAGGCGGTACATAGATGTTGAATTTAGAGAACAAAAACTGAGGAGTGGAAGCATGGATTACCCGATGAATTCCGCAAGCAGCTGTGAATAAGGTCCCCAGCGTAATCGCTAACCAGTGCATTTGTTTGGGGGGGGGGGAGATTTACTTTGGGAAGTGGCAGATCAAACCGGTAACCCTGTTTTGTAACCGCTGTAAGCCCTTCAGTCTTTGTGGTTTGCATTTGGAATGGCATTTCTGAATGACAACGATACAAAATCTGTTTTTGGCTAATTTCTCCTCATAGATTTGCTTAGGGGTGTGCGGAATTCGCAGAGTTGACTGCATTAAAATTCCTACAGATTCCGCAGAATTCAGCGACTGGGCAAAATGGGCACCTGGGCTATTAACTTAGCTCCCCTAAAGTCCAAAAATCGTTGCGAGAATGCATTTTGCCTAGGAAAAGGGCGCTGCCAAATACCACTTGACGCTTTTGCATACTTTGAAGTGTTTAAAACTTTTAAGCACTGCAGAGTATGTAAGGACGCCAAGTGGTATGCAATGGATTCCAACATGTAGAAACCATTGCATAATTTTTTATTCCACCATCGGAGCAGCTGTAATTTTAATTCCTCAGTAATTCAGCATTACTAGAGTAATGCAGGATTGGCAAATATTCCTCCGATTCTGCCGGTGAATTTAAAAAGTCCACCCTGCCCTACGTTTACTGCACTGCTTGTGTATGTTGTGTGGTATACATTGTACATGTTGCTCACTATTCAATACATTTCTATGTTAGTATTACCTCTTGTGAAAGTACTTTCAGTCTCTAGCTAGTCAGATTATTGCCTTTCTCAACCCTTTATATGCTCTGTGTGAACAGTGATGTGCTATGCTTCAGGGTCCCAACAGTAGCGCGAGTTGTGCAAATGTAGTAGAAATGTGTAGTTGATGATCTGCTTTGCACAGTAGTGATTATTGGCAGCTGTGGCTATTGGTAGGACCATAGCCTGACTGCCACGGAATCCATGAAAGAGTGAGTGAACGCTCTTATTTAGCATGCTTTATGGAGCAAATAATCAATAGGTGTATGTTGATTAAGATGCTCGACATGGTCGTTCTGCTCTTCTGATACCGACTTAGTAAGGATTTCATCAGAATGAAGATGATTGAGCCTAGACAGACCATCCCTCCTATTATTAGAGGGCAGAATCTAATGTTGCAAAATTTAATTCATTGTGTTGTATAAAAGTGATGACTGTTAACAGTAAACATTAATAAAAAATGTCATTTTGTTTCAGGTATACATGTAGTCTTCTTTCTTCAGCTACAAAAGCTGGCAACCCCCGAGCTTTAATGAGCAGTCTTAAACTTGCAGATTGACTGCTAAATCCTATTAAAAGACTAGATTAGAGAGCTAGAATGTGCTCTGAAGTTTTTATTGTTGGTTTGGCTTGCATTATGTTTAATGTGCCTGATTTTGTTTCTTTTTCTAGTTGGCTATTGATTATGGGATTAAGTTCCTGGAGACCAGTGCAAAATCTAGCATCAATGTAGAAGAGGTAAGTAACATGGAATTAAATGATTTTTATCTATTTAGAAAATGCAGACAATGTTTGCCACAGGTCGTCTGCCAATTAGACTTTTTTTCTCTCCACTTGTGAAAGTCCTATAAATGTCTCTCTTAAACGTACATTACTTTGTGCGTTTCCCTAGCATTTTTTTTACGAATTGGAACATCATTTACTAAGTGCAAAAACATTTCATGCTGTCAAAAGTTTACATTTGTGTTGTGTATACAACGGTCTCTACCTCTACTGGGCTCCCAATTGCTTGCATACTTTTCTCCAAATTAGTAAGGCCTTGTATTGGCTGACAATGTTTTTTTAAACAGATCTTTAAACGTGCTCAACACATTACATTTATGGCGGATTGGAAACAAGGAGCGATATGCATCAACAGGGTAAAGAACTCCCAGTAGACCTGATGTGGTGCTCGACATTGAACCAGCTATTGTTGGATCCATCTGACACTAGACTGCCATGAATAATTTCAAAATGCTAGAGGTTAAGCATAGCAGAAAGTATACTATTAGATCTAAAATATTTATTTTGTATTCTAGGAGTTAACAACATGACTGTCAGGGTGGGGATGAGCTTACTAAAACATTTAAGTGGTGACTTCCTCAGGATAAGTGCTCAGAAAAACAGCGATATAAAATCATATTGATCATACAAGACATGACCATGGACTAGTCGGAACTCAGCAGATAAAAGGCACAATCGGAATAGGTTGATTGCAACATAAGGCAATTGAGGGGAATTGAGCCAAAGCGTTGAGGGTGGGACAAGCTGCTCGCCAAACGATCTGTTTATTTTACACTAATAAACGCAAATACAAAATTTCTAAAATTACTATGTGGCATATTGGGAGAGAAAGGTGTGCACAATGTTATCATTCCCCATGGTGCAGATATGTATTTTATATTTACCACGTCAAGGCTTGCTCATAGCCCAATAAGTCTGCCGGTGATATATCCCACACCCAGCAAGTGCCACCTTCCCGGTTTTGTTTCACTTTTACATCATCTAGTCTCCACCATTATACATAAACAGCATTTGGGCTCCACTTTTTAGAAAATGCTTCTGAGGTTGGTAAAGTTCTACCGTATCTCGAGCACAGATCTTACTCAATATCTGGGGGACGGAAGATGGATTTTCCAATACCGCAGGTATCGCTGGCACTAAATTAGATTGATTTTGTTTTGCATCAGATCCTTAGATTTGCTTATATTTATTTCTTCACTGTGAAAGTTATTTCAACGATTTAGGGTGCTCAACCCATCAGCTTCTTTGGAATCCATGAGCTAGATAATGCAAACACCAGTCTTTCATCCTAAGACACCTGCTAAATAGAAGGCGTATCCAACATTTAGACCATGCACACTTTCTGAGGCTCTCTTCTCATGATTTCACTTATTACATGTTCGAGGCATATGAGCTGCAGATTACACACTGTGCATTAGATCGCCACAGTGTTGGGCCCGGATGTTTGCAGTTGTTTTTGTCCTGAAAAGTCTTTGGAAGTCACGGGATAGGTGACTCCTCCTTTGGACAATAGTGCGCATGGGCATCGGCTCCATCCTTCGATTGTTTTATTCCGCCATCGGGCTCGGATGGGTTTCCTGCGCTCCAGTTTGGAACAGATTTTCCTTCGGCGCGCAATCCTCACCCAGTTCGACGGTATTGTCTCGAGCGCGCTTCCATTCAACGCGACTCTTAACGACCTCAAAGCCTTAGATTCCGGTCGTCGACGAAGACCTTCGGGCCTATCTGGGCCTTACTCTCTGGCTCATGGAAAGGACACCATTTAAGACGTGTCCTCCATGTGGGTCGAAGTTTTCCCACACCGATCTACAAGAGGTGTGCAACCTTTGCCTCTCATCAGAGCACGAGGCCAGAGACTGTTCCGCTTGTGCCACCTTCTGCTCCAAAAAGACGATTCGGACCGACGAGCTCGAAGAACCATGACTCGCTCGTCATCTTCGATCCCGCACGACATCTTAAGAGGGCGTCGACGAGCCAGAGCAACAGCAAGAACATGGCGTCGACAGCGACTCCGAGGCCGATGGCTCAGACGTCAAGGACATTGCTCCGGCACAGAGGGTCGTTAGTACACATGTCGACCCCGACCCTTCCTTGACACCCTCGAAAAAGGTTTCGGTCACACCCTCACCTTCGAGCCCGGGTGCACACTGAGACACTGCTTTACATGCCCCGCTTTCGGGCTCGTCAAAGAAGCCTAATAAGCCTGTAGGCGACTTGGGCTCGAATCAGCCTATCCCCGGTGCCGGTACACTACCGGCACTGAAAAAGAAGCCATCTTCTCCCACCTCCACGCCAGCTGCTTCCACATCCTAGCACTCGGCGTCGAAGACTGGCACAGGCTCCTCTGCACCAAAACCACACTCGGAGCCGAGCAAGAAATTGCCACCGAAAGCACCCGATTCACATGCTTCGTAGCTGGAAAAAACGTCGGAGCCAAAAAAACACGGCCCACCGGACAAAGACACTACAAAGCCAAAAGATCAGTTTGGTCCCAAAAAAGCCTATAGAACCGAAAACCTCGGCACCGAACGATCTACCTCCCACAGAGAAACTGTTCCATCCAGATCCTCCTCCTCCTCCCGAATTCTCTGGTAGTCTCCAATGCACGCAAAAGAGCCAATTCCCAAACATCAGGCGAGGCTCCCCACCAGATAAAGAGTCTAAACTTCTAGACACCTCAGGCAAAAGAATAGCATCACAGGCAGCAAACATTTGGCGTATTGCTAATACTCGGGCACTATTAGCAAGGTATGACAGGGAAAATTATGATGAGTTACAATCCATAATGCAACACCTTCCTGATCAGTACACAAATAGGGCCAATGAGCTTATAAAAGAGGGTAAAACCAACACCTCTATTCGTTGTGCACTAGATGCAGCAGATACTGCTTCAAGGGCAAGTAATACCAGTGTCCTTTTGCGTAGACATGACTGGGTACACATTTCAGGTTTCAGACCTGAAGTACAAAGTGCCATACTCGATCAACCCTTTGAGCTACATTTATTTGGACCTAATGTGGACTTATCCCTTAAAAGAAGGATACAGACACAGCTAAATCTATGGGAGCCTTGCAGTCGGAAGCTCCCAGACGTTCTTTTCGTCCCTCATCATATAGAGGCTACTCCTCAGATAGCTCCTCTACTTCTTACAAAGCCCCTACCCAATCCACCTACAGTAGAGGCTACAGGGGCAACAACAATAAAGGTAGAGGCAAAACTAACAACTCCCACTCTACCTCCACCCATGCCCAATGACTTCCCTCCACTTCCCCCACTACATTCCACTCCAGTTGGGGGAAGACTACAACAATTCTTTCCTGTCTGGAACGACATCACATCAGACAGGTGGGTGCAACAAATAATTCAAGCAGGTTACTGTCTCAAACTAACATCTACCCCCCCCCCCCCCCCAAACATACCACCCAGACAACACCCAATGTCACAAGAACATTTGGTATTGCTCAGGCAGGAGGTAATATCCCTCCTACAAAAAAGTACAATAGAACCAGTGCCACTGCATCAACAAAACAAGGGAGTTTACTCCCTATACTTTCTTATCCCAAAAAAGGACGGCTCTCTAAGGCCTATTCTTGACCTCAGACCACTGAACCTGTACATACAATCCGACCACTTCCATATGGTCACACTACAACAGGTTCTTCCTCTCCTTTTACAAAACTACTTCCTTGCCGCTATAGATCTCAAGGACTCCTATTTCCACATTCTCATTTACACAGCTCACAGAAAGTACCTCAGGTTTGTACTAGATGGTCAGCACTATCAATTCAAAGTACTCCCATTCGGGGTCACAACAGCACCAAGAGCGTTTACCAAGCGCACTTAAGGCAACACATTCATGTCTTCCCATATATCGACGACTGGCTCATAAAAGCCACCTCATACAGTCAGTGTGTACAACACACTCCCACCACCATCCAGTTACTCCACGACTTGGGGTTCACAGTAAACCACACCAAGCCCCACCTGCAACAGTCCCATGTACAACAATATCTAGGCACCACAGTAAACACCTCGACAGCGCTAGCTTATCCCTCTCCTACCAGGATAACAAATATGCAAGCTCTTCTAACGACATTCCAACCACAACACACTCTTCCAGCTCGAGTGTTCATGCAACTCATAGGAATGATGGCCTCTTGCATATCCATAGTGCCTCCTGCAAGACTACAGATGCGTCCTCTTCAAGAGTGCCTAGCACGACAATGGAACCAGGCTCAAGGTCAATTAAAAGACCTAGTGTTGGTAGACGGTCGAACACACTGCTCACTGCAATGGTGGGACACCAAAAACCTTTCCAAGGACCGACCGTGCCTAGAGCCAGTTCCGCATATGGTCATTTTTTTTAAATTTCAACAAGTTTTTATTGTTTTTTACGCACACATAAAACATGCACATAAACCATACATTCTTCATGGCCATCTATGAAGTTACACGGTTTCCAGCCAAGGTTCGTTGGATTTTGTGGCGCCACTTTACAGATTTTTTGTGCTAGGCTGACCCCCTTATCCGATTGCCCCCTTAGAGGGTAGGGGGGAGGTGTCAGCAGATGCATCGCTCTCCAGATGGGGAGCCCGCCTCCTGCAGCACACCATGCAGGGAAGGTGGACACCGCAACAAAAATTACTCCACATCAACCACCTGGAGTTACTAACCTTTTTTTAGCCCTATAAGCATTCCAAAAGCACATATCAGGCAGAGCTGTCTTAGTCCGCACAGACAACATGACAGCCATGTATTACATAAACAAACCAGGAGAGACGCACTCCCTGCAACTCTCTCAGATAGCGCAGCAGATATGGAGATGGGCTATACCTCTGAACATCTTCCTTCTAGCCCAACATGTTCCAGGGGTACAAAACACCATAGCCGATCTGTTAAGTTGTCAGACACAACAAATCCATGAGTGGGAACTTCATCTACAAGTTATTCAACCGTTCTTTTAAATGTGGGGACAACCTCAGATAGACCTCTTCGCCACCCATGAAAACGCCAAATGCCCAAGCTTCGCCGCCAGGTATCCACACCCGCTGTCCAAAGGTAATGCGATATGGATGAACTGGTCCGGCAAATTTGTGCACGATTTCCACCTCTCCCACTACTTCCACTAGTGATGCGCAAGCTTCAGCAACATTCCCTCACTTTCATTCTAGTTGCTCCAACTTGGGCCAGACAACCGTGGTACACCACACTACTGCAACTTATGTGGTACCGCACCAAAAACTATACATGTCTCCACGCTTCCTAACCCAGAACCATGGAGAGATCAGACACCCTGATCCAGCTCAGCTCAACCTAGCGATCTGGCTCCTGAAGTCCTAGAGTTTGGTTATCTTAACCCTCCTCCTGACTGTATGAACGTTACTAAAGAAGCTAGATGTCCCATCACTAGGACATGTTATGCAGCCAAGTGGAAGCGTTTTGTAATATACTGCCATAACGACGACATCAATCCTCGATGTGTCTATTCAACACATCATAGGTTACTTACTACATCTCCAAAGATGTAACTTAGCGTACACATCTATTAGACTGCATCTTGCTGCCATTGCAGCATACCTACAAAATAGACAACATCTATCACTTTTTAGAGTACCTGCCCTAATGGCTTTTATGGAGGGCCTCAAAAGAATAATTCCTCCCAGAGCACCACCTTCACCTGTGTGGAATTTAAACATTGTTCTCATACGGTTAATGGGACTTCCCTCAACCTTTACATAAATGTGAATTGCAATTCTTAACTTGGAAAGTTGCTTTCCTAGTAGCTATTACTTCTCTAAGAGTTGGTGAACTACAAGCACTAACCATTCAAGAACCCTTTCTGCAAATGCATCATAATAAAGTGGTTCTCTGTACCAATCCTAAGTTCGAGGCATGTGGGCTGCTAAATTCATATCTATTGCATAGATCGCCGCCTAGTGTTGGGTCTGGATGATTGCACATTGTTGTCCTGGAAGAGTCTTTGAAGTATCACGATATAGGTGGCTCCTCCCCTGGACTACAGTGCGCATGGGCATCGACTCCATCCCCAGATAGTTTTTTTCCGCCATTGGGTTCGGATGTGGTTTCGACGTCTCCGTGTCGGAACCGAAAAACTTTGTTCTTAAGGCCAAAAGGCCTTCGTTACCTCCGTCGGTATTGTTTGCGTACGGTCTCGAGCATCGTCCGACTCTGAGCCGGAATTCTGCAGAGTCTAGTAACTCTTCGGACATCGAGGCCCTGTCGTCGCAGCAAGACCCTGACGAACTTAACATGGAGCGGAGCCCGTTCAAGTTCTGCCCCGTTTGTGGATCCAAATATCCACATATCGACGTGCATCCGGGCTGTAATAAATGCCTCTCGCCGGACCACAACGAGGATAACTGCATGGCCTGCTCTAAGTTCAGGTCAAAGAAGACGCTCAAGCATCGGCGCGCGGCGTGCCTCGAGGCCCAGCGAGCGGCTCCGGCACCCGACGACATATTCGATGACCCCGCAGAAGAAGGCGGTAGCCATCATCTTCAGATTTCACCGCCGTCGACGGAGGTCCAGGCCGATCCCGAATAACACGTCGAGGAACAGGGCCAAGACCTTGAATACGTCGAGGAGGTAGGGGACGACGAAGAAGTTTATGCGGCCGCGGAAGATAGCTCAGAGGAAGAGCTATGCCCCGAAAGCTACATGACTCCGGCTCAGGTCACGGGATCGCCACTCGGCCTTACCCATGACCCTGCACCGCTATCCCCGGCCCCGCCTTCTGGCCCGGCCACGGACACTCACGCGGAGCCGCCATTGCACGTATCGAAACCTTCGGATTCGACGGCACCAAAGATGGCTGACGTCCAAACAAAAACGAAACCGAAACCATCGGATTCGACCACACCTAAAATGGCCGACGTCCAACAAAAAATATCGAAGCCTGCTCCTTCATCGACTCCCGTCGCCCTCCGGCCCACAGAAGTCGAAGAAGGCTGTCGAGTCGACAGCGCCGCAAAAGGTGCCCAAGGAACCATCCTCTAAGAAGGCCGTCCAAGTGTCGAGCACGGTTGCTCCGGCGCGGACCTCCAAGACTGTTGACACGCCTTCGGACGCCACTACGGCGCCTACAGGTAAACGCACGGTCGAATCAAAGTCGACTAAAAGCCACGACCCGAAGGCCGGAGGCACTACGCATCGGCACAAAGATGCGGGATCTGCAGCAACGGCGTCGGTGCCAAAGGCTACAACGGAGCCGCGACCCGTTAGAGCCGAAGATTCGTCAACGGAAAACTCGTCGACACCGAGGGACTCCGACGCTACCGAACATCGGCCGTCGGTTACAAAACCCTCTGCTTCCTTCACAAAGCAGGTCACCGACTCCCTCAAACTTATTCGGGAGAAGACTTTGTCGTCAACGGCTCCCGCGCCGTCGGCTCCAAAATCGGTGGACACACCTCCGAAGACCGCGACCAAGCTTCTCTACACTCTGCCACCTAAGGTGGCACCGAAGGCATTTGCACCCAGATCGGTGCCGAAAATCGCTGACACGTCGGATCCTTCGACGCAAAAAAGCCGCCTGGCTCGACATCAAGCCTCAGAAGAACAATCTGAGCATTACATCGATGCCCAAACGGGGAAATTGACCCTCTACAAAAGGAAAATCACTTCCCAACCACTGGAATCCTATGTCATTCCACTAAAAAAGAAAAGGCTGGCACAGGACATTCCTGCCCTTGTTGAACCTATTCTGCCACCACCAAGAAGGAGTCCATCACCTTCCCCCAACCAATCAGGCGGAGAGGATGATGACCAAGATGACCAGTACAATTTCCCAGTTGACAATGACCCTGATGTTCAACAGGACTCATATGACGACACTGGGGACCAAGGTGGACATCAGGTGGTACAAGATCCACAGGGTTTTGGGGCACGTACATCACCAACAGAGGATTCAGCAGCATTTAATGCCTTGATAGAGCGGGCATTTGCAAATCATGATGTGGACATGCATGCTGACCCGGTGGAGGAAGATTTTTTGTTTAACACTTTCTCTGTCTCAGAAAGAACAGTTAAAATACTTCCTATGCTCAAAGGTGTCCTTAAACATGCCCCAGAGATCTTTAAGGAACCTACCAGGGCGAGAGTGGTGAACCCACGTATCGAGAAGAAATACAGGCCAGCACCTGGGGACCCTGCATATATTCGGGGACAGTTGCCTCTGGATTCGTTGGTGGTCGCCAATGCCCGCAAAAGGGCAAACTCCCAAACAACGGGTGAAGCTCCTCCCCCAGACAAGGATTCGAAAGTGCTTGAGGCATCCGGCAAAATGGTGGCTGCGCAGGCTGCCATTATCTGGCGTATAGCAAACACACAGGCTCTATTGGCACGATACGATAGGGCGCATTACGACACCCTAGAACAGCTCCTTCAACACCTACCTGATGAGTTTAAGGAAGCAGCCGAAATGCTCATACAAGAGGGAAAGCTTATCTCAAACGCAGCAATAAAGTGTGCACTTGATGTGGCTGATACAGCGGCTAGGGGAATTAACACTAGTGTCATGTTAAGGCGACAAGCATGGCTTCGCATATCTGGATTTAAACCCGACATTCAAACAACAATACTCAACCAGCCCGTCAATCCTGACAGACTGTTTGGTCCAGATGTTGACACCACCCTTGAAAAGATTAAAAAGGACAATGAGACTGCTAAGTCCATGGGGGCGCTTCAGTCTCAACAATTCAGGGGAAGCACTTTTCGTCGCTCAGGAGCACGTGGTGTTACCAGAGGACACTTGGGTCAACAAACACAATTCGCAAAGAGTGGTGCACAATCCTCGTATCCCAAGCAGGGTAGAGGGGGTTACAGAGGTAACAGTGCCAAAGGCAGGGGCAGAGGGAACAACAACTCCCGTTCCTCTGCCGCCAACAAACAGTGACTCTCTGTCACTGCCCCCCGACCATCCAACACCTGTCGGGGGGAGACTCCAGCAGTTCCTGCCAGTCTGGACGTCCATCACCACAGACAGGTGGGTGAGAAAACTTATCCAGTACGGTTATTGTTTGGAGTTAACATCCACTCCTCCCAACATTCCCCCAAGACACCGTCCTATGTCGGCAGAGCACTTGCACTTATTGCAGCAGGAAGTTGTGGTGATGCTGAAAAAAGGCGCAATCGAGCTCGTACCAGTGGAGGAGGAAGGAACAGGAGTCTATTCCCTGTACTTCCTCATCCCAAAAAAGGACGGATCCCTCAGACCCATTCTGGATCTACGCCCCCTCAACATGTATATACTGTCAGAACACTTTCACATGCTGACACTGCAACAGATTCTTCCCCTGCTAAACCAAGGGGACTTCCTAGCAACCTTGGACCTCAAGGATGCTTATTTCCACATCCCACTCCACCCATCCCACAGAAAATACCTCAGGTTCACCATTCAAAACAGGCACTATCAGTTCAAAGTCCTACCCTTCGGGGTGACTACTGCCCCCAGAGTGTTTACAAAGTGTCTGGCGACAGTGGCGGCGCACCTCAGGAGGCAGAACATACATGTCTACCCGTACCTAGACGACTGGCTTGTTCAAGCAAAGTCGGAACAACAGTGCTCCGCGGACATGTCCCACACTATTCACCTCCTTCACAGTCTGGGGTTCTCGCTAAACTACCCAAAGTCGCACCTTCAACCAGACCATGTGCGGCAGTATCTGGGCGCGACAATAAACACCCTGACTGCTATGGCTCAACCAAACAGTCAGGATCGACAGCATTCAATCGCTGATCCAAAGGTTCAGACCGCAACACTCCCTACCAGCGAGAGTGTTCATGCAGTTGATGGGCATGATGGCCTCCTGCATCTTCATAGTCCCGCATGCGAGGTTGCACATGCGTCCGCTCCAAGAATGCTTTGCAAATCAGTGGACACAGGCTCAGGGACAACTGACAGACCTAGTGTTGGTGACCGGTCGGGCATACAACTCTCTGCATTGGTGGAATCCACACAACCTTTGCAAGGGACGACCGTTCCAAGAGCCACTGCCACAGATTATCCTAACGACGGACGCATCTCTCCAAGGGTGGGGAGCTCATGTGCTCCACTACACTGTGCAGGGACTGTGGTCCACCCAGCAACAGAAGTTGCACATCAACTACCTGGAATTGATGGCAATCTTCATGGCGCTAAAGTCCTTCAAAGTACATCTGTGCAACAAAGTCGTGTTGATCTGGACGGACAACATGACAGCCATGTACTACATCCAAAAGCAGGGAGGTACTCACTCGCCACAGCTGTCTCATCTGGCTCAGAGCATATGGAAGTGGGCCATTCAGAGGAACATTTTCCTCATGGCGGAACACCTCCCGGGCAAGGACAATCAGATGGCGGATCTGCTCAGCAGATACAGCCATCAGATGCACGAGTGGGAGATACATCCATCAGTACTCCACCCGTACTTCCAGCAGTGGGGTCATCCAGAGATAGACCTGTTTGCCACAAGGGAAAACGCAAAATGCCAAAGCTTTGCCGCCAGGTTCCCTCACCCGGAATCGCAAGGGAATACGATATGGATGAACTGGTCAGGCAAATTTGCGTACGCTTTTCCCCCAGCGCCTCTCATTCCGCTGGTGGCAAGAAAGCTAAAGCAACACTCGATGACTCTCATCCTGGTTGCTCCAACATGAGCACGCCAACCATGGTACACCACGTTTCTAGAACTTTCCGTGGTACCGCATCAAAGGCTGCATCTCACATCCAGGCTCTTGACGCAGAACCATGGTGACATTCAGCATCCAGATCCGCAACAGCTCAACCTGGCGATCTGGCTCCTGAGGTCTTAGAATTTGGCTACCTCAACCTGCCTCCAGAATGCATGGACATCATCCGGGAGGCAAGAAAGCCCACTACCAGAGCTTGCTATGCAGCAAAATGGAAGCGGTTTGTCATTTACTGTACAGACCACAATATCAACCCGCTAGATGCATCCATTCCTAACATCATCTGCTATTTGTTACATCTTTACAAATGCAATCTAGCGTACGCTTCCATTCGGATACATTTATCCGCCATAGCGGCTTATCTCCAGAATAGGCAGCATCTCTCTGTTTTCAGGGTGCCTGCCATTAAAGCCTTCCTAGAGGGACTGAAGCGAGTCATTCCTCCAAGAACACCACCAGCTCCAGTGTGGAACCTCAATGTGGTCCTCACTAGGCTGATGGGCCCACCTTTCGAGCCACTGCACTCCTGCGAAATTCAATTTCTAACATGGAAAGTGGCTTTTCTCATTGCTATTACATCGCTCAGACGTGTTCGTGAGCTGCAAGCGCTCACAATCCAAGAGCCATTCATCCAAATACATTCCAACAGGGTAGTGCTCCGCACTAACCCCAAATTCCTTCCTAAGGTGGTGTCACAGTTTCATATCAATCAAACTATTGACCTGCCCGCATTCTTCCAAAACCCACAAACAGTAGCGGAAAGAATGCTCCATACATTGGACGTTAGGAGGGCGTTGATGTACTACATTGACAGAACACAACACTTTAGGAAAACACAACAACTTTTTGTTGCCTTCTCAGCACAGCACAAGGGCAACCCCATTTCCAAAGCAGGAATAGCCAGATGGATTGTTAAGTGCATTCAAATCTGTTATCAAAAGGCTAAGCGTACTTTTACAATACCCCCAAAGGCGCACTCCACACGCAAGTTGGGGGCCTCCATGGCTTTCCTGGGGAACATTCCTTTGGAAGACATTTGTAGAGCAGCCACATGGTCTACACCACACACATTTACCAAACATTACTGTGTCGATGTGCATTCCAAACAGCAAGCAGCTGTAGGACAGGCTGTTCTCAAGACACTTTTTCAAGCTTCTGCAGCTGGCACGGGCAACCGCCCTTAATGGAGGGACTGCTATGTATTCTATGCAATAGATATGAATTTAACAGCCCACATGCCTCGAACTGAATATGCTACTTACCAGTATGCATCTGTTCTTGGCATGTAGGGCTGCTAACATTCATATCGCCCGCCCTCCTCCCCGGTGCCCGTTGCGGCTGCAGATACTCTCTTGCATTCATCATTAGCATGGACATCCTTTACACTATTTCACTCCATCTCTGCCACAATGGCTAAAAACAATCTGGGGATGGAGTCGATGCCCATGCGCACTGTAGTCCAGGGGAGGAGCCACCTATCTCGTGATACTTCAAAGACTCTTCCAGGACAACAATGTGCAATCATCCGGACCCAACACTAGGCGGCGATGTATGCAATAGATATGAATGTTAGCAGCCCTACATGCCAAGAACAGATGCATACTGGTAAGTAGCATATTCAATTCCTTCCACAAGTCATTTCACCCTTCCCTCTCAACAAATCTGTAGAGCTGCCAGTATTCTTCTTGCAGCCACAGACAGTCGCAGAAAGAGCTCTTCATACCCTAGATGTCAAAAGAGCATTGCTTTACTACATTGAAAGAACACAATCCTTTTGTAAAAGTAAACATTTTTTGTGTCTCTCTCACCCCACATATCAAAATCTGGGATAGCTAGATGGATGGTCAAATGTATACAGATTTGCTACCACAAAGCTAAACGTACATTATCTGTTCCTCCTAAAGCCCTCTCTACTAGAAAGATAGGGGCTTCAATGGCATTTCTAGGGAACATTCCCCTAGATGACATCTGCAAAGCAGCCACATGGTCTACACCGCACACATTCACAAAACACTATTGTGTAGATGTGCAAAGCTACTGTGGGCCAGGCTGTACTCCAAACACTGTTTCAAACTACCGCAACAGATATGGGTAGTCTCCGCTAAGAGTGGGTACTGCTATATAATCTATGCACAGTGTGTAATCTGCGGCTCATATGCCTCGATCTGTTCTTGGCATGTAGCGCTGCAGAGTTACACACGCCCACCCGGCTACCTTTATCTGTTCCAGTATTACTTTAATTAGATACAGCTTACATGGGCATCCTTCCTCTTTCTTACAAAACTCCCATCATTTCCCTGCTGGCGAAAAACAATCTAATGATGGTGCCCATGCCCACTATTGTCCAAAGGAGGAGTCACCTATCCCGTGACTTCCAAAGATTTTCAGGACAAAAACAACTGCAAACATCCGCGCCCAACAATAGGTGTCGTTCTAATGCACAGTGTATAACTCTGCAGCTCTACATGCCAAGAACAGATGCATACTGGTAAGTAGCATTTTCCTTTTGCTTTCAACCATAATTTGCTTGGCCTATTACATGGATTTACATCATTGGAAGACACCTGTGCTGTTTAAGGTAGGATCATTGAACTCCTCTTTTAAAGCTCTTGGTGATAAGGGGTTGCCACACCTTTAAATTTGACATACTGATGGTGTGCTGAGACGTACATAATTCTTAGCGCTTACAGACTTTTTAATTCCCTTATTTCTGCTATAAAAGTTTGTCCTACAGCTATAGGACTCTGACTTATGGACTCTTTAAATTTAAGATATTATTTTTGTTCCCTTGTAGCTAGGTCTTAAATCCTGTTGCTTCATGGTGGTGCATTTTTTGTCATGTTCTTACATTGTACAAAATGAGTTGCACTTGGGTCCATCCCTGCTTGCTCATCCCTTCCAACCCCTCATTCCTCCCACACTTGATGTCCCCTTGTTCATTCCTGCCACTTTAATCCTCGTAACCTTGCTAGACTCACCATGCTTTATATTGGGCAAGCACCCCGTTTTTTCCTTTTAAGCTTTCTGGAGATTGCAGCATGCCCGTGGTCTGGGCTCTGCACTGACTCTCAAACTCCAAGTAACCCTTGCACTGGAGGGTATCTTGCATTGTCCAAAGAGCTGCAAAACTGGGGCGTAGTGGTTGCGAGCACAGCCATGTGTGGCATTTGCTTTGTAATGTCTTGGCAGCAGTTGGTTCCAGAAAGGGAACTGTTCTGTTGTCAAGACATTGTGCATCTCCAGGCTGGAGGAGCAGCATTCTGTCATTGACTCTTTGAAAGAGAATGTCTGCCAACTGAGGTGAAAGGAGCCCATTGGTCACTGCTTAGAAGATTAGAACTTTATTCACAGATGCAGTACTGCCACCTGCATACAAAAGGGGACCTCTTATTAAAGTCATTTGAATTTGGCTATAAATGACACTGGTTGCAACATGTATTGTTGGTGGTGGCAGTTATATGCCTAGGCATGGGTGCGACATTCAGTATTATAAACATAAAAAATGGTACATCCTGATGAGCTTGGGATGGGTGCATTACTCACTGAAGGTGAGAAGGGACATCAAGCCTAATGCTAAAGTCTGCATTTGTTGTATGTTTCTACTATTTGGAAAATGTGTGCATATGGTTTGGTGCATGTTGCAGAGTGCAAGTGTCTGGTTACAGTCTTTTGCACAAATGTACAAGCAGATCCATCACCTGGATGTGGCCAGTATGAATTTGGTCTTGTGTTCAGCCTCTACTTGCAGCTAATGGTAACTTCAGGGGGGGTGGCGGGCCTCAGAAAGACCTCATCTGCTCTACTGTAGCTGCACAGCTCAGTCCCTTCCCCTGTCTCACCATTGCTTTCATGCTGCCTGTGCATTTTACACAGCTTGGTTACCACGAAGAGTCAAACACACAAACGTTGATAGGAAGTATGCTTTTTATCTAACTGCAAATTGTCTTACCACTGGCATTCACTTGAGATAGCATTCTGACCCATCTTTCTTTTGGCTACCCTGCCACCTCAGTTGGGACCCAGCCATTTCCAAATCGGCTGGGATCCTACCCCAATAGGAACAGTCCAGCCTGAACTGCAAGACCAGGTCCTCCCTGAACCGGAGCACAGGGAAAATCAAACCAGTTTTGCCCTGATTGGGGCTCGTTAGTCAGGTGTAGCTTAGTTCCAGTGGCATAGTGAGCAGGGCACTCGTGTCTGTACATACCCTTCCCACTTAGGGCGGTGCAGCAAACACAACACACAAAAGGTGATGGCAAGAATGCTTGCAATTTGTCTCTCTTCCATGCCCCTTACCAATTCATTTATCTTTATAGCACCAGTCTCTCAACCACGCTGTCCTGTGCATTTCACGGTCTACATCTTATTTCTTTCAAATTCAACCTTATTTTCTTGTCATTTGTTCACTTCACAAGCATCTTTTTCAGTGGGAAGAAAAACATGAGGGACGGGGGAGTCTCTAAAACGGTGTGATAAAAGAAAACTGTATAGGGATCCTTTATAAAATGGAATGGGTTTTGTAATTCTGGGAATCGCTTAAAACGTCAGCTTGAATCATGGGGTTTACACAGCATCCTAACTGACATGCATATAGGTGCATCTACCGGTATTTTCTTTTGTGCATCCAATTCAAACAAATACATGCACAAAGCATGTCGGAGCAATTAACTTTAGCGATCCTTGTTAGCTTTCATTTTTATTCAACGTAAGATAAGGAACAATTACAATTCTTCTCTTCGCATCATTTATCTATGGAGTCCCCCTATCTGCGTTAGTCACTTTCAACATTTTTCTCACCTTGTCTTTTTGAAGTTCCTCCATATGCACAACTCGCACTTCATTAACTTCCTCTGCATTTCTCTTTCACTCTCTCCCTCTACATGTGCTTCTTTTTGTTATCTCCAACTCACTATCCCTTCTTACATAGTGTTTTCTTTATATTTTGTTCAGGCTGTAGTTCAGCTGTGTACCCCCGTCATGCATGTTCCCATAACATGCCATATACAGTTAGCACATGTTCATCGCTCTGTGCACTCCGCTAAGAGACTAGGGATGGGTCTAATTCCTGCACGGAAAGCGCATTTTTGGAATTCCCCTTTTGTTTCTTCCCACAGGGTGGAATTGGACCGGATAACCTCTGCTGCTGCTTAATGGGCAGCCCCTCCCTCCGCAACCCCCCCCCCCCCCCCCCCACGAAAGCAGTTGCTTTTTGAAACATTGTATGAGGTTGGGAATTTTATTGCACTGAGGCAAATACAATGCACTTCATAGCAGCTTCCGCAGCAGGGAATTGTTTATGCCTGCTTCCAACATCCTTGCCTGCTTCCAACATCCTTTTGGCAGGCAGGCACCACACTCCGTTCTCCTGCTGGGGAAATTCTTTTGAAGAGCAGTCCGGTACTTGCTATTGTAATTAACTTGATGTGATTACTATTACGTTAATTACATTGGCAGTCCTCGTTCCTTGCATTCTTCAATACCCAAAACGAGCAAATGGTTTGTAGGACATTTCGCCTACATTCTTCCTTTTGACAAATTCGAATTAGGCAAATGCATAAACAGCAAAATTGCTTGCAGTTTCACATCCACTTACCACTGATGAGGAAAAGGGCAGAACTCTCAGTTTTACCTAGTTTTGAACACTCCTCCCGCCCGGACACCTGAAGTCTGCAGTATACAAGGCTCACGTTACACAAAAGGCAAAACAAAGAAAAAATATCTGGGGGAAAAAAGATAATTCTAGGAAATAAAGGATACATGAACAATTCAGTACTAAGCGAAAATGGGTGATCTGTAAACAGAGACTTATTTGTTCATGTGAACACCCTTTAACGTTCTTATATGATTATCAACAAAAAGATCAATCCAGACCTGTATCTGTCTTCTGTGAGAGCAAAGCAGCACCTGTTAGGGCGACTTTGTTGGTTTCTTTGACTGTACTCCTTGGCTTCTACATGCCGCACTGTTGCCTACTCTGAAGCTCAGATACAGCTTTTGTATCTGCCAGAGTTCAACATTAATGTAAGCCTCATCTGCATTGGCTTAGTCTATTCCACTGTAAGGTAAATCTGCACCATGACGCACAAAAACCAGTGCTCTGTGGCTGCCATCTGCCCTAATGCAAACAAGGAAATTGCTCCCACCACTAGACCCCTGGTTTGGATGTTCAAATTGACACTACACACTCTATTAGTGTTCATAATATAAGGATACCCAGATGTCCGGGGCATTTTTCTAGCTTTCAACACAATATAAAAACGTGCTCCCTGGAATATGGTTGAGCTATTTTGGTTTTTAGGAACCAGGATGAGATTTGATGATTAAGCATGACACTAGATAGAGCATGTGAGGGTCTAACCAAAATAATAAGTGTTCCTGGAACTTTATTAATCATGCTGTTGAATAAGTAAAAGGGTTAGACTGAGGAGGTAGGATAATTTAGTGTTTGAAGTTCTAGCTTGAGAGGGAGAATGTATACTGCTCCCAGCAAATCATTGGGGGGGGGAGTGGAAGGAGGAGAAGTGAGATATATAATTAAAGCACTCAATAGCTGTATGTGGTCAGTTAACGTATGTAAAGGTTTGGTGCATCATTATACACCATGTAACCATTTTAATAACTTTTGATCTATTTGAACTAGCAACATTTTTATTTTTTGTTTTGCTAAAATCTGCAAACTATGTAGCCGATGATGGTTAATGTGGACAATGTTTAAGCTAGAAAGGCATGGCCACCCTTTCACGTTTTTCCAGTGGCCGTGGTTATATTGCACTGTATTCTGAAATAGCATGAATACCACTAATGAGCTACACTTCACTTCTAGAACCACATTATCTACTAGAACAAAGGTAGGGGAAAGTCCTTTACATGCTATCTATAAGATGGCACATGCTTTTTTATGTGGAGATTTAAGACTGTTTAATTTTAAATTCCTTGTTAGATGCACGTGGTTCAGTTTGGCTTTAGAAAAGGACATCTGAAATCCAGTCCCTTATTAAGCAGACTTTTGACAGGTTTGTTTATGCAACTTGACCCCTTGATCAGTCTCAAGTTCTACTATTGCTGTCCCCCAGCTTCCCCCTTCAGTGCATTTTTAACAGTTTTGTGGACTATCAGCGGTTTTTTTTTTTTTGCAGAGTTTTATATAGCGCGAACTAGAACCGAACCGAATCAGTTATCAGAGCGCTTTACATAGCACCAGTTACGTTACATGAGGACACACTTTCATTTTTTTGGGCACGGGGAGATTAAGTGATTTGCCCAGAATCACAGGGGGTTATTGGCGTCGTTAACGAGACTCGAACCCAGATCCCCAGGTCCGAGGTCAAGCGCCTTAGCCGTTAGGCCAACCCCTCTCCCCTCGCGTTACAGGAATATAACATAGAAGCTGTTGCAAATCCCACCTAGCTCGTAAGACAGCACTTAATATCGGTCAAGCCTCCCAAGGGGTCAGTAATTCGAGTGTCCTTACCCCTCCACGGTTCGTGTATGTTCGAGGCATGTGGGCTGCTGAATTCATATCTGTGCATAGATCGCCGCCTACTGTTGGGTCCGGATGATTGCACTTTTTTGTCTTGGAAGAGTCTTCGAAGTATCACGAGATAGGTGACTCCTCGACCTAGACTACAGTGCGCATGGGCATCTTCTCCACCCTCAGATTGTTTTTCTCCGCCATTGGGTTCGGATGCTAACTCCAAAACTCCAACTTCGGAATCGAAAACAAAACTTTCTAAAGGCCAAAAGGCCTTCGACTTCTACGGGATTGTTCTCGTTCGGTACCTCTCTACTCGATCCAGCTTTCCATCTCCCATCGGTCGACGACGCAGGCCGTTGGGCCTTTTCGACGCCACGTGAGCCGACCGTCGATGGAAAGAAGCCCTTTTAAAAGGTGCCCACAATGCCACTCCAAGTTCCCACATACTGACAAACACTCAGTATGCAACAAGTGCCTTTCCCCAGACCATAGGGAAGAAACCTGCCCGGCCTGCGCCAAGTTTCGGTTGAAGAAAACCATACGGATCCGACGGGCCGCTAGGCAAGAAATGCAGCGACAGGCACCGGAACCGGACAACATCTTCGATGATGACCAGGAACTTACGGACGCTCAAGACTCGGACCTAGAGATCGTCACCGTCGAGGACTACTCGGACTCCGATGACGAGATCCCACCGAGGCAAATCGTGAGTACACTGCCCCCGACACCAATAAGCCCGTTACCGAAGGCTCCGGTCGCGGCATCGCCAAAAGGCCTTAGCCAAGATCATAAAAAAGTTTCGCCAGCCCTGCCTCCGGCTCGGCTCCGAAATCGAAACCTTCAGAGACCCCAGGGCCCAGTAACATCGTCCAGAAGAATGTTCCAGAGCCACAAAAGGTCGTCGACCCGAAGGGCGTCGAACCGAAGAAGGCCGTACAGCCAAGAAGCGTCGAGCGAAAAAATACTGTCGACCACAAGAAGGCCGCTCAGCCAAAAAACGTCGACCCCAAAGAGGTAGTCGAACCGAACAGGGGCACGCAGCCTAAGGACGCCGAACCGAAGAAGGTCGCTGACCCGAATAAGCCTACCGGTCCAAAATCCATCGACTCGTCAAAGGTCGCCGACAAAAAGGGGGCCGTAGCACGGCCGGAAAAACCTGTCGACCCAAAGATAAGTGCTCCGAAGACACCAGTCGATCTGAAGAAGAACGTCGACTCTGAAAAGGACACTCGTCCCAAAAAGCCTACAGAGCACAAAAAACGTGTCGACCCGAAGTTCCAGTCGACCCCGAACAAGGGCCAGAGCCGAAAAAAAGCAAAAAACACCAAAAGTCGTCGAAAAAGAAAGAGTTACCAACTCAAAGAAGAACTTGGGGAGTGGGGTTGGCCTAACGGCTAAGGCGCTGGACCTCGGACCTGGGGATCTGGGTTCGAGTCTCGGTAACGACGCCAAAAACCCCCTGTGATTCTGGGCAAATCACTTAATCTCCCCGTGCCTAAAATGTAAGTGTGTCCTCATGTAGCGTAACTGGTGCTATGTAAAGCACTCTGATAACTGATTCGGTTCGGTTCTAGTTCGCGCTATATAAAACTCTGCAAAAAAAAAAAAGAAGTCTAACACTCAACCCAGGACTGTAGAGGAAGAACTCTTCCACCCAGATCCATCAGACGACCAAGCTAAAATATACATCAATCCAGACACTGGTAAAGTTACCATCCTGCACAGAAAGAAGAGGCCTTTGGACTCTGGCTCACATTTCCCTATTCCACTTCTCCCTCTAGACCCTTCATTCCTTTTCAGCCTATCATGCCTACTACACCCTTTAACCACTTGGCTGCTAAGGGGTGTGTGCGAGGTCCATTGACTTTCCATTGAAATCAATGGAAAGTCCATGACGAGTTACCCTTGTCATTAGCGCTGAAGGGGTTAATCCTTACATTCCTTACTCTCCTTCTCACCACGAGGACAATGAGGGAAACATGGGGGCTGAGCCACAACCTCAATATGATTTCCCACAAGATCCTCCACCACAAGAGGAACCATGGGTGGAGTCAACAGACCCTTATAACGCCCACCCCATCCTTATCCTACTAAGCCGTCACCTACAGATCACACCGTAGTCTTCAATCAACTGATAGACAGGGCAGCACAATTCAACAATGTAGATATGCATAATGACCCTATTGAGGAAGACTTCTTATTTGACACCTTCCCCACTTCAGAAAAAAAGTGTTGGAACACTTCCCATGTTAAAAGGAGTTCTGAAATATGCACCTGACATATTTAAGGATACAGCCAGGGCACGGGTAGTCAACCCCAGAATAGAAAAGAAGTATAGGGCAGCTCCTACAGACCCTATTTACATCAGGGGACAGTTACCACTAGACTCACTGGTAGTGGCTAATGCACGTAAACGGGCCAACTCCCAAACAACAGGGGAAGCACCTCCCCTGATAAAGAGTTAAAAATACTGGAGGCATCAGGAAAAAGGGTAGCAGCACAAGCCTCCAACTCATGGAGGATTGCTACAGGGCACATTATGATCAACTCGAAAGCCTAATGCAACACCTGCCTGAGCCCTTTAAAGCACAAGCTGATGACCTCATACAAGAGGGAAAATATATAACAAATGCCTCCATCAAATGCGCGCTTGACGCAGCAGACAGCGCAGCTAGGTCAATTAACACTAGCGTCTTATTACGCAGACATGCATGGCTGCGTATTTCCGGCTTTAAGAATGAGGTGCAGTCCACCATTCTTAACCAACATGTCAATCAAGATTTCCTATTTGGCCCTGCTGTCGACACCATTTTGGATAAAATGAAAAAAGACACAGAAACCGCAAAATCAATGGAGGCATTGCAATTTCAGCAACACAGAGGCTCCTTTCGGTGCTCCTCATACAGGGCAACTACACGAAGAAATACCTCACAAACATCTGCCTCATACAAAAGTAACACACAAGGTTCCTCCAACAAGAACACAAACGGAGGAGGTTATAGGGGCAACAGTAATAAGGGAAGAGGACGTGGAGGCAATAACACCAGAGCCTCCACTGCCACAAAACAGTGACTTCATTACGCTGCCTCCAGACCACATAACACCGGTCGGAGGCAGACTCAAACAGTTCCTACCTGTCTGGCACACAATTACCACGGACAGGTGGGTGAGAGAAATTATCCAGTTTGGTTATTGCCTAGAACTGACTTCTACACCACCAAACATACCACCCAGACATCGTCCTATGTCCACGGAACACACAACCCTGCTCCAACAAGAGGTGAAATGCATGCTGGAAAAGGGGGCCATAGAACAAGTCCCTTTCCACCAGCAAGGGACAGGAGTATACTCCCTATACTTCCTTATCCCCAAGAAAGACTGCTCCCTCAGACCAATATTGGACCTCAGACCCCTAAATCAATATATACTATCGGAACACTTCCATATGAACACACTACAGCAAGTGCACACATACCCATCCATCCAGCCCACAGAAAATACCTCAGGTTCACAATAGAAGGTCAACACTACCAAGTCAAGGTTTTGCCCTTCGGGGGTTACCATTGCACCAAGAGTGTTTACAAAATGCTTAGCCACAGTGGCAGCACATCTCTAGCACTAGAATGGGACTATCGGGAACGGTTCTCAAATGGTTTTCGTCCTTCCTTCACAACCGGTCTCAGAAGTTCAAGATCGACAATGTGCTATCTTCACCTGTGCCAGCAGATCTAGGTGTTCCACAAGGATCCTCCCTCTCCCCCACATTGTTCAACCTCGTCATGGAACCGCTCGCCACCTTGCTCCAAGCTTCTAATGTCCAATTTCATATGTACGCCGACGACACACAACTGTACCTAAAGCTTCAATCCCCGGAAGATATCAAACTTCTGAATTCCACGCTTATTAACACTCAATCTTGGCTAGCCGATAATCACCTCAAACTAAATGCTCTGAAAACTGAGTTCCTTCTCATCCCACCCCCAGCGAAAATTTCAACCACCCAAACATGGCTCAACAACCTAACAGCACTCAATGTCCAACCCACCATCGTGGACTCAGCGAAATCCCTAGGCATCACACTGGACGCCAAGCTCAACATGCAGCAGCACGTCAGCAAAGCCACAAAATCAGCTAATTTCCAAATCAACACACTGAGGAAAATTAAACCCTTCCTCCCTGCTGAAGACTTCCAAACTGCTGTACAAGCGTTAGTCATCCCTCGAATAGACTACGGAATTGTGGCCCTCAGCGGACTCCCGCTATCCACAACAGCACCCTTAAGAGCCTCCCTGAACGCTGCCGCAAGACTCATTACTGGCTCAAGAAAACATTCGCATATTTCCCCAGACTTAAAGTCCCTAAAATGGCTGCCTTTTGAAGCCAGAATACAACTAAAAATTGCAGTTATGACACATGCGGCAGTGCACCACAATGCACCCAACTACCTCGCTCAAAAGTTGTCTATATCAGGAGGTTCGAGATCTAATAGAAGCTCAAAAAATCTACTCCTGAAACCCCGTAGATTCCGGAAAGAGAAAACTTACAAGCGCTCCTTCTCAGGAATGGCACCCAGGATCTGGAATGCGCTCCCTCCTGAAACCAGGCGTATCTCCTCCACTGCACTCTTCAAGAAAGAGGTGAAAACCATCCTTCTGGCCAAGATCTCCTGAACGTTATAGGTGTTGGATCAGAGACTCTGCATTGCTTTGTGTCAATGCTCACCTTGTCCTTTGGCATTATACCTCTACTTGAGGGAGACACTACTACGCTACTTTCTTACTACCGACCAATATATGATACACGTTGGGTCACTGATTCACCCTCCCGATGCCCCCACTCAGTGCTCTCTCTATACTAAAACTCTGGTTCGAGGCATGTGGGCTGCTAAATTCATATCTTAGCATTAGATCGCCGCCTAGTGTTGGGCTCGGATGATTGCACATTGTTGTCCTGGAAGAGTCTTCGAAGTATCCTGAGATAGGTGGCTCCTCCCCTGGACTACAGTGCGCATGGGCATCGGCTCCATCCCCAGATTGTTTTTTTCCGCCATTGGGTTCGGATGTGGTCTCGACGTCTTACTGTCGGAACCAAGTAAAACTAACTTTTAGCGGCCAAAAGGCCTCGATTTTATTGCGTCGGTATTGTCTGCGCACGGTCTCGAGTCTTCCGTCTCTTGGAGCCGGAATAAGCGGAGTTTTCTTCGCTCTCTGAACTTTGAGGCCTTCTCATCGCGACACGACTGCAAGCCTTTTCGGACATGGAGCGGAGCCCGTTTAAGTACTGCCCGCTCTGTGGGTCCAAGTACCCACACATCGATCTACACCCCGTCTGTAACAAGTGCCTTTCGCCTGACCACGACGACGGAAAGTGCAAATTGTGTGCGCAGTTCCGCTCAAAGAAAACTCTCAAGCTTCGGCGCGCGGTGCGCTTGGAAGCTAAGCAAGCGGCCCCGGATCCGGAGAACATCTTCGGTGACCAGGACGAAGAGGTCCAGGGTCACCATCTACAAATCTCCCCACCAGAGACGGAGGTCGAGGCGGATCCGGGAGACGACGACGGAGTCGCGGCTCAAGGCCTTGAAAAGTCGAAGAGGTAGGAGACGACGATGAGATTTATGGGGCCGCGGCAGACAGCTCGGGGGACGAGCTCTGCCCCGAAGGTTACGAAGATACCGACCGGGACACGGGATCGCCTGTCGGCCTTACCCAAGACCCGTTGCCGCAAGCCACAGCCCCGCCTTCGGGCCCGGCTACGGACTCACTTGCTGAGCAGACTGTTTCGAAAACGAAACTGAAACCATCGGGATCGACGACACCTAAAATGGCCGACCCGAAAACGAAACCGAAACTTAAGGACTCGAGTGTCCCTAAGATGGCTGCCGTGCCGGTGAAAAAGACGGTGCCCGCTACCCCATCGGCTCCGTCGACCTCCGGTCCGCAGAAGCCGAAGAAGTCCGTCGATTCCGATGCTGCAAAATCGAAACCGACGCCTGAGGAGGGGTCCTCCAAGAAAGATGGTCGGCACGGGTCAGCGGCTACGACGCCGTCCAAGCCCGCCAAAGTCGGCTCCAAGGAGGCTACGCACAAGAAGTCTGCGCCCCGGACTCAGGAATCGGAGGCGCTGAAGACAGGTTCCGCGCCCAAAGCGCACAAGGCCCACAAGGACGTCGGATCCGAGGGACCGATCAGACCATCCTCGTCAGCGACGAAACCCACTGTGAGTGAGACGTCCCTCATTGCAGACTCACTGCAAAGAATCAGGGAGAAAGCCTTTGCCCCGTCGGCTCCGATACCATCGCCGCAGCCGCAAAAGGACACTCCGGCAAAGCCTTCTGGGAAACTTCTCTTTCTTTTGCCACCTAAGGAGGCGCCGAAAGCGTTTTCAACCAAATCGGCTCCGAAACAAGTTTCTTCGCCGGCTGGCCCGCTTCCACGTCGGGTACTCGAATCAGAAGACGATTCAGAGCATTTCATCGACGCTGACACAGGCAAGCTGACCCTCTATAAGAGGAAAATCACTTCGGAGCCAGTGGACTCCTATGTCATCCCACTGAAAAAGAAGAGGGTGCCCCTTGACGCCTCAGGCCTCACGGAGCCAATCCAGCCTCCTCCAAGACGGAGCCCTACTCCCTCCCCAGAACATTCTGCGAATGAGGGGTATGATGAGGACGAGCAGTACAATTTCCCTATCGATGAACCTGATGCACAACCGGATTCATACGATGACACTGGTGACCAGAACACCCAGGGTGTGGGGCAGGACCCGCAGCTCTTTAATGCACGTGCATCCCCGACTGAGGACTCAGCAGGCTTTCATGCACTACTTGAAAGGGCGGCAGCCAATCATGATGTGGACATGCATGCCGACCCGGTTGAGGAAGACTTCCTTTTCGACACCTTTTCAGTCTCTGAAAGGACTGTAAAGACACTTCCTATGCTAAAAGGAGTCCTCAAACATGCTGGGGACATTTTTAAGGAGCCTACAAGAGCGAGAGTGGTCAACCCTCGCATTGAAAAGAAGTACAGGCCTGCACCTGCGGACCCCGCCTACATCCGGGGACAATTGCCACTGGACTCTCTTGTGGTCGCCAATGCCAGGAAACGTGCCAACTCCCAGACAACGGGTGAAGCTCCTCCCCCGGATAAGGAGTCCAAAGTGCTAGAGGCAGGGGGCAAAAGAGTAGCTGCACAGGCATCAAACTTTTGGCGCATCGCCAATACACAGGCGCTCTTGGCGCGTTACGATAGGGCACACTACGATACCCTAGAACAGGTTGTACAACACCTGCCTCCACAGTTCCAAGAAGCTACACAACTGCTCATTAACGAAGGGAAGCTAATCTCAAACGCAGCCATCAAGTGTGCGCTTGACGCTGCAGATACAGCTGCTAGGGCTGTCCACACTAGCGTTATGCTGAGACGACAGGCGTGGCTACGCATCTCAGGCTTTAAACCGGATATTCAGACAACAATTCTTAATCAACCGGTCAATCCTGATAGTCTGTTTGGTCCGGATGTTGACACCACCCTAGAGAAAATAAAAAAGGACACGGAAACTGCTAAATCCATGGGGGCCCTGCAGTCTCAACAGTTTCGTGGCAGCAATTTTCGTCGCTCAGGTGCACGTGGGGTCACCAGAGGACAAATGGGTCAACAATCCCAGTTCTCAAAAGGTGGGGCACAATCCTCGTTCACGAAACAGAACAAGGGAGGTTACAGGAATAACAGCAACAGAGGTCGCGGCAGAGGAAACAACAACCCCCGCTCCTCTACTCCTAGCAAACAGTGACTCTCTGTCACTGCCCCCCGACCACCTAACACCTGTCGGGGGGAGACTGCAGCAGTTCCTGCCCGTCTGGAAAAACATCACCACAGACAGGTGGGTGCGACAACTAGTCCAGTATGGTTATTGCCTAGAATTGAAGTCCACTCCACCCAACATCCCGCCAAGGCAAAGGCCTATGTCCGCAGAGCACTTGCTCTTATTGCAGCAGGAAGTAGTGGTGATGCTGCAAAAGGGAGCAATCGAGCAAGTGCCGGTGGGAGAGGAAGGCACAGGGGTATATTCCCTGTACTTCCTTATTCCAAAGAAGGACGGATCTCTCAGACCCATTCTAGATCTACGCCCCCTCAACCTGTACATACTATCGGAACATTTCCACATGCTTACACTGCAACAGATTCTTCCCTTGCTAAACCAAGGAGACTTCTTAGCAACCTTAGATCTCAAGGATGCGTATTTCCACATTCCACTACACCCGTCACACAGGAAATACCTCAGGTTCACTATTCAAGGCAGGCACTACCAGTTCAAGGTCCTACCCTTCGGAGTCACAACAGCCCCGAGGGTGTTCACCAAGTGTCTGGCGACAGTAGCGGCGCACCTCAGGAGGCAGAACATCCATGTCTACCCCTACCTAGACGACTGGCTCGTACAAGCCAAGTCAGAGCAGCAGTGCGCCGCGGACATGTCAACTACAATTCACCTTCTTCACGATCTGGGTTTCTCCCTAAACTACCCAAAATCGCATCTTCAGCCGGCACATGTCCGGCAGTTCCTAGGTGCAACGATCAACACCCTGACGGCCATGGCTCAGCCAAACCAAGTCAGGATAGACAGCATGCAGGCCCTGATCCAAAGGTTCAGGCCACAACACTCGCTTCCAGCGAGAGTGTTCATGCAGTTGATAGGCATGATGGCCTCCTGCATCTTCATAGTCCCTCACGCACGGCTACACATGCGCCCGCTCCAGGAGTGCTTAGCGAATCAGTGGACACAGGCTCGTGGACAATTGACAGACCTAGTGTTGGTTACCAGTCGGGCATACAACTCTCTGCATTGGTGGACTCCACACAACCTTTGCAAGGGCCGACTGTTCCAAGAGCCTGTGCCGCAGATTGTCCTGACAACGGACGCATCTCTCCAGGGATGGGGAGCTCATGTGCTCACTTACACAGTGCAGGGACTATGGTCAACGCAGCAACAGAAGATGCACATCAACTATCTGGAACTGATGGCAATCTTCATGGCGCTCAAGTCCTTCATTGTACATCTGTGCAACAAGGTCGTGCTAGTCCGGACGGACAACATGACCGCGATGTACTACATTCAAAAGCAGGGAGGCACCCACTCGCCACAGCTGTCTCATCTGGCTCAGAGCATGTGGAAGTGGGCCATTCAGAGGAACATTTTCCTCATGGCAGAACACCTCCCAGGAAAGGACAATCAGATGGCGGATCTGCTCAGCAGGTACAGCCATCAAATGCACGAGTGGGAGTTACACCCATCTGTCCTCCACCCGTACTTCCAGCAGTGGGGTCATCCGGAGATAGACCTGTTTGCCACAAAAGAGAACGCAAAATGCCAACACTTTGCCGCCAGGTTCCCTCACCCACAGTCGCAAGGGAATGCGATATGGATGAACTGGTCAGGCAAATTTGCGTACGCTTTTCCGCCAGCCCCTCTAATACCGCTGGTCGCAAGAAAGCTAAGGCAGCACGAGATGACTCTCATCCTAGTTGCTCCAACGTGGGCGCGCCAAGCATGGTACACCACGTTCCTCGAACTCTCAGTGGTGCCGCATCAAAGACTGCGTCTCACGCCCAGTCTTTTGACGCAGAACCATGGAGAAATTCAGCATCCAGATCCGCAACAGCTCAACCTGGCGATCTGGCTCCTGAGGTCCTAGAGTTTGGGTACCTTAACCTGCCTCCAGAATGCATGAGCATCATCAAGGAGGCGAGGAAACCAACTACTAGAGCATGCTATGCTGCAAAGTGGAAGCGTTTTGTCATCTACTGTACAGCCAATGACATCAACCCGCTTGATGCATCTATCCCCAACATCATCTGCTATCTGTTGCATCTTTACAAGTGCAATCTGGCGTACACTTCCATTCGGATACATCTATCCGCCATAGCGGCTTATCTTCAGAACAGGCAGCACCTCTCTGTCTTCAGAGTGCCCGCCATTAAAGCCTTCCTTGAAGGTCTGAAAAGAGTCATTCCCCCAAGGACACCGCCAGCTCCAGTGTGGAACCTCAATGTCGTCCTCACCAGACTGATGGGACCACCATTTGAGCCACTGCACTCGTGTGAACTCCAGTTCCTTACGTGGAAAGTAGCTTTCCTTATAGCTATTACGTCTCTGAGGCGTGTCAGTGAGCTGCAGGCGCTCACAATCCAAGAGCCATTCATTCAAATTCATCCAAATAGAGTAGTGCTACGCACTAACCCCAAATTCCTTCCGAAGGTGGTGTCACAGTTTCATCTAAACCAAACTATTGACTTACCAGCATTCTTTCAAAACCCGCAAACGGTGGCGGAAAGAATGCTCCATACCTTAGATGTACGGAGGGCGTTGATGTACTACATAGACAGAACACAACCCTTTAGAAAGACAAAACAACTCTTTGTTGCCTTCGCACCACAACACAAAGGCAACCCAATTTCCAAAGCAGGGATAGCCAGGTGGATTGTTAAGTGCATCCAGATATGTTATCAAAAAGCCAAGCGCACTTTAACAATACCCCCCGGAGCGCACTCCACACGCAAACTGGGGGCATCCATGGCTTTCCTAGGGAACATTCCTTTAGAGGATATTTGCAGAGCAGCCACGTGGGTCACACCACATACCTTCACAAAACACTACTGTGTTGATGTGCATTCCAAGCAGCAAGCAGCTGTAGGACAGGCTGTTCTCAAGACACTTTTTCAGGTTTCTGCAGCTGGCACGGGCAACCGCCGCTGATGGAGGGACTGCTATGTATTCTATGCTAAGATATGAATTTAGCAGCCCACATGCCTCGAACTGAATATGCTACTTACCAGTATGCATCTGTTCTTGGCATGTAGGGCTGCTAACATTCATATCGCCCGCCCTCCTCCCCGGTGCCTGTCGCAGCTGCAGATATACTATTGTATTTATTCATTGGCATGGACATCCTTTACACTTTTCACTCCATCTTCTGCCACAATGGCGAAAAACAATCTGGGGATGGAGCCGATGCCCATGCGCACTGTAGTCCAGGGGAGGAGCCACCTATCTCAGGATACTTCGAAGACTCTTCCAGGACAACAATGTGCAATCATCCGAGCCCAACACTAGGCGGCGATCTAATGCTAAGATATGAATGTTAGCAGCCCTACATGCCAAGAACAGATGCATACTGGTAAGTAGCATATTCATTATAAGCCTTCCACACACCCAAAGTGTACCTGAACACCTCTGTAGTGGGATCAATGACTTGTGCCGTCTTATATTACTTGTTTACGTGACTGTATTTTGATATGTTTTTTTGTATGTTATTATTATCCTTTCATGTTAGTGACTACTACATTGCTCCCATTACCTCTGTTCATTCCTACTGCCCCTACCCTGTCATTGTGAAGCGCTCTGATATCTGTAAGGATCTTGTTCGCGCTATATAAAACTTTGAATAAATAAATAAATAAATCTCAAAAGGCATCACATCCATGTGTACCCCTATCTGGACGATTGGCTAATACAAGCGAAATCGTACCAACAGTGCGCAGCACACACATCTCAAACACTTCAGTTGCTACACAGTCTAGGGGAGAGGAGTTGGCCTAACGGCTAGGGCGCCCGACCTCGGACCTGGAGGAACTGGGTTTGAGTCTCGGTAACGACGCCAAACATCCTGTGATTCCGGGCAAATCACTTAATCTCCCCGTGCCTAACAAAAAATGAATGTGTGTCTTCATGTAACGTAACTGGTGCTATGTAAAGCGCTCTGATACCCGATTCGGTTCGGGTCTAGTTCGCGCTATATAAAACTCTGCAAAAAAAATAGGGTTTTCCATGAACTACCCAAAATCGCATCTGCAACCATCCCACGCACAGCAGTACCTGGGAGCCACTATAAATACCTCAGTGGCAAAAGCATATCCAAACTCAGCAAGGATAGCCAGCATGCAGATACTCATTCGCAAATTCCTGCCACAACACTCTCTGCCAGCTCGAATCTTTATGCAGCTCATAGGCATGATGGCCTCCTGCATAATCATTGTCCCCCATGCCACACTCCAGATGCGCCCATTACAAGAATGCCTAGCACGGCAATGGAACCAGGCTCGAGGACAACTAAAAGACCTAGTGTTGGTAGACAGTCATGCTCACAAATCTCTGCAGTGGTGGAACCCACAAAACCTTTCCAAGGGGCGACTGTTCCAAGAGCCGGTACCACAACTAGTACTGACAGCGGACGCATCACTGACAGGTTGGGGAGCCAATCTCCTTCAATACACAGTACAAGGGCTCTGGACAACCAAACAGAAAAGGCTACATATCAACCAACTAGAATTGCTAGCGATATTCCTAGCCCTGAAAGCATTTCAGAAATACCTGTACAGCAAGACTGTGTTGATCCGGACGGACAACATGACCGCAAAGTACTATATCCAGAAACCGGGAGGAACGCACTCTCCACAGCTGTCCCATCTGGCACAAAGCATATGGAAGTGGGCCTGTAGGAAGGTAGATCCCTGACTATGGTTGCCCCCAACTTTTTGCCTGGTGTTTTGCTGGTTTTCTGACTTAGTTGACCTGGGGCCCTGCTATTCAGGACCCCAGGCCCACTGCTCTCTCTGTAAAATGGATTCCATGTACCTTAGGTACATATCTAATTGGATACTGAGTCACCTTATCAGACCCTGTACAGTATACCTTAGGTATCCAGGGCATAGGTGTACCCAGGGCCTACCAGGGGCTGAAGCATGTATTATGCCACCCCTGGCTGGCCATCCAAAACTGACACAACTGGCTGCTTGACAGCTGGGGCAAGGTGGTGTAATCACCCCTTGCTTTAGATATAGTATACCTATATCTAACCCTAAAATGGACACACAGATCTCCTATCAGTCACTCCTATGGCAGGCCTTAACAATCCTGAAGGCAGAGTGCTTGGAATCGTGTGAGATGGTGCTCTGGCATGAGCTGAGCCTGTCTGCGGCTTTCGGGATCTATCCCTTAGCCGTTTCCATGATAATGCATACCATATACTCTTAGGTGCATTATAATCCTCGCGGTTATATGCCAACTCTGGTATCGCTTTATCAAAACATGTCGAGTAAGGTGTCATACGAATTGGAATACTAACCCCTCGCCAATTCTGGCGACGGGGTTAGCATTCCACCCTTCTAGAGGGACACGACATGTATGTAACCTGTAACCCCGGTTAAAGTCAGACATAGCCTTAGCTCCACAAAATGGATGCTGCCACCGAGACACAAGTCTGCCCTCCTGCTGCTGGGAGTCCTCCCAGAGCAGGAGGCAAGGACAAAGGGTTTCCTGCCAGGGGCGGTGCCAGCACCGTCCCAGACAGGATTTTGTGTATCCTAGGTAGGCAGGGCTTTAGAGGAAGGTGACTGCAAGTGGCACCCCGGTGCTCACTATGCATAGGCCGGCTGGAACCAGTTCCAGGGGCACTCCAGCCCCTGACCTGGGGAAAGCCCGCCAAAGGAGAGGGGTGTAACCACCCCCCTCCTGGTCCCACCCATAGGGCAGGACTTAGTCGCGTGCCAGCCCCCTTTTTCAGGATAAAGGTAGGAACTGGCCCCCTTCCAAAGCAGATCATCTTTGAATCCTGAAACTACTTTCTGCAAGAAGGAACTCAAGACTCTTCTCAAGATTTCTCCCTTGTGACTAGGGAGTAGTCACCCTGCAGCAGCAGGCACCAACCAAGTATCGCGGTTTGTTGCCAGTCTCTCCTTCGGATCAAGACTGCTCCAGCACGACGAGAACCGGCTTCCCTGGCACCTCTGACCTCAACCTACATCATCAGCCCAGCTGTGATCCGTGGGTGCGACGAGACCTCGAGGGACCGGCCATCTTCAGAACTGCACGACGCTTGTCCAGCACGACTCCCGAGTGACCCTCGACTGAGTGCTTTGGGGTGAGAGAAGCCCCGACCCTGAGCAGCTCCAGCACCGAAGTCCAGCCCCCCTGCATCCACGAGATCTGCGTGGGGCCCTTCTGCTCTTGACTGCTCACCGCGTTGTCCAGGTCACTTGCCCGTTGGCTAGTGACCCTCTCACGACGCTCCACAACGACAAACACTGCTGGTTTGGTTGCTCCAGACTAGCCCTTGCTCCCCTCCAACAGAGGAGCACCCTGGACCCTCCTGGTCCACTCAAGACGCCATTTTAGGTCCACCGCGTGGGCCTTGCATTTGCCAAGACTTGTTGCCCAATCCTGGGTCCAGCGACGTCAGCAGCAGATACCTTCGTGGGACAGCTCGCACCTCCATCCTGGTCGCCGACAACGCCTCCTGGTCCGAGAGACTGCAGAGCCCAGCAGCGCCCACTCACCTGGTCGAGGTGACTTCGTCCGGTGCCACCCTGGTGCCCACCTAAATCACTGGCTAGTGATTCAGAACTTGGTCCCCTCTGCTTTCAGGTCTTCTTCTTCCTTGATCCAGGCTTGGATCACCACGAACTCTCTTCACTGGCCGCCTGCCAGCAACTCTTTCTTCAGGCTCCTGGTTCTTCAACGAGGGTTTCCGACGTAACTTCAACCCTATGCAGCCGCAGCCCCTGGGCTAGGTAAACCAAGTACTCCGGTGCTTCAGCATAGTCCAACACCCTAAGTGTTTGGATCCACTCCCGTTTTCGACCCACCTAGTCGGGTTCGCCCGAGAACAGTAACTTTGTGACTACTAGCCTCCATAGACTTTTTCCCGCCTTACGCGTGAGAGTTCCCACTCTGCACACGACGTCCACAGGCCTCCTGCAACTAATCCAAGTGTTTAGCATTGTAGGACTAGCGTTTCTAAAGTCTATGAGAATAGTTACTTACCTGCTAGTAGTTCGCATTCCACTTTTGTAATATATGGTTTTTCGTGCCCCTCGGGCATTTGTGTAAATTGTGCGACTTAAAGTATTTTCTTAAGAGTTTTGTTGTGTGCTTAGCTCCCTGTCTCATAAAGAGCCAGGGTAGTCTTGTTAGAAATAAATATACGTTTATTTTCATAACAACTTGTGTGGTGTCCTTTCACTTGGTGTTCAAGGGGTAATGTGATGGTAAAACAGCTGGCTTAACACGCCCTCTAGAGTCTTAGCCTTAGACTGCTCGTATCCATGCTACTAGGATAGCTGGTCTATAAGGTTGACTTACAACCAATCATCAATAAGGGTTGTTTGGACTGATACATAGTGATCACTAGAATAGTGAGCACTGCATATCAGGCCAACTACTCACAGGGCCATTCCCAAAAACATTTTTCTCCTAGCAGAACACCTTCCAGGGAAGGACAATCCGATTGCTGACCTGCTCAGCAGGCACAGCCAACAACTACACGAATGGGAGATTCACCCCCAAGTTCTTCAGCCATTCTTCAAAGAGTGGGGTCACCCAGAAATAGACCTGTTTGCCACAAAAGAAAACTCCAAATGCCAGTACTTTGCCGCCAGATTCCCACATCCGTTGTCACAGGGCAATGCGATATGGATGAACTGGTCAGGCAGATTTGCGTACGCTTTTTCCCCCAGCACCACTGATCCTGCTGGTGGCACGCAAACTGCGACAACACTCACTCACACTAATCCTGGTTGCTCCCACATGGGCGAGACAACCGTGGTACACAACGTTCCTAGAACTTTCAGTGGTTCCTCATCAAAGACTGTGCCTTGCTCCCCATCTTCTAACTCTGAACCATGGAGAAATAAGACACCCAGATCCCAATCAGATGAACCTAGCGATCTGGCTCCTGAGGTCTTGGAGTTCGGACACCTTAACTTGCCCCCAGACTTCATGAACACCATTAGGGAGGCAAGACGACCAACCACATGAGCGTGCTATGCAGCTAAATGGAAAAGATTTGTTATTTACTGCAACAATAACCGAATCAACCCATTAGACGCTTCCATACAAAACATTATATGTTACTGCTGCATCTACAAAGATGTCACTGCTATAGCAGCATACCTTCAAAACAGGCAACACCTTTCACTGTTTAGAGTACCAGCAATCAAAGCCTTCATGGAGGGTTTGAAAAGGGTGATCCCTCCAAGACACCCCCCCCCTTCCCCAGTCTGGAATCTAAATATAGTACTTACCAGACTTATGGGCCCTCCTTTCGAACCTCTACACTCATGCGAGCTACAATTCTTAACGTGGAAGGTTGCATTCTTGGTTGCCATTACCTCACTCAGAAGAGTGAGCGAAATACAAGCATTAACAATCCAAGAACCTTTCATGCAAGTACATGCCAACAGGGTGGTTCTTAGAACCAACCTGGTGGTTCTTAGAACCAACCCTAAGTTCATGCCTAAGGTTGTATCCAATTTCCATATCAACCAATCAATAGAACTGCCAGTATTCTTTCAAAATCCACAGTCAGTAGCTGAGAGAGCCCTACACACATTAGATGTGAAAAGAGCCCTACTCTATTACATAGACAGAACTAAATCATTTAGGAAGACAAAACAACTATTTGTTGCTTTTGCACCACAACACAAAGGAAATCCTATGTCAGGAATAGCCAGATGGATAGTTAAATGCATTCAAATATGTTATCAAAAAGCAAAACGCACTTCAACCTTCCCCCCCCAAGAGCACACTCTACAAGGAAAATGGGGGCATCCAGGGCTTTCCTAGGAAATATTCCTCTTGAAGACATCTGTAAGGCAGCCACATGGACCACCATACACACTTTCACAAAACACTACTGTGTAGACGTGTAAGCAAATCAGCAAGCTGCTGTAGGCCAGGCTGTCCTCAAAACTCTTTTTCAAACTGCTGCAGCTGGCACAGGTAGCCACCGCTAGAGGAGATACTGCTATACCGTCTATGCACAGATATGAATTCAGCAGCCCACATGCCTCAAACGGAATATGCTACTTACCAGTATGCATCTGTTCTTGGCATGTAGGGCTGCTGACATTCATATCGCCCGCCCTCCTCCCCGGTGCCTGTCGCAGCTGCAGCATTATCTTTGGCATGGCCATCTCTTACTTTCCTATTTCCATCTCTGCCACAATGGCGAAAAACAATCTGAGGATGGAGAAGATGCCCATGCGCACTGTAGTCTAGGGGATACTTCGAAGACTCTTCCAAGACAAAGGGCAATCATCCGGACCCAACACTAGCGGCGATCTATGCACAGATATGAATGTCAGCAGCCCTACATGCCAAGAACAGATGCATACTGGTAAGTAGCATATTCCTTCATATCCACTCCTCTATGGATCCCGGCGTCCTCACCGGCAGTTCGGGTTCTGAATCATCAGTTGCGGTGGCATTTGATGTTTCTTCAGTCTCGGATATCAAAATCTCAGCATCATGGCCCTTAGCCACTGACTACACGTTCGCTGCAATGAAGGGAAACCACAGCCTCAAATGCTTGTTGTTGGCCTGTGTGTATCTCTGCTTTTGACTGGGTCTTTCCTTGGGAGGCTCTAGTTCTATGTCGTTGCCAACGATGTTTTGGAAATCTTCCAGAGGTGCCCCGGTTGGATGCAACATGGAGGCTCCATTTATCCAATCAAACATTTCCTTTTTTTTTCTTTTTTTTATTTCTTTATTCAGTTTTACCATTTTTTTCCATAGATCAGCATGAGATTACAACCAGATTCAAAATACACCAATATGAGGTTTTAGGAAGAAGCATACAAAATGTTACATAAAATGATTGCAAAGCATCAAAAATAAAAAAAACATTTTAAATGGGAGAAAACAATAGATCGAACACAAAACATTAATCTGGGTTCACAAAGAGAACATTTTGAGCTGAACCACCGTAATAAATCCACCCTCCAACTCAGCTTATAAACCTGGATTATTACACTTTCTCTGGATCCTTCCATCTTGCTAGGGGGCCCATAAATCCTACCCTAGCAATTTCGCTTTTTTCCCCTTCCTCTCGTAAATAGCTCTTTCCATCGTATATATTGAGAGTAAACGCGAATGCCATTGATGAAAGGCGGGGGGTGAAGGGCCAAGCAGAAGCGATACTCATCCGTAATACAGCCATTCCTATAAAAAGAAATTGATAAGCCATATCGTTCCGTTCCCTACTGCTTACTCCCAGCAAAACCAAAGTGGGGTTAATGTTATTTTTAGCCCCAGTGACAGATCTAAAAATTTCATATTGGATCCTAACAGACACTGAAAGCGTGGGCAGGATGCAAACATATGTCCGAGATCTTCTGCAAACGCACCACAAAGCGGACCGGTAATCCTTGAAAGCCCGCCCACTGCCCTTTTCTCGCGGGGGTATAATATAAAGCAAAGACCGCTTTGAAATGTTGCGCTTGGAGCCGGCGGAGCACAGACCCGTCTGAGCTAATTCTAGAGATTCTGCAAGCTCCTCTGGTGCGGCCCCCACATGTTCAACCCATTTATTCTTGTGCTTAACTAAATTATTCTTCAATGCTATCAGTTCTACATACAATAGCCGAATAGTGCCCTTGGTACTGCCCCGGATAATATCTATGATTTTATTTCTGCTAAACCCACTAAGCCTCCCCAGCTTTTGACCAAAACAACTACGCAACTGCAAATATTTTAAAAAGTTGCCCCTTTCCAGCCCGAACTCCAGCAGAATATCGCCAAACTGACGAAACCCATCATTCAATATTAGGTCCCCGGCCATCCAAACTCCCTTCATTGCCCAGACTGTCATGATCTCATCTGAAGAGAGTCCCGGAAGGGTGGGTTTCTATAAAGCAGGGTATAGTGATTAAGTCTCCCTAAACCAATCTTTCTTTTTAATGTCCCCCAGATCTTAAAAGCAGCTACAAGAGTCTTAAATGTTGTCCTTTTATAGTAGCTGGGCTCTGTAAATTTCCAAAAACAATTCTCGGTATGCTCCCCCAATAGCAGCTTATAAACATCGGGGAGCTCAGTTTCCCCCTCCAGATCCCCGAATGATGAACCAAACAATATACCCATGTATTGTAGAGCAGCAGCTGAATAATAGCTTTGAAAATCGGGAACTGAAAACCCCCCCTTCTCCCGTGGCAAGGACATAAACTGGAGAGCCCTCCTAGTTTTCCTGTGTGCCCAAATAAATCGATTAATTGTACCTTCCAGGCTAACAAACCAATGTTTTTGAAATTCCAGCGAGATTGCCCTAAACAGGTAAAGAATTTTGGGCAAAAACATCATCTTCACCACATTACATCGTCCAACAAGTGATAGGTGAAGGTTATTTAGTCTATCAGTCAGCTCTCGCCTTCCTGACTACTGGCTATTGCTATATATATGGACCAATCAAACACTTCCTGTGGGGTGGCGAAGAATTGCATTCCATCCGGCGTGACCTCTCGGAGTCAGGCTGGAAAAAGCATTGCATAGGTCGCCCCATCGGCTCAAGGCAGTTTTTCCGTTGCTGGAAAGGTGGCACTCGGTTTCTTGTTTTTGCACATCCCTAGTATAGTCTGGGAATATCACTATTTTGGTATTATTAACCACCATTTCTGGTGTCTTCCGAGCTTGTGCTAGTATATAGTCTCGAGCTCTATAATAAAGCAATTGCGCCACAACAGGACTTGCGGAGCACCAGGCCGTGACACTCTTCAAATAGGCCGCCATAACTCTATCTGTAGTTCGTCCCGGTAGCCCAATCACCTGTATGTTATTCCTCCTACATCTATTTTCAGCATCTTGTGCTCATTGTTTTCAAGATTTATTTATGTAAGTGATCTGTCTTTCAAAAACAAAAACCATTACACCAATGACATTTATAATAGTACTACTGCATACTTATATAAACAAGTAAAATCATTAGTAGAATGCTTACATGGTTGGTCTAAAACATACTACTATACATCAATTATTTAAAATTTCGTTTAAAATGGAGATTTGGGAGTTTTTGTCTTTAAGACCGTCTATTGCGATCTCCACGGAGTTTCAGCCAATTTCCTTTAAATACACATTTAAAAGTTTCACCCCCCTACGTGATTGAGGCCCGTCACGCCAGGTGATTACGGCTTCCCTACACGTTGTGCTCATTGTTAAAGTATCTGGCCCTTTTCCTCCACGTTGGAAATTTCTCATGCACACCTTGGCATTCAGGGAAAAGGTCTGATAAACCTTTCAATCATGGTGACCGTTCAGCGAGCCGCCTGTGATCATCTTTCAGTAGACAAAATTCAGTCCCCAGTGTGTCAGTTTTTGTTTCTAGGGCTTCTCTAGAGGAGGGATGATGGCCTGTAGTATATCATGCAGTGTGGGTCTGCCTGAGCCTCCACTGTTGCCATCATGGTCTTCGGAAGGTCCCTCTGGGTTCGCAGGCCAGGTAGTGCTGAGAGATCCATGTCTTGATTTCTTCTTCTGGTAATCTTACCCATGGCAGTAGTGTTGATGGTCTCCTGTATCCCTCAGTTCTCAATTATAATGTACGGCTATCACTCCAATATCCGGATTTTCAAGGCATATGGACGTTTGTGCTGGCGGTAAGTGGCGCAGGGTTGCTGTTCCCCTGAAGTTTTCTCGCCAACAGGTAAGTACAGGTTTGGCAGCTCTCTACTTTAATCAGTGCACCGCCAGTAGAGTTTGAATTCACTTTTTATCTGAGGAAGCCAGAGAGGCGAGAGAGACCATGCCCCCTCTTAGGATGATCCTGTGCTCATGGTCATATGCTATAGTTGGCGGTGTGGTCCTAGATTACGCCACCCCTCACTGGAGACGCCGGACAGTCTGGTCTCTCAGTGCTTCACATGTAGGGCTACACAGGGAGCACCAATTGTACCTTAAACAAAGACCCCCCATAGACTAGGGGTTTCCCCTATGTCACTCTTCGGTAGAGTAGCGTTTATGGGGGGGTGGAAATACCACAGATCCAGGAGACCTGCAAGTGGGGTAGCACGGAGCAGCGCTCCTTCGTATGCTCGGCAAGTGACTTTAATGGTCCTATGACTACTAGAGTACGAGTAATATAATACCGGATGGGTGTTGTACCTGTGCTTTACACTGCCATGCAATCGCAGAGATTTCGGGATAAGGGTCTCAGGAGACACATACGTTCCATTAAGTGCTTAGAAATCCGGGAGTAGTCTGCCTCTGGAGACGGGCAGGTGATTATTAACAAAGGCTGGTCAGTATGCGATGATTGCGGCTTTGCAGTCAGCTGGAAAGCAGGGTGTCTGTTTACAGCAGTGTATTGGGCCCAATCACATAATGCATTTAAGTGACGGATGTGGCGAACTCTGGCTCCGCCATCACCTCTCAGCAGCCCTCTTCACTGGTATGTCTCTAGGAGGATCTCATAGTTCCCAGAGAGGAGCAGGATCACCGTGCCGTAGGACCAATTCCCCAAGGCCTCTCTCGGCACCACTCAACGCGCAACTCCCCCTCCCACCACCACACCACCCAGCCTCACTCTCACACTCAGCTCACCTCTGGATACGTCCTGGGAAGGTGGATGGCTTGGCCGGACAGGCCTTCGCGGGTGTCGGGGGAGAGAGGGGGGTCGTCTGGCAGACTTAACACGCAAGCTTTGTCGTCAGGGCATCGGGGGTACACCTCTGAGTCTTGCTGTCTTTCCCCTCCGGCGAGTCTCATGGGGAGGGTCTAGTCTTTTTCACTTGCACCGCGCGCTGGTCATTAGTCAGTGTGCCGTCAACGCCGCCGGAGCTCTTGGCTTTGGCACAATTGGCTGGGTTTCGCCCCTGTCCAGTTTGTATGGGCCCAAATAATATATTGGGGCGGGGGGGTCAACCGTGATATTAGGGCATCTCTGTTGAGGGTGTACAGCAGGATTCCAGTGGGCTGCGACAGAGCGCGACAATACGCGACCATTCGTGCGGCCATCTCGACTACGCCCCCTAGTTACAGTTATACTTATGTTAAATTATTACGCAAGGCCTAAAGTTACCGAACAGTGCAAGTTATAGTTTCTTCAGATACGTAGAACTAGAAGTATAGCTGTAACTGCTGATTTTCTATGGTGTTGTGTGGCTAGGCGTAAATATGGCTGCAACGTCCCTGTAACATTTGGTTCGAGGCATATGAGCTGCAGATCCTACACTTTGCATTAGATCGCCACCTAGTGTTGGGCTCGGATGATTGCATGTGGTTGTCGTCTTGGAAGAAGTCTTTGTAGTCACGAGATAGGTGACTCCTCCCTTGGACGATAGTGTGCATGGGCATCGACTCAACACTTAGATTGTTTTTTTTCCGCCACTGGGTTCGGATGCAACTTTTCCGCTCCGGTTCGAAATCTACTTTCCAAATACTTTGACGCGCAAAACTTTATAAAACAACTTTCGACATCAATATCCATAGACTTGATTTCATCAGCTCGATTCCGGTAGTAGACGCGTGCCGTTGTGCCTACCCACATGGTGAGACCTACAACTCATGGAAAGGACACCATTCAAAAAATGCCCCTTGTGTGGAGCAAAATTTCCACACAGCGACCATCACGAGGTGTGTAACCTGTGTTTATCACCAGAACACGGCGAGTCAAGCTGCACAGCTTGTGCGTCCTTTCGATCCAAGAAGACCATTCGAGATCGGAGGGCCCGTCGACACGACATGCAGAGATCAGCTCCGGAACCAGTGGATATCTTCGACAAAGGTCCATGTGTCCCGGAGGAAGATTCTGATGATCTCCAGATCGTATCTGAGGTAGACGACTCCGATCACTCCATACCATCAGGTCAACGCCCCTACTCCAGCCCCAGCATCTAAACCAAAGGCAAAGGTCAAAACTCCGCCTTCAGGGCCCAGTCGAGACAGAAACACTGCTTCGAAAGCCCCGCCATCGAGCCCGGCTCCGAAAAAAATATTAAAGCCTTCCGGTAGCTCCATACCGAGCCAACCGCACATGCCGATACTACCGGCTCCCTCGGCACCAAAACCGAAATAAGTCCTGGTTCAGAAGAAGACTCAGAAACCATCTACTCCTAAAGACAAGATGGCTCCGAAACCAATGAAGCCTGTTTCTGACGCTTTACAAGGCGACCAAAACCGCATCCAGCCCGAAATCTTTTTTGCCGAAACCTACAAAGCCTGCTTCCGATGCCTCCAAGCCCCCAAACCAGGCCTAGACTCCGAAGACATTACCTTCGGTGCCGAAAACTACGCCAAAGGATTCTATAACCGCTCCTAAGGCTAAAGACCAGCAAAAACCAGGCCTGAAACCGAATAAATAGGCACCGAAAGCGATTGCTCAAGAAGAGTTTTTTCGACCTGATCCTTTGTAAAAAAGGATATACATAGATCCAAAAACAGGACATGTTTCCACTATGCCACATAGGAAGAGGAAGCTAGATACAGCACCTTCAACTCCAGTGCCTGTCAAGAAGAATTCTGCTACATCACTTATGCACCCTTCTTCTCCTGTACCTCCTCTTTCACCTCCTATTCCTTTACATTTCACCTCAAATTTCACCTGTTCATTCACCACCAAATTCTCCACCTCAATCTTCACCTCCACAGACACCTCCTCAGAATGATGATGAGTATAACCTAGGGGATGGGAAGACCCAGATGAGCCTTTTCCATACCCTAGTGATGCACCAGACTGGTAATATCCAAACCCACAAGATGTACCGGATATACCTGACCCACATACATATCCATCCAAACCATCTCCTCCTGAAGATAATATTGGGCTTGGACATCTACTCAATAGGGCTGCCATCTATCGCAATGTAACAATGCACTCCGATGAGGCAGAGGAAGATTTTTTGTTAGGCACTTTTGAACACTCCCAAAAGTCTGTTAAAATATTATCTATGACTAACCGCATGCGTGCGGGCGGAATTCCGCTCGTACGCTGAGATTTTTCAAAGCGCATGTTACGTGACGAGCTGGGCTCGTCATCAGCGTAGCAGGAGGCTACCTCATGACGAGCCCAGCTCGTCATCAGCGTCGAAGGGGTTAAAGGGGTCATTAAGCATGCCCCAGAAGTGTTTAAAGATCCTGTACGAGCTAGGATCATAAACCCAAGAATAGAAAAAAAAGTACAGGCCTGCTCCTGGAGATTCTACTTACATTAAAGGACAGCTACCCTTAGATTCCCTAGTCGGTTCAAGCGCTAGAAAAAGAGCAAATTCAGACATCCGGTGAGGCACCACCTCCTGATAAGGAATCAAAAATAATAGATGCTTCAGGCAAAAGGATAGCTGCACAAGCTAGAAATACATGGCGTATAGCTAACACACAAGCCCTCCTTGCAAGATACGACAGGGCTCATTAGGACCAGTTAGAAACCCTTTTACAACATCTACCTGACCAATATAAGGCACAGGCAAATGACCTTATACAAGAGGGCAAGTTAATTTCAAATGCCTCAATCAAGTGCGCTCTTGATGTAGCAGACACTGCATCTGGAGCAATAAACACTAGTGTCCTCCTTAGAAGACATGCGTGGCTACGTATTTCAGGATTTAAGCAAGAGGTGCAAACAACCATCTTAAATCAACCATTCAACCAACAACAATTGTTTGGTCCAGAGGTAGACATAGCACTTGAGAAAATGAAAAAAGACACTAATACAGCCAAATCTATGGGAGCTCTGCAGTCCACTCAAACAAGAGGCTCCTTTTGTCGCTCCTTTTATAGAGGAGGCTCCAAACAAACTGGAGCAGACAATTCAGCTTCCTTTAAAAACAACACGCAAACATCCTCCAATAGAGGATATTTTAGAGGAGGCTACAGAGGTAATAACAATAAGGGAAGAGGTCGAGGTAATAACAACAATCGAACCTCCTCCACCACTAAACAGTGACTTCCTTCAGCTTCCCCAACAGCATTCCACTCCTATAGGGGGGAGATTAACACAGTCCCTACCTGTCTGGAATTCCATCACAACAGACAGGTGGGTAAGACAGGTTATCCAGTATGGTTACTGCCTAGAGCTTACAGCTACCCCTCCAAATATACCACCCAGACAGCGTCCAATGTCCACAGAACATCTAACGCTGCTCCAACAAGGTTATCTTATTGCTGCAAAAAGATGCAATAGAGTTAGTTCCATTGCAACTTCAAGGAACAGGGGTCTACTCACTCTACTTCCTAATACCCAAAAAGGATGGGACACTAAGACCAATTCTAGATCTAAGGCCTCTCAATCTGTATATACACTCAGATCATTTTCACATGATCACTTTACAGCAAGTGCTCCCATTGTTGCAATTAGGCGATTTCCTCACTACACTAGACCTCAAGGACGCCTACTTTCACATTCCCATACATCCTTCTCACAGGAGTATCTCAGGTTTGTGCTAGGACAACACTATCCGTTCAAAGTCCTTCCATTCGGGGTTACTACAGCACCAAGAGTATTCACAAAGTGCCTAGCAGTAGTAGCAGCACATCTCAGGAGACAACAAATACATGTCTTTCCTTACCTAGACAATTGGCTCATAAAAGCCAAGTCATTCAACCAGTGTGTTCCACACACATCTCAAACAATTCAAACACTGCACAACTTTGGGGTTACAATGAACCACACCAAGTCATATCTACAGCCCTCTCATGTACATCAATATCTAGGGGCTACCATAAATACCAATACAGCTCTAGCCAGGGCCGGACTGGCCATAGCAGGCACCGGGCAATCCCCCGGTGCGCCTCACGGGTGGGGGGCGTTTTTGTTACAGGGCAGTTTTTGCAGCATAATCGGCCCTGTACCAAAATCATCCGAAAACCGGCCCGGCAAAGAGCTCGGTGGCATCTCCATTCCCTCTCCTCCCTCCCCCCTCCGAGTGGGGAGGGGGCACTTTCCCAGGGCCGATTGTGGTTCCCAGGTTCTAGCTTATCCCAGTCCAGCCAGGGTACAGAGCATTCAAGCCTTAGTTACCAGGTTTCAAAACCAACACTCTCTCCCAGCCAGAGTGTTCATGCAATTAATAGGCATGATGGCATCTTGCATTTTTATTGTACCATATGAAAGACTGCAAATGTGCCCATTGCAGGAATGTCTAGCACATCAGTGGAATCCGGCACAAGGACAACTTACAGACCTGGTGTTGGTGGACAGCCGCACACATTGCTCTCTGCAGTGGTGGAACACCAAAAACTTGTCCAGAGGGCGGCCGTTCCTCGAGCCTGTTCCACAGATAGTACTGACAACAGTCGCATCCCTGATAGGAAGGGGAGCACATCTGCTCCACCACACAACTCAGGGAAGATGGACCGCTCAACAAAAGATGCTTCATATCAATCACCTAAAGTTGCTGGCGATTTTCCTAGCGCTGAAGTCCTTCCAAGTGCACATACGGAACAAAGCTGTCTTAATCCGGACGGACAACATGACAGCCATGTACTACATACAAAAACAAGGAGGCACACATTCCCTGAAGCTGTCCCAGCTTGCACAAAACATTTGGGAATGGGCCATTCCACAAATGATATATCTGCTTGCAGAACACCTTCCAGGAGTTCACAATCAGATAGCCGATCTGATAAGTCGACAGACACAACAGATTCACGAATGGGAACTACATCTGCAAGTTCTTCAACCATTTTTTCACAAGTGGGGTCATCCAGACATAGACCTGTTTGCCAGACACGAAAACGCAAAATGCCCTACCTTCGCTGCCAGGTTTCCACACCAGCTGTCCAAGAGCAATGCTATATGGATGAACTGGTCAGGCAGATTTGCGTACGCTTTTCCGCCAATCTGTCAGGCGCCCCACAAGTCTTACCTTGCTTGTGACGCGATTCCGCAGAGACGACAGGAGCACCCGTCCCTGTACCCACCTGACCCTCGTGGAAGACAACAACCCAGCAGGGATCAGATGGACGCAGGGATGGGAGCCAGGGTGTAGGGTGAAAGGTAGGCGTGGAGCTGGTGGGGCGTCCCGTTGTCAGCTGGAAACCAAGGAAGAGAGATCAGAGATCTACGTAAACCCGAACAACCACCCCCTACATACACACACAGGACTTGTCACCCCTCGAGGACTCACCAATGTTCCCGGGAAGAAGGGCTTCCGAATGAGAACAGCTCCGGAAGTGAAGAACGAAAATAATGCGCTCCTGCGCGTTACCAATAAGTACCAACTAAAGAAAGCGCTCCTGCGCGTTTCACCCAAGCTAAAACAAAAGAAAGCGCTCCTGCGCGTGTAGTAGGATGCTGGACATAGTCATGCAGCCTGTGGCATCCCTGGTAAGGAAACCAGGAGTATAGGTGTAGTTGTTCCCTTAGCGCTCCTGCGCGGGGGAAATCCGAAACACAAAAACCCCAAAAACACAATCCTAGTCCTTTAACCACCCTCAAGGCGCTCCTGCGCATCAAGGGTTAAAACTAACAAACGGGCACAGTCCTGGAACCTCCAGGTGAGGAAACAAACAAGCGCTCCTGAATGGAGCAGTCTGAGGCAAGGAAGCGCTCCAGCGCGATCAGGAGGTTTTCCTACGGTGGCTGTCGTGAGGGCTCAGCAGCGCTCCAGTGCGGCTCGCCAGACAGCTGAGCAGCGCACCAGCGCGGCTCGTCAGGCAGGACTCGGCAACAGGTACTGGAATCCAAAGCACCAAGCCGGCGGGAAACGCGATGGTTAAGCGCTTCCCCCGGAAGTGCCTTGGTGCTCTGTTGCCCGGGACTAGACCGCGTCCTCGACTTCCGGCCGGAAGTGAGTATTCGGCCTCCCGTGTGTGCATGCGGGAATGGCCGGTAGCGGCTATGCCGTGCACCGTGACAGCACCCCCCCCCTAGAACAGAACCCCCTCCCAAGCCTCCCACGGAAGTCAGAAAAGAGAGACAGGGCGAGGGCACAGGGGGTGACTCAGATGGAAAGCACGAACCAGAACAGGAGCATGGCGCACGTGGGACAAGGGCTCCCAGGACCGTTCATCGGGACCGTACCCCTTCCAGTCCACAAGGTAGAACAGCTTGCCCCTGGTACGACGGGAACCCCAGATTGCCCTGACCTCATACTCTACGTGGCCCTCCACCACCACCGGAGAAGGAGGAGACGGAAGGGAGCCTCCAGACTGGACCGCTCGCAGGAGGGAGACATGGAAGACCGGATGGATCTTCATGTGCGGAGGAAGCAACAGTTTCATGGCCACATGGTTGACCACCTTCTCTATCCGAAAGGGACCCACAAAACGAGGTAACAGCTTCTTGGGCCCATGCACACTCAGGTGCCGAATAGAAAGCCACACGCTATCACCCGTGCGATAGGCGGGCTCCTTTTGTCGGTGAGCGTCCGCATGCTCCTTGTAGGTGTCCTTCGCCTTGGCCAGCTCGAACCGGGCCTGTTGCCAGAGGTTACGTAGGGTCTCGTGATACGATCGCACGGTGGGCAGGTGGCTATCCTGAGGTTTCTCCCATGCCGAAGTGTGAGGGTGACGTCCATGGAGACAAAAGAAGGGGGACATCCCGATGGCCGAATGCTTGCTGTTGTTATACGCATACTCTGCCATCCACAACACTTCGGACCATTCCTTCTCGACCGTAAGCAGCAAACAGCGGAGGTACTGTTCCATGGTGTGATTTGTTCTTTCTGCTTGACCATCCGTCTGGGGGTGGTACGCTGAGGAGAGACGAACGTCCATCACGAGTATCCTGCATACCTCCTTCCAGAAACGGGACACAAACTGAGAACCCCGATCCGTTATGACCACAGGCGGGATGCCATGGAGGCGAACCACCTCCTGCACGAAGATCAAGGCCAGTTCGGCCGCCGTAGGTAGTTTCGTCAAAGGAACGAAATGTGCCATCTTGGTGAGGTGGTCCACTATTGTGAGAACCGTGGTGTGACCCGTCTTGGTGAGTGGGAGTTCAACCACGAAATCCATGGAGATGGTGTGCCATGGAGAAGGAGGCACTGGAATGGATCGCAAAAGGCCAACCGATGGTTCGGATCTGTTCTTGCCGAGCAGGCAAACAGCGCAGTTCGTCACGTGTTTCTTAGTATCGGTCACCATCGTTGGCCACCAAAAGCGCCGTCGCACAAGATCGAGCGTTTTGTGGTATCCAGGAGGCCGGAGAGGACATGATCGTGACAGGAGTAAAGGGCCTTCTTCTGTTCGGGTACCTCCATAAGATGTGTTTGGGCTCCCGTCGGGACAACAAGATCGGACCGTTTCTTGTCTGGATCTGCCTTGCCGCTGGAAGCCATAGAAGCGACTATACCCTGAAAGTGTTTCTCCGGTAGTATGGAGACAGGCTCGTGGTCTTCGGCGTCTTCTTCGGCTTCAGACAGTCGCGACAGTGCTTCCGCTTTGGCGTTGTCCTTCCCTGGCCGGAACGTGATCACGAAGTCATACTCGTTGAAGAATAGGGTCCATCGGAGCTGTCGGGCTGTGAGGGCACGTGCTGATCGCAGAAACTGCAGGTTTCTGTGGTCTGTATAGATGGTTACCTTGTGTTTCGAGTCCTTCAGGAAGTGTCGCCATTCCTCAAACGCGGTCTTGATGGCTAAGAGTTCCCGATCAGACACGGTGTAGTTGCGTTCAGCGGGTTGGAGCTTCTTGGAGTAAAAGGCCACAGGATGCAGGTGTCCCGTCTCGAGGTTCCGTTGAGAGAGCACACCGCCTATGGCGTCCCTAGAAGCATCTGCCTCTACTATGAAAGGTTGCTCGGTGTCGGGGTGCACCAGAACAGGGGCCACGGTAAACCGTCTCTTTAGTTCCTGGAAGGCGTCGTCTGCTTTTTGGTCCCAACCAAACCGAACCCCTTTGCGTAGCAGGCGCGTGATGGGAGCTACCATCTCGGAGAAACCGGTGATAAAACGGTAATAGTTGGAAAACCCGAGGAACCGTTGGACGCCTTTCACAGACTCCGGTGTAGGCCAGGACAGGATGGCTTCCACTTTTTTGTTGTCCATTTGGATGCCTGCCGGTGTGATGATGTGCCCCAGGAACTCCACGGATGTGACGTGAAACAAGCTCTTTTCCAACTTCACGTACAGTCTGTGTTTCTCCAATTGCTGCAGGACGGAACGTACGTGATGGACGTGTTCTCCGGGGGTCTGAGAGTAAATCAGGATGTCGTCGATGTAGACGATACAAAAGACATCGATGTAGTCTCTCAACACTTCATCGATGAAGAACTGGAATGCGGCGGGTGCGTTGCAGAGTCCGAAAGGCATGACCTGGTATTCGAACAGGCCGAACTTTGTCCGGAAGGCGGTTTTCCATTGGTCACCCTTCCGGACTCTGACTAGGTGGTAAGCACCCGGCAGATCCAGTTTAGTGTATATGGTGGCGTTCTTGACCTGGTCCAGGAGATTGGTTATTAATGGCAGCGGGTACCGGTTTTTTACAGTGATGGCGTTCATAGCACGAAAGTCTATACAGGTCCTCAGATCCCCTTCCTTCTTCGACACGAAGAAAAGAGGAGAGGAAACCGGTGATCTGGAATGACGTATAACCCGTTGTTCAGGTATTCGTCCAGATATTCGTCCAGATAAGAGCGGAGGTGGATGTTCTCCTTTTCCGTGAGCGAGTAAATCCTGCTGCAAGGCAACGTAGAGCCGGGAATCAGGTCTATGCGGCAGTCGAATGATCGGTGGGGTGGCAGAGTGTTGGCTCCCTTCTTATCGAACACTACTGCTAGGTCCAGATATTCTTTCGGTATGGTTCCTTGGGTAACGGTTCCCATGCCCACTACGGGCAACGAGTGTGCCTGTACAAAACGAGGACCTGACAGGTCGATCTTAGCGTAACAGGTGCTGCTGCAGTACTCCGATTCCAGGTGGACGGTTCTGGTCACCCAATCGATGCGGGGATTGTGCTTCACCAACCACGGCAAGCCCAAGATCACCTTAAACTGTGGGGCGTCTATGACGTCAAAACTAACCGATTCGGAATGGTTGTTCGAGAAGGACATCGTTAAGGTCTCTGTTCGGTGTCGGATGGGTCCGGAAGTAAGGTCCGTTCCATCAACAGCCTTGACGGGTTCGGGTTGGGCCTTCGTCACTGTATCAATGCCCAAGGTGCGGGAAAATGCTGTATCGATGAAGCAGCCTGTCGCCCCGGAATCCAACATGGCGGTCACCACCCAGGTTCTGCCCGCCAGATTCCGTAAGGACACGGCCATGCCGACGTGATGACTACCGTCGTATACCACAGGGATCGCAGATGTACAAGACGAAGAACCCAGAGGACGGACCCCTGTGTCTACTGGGTTGTCTCGTTTCCCGTCTTGTCACCCTTGCTGATGGGTAACGCGTACGGCCTTCTGCCTCGTGGTTTGGAGGGCTTAACAGGGCATTCCCTCACAAAGTGTCCGCTTTTTCCGCAATAAAGGCACTGGTTCTGCTTCCTCCTTTTCTCCCGTTCTTGACTGGTCAAGGGTCCTCTTATGCCTCCAATCTGCATGGGCTCGGAAGCTTCTCCCAGGGGAGTGGAATCCTCTTTGGCTTTTTCGACGCCCTTGTCCCCGATAGGCAGGAGACGGTTGTCGTTGCTTTTTCCTCTATCGGTCTTTCTTTCTTGTAGACGGAAATTCATTTTCACCACCATGTCGATAAAAGGGCCTATTGCTTCGGGCGGATCAGGATACTGTGAGATAAGGTCCTTCAGGTCATCCCGTAACCCCCGGTAGAACACCGATACCTTCTTATCCTCTGGCCAGTGGGCCTCGATGACAAGCCTGTTAAACATGGTGATATAATGGAGCAAGTCCTGGTTACCTTGTTTGAGTCCGAGCAACTCGTTGTCTGCGGCCTGCACAAAGGTGTGGCGAGCGAACATACGCCTCATGGTTTCCTTAAACGTTGGCAGGTGGTTCAGCATAGGATCGTCGTTCTCTACCAAGGATATTGACCACTGAGCAGCATCCCCGCCCATGTATGAAAGTATATAGGCGACCTTGGAAGCATCATCGGGAAAGGCCGCGATCCTAGCCATGAAATGCAGCTGACATTGATGGATGAATATTCCGTACTTGGTACTATCACCGTAGAAGCGTTCAGGTGGTGCCAACTGCACAGGATGGGGAGTGACCACCTGGATGGCTGTGTCCTGGTTGGTGGCGGCGGAGGACCCCCCAAAGGTGAACGTTGGTTGTCTTAACAGGCCGTCATGTCTAACTCTGGGGCTGGGAGTGGTACCCCACGGATTAGTGACCCCAGACGCCATTTGACCCTGGAGGGCCGTTATGTCTTGGCGTAAGGCGAGGTTCTCTGTTTGCATGGCAGCCAGCATGACTGCGATATCTTGCAGAGTAACCTCCGGGTCGTCCATGTCGTCTGGGCGGAATGGTTATCGTGGGCTTTGGATTCTGTCAGGCGCCCCACAAGTCTTACCTTGCTTGTGACGCGATTCCGCAGAGACGACAGGAGCACCCGTCCCTGTACCCACCTGACCCTCGTGGAAGACAACAACCCAGCAGGGATCAGATGGACGCAGGGATGGGAGCCAGGGTGTAGGGTGAAAGGTAGGCGTGGAGCTGGTGGGGCGTCCCGGTGTCAGCTGGAAACCAAGGAAGAGAGATCAGAGATCTACGTAAACCCGAACAACAACCACCCCCTACATACACACACAGGACTTGTCACCCCTCGAGGACTCACCAATGTTCCCGGGAAGAAGGGCCTCCGAATGATAACAGCTCCGGAAGTTAAGAACGAAAATAATGCGCTCCTGCGCGTTACCAATAAGTACCAACTAAAGAAAGCGCTCCTGCGTGTTTCACCCAAGCTAAAACAAAAGAAAGCGCTCCTGCGCGTGTAGTAGGATGCTGGACATAGTCATGCAGCCTGTGGCATCCCTGGTAAGGAAACCAGGAGTATAGGTGTAGTTGTTCCCTTAGCGCTCCTGCGCGTGGGAAATCCGAAACACAAAAACCCCAAAAACACAATCCTAGTCCTTTAACCACCCTCAAGGCGCTCCTGCGCATCAAGGGTTAAAACTAACAAACGGGCACAGTCCTGGAACCTCCAGGTGAGGAAACAAACAAGCGCTCCTGAATGGAGCAGTCTTTGAGGCAAGGAAGCACTCCAGCGCGATCAGGAGGTTTTCCTACGGTGGCTGTCGTGAGGGCTCAGCAGCGCTCCAGCGCGGCTCGCCAGACAGCTGAGCAGCGCACCAGCGCGGCTCGTCAGGCAGGACTCGGCAACAGGTACTGGAATCCAAAGCACCAAGCCGGCGGGAAACGCGATGGTTAAGCGCTTCCCCCGGAAGTGCCTTGGTGCTCTGTTGCCCGGGACTAGACCGCGTCCTCGACTTCCGGCCGGAAGTGAGTATTCGGCCTCCCGTGTGTGTGCATGCGGGAATGGCCGGTAGCGGCTATGCCGCGCACCGTGACACAATCCCACTAATACCACTAGTAGTACGCAAGCTCAGACAACGGTCTCTCAAACTGATCCTGGTAGCTCCCACATGGGCACGCCAACCGTGGTTCATCACACTGCTGGAACTCTCTAGTTCCACACCAAAAACTGTCTGACACCATCCATGCTAACGCAAAACCATGGAGACATCAGGCATCCAGATCAAAGTCAACTGAATCTGGCGATCTGGCTCCTGAAGTCTTAGAGTATGGTTACCTTAACCTGCCACCAGACTGTATGAATATCATTAAAGAAGCTAGAGGACCTACAACTAGAGCTTGCTATGCTGCTAAATGGAAGAGATTTGCCATGTACTGCACTAATAATCAAATTGATCCTTTAGATGCTTCCATCCAAAATATTAACTGTTACCTTCTCCATTTACAAAGATGTAATCTAGCATATTCATCTATACATTTACATCTTGCAGCCATTGCTGTATATCTACAAAACAGACAACAAATGTTGTTATTTAGAGTACCTGCAATCAAAGCTTTTATGGAAGGAATAAAAAGAATCATTCCTCCGAGGTTACCACCCTCTTCGATGTGGAACCTAAACATTGTTCTTACCAGGCTCATAGGGCCCCCTTTTGAACCTTTACATAAGTGTGAACTGCAATTTCTCACATTGAAAACCGCTTTCCTTATTGCTATTACCTCTCTTAGAAGAGTTAGTGAGATTCAAGCTTTCACTATAGAAGAACAATTTTTACAATTACACCGTAACAAGGTGGTTCTACGGACTAATCCTAAATTCCTTCCTAAAGTAATTATTCCTTTTCATCTAAACCAATCAGTAGAGTTACCAGTGTTTTTTCAAAACCCAGACTCTGTAGCAGAGAGAGCTCTACACACACTAGATGTAAAAAGAGCTCTTCTCTATTACATTGATAAGACCAAATCCTTTTGCAAAGCAACTACTTGTAGCTTTCTCTCCACCACATAAAGGCAACCCCATTTCAAAAGCAGGAATTGCAAGGTGGATTGTTAAATGTATACAAATATGCTATCACAAGGCAAAACACACATTAACAGTTCCTCCTAGAGCGCACTCCACACGCAAACTAGGAGCCTCCATTGCTTTCTTAGGGAACATTCCCCTAGAAGACATCTGCAAAGCAGCAACATGGTCTACAACACACACCTTCACTAAACACTATTGTGTTGATGTGCAAGCTAAGCAGCAAGCTGCAGTAGGCCAAGCTGTCCTCCAAACTCTCTTTCAAACTACTGCAACGGATACAGGTGACCACAGCTAGGAGAGACACTGCTGCACAATCAATGCAAAGTGTAGGATCTGCAGCTCATATGCCTCGAACGGAAAATGCTACTTACCAATATGCATCTGTTCTTGGCACGTAGAGCTGCAGATTCCTACACGCCTTCCCGGGACCTAAATCTGTTCCAGTTCTTATCTTCATTAGATATACACGCATGGACATCACTTCTTTATATCTACTAACTTCATCATTTCCCATCATGACTAAAAACAATCTAAGGATGGAGTCGATGCCCATGCGCACTATCGTCCAAGGGAGGAGTCACCTATCTCGTGACTACAAAGACTTCTTCCAAGACGACGACAACATGCAATCATCCGAGCCCAACACCAAGTGGCGATCTAATGCAAAGTGTTGAAATCTGCAGCTCTACATGCCACGAACAGATGCATACTGGTAAGTAGCATTTTCCTTTTTTTTCAGTGAATTTCTATGTTTTTTTTAAACATGAATTGATATATAAAAAACGTACGTTAATACAATCCCCCAACCCCGCTGTGGGTGAGGTTCTTTTTTTACCCCTCTGGTTTCGAATCTGCAGATCCACAAATCGCGCCCCCCCCCTTCCAAAACTGGGCTTTGTTTTTATCCGTAAGGGGTCCTCGGAGATCGCTCCATGTGTCCTATGGGGTCAGAACTTTCCTTTTAGGTAGCTGCCAGCCAATCGTGGTCTTGCTTTTTACCCAAGATCTAGCTTTCTGCCAAATTTGGTGTCATTCCATTCAACAGTTTGGACTGTAGCTGTGGCTAAAAGCGGGAAAATCCGTATATACATCACATGGGGAAAAAGCATTTTGAAACCCCGCCCCCTCCTTTTGCTGTGCCCCTGCTTGTCGAATCCCCCAAAAGCTTCCTAGACAGCAGCTGAGCTAACATGCGTACTAGTTTTGAAAATAACAAGAAGATTCTCAAACTGCGTGCCAAAGTTATCAGCAAAACAAAAACGCTTTGTCTATAGGAAAAGTTGGCCCTAACTATAACTGCCTACAGGATATGTATATTTTGTTTTTCTGCTTATATTTACCATTGCAGTTTCTTAATTTCTTACATATTGCTTACATCTTGGTACAACATGCAGAATATTTCTCCGCCACCTCTTTCCTACCTACTGGGGAACCAAATCTTCCATGGTCTAAGTAGAAAAGTTTTTATTTTGTGGCAGTATGTGGTTCAGACTTTTATGAGAAAAAAGACCCCACACTTAGGGGCAGCGGAACAAAAAACATTTGAGATTTTGCCAGGTTAAAAAGATAATGAAGGTGCAGCTCAATCTTTGAATGAATTTGATATTTCCTTAACTAACCAGTATGATCTTTTTTGCCATGTTTCTACTATTCTCCAACTTCTATCTTTTTGGGAGTAGGTAGCAAACACTCACCAAGTTCGCTTGTGCATGTAATTTTGAAGATGATATAGAAGAGAGAATAAGAGATTTGTTTATGCTACAGTGCAGCAGTAATGAAAAAAGAGAGGAACTGTGTTTAAAGTATAATCCCAAACTTAATTAAGTTCTGGTTATTGCCAAGCATGTAGAACATTCTATTGCATGAAATAAATATAGACCTACCTTTTCGTCTATTCAGGCCATTGCTACTTAGCGGAAGAAGCCTATTACTATAGCTCCAAACATAAGAGTTTCTGCTGCCGATGCAGCACCCAACATCACTTCGCCAATTTCAAAGATTGCCCTCCATTAAAAGTCATATGAAAATACTGTGTGGAGGAGGGAGGGGGACATTTTGCTAAATGTTGTAAAAAACGGTTTCTGTATAAAAGAGAAAGTATTTGAGGTGTCATCTGAAACATTTTATTCTTCAAATAATTACTGCAATTGTGTTTAGACAACTTTGTGATTGTTACTTTTTAACGTATCCTGCATAGTAACCGGCAGTGGTAACGCATTGACTTGCATTCAGTGCAAACCCATTTAAGCCAAATTACGAAGCCCTGATGTGATGTTTGTTTCCCTACACAAGAAATACCGGGACCGAGACCGGGAGATCTTCATTGAAAGTCAGCAAATCTACAGTACTGAACAAGGCATGGCCCCCTAACTAGGACTCATACCTTATTTCAATCAATCGTACGCTCTGAGTAGTATTTGTTGTTGAATGTCAAAGAGTGAGCCTTAATTTTTGGGGTGAGCGGGGATGTTCCTATAGAGCTGAATTGACATTTCCACCAATGGCTTGTAGAGGTTTAATGCACGGTCTGATTTCTTGTTTTACAGGCATTTTTCACACTAGGACGAGACATAATGACGAAGCTCAATAGAAAAATGGTTAGTAGTTTCATTATACAAATATTATTTTAAGATATGAATGTTCTACTTGGAGAGAATGTGGGATAGCGGTTTGCTGATTTAGAGTTGGGCGCTTCCGTCATTATGCAATGAGCTCTAACATATTTAGCCTTCACAAGATTGACTTTCATGTGAGACTTTCATGCTTGGCAAGTACTATTGATTAGACCCATTTACGTTATTCACCAGCCAAATGCAGTTGAATTGGTGTGTATCATTCAGAATGAGAGGACTGGGTTTTTTTTTGTGGCATCCATGTGTATGAATAAAAGAAGGAAGGACGGAAAGAAGGTGAGTGTTACTGCATGGTAAGAATACACAAGAATAATTGGTTTCTAACTCTGGGAACTGAGGTAAAATTAGCTTATTTGGGAAACTAAAGGCATTGTGTGGTAACGGACTATTTTGATAAAGTGAGACAAATAGCATACTTGGATAGTTGGCACCTGGATATCCTAGCAAATGTTCCTCTGTTGGGCATGTTGCTTTGCGGTGGAGAGATCACCCCCCAGAAGGATGTATCCCTGTGATGTTGTGAACTCCTACGTCTGACTCCGCTTTGAAAACGTTAGATTAGCCTATCTTTTTCTTGTCACGGTGTCATTTCATCTAAGCAATAATTTGTTATAAAATCAGGTGACACAAGTCTGCCACAAACTACTCAGTATCTACATTTAAAGGTATAACAGCAGACTTCTAATATGAAAATAAGGCAACTCAGACTACACATTTATGTTGCTATTTTAGACCGGTTGCATCTCTTATTTGGGAAATCCCAACTAGATTTTGCAATGCAGGCTCAAAGTCCGTGATTAATATCCTATATAAACCCCTTGAATAAAGCATTGATTTGGAGGGGTCTACACACCAGGTTATCACGACTGATCCTGTCAGACTGCCGGAGCATCCACTTTTATGACTAGAGTCAAATCCAGTGATGAAGAGCTGAGCCCAGCCATCATGTACTTTCCTTCTGAAGGAGCACTCTTTCCTGGCTGAAGTCTACTGAACACAGCTAGTCTACGATGAACATGTATGCAGTACACAGGGTCCCAAGAAACTCTAAAGGCAAGTTAGCTATTCCATGCTCTCATATTGTAGCTCATAAAAGTACCTTTAGGGTGGTAGGCTGCCAGGAGCATTCTAAAAACATGTTAGAACTGTTCATAATATTCTCGATGCTCGCAACATTCACAATTCCTGTTTTAATTGTATTCGCTGCAGTTATTATTCATGCACTAAGCAACAAAATGAAACTGTACAATTAAACATTTACCTAGTGCTTAGGTTTGAATTACCACAGCGTCTCTGAATCCTCGGAGACTGTTGAAACCCAGAAAGCACAAGCACCATGCCGGCAGGAGTGTTCAGTGGGTTGTGTAAGGCTGCAATGACCTGGACTTCCCTGCACCGTGATGGTGCACTAAATTTGCACCTGTGGGTTGGGAATCTAAACCCTGTAGGCTTGGGCTGCAACCCCCAGGATACACAACAATGGGGCACCATGATCATGGCTACTCCTACCTGCCTATATAAATGCCCAATCTAGCACCCTTGGGTGTTCCCTGCCAGTTTTCATGACTTATTTTGGGGTTTAGGTGCTTGCTCGAATTGCATCTATCTTCCACAGGGGCCACTTTGTGGGTCCTTTTCTATCTTTCTTATGGTAGGATCTCTAATAACATTCACAAGATGTGCTCTTTGTGGGATAGAAATACTTCTCCAGTATTAGGGGTGTCGTTCACAGATTCACATGCCTGAATCATTCCCTGCCGTCGGAGTGGGAGTCCCACGTTACATAAAATAGCAATAATATGCCATAATATCATAGTAAAAAAACAGTAATTCCCAACCAGGAAGTAAAGTAGCCCAAGCTACAGGAGAAAAAACGTCCACACTCATGACTATCCTGGTCATTTTGTATAGACCAAACTGCAGATAATCAGGCGACAGCACCCACCAGAAGGTTCTGCCCAGAGGCTCAGGTTCTCAGATTTTCTACCGCACGTCGTCTGAAGGGAGTCTCCCTGAACTCTGCTCAGTACTTCTCTATTTTCCTTCTGGAATCTAGTATTTTGAAGATGTCTTCCTAGAAATCTTTATTCAGGCCTTGTGACTCTTGTGGAAAGCTCCGGATTTTTAAAGAAGACCCCCACAAGAAATGCATCTACTGCCTGTATCCTGAACATCAGGTGAAGATCTGTAGGACCTTCCCTCAGAAGACCCTCAAGGACAGAGAGGGCCGCTTGCTTTTGTGGTTACAAAAGCTCAAGGATTTGGATTATCCTGCGTCTGAGGTAGGCAGTATCGCCTCTGGGTCTACTTCAGCCTCTAGGAAGAGAGTTGTTGATGAGGTTTTAACCTCTCCTGGGGCTAAGGTTGCTAGGAAGCACCTTCCTGTCAGGGGTTCTGAGAGGCTTTCCTCTTCTAAGGTTACTCCCCCTGTTAAGGAGAAAAGTGGTTCTTCCACGCCCCCGAGAAAATCCTCTAAGAAGTTACCTCATACATCTGAGAAGACTGTACCTCAGAAACCGACCCTGTCGTCGACGACGCCTTCGTCGACTAAGATCTCCGTCGACGCTACGTCTATGGTAATTTTTTCCTCTCCTAAGCCTGGGATGATCATGTCGACGGCGCCTTCTTCGCCGACGATGGTCTATGTCACTGTTAGACCTATCTCCCCGATCTGCCATCGTCGGCGCCTCGTCGACGGCTAAACTAAAGAAGACTCCGTCGACGACACCGTCGACGCCTGCTCTCCCGCCGACGAAGAAGCCACCGTCGACTGGATCGTCGACGACAACCACACCATCGACCACCACACTGTCGACGAAGACCCCATCGTCGACGAGGGAGTCAACGAAGACGTCGAGTAAGACGTCGACGAAGACCGCATCGCCGACGAAGTTACCATCGTCGACGAAGACACCACCGTCGACTGAGCCATTATTGTCGACAACGACAAATGTACCGTCGACGACGACCGCTTTGTCATCTACCATCAAATCCAAGTCGACGAGTCCTTTGCTAGATCCCCCGTCGACGCCACAGCTATCTTCTTGTACCACTTTACAGGTGTGGTCGCAGTCTACGGCTTGTCTGTCAACGCCAAAACCGTCTTTGCTTCAGAGACGTGGTTCAGCCTTGGAACCTTTATCTCCTCTACATATTTCACCACAGAAAATAACTCTGCAGGTTCCAGACAAACTGCTGGATTCTGAGGACAGTGATGAGGATTCTCCTATTGAGGAGACATTTGGAACGGCGACAAGTCCTTATGAACTAAATATAAAGTATCAAGAGGACGACCAAGAAGATCAACATCCGTCTGAGCAAATGACATCAACTGTGCCAAATGTCCCTTCAGCTCAGGTGCCTATTGCATTACTTACCAACCTTCAATGCATGCTTGACGACTATTACAGGCGTTTTCCGCAATCAGAATCAACAGGCTCTATACCTCCTACACCGTTGGTTGTGACACCTTTGCCTGACCCCAGACCTTCAAAATCTCCTCCACCTGCATCATCCAATGTAATGGACAATCAGCATTCTTCAGATGAAGAAGAAAGAGAGGAAGGAGAAGTCGATAACGAATCAGTATTGTCGGAGTGGGATGATTACCAAGTTCAAACTCCTTCTCCTTCACCACCGGCTACTTCAGATTCTCCTCCAATGGACATAGGTGGATTCCACCTGTTAATGGAGAGGCCCACAAAACACTTCCACATTCATATGGAGCATACAGAACAGGAATGCTTTTTATGATTTTAAAGATCAGCCAAGAAAGCAAGCGAGGTCTATCCCTATTATAGATTTCATCTGGAAGGAGAGAATTAAAGTCATGGCTCACCCGGCTACCATTCCTCCGGTCCTGCCAAGGATTGATAAAAAGTATAAAGCTCCGGATAAGTCCCCTGCTTGCCTTATAGGACAACCAAAACTAGATTCAGTAATTGTGCAAGCTGCACAAAAGAGATCTAGGAACCTTTCATCTCCAATCGCAGCTCCACCTGATCGAGACGGCAGGTGCCTGGATGCCATTGGCAAGCGTGTCTCTACAATGGCAGCTACCACAGTCCGTGCTTCTAACTCATTGGCCATCCTGGGCAGGTATGACCGGCAGATATGGTCAGACATCTCGCCATACATAGACCAGCTTCCAGAACCTGCTAAGACTGAAGCACAAAAGATACTGCAGGAAGGTGAAAGAATCTCGGCTGAGTTGATTGATTGTGCCGTTGATGTGGCCTCAACGGGCTTCAGGCAATTGGCAGGTGCTGCTGTCCTGCGTAGGCAAGGTTGGCTGTGCTCCACTTCGTTCCGTCAGGAAGTGCAGGCGAAGGTATTGGATATACCTTATGACGGAGAGTTTCTGTTTAGTCCGCAAGAGGAAGAAGCCCTGCAGACAATAAAAAAGGATACAGAAACAGCTAAATCCTTGGGCACCCTGCAATTTCGTAAGCCGCCCTTTTGAGAAGCGAGAGGACACGGGTCGTTCTCTAATCGAGGCGGATATTCACAGCAGTCCTCCTACAGACAGGGAAACCAACGCTATCAAACACAGCATTATCAATCCTTTGGTCAACGAGGTAATATTCCCGGAACAAAAGGAGACCTGCCTACTGCAGAAAGGATAAACGACAATGAGCCTTATCACCTGCCACCGCTTCTGTCCCAATCCCACACAAAAATTGGAGGACAAATATCAAAATTTTACTCAAAGTGGTCATCGATAACATCGGACAGGTGAGTCCTGGACATTGTGGCCAAGGGCCATGCCCTCGAATTCGAACAGTTCCCATCGAATGTTCCACCACAAGGTCCACCTCCAGCTCATCTAAAGGAGCGGTTTACCCAAATCAATTTGATGCTAAAGAAAGGAGCAATCAAGAAGGTACCTCAAACGATGAGGGGAACAGGATTCTACTCCAGATTTTGTCTAATAAAGAAGTCTGGAGAATGGCGTCCAATTCTGGATCTCCGATCCCTAAACAAATACCTGAAAAAACTAACGTTCAGAATGTTATCACTACAGGAAATACTGCATCTCCTGTCGCCTGGAGACTACATGACCACCTTGGATCTCCAAGATGCGTATTTCCACATCCCCATCTTACCTCGGCACAGAAGGTTCCTGCGATTCAGAGTGGCTGGCAGGGATTATCAATTCAAGGACCTTCCCTTTGGACTGCGCCTGGCACCCAGAGTTTTTACAAATGTCCTGGCTCCAGTGGCAGCACACCTCCGGCTGGAGGGAATACAAATATTTCCATATTTAAACGACTGCCTTATCAATTTGTTTTAGAGCAGACAAAGGTCCTAGGCTTTAGTGAATACAACAACAAATGATAGACACAGACTTTAAAGTAAAGGCTATGTATCTTCTCTCCAATGTCCAGCCGGACAAGGAGATTTTTATTCCCAAGATTTAGTGAATATATACAAAATTTGGGGAGTGGAACAAGCCACAATTAACTGGGCACAAGCCTGTACCGAGTCAGGGGAAGAGGAGAGACAATACATGGGGGGAAAAGAGGATAGAATAGCAGGCAAACAAAGTGGACAAAAACGGTGGCTTATAGTACAGTGAAATTTTTCATAAGCTCAAAACCGACAGTAACTGCAACACGTATTACAAGATTGAAAAGGGAAGCAGAACTGCACAAACTGTCGACGTTACGTTTGGATCCCTGTCTCCAAAAATTAAATTGGGATCATCTTCAGGACTACAGTAAACATTTTGCCTGAGTATATTTTAAAACAAGCCTGTGATATTAAACATAGGAGGATAAAGAGGGAGGGAAAAAGAGACAAATTATCTCAGAGGGAAATGTTCATAATTACAACATGTCATTTGCAAAACTCTAATGTGCTGCTTATTAAACATTAAAAGGTGCAGCGGACGTAGTGTAGACAGTCACAAAAGGGCACGGTTGGCGATGTGCTCATTTTTTGTGGTGCTTCGTGGTGCACGGCTCACGTGCAGTGAAAACTGTTGGGGCGAGTGAGAAAGTGGTAACGCTTGCGATAATTGCGGTGCCACTAACGTGGTGACAGTGCAAAGTTGAGAAAATGCATGCGGAGGGGTGACTAGTGAAACTAGCGAACCGTGCTTTGGGGCAGCGTGGTTATGGGTGAAGGCTCTGCACGCTGTAGAAAGGGGTGCATTGTGGTCGGATTCTATGCGACCGATTGGTGCGAGAAAACCGTGTCAGAGGGGGCCGAACGAAATAGCAAACTGACCGATGCACTTAATGGATGTGCATTCTCGGCGTAGAGAGACCAGGCGGGTGGCTGCAACCGTCTATCTAAAAAGGAGTAATTGATTGCATTTAAAGAGATAAACTTCCCATAACTCGGGTATGTACTTAATAAGGAGATTGGTATACCTGAGGCGCCTACCTGGTGAATGAGGGCAGCCTCCCGGTGCTTCGGTGATATTAAATATCAGTTCAGGCACTCGCAAGTGATCTGTGGAGAGTTAAGGGCGTAAATCAGCTGATGAACAATTGAGTCATACAGGCCGCGCTGGGCATGAGATTACCTTGTCCGTGTGGGCAGTGGCGTTCTTGGAGAATTGGCGTTGCGTGAGCCCGCACAATGGGGAGAACGTTGCTGTAATAAAGGAATCAAATGGTTGCATGCTCCGTTGGCCAAAGGGGTCAGGTAGCAGGCGGGGTGGGGAAGTAGCGGTACCAGCGCACGCGGGGACTTACCGTGATAGGAGCGCCGGCGGGCAGCAATTGGGTCCCGTCTGATGTGCCGGATGGCGGATCTGTGAAGCTAAGGACGTCCGGTCTGTTATTTAACAGCTCTCGGGTAGTGAAAAGTGCAGATGGACTATTGGGTGACTCGGGAGTGAAAGGCGACCGCCATCTTGTAGTGGTGAATTACCGCGAAGTGAGGAGTGAGGTGAAGGTTCTCACTACTTGGACACATTTAAAACAAGACATTTTTACATAATGCAATTTGGCTTATAAAAATGCAGTTGAAAAGCAATTGAAAAGATGCAGTTGAGAAAAACAGTTGAAAACAGCAATTGAAAAATCAATAGAGAGAACCATATTTGTGCTACAAGAATGCGCAATGTTGTCAAAATGGCTACACCAATCGGGGGTTTTCAGAGCGTTGGTGTTTAAAGTAAGAAGCCAGAGTATGCCTTTTCATTAGTACAGCAAAGTTCAAGAGTTTCAAGGAGGTTACAATAGTCCAGTCCAATCCTCAGCTCTGTTTAGACCGTCGTGTATAGAATTGAATTGAATAATGGACTTCAATTCCTCCTTGTTCAGTAGCTGGCCAATGTCTCCTCCTCTGGGTGGGAGTTTCAAGATTTTTAGTACTGTCCACTTGATGTCGTTTTCTGAATGTTTTGATGGTGTGAAGTGGTCTACCAGGGGCGCATTTGTGAGTGAAACATTTTCCTTCTATTGTAGAATTACAGTTATTACACCCACCACATTTGGCGTGACCTACAATGGGGGACAGACATTGTAGGTCACGCCAAATGTGGTGGGTGTAATAACTGTAATTTTACAAAAGAAGGAAAAAGTTTCACTCTAAATAACATTACTGTGCATAGCAATTCCTTCTCAAACTGTAATACATCGAATGTTGTATACCTGATTCTATGCCCCTGCCAAAAGGCTTACATAGGACAAACCACCCAGAAAGTGAAGATCCGCATTGGACAGCACCGAAGCAGAATACGCTGTGGAACCCCAAATGCGCCTCTGGTAGACCACTTCACAGCATCAAAACATTCAGAAAACGACATCAAGTGGACAGTACTAAAAGTCTTGAAACTCCCACCCAGAGGAGGAGACATTGGCCAGCTACTGAACAAGGAGGAATTGAAGTCCATTATTCAATTCAATTCTATACACGACGGTCTAAACAGAGCTGAGGATTGGACTGGACTATTGTAACCTCCTTGAAACTCTTGAACTTTGCTGTACTAATGAAAAGGCATACTCTGGCTTCTTACTTTAAACACCAACGCTCTGAAAACCCCCGATTGGTGTAGCCATTTTGACAACATTGCGCATTCTTGTAGCACAAATATGGTTCTCTCTATTGATTTTTCAATTGCTGTTTTCAACTGTTTTTCTCAACTGCATCTTTTCAATTGCTTTTCAACTGCATTTTTATAAGCCAAATTGCATTATGTAAAAATGTCTTGTTTTAAATGTGTCCAAGTAGTGAGAACCTTCACCTCACTCCTCACTTCGCGGTAATTCACCACTACAAGATGGCGGTCGCCTTTCACTCCCGAGTCACCCAATAGTCCATCTGCACTTTTCACTACCCGAGAGCTGTTGATTAACAGACCGGGCGTCCTTAGCTTCACAGATCCGCCATCCGGCACATCAGACGGGACCCAATTGTTGCCCGCCGGCACTCCTATCACGGTAAGTCCCCGCGTGCGCTGGTACCGCTACTTCCCCACCCCGCCTGCTACCTGACCCCTTTGGCCAACGGAGCATGCAACCATTTGATTCCTTTATTACAGGAACGTTCTCCCCATTGTGCGGGCTCACGCAACGCCAATTCTCCAAGAACGCCACTGCCCACACGGACAAGGTAATCTCATGCCCAGCGCGGCCTGCATGACTCAATTGTTCATCAGCTGATTTACGCCCTTAACGTTCCACAGATCACTTGCGAGTGCCTGAACTGATATTTAATATCACCGAAGCACCGGGAGGCTGCCCTCATTCACCAGCTAGGCGCCTCGGGTATACCAATCTCCTTATTAAGTACATACCAGAGTTATGGGAAGTTTATCTCTTTAAATGCAACCAATTACTCCTTTTTAGATGGACGGTTGCAGCCACCCGCCTGGTCTCTCTACGCCGAGAATGCACATCCATTAAGTGCATCGGTCAGTTTGCTATTTCGTTCGGCCCCCTCTGACACGGTTTTCTCGCACCAATCGGTCGCATAGAATCCCACCACAATGCACCCCTTTCTACAGCGTGCAGAGCCTTCACCCATAACCACGCTACCCCAAAGCACGGTTCGCCAGTTTCACTAGTCACCCCTCCGCATGCATTTTCTCAACTTTGCACTGTCACCACGTTAGTGGCACCGCAATTATCGCAAGCGTTACCACTTTCTCACTCGCCCCAACAGTTTTCACTGCACGTGAGCCGTGCACCACGAAGCACCACAAAAAATGAGCACATAGCCAACCGTGCCCTTTTGTGACTGTCTGCACTACGTCCGCTGCACCTTTTAATGTTTAATAAGCAGCACATTAGAGTTTTGCAAATGACATGTTGTAATTATAAACATTTCCCTCTGAGATAATTTGTCTCTTTTTCCCTCCCTCTTTATCCTCCTATGTTTAATATCACAGGCTTGTTTTAAAATATACTCAGGCAAAATGTTTACTGTAGTCCTGAAGATGATCCCAATTTAATTTTTGGAGACAGGGATCGAAACGTAACGTCGACAGTTTGTGCAGTTCTGCTTCCCTTTTCAATCTTGTAATACGTGTTGCAGTTACTGTCGGTTTTGAGTTTATGAAAAATTTCACTGTACTATAAGCCACCGTTTTTGTCCACTTTGTTTGCCTGCTATTCTACCCTCTTTTCCCCCATGTATTGTCTCTCCTCTTCCCCTGACTCGGTACAGGCTTGTGCCCAGTTAATTGTGGCTTGTTCCACTCCCCAAATTTTGTATATATTTACTAAATCTTGGGAATAAAAATCTCCTTGTCCGGCTGGACATTGGAGAGAAGATACATAGCCTTTACTTTAAAGTCTGTGTCTATCATTTGTTGTTGTATTCACTAAAGCCTAGGACCTTTGTCTGCTCTAAAACATATAAACTACCCGAGGTCCCTCGCTACCTTTACGGGTCCCCTTGTTTTGTATACTAATGACTGCCTTATCAAGGCCAGTTCGTATGCAGACACAAACAACCATCTACAACAGTGCCTAGATCTATTTCAATCTCTGGGTCTCTCCATCAATGTCAGCAAGTCCCAGTTGATACCGTCACGAAGACTAGCTTTTTTGGGGGCGACCCTAGACACCCAGCTGCTCCAAGCCTTTGTGTCGGACGAAAGACAAGTCTGAATACGGGACATGGCTCGTAATCTTCTTTCAAAAAAGTCAGTTTCAGTCTGACGGTTCAAGTCCTTTCGGGGGTTGGTATCGTCTTGCATTCCGTTGATACCGAATTGCCGTCTCAGAATGAGGCCTCTGCAAGAAGAACTCCGCTTACAATGGCTGCAGTTTCGGGTTCATTCGAGGACCTAATCCAGATCACCCCTCGCATGCGGGGTTCCCTTCTCTGGTGAATGCAAAGAAGGAATCTACAACAGGGCTGCGCGTTCCTTCAGGACGCACCAAGCTTTACGATTACCACGGACGCATCCCTCGAAGGCTGGGGAGCTCCTCTTCAGGGCCTGACAGTCAGCGGCAAATGGAGCCCTCAGCAGAAACGTTGGCACATCAATCTGTTGGAGCTGAGAGCCATCTTCCTTGCCCTCAAATCTTTCCGAGTGATCCTCCAAGGAGCCACTGTATTGGTTCGCACGGACAATACGACAAGCATGCACTATGTCAACAAGCAGGGAGGGACAAGATCGGCTCTCTTGTCTCAGGAAGCCCAGGAGCTATGGGCATGGGCAATACGGCACAGAATCAATCTTCTAGCGGTTCATGTACAGGGAACAGAGAACGTTCTTGCGGACACGCTCAGCAGGACAACAGTGTCCACTCACGAATGGGAGCTTCATCAGCAGACGGTGGATCAGATATTTCTGCAGTGGGGTCATCCGGATCTAGACCTCTTAGCAACCAAAAAGAACAGCAAATGCCGATACTTTGCAAGTTGGCACCCCCAGAAAGATTCTCAGGGGAATGCGTTTTTGATCAACTGGTCTCAAATATATGCCTACGCTTTTCCACCGATACCGCTAGTTCCCAGAGTCCGGAGGTAGATGAAGAAGGAACCGTGTCGGCTGATTCTTATTGCCCCCAGGTGACCTCGCCAATATTGGTTCACCGAGCTCCTTCTCCTATCGGAGTGTGAACCAATTCAGTTGCGTCCAACTCCTGACCTGCTCTCCACCCAGGACGGTCAGATTCACTATCCGGACCCGACATCTCTGAAGTTAGCGGCCTGGCGCCTGAGTACCTTGAGTTCGCCCACCTAAAAATTCCTGCAGATTGCAAGGAAGTACTAGCCATTGCAAGAGCACCTGCTACTTTAAAGACGTACAGTCTCAAATGGAAACGTTTTTGCATCTGGTGTCGTTCAGCTGGGATTCATCCTCTTTTGGCTAAACCAGAGCAAATCTTGCCTTATTTCTTACATCTAGCAAAATCGGGATTGTCTCATGCAACCCTAAAGGTTTTCCTGGCAGCGATTTCAAGATACAGACAGGATGGGACCACTTCTCTGTATTCTTCAAGAATTATACAACAATTCTTCAAGGGTCTTTTCAGAATGTTCCCTCTGGTACGTCGTCCACCACCAGCGTGGCATCTTAATGTGGTATTAACGCAGCTCATGCGCCATCCTTTTGAGCCTATCCACAAAGCAGATTTCAAATTCCTTACGTGGAAGGTGTCACTTCTATTGGCTTTGACTTCCTCTAGGAGAGTCAGTGACATACAGGCTTTCACAATTCACCATCCTTTCTTACAGTTCACTAATGACTCAGTGGTGCTCCGCACGAATCCAAAATATATACCCACGGTGCCTTTGGACTTTCACCTTAACGAGCCTGTCATCTTAAAGACATTTGAGAGGAGTTGGCCTAACTGCTAAGGCGCTCTATCTCGAAACTGGGGATCTGGGTTCGAGTCTCGGTAACGACGCCAAAACCTCCTGTGATTCTGGGCAAATCACTTAATCTCCCCGTGCCTAAAAATGAAAGTGTGTTCTCATGTAAAAAAAACAAAAAAAACGTAACTTGTGCTATGTAAAGCGCTCTGATACCCGATTCGCTTCGGGTCTAGTTCGCGCTATATAAAACTCTACCAAAAATAAATAAATAAAGACATTCTTCCCTAATCCGCAATCTCCTGCAGAAAGGACATTGCATACACTGGACATTAAGAGATGTTTAAAATTCTATTTGCAAAGAACATCTACGCTACGCAAATCTGATCAACTATCACCTATGGGACAATTCGTAAAGGCCAAGCAGTTTCTAAGCAAACAATTGCTAGATGGATCTCTGCAGCTATTGACTTTTGCCATACACAAGCAGGACGACCTTTGCAAGCAGCTCCTAGAGCACACTCTACAAGGGCAATGTCTTCCTCAACTGCTCTTTTCGCTGGAGTCCCTCTCCAGCACATATCTGCAGAGCGGCGACCTGGGCCAGTCAGCATACTTTCACCAAACACTACTGTTTGGATGCAGCCAGCGAGACCGATGCTTCAGTGGGTCAAGCAGTTCTCCGTAATCTTTTCAAATAAGGTGAGCCTCTGTTTCCCACCTCCTCTTACTGCTGTCAGATGCTTGTTATGCTTATTTTATTGTGCACATGCTCAAGTATTCGCATTTTATCATGCTTTAGTGATGATTGGTTATATATATATATTTATATATGCATATGTATTACATAGTTATGTGCATCTCATATTTAGCACCTTATGCTACGAACAGCGTCTTCCAGACACGGATGTGTACTGCTATCTACTCTGATTCAGGCATGTGAATCTATGAAAGACACCCCTAATACTGGAGAAGAACTATAGTTACTTACCTGTAATCTGTGGTTCTCCAGTATTGGTGTCTTTCATAGATACCAATGCAACCCGCCCACCTCCCCTCAGAGGCTCTTAGGCTACATTGGTTTACCATCACTCCTTGCGAGAAAATCTGAGAGCCTGAGCCTCTGGGAAGAACCTTCTGGTGGGTGCTGTCACCTGATTGGCTGCAGTTTGGTCTATACAAAATGACTAGGATAGTCATGAGTGTGGAAGTTTTTTCTCCTGTAGCTTGGGCTACTTTACTTCCTGGTTGGGAATTACTGTTTTTTTACTATGATATTATGGCATATTATTGCTATTTTATGTACCGTGGGACTCCCACTCCGACGACTGGGAATGATTCAGGCATGTGAATCTATGAAAGACACCAATACTGGAGAACCACAGATTACAGGTAAGTAATTATTGTTCATACTCTGAATAAGTGATTTCACGGTTTATCTCAAGGGATTGGAATACCTTACCATGGTCCTTGTCCTATTTAGGCCTTACATCTTTCGAGTAGTGCACTAGGGCATATATTTGAGTTACCAATAAATTACCACTTGGTCCAGCCCGTCCATCCCTGGCCTCTATCCCTTTCTGAGAGACCCAAATATAAGGCAAAACCCAAGGTGATCAAGTGGTATAATAGTGGCCAAAAGTATGTTAATGTAGTGTCCTCTAAAGCTTGCTTGCTCAGTGCAAAGTTGTTTCCTGTTCGTTGAAACGGCGTGCTTAACCTTCTACAGAGTTGATAGAAACCCTGACTCTGAGCAATGAATCATCTTTGTATAAAAAAGTGTATCATCCTATGTTTGTGTTTGATCTTTCATCATAGCTCGGTTATCCATCACAAATGTTCAAAATGATTTGAGCAGGTATGTTTTTCAAGGCAGGTTGCCCCAGCAGCATATGCCCCAGAAAAAAAATAGCTTGTCTAATAAGCATTGCATTTTACAATATAATTGGAATTGCATTCTACAATCTTCTCTAAAGATCTGGTGCCTTTGGTGGCAAACTCCCTATTGCCTGACTTGCAGGACTGACTAACTGGAATCTAAGTAAGGAAACAGAGTGGTCTGATGGCGAAAGTGCTGACCTGGGTCTTAAACTCGGATTTGACACTTGGTCAAAGTAGTATGTGATTCTGGACAAATCTCACCTTTAGAATATTAACAAGATGCCAGACTGGATCCAGGAACTTTCCAGCAGTACCATTGCTTGACGGTAGGTGGCACAGTGCTGTTCCACAACGACATTGTTCTTCTCCTGAAATATGCGGAGCTCCTGCATGCTGACATTGGTTCCTTTTCTTTCTGTGTCACTAAAGGCAGATCCGGAGCTGCCTCATCTCTTTGAGACTCTCACCTCAATATAAAAGTTTGTTTTACAGTGTCCAATTGATTAGGCAATAGGTCTCGCATTTGCAAGAGATTGCTCTATTGGCATTGTAAATGACCATGCATTTTATTTGTGTTTTGAATACCTGCAAGCAGTGCCTAAACAATCATTTTGTACTTATAATCCTTGCTTACGAGAGTCCACGCTGGCAGTAAGAGGCACTGTTATAATACTCTTTGGTTAACCCAGTCATTTCTCATTTTGCCCCCAAATTTCTCTCGAAATTTCTAGTTGAAAGTTAAAGATCTGCTGTGATTCTGTAGATCTCAATATTACAATTGGTCCGCGAGGAAGAGATGAGGTCTGTGAGGTGTGTGACGAGGGACTCTGCAAATGCCTTCATAACTATTTGTGCTTTCCCATAACTGATTAAAGCAGCACCTGAAAAGCACAGAACAAAACACATGCACCCTTTCTGTCTAATTATTATAAATCCAAGCTTCTTCCCCCAATTGTGTCCTGCTGTCCCACCTACCACTCACTCACTCACTCAAAGAGAATATTGAGCCATTGGTAACTGTGAGGAAATGTGTTGTATGATATGGTGTGGTTGGGTGACCTCACCTTGTAATACCTATCCAGTAGGTTTTGTTTGTCAAACCTTCAGTCAACCCTGCGTAGCTGTGACCCTGAGCAGTAAGGCTTACACAAAGTAACAAGTATGAAGCATTTAAAAAGCGCAAAACCACTCAAGAAATAAACAAGAGACAAAAGAAATCTGACACCAATTTATAAAATAGACTGTATTTTTATGTATCTTTAGTCACCACAGCGAAAAAGATCCACCGAAGGGTTCTGGCGATATAGAGTTTACAAGGTATAGTAAATCAAAGCTTTTCACTCGACCACAATCCAGAATCCGCAAATTCAACAAATTTGACACTTAGAAACATATTCACCAAAACGTTGGGCTGGTTGTATTGCGGTCATTAGTTACTGTAGGCAACCAACGCCAGGAGAGAGCCAGTCGGGGAGACCAGCAAGGTCCTTCGAATCATCTACCTCTACAGATGAAGCAGTCTTCAGGCAGTTCCAGGCACTATATCCCCTTTGCAATGGATTCCTATGGGAGTGGTCCTGATGCAAGGGGTGAAGGATCCTGTGGATGCGATGCGGTCAACGGGTTCTTCCTGAGGCCACTCCTCGTTCCACCAAGGGGGTGAGGTGGCCCTGGTCAACGTCCCTCAAAGTCCGCTCAGTTCTGTTAGAAGTCCAGTCCCCACTGGGCTACTTGTTACCTGGTATCATGCTTCCAGCCAAATCCTTCCCTGGGTGATAACTTGGCTTCTGGGTGAACAAGCTACACCCTAACTCTCCTGGGCTCAGTGTACTAGGGTGCATCTTTGAGCGCTGAGTCCAGGTCTCTGGTGCTGCGCAGTGGTAGTTGGCGGCGATCTGAATATTCTGGGCTACCAATTTGCCCTAGCAGGCTTCCCAGCTGTTATGGGCCTCTGCTGTGAACATGAGGTCAGCCAACTGTCCCTTAGAGTCTCTTAGCTTTGGCTGTGCTCCAGAGACGACTTCTCCACGAGCAGGACACAGCAGGCACGGTCCCTCTTCTTTGCTAGCCACCTGGTTCAGTAGGTGCAGTCCACACCGTTGCAGCCTCTTTTTGCCTGTTCCGAGATGCAGTGGTCCTTCTTACAGTCCAGTTGAGATCTATGTTTTGGGTGCCAGGGGTACCCTATTTATGCTTAAAGTGCCCTCAGGATAGATATGGTTAGTAGCCAGTGGGCTACAAGGTTGCCTATCTTCTGATGACCATTTCATGGGAAATGTGTAATCTGGCTATACCAAGATACACCATTCTACCCAATCCTAACATGGCAGAACCCCTCTGTCGGCATCCTGAGCTCCCTAACCCAACCCAGAGGCATAGCTACCAAGGGGCTACATGCCCCCTGGAAAACCGGTATGACAACTGACTTCCCCTTCCCTGACCCTAGTGCCAGGCTGTCTGCCTAAACAATGAAGTAGCCCTTCGCCCAAGAATTAGCCAGTTACCCCTTAAAGGTGTCTTCTCCTTTGAAGCTTATCTTTTGTGCTAACACTTGTGTGGCTTCCTGGGAAAGAGGGCTAACTTCTTTATCCTGTGCTGGCTTCTATTATTACCTTTCCTCTGAGTCGTTGGCACGTCTCCCCAGGAGTGCAGAAAGCTGCCGCAGGATAAACCAAAATAAACAGGCATTAGAAACTTTGGGCAACTAATGTGGCAACTGCTAAACTTCCAGCGACATTAAATGTGATTGAACAATTAAATGATTTAATACTTGGAGTCTTTTGATACATTACAGTGCCAACTGTAGTAGTCCAATTCAGAAGTTAGAAAGGCTGAGATGTCAGCCTATAGCTCTGTACTTGCTAATGGGGTTACTGGCCTTTCCGTAGTAAAAAAGCACCACCCTGCCTCAGGGCTTGTTAGGCATACCTTAGGGTGATTTACATGCATTAAAAGGGAAGGTTTAAGCTTTGCCATAACCTTAAATAGCAAAGTCGAGTTAGCAGTTTAAAACTTCCCTTCCATGTCCCACTCAGGGTAGCACAACAAGTGCTGCAGTCACTGTGGCGACACTCTTAACTTACAGACCCTATTACCATATACTAGGAACTTGCAAGTAAGTTAGGCTGTACCAATACGGGCGAAACCAATTAAATATGCATCATTTTAAGAGTCCGAGCACTGGCATGGAGTTCTGATTTACAGGCCTCGGGGCATTTGAGTCATTCCACTAGTACCTAGTAGTCCAATGGACCAAAAGTGGGGGTGTACCTGCAAAAAGCCTGATTCCTTACAGTAACATCCCTACTTCCCATCTCCTTGTACAAAAAGATGTTTTGTTATTGCCTGTGACCCTCCAAGAAGGTATAAAAAAAGAAAACTCCTATGTACACTACTTCATGTGATAGATGGTCCCGCTGCAGTAAAAATGGTATATGTGAATGTAATTTGTAAGCAGTAGAAAAACACTGATTCTGTCAAATTTTTGAGGTTACCAAAATCTCTATCCCAGATAACAACCGGTTTTCAGAATTTGGGAAAACACTAGAAAATACCCTCTGTAATCCTGAAAAAAAAAACACTAAAATAGGACAACCTAGGTATGTCGCCTTCCAAAATGGCAGGTTTAAGCCCGGTAAGGTCTGCCACAAGCAAATATCTGTGACAGATCCCCACCAAATTTGCCTGTGGTGCCTTGGGTCGAGCTGTGAATCTGAGGCCAGCAGTGACTCGTCCAGGCCTTACACAACGGTTGCTGGATGACCAAATTCACAATTCGTTGTGACTTGGACACCACTGATTCCGTTGGGCGGACTATTGCCACCAGTGTAGCCATTCACCACCACGCTTGGCTGCAGTCCATCAGTTTTTGAGGCAGTGTCCCTCATGGAATCTGCCTGTTCGGGTACAAGGCAGACTCCATTTAAGTGTGGTTCAAGGAGAGCAGGGCTGTGGCATGCTCCCTAGGCTTATCTGCCCCACCTCAACATCTGCATTGACCCTACCATTCCCTTCATTGCTTAAGCAGAGGTAACCCACTCAGTCCAATCCCAGCAGTTTTGTGGTCGTGGTGCCCACTGCTGCCCCTCCTGCAGCTCCATCTGCCAAGCTACTTTAGTGTGCCCATCATGGAGTACAACCACCCAGTAGGTGGAAGGATCCAGCTATTCTTTTTATGTTGGCAAGACATAACATGAGACCGGTGGGTCCTATAATTGTTCGGAAAGGATATGCCTGGCCCTTCGCTCGGTATTGCGGCTGCGTCCACTGTTCCCCAATGACTGGAGGTCCATCTTTGTTTTGCTTCGGGAAATGCCAGCTCTTTTGGTCAAAGGGACTATCAAGAGGGTGCCCTCACCAAAAGTAGGATGTGGTTTTTATCCTGGCTACTTTCTGGTGCCCAAGAAAGACAGGCATTTATCCCATTCAAGCTTCCGCCCTACAACGTTTCCTCCAGAAGGAGAATTTCAAAATGCTCCCACTGACCCAAGTTTTGTCTGCCCTCTACCCTAGGGATTGGATGGTGGTGTTGGATCAGCAGGACGCCCACTTCCATGTAGCCTTCCTGCCAGGCCATTGGCACTACCTGTGGTTTGTGGTAAGGCTGGAGCACTTTGTTTGCAGTGCTTCCCTTTGGTCTCACCAGTGCCCCTGATGTGTTTATGAAAGGAATGCAGTGGTAGCAGCCCACCTTCGGAGGTCAGGGATCCCAGTCTTCCCCCTCCCTCAATGACTGGCTTTTGAAAGCAGGCTCTCCCCAGGCAAGGGAAGACTGGTACAGGTGCTCTTGGACAACACTACTGACATGTAATATTGCAATGAGCAGTATGGGTTGGACATTGTGGCAGGAGGTCTTTCCTCTCTGGTAATGCCTGGATCAGCAAAGAAATTTGCTGGTGGTGAATTACTTGGTAGGATTGTTGAAAGCCAGGGCGAACAAGCTCAGCCGTCTGTGCCTAGCGGGTCACTAGTGGGAGGAGTCTTGCCCCCCTTGTAATACCTGAACCACCAAGGAATTTTCCTGCTGGTGAATCACTTGGCAGGATCGTTAAAAGCCATGGCGAACAAACTCTGCCATAGGCACCTACCGGATCACGTGTGGAAGTTATATCCAGAGATGGAGCAGGGTCTCTTGCGCTAATGGGGAGAATCTTTGCTCAATCTGTTAATCGCTGACCAGAAGGTGCAAAGTCAGCATTTCTGTACTTTGGAGTTTCCAGGGTGTTTCTCGTTCCGAGATGTGTTCGGTCTCGGGTGGAATTTGAAACTCTTGTATGCCTTTCCTCCAATGTCCTGTCTGCCCGAGTTCTCAAGAAGTTATTTCATAGAACAACGGTTCCTGTGGTATAATACTTATATAATATAAATTCAATTTGTAGCTTAATAGCAAATTCTGACAACACAGATGATGAGACCCGTATCCCTGAGGGTCGAAACGCCGTCGACGCCACAAGGAATTGAACCTACAATTAGTGCCTAGGATCATATATAGACACTAAATATAACCATTCATTATTACTTTGGTCATTTTCCTTCTGTTTGGTCATCCCATAAGAAACCGTTGTGCTTGTATTTATTTTATGTCGTTTGAATTGTTATTTTTTGGTTTCATATGTACACTTGGGACACTGTGCACCTTCTCGATTTTTGTCTTCACATGACTGTGACATACTGAACATAATTACATAATTATGCGATTAGTAATTTTGAAATATAAACATCATTGAGAGTTATTCAAAATTGTTTGTGCAGTTCTTTTCGACATCCCTTTTAGCCCTTTTGTGTTGTCAGAATTTGCTATTAAGCTACAAATTGAATTTATATTATATAAGTATTATACCACAGGAACCGTTGTTCTATGATATAATTTAATGCCCTGGTTCCTATTTGAGTAGGGTTCTCCTTGTTTTTCTTAGCGAGTTCTCAAGAAGATCAGAACCGATTTGGCCCAAATCATCCTAAAGTTCCAGATTGAACACAAAGACTATGGTATCAAGAACTCTTGGGCTTGAGCATATGTTTTCCGATCAGGCTGCCCCTTAAAAGGGCCAGCCGTTGCAGGAACTGAGCAGGGAAATGCAGCCTGGGCCTTTGCAGTCACAATATTCATGCTGGCACATTGAGCAAGGGCAGCTGAAAACCCTGACCTTCCTCCAGAGGTGGTTGATGTCAATTTGGCTGCTAGCTGTCCCTTGACAAAAACTGTACAAGTCTGTCGTTGGGACACATTTGTGGCTTGGTGCAGTGCACTGCAGATAACCCCTTCCAGGCAAAGGTATCTGACATTTTATTATTTGTTTTAGCCCTAGTCTGACAGCACTTTGCTTTGGGCACAGTTAAAGGGTACCTTTCTACTCTTTCCGTCTTTTTTGCCAAATAAGCCCTCATTGTTCATGTTTCTGGTTATGCGCTTTTTGAAAGGTTTACAAAATTGTTTTCCTTCCTCTCTTGTCCTTTTACTGCGGGACCTTAACTTCGTCCTCAAAGTTCTATTGCACACTCCATTTGAGCTGCTTCGCTGCTGTTCTTTGCGGTTCCCCATTCTCGACTGTGTTCTTTGTTGCGATAACATGAGCGTGGTGTGACTGAGCTTCAGGCTCTGTGTCAATCCACAGTACACCCCCTTCTTCCTGGACAAGTTTGTTTTGTGGACACATGCATCTTTCTTGCTTAAAGTTGTGACGCTTTTCCAAGTTGGACAAAACATCACCATACTGCCGTTCTATGCTCTGCCTACTAAACAACGCCAAGGCCCGTGTTATTGAAAGGGCACACTGACCCTGTTCCCACCACTGCGCACTTTTAAACAGGTGCGCCGGGCGCAAACCGGGGCAGTTCAACCTTACAGTGGATGTGCTCTTGCTACCTTGAGGGCAACTCATTCACTGAAATATGGAGAGGCTGTTTAGAAGCCACAATGTGCTTCACAGTGCAGGCGGCATGAGGGAGCCAGATCCCCCTGCAGGCGGGTGCAGTGAGTAACTGCTCCCACCTGAGGAGGAATGTTTAACTCCTTTCCCCTTCCCTGCCTTCAGGGGGCGCACCGACAGTGTGCCACTCTTTTGTGATACACTGTGAGTGCACCTCCTAAGGGCCTGTGCTGAGGCAAAGATTCCCTCATTTGAATGAGGCAACACACACTTTCAAATTAGGGAACGCCCTCATGATTATGGTGCTTCTACATGCGCGCGCCAGCATTATCACTATTACATACAGATCAGGGGCGGCTGCATTCTTAGGGCGTCGGGGCGATTCCCTTCCCATTTTCTTCATGATTGTACTAGTCATTGTAGTGCTCTGCTTACCACTAATTTTTAAAGGTGCACTTTTAACCCCTTCCGTGCGGCCGCGATTCCTCCCCCGTGTGCGGCCGCGGAGCGAACAGGGCGGGGCCGTGACGAACCCCAGCCGTCATCAGCACACGAGCACCGTGGAGCGTGACGGCTGGGGTTCGTCACCAGCATGCAAGGGGTTAAAATTAGTATTAAAAATGGCAATACAATGTCAGTTCCTGGCTGGTTGTTGCTCTTTGACCCTTGCTTTAGCGAGGGCCAGGCAGCCACAAACTATTTACAAGTACATGCACTAGTGCGCATGTGCTAGGCTTCGTGTACGTAATTTTAGCAAGCTAAGGGCGTACATGCAACCAGCCCAGGCCTGCCGTTTTAAGGGTCTTCAGGGACCTCCCCTTGATGACGCACATGAGTCACTTTTTTACGGCACCCCTGGGCGCTTTGAGCTTAAGCCCTGTACAACTCAGGCGCCGGCGGAAAGCCAATCATGCTGCTTCTGTGACGTAAACTGCCTCACTGCGCATGAGCGAGGTCTGTTGAGTATATTTTTTAAACTAATGAAGCGACTGCATCTGCAAATAGTTTACTGCTTGCCGACATGTCTGATACACTCAAGTATGATTTCTTGGACTCTATTGCACAACTCCTTAATTCAGAAACTAACCTCCTTGGCAACTTCAGTTCTTGATTATGTCAGCTGTTCCCTATTTCAGAGTCTTCGTTCCTCACGTTGAATGTCTAGGTCTGAAGCAGACCAGCTAAAAGCGAGGAAGTATTATTAGCTGACACGGACTGAGCAACAAGCCCTTAGAACACGCTGTGTCCTGCATATAGGTTAGCAGTTTTCCTGGCAGCGCTTATGGATAGTTTGCTCCAAGAAAAGCACATCCATTCCTGCCTACAGGTTCCCGTTTGATGACGGATTCTGGCAGGTAGTTGGTAGCGGGGATGGGAGCACGTAACTTAAGGGGTCTGAGGCAGGTGCACTGTAGGCAATCGTCAAGCACAGGTAGTGCTCAAGGTGATGATTCACCCCTCCCCCCAAAGGTCTGAATATGTCAGTAATTGTCGAAGGATGTTGAGAGGTGCATGTTTTAACTGGCGAAGTAGTGTTGAAAGGGGCGCTGACTTCTAATCCTAAAATGTAGTATTTCTTTAACATTCTGAAGCAGTGTAACAATGTAATGCATTAAAGTGAAATGCTTCTGCGTGTTAATTAAATACTGTATTTAACATGCAAAAGCATTTAATTTAAGTGCATTAGAGTGACATTTATTAGTAGTGATCGCTTCTAAACATGTCATTTTTGCCCCGAACCACACTTTCAGGATGACATGCCAGTGAAGAACGAGAGCGATGATTTGTCATTTTCACCTTCTATGTGGCCCCTGTTGCGATCAGAGATGGGACAAAATTGTGGTTTATTAGAAACTGCTATAACAGTTTTAGTACAGCTTGAAATATTTATTTAAATTTTAAAGTGCTTTATCAATTATGGCTTCACCGCTCGATCCTAAGCAACTGGTTTATTTCACTGTGCCTCTTTATCATTTATGATCACATTTGATTTGATGTGGTGATAAAGGATAAAGGGGGGGGACAGTGAAATAAGGCAGTTGCCTAGGATTACACAATGTAATGATGAAAGGGCGCAGAGGTACTCAAATAAGGTAATTGCCTTGAAAGACACAATTTGGTTAAGCAAGGAAGCTGGGATTGATGCCAGATTTCCTGGTTTCACCGAGTGCAATTCTGCCAAAAGCTGGATATTTTCAAATATAAAACATTCATGACCCCTATCTCACAAATGACGATTCCAGTAATAAATTGAGACAAGTCCGTTATCATGTGCACCTTATATGTCACCTAGATTGTTATCAAACATGAAGCAACAGTATAGTCTCTAGCACAAGAGATTTTTGAATAGTGCGCATCTTGAACTGAAGTATGTCTAAGTACTCTCAGATGTGATGATAAAGGACAAGGAGGCAGAGGCAGAAATAAGTCAATTCTTTGGGATCACACACTTTGGACAAGTGGGAACAATGGGATTGGCCCAGGTTTCCCGATTTCACATTGAGCAATTCTGCCATTAGAAGCGTTTCTCTGTCTTCTCCACATTTCACCCTAAAGGGGAAGGTCCCAAACACTCTTGCCTGGTGATCACACACTTGGGTAGGTCAAATTTGATTGACTAACTAGAAATTGTATGTAGTAGTTTATGAATTTTCTTTTAGAAATGCCTGTAACAACATTTATTGTTTGTTATAGAAATTGTACTAGAAAATAAATCCTTTTACACCAAGTTTTATACTTTTTTGGGGTGTGAACACCACTGAACACCCCTTAGAAAAGTCATGTTTACTCGCTAAGCTCAAACATCAAATGTAATTAATTGATATACGCCTCACCACTTTCAAACTACACCAGCCACCACTGCTGAGCACGTCTCTAACAAAACTGTGCTGCCTCGTTGGTTCTGTGATTGCGGTGTAACTACAGCCTCTGAGGGAGAGCTATGCACCTGAGCTACAGGTAACGTCCTTCGATAGAAGTTGAGGTTAAAAACCAGCATAGGTTGAGGCAGCAGGGCTGTGGATATTACACCGTTCCATGCATAGGGAGCACAATGTTCGACATTAAACAGGGAAGAACAAACTTTCTGAATGTTTGTCTACACAGTCAGGATTTTACCACATGCCACGTTGTTGAGCTGCTAACATTCTACTGTTATAACACATCTTACTAAGGGGCGGGAATGAGCAGGACAGAGAAGAGGGGAGAAGGCTGGACGGCAGATGCGTAATTCCTCATTTATACAATTTGTTTATCTTTTTAATGCATTTTTTAAGGCATTTAGATGTGGAGCTACTATTATACACTTAAAATAGAATGATTGTGGTCAATGATTGTTCTATTTGAACAAAAAATCTCAGTCTGAAAGAAAATGCATTATTTTCAAGATTTCAAAAACGTCTTGATGTTTTTGGACATTCTAAATGTAGGAGCATTTCCAGTAAGTTTTAAAAATCCATGGGAGCACTCATGGAAAATGTGTGCTATTTGTAGGGCCGTTATTACAGTTTTATTTTTCATTTAGTGTGATATACATAAAGGCTTTTCTATCAATGATGGCTAGGGCTTCTCATAGAGACAGACAGAATTACAAAATTTGCAAGCCATTGGCAAGAAGAAAATTCCCTTCTAAGCAGCTCTGGTACTGGTTGTTTTACTTGCAAGTGCGATATTTATAATAATTCTGATAAAGGTAGATTGTAGAGGAATGCTTTTCCTTGAGCTCGATGTTGGAGGTGTGTATAAAAGGGGCATGTGGTGTGGCATTTCATTTAGCCCTTGGAAAGGTCAAAGACATAAGTCATTCCTGGCTGCGCTCCATATTTCTTAGATGAGGCAGCAGAACTGGCTGAAAAGCTATCAGTGGGGTACTACCCAGGACCGGAGGGGCCTAGTCAGAGCTCTGTCACAGCACTAGAGTGCACTGAATACTGTAAAGTATTTTATTTGTCATGTTTCTAGTGGTACAACTTCCCACTCTAAACACCGACACTATTTGAAGTGCAGAGTGACTCTGTACTTCAAAGAGTGTTAGTGTTTATAGAGCGAGAACGCAGACTGGTGCAGAAAAGGTTTCTCACTCTGAAGTTACAGGCCCTGCCACGCGTGATGCAACTCTGAGAAGCATACACACAGAGTGCCAGCACTGGGCCTAGCTTCCAAAACATAAAAATAGAAATGTTCCGGACGCTATGCCATGCTGGCACAGTGTGGATATTGCTCAGAGGTGCATGGCACTGGCAGGGCCTAGCTTCAGAAACATTTCTATCTACATGTTGTTATATGACACCCCTTTATTAATGTAATAACTGCACTTTCACAATTGCTTTATTAACCTTGCTTCTCAAATTTGCTTGAAAATGCACCATTTACCCACTTTTTTCACGGTGCACTGTGACAAAGTTTACGCCTCACCACTTTCAAATGTCACCAGCCACCACTGTACAGATTATACATAAGTGTCTGCATCCCCTTCTGTAATACCATAGTGTCCTAGGGGAGCAAAAAAGCAGGTGCACATGGCTGATGAATCCATAGGGCACTATCTGTAGTACAGCCCAGGTGGACAATCCTGTCTTTGTAGTGTTCTCTGGAGCAAAAAAAGGACAAGGCTGTGTGGAAGAGAACCATCTCCCGCTGTATTGTGCTCTGCATTAAGAATTGCTACGCACTGGCTAAAAAGCATCCTCTGGAAGGACTACATTCTCATTCTACCAGGGCCAAAGCTGAGATCACTATGTTTGCATGCAGAGTTCATAACCTAGACTTTTGCCAGGTGGCTACTTTGGTGTCCTTCTGTACGTTCATGGAGCACTGTTAATTATCTGGATAGTAAGGGAGGGGCATTTTGACGGTGAAGAATCTGTGGCTAGAAGTCTATCATCATCATCATCGGGAGATCCTTCCGAGTTCAATTAGACGGAACCAGCTCCCAAACTGTCGATCTGCAATGGGGAGTGCCGCAGGGCTCGTCCCTGAGCCCAACGCTTTTTAATGTCTACATGGCCCCTTTGGCCGCATTGATTAGACAGTTCGGGCTTTCTGTAATATCTTATGTAGACGATACGCAAGTGGTCGTATCCATAACTAACAATGAGGATGAGACTGCCGACCGTTTTAACAACTGTATGTCCCCTGTAAACATCTGGATGAAATCCAATTGTTTAAAACTAAACTGTGGCAAGACCGAAGTACTGCTGTTGGGAGCTATTCCTCCGGTTTGGTCCCTGAAATGGTGGCCAACAGAGCTGGGCGAGTGCCCAACACCAGTCTTAAAGGCAACAAGTTTAGGGGTGACCTTTGATTGTCGGCTGACCTTTGACAGACAGATCAACTGTCTTTCGCCAGTTTCTGGGCCATACTAAAAATGATTAGAAGGATTCGTTCCTTTATCCCCCTGAGGCTCTAAAAACATTGGTGACTGCCCTCGCTATCTCTAGGCTAGATTATGGCAATGCCCTTTACGTGGGGATCCAAACACAACATCTGAAAAAGTTCCAACGTCTGCAGAACGCAGCAGCAGGACTGATTTTGGACATTCCCAAACATGAATCAATATCCCAGCAAAGGAGTTCTGCACTGGTTTCCGGTAAGGAAAAGAATAATCTTTAAGTCACTGTGTATCACGTTTAAGGCGCTCCAAGGAAGGGGCCCTTCTTACCTGACGTCACGCATAAAAACCTATGTGCCGTCCAAGAACCTGAGATCTGCACAGCTAAAACTGCTGCAAGTCCCCAGGTTTAAGTAGGCACGGTGGGGAGGAAGGAGCTTCTTGCTAAGATCTGCAAAATCGTGGAATCTTCTTCCACTAACCATTAAAAACAGCCCGAATCTCAAATCATTTAGGAAATCTGTAAAAACATGGTTATTTCTAGCAGACCTCTAATTACACTTCTGCACACTCCTCTCATGCACGCCCCTCTGAGTCCTTCAGCGCCAAGATGCCTTCGGGCATTCGCTGCGCTTTATAAATCTAAAAAGAAGAATCTCAAATCTATCAGAAGGACATTACCTTTGGTGACTTTCACGTAGGACTCCACCTAGCCGCAGATTCCTCCACGCCCCTTCCATCCCCTCCTTTGTGTGGTTGTCCTCTATCTATTAATAAGGTTCGAAGTCTAGGACAGGTCACACCAATTTGCCTTTGTGGCTCTGTGTCGAAGCTCACAATTCACTACACCTCAAGACCAGACTTCTGTTGTCTTTTTCTGTCCAATAGCTCACAAGTATGAAATGAAGAAAACAGGCAACCCATGGATTGACATGAAAAACATTTGGCCCCATCCTAAAGTTTTTTTGTCTTATGGACACTGAATTAAAATTGTGTACCAGCTCCTGGGGAGCCAGGGGGTTTACTATCCTTCTAAGCCGTTCCTTTCCTCTTGTAGTCACTCCCGTGACACGTAATCCGCAGGGTCGTTTTGTTGCCTTGGAGGAATGGGTGATCTTGCTGGTATGTATTTGTGCTGCCCACTTCTTTGCCCTCCTGTCTTCAGGACCTGTCACGCCTTCTTTTATGTCTTTCAGAGGGGCTTAACTAACTGTAATAGGAGGTGACCCTAATCTAGAAAGTACTGGAACCCCCACAGCCTACCGACGGGTCGGCGCTCGTCGTCCCACTGATTGGACCACTACTCTGGGTCTGTAATGCATGAAGATCCTGGCACCCCTGACTTCAGAAAGTAACACCTACATCAGTGGCTTACCACACTCACTACGTGCCCTCGATTGCCAATTGTGGACTCTGATCCAAATTTTGCCCTGCGGAATCTCAGACTATTCTTCTTTACTTCTTCATCTTGGACTCCCACCATCAGGATTGCGCCCCATGTGGTGGCTAAATGCCTGGTGTCTCCAGGATAAAAACTTTGTCCACTCACTCTGGTCTGAACGTGCTTATTTCCATAATAATGAAGGATCAGTTAAATGAGTAGGAACCCTATAGGTCGCCTGTAAGGTGACACTACGAGTCTTTGCCAAGAGTTATATTAGAGTCCAGGCGCGTGACTGCTCTGCTCTTATTACCCAGTTAGAGGCATCTGCCCTACGCATGGAGCGGTACAAAAGGGGGTGGTGATGGACGGAGCATCTGAACCAATCAAACACTCACACCCAGTCAACAGATCTGAGTTTAATCCATCCCCGTTCTTTAGCCCACTCTGCCACCCCATTTCAGACATGGCCATATGCAAATCAGTCTGACCCTGTGCCTCATGGGCACAGTCCAGCCCAAACTGCCAAGCCATGCCTTCCCTGGATCGGAAACAAGCTTGCTAGGACCGGTTTCTGGCATAACAGCAGTCTTCAGCCAGGCTTGCTTGAATCCAGTGGCAAAGTGAGCAAGGGATTCACGTCTGAGCATACCCTGCTAACTTATGGCGAACAAAGCGGTGCATAAGGGGGTGGTGATGGACGGAGCATCTGGAGCAACAGTTAGTCTAACACACAGGCAGCTCTTTCTCTGCCGTTAGGTCTCATCTGCAAAGTAATTAGTCTTCACTCCCTAGAAGCAGCCAAACACCTCCCGTGGGCTATTGCAGCCAGGATTTACAGCTGGGGAGACAAAAACGGGAAACTACTTTATTGGTGGTCTCCCGTCAGCAAGCCAACAGGATTGTCCCCAAGATTATGGACGACTCGAATCGTTCTCGGCAATCTCTTCACGAGTTAGCCCAAACATTGGCCAATACTATCACACATTATACTTAAACCAGTGGGCAGGAACGTAGCCATGTCCGGTTCCTTTCTCGACTCTGTCCCTCTCCCTAGGCTGTCTTCCTCTGATTCCCATCTGTTGGAGAACCCTTTACAGCAGGGGAGATTGCAGAGGCACTGTCCGGGATGACGTCTGGGGAAGACTCCGGGCCTGGGAGGCTTTCCTCTGGAATATATTACATTCCGGGAAACCCTTACTCCTTATCTTTTGTCTTAATATAAGGAGGTTTGCTGCTGGAGTTGGATGTGGCTACCATAGTAATAATACCTAGGACTCGGACTCAGCCTCCTACAACGTGCGCAGATGACCGCCTGACTGGGTTGGTTCAGAACCAGTGCAGCTTTATGCCATCCTGTAGCATGAGACACTGTATCCATCAGCTTCACGTGGCCCTGGATGGCCGTCATCCTTTGCCTCCAGATATAGCCTGGTTCCTTATTGACTTCAAGATGATTTTCAACACAGCGGGCCGCGATTCCGGTGCAAGGTTCAGGTCCTCTATTTAAACCCTACTGCCAGGGTCTAGGTTAATTGGATTGTCTCCCACACCTTTACCACAGAACGCGGGACATATAGGGCTGCCTCTTCTCCTCGTGGCCTTAGCGATAGAGCCTTTGGCCCAGCTTATCAGCATAGATCTCCAATATACTGGCTGGTTTTGTAGTGAGGGGCAATTGGATTGCGCTGCTCAATACACTGATGACGTACTGTTCTATCTTGCAAGTGGGCTCCAATGTCTCCAATTACTTGAAAATTTCAAAAAAGACTCTTTTCCTCAGATCAACCTCTCTAAATCCGTGCTGGTCCACCTGGCGCGGTCTAGAGATTGCTATGATTGGCAGGCGACTATTCCTCTCCACCGGCTTAGCTTTAAATCTTAGGCATATTGGCCGCCTTACATCCAGAACTTGCCTGGGCCCTTCATCTCCTACCTCTGGTTCGGAAAGCCAAGTCAAACCTCATTAAATAGCGGACTCTCTCCCTCATTGTCCTGAGGTGCATTACCCTCTACAAAATGATGATCCTCCCACAATTTCTTTGTTTTCCAGAATTTGCCACTTCACCTGCCCCGTACGTGGTTCCATTCACTGGCCAGTGCTGCAAAAACATTTCTGTGGCGGGGTTTATGGCCGCGTATGGCTTTTGAGCATGGCCAACGGGCCTCTAAAATGGTGGCCTGGGAATGACCAACCTCCATCTTTACTATCTGTCCTCTCACCTTCTTGTCCTTCGACAGCTTTAATGGGTGATGGTCTGATCCCGCTTATCGCCTGGAACTTTCATTGCTGGGCTTTTTCCATCTGCAGGCCATGCTCTATGGGTCCCTTGTCTCTCCCTCTCTTTCTCTCTCCCTCTCTTTCTCTCTCCCTCTCTTTCTCTCTCCCTCTCTTTCTCCCTCCCTCTCTTTCTCTCTCCCTCTCTTTCTCTCTCCCTCTCTTTCTCTCTCCCTCTCTTTCTCTCTCCCTCTCTCTCTCTCCCTCTCTTTCTCTCTCCCTCTCTTTCTCTCTCCCTCTCCCTCTTTCTCTCTCCCTCTCCCTCTTTCTCTCTCCCTCTCCCTCTCTTTCTCTCTCCCTCTCTTTCTCTCTCCCTCTCTTTCTCTCCCTCTCTTTCTCTCTCCCTCTCTTTCTCTCTCCCTCTCTTTCTCTCTCCCTCTTTCCTCTCTCTCCTCTCCTCTCTCTCCTCTCTCTCCCCTCTCTCCCCTCTCTCCCCTCTCTCTCCTCTCTCTCCCCTCTCTCTCCTTCTCCTCCCTCTCCTTCTCCTCCCTCTCTCCTTCTCCTCTCTCTCCTTCCTCTCTCTCTCTCTCCTTCCTCTCTCTCCTTCCTCTCTCTCTCTCTCTCTCTCTCTCTCTCTCCTTCCTCTCTCTCTCTCTCTCTCTCTCTCCCTCTCCTTCCTCTCTCTTCTCTCTCTCCTCTCCCCCCCCCCCCCCCACCTGGTAACCAGAGTGGTGTTTCTTGCATGGAGAACTGCCCTTTAACATGCACAGTGGGAGAACAAACTTAGGCATCAGTTTCCACTTTGGCACAGCACCTGGTTGAGAGAGGTGACAGTACTTTGCGGTTTTTACTCCTGGGATGTTATTGATATCACTGAATAGGGAGATGTATGGTCAGGGACGCACGTTCACTCTTTCCAGGATCTTCGACAGACCTATAGCCTCGCACATAACCAAATGTATAAATCTCTCAAACTCAGACATTCTGTCCACATTCATTACCCGTCCACCAATGCGATCGTGGAGTTCAATCTTCTACAAAGCTAAGTTGCTCATGGGAAACGTGGGCCGTGGAGGAATTTCTCAGATCTACCGCACGCTCATTATCAATTTCCCTGGCTTATTAGACCATTTTAGAACCCATTGGGAGAGCTGGGAGGGCTCTGTACAGGATGAAAATTGGTGGATACCCCTGTGAACGTACCTTCTCTTCCCGATTATGGCTCGTTCAAACCTACTATCTTTACTTAGCATATCTCTGTCCAACTCGCCTATATCTGGGAAGGCCTGCGCCCCACCACTGCCTATCCTCGATGTGGAGTTGATCCATACAGATTTCTATATTATGGGTTGGATCTGTGCAATGGTGCATCAGTACTTGACCAAGGTAACCGGAAATTTTTCAGAAGTGCGGGAATGGGAGCTTACTCAACCCGGCCCCTGCCCCCCCCCCCTCTTCTCCCCCACCCTCTCCCCCCCCCCCCCCCCCCCCAATTGATGCTCTTTAAGGTATTTGTGGGCTCTTGGGGTACAAAGGCCGGAAAGGCGTTCCTAGACACAGCCCTACTTGTGGCAAACCGAGACTTTGCTGTATGATAGATGTCCCCTAATTCCCCTACCCTGTCGGGGTGAAGACAGGGTGTAGATTGGTGTATGCAACAGGAACGTGTGGTTTTCGAAGCCCGTGGTTGTCCCCAAAAGCATGGATGGGTGTGTAGGAAATGGTTGGGTCCGCTTACTTAACTAAACCTGGATTTTTACTTGTGGATATTCTTCGTGTTTACTGTTATATACTGATTGAGTGTCCTTACCCTGTACAAACTGTATACTCCATTCTGCAATGTTACATGTTTGCCATATGTTCATCTCTGCCAAACCCGTCTGGCCTAAAACTCAATAAAGTTAGTTTATCAAAAAAAGAAGAAATAAATTAGTCCCAGATGTGACCATGCTATCGTGGAGAGCCCGACTAGTCTAAGAAGAGGGTTAAAAGGCTTGTTCGCTCTCACTCATTGGGTCGAGAAACAAATGTTTTTGGAGATGAGAGAACTAGGAAAGCAACACAAATAAAGGTTAATCATCTGGTGACTTGACCCGGTCTTTTGTTATATTCATCCCAAGGTCCACAAAGGAGATATAAAAAATTACTGAAGTGATCAGTTATGTGCATTTATTTCAAGTGACCGCTCAAGACGTAAATGGTAATTTGTAGCCAGCCCTTCGGTGGCTCTCATTAGGTCTATATAATTCATAATGCTGATAAGTGTTTTTCATGATTCTGGGGCACTTGCCATTGGAATATTGTCTTCACAAGTAGCACGAAGCCAGCAATTTGAACTTGGGAGCTTTCTTAAAATCCACCCACACGATAAAACTCTTTACAGAATTCCTCTGACCCATTGCAAATAATTTAAAAAGTATAACGTCAGGGTCCATTTTTCACAAAGCTGCTATGCTAGCACTACTATGAGGTTCATTTTCGAAAATGTGTAAATTGTATCCCGAACTAGGCATAGATGTTCGGATTAGGCATGAACCCGTAGAACACTTGTTGAAAGTAAGTAATGTTTCCTTTTCTCACTAAGTACTTAAGTTTGCATGATGAGCTTTATATTGCATTTACTTCACAAAATGCACACTCTGCGAGCTATCCCCATGAGCAGTGATAGTCCTCTAAATTGGTGGTTCAGTATATTCCAACAGTAGCAGCTAAAATGTCCTGCGCTGAAAAATATGTATCGCACACCAAAGATGACCTCCGTGATCGTACTTAAAAAATACTCCACCCTTCTACATTTTGTCTTTTTCAAACTTCTATTCGGACATGAAGAGAATGTACCCTTAATGTACAGCCCAGAATAGACTCCGATATTGTGGTATACAAATTGCATCTGTGAACATCCCCTTTTTTTACAACCGCAAATATTTTAAAAAGGCTTCAACTAATGCCAATTAGATGGTCTGATGTTGCTTATTTGTGCTCCATAGCAGTTGGAGCTATTGGGTACTTGCTTCATGTAGTTAGTGTACATTCTGTTAAAAAGAAGCTTCAAATGTTAATAAACCTCTTGTGTTGCAATTGTTTCAGAACGACAGTGTTTCCCCCGGTGGAGGCGGGCCAGTGAAAATCACAGAAAACCGTTCAAAGAAGAGCAGCTTTTTTCGTTGTGTGCTGCTTTGATGAAGCAAACCATAGACTACAGCTCACTTAGAAGACCCTTTCTCTGCTTCTTTGAAGCACAGGGTTTGCAGTGCCTCAGAACCCAGACTGTCGCGCTGCTGTGGAGAGCTCTATTGAACTTGAGCCAAGTCCAACAAACCGTCCAATGCCGATGTGGAGTTTCAGCCCCCAAGGCCAGTTGGTCTTTCTGGCTCCTTCTCGCAGAAGTGAAAACAATGAAGTGGAGACATGCTGAAGTCTTAATGTTTTTTTCAATTTTTCTGCTTTGCTGCTTGTTTTCAACGCTGCTATGATTTAACTTTGCACATCCGTTTTTAGCCTTTTAATGCCTGTTGCATCACAGTCTTATTGTTTACACAGTCCTTTTGTCTTTAACTATTACTTAAAATCGTGTTTACAAGTCTGTGTATTTTGTTTGATCAATTAAGAGGTTAACAAGCAAACTAGTTTCTTGGGATTGAAGTCTGCTTTCATACATGGATGGTAAAATTGTTGTTGATGGGGACATTATACAGAAGACGTTCGCGATTAGCACTTCTTAAGATCAGTGTTAAAAGGGAATTTCTTTTTTTTAATATGCTTCAGAATGCTACAACTGTGCTTTTAAAGACCTGGTTGGCACAGTAATAGTTCATACCAAATTAAGATGAACCACTCGTTCAACAGTTGTTTTCTTTCCTATTTTTTCTTTTAAATCTTTTTCTAGTGTTTTGGAGTTTCTGTACTGTTTCCTCAGTGTTTTTCATTTGTCTTTTTTGCATTGCTAATGATGCTTTATACATTTTTTATCAAATCTCTGCTTCTTAATGAGACAACGTTGGAAGGTTCTATGTAGGTAATAGCTATTGCTGGTATTATGCTTACACAAGTAGTTTACCATGGTTGAGCAGCCAAACGTGCCCACTGGATTCCTTCTGGCTTGCATATATTGCTGCCACCATTGCAATTTCCTGCTTCATTGTATATAAAACATGATACTTGAAGACGGCTCGTGCAGAAGTTATCCATGCAAGGTATCGCCACCCCCATGCCTCTCAACACAATCAAACCTGAAGTTGAGACTATTAATATTCAAGCAGAGGTTCATAGGAGACAGAGTTCAAATCTGCATGTGTCAGTTACATGTAGTATCACTTAAAGTACAGTTGGCAGTTGTTTGTGGAATATAAACAGCTTTTCAAGGTAAGATCGGTGTCCATTTTCCTACATTTCAATACTGGGACGATGACTTAGTAAGCACTGCCATGCTGTGTTTGCTAGCATTTTAAGTTAAGTGTCTTTCTGTTACGTTGGTGGGAATGTCTAATACTGGGTAACCTGCCTTTGTTTGTTGCGGACCACTGTTGAACCCAACTGATTTTCAGCACTGCCAGATATTTCAGCATTTATGCCACATAGTTGTTTGGGAAACCTTTAGCATACTTGAAAGAAGGTTTTGTTAACAGTTAAACATTTATATATGCGCATAAAAGTAGGTACATAATGACTATGAACAGTACAAAAAGACCTGATCTGGAACCTTTTCACATAAGAGAATTTTACTAATCTATGCTAGCTGATTAGTTTTAGGTGGAGGTTAAGACCATGTTAATCACTGTTTTATTCAAGTGCAGATGATTGAGAATTTTTGCAGCATATACATCAGAGCGATCTGACCTATTGCGCTGTTTTCTTTAGTCTAATATGTTAAGTAAAATTCACTATCTGTATTTTGCTAGACAATTTTTTGACGAGCATTCCAGCAAGATTTCATATTCTGCATACACATGGTGATCACCTCGAGCCATGCTGCGGGCTGCAACACATAGGCTACAACCTATTAAAAAATGACATTCTCGTTGGTTTTTAGGTTTGGAGGAGCAACTGTAGTAGAGCGGTTGTCTGCTTTTTTCTGTCTCAAGTTAGGAAAATCATCTGTTAACAAAATAACTGATAAATATCTAGAAGTCACAAAAGGTCTGATATCTGATCTTCCAATAAAGTGTAGCCTTTCAGGTGTGATATATAGCTGCTGTGGTTACTGGACACCCAGGTGTTCTACCACATTACCGGCCTTCCACCTTATGAGAGTTGGTAGTGTCCTGTGATTGGAGCTTATAAAATGTAAGCATGCCCTTCATATTGGTCTAAAGGAGTGCTTGAAAGGTTGTCTTATCATTGGCGAGTCAACAATTGATGGAACTTGTTGCGGGGCATGGACTCTAACAAGAGAACATGCATTTGGTCTAGAATTTCACTACTCTAATTCTTGGCCTTCTTAGTGTGACTCCGTTCTTGCTATGCAGAATGTTTATGCTTTTGCTTTATGCTTCGAAGTTGCAATAAGAATTACTTGAGTTGATATTTTGATTTTCTGGTTACGTAATCTTTTAGCCATATTCTTCCTAAACAGATAGACTTAAGTATGTTAGGAATCGGCATCACTTTAACTAGAACTCACGGCCGTAGATTCATTTCCACCCTGGTAATCCTATATCTGAAACCAAATATATTTGGTTCATCTTTCATTAACCCCTTGCTAGGGGGAGGGCGGGCCGCGCGGCGCTCGCATGCTCGTGACGGAACCGCTCCGTCACGAGCCTCAGGTGAGCTGTGCTTGTGATGGAGCGGTTCCGTCACGGCCCGGCCGCCGCGCCTGCCAGCACAGCCCACCCGAGGCTCGTGACGGAGCGGTTCCATCACGAGCATGCATGAGGTTAAAAAATGAAATAGCATTAATGAATATGTGTTGGCTGATATGGCAAAAAAACATGAGCGAGCAAATGTGCATGTGAGATCCAAAGTCTTGCACATATGCAACAATCCCTGTGTTTTGATTAAAACCATACCCATGGTTCTGCTTAATATTTCCTAAAGTAACAAGAAGCCATAATCAATGACAGCCTTTTAGATGTACTAGTGTGAACAACTCTCTGTGGCTTCGTTTTTGGGAATGAGCTGAGCCATTACATGCTTGTATGATGACCTTTCTATAGGGTGTTTACAAACCACTATACATTATATATGTTTAGTAATTTTTCTCTTAACGTCGGTCTTAATTGTTTTTTTTTATCTCAGGGCTTATTTTCAAAACCAAAATGTGATCATTTTATGCTTAGTGTTTTTATACGCTTCTTAGCTTATGATCTTTTTTTTATTTTTTGCCTTTTTTTCGGTATACTTTATTAATTCGTCTCCTTGAACCTCCCATGGAATGAGTCTTTAGGTGGTTCAACAAAATGTTTTTTTTAAGCAGCAGCAAACTGGGGGTAACCTGCTCTGTTGTACAAAAGAAATCCTTGGTATTTTCTTACTCTTAACTATGTTAAATTGTATATATGCATTGGGTAACTCCATAGGACATCTAAAATGTGCAAAGCAAAAACCTTGGCAAATACCCATTATTAGTTATTGGTTACATATTATATTAAATGTATTTTAAAAATGTTAAATGATTTTGTAACTAGCTTTTCTTGAAAGTCAAGCATTTAACATTTCTTTCGATAATTGTATTAAAACTGTAGCATTGTGTTTCAGGAGTATTGCTTTCATCAGTTGTCATTTTTGAACTACATTATATTTTTCATTTGCTTTTATGATTCATAGGCGATGGAAGCGATCTACAACTTGACTTGACAGTTTTGCTGGTCAGCTAAACGTTACCTTTTATTTGTAATGTTTTGTTTCTAATTTCCAGAGGTGTGACCTGTTGAAAATGCAGCCAATTCTGCAGTGTTCAATAGTTTTTTTGTGCATGTACAAACAATAGTTCCCCCAAGAGATAGGGTATTTCCTGGGAGACTTATTTATTTTTTTATTTTTATATAATTGAAAATTTCATTGACTGGGATACATTGCTACTGCCAGTTTAACCTTTCAGACTGCACAGGCCGAGTCCCAAATGGTATAGAGCCCAGAAAAAAGTGCTTTATGTATTCAAATTGCTCCAGGTTGTATTCTGCTGACACTTCAAGTAATGTTACGTTTCCCTCACTTCTTTATTCCATCGTCCCAACTTGGTTGACAGCATACTGCTAAGCAGGGCATGCCTATAAAACTACTTGTAAAAAAAAAAAACATTGATCTGAAATATCTAAAGGGGTCCTGTTGCGCTTGCAGGAGACTGTACTTTCTTTTTTTAAATTTTGTTTTACTCTATCCAGTATTGAGTGAACTTGTATCAAACAAAATCTTACTTGAGCAACTCTCCTCCAGGTCGCAGTACTGGTATCAGTTTACAAGATATTTTAGAGTTCACTGTGTACCCCTTTATGGAGCGAATGGCTTCTACTCTTAAATGACTTCCATAATGTGCATTCCATGGCAAGGACATTGCAAATAAAGATGTGCGTTTTGGAAAGGTGTACTGCCCACTTCATGCACTTTCAGACCATGTTTTGTTTAATTTTTTAGTGGTAGGCACACAAACCTCGTTAGCCAAATCACATTTCAAATGTTTTAAGACGCTTTCAGGATAACATCAAGGAAGGTCTGACTAATAAACAATACCATTTCATTTAATATGGTCACCTAAACTGCTTAACATTAGGTCTCTACTTTGAAAGACGTGTTCTCTGAATCCATCACATTTCTTATGTGATGTGATTGTACTTGAACTGACATATTCCGTGTGAATAATGAAAATATGGTGTTCTTCTGCAATCTGATTTAGTCTATATTTAAAAAAGCTTTGGCACACACTGCAGTACACTTGTAACTCTTCATGCGCTACTTAGCCCCCTAATTAAAATTACTGTTGTACACCTAAATTTCATAATGTACTCTGTTTTGTGAGATAATTGCCATTTTGTAACCATATTTAGAGCACTTTAATGGGTATAGAACTGTGGCTTTGTATGTTGGATGTTAAATTTTTAGTATGATCTCTGGGGTATGACCTAAGATGCACTTTGAGAGCAGAATTCAATATAAACCGGAACCTGCATTGACAGATTGCATCTTGGAGACTGGAGCAGGAAATACTAAAAAATTGAAAAGGTTTCTCTTGCCTTTGACTTGTAGAAGTTTAACATACACAAATGTTTTATAGCACGATGATTGGTGTAAGTGCTATAAAAATATTGCTTCAGTATTATTACCTTCCAATAAAATAGCATTTATGTTACAGTGGATGGGATTGCCAATGTAAAATAGAGTAGAACGTTTTGGAGTAATCTCACTTTATTTGATCAAAATGCATAGCCAGTACCTTTGTTTTGGATCCCTAGATGATCATGCACCTTCATCAGCAAATATAGTTTGTGAATTGCAATATTTTTTGGGTTATCTTTCACATTACACTCTTCTTGCAGCTACAATGAATTTCATTCAAAGTACTATCTTGGTCATTGAAACCTTACATTGAAGGAAAATAAATGCAGATTTCAAACACAACTCTTATCCTATGTTTATAGATATCTGGTCTTGGTGCTCTTAATACCCATGGTGCAGTGCTCCTACAAATACAATCGCCCTGTGATGTGACACCTTGTCTATCTAATAATTCACTAATTCTATGTATAAAAAAAAGTTTATTCCATGTTATCTTTTTTACAGCAATGTGTGTCTAATATAAATAAAAAAATACTTATTAAACAAGGGCTCTGGATGTTGTCAGTAGGTGCGGTCTTTGATTTTTACTGTGCATTCAAGTATGTTCTTTTCAGTTATTGCTTGCCTTAACACATTGTGCTCAAAATGCTGTTACAGAGAGCTACTTCATGCATACCATGCAGATTAGGATATTAAGAAGCACAGATCTCACATCAGTAGACTATTTCCTCTCCTACCTTATATAAGCTGACTGTGAAGATACGCCCCTCCATTGGATCTCTCCTGGTTTGACTGATCATTCTCAGCAGCTGACATTGGGAGTAATCAGATCTGTCCCATGTAGCTTGACATGGTGATGATGGTGGAAGGAAGGTTACTTGGGCCCTCACAAGTCACCTTGCTTAGCCTAGTACTATATAACACATGTGATCTCTAGCCAAACTGGTTTATAATTTTGGATTCTCATTTCTGACCAATAATTATGGTGCCCAGACTGAGAGAAGAAAGGGTTCTTCGAACCCTTCTTATGCTGAAACAATCTCCTGAGGCAGTGGCAGAATTGGTGCAGTTTAATTTTCTGAAGTTGAATGGCAGTAATATATAAATTCATGCCCGTGGGGATACATTTTTGGTCCTGGACTTCTAGCCTCAGCTTTTATTTGCCTCCTCTGAACCAGCACCGATTGTTGGTGGATAAGTTTGGAGACTTAGTAGATGAGGGCTGGTATTTCATTGTGGATATGTTTTTTTATGGTGAAACTTTGTTTCTTTCTCCTCAAACTCTTGTCTTCTACCCTGCCAAGGGAAAAATTAACATTCTCAAGTAGCACACGGCTCATGGCACTCAAGATTGGACTAATGTAACAGCCTGTACTTGGGTCTATCATATAACATCCTGTGCAACCATCATTGTTTATAAAGCGCAATTGGCAGATTCGTTCCTAAAGTTTGCATTATGCCCACAGGACACCTGTGTTGGCTTAACAACAGTGTTGAAGTGGTTCAGTGGTCTTATGGTGAGCATGGCATGTCGTGCCGCAGGCCCAGATGTTTTTTGATTAATATGTTAGCACTACCCCTAGCATGGAACATAGGTTGTTGATGCCACTCTTTACCTCACCTGATTGACTAACCTTTGGGAAGAGATTGCTGACCTTGAAATTTAACTAAGTTGGGATCGTTCCCTTAGTCAAGTTTTCACAGTGCCATAAAGCCTTTAGGTATGCATGTGCTTCATAAATATATAAAATATATTAGTGTCATTCACATATACAATGCTCCTCTGCATTTCTGTGGTCATATGTGAAAGGCCTTTTCATTGTATTGTTGGACAGTTGTGTGATAAGTTTTCGAACTGTTAAACTTTCGTCAGGAAACACTAATTTTCTTTGCAGAAAAGTGATAGTGCATAGGTAGTTTGTAGATCTGTTTGGCATATTTTCTATCTGTCCGTCAGCTGTGCAACTTCCTGGAGGATTTTGCTCATTTTGAACCGGGACCAAAATCGCTTTCCTTTCCTTACAGCAGACATGCCAGAGGTACAGATGCCCATTTAAAAACAAAAAGATACTCCAAAAGATTCATGAAGCAGAAGTACCAAACCACAGTTCAGTAACTTGGCTAGATCTATAATAGTCAACAAACATAAAAGAACTTGCCCAAGTTGCTGCCACACAAATATATGCAGAATAGACTCTTCCCCATTATAATAATCCATTCAGCCCATGAAGCTGCTCATCCTTTTAAGGAATGAGCCTGAAAGCGCACAATCTGCTCCTGAGTAGGAAATAGAAATGAGTCAATTGACCCAAAGTAGACACAAACTTACAAACTTTGTTAGCCTGTCCAAAATTGACATACAGTCACTCTCCCTGAACGATATACACCTAAATAAAGTTTCACTGCTATGACTACATCTTACAAATGTAGAGTACTGTTCTGAAGCTGTCTCAGAATTTAATTCTGTAAGAACGATGTACTGAAATCAAAGAAACACTAAATTGACCATAGGTGCACATTTCAAACTCAATCTCATTACAATAGTATGGTCTTCAAATATTCTGAGAAGGAGGGTTACTCAACAAAGCACTTAGTCTTGCAGTTACTAGCCATCAAAAATTACTAGCCATCAAGAAAACCACTTTCAATGACCGGAATTTCTCTGACCGTTTCTAATGGTTCAGAATTGGGTTTCTTCATTGCACCCAATACTCGATGTGAATCCCAAAATGATACTTTGAATCTTAAGGTTTTTCACCCTTTAAAAAGCCTAGATATCCACTGTTGGAAAACGAGGCAGCATCTGTTAGCCTGCACAAATAACATGACTACATTTGTCCTTCACTGGGAACCAAACACCCAATTGTAGCGCCTGACTCTCAGAGGGTAGCGTGGCAGAGCAGTCTGAGGCTTACTCAAGGGAGGTGGTGTCGGCTAGTAATCGCCATTTGCAAGTGCGCAGAAATAACACTCAATAATTGATTGTCCAGTCTGTACTTTGCTTTATAAAAGTAAGAGTTCATTTATTAAACACACACACTATTTATTTATTTATTTTATTTATTTAAGCTTATATCGCGCGCAGCTACCCACAATGGGTTTCCCGGCGCTAGGGATAGACTATAGAAGAAGGAGGGTATATCACCTGACTTGAAGCCACAAATGACTACTGGCCACGCTGAGTAAAAAGCAAAGTCTTCAGAGCCTTACGGAAGCGGAGTAGGTTGGTCTCTGATTTTAGTGCCAGTGGGAGGGAGTTCCAATATTTGGGGCCCAGAACAGAAAAAGAACGGCCTCCCATTTTTGTCAGCTTCCATCTTGGCACAGTGAAGTTTCCCATGTCTGATGACCTTAGTGGACGTAGGGGTCTGTAGGGTGTTATCAGCCCTTGGATATAGGCTGGAGCGCTGCCCTGCTTAACCTTGAACATGTAGCAGAGTGCCTTGAATTTAACGCGTTCAGGGATGCTCAGCCAATGAAGGTCACGCAAGGCGGTATTGGCTGAAGTGCGTCTAGGGATGTTTTTTAACAGGCGCGCAGCCGCATTTTGTACTACCTGCAGCACATGTAAGGTGGCTTTATCTGCGCCTAAGTAGAGAATGTTGCCATAGTCCAGGCGTGATGTTACAAGCGCCTGGACTACGGTTCTGCGGGAGGAGAGGGGGAGCATCCACAGAATCTTATGAAGACACCGCAGCGTTGAAAAGCAAATGGCCGCAACCTTGGTGGCCTGTTGTCTCATAGTTAACCTGTCGTCAATAATGACACCCAGGTTACGAACTGCAGTAGATGGTATTGGCGCATTACCCAGTTCGATGGGCCAATGGCGAGGACCCCAGAGATGTTTATTCCGACCCAAGATGACCACCTCGGTCTTCTCCCCGTTCAGTTTGAGACAGTTTCTCCGCATCCAGTCGGCCACAAGAGTGAGGCCCGACTTGAGTGCGGAGATGTTGTTCTCGTCTCTCCCTGATAGGGAGAAGACAATCTGGGTGTCATCAGCGTAGGAAAACAGGGTTAGCCCAGCCTGTTCAACTATAGATGCCAAGGGTTTAACATAAATGTTGAACAATAAAGGGCTAAGGATTGAGCCTTGGGGCACGCCGCGGGTAGATGAACAGATGGTGGAAGCTGCTTTAGGGGAGAACACTTGAAAACTTCGGTCATTGAGGAAAGACACCAGCCAGGCCAAGGCCTGGCCTGCCACACCTAGAGATTTCAGAGAGTCAATGAGGATGGAGTGTGACACGGTGTCGAACGCTGCGCTCAAATCCAACAGGATGAGCGCCATGGTGTTACCTTGATCGACACCGTGCCTCAGACTCTCCGTTACCCCCAGGAGAGCTGTCTCAGTTGAGTGCCTAGGCCGGAAACCCGACTGAGAAGGATGGAGGAAAGCAGTGTTTTCAACCAGTTTAGAAAGCTGGGAATTTATATGTCTCTCCAGTATCTTCGAAAAGATTGGCAGCAGGGATATCGGGCGAAAATTGGCAGGGTTGGAAGAATCTGCACCCGATTTTTTTAGTAAAGGTACCACCATGGCGTGTTTCCAAGGTTGGGGGTCCAAGGCCTCACTCAGAGAAGCGTTTAGTAATTTAATAAGGGGAGGGTGGGTGAGGGGATCTAATTGTTTTAATATTTTGGCCGGGAGAACGTCCCGTGGGGAGCCTGATCGCACACTGTTTAAGCAGGACTCAAAAGAAGTGGCATCTAAAGGCTGCCAAGTAGTAATTACTGCATCGGTGGTGGTATTCACCAATTCCTGGACCGTAACAGGGGCAGTGGGAGTAGTCTCTAAAGGTGTGGTAAAATGATCGTAAATAAGATCAACTTTGTTTATAAAGTAATCTGCTAAGGACTGACACTGAGCGGCATCAAGAGCCGGAGGAGGAGGAGTGGAATTAACACCGGTCAGTTTTTTTACGACGGAGAATAACACCTTAGGACAGTTTTGTGCATCAGTCACTGTTTTTGGAGTGTAATTTGCTTTAGCAGTTTTGCAGCTGTTGTGGTACTTTTTTAAAGCTTCTTTGTATATAACTTTACGTGAAGGAGAGTAGCCTTTTCTCCATTTGCGCTCCAAGGTCTTACATTGTGAGCGAAGGCTTTTAAGATGTTCCGAGTACCATGGGGCCGGAGGATGGTGTGAAAGTGTGGACTTTGATATCATTGATAGTGCCTGATTAACAACATTTGTTAGCCAGAGTTCAGTGGCACAATTGAGAGCAGCAACTGGTACATCAGTACACGGGAGGGTTTTGATCAAAAGTTTATTGAGTTCTAGTATGTTGACCTTCCCCCAATTCCGAACTGGCCTCGGGCTTTCCATCTCAGGTCTTATTGCTGTTTCAGCCATATCCAAGGAAAAAGGGACAGCTGAGTGGTCGGACCAGGCAATTTGTAAAGCTTCACGAGAGCAGTCTAGTGACAGATTGGATAGGATTGGGTCCAGTAAATGCCCAGCGCAGTGTGTCGGACCTGTGTTATGTAGTTGAAGGTTAAAAGCTTCCAGGGTAGAGAGGAGCTGATTCCTATAAGGGCATTCGTGATCATCTAAATGTATATTTAAGTCCCCTAAAATTGTAAAATTTGACGCTTTAAGCATTACCGGGGCTAAGAGGTCCGGTAATGATGTTATCCATGAACTCGCTGTCCCAGGGGGACGGTATACCAATAAACCTGACAACGTAAATTGGGGGGTTATAAACAATTGAAATAGGGCTGATTCGCAGTCTTTTTGGGTTGCATCTACCAATTTACAAGTATATATGATCTTGTAGATGATTGCAATACCACCACCCCTGCCAGAAACTCTATCCTGGCGAAGAATAGCATAATTGGAGGGAATGGCGTCTGCAATATCCGGACCTGAGCAGTCTCTGAGCCAAGTCTCGGTCAGGAATATCGCATCAGGTTGATGTTCAACAAGAAAGTCATGGATATTGTATCTATGTTGTGGCAGGGATCTGCAGTTTATACTCCAGAAACTTAACGGGGGACGTGGGGAAGCTGTCCTGGAGCATACCTCTGTATTTCGTCTACCTTGATATTGCACAGATCTACATTTGGTAGGAGTATTTAATGAAAAGTTACAGCGAGGACAGCGAAACTTATGAGGGGGGAAAGGGTAGATGGAACAGTTGTTATTGGGAGTACCACGTAACGCATATAACTCTTCAAATGAGTATGCGAGAACCATGATAGAAATAATAGCGTTGCTCACCAGAAGAAGAGTATGCCAGAGCCCAAAGCCCGGCCTAGCGCGGACGGGCGCAGACGGGCTGGACTCTGGCGTGACTCCGGCGGGCATCCGGCGCGTCCGCAACGCGTCCGCTTCCCTTTTTAAAGAAATCTGGAGCGCGTCACGGCGCAGCCCGACCCAATATGGCCGCTGTCCTGCCCTCGCCTCCCCGGGACCAACTCTCAGCGTCAATACTCGGCTGAGAGTGGCCCAGACGGCAACGGGAGGTGAGGAGACAATTACAAGTGCAAGCGCTTATTAAAATCAAGCGAGAGGTAAATTACCCCACAAGTTTAAACGAACATAAAATGCTTATTATTTCAAGCGTAGCGTAGCGTTGCTAGCAATCAAGACAGGAAAAGCGTAAGAACCTCCGGCTTTCCGCCTCAGAGGGTGAAAATGCTAACCTGTTTCCAGGAAGTGAGCCCTTTTTAAAGAAATCTGGAGCGCGTCACTAACACTATTCAATACTATGCACCAATTTACAAATATACATAAGCTGTTGGAATTACTTTGTGACATTGCATAACATCTCCACTCCTCCCGCAAGGGGGGGTGGGGTCTAGTACCACCACTCCCATGTATGCACATCATCTTGCCCCCAATGCAGTTAGTGGATCATAACCTGGAGCAAGGGCCCTGCGCACTGGCACCATCCCAGAGGCGAGCCACCCCAGTACTTCAACCAGCATTTTAGAATAGGTAACCCTGCCTTGGTGACACACAACCCTGACCGAGCATTTCCTACTGACCATAAGGTATGCACCTCTATATCTTAAGGGCTAACAGTCTGGGATCTTCACCTAAGCGCAGCAGCAAGAATACATGTTTGAGCATCACTTTAGAGTGACAGTACTCATAACATTTGGAAATCATTAAAATGCATTGCAATTACAGCCCCTAAAGGCATCACCGATAAAATCACAGGTTTAAGTAAATACAGTCAGACACCCTAGCAGGAATGTCTAGCCACTTAAATCCACTTTGCTTATGACTCTGCCTTAATCATGTATTTCACGTTAAACACATGCACTTCAGTCCCTCTATAAAGAAGAACATTAGTTAAAGCATTTGTGGTGGAATTACACCTCTTCACCTCCAGGGGATGCCATCTTCCAGACATCCCCAATCAGCCCTTCACTCCATGAAGCACTTTTTAATTCACCCTCAGCTGAAGAACAAAAGTTCCATCCCAGAAGGATTAAAAGACATGCTGAGCCCTTGAGGGGTTATTCTCTCCAATCCCCAAGACACTTAGGGTGGGACTTTCCTCTTCGTGCAGAGGGGAGACTGTGCTTCTCTAGCAGCTCCCCTAGCACCTTAACACGTGTGGTGGTGACCCGTTCTCCTGGGGCCACCACAAGCCAAGAACACGCCTGGTTGCCCTTGCAGGCCGGTCCTGGCCTGCAAGGCATTATGGGCTGTGCCGCATAATTGATGAGCGGCTCTCCGGGGAGAGCCTCGATGTGGGCCTTTGGCCGCTTCTTCGACTGTTGGGGGGGGGGGGGGGTCCGGTCCCACCCAGACCCCCAGGTGAGTTAGACGGCTTGGGGAGCCCACCCCCGGCCGCTTATGCCATTTATTAGGGGCCTGGGTCGGACCCCTGGCTCCTCCTCTGTTTGGTTTTGGGGTCCCGGTCCCACCTGGGACCCCCCACAGGCCTTCCTCGATGGGGGGCAGCGCAAGGAGCCCACCCCTGGCTGCCCCCGCCGGCTTCCCGCACGGCCAGCATTCTTCTGTACTGCCGCTGGAGCCGGCAGTCCTATTCTGGTATGTCTGCTCCGGCGGGCAGACGCGAGTCTGCTTCCCTGCTGCCGCGGGTCTTCTGTGGAGTGCAACGGCACACCCCCGGCCTCCTCCACAACCAGGGCCCGGGGATTTGATTTTAATTTGATTTGATGTTAAAACATTTGTAAAGCGCATCGTATACCGTGCGGTTTCTTGGCGCTGTATAGACAAAGTCTCGGCAGAAAAAGGGAATTTGTGGCAAACTGGCCCTGAGATAACATAGGCCAGATTTACCGGGAAAATGCTTGTTTAAACAAAAAAGTTTTAAGGTCTTTGCGGAAAGAAAGATAATGGGAAGCAAAACGTAAATGATCAGGGAGGGAGTTCCAGAAAGTGGGGGCTAGAGTTGAGAAGTTGGCACCTCCCCACTTCTTTCGTTTGAAGCGCGGAACTTGAAGGAGAGATTTGGTCGAAGAGCGGAGTTCCCTGGCAGGAGCGTATTCGTTGATCAGAGAGGAGATAAAAGCAGGAGCAGATCCCTGGCGAGCCTGGAAGATCATGCAGCCAGTTTTAAAGAGGGAACGCTCCTTGACAGGGAGCCAATGAAGCTCTTTAAGGAGGGGTGTGGAGTGGTGAGAACGTGACAGGCCATACACCAATCGTGCCGCTTGGTTCTGTACCAGCTGGAGCTTCCGCAGGCTGTACGCGGGGATGCCGTTGTAGAGGGCGTTGGCGTAATCCAGCCGCGAAATCCCCAAAGCGGACATGATCAGCTTAAGTGCCAGAGGAGAAAAGAAACGGGAGACAGTGCGAATGGTACGGAGAGTGAGGAAACAAGAGGAAACAACTGAACTGACTTGTGAGTGTAAGGTGAGTTGGTTATTCACCCTAACGCCTAGAGTTTTGACTGTGGAAGAAGGAGTGGGGGGAGGACCAAAAGAAGGGGGCCAGAAAGAGGAATTCCAGGGACTGGAGGAACCACCTGTGAGAACCAACTCGGTTTTGTCCGGGTTCAATTTTAGATGGTTGTGGTTCATCCAGTCCCTGATGAAAATCATAATAGATTGAAAATTAGAAATAGAGTGGGGAGAAGAAGAGAGATTGGAAATGAGCTGGAGATCATCCGCATAGTTATATACGGTGACCTCCAGCTGCTGAAGGGCAAAGATTAAAGGGGAAATGTATAGATTGAAGAGTAGAGGAGAAAGTGAAGAACCCTGGGGGACATCACAGGTGATGTGAAGTGGGGTAGCCGTGAAATCTCCCAGCCGAACCGCCTGGGTACGATCCCTCATGAAGGACGATAGCCAGACCAGGGCTGAGCCCTCGATTCCCGCCGCTCTGACACGTGAAAGCAAGATGGTATGGTCCACCGTGTCAAAAGCGGCGGAGAGATCGAGGAGCACCAGCGCCTGATGTAGATTCTGGTCAAGCCCTTCCCTGAGATTGTCCAGGACCGAAACCACGACGGATTCGGTGGAGTACCTGGGACGGAAGCCGGCCTGACGAGACGCCAAGCCTCCATTTGCCTCTACATGGGTGCTGAGTACCGAGGTGACATGGCGCTCAAGGACCTTCCCCAGATAGGGCAGTAGGGAAATGGGGCGATAGTTGGCTGGGATGGATGGGTCAGCGCCGGGCTTCTTTAGGATAGGCACTATTGTAGCTGATTTCAGTGCGGGAATCACGACTCCCTGTGCAAGAGAGCTATTAAGAAGGGTGAGTGGGGGCTGAAAACAGATGGAGTAGATCTGTTGTAAAATTCGAGCCGGACAAATGTCTGCCGGGGAGCCAGATTTGACTTTGGGCAGCAGCTCTAGAAATGCTTCTTTGGTGAGGGGAGGGATTGAGGTGAGACAGAACTGAACAGTCGGGGGGCAAGGGTCAACAAAGAGAGGAGAGGGTAGGGGGATGTTTGCTTTAATAGTTGCGATCTTATCCAAAAAATAGGAGTTTAGTTGGTCACACAGGGCCTGAGTAGGATAAGTTTGGGGAGAGGCCCTGTCCGAGTAGGCTAAGTCGTTAACTATAGCAAAAATCTCCCTTGGTTTATTTTCCGCTGACTGGACTTTTGTAGAAAAATAGCTGGTTTTAGTAGCTAGAATGGATTTTTTTATACTTTGCTAGCAGTGAAGAATATTGGTTTTTCCGTACAGGACAGTAGTTTTTTCTCCACTTCCTCTCGGCTTGTCGTACAGCCAACTTTAGTTCCTTTAGGTTGTCAGAGAACCACCTATTGGAGTTCTTGAGTCGTCGAGTTGAAACACGGCGTAGTGGGGCAACCGAGTCGCAGCTTCCAGCAAGCCAGGTGTTGATGGCAGTGGCTTGTAAATTGGAAGAGAGGCCTGAGAGATCGGGAGAGGAATTCATGAGCAGGGAGGTCAGTGAAGGGAAATCAACCCGATTCCAGTTCCGCGCCCAGGTGTTTTTGGCGAGCGGAGCCTTGGTGGCAGGGTTGAGAAGGAGAGAAAAGGAAATAAGGTCGTGATCAGACCAGAGGCAGGGAGATGCAACCACGGAGGAAACCAAGAGGTTGAGAGACCAAACCTGGTCCAGGGTGTGGCCATGGGAGTGGGTAGGGACAAATATGTGAGGGACAAAGTTCAAGGACTGGAGGAATTCGGTAAATTGTTTAGAGGGGGTACACTCTAAAGGGTCCAGGGGCCAATAATTAAAGTCGCCTAACACCAGGACGGAGGCGTGGTTAACCACCAAATTAGCCAGCAGGTCTTGGAATGCTGGCAGAAACATGGGAGAAGGCTGGGGTGGACGATACATTAAGAGACAAGTAATCGGAGGGGAAAAAAAGGAAGAGCGAGCCACAAGGTATTCGGCGGAAGAAATGGGGGGGATGGCAAAATTTGAAAATTGTAATCTGAACGAGCGATTAAAGCTACACCCCCGCCGGTCCTCCCCGCTGGGCGGTCAGCGCGTAAAGCGACATAGGAGGGGGGGAGGGCAGCTAAAAGAGCAGGTAAGGACGAGTCGCAGAACCAGGTTTCGGTCAGGAGCAATAAATCGGGCTTTTCAGCCTCAAGCAGGGCAAATAGCTCCAGATGGTGCTTGACCGCTGACCTGGTGTTTAGCAAGATGATGGATAGAGGAGGGGTAGTAGGGGGGGTAACGGCCCGGGAGAGGGTGTAAACGGGTTGAATGCTACCAACCAGAATATAAGGTTCTTAAGTATTGCCCGGCGGTGTCGCCTCTTGAACCCACAAGATATTTAACAAATGAAGAGGCAGGCGCTGGAGACTGGAAGGCAGGAAACAAGGTTTTATTTTCTCCGGAGGAGAAACACGTCAGTTGGACAGCAGGTATCGTTCTGAGGTGCTCTAACTTACGTTTGAGGCCTGGCCCCTTATATACAGTGTTTGTGGTTTTTATTACAGTTTACATACATATGATAAAGCTTTGATGTACGGAAAGACATTCCCGGAATCCCCCTTCGGGCCGTTCCCACACACATCTACAGTAGAAGTCCCCACCCTGGTCACAGCAGGTGATGACTATCGCGCAGCTGGATATTCCGCCAATTCATGGAATGCGGGGTTCGATCGGATCTCATGGGGTGGGGGCTTTGATCAACTCGGGGGTCCTTTGATGAGGGAAGCTTTCTATTGCACGGGGAGGGGCAAGGGATAGTATCGGCAGAGCTGGGTGTCGGCCTGGGAACGGGGAAGACAAACGGGCACACGGGGAAAAGGGGGTTTGCATCTAAGGGCCGGGGATCATGAAAGGGAAGAAGGGAGGTGTCGCGCTGGGAACAGGATGAGGGCCTGGGGCAGAGCAGCGCCGAAGAGGGGTTTATGACTCAAGGCAGGTGCAAGCAGGGGGTTGTTGGCATGTGGGGGCTGCCTGCGAGGCTAGGAGAGGGAGAGACACGCTGGTTATCAGAAAAGGGCAGGGAAGCCATGGTGTTCAAAATGGCGGCTGTTTACGTGCACGAAAGGGTTCGAGAAGAGCAAGAGGGCGCCGATAATGTTGACGGTTTCAGCCTAACTTTCAACAGTCCTCCCTTTTCAACATATCTAGCCAACTTGCTTACTCAATGTCAATTTTCATCAAATTCCTAACCTCGGTATCATACAATGCCCTCACGCGTTCGCTTCCAAAGTCCGTAGTTTTGGGGAAAATACAACTTGCACATAAAGAACACAGAGGTGGCAGACATTGAATTCCTAAGCATAGACCACATATTACAACTACAGGAATCAGGATAATGGTGAGCAGTCTCCAGCCCCAGTTCTTAACGGTGTCCCAGAACCAACCACCAAGCGACCATTCTTCTTGTTCTTGGTGGACTTCCGAAGAGAGTCTGTGAAGGTGTTCGATGGCTTTGTACACTGAGGGTGAGTTGTCCGGTATGTATGTACAACAGCTGGACCCAATAATGCGGCATGCTCCTCCACGGTCCGCCAGAACCACATCTAGAACCAGGCGGTTCTGAAGAGCCACCAGACGGACCGCTTGGAGCTCGGCAGTGTTGTTAGCAAAGATACCAGCTGTGATGTTCATGGTTGTTTCAACTGCCTGAGTTAGATGTCGGATGGCGCGGCTGTTCGCCATCGGGCCCCAGAGGGGGACGAGTCCTTTCATAGCATCGAGGAACTGCGCTCCTGTTGAGTCGGCTTGCTCAATGTCTTTGGCTCGTTTTTGTCTATGGTGATCCGCTGGGGCCACATAAGTCGGGGGAAGGACGAAGGAGATGAAACAAGTGCCCCCCCAGCCTCTGGGGAGCCAGGTGTAGGCCTTTGTGCCGCAGACGAAGTACATGTTTGGGGATGACACAAAGGATGGTGGATCCGTGGAATCCAAAGTTCTGGTGAAGCGGCAGGCGCTGTGGCCCACCAGCTGTGTCCCAAGTCCTTCTACACACATGTGGCCTGTGACGTTGATGACCGACAGGGCTACAGTCAGAGTGGCAGCCGTTCGTTTCCGCAGATAAGAGAAGGTGGGTCTGGATGGATTGTTAAACACCTGCATTTCGATTCGTTCCTTTTCAGGGATGTCCACGTGGATTGAGTCGTGGGGGGTCAGCGGGCAGAAGTGTGTCTTTGTTTTGTTCCGCCCGACCCCGTGAGAAAAATGCGCTGCGGTTCTGCTGGAGGTGGCATTGTCCTTATAGCTTTCTTGCAGGAGGATCAGCCAAGCAAGGCAGGAGCCGTGAACAGAGAAAGGTGAAGGGATGAATGGTATCGAGTGTCCAGTGGCGTGGGGTAGCAACCCACAGATCCAGCAGTTGGTGGCATTGGTGGCAAGATTGTGTTGGTGAAGTAGCTGCACGAAAGAGTTATTCCAAAACTCCTTTCGCCTTTCTCTTAGTTGAGGAGAGAGCGAAATCAGATAATGTTCCTTCATGGTGGTAGGCTGAGCAGTGGTTAGGAATGCTTCGTGAGCAGGTGCATGTTCCTCCATAATCCAGAGCGTGGTCATGAGGAGAAAGCAGAAGAGGATTGTGATGAAGAGTACAATTGTCTTTGAGCTGTGAAGTTTGTCTGTTCTTGGGTTTCTGTAGCGGGTATTTCCTGTTGCTTCCATCATCTTCTTATCTGGCGCTTCCATCATCTTCGAGGTGCTCGGTAGCGGGCAGAACCACAGACTTTGTTTAGCTCTCTCCCGGTGACCCTTGGTTGTGTCTAGGTCACCGTTCTGAGATTTTATCTCGGTCCGTGGCCTACTTAGCCGAAGCTCCCTCCTTTCGACGCAGGAAATACCCTTCTCTAGATGGCACAGTGGGATCAGAGAATTTTGAAAGTTCAAGCGCTTCAGTATCCGGATAGCAGGCCAGTGACGGTCGGTCCTTGTTCAGGAGCTCTTCTTGGTTGTCGATGTTTTCCGTCGTGGCTAGGGTCGGAGAGACCTTCTTGCAGTGGTGTGCATGCAGCCAGTGCCGTTTCCCCTCCACATGAAGAGCCGTCCGGGTGGTGATTAACACTTGCCAGGGGCCCGTCCACCGGGGTTCCAAACTCTTCGATCGCTGAAAATTTCGGATCAGCACGAAATCCCCAGGCTGGATGGTGTGGCCCGGACCCCTGGAAGCATCGGGGATGGCCTGCTGCACCTGCTGATGAATGACAGACAGAGTTTCAGTCAATTTATACAGGTAATCAGACATTAGGACGTCCGGGACGTCATGAATGGAGGTAGGTTTTGGGGCAGACCAGACACTCATGGGTCGACCGAAGACAACTTCATAAGGAGTTAAGTGATGTCGGGTGGGAGTAGAGCGCATCGATAGTAATGCTAGTGGGAGGGCGTCTGGCCATTTCAGACCCGTGGTAGCCACTATCTTGGCCAGTTTAAGCTTTAGTGTGGCATTGTGTCGCTCAACAAGTCCGGCAGATTGGGGGTGGAAGACTGCATGAAATTTTTGTTTTATGCCCAATCCCTTTAAGATGAGCTGGATAACTTCGGCTATGAAGTGGGGGCCATTATCACTCCATAAGATACGACCGAGGCCGTAACGGGGAAAAAATTCCTTTAACAGTACCTTTGCAGTGGCCATAGCGGTGTTGTCACGGGTTGGATATGCTTCCACCCACTTGCTAAATGCGCACATCACAACAAGTACATATTTTAGGCCCTGGCACCTGTCTAGCTGGATGTAGTCCATCTGCAGGACTTCAAATGGGTGGTTTGGGACCCCAAATCCCCCCCGGGGTACTACAGTTCCTTTCCCGGGGTTGTGTTGCAGGCATATTAAGCATTGTTGGACCAGGCGTTTGGCGGAATCTGGGATTTTATCATTGTGCCAAACTCTGGAGACAAGTTCGATCATGGGGGCTGACCCTATGTGGGCAGGGGAGTGTGCCATGGTCAGTATGGGAATCAGGTATGAGTCAGGTAGCAACCACTTGTTTGTGGCTTTTGTCCGCCAGCAGCCTTTGTCATCTTTCACTCCCACCGGTGTCCATTCAGTCAGTTCGTGTTGTGTGCTAGCCGTTTGAATGTCTCTGATAGTGTCCTTAGCGTCAGTCCAGTTTTCTGCTTGTGACCTGGTCACGTACATACGCGTGGTCATCCTATTTTCAGCTGTCGTTCGGGCAGTGATGTCGGCTAGCGCGTTTCCCTGTCCAATAATGTCCGTCACCCTTTTGTGTGCCTGGCATTTGATGACCGCAAGCTTTTTGGGGAGAAGGACAGCTTCGATCAAGGTGGAGACTAGATCCCCGTGTAGAATGGGTGTGCCGTGTGAGGTCAAGAATCCCCTCTCCCTCCAAAGGAGTCCGAAATGGTGAACCACCCCGAAGGCATACTGGCTGTCGGTGTAGATGTTAGCTGTGATTCCTGCAGCTAGGATGCAAGCTCGTGTTAGGGCAATTAGTTCCGCTGCCTGAGCAGATCGTTGCGTGATGCGGGCTGTCTCGATTACAGCCTGAGCCGTGGTGACTGCATAGGCAGCGGAAGTGGTGCCATCGGGGAGTTTGATGCAAGAACCGTCCACCCACAGCTCCCCGTCGGGGTCAGGGAAAGCCGTGTCTCTGAGGTCAACCCTACTTCTAGTCTGTTCGTCTGTGAGAGTCACGCAGTCATGTATAGGGTGAACATTGGGATCGTTCTCTGGTAAGGGTAACAGAGTTGCCGGGTTCAGTGTGGTGCATCTTTTCAGGGTGATATGGGGTGCAAGCAAAGTCAGTTCGTATCCGGTCAGTCGTGCGCTCGTCAGGTGTTGCGTCTTGGTTTGGTTCAGGAGGGTGTCGACTGCGTGGGGTACCAATACCGTGAGGGAATTCGAGAGTACGATCCCCTCACTCTGTCGGATAGAGATTGCAGCAGCAGCCACGGCTCGAAGGCAGGCAGGTAAGGCCCTGGCTACAGGGTCAAGAGTGGCAGAGAAGTAAGCGCACGGTCGTTGTCTCGGGCCAGTGGCCTGGGTCAGGACGGACAAAGCGCACCCCTCCCTTTCGTGAGTGTAAAGGGAGAAGGGCTTTCTGTAATCTGGGGTACCCAGGACAGGGGCCGAACAAAGGGCATCTCGTAGTTCAGTGAAGGAGGTCTGACACTCAGGGGTCCAAGGGAGAGGGAAGGGGATGTCTTTACTTAGCAGAGAAAGCAGCGGTTTCACAATGAGGCTAAAGTTTGGTAACCACTGTCGACAGAAGGAGGTGAGGCCCAGTAGGGAGCGAACCTGTTTCTGGGTCTTAGGGACAGGAGTTTCAAGAATGGTTCGGATCCGGTCGGGAGTGAGTTTCCTTCCTTCTTTGGACAAAAGGTGGCCTAGGTAAGTGACTTGGGGTTGGCAGAATTGCAACTTCTTCTTGGAGACCTTGTGACCACTTTCCGCAAGGAAGTGTAGGAGTTGAATGGTGGCGGTAACCGCTAATGGGGTAGTGTCAGCTGCCAAAAGGATGTCATCGACATATTGTACCAACACCACTCCATCGGGTAACTGGACTTGATCCAGTTGTCGTTTTAGGGCCTGGCTGTAGATGCTAGGGCTTTCTGTGTAGCCCTGGGGTGCTCGGCAAAACCTATATGAGCGGGCTTTTAGGGTAAAGCCGAAGAGATATCGGCTGTCTGGGTGGATGGGGATGGAAAAGAATGCATTTTTGAGGTCGATGACAGTGAAGGTGGTGGCAGTAGGAGGAATCAAAGTCAGGATGGTGGTGATGTCTGAGACCACAGGGTACTGGGGTACCACCACTTTGTTGATCTCTCGGAGGTCGATGATCAAACGGTATGCTCTCTCATCTCCCTCTCCCTGTTTCTTGATGATGGGCAAGATAGGGCTGTTGCAAATGTTGCTAACCACTTCCTCTACCACTCCTGCGTCTATCAGTGACTGGATAATCTTTACCAATGCCTTCTCGCCCTCGGGCGATATCCGATATTGTGGAAGTTTTGGGAGTGTTGCGTCTGGTCGGACAGTAATGTGCACTGGGTCAATCAACATACGTCCTACGTCCGAATCCGTTTTGGCCCACAGATACGGAGGCAGAGTGTCAAGCAGGGATGCGTCAGTGTCGGTGATGGAAAACATGTGTTGGGGAGAGCAATGTCTAAGCAGAACGGGGTTGTCGTAAAGAATCACTCGAACTCCATCTTGAGAACATCTGATCGTCGCTCGGAAGTGTTTTAGTAAGTCAAGTCCCATAATGGCGTCAGGGCTATTGGAGGAGAGCAAAAACGTGGTGTCAGTGGTGTTGTTTTCTACGTCAAAGAGAATCGGGGCAGACAAAGGGTTAGTTGAGGGCGTTCCGTCGAAACCTGTCGATGTTATGAGTGAGCCAGACAAGGGTGCCCTTGGAATCAGTCGTTTAGATAACGCGCTACGGGTTGCGCCAGTGTCTACCAGAAATGGAGACTTGGTACCCAGGACCTTAGCAGTGACGTAAGGGCCCTGCTGGTCAACATAGAGCTCGACTGGATCCCTCCCTTGCCCTTGGCTGTCCTATGCGAAGTCGTGGGCGTCCTCATAGTCGGATTGCTGATATTGGTTCTGCCTGGGTCGATCAAACGTATTTGGTCTGCCTGATCTGTCGTTAGTCGTGTCATTTGGGGGCCCTCGCTGTTGTCCCTTATTTCTCAGTCCATTTGCTATGTCCCTGGGGTCTCTGTTTTTGATTATTTCCAAAAGAACTGGGCACTGGGATTTCCAATGGCCAGTTCCTTTGCAGAAAGCACACTGGTTCTCTCTAAGGTCTGTGCGTCCACTGTAGGAAGTCAGAGTGCGGTCCTGGGGAAATGTAGTCTTAGGGACGTTCGTCTGGTAATTTCCCCGATATTGGTCTCGTCCTATAGTCACCCCTTGCAGTTTGGCAATCATCACCCTCTCTTTCAGGTCCTTTTTCTTTTTCTCTGTTGCCCTATCGTTTTCATTTTTCTGATGTTCATAATATTGGGCCATTTGGAGAATAGCTGTAGGTTTGGAGGCTGCCCAACTACTCTCGCTGGCCTGTAGTTTCTGGGAGATCTCCGATGACAGACCCTTAACATAATTCTGGACAAACAGATGGTGTCCGGTTGCAGTGGTCATGTCCTGGCCGCTGTAATCAGAGAACACCGTTTCAAACCGGGAGAAGTATTCCGATACATCCTCCTGGGGTTTCTGGCGACAGGCTGTTACTATCGACCAGTCCACTTTCTTTTCTGGAATCAGGGTTTTTAATTTCTCTACGATTCTATCCGGAAGGTCTAGAATGGATTTCAAAGGCTTTTGTCCTGGTCCCCGTTGTTTATCCAGGTCATCGAGTTGTGACCAGGTATGTCCAAACAGCTCAAGGTGGTCGACTTTCCGGATTTGCTTCCATACATCAGCTGGTAGACATAACCCAAAGAACAAGTCGATGTCAGCTAGGGTCATAATCGTTGAACCCAGGGCTGTACCCAATTCAGTATAAAAGGCAGTGGGGTTTTTACGTAGGTCGGGCAGAGATTTCCGGAATGTCAGAATCTCTTGCCGGTCCCAGGGCTGGTAGACCCAGTTGTACACTACCCTTCCTTTTGCATCCTGGTGGTTTGCATCATCGTTAGTCCCTGAACCTCGGGGTGGTACCCAGTAAGGGGCAGCCTCTCGTATTGGCATCATGGTGTTAGGTTGTTCAGTTTGAGGTTCGGTTGCTACGGGTGTCGCGGGTTTAGTCCCCGATTCTCGTTCAGTGAGGTGGCGGAAAACCTCAAGCGTACGCGTAAGGAGGTCCGACACATCACACTCGCCCTCTTCCCCGATATCGACCTTCCGGTACAGAGCCGTTAGGTTCTCGGGACCTTTGTCTCGATATCGGTCCTCGTATGCATTCAAGATATGGTAACACAGTCGTACGGTAAAATGTCGTCTGTGACTCCCAGTATATGAGTTAAACACATCCGTGATGTGCTCCTCACCTTCCTTCCTTCCTATCAGTGCTTTTGCTATCCGGTCGATCCCTGCTCGCTCATCTTTGCTTAGTCTGTTTGTTCTTGCAGGGCCAGCCCCTCGAGTCTCAGGGTAGCCTAACGTTGTCGTTGATGCAGTATTTAACACAAAGGGTTCGGCAGGCACAGAGGCAATGGGGGCCGAAGCTGTGGCGGTACTTTCGTTTGCACCTGGGGGTGGTGCGTGCTGCGCTAGGGGTTGGGAAGGGGCATATGGAGGGGGCATGTAGATGATAGGAGGACCTAACAGCAGATCCTCGTTGGCTCGTTGTTTCGAGGGTAAATCAGGGTAGAGCGTGGAGGAAGTTCTAACCGGACACTGGCTCGATGTTTCCATTTCTAGTTTCTGTTTAGCTTTCTCTCTTTCTTTTATCTCTTTTTCCAGTTTCTGGGCGGCTAGGTGGGCTGCTTTTCGCAGCTCTTTTCCCAACCTACTCTCAGTTTTCTTTTTACGTTGTTCAGTTTCTTTGCGCCACATGCCGAAACTATCAAGCATCGTGGGTGTTGTCTTGCTTTTACCAAGGGCTGTTTCTAGCGCTTTTATTTTATCATCATCGAAGGATCCTATCAGTGGCCACTGGCTTTCTCGATCCTTTTTCGTGTATTTATGCCATAGTTTGCTATAGGCTATAGAGATCAATCCATGCTTTGTGAACATGTCCTTATTAGGGGTGCCTTCCAGTGGGGCTGGATGGTCCTTCTCTAATAGGCGGTCCGGGCTAAACAGGCTACTAATCAGTGGGGAGAAGACAGACATGACGGCTCGTAACGAGGGACAAAAAGTCAGCACTGCCTATCTTATCACTGTGTGCAAAGACTGGACAGAATATTTCTATTCTACGTTGTTTGCAGGCAGTGAATACCTCATGAATCAAATAACAAAAAGACCAATAAATATTCAATGGGGAGAATGAGTAGGTCCGCAAAGATCTGCGTTACCTACCCCTTTCACTATCTGCAAAAAGGGAGGTCTCTTCCCTGTTTGCAGACAGAGAATCTCCAGAAAACAATAGTTTTGCGAACAACAGTTCAGTTTCAAGTAATTATTCAGTGGGGGAGAAAAAAAAATAGGCACGACGGCTGCCTTACCTATCCTCCACTGTTTGCAAAGAGAGAGCCTGTTGTTTCTCCGTTTGTGGACAGCGAATCTCCAAATAAATAAAAAGAGCAATACTAGTATTTCCTAAACAGTCAAGCAATTATTTCGCAACTTGTCGTGTTTACACGACCTTACCCGGACCGCATGGACAGTTTCTTGTCTTCCGAATCCAGCGCCCGATCGTCCTCTCTTCTCCGTTATCCTCGCGGCACTCCTGATGGTTCCCAGTCAGGACCGTAGATCACTCGAGAGAGGTCTGTTCGGAACCAGTGAAGTTCGGATGATCGGCTGTCAGACGAGGGTCTATCGGACAGGCGCGCTCCCGATCGTTGCAGTCGTTCACTCTGTCGTCAGGACCTCTCCCACTGGATCCACGAGTCGCTGATGGGCCCCACGTAGGGCGCCAATTGTAAACGGGTTGAATGCTACCAACCAGAATATAAGGTTCTTAAGTATTGCCCGGCGGTGTCGCCTCTTGAACCCACAAGATATTTAACAAATGAAGAGGCAGGCGCTGGAGACTGGAAGGCAGGAAACAAGGTTTTATTTTCTCCGGAGGAGAAACACGTCAGTTGGACAGCAGGTATCGTTCTGAGGTGCTCTAACTTACATTTGAGGCCTGGCCCCTTATATACAGTGTTTGTGGTTTTTATTACAGTTTACATACATATGATAAAGCTTTGATGTACGGAAAGACATTCCCGGAATCCCCCTTCGGGCCCGTTCCCACACATATCTACAGTAGAAGTCCCCACCCTGGTCACAGCAGGTGATGACTATCGCGCAGCTGGATATTCCGCCAATTCATGGAATGCGGGGTTCGATCGGATCTCATGGGGTGGGGGCTTTGATCAACTCGGGGGTCCTTTGATGAGGGAAGCTTTCTATTGCACGGGGAGGGGCAAGGGATAGTATCGGCAGAGCTGGGTGTCGGCCTGGGAACGGGGAAGACAAACGGGCACACGGGGAAAAGGGGGTTTGCATCTAAGGGCCGGGGATCATGAAAGGGAAGAAGGGAGGTGTCGCGCTGGGAACAGGATGAGGGCCTGGGGCAGAGCAGCGCCGAAGAGGGGTTTATGACTCAAGGCAGGTGCAAGCAGGGGGTTGTTGGCATGTGGGGGCTGCCTGCGAGGCTAGGAGAGGGAGAGACGCGCTGGTTATCAGAAAAGGGCAGGGAAGCCATGGTGTTCAAAATGGCGGCTGTTTACGTGCACGAAAGGGTTCGAGAAGAGCAAGAGGGCGCCGATAATGTTGACGGTTTCAGCCTAACTTTCAACAAGGGGTGATAGCAAGCATGTAGTGGGGGAAGGCGAAAGGATCGAGGGTGAGGGGGTAAGGCCAAGTGAGGTGATGTAGCAGCGGACGGATTCTGATAACGGCCAACGGCCCTGCAGGGTAGTAAGCGCCTCAGCAGAGTATGTCAAGAATTGGGCATTACGACGGGGCCCTGGGCCTGGTCGGCCGCGGACGGGCGCAGACGGGCTTGACTTGTGCGCGACTTCGGCGCGAAGTCGGCGCTCCCGCTGCGCTCGTCCGCTGCGCTTCCTCCATGCCGCCATAAATAGTGTGAGGGGAGGGAGCACTAGACCGCTAACCTGCTACGATTCAGAGCAGGGCGGAAGTGGTGTCACTGAACAGGAAGTGACGCTCCTCGGTCTGACCCTCCGCAACAAACGGCACAAGCCGGGGCGGAACGGGGCCACGAGGGAAGAAAGTGCAGGTAAGGATAGCTTCAGTTCGTTACCCAAACAGTTTGCAAAAATACAACATTAAAATGTTTGTCAGCGTACTTTTAAATTCAGCAGGCGACAAGATAAAAAAAATGTGCACGTTACAATTTTACACTTTAAAAATGCTCTCAAGCGTACTTTTAAAATTAGCAGCAGCAATACGAGGGGTGTGCAAATTGCAATTTTACAATTATAGAAAGCAGTAGGGGATAGGGTCCAGGGTCCAGGGTCCCGGGCCCCGGACATCTACTGGGGAGTGAGGCGGCACTCCCCCACCTCCGCCTCACTTCGGGGCCCAGGGATGGGGTCCCGGGCCCCCGTACATCTTCGGGGGGCATGATGGCGCTCCCCCCCATTCTGGTCACTTTGGGGCCCGGAGATGGGGTCCCGGGCCCCTCCTCCTGTCTTCGCAGGGGGGCACGATGGCGGATCCCGCCCCGCCTCCTCACTCTGGGCCTGGAGTTGGGCTCCAGGGCCCCTCCTCCCGCACCTCTTCTCGGGAGCGCGACAGCACTGCCCGGCGCAGGTCTCAGCGGGGGCCAGGGTGGGTTCCTGGCACCTCGCGGGGGCAGCTTCACAGGGTGAGCAACGGCGCACCCCGGCTTTACTTCTTTGGGGGGCAGCCCCTGGGACCTGACCCAACTGGGGGCATCTCTGAGACCATCGGCGAAGCCCCACGCGCTTCGTCGTTGGTCTTCTCAGGGGTCAAAGATCGCCTACTTTCCGGGGGCCATATCTCTGCCCCTGTGGGTCCGATCTACCCCATATTTGTGTCTTCTTGCTCCTGGTGGCATCCCCCAGCCACTGTGAGCACTCTCCTTCGTCCCCCGGGTATCCAAGAGGGTGCTTTCTGCAGGGAGCAGCTTTCACTGGCTCCCTGCGCCTCTCTTCTCCCTTCGCAGAGGCCTATTCTGCGCACCGGTCCTGGGCTCTTCTTCTGGTGCTATTAGGGGCCTGGGGGGGGCAGTCAGGGGTGTCCTCCTTCCAACTGCCCATTGCGCCAGGCTCCAGCACCTTTCGCCTCAGCAGACCACACCCCAGAGAGAGCTTCTCTTCCTGTGCAAGTACGTTTTAAAAGTTGAGTAGGGGGCTGGCAGGAAGTCTCTGTGTCCCCTATCAAACAGCGACACATCACTTCCCTGCCCCTGCTCCCTCCTCCTTGTCCAGTCTCTGGGTTGTTCAAAATGGAGTCGTCCAGTCTCTCTGGCCACATGACCTCTGAAACTTAACTCCCTCCCCCCCCTCACTGCCTTCACTGGGGTTCAGCTTGGTGCCTGGCACCCAGCGACAGCAGTTGATGGATTGGCTTGTAGCTCCACCTATCTCCCTTTCTTGGAGGTAAGATCTTTGCTCAGGGAAGAAAGGGCATTCATCTAACCTGCCAGGGCCAGACCCCCCCAGCCAGGGACTCAGAGAAATATGATATTTCTGGACGAGCCAAAAGCAGTACAAATATAACTTTGGACTACTTATTATCACCTGCACTACAATGGACTTTAGTGCGTGTCTGGAATCTGTAGGCCTTGTGGAAATCATTTTAGCCATGGGCCCCACATCCCGATAGGGGAATTATGAAGTGAAAGCACAGAAACACACTGACTTTCCCTGACATGTTTCTTTCCAGTGTATAAAGCCTATTCCATGTCACCACCCAATTCTGCATAAGGACTGCCACACCATTCAATTTGTACCCGCTCCTGGACTGCGCGCGCTAGGAATCTCCCCTGTGCAGCCCCTACACGTGTGCACCCGCATGTACCCAAGTGTCTGCATGTAACCAGCCCGGTGCCCCATACTCCAGCTGCGGCGCAGATGCCTAGTCAAGACAGGGGTACACCAGTAAAATCTCCATGCATTCTCCTTCATTAGGAGTTCGCTGTGGGTGAGTCCCAGATTATGAGGCTCCCCCACAGTAAGAACTCAACACTTAGGTGCTCAAAAAGCGAAAAATCCGGGCGGCCCCTAGTGTCCGAACCACCTTCTAAGAAAATCCCTAGGAAATTGGAAGGTGGTGTTGGTGGTTCATTGGCATTTCAAGGTGGTTAATGACCAGCTCATGTTGGACTTGGTCCTTTTTGCAGGGTCATCAACCAACATTTTACATTCACTGTCCTGTGTTCTGAACCAGTTTTTGTCGGCTTTTAGGAATCCATGCACTTTGCTACTGCTAACTTGTGCTAAAGTGCTTATGCGCTCTCCTTTTAAACATGGTAACATTGGCTTACACCTTATTGCCACATTTAATTTACTTGTAAGTCTCTGGTTAAGTGCTACTACATAGACCAAGGGCCTGTACATTAAATGCTACTAGTGGGCCTACAGCACTGATTGTGCCACCCACTCAAGTAGCCCTTTAAGCACGTCTCAGCCTACCATTGCAGCCTGTGTGCATTTTTAAACTGCCATTTGACCTGACAAAATAAACCTTTTGCCATGCTTAAACCTTTCTTTTTAATACATATGTCACCGCTAGGGTAGGCGCTAAACAGCCCATTGAGCAGGGTATAGTGTATATAAAAAGTCGGGCATGTGCTTTTTAAATTTTACATGTCCTTACACCTGCTACCCCTCCTGGGGTATAGGCCATCAACCAGCAATCACCAGCATTCTCTTTCCTTGGCTTAAATTTCAATCTGACACCAAGTATAACATACCTCCTTGAAGTAAGCCTTTCCTTTTCCTTTGAGGATTACAGGTCAGGACTTTCCTGGTGGTGGTAGATGCGGGCTATCGAAGCATGCAACCTATCCGGCCATAGCAGCTTTTCGTTATTTCTTCATGAACAAGTTCTTGGAAAGTCTGCTGCTGTAGGTCTTTGGAGGTGATGGCATTGCCCAGCAGATTTGTAGGATTTTCCTCAGACAGGAGTTGAAGGTCTCGGCTTTGTTGGTGGTGTTGATCGAATTCTAGCCACAGATTCATTGCCTTTATATTCTTTCCATGCCAGCAGCGCTGATCCAGAGAAGAGCCACCCCTTAGTCACTATTTGACTGGATTTGATTTTTTTGACTTTCTGTCGATAGATTTGAGGTTTTACTCTTAGTGTGTGGAGTATGTCATCTAGGAAGACTGGATTCAAGCCCTGTCGAGCCTGTCCTTGGCCGATGTCTGTGACTGACCCAAATCTTGACTACCTGTGTTTGGATCACGACCACGACCCAAAGTCGTGCTCCGATTGCCACGCCATGAATCTGAAAGCTTTAAGGGAACGTGCCTAAAGCTCATGGCGACTCGCCTTGTGACTCCATGCAAATCGATGTCCCAGTCGAGAGGAAGGTCCCGAGACCTGTCACAGAGCCCGAAGTAGTCCTTGTCCCACTTCAAGTCCTTGGGAGACTCAGGCAAGTCATGGCACAACAAAAATAGCGAGAAGTTGAAGTGGTCTTTGATTCTCGTCGGCTGACGCGGGACAGTCAACATTCAAGGCCTGGTTCCTCAGACTCCAGAATACCAGCCCTATGAAGAAGACCCAAATATGTGCTGGTATGTGAGGATCTGGGTAAAGCCAATGGACTGGATACTTCACCATATAGTGGTATGTTTTCTCCTATCTTGGCAAGAGAGGATTGACCCTCGTATGCAATGGTGGTGCGGAGGGCCACTGCGGTCCTTGACCTTCAATTGCCCTCCGTGGCAGTCAAGACTAACATCTTGACAGGGGTGTTGAAACCGGGAGTTTCCTCGTCTGAACCCCTACTCCCATTCAATGACATCCTTACTGACATCTTGGTCCAAACACAACCCAGGGGCGCCTGTGAATAGGACGATTGCTTCCTGCCCCTGACCCATGGGACCCAAATGTTCTCACCCTACCTCGGAGAGCTTGGTGGTCCACGCCACCACTTTCCAAGGTGCATTCCCTACCACTCCCCCAGACAGGGAATCCAAAAGGCTGGACTCCTTGGGATAGAAGATGATTTCTTCTGCCTTTTGGGCTGTTACTCCCACACTCTGTTGGACACGTGCAATTTCTAGCACAGGTCCTGGAGAAGTCGGGCTGTGCTCTCTCAGGCTGTTGCCAAAGGCAGAGATGCAGCAAAGTTCACAATACAATGTGGACGTGACTAAAGACTCGCTATGCAGAGCGGTTTCATCGACCAGTGGCCCTGAGGTGCCACTCCTGGCTGAGAACGACTGGTTTTTCGGTGGATGCATAGGCTTCCCTCAAAAAGCCAATGTCAGTGGATTCAAGCTAGCCTGGCTGACGAGGAGGAATGCTCAGAAACCGGTCTCAGGATGCTTATTTCTGGTCCATGGAGGACCTGGCTTGGCAGTTTGGGCTGGACTGTTCCCATGAGGCACAGGGTCAAGACTGATTTGCTTAGGGCTGGGTCTAACCTGGGGTGGTATGGTGGTCAAAAGAATGATGGATTTAACCCAGATCTATTTACTAGGGGTGAATGTTTGATTTGCTTTGCATTCCGTCAATCGTGTGTCTTTTGCCTCCCTTATGGACATGCCCTCCGATGGCATATGTCTCTCTGGAAACAAGGCAGGTTCGGCACTTAAACGCTTTAATGACTCTGGCTACGGCCAAGTCCTTGGTCCTCTCTGCTGCACCACGTCACCCCCAATTTGCCTTTTGCTCCTTTCATGGCTACGGAAGGGACTTTCAGCCAAGCCAATTCCTTCCCGGCACTGGGCACGATGGCGTTGGCCCAGACTCCGAAGAACAGGCCTTCAAAGCTGACGCTTCCTTGTCGCCCGACAGACAAGGAGAAGTTGAAGACAGCTACATCTTCTTGCTCTTTTTCTTCTGCCTCTATTTACTGAACTGTCCCGAGGACTTGGAGTGTGGCTATGACGACTTCAAGGTCCATGACCGGTCTAGGAACCTTCCTCTCGACTGGGACCTTGATTTGTGTGGAATCGCATTCCGGGCCACCATGAACTTTTAGATTCATGACGCGGCAATCGGAGCATGACTTCAGATTGTAGTCTAACACCACAGGCAGACAAGATGTGCGTCAGTCACTGACATTGGCCAATGACTGGCTCTGGAGGATTTGAATCGCATCTACCTAGATGACATACTCCTAACACACCAAGAGGAAAACCTCAAAAACTCCCTACAAGGGGGCGTGGCCAGGTGCCAGCAAAGATGGCCGCCTAAAAGGGGAGCTCCGTCGGAGCTAAGTCTGTCCCCTTGACTATCCGACATCTAACCGCCCGAGACACAATCAAGTGAAATCCCCGGCATGCCACTGCGGATCGCTCCCGGAGCAACTTATTCCCGGGATCCGCCTTGCCTCCAGCACGGAGTAAAGTTCTCTAAATTGCGGAGCCCGGGTGCGCGGCGGATGCGCTGGTGCCCTGTGCCCGCATCGCGCATCTACAAGAGGCCCCGGCTTGCGGCCTGCCCGCGGTGGGTGTTGCGTGTTGCGGACTGACTCGAAGCGGCGCTGGAGGGTGAAAATCAAGGTAGGGGGCACGGAAGAGTGCGGACCCCTTGCACCTCCCTGAAACAGCGCAGGGTGGCGGTCCAGGCCCCCGGGGACTCAGCTAGGCCAGTGTGGGAGGCGCGACCTGGCAGTGGTGACCAGCAGCTCTGATCTGTGGCCTCGATTGGACGGAGGAGTCCTGTGTGCCGGATTAACGCCTGAGGGCTGGCGGCAGCCTAGGGGGAGTGCGGAGGAGTACAGGCCCCGGGAGACATCCTGAGCCATAGCTAGGAGACCATCCTTGGCCCCGAAGATGCTGCGCCACCCGGTTGAGAGGCGTGGTTTTTTTTTTTTTTTATATTTATTAGATTTTATTTTTTATGCAAGGAACAGATAAGACACAGAGAAAACGATTAAGACCCAGCAAATAATAAGTATAGCATACACAATAGGAACAATACAATACAATAATATAATCATATAAGCACATAAGAAAAGTAAAGAGAAAAACATGAAAGCAGTCGTCAAGCAATCGTTGAAATGAAAAAAAAAAGAATGGATAAGTAAAAAGAAAAAAGAAAATAAAAGCAGTCTAGTCGTTAAATCCATTCAGTAATAGGGGTCCATATTTTTAACCCTCTACTCCTCTTACGGATACCCTTTGTTTTATATATTGCAACCTCAAGGTTATACATAGATAATAGCTGGGCCCCCCACGAAAAAAATAATGGAGGATCTGGAGATACCCACTCTTTGGTAATAGAAGCCCGCAACTCTGCCATACAAATAAAAAGAAGGGAAGCCCGATCCTTAGGTATAGTCAAAGCTGTAGAGCCTGTTCCAAACAAAACCATCTCTGCAGTAATGCGTATTGGGGAGCCAAATATTTCAATCAAAAACTATTGAATAGAACTAAGAATAGCTGCCAGATTGGGACATGAAAAAAACATATGTTGCGCATTAGCAGCGTAACAACCACATCTACTACAGCTAGCACCAGGACCAGTACTCCATTTGGAAACTTTGCTAGGAGAATAGTACAGGTCATATAAAGCCATATAATGTTGAGCCAGCATCTTGCCCAAAATCAAGACCTCCTTAGCCAGACAAATGGAGGAGTGAAGGTCAATTGTTGCGATATTTAATTTAGTTCTCCAATTCTCCTGACATTGATCCAGATCCTCTGGAAGTAACATAATTAAGTTAGAGTAAAAAAACAACAATAGGAAGCCCTTTTCCCATCCCTTCTATCAACGGAAATTGCTTGAACCGCATATCAAATTGCCCAACTGGACATAGTAGCTACGAATTTGAAGAAATTTAAAAAAATAATTTTTATGTACATCATATTTACATTGTAGATCAATAAAAGATAATGGCTGCAAATCGTGAAACATATCCCCCAAATTGCTTATTCCCAACTGATACCAATTCCTAGTTGTTGTGTCTCGAAAGATACTAGGAAAAATTCCTGCTGCATCAAACAGGGTATAGCGGTTTATTTGAGGGAGCCCTAGGTACCGCTTGATTTGCCTCCACACTGAAAATGCAGCAATCAACACCTTAAACTTGTTTTTTTTTTTTTATAGTAGCTGGGTTCAAGTATTTTAAGAAAACAGCCATTGGTCTCCTCTCCAATGGCAAATTTATAAATTGAGGGATTATGGCACTGCAGTAAATTACATTTTTTACCGATGACTAGAAATAAATTGCAAAACGGATGCCCAATAATAAAATAAAAAATACGGGATACCCCAACCCCCCCCTTGATCTAGGAAGTGCCATTTTTTTAAATGCCCTTCTGCTCCGTTTGTACCTCCACAGAAATTTTGAAGATATGTTTTCAAGTCTTTTAAGGCAGGATAAAAGAAATTCTAATGGTGCCGATCTAAATAAAGACATTTTCGGAGAACCAGCATTTTTAAAACATTTGCTCTTCCAAATAAAGATAAGTGGAGATGGTTAAGGCGTTCCAACCACCTTTCCCACCTGGCCATCGATGGAGTCCTGGGCTTGCTTGACTCCCTCCCGCCGCCGCTACACCCTTTAAGCGGCCGCTGTGTGGAGGAACAGAACTACCCGCCCCAGACTCCCTAGCGGCAGCGCGGGCGTCGCCGGGAGAAGCCCGGGACAAGGGCGGGCCCTCTGTGGCCCTCAGAGGCCTGAGGAGGACGGGATGGACCCCTCCACTTGGTGTTCCCAGGAGGAGGTGTAAGCCACTATTTGACTTTTTGTATTGGACTATAGTATTTTCCCAATAATCTAAAGTAGTTCATTCTCATCCAAACTTATATCACGCACCAGTAAGGGGTTGATACAAAACTAGCGTTGGGTGGGATACTTGCCTGAGGATGCAAACACAGCATGTAAATAACACACTGTTACTTTCGCGTACAGACACTGATAAATTTATTTGCCATCAGCCTGTAGTCAGTCCTTCTTGTAATTATTCCTCCCCTCCAATAAACAACATAGATTGTCCACTCTCACTGTTGGAGGAGTTAAACAGTCTGTGTAAGACTAGCTATGTCCTTGCAGGATTACCATCCCCACCAAAAAACATTACTTCGCTACCTACAATTGAGAGAGTGTTGGATCCCTTCCCTATATTTACAAACACAAACACACAATGTTCAGTATCTGCCCGGCCCACACCTAACAAAAGGAAGCATGATGGGGAAAAACATAATGAGAGCGAATCCAAAGTACAAAAAATACAAAACAAATCCCCAATCCTACCCTTACCCCCGACCAATTTTCCCCTTACTGCAGAGCCGGTTGAAAAATCAGATGACCTAGCTCCTTCTTCCCAGTTGGCCCTATGGTCAATGATCGAACATTTGATTAGATCGATTATACACCCCTTAATTGACAAAATCAACATCCTGGGGGACAGACTGTCAGGGATTGAGGAAAAAATCACTTTTAATTTGTTAACCACTACCAAAGTTTCTATACCTACCCATCCCGTGTCAATTGTTTCTCCAAATAAGCCTAAACCTGCCATTCAAAATAAACTTGCTCAAACTCGAGCACCAGTTCCTACCATTCTGCCCTCTAATATTTCTAAAGCCTCTCCTAAACCCACTACGCCGAAATACTTTGTCCCCAGAGTAGAGCGCAGCAGGGTTTCTAGAATTCATCTACCTCCACAGGCAGCCCCATTTGTATGCGTCCTCTCGGGAGTCCCGCAATTAAAAAAGGGAAAACCAGAAAGACAACACGACTTGTTCAATAAGGTCCAGTTTTGGCTATCTAAAAATAGACCCTTGCCCCACGATCTTGACGGCGGGATTGTGAGCGTGAGGAGAGTGGGCTGGCTGGGCCCCCTTCCGAAAGACATTATTGGTGACTTGATACTAATAAGATTCAAGAGTAGAAACATTGTCCCATACCTCCGAAATTGGCAACTTAAAAAAGACGATGGCCCCATATCCACCTGGGATTTACATGACTTCTATCCAAGCACATCATATATCCCTGCCTCCAGGCCTATGACTAAGGACTGTACCAGGCTGGGTAGAGGAGGTTGCTTATCGCCTCATTGTAGTTTTCCCGCCCCATACAGATTTGACACACCGTATAATATTTTTTAATTATTGCGACCCCTTGCACATTCCCTTTTGATGTAATGGAAGAATTGTCATCATAAACCCTTAAAGTATGTTATTATCAGGATGAGCAAATGTTTGTTTTTTAACCAGTAGATAATTTGTGCTTCACATGTATGCGTTTTTAACTATGATTGTATTTTGTAACTGAACGCTTTTATGATTTTATACAAAAAATCGAATAAAGCATATCGAATTGAATCGACTCCATCTAGGACTGGATTAATATTAATCTCAGGGTTCCTGCTGATAGGTGAGGTAATTTTAATCCCTAAATATGTAGCCTCTGAAACCACTGCTAGATTCCTCGGAGAGTCATCCCTCGCGTATAATATCTGAGTCTTGTTTATATTAAGCTTATACCCCAAGAAATGACCAAATTGTTCTGCCAGTGTTTCTACTGTTGATGGAGCAGACTGCAAATCTGTGTTTATAACCACAATGTCATCCGCGTAGGCGAGAGCTCTATATTCCATCCCACTTATACTTAATGGTTTAATCTGTATCGATTTGGCTAATTTGACCAAAAAATAATCCATCTATAACGCAAATAATAATGGAGATGTAGGGCAACCTTGTCTAGTACCGTGTAAAATAGGAAAGAGGTCTGATTCTGTACCCGCTAGACGGATAGATGCCTTAGGGGCCAGATACAAAGTCCTAATAGCCTGGAGCATACTTGGTCCAAACCCCTTCAGGCGTAGCACCTCCCATAAGTATGACCAGGCGACCCTGTCTAATGCCTTTTCGGCATCCAACAGGGTCACGCCTACAGATGTTTTAGTCGCCTCTGAGAGGCGTGGTTGGTGCCGAACTGAACTTAGCACGGCTTCTTGAGGCCTTTACTTGCTGGGATACTGGGGGTCCGGAGCGGTGCCTGAGGACCAATATTTGAAAAGGGGCACTGAGGAGAGTGGGCCCCTGGGACGCCCCGGGAACCTGCGGGGGTACTATCCTTGCCCCTGGAGCCACAGCATCATCCTGGTGGGAGGCGCGGCCTGCGCCGAATTTGACTGGCAACGGAGCCGGTTGGCCCTGCCGACAGTGGAGCCAAACGCAACTAGGAGGTGGCGGCACATTCCAAACCCCGACAGCTGAGATTGAGACTGTCACAAAGGCCCCTCTGGAGACGGAGGAGTCAATGGAGGTGGCGACATAATGCACAGGTCCGGGAGGCGGGTCCCTGGGCCCCTCATGGCGGTGTAGACTGTACTGTACCCTAGCCTGGACGTGCTGCTGAGGTGAGAAATGTACAGCAGGTCTGAACACTGGACGGGTGACCTGAGTTTGGGAGCCAGGGATACCCCAAACTGTGCCTTGGAGAGGGTGGAAGGCGCCTACATGCCGTTGGAGCTGACGGGGGCAACGCAGGAGACCGGAGATTCCTGGAGGAGGCCGCTGGGGAGACCCCTCACGCAGCGGAGGCTGAGCAGACACGCCCAATCCGGGCACTACAAACCTGGGAGCACATTCTGTGGTGTGGACTTTCCGCCATCATGAGACCGAAAGGTAACGTTACCGCCCAGACTAATAAATTGGAAAAATATGCAGTTCCTCTGGGGCAGGGCCAGGCAGGGAGCGCGACCGAAGACCAAGCTGGCCCAAAAGAGCCGTCCTTGACCTCCATAATGGCGGCGATACAAACATTGGGCACTAACCTAGAGACGAAAATGGACAAAATCTCAATAGAGGTTAACCTTCTCCGAACGGACCTTGGCAAGACCACGGAAAAGACCAAAGCAAACGAATCTGCGATAAGGGCGCTTCAGGCCTCCTCAAACGTTGGAAAAACGGGTTAGCGAACTGGTACACCAACACCGACAAATAGCCCTCAGGCTCGAAGACCAGGAAGGTAGGGCCCGCCAGAGTAACATACGCGTAGTGGGAGTCCCGGTAGATACGGAGGGGCCCAGCGTTGAACTGTTTCTGGAGGACCTCATCCTCGCCCACCTAAAGCCTAGGCGCCTATCCAACAAATTCACGGTGGAGCGTGCCCATCGCGCACTGGTCCCCAAACCCAAGCTGGGGGTGCCGCCCAGGACGATCATTGCCAAAATCCTGAACTATAGGGACAGGGATGCTATCCCCCGACGGCTAGACAGAAGGGTGACCTGCACTATGAAAACGCCACGATCCGCTTCTTCCCGGATTTCACGCTTCAAGTCCAGCGGGAAAGGCGCTCTTTTGGGGGCGAGAAGGCGGCGCTACGAGATAGGGGACTCAAATATATGATGTTCTTTATGGCCAAGCTGAAGGTCATTGCGGGGGGGGGGGAATCCCTGTTTTTCACCACACCGTCGGAGGTTCAGGACTGGCTTGAGAGGGCGTCGCCGCAAGCGCAGGAGCGGACGGAGGGCGTAACCTGGAGGGACAACCAGGTCGCATCTCCGGGATCTACGGCTGGGAGTTCGGAGGTGGACGTTCAGAGTCAACGCTCCTGGCGGTCCAGGTCGGCTAGCCCCAAGTGGGGGTCTTTCCGAGACCCGGACGGTCGCTGATGGAGATGGATGCAGGATATGGACCCTGCCAAACTGTAATGTATAAATTGTGTAATGCCAGGACACTGGGTTACCCCACCGGTCGGGTGAGGACGGGGGGAACTTCTAAGCCTTGTTAAAACCACATGCTCCTGGTAATGTTGGGCGGTGTGGGAAGGGAACCAACTTTTCACTGAACTGAAAGACAGTGATGTTTCCCCCTGGAAACCCCGGATAACGGCAGTGGCGAGACACGCACTATCATCGAATGTTTTAAGAGTGTGTCTTGGGTATAGCACTGTTATGCATGTGGGGGGGGGCAGACGTGGGTGGCGGCTGGAGTTGGGGCCGGCGCACTCTTCCCCTTTAGGAGTTTTTAGCGGGAGGGGGTGGTTTCCTCACTCCAGGTTTGGAGTCGGGCGAAAGGCGCTTTGCTAATTGGGGTTGTGGGTAGTTTGAAACATAAGGAGCAGGGAAGCAGGGTGGGGGGAGTTGTTGGGGGGCGAATCATCTAGAGATGGAGGGAGTTGGGGGTCAGTTTTGGGGTCTTGGGGTGGGGGTGACCGGGGGCAGGGGGGTATGTTTGGAATGGTCAGACCAGGAATGTACAGATATGTTTATGCAACGTGCCAGGAATCGCAAGGCTGTTCCTGTAGTGGAATGCGTTGATGGCTATGAAGTGGGATAAAAGCCTTAAGATACTGAGCTGGAATGTTAATCGGTTGGGGGACAAGCTTAAGAGGACTATTGTACTGCAATTTGTTAAACGACACCTCCCAGATGTGGTACTTTTGCAGGAGACCCACCTGATGGGAAACACGTGCCACACGCTGAACAGATGGGGGTGTACTCTGGTGATCCACGCCGGTTTTACCTCAGGGTCCCGGGGGGCTGGGAATCCTTCTCCGTCGCAGCTTCCCCCTTGTCTTTGACCACACAGAATCTGACCCATTGGGGCATTTTGCGGCTGTCTCGGGGAAATGGAAGGGGCGCAGGCTCAACCTGATGATAACCTATATCCCGCCGAGTCTCCAAACACAATCTTACAAAGACTTGGGAAGGCTTCTCCTTTCCCTCCCAGAGGGGCAACTCCTAGTGGGCGGAGACTTTAATTCCGTGGTCTCGGGAGACATTGATAGGCACCCACCTAGGGACATACCGACGGGGCACATGTGGTTAGCTGACTTCTTGGAGGCGTTTGGCCTACTCGATCTCTGGCGCCTGCGACACCCGACGCACAAACAATACACTTTCTTTTCCGGCCCACACCGTTCCTTCTCGCGCATAGACTACATCCTAGCACCCATGCACCAGGGCACTACCATTCAAGATGTCACGCACCTTGTAAGGGGTATCTTGGACCACTCCCCATTGTGGGCCCACCTCAAAATCGGTGATCGACGGGAGGGGTGTGTCGCGCCAATTAACGCCTGGTATCTTCGCAGTGACGAGATTAGGAAGAAACTGACCCTTTGAATTGACCAGTACTTCGAGAGTAACGATGGCCCTGTTGAGTCTTCAATAGTATTGTGGGATATTAACACGTGCAACAAGCTTAAATTTCGGCGGGATCTGCCTGGAAGCTTAACACTCTTTACATTTTTGTTCTACAAACATTGTAAACACGTTTGTTTTGCTTCCTTTTCTATTTTAAACATTATAAATAAACAATTAGGAATATAAATATACTAAGGATCCTGCCTTTGAAATAGCCTCTTGAGAGCCCACTCGTTTACAGCTCCTACAGGCATACGCAGCACACTTCCCCCCACTTGAAATAAACTTCAGTTCACCTAATGTCAAACTTGATTACAAATGTGATCACGGCCTCCGGCGCTCCTACTAACATAAATTAACAAGTTGTTGTCACGAAGCTTCACAGGAACCAGACCACCGACTCCATATGTACAACAGGCAGCCACAACACATCTCCCCCACTCCTCTTTTCCTCCAGGCCATGCTTTGACCCTCATACGCTCCCTTCCAATATCTCATATGTTTCTACACAACTTAAAGCACTTTCTATAACATCCTCCAGTCTCCTGTACCTTTTCTCTTCCCTCAAACCCCTATTTCCCCTTAAACTCTTTAAAATATAGTCTAAACACTCTCCAGTTCTCCTTTCTTTTTTCTTTGTTCTTATTCCCACCACCCCCTCATGTTACAGCTGCTTTTAATACAGCACAAAGCATCCACCAAAGACATAATTATCGCCTGCAGGTAACCTTTGGATTAGAATGCAAACAGGGCCGTAATGTTATCGCCTGCAAGGAGGGACGGTGTTGTCAAAATTCTAGTTGGAAACGTGCAGTCGCTTTCACTTTGAGCAAAGGCACAGTATATGTAACACAGCAGTGGACTGTACAAGTAGTGACTGCGGTGTGTACTCCTCCGGCTATCGGGTAATAACGTGTTTTCAATTATAAACACCAGAACGCTCCTCTTCAAACTCAACTGAATTTAAAGGAATAAAACGCAATGGGACACTTGCGCTTACACCCTTCTCTGCCCGCTGCCATGTGCACATACAGAAAATGTCATTTAACAAGACACAAACCTCATTCCCGCCACCCTTTTACATTTAACTGCTTTCAATCTAACAGAATTCTTCTATCCGGGCCGTAATGTTGTTATTGCCTTGAGGGGCGTTACTTGTTATCATGTGTTGTGGCGTTATATTCAGTTAGTGTTAAATACTACCTACTCCTCTGTAATCCTATTTTGTTAAACAGTTTTAAGCTGATTTTACAGTGTATTTGGCAAATCTGTTGGGTCGTAGTCAAATTGTGGGCTTTAATATTAGTACTTGCAAGGGGCTTAAAATAGGGTGGTGTGTGGCGGTACGCTTAGCAATATTTTTAAACTTTTCTCCCCAAAACATTGTAGGCACGAAGGGTTTTTATTTTCAAGGTGCTTCAGCATGGAGATGTATACTTCTCACTTGCCAACAGAGCACTGTTTTTTATTTTATTAATTAGCGTGGACGGGCATCTCTTCAACGCATTCTGTCTCCCCCTTTTGCAGGTCATGGTTGTAATAAAACGTATTCCCTAGGCCCTAAAGTCACAATTGTTACCGATGCGCATCTTATCACCCGCTAACAGAGCAAAGGCGCAGTCAGTAAATGTAACAGGCCCGGTTCTAGTGGGTGGGCTGGGTGCGCCTGGCCCACCCGAACAGGAGCCTTGGCCCTCGCAGTGAAGGCTGGAAGGCAGACGTGCAACGCACAGGTCGTGTGTGTCAGCCCGGGCCGAGACAGCTTCCCGGGCGCGCACACCCACAGAGACAGTTTTAGAGATTATCTCAGCCGCACCGGAGTACTTCACAGGTCTTTAAAGACCATTTAAAGGTTAACAAGGCTTTGTTTATTTTTTCACCCCTTCATCTCTGCATGGCGAAAAGCCACAAATCCTTTCTTTGACAATGGTAACCTTTGCCTACTGTCCTGCTGCGTGGATATTTCGTTTTCTCTGCAGCACAGGAGAAAAGAAGTTTGTTTTTTCCTAGTCACCTTTGGAGACCCCTGCAGCTGCTTATCATATCAGGCTGTGACACAAAGTTTGACTAATGGAGTAGGTAAGAGAATTTGTAACTCAATTTTTTCTTTTTAAAATCTGCACAGGCCCAGCAGGACACATACTTCATGTGTGCTTCTTTTAATTCTTTTAAACAGTTTTTATCATTATCATGGCCGATGCAGGACAACTATAAGACCATACAAAATGCCCAGATAACGCTGGTGATTAATGATCCTGCTGGAGAGCAATCATTAGTAGACTGTTAGTAGTTTTTAAATGCAGATGAACTGTATTTTATGTAGATAGCTCAGTTGGTTACCACCTTTGTCAGAGATCGTTGTGTTACTTGCAGTTCAGAAGTTACATTCCTAACATAGGACAGTGACCAATGAGCTGTCACAAAGGAGCTGCCTACAAACATGAATGGTATAGTTAGAACTTCGCTTTTTAGGGCTCGACCTCTGCCAATGCGCAAGCATTGCAGATGTCAAGACATATTGGGGCTTATCCAGAGCTTAACCAAACGGGCGATTTGATGCTGTGCCCGTGAAAAAAGCGCGTGCACGCATCAAAGCCACCAGCCTCCCTCCACAAGCTTACCCCAGCGTGCGCTCTGGCATTTCTCCTCCCCTAATTATTCACTGCCCACGGCCGGCAGGCACATCAAAGGCTGCTGCTCCCCGTGCGTCTCGTCACCCTTACTCTCCCCTATTCTTCCCTTCTAGCCTCTCCCCCCCCATGCCCCCCTCCCCACCACAGCAATGCCGAGGGCTTGTCTGCCTTCTCCCAGACTCGTTTTGTATGTTGATGTTTTGGAAGAACAAATTGCAGCTGCCAGGCTACTAGTTTGCTCTTAAACAATGCCTGGCTATTTGGAAGCCCTGTGTCCTCTCCTTGGCTGAGGCGCAGATCCCAGATGCCTTTCGATCCATAGTTCATGGGCTAGCATGTCAGCAACTCCGATTCGAGCAGTTAAATATTGGCCTCCATGGTTTCACGCTATTAACCTGTGGTCGCTCATGAAGAAATATTATGAGCAAAGCGACTGCCAAGATAAATGATGTCACTTATCCTGTTTTGTAGCTTTGTTGGAGGCTTTAAGGAACAACCACTGTCGACCCATTTTTATATTGAACCAGATGTTATCCTAAACTCCAGGGTTTGTGATTTAATTTTTTTTAATGTGCAGCCACATTTTGCTAATGCAAGATTTCTTATGTAACATAATCTGGTGCATTTACTCTTGTGACTGACCTTTCAAAATCTCAGTGGCCATCTTTTTTCCCCTTTTTAGGGCTCGACCTCTGCCAATGCGCCTGCCAACCCACCATACAGCTCCACCGATGCACCCACCATACAGCTCCACCGATGCACCCACCACACAACTCCGCAGAGGCACCCACCACACAGCTCCACCAATGCACCCACCACACAGCTCCACCGATGCTCCAACTAAGCTCCACCAATGCACCCACCACACAGCTCCACCAATGCACCAACTAAGTTCCACCGATGCACCCACCACACAGCTTCACCGATGCACCCACCACAGAGCTCCACCGAGGCACCCACCACGCAGCTCCACCGATGCACCCACCACACAGCTCCACCAATGCACCCACCACACAGCTCCACTGATGCACCCACCACACAGCTCCACCTACACAGCTCCACCGATGCACCCACCACACAGCTCCACAGATGCACCCACCACACAGCTCCACCGAGGCACCCACCACACAGCTCCACCGATGCACCCACCACACAGCTCCACCGATGCAGCCACCACACAGCTCCACGGACACAGCTCCACCGATGCACCCACCACACAGCTCCACCGAGGCACCCACCATACAGCTCCACTGATGCAGCCACCACACAGCTCCACCGACACAGCTCCACCAATGCACCCACCACACAGCTCCACCGATGCACCCACCACACAGCTCCACCGAGGCACCTACCACACAGCTCCACCGATGCACCCACCACACAGCTCCACAGATGCACCCACCACACAGCTCCACCGAGGCACCCACCACACAGCTCCACAGATGCACCCACCACACAGCTCCACAGATGCACCCACCACCCAGCTCCACTGATGCACCCACCACCCAGCTCCACAGATGCACTCACCACCCAGCTCCACAGATGCACCTACCACCCAGCTCCACTGATGCACCCACCACACAGCTCCACAGATGCACCCACCACCCAGCTCCACCGATGCACCCACCACCCAGCTCCACCGATGCACCCACCACACAGCTCCACCGATGCACCCACCACACAGCTCCACCGATGCACCCACCACACAGCTCCACCGACACAGCTCCACCGATGCACCCACCACCCAGCTCCACTGATGCAACCACCACACAGCTCCACCGACACAGCTCCACCGATGCACCCACCACACAGCTCCACTGATGCACCATCCACAGAGCTCCACCGATGCACCCACTACAGAGCTCCACCGATGCACCCACCACAGAGCTCCACCTATGCCCCCGCCACAGAGCTCCACCGATGCACCTACCACAGAGCTCCACCGAGGCACCCACCACACAGCTCCACCGATGCACCCACCACACAGCTCCACCTATGTACCCACCACACAGCTCCACCTGGGCATCCACTACACAGCTCAACAGATGCACCCACCACACAGCTCCACAGATGCACCCACCACACAGCTCCACAGATGCACCCACCACACAGCTCCACAGATGCACCCACCACACAGCTCCACCGAAGCACCCACCACGCAGCTCCACCGATGCACCCACCATGCAGCTTTACCGATGCACCCACCACGCAGCTCCGCCGAGGCACCCACCACACAGCTCCACTGATGCAGCCACCACACAGCTCCACCGATGCACCCACCACACAGCTCCGCCGAGGCACCCACCACACAGCTCAACCGATGCACCCACCACACAGCTCCACTGATACACCCACCACACAGCTCCACCGATGCACCCACCACACAGCTCCACCGATGCACCAACTAAGCTCCACCGATGCACCCATCACACAGCTCCACCAATGCACTCACTAAGCTCCACCGATGCACCCACTAAGCTCCACCAATGCACCCACCACACAGCTCCACTGATGCACTTACCACCCAGCTCCACCGATGCACCCAACACACAGCTCCAGCGATGCACCCACACCCAGCTCCACCGATGCACCCACCACACAGCTCCACCAACACAGCTCCACCGATGCACCCACCACACAGCTCCACTGATGCACCCACCACACAGCTCCACTGATGCACCCACCACACAGCTCCACTGATGCACCCACCACACAGCTCCACCGATGCACCCACCACACAGCTCCACCGATGCTCCAACTAAGCTCCACCAATGCACCCGCCACACAGCTTCACCAATGCACCCACTAAGCTCCACTGATGCACCCACCACACAGCTTCACCGATGCACCCACCAGAGAGCTCCACCGAGGCACCCACCACACAACTCCACCGATGCACCCACCACACAGCTCCACCGATGCACCCACCACACAGCTCCACCGATGCACCCACCACACAGTTCCACCGAGGCACGCACCACACAGCTCCACCGATGCACCCACCACACAGCTCCACAGATGCAGCCACCACACAGCTCCACCGATGCAGCCACCACACAGCTCCACCGATGCAGCCACCACACAGCTCCACCGATGCACCCACCACACAGCTCCACTGACACAGCTCCACCGTTGCACCCACCACACAGCTCCACCGAGGCACCCACCACACAGCTCCACCAAGGCACCCACCACACAGCTCAACCGATGCACTCACCACACAGCTCCACCGAGGCACCCACCACACAGCTCCACAGATGCACCCACCACACAGCTCCACAGACGCACCCACCACACAGCTCCACAGACGCACCCACCACACAGCTCCGCCGAGGCACCCACCACACAGCTCCGCCGAGGCACCCACCACACAGCTCCGCCGAGGCACCCACCACACAGCTCCGCCGAGGCACCCACCACACAGCTCCGCCGAGGCACCCACCACACAGCTCCACCGATGCACTCACCACACAGCTCCACCGATGCTCCAACTAAGCTCCACCAATGCACCCACCACACAGCTCCACCAATGCACCCACTAAGCTCCACCGATGCACACACCACTCAGCGCAACCACAGCATCACTCAGCGCAACCACAGCATCACTCAGCGCAACCACAGCATCACTGGTTCAAATATGTTCTTTCAATGTTTCAAGCTGTTTTCAAGCTTTCACGCTTTATTACAAATCACAAAAAGATGTTAATATTTCACTTCTGTTCTTGGGTTTTCGTCACAATAAAAACACTGAACATAATCTTCACAAAAGTTATTTACACAAGTTTAAGCTATTGCCATTACAAATTAAATAACTTATTTAGGTATTAATTATTAAAAAAAATTAAAAGCCATTGTTATTTGTAATATCAATACATCTAAGTCACGTAACTACAAAACATGTTGCATTACAAATGCTACAGGTGTCACATTTGCGAAAGTTATAACTATTGGCATTGTAAATGACAAAGCTATTAATTTAGCTATTTTACAAAATAACACATAAATAAAAAAAATCATTTATAAGACCAATAGCTCAAACTTTCCTAATGTGAGCCCTATTGCATTTCCAATGCTTGTTTTGTTTTGTGATATAGTTAGAACTTCCCGAGTCTTTCATTATTCTACTGTTTCTAAAAGAGAGTATGTTTGGGCAGATATACTTCTTTAAATCCTACAGTTGTGTTTCCCCAGACCAAACCCTCTAAAAATATACTGCCCACCAGTATGGATGACATGTGATTCCTACACCTTGTAATCCTCATTGGCTTATGTGACATTCCCTGTAGACTATTTATTTATTCAGCTTATTAAGCGCGACAGCTACCCAAAAAGGGTTTCCCGGTGCTGAACAGGTAAGGTGCTAAGTGGCCTAACGTTGCAGACAGGGACAGCGTTATTGATTGAAAAGCCAGGTCTTGATGGCTTTGCGAAACTGGATATAGCTGGTTTCTAAGCGAATATTCAGGGGGAGAGAATTCCGAAGAGTTGGTCCAATGTACGCAAAGGATCTGCCACCCATTCTAGAAAGTCTAATTCTGGGGACAGTGAAGTTGCCTTTGGATAAGGACCGGAGGTGGCGAGAGGCAATGTAGGGGCAGACAAGGGATTGTAGGTATAGTGGAGCTGATCCAACTTTGATTTTGAACATGTAGCTCAGGGTTTTGAATTTAATGCGACTCTCTACCCTGAGCCAATGTAAGTCTTGAAGATGTCCCGAGATATGAGCTGTTTTAGGAATTTTACGCAGCAGCCTTGCGGCGGCATTTTAAACCAGCTGCAGTCGTCTTTTCACTGCCTTGTTCGCCCCAAGATAGAGGACTGATTTACATACTAGTATGATTCACTGTCTTTGTATAATGTGTGCATTGTGTAAAGTAATGACATGCTACACTGATATGAGTAGCGCTATACAACAAATGAAATGCATATGAGAGAGGGGCTACGTAAAGATGAGGGGCGCTGGTGGAGGGTGGCAGTGAGGGAATCCGAAGAGGAGGTAGTGGGAGGGGCTATGGAGCGATGAGGGGCACTGTTGGAAGGTGGCAGTGAGGGAATCCGAAGGAAGAGATCAAGGGGTGGAGGGAGGAGCTAGGGAAAGATGAGGGGCACTGATGCAGGGTGGTAGTGAGGGAGTCTGAGGAGGAGGTCATGAGGGGGAGGGGCTACAGAGAGATTAGGGGCACTGGTGGGGGGGCAGTGAGGGAATCCGATAAGGAGGTCAATAGGGGGGGCTATGGAGAGATGAGGGGCACTGGTGGAGGAGGCAGTGAGGGAATCCGATGAGGTCAATAGGGGGGGGCTATGCAGGGATGAGGGGCACTGGTGGAGGGTGGTAGTGAGGGAGTCCAAGGAGGAGGTCATAAGGGGGAGGGGCTATGGGTAGATGAGGGGCACTTGTGGCGTGTGGCAGTGAGAGAATCTGAGGAAGAGGTCAATAGGGGGCTATTGAGGGATGAGGGGCACTGTTGGAAGGTGGTAGTAAAGGTATTTACAGTGAAAGAGGTTATTGGTGTGGCGCCAAAAAAGACTTTTGCATCAGCGCTGAAGCCGGCCCTGTCATTGCCTTTCGGTTTTGGTTTATTTAATTAGCAGTCGGGCCATAAGGGCTACTGTGGAACATAGTTTAAAGTGCGTGCTAATTATATGTACTGCTATATTCAATGTTTTACCTGGAAAAATGAAAGTGGAGGACGATGGTGCCTTATATGGGGCTGGTGCCCAAGGTCATCTGTGAGATAAGGTGCACTGGAGAGGAGTAGTGGATAATCAAGCCTGTAAGGTAGTGCATAGCAGAGTCCAGGATCAGGTGGAGGTAGTAATGAAGAGGAATTCTCCCTGAAGCCTCGCACAGAGGGAGCCCGAGGAGTGTCACTTCCCTGATACTCTCACCTCAGAAACGGCCTCTTCCCATCAAAGGAACATTACATGGAAAAAACGCTTTGTGAGAGTGATAACATTAAAAAGAGATTTGGAAAAGAGTGAGTTTTACTGGGCCTTGTAAGACTAAGAAGAGATTAAGGAGGGCCCTGAAGCAGGCCTGCCTAGATATATATGCGACAAATCAAGCCCGCGGTGGCCCACCCAAATAAACCCTTGGCCCACCCAAATAAAAATTCCTGGAGCCGGGCCTGATATGTAACACAGCAGTGGACTGTAGAAGCAGTGACTGCAGTGTGCACTCCTCCAGCTGTAGGGGGATAAAGGGTTTTCCATTTAGGAACTACCAGAGTCTTAAACATTGAGACGCTCATTTTCAAATTCAACTGAATTTAAAGGAATAAAACGCAATGGGACACTTGCGCTTACATCCTTCTCTGCCCTCTGCAATGCGCGCATACAGAAAATGTAATTAAACGAGGCACAAACCTTTCCTACCACCCATTCCTGCCGCCCTTTTACATTTAACTGCTTTCAATCTCACAGAAATCTTCCATCAGGGCCGTAATGTTCTTGCATTCCGAAGCACTGTTGGAAGAGCCAGACTGATCAAGAACTGCTTACAGAGTTGTTAGGGAAGCCGTCACATTTTGTTGCTAGGGCACTGTGTGCCGTGCAGGCATGGGAAGTAGTTCATGGTGAAAGGCACAGCTGCCATGTAGCTGTAGGGAATAGTGCACACCAATGCGTTTTTTTGGTGTAAAAAAGTGCAGTTTATGCAGAAAATGATGGAACATGTGGCAACATTCATAATTATGTGGAAATTGCCACAGAATAACAGATACTTTGCTGTTTGGCAATATGTGTAAGCTACGTTATAGAGCATAAAGACAATCGTTCTAGCTAAACAATTATAAGGTTCCAAAGGCGAGACCTATTGGCTATGCCAATGCTTGTTTTTTTTATCTGCTCATGGCATCAGTATGTTATTTGAGTACCAATTCCATTTTGATCGGCATCTCGATGTGTCGTAAATCATCTTCCATTTTAGGCCCCTTTCTATTTAACCATATATTTAACCGCATGCGCGCTGCAGCGATTTTCGCGCTAGCTCAGCTCGTCAGCGTGCGAGCGGCGCAACTGATGACGAGCTGAGCTCGTCATCAGCGCCGAAGGGGTTAAACAGAAAAGCTAAGTGTGTGCTTCCATGAACCCTTTTTGCCCTTGGATAGCTCCTGAACTTCTCCTGGGTCACTTACACTTTGACTTGCCGGAACCCATATATCACCACTGCTACTTCCTCACATGCATCCATTTCTCTTCCACTCACAATGATATGGAGTGCTAAAAGGGAAATGAAAAAGTCCCCTCACATCAGCATTTGACTGATACAAGTTATCCAGTCAGACACAATGTTTGTGGTTAGGCACGGCTGTAGCACAAAAAGATCTCTATGGGTGCCTCAATAAAATTAGTATACATGTTATCTCAATTACATGTTAAAACCTGGTTGATGGTGATGAATTAGTGATAGGCTGTTTTTAGAAAATAGCATCTTTTGCATGATATTCTCCCAGATTCATGCCTTGACTGCAACTTTGTAAAGTGCTATGCTCCCTCTTTAAACATGATGAAATAGGCATACTCATGATTGGCATATTTTACTTATCTAGAAGTGCCTAGTATTTGCTACCAAGGGTATACCTAGGGCCTGTAAGTGAAATGTCACAAGTGCACTACAGCATCCATTATGCTGTCCTCTCTAGTGACTGTGTAAACATGACTACATGGCCAGTTCCAGTAGTCTAGTTGTGCCTGTTCAGGTTTAAACTGCAAATTTGACCTGTTAAAATAACCCATTTTAACAGGGCCAACCCTTCCCTTTAAATATTTAAAAACCATCCCAAAGTAGGTCTTATTTCTCACAAGGCTGAAATATGGTATTTAAAAGTAGGATAAGGTTAATGTTGTCCTTATAGTGAAAAAGCCCTAAAAGTTATTTTCACAGTAGCAGGAGTGGCTGTTTCATAGGAAGGAATTGGGATATAACATTAATACATATGTCCGTCTAGGATACAAATACACATTAATTTTGTTGTTTAAATGTGTTTATTGGTTAACATCGCAGTCATGTACAGATAAAAAGATGACATTTCTGACTTGCACAGATATAGTATATGGACAACCAGTAGACATAGATATACATTACATAAAGTCCGCATTTTCTGTACGCCTATGTATTTCCAGTTCCATCATTGGGGACACCACTGGATCACCTCGATATTAATTCCAGTGCGACCATTTCCGATCCCATTTTTTGGGGCACCCTCTCGCTAATTCTCTCGCTAAAAAGACTTCAGTTTCCGCCAGCATACATCTGTCAAGCTCTTTCGCCCAGGTGTGGACGCGCGGTGTAAGTACTCCCTCCACCCGTTCACTATCTCCAGTTTAACTAATGTGTATCCTAACAACGAGAATTGCTTCTCCACTTCTATGAGGTCAGTTGCTTCCCAAATATTCAGCAACCCCAGATGTGGTGTTAATACAATCTCCTTATGTAAGGCTGACTGCATATGCTCCAAGGCTGCCTCCCATAAGATACGAATCTGTGGGCAACTCCAGAGAGTGTGGTAAAATGTGGCCTGTTGGCCAAATCCCGGCAGGCAGAAGTCATCAGCACCGGAACCTATTTTTGTAGGGTCTGTCCTGTCATGTCTGAGCGGTGTAGTATCCTGAGTTGAATCAACCTAAATTTAAGTGTAATGGCCGCCTCTCGAAGGGACATGAGCGCCTCCTGACAATCCTCATCACTAATCAATCCCAAATCACCCTGCCACCGCTCCCTGAGTCTCGGAAAGGTATCCGGGAGGTTGTTACATAGTTTCTTATATGTGAGATATATTGCTTTTGAATTTAGGGGCCCATCTAGCAACCTTTCCTCAAGTGGTGAAGATTCTGGTATGTCTGCAAAGGACGAAAAGGCTGCCGTAAGAGCATGCCTAATTTGCAGGTATCTATATGTTTCTCCCTGAGCCAGGTGATACTGTTTATGGAGGTCCTCAAATGTAAGTATAGCACTCTTTTTAACCAGATCTTTTACTGCCGAGATGCCTATAAGATTCCACTTGTCAAAGCTGGGCTGATAACGCAGCATGCCCAATTTCTGTGTATACCAAAGTGGCGTTACCTTTGTGAGGATGCCAGCGCATCCCAGGTGAGAATGCACTATACGCCATATCTCTAACGTGTGTAGGGTGGGCCCGAAGAATCTCCCCTTGTTTTTCTTATCAGTTGTATATAACGCCCCCAAGTAGCCGGATCGGTCAGTTTGGTATCGGTCAAGGGCATATGCAGGGTCGTCCGGAGGACGGTATATCCAATGATTAACAGTTACCAACTGTGCTGTCTAGTAGTAAAGTTGCAGGTCGGGAAGGGCTATGACTCCATCATACCAGCTTTTGGTCAACTTCTTCAGTGCCACCCTTGGGGTCTTCCCATCCCACAACGACGCGTACGGATCTCTCTCTCCACTGCCTTGAAATACGAGTCTGGAACTCTATATGGGAGTTGTGAAGGATATATACAGGAAGCGAGGGAGGGCCAGTATTTTAAAGAGCGCAGCTCGTCCCAGCAGCGAGAGTGGAAGGGTTCTCCAATGCTTCACATCCGCTCGCAGTTTAGCCAATGGGGGGGCCAAGTTGGAACTGTAAAAGATTCTGGTCTGACGTGACGAATATCCTTAAATATCGGAACCCATCCTCCGCCACCACTGTGGCGCAGCCTATTGGAAGCCTGGGAACCTAGCCCTGCAGCATTAACAATACGGACTTATGCCCTGATCGCATACCCAGAATATTTGCCGAAATTTGTAAAGATGTCAAGCACTACCAATATAGATTTGTGTGGGGAAGCCAGGTACAGCAGTACATTGTCCGCATATAGGGATATTCGATCTTCTATGCCGTCTGCCCACCTCATCTCTCGGACCATAACATCTCGGCGTATCCATGCCGCAAGGGGCTCCAGTAACAAAGAAAATATCAACGGGGACAGAACGCATCCCTGTCTGGTACCTCTTTGGAGCCTAAATATCCGGGACGTATGTCGGTTTACTCTCACTTGTTCCAAAACGTCTGTGTAGAGCAGTCAAACCCAGGCTATAAACTTGAGACACAGACCCACCCTTTTCAAGACTTCAAACATGTATGGCCATTCTATGGAATCAAAGGCCATTGAGGCATCAAGAGACAGCAGCGCGGCATCCTCCTCAATATATTTCCTATGGGCCATCACGTTATGTAGGCGTCTTAGATTGAGGGCCGTATTCCTTCCAGGCATCTGGGTGTACTAATTTTGTGATAACCGACACCAGCCTGTTGGCCAAAATGTTCGCTAGTACCTTTGCCTCCACATTTATCAGCGCTAATTGGCCTATAGGAGCCACATGTGTCCGCCGGTTTTCCCGGCTTGTGAATAACTACAATAGTAGCCAATCTTTGATCTACTGGCAGCTGGCCCACCTCCAGGCTCTCCTCATACATGGCCTTTAAATGTGGTATCACGCGAGAGGCTGTGGCTTTTAAAAATTAAACCGGGATGCCGTTAGGCCCCATCTCCTTCCCTGATTTTATCTGTCCTATAGCTTTGCCAATCTCTTCAGCTGAGAGAACCTCATCCAAGGTCTCCCTATCTGCCTCTGAGAGGGTCGGTACGTTGCTATCATGGAGGAGCTGGTGAGATTCGTCAGCAGTGTAGTGGGTGAAGGGGGAATATACCTTTTCTAAATGAGCAGCGAATTCCTCTGCAATTTTCTGCGGATGTGACACAGTGTCACTCTCTGCTGTCGTCAGCTTATGTACCCATCTTGATCCCTGTTCTCGCCTTTCTAACCAAGCCAGTGTCCTGCAGGCCCTATCCCCAATTTCATATATTCTATGCTGGGTGTGGTGATACTTAGCCATCATGTGTTCCGTGGTTTTGATCCAGTACTCATCCTGCTTCAGTAGAAGCATATGCGCCTTGTCAGTCGAAGGATCCTGTGCATGTTCCCGCTCTCGGTCAAGAAGATCAATTTCTGCCTGCACCAAAAGCTCACGTTTCTTAGCAATGTATCCCATCTTCAAAGATAATGCATGCCCTTTAAAAACTACCTTCTATGCCTCCCAAATTGTCTGGGTGGATGCGACCAAGCCCACATTTTCAGTGAAATAATTCTCCGTTTGTTTGCGAAGTTCCTCTCTAATGTCTGGAATATGTAGAAGCCATGGATTGGTAACGATAGTAGTGCGTGCCTGCCTTTCCCAGTGTGTATACTCCACCCAAACCGGGGAATGGTCAGATATTCCCCTCGGTAGAACTCTGGACTTGACCAAATTCCCAACGGAGGACAGATGCGTGAGGAAATAATCAATACGCAATAAACTGTGGTGCATGTTTGAGAAAAAGGTGAATAGCTTGTCCGTGGACTGCAGTGCCCGACCTACATCCACTATTCCCAATGCCATCGTGAAGTCAGCCATTAATACATTGGATTTCGCTTTGGACCTCGGTGGATGATGATCCATTGTGTCATCTAGCGTCATATTATAGTCATCCCCCATAATCAATGTGCCTTCCTGGAGTCCCGTCAGTCTACCTCCACGGTCTTCCAAAGCTATTTTACCAAGAGCGGGCGGTAGATAAACTGAAAGTATTTTGAGATCCCTACCATCCCACTGGGCCTCCACTATGGCGAATCTCCCTGCCTGGTCTGCCCATACCTTACAAACTATGAGAGGTAAGGATTTCTTTTTACCAGAATTGCTGTCTCTCTGGATCCCGAGGTGTAGTCTGCATGGACCAGGAGTTTATACCCCAATCTTGTGAGGGTCTTAGTCTTCTGCCCCACCAGGTGCGTCTCTTGTAACAAAACCACATCAGGAGAATGACAAATACTGTTGCACTATTCCTCTCTTGATCTTGTCACCCATCCCATTAACATTCCAAGTCAGTACAGAAAGCATCCGATCTCTATCCCTCCTCCCCCCATCCCAAGTCACAAAATGATCAACATTGAAACATATCAGTGCGGTCGGAGAAAAATTACGTTTCATCCTGTCCAATAGTGAGTGTCCCCGCTGCTTCACGATTACTTCACTCGCAAAGATCATTGACCCATCCGTCATACCAATTAAACACTTGACCTTCAAACACCCCCCAAACCCCACTCAACGCCCACCCCTCTCCCTGCCCCCTGCCTGTGGATTTAGAACTACCCACACCCAAACATGGCAGAGTGCCTCTCCCCCCATCACCCCCCCGGAAATGCTGAAACTGCAAGGGTTAGACTGACCCCCCCCTTCCTGCAAGTAACATCACAATTACTTGTATTGTAGCTATCCACACTAAATGGTGTCGCGACATTCTCTCCTGCTTCTTCTGCATTTCGAGCAGTTGCGTTTGAAGTTCCGATGTATCCGTCTGCAGGGCACTAGTGTAGTGTAGTTCCTATCATCCCAATAGGCTCTGCGCATTGGAATAATACCTACAGCAGTAAAGGCCTAGACCAGACGTTAACTAGGTCTACTACTGTCGATACTAGACTTAAAGTTTTGGGTTTGCCAGCTAGCTCAGAGTTCACTAGAAACTTTCTCGAATGTTCAGGAAGGACTTAACTTCCCTGATTAGACAAGAAGGGATTTAGTTTCTGACAACCATAGAACATGACAACTTTGCTCTCCCCTAATCAAGAGTATATCTCGAGAGTCGTGTGAACAAAAGGCAATTTATTTTACTCAGTCAGTACGTGCATTCTTAGTCTCATCAGATTGTAGAGAAAAGGAAGAGACGGGCGTGTTCAATAAAAAGGTGTTATTTATTGATCAGTCTCTTTTCTCATACAAGAGAAATGGATCGATATTATTGCAATACTTATAGCTAAGTAAAGTGCATACATTAAAAGCAGAAGTATAAAATAATACTGTAAAAACATTGATATGGTTTCTAAGCCATAAGATGTTTTAAAATGAATAAAATATATTACATACACATATACATTTGACTAAACGTACTCAACTGGTGTTTCTAAATACGCCTACCCCGTGTACCTGACCTAAGCCTAATACGTGGGCGGGAATAGAAAATTACAGTTTAAGTTAAGTTTGTTTTTGCCAAGTGAATAACTAAAGAATTCTCTGTGAGGGGTTATTCAGTTCTGTACCTGGAATCTAGGTTGAATGAGGGATGGTATCTCTCGTCTCTGGTCTCGATATTCCAGGCTGCCTGCGAGGGCTACCCAGAAACGCCGGTGCTGGATTTCTCGGCAGGAGAAAGCAGCTTCTCTCAGCGCGTCAGGAAGGCGGGGCTGCGCCAGCGGGGTCTGCTCTGCTCTGGGCTTCGGCAAGTATGGCTGCTCCGTCTCGTCACCACCGCGTGTGTTTGCATAGGGCAATATCGGTAATATTTATACCTTTAAGGTGCCGAGATTGACGTAAGGATGGACATAGATACGTCAATAAGGATGTCATACGACTTGCTCGTTAGCACATTCTTTTGCTGAAGTTCTCGGTGAAATCAAAACAATGGCCGCAGGGTTTTGCCCAGGTTGTCATAGGTTTGATTTGTTATGAGAACTCTGTATGCCTTATCAGGGGCTGGAGGAATATCGCTTGTCTAATTAGATCGCAAGCGTTATGACCTAATCAGATAACACGTTCCTGTGCCGTAGTGTGACTGCGTCAGATAACGGTATCTGCATCATGGGGGTTTTCTGCCTCATGGGCTGACTGTTAGTTAACTTGTTGGTTTGTTTAACCAGAATAGGGTCAGGAATAGGGGGATCGATTCAGGACCTATAGGAATACATCACACCCACTCCACGCTAACTATGGTCATATTTACTAATCTATGCATAGTAAAACATAGTACAACATACTATAGAGTATTGTGTATACCTTACCACCCCAAAATACATAAATGCATTTTGAAACTTTCAAATATACGGAAAAGTTGCAATCATATGTATTGTATGCACTCAAGCTGTATAATAATGCTAAGGTAATCACGCATTTGTATACATCATTGCTATTTGGTATATGAGAATTTACACATGAAATAGCTCTTAATACAGAAAAAAAGTTCGAGACCATTCCATCACAGAATAAACTATTTATGAACATACCAGCGGGCAGCTAATGTCTATAAGCTATCTAAAATTTAGAAACCTTAGTTCTTTAAGAATAGTTCTTACTTTAAGCAGAAGATAGTGTCCCGAAAAATATGAAAAAATATTTTGGGGCTGCTGAAAAATTGCTGTCCGTGAACTGGAGGAAAAATTGTTCATGTGACTTTATTTTTAAAGTTGAAGGCCGAATTCAGGGAACGCCGTGTGCGAGCTTGTTCAAAAGTCTCTATTTCTGCTCTGGTGAGAACATCATATCATTTAGGCTTTCGAAAAAGCTGTCAACAGCTTCCTGGGAAAGTTCCACTAACTCGGAAAAAGGTGTAACCATGCATTCGTGCGCATGATTTTCTCCATTGACATTCTGATTGGCATTGCTGACAGAAGGTCGTACCTGTTCGATGCTGCTTTCATCTTGAACTTCACTACCCATCAATCGTAGTGGTGAAGCTTCCACGAATGCCGTCATCAGGATTGGTAGCCTTTGAGGGCAGCACAAAGCATGAACCTTGATCGGGCTCAACAATGTTTCTGCATCCATTGGCGCATCCGATTGTAGCGTCAGACAGGTGTCTAACACGCATTCTTCTCCGCATAGCAGACACCTTAATACAGGTAAAACACATCTTTGCCACATTGGTCGAAATGATAGAAACCAAGTCATGTTCAGGTCTCTAAGCCGGGAGAGTCCCAGGATTTTTGATATCCGGTCCCGGTATCCAATGGCTAGGATTGTTTCTTCCCTTGTCGCAAGAGTTTTGTCTGTGACATGGGTTGCCATACCGAAAAATAAGGACCAAGAATAGGATTCCTGCAATTAGTCCCAAGATCAGGGGAAGTCCGCCAAAAATCGAATGGACGAAATCTGGAAAAATACCCAGTATGGCTTTGAATGGTGTTAATGCCATCGAAAATACTGTCTTAAATACCTTTGAGACCCCATTGGTATCAGAAATATTTAAGATTTCGTTTAGTATTTCTGCGAAATGTATGGGGGAATTAGTTGATAACAATGAATGTATCTCTGCAGTCGTCCTTGCGACTTGTAGATCATACGTTTCTTTTGATGACGTGAGCCTTGTAGGCGTCTGAAGAAGCACTGTTTTCATTCTGCTTAAAGTATCTATTCGAATAGAAGTAATTTTCAAATTGGGCCATGCCCTTGCCTCCCTGTCTGGAAAGGAGCTGGGGAACAATGAGCGTCCACAGCACTTGACCTTCGCAGTCGTAGTGACTAGATAAGGAGTCCCGGGCATAAGACTACAACATCTGCGGTCTACAATTAGAATATAACTCCCATTATAGAGTCTTTGAAAGAATGGTTCTATTTCTGTTGCAGGTGCGCCTTGCTGGTGACATGAAAGGTTGTATGAATTCCCTTCACAGGCTCCATGCAAACTAATTCCGTTACACAGAAGCATGCCGCTTAGTGACATCGCACAATTATTGCCACTAAGAAACACTTTCTCTCCTTTATTACTGACACATGCATGTGAATAGGGCAGGTTCCATGATGTTTTAATGTACCCCTTTCCCAATTTCTCGTACATGCCAGTCTGTATATATTTTTGGCAGTATTGAAACCTGAAGGTTGAGATTGGAATATTTATTATCCCATGTATTATCCATTCACTGACAGGTCGTTCTGACATTGTCACTGGTAATCTTTCGAGTTTTTCAATGCTCAAGATTGTATAATCAGCACCCTTTTGTGCCATACTGATTTGTCTATCAGTAAGGTTAAAGATTTGGAATAGTGACGTTGTGTTGATTAAACGCCAAGGCACATAGCCTGAACGCAGATTTTGTAACGTCCAGCCAAGCTGTACAATAGAGCGCAATTGGGACTGACCGTGTTGTAATAACAGTAAGTCTTGCGACAATATGTCGATTGCTGAAGACACAATGCTGTCCAAAGAAAAAATTCGGGAGGACAGAGTCATTAACCCATTGTCCACTACAGAAAGTGATTTTTCCAAATTAATACGGTCAATTTCCCGTATTCTCTCTGCTGTTTCAATTTGAGTAACCTTCCAGGCCTCATTGTATGCTGCATATACAGAGGCTGCTATGAAACGTTTTTGACGCTGTTTGTGCGGTCCCATAATGAAATCACGCAAGTCAGCACCATCAGTAAGTAAAGTTAGGTGTTGTTTAATTTCTGCCAGTGTGGAAGTTTGTAGCCATTGAAGGCATAATTTGCCCACACTGTAGGTGGTTATTATCCCTGGGTGATGTCTTTGGGGATATCTAGGGTCTGGCCTGGTCATTTTGAACCCCTGTGTTTTGTTCAGGAATCTATCTTGACAGTTATTTGTATCTGTGGGCCAGATCAACCACTGTTTCCAATCAGGATGTGTTCTGTTTTGGTTTAATACATAATTTACGTCTATCTCTTCATCTATCGAGCTATTGCTGTACATTGTTGGTTTTGGAATAGACGGTTTATACAAGTCTTTGATTTTGGCGACGCCAAGACAGGTCGTTTGTTGAACAGTGTCATTTAAAAATATCATTTGTTCTGGGATCATGCAGGCTCTAAACAAAGATTCTATGCCCTGCACTTGCCATTCTTTTGTGCCCCAAACACTTTTCAATTCAACATTTTTGTCCCAATAATCAAAACCAAAAGTATTCATTTGTTCAAAGAATGAGTCCGAATATATCAATTTTGTGTTTGTTATCATGGTCTTAGTTCCTGTCTTGTTTGACAATTTGAAATAAAATGCTTCAGCATTACTTGTGTTAAAACCTGAAAAGTATGAATATTTGTCATAGAAGGTTCTTGAGCTTCCTTTTGGAGGGGTTGCACAATGTTCCCATTGATTATAATTTAAAACATTTCTAGGTTGTGCAGATCTATGTAGAAAATGGTTACCATAGTGGTTATAACAGTACATACTATCATAATTTGTAGAACCCTGCAAATAATCATGTTTGGTAAATTTAGCAGACATTACTAAGTCAGACATCATATTATTAATGCTTTCGAAGTCCCAATCATCAGCAAATGAGCTTGGTTTTGCAAAGTCACTCAATGAGATCTTAATTTGGTGTGGATATTTCAGGATTTCGACCGGACCATAAATTTTATAGTCGGTGTTGTCCCAGGCTACCCCACCAGGTATCGGATTGGCTGTGAAGTTGACTGAAGAAAGTTCTCTTTTCTCGATGTGTGAAGATGTGTGTGGTTTGAGGATCAAGTTGATTTTCTGACTTGCTGTGTCCATTTTTGCATATTTTCCCTCAATGAAGCGTCCCAAAGTTAGTATCATGATGAGCCAAAGTATGAGGATAAATGCACCAAAACCCACCCAAAATTCGATCCATGGAGAAATCAGATATGTTTCTTTTAGTTGTTTCAGAAGTTCTTTAGCTTTATCTTTAAAGGTTTTTGATGATGGCTGTGTCTTTGATTCACTGAAGCCTTCAGAGGAATCATCGAAGTTTATGAAGTAGCCGGATGCTGTTCTGTCAATTGTTCCAATTGGTTCAGGATTTCTGTTTCTTGCATTTTCACTTGGTACTTCATTATAGATTGGTGTGTCTCTGCTAAATGTTTTTATTTGGGTTTTCAGAGGTCTGAGTTCTATTGCATTGTTGCATAGTCCTTGTTGTTCTTCTGTAGGCGTTTCGAATGTGATGAGCCTCTTCGTTAGGACCTCTGTACTGGTAGCAAACCTTGGTGTTCTGCTACTTATTGGGAGTCCACTTGGCCTACTGTTTGTTATCGGCCACATGTTGTGGTTTTACCAGGTCGATGGATACAACTCGGTTCTCCTTTTTTCCAGCAAGTGGCGGTAGTACAACTGACCTTGTCCCGTTGACAGACAAGACAGGAACTGCTTTTCTGTAAGAAGGCCCAAATTCCTTCTTTACCGCTATCTTTTCCCTGACTAGATCCCCGACTTTTGGAATCCAGACAGGTCTTGCTGGGACAGGTGGTGGTTCTTCAGTGGTTGTTGGCTGTTGTTTCAATTTTATGTTGCTCAGGTCTTTTCTTGTTTTGTTTAAGTCCTGCAAAATAGCCAAACGGTCTTTGATATCAAAGCTTTTTTCTTTCACCACTGAAGTCTGACTATCAATGTCAGAGATCAACATCCTAGTTCCAAATAATAATTCGTACGCACTGAATCCCTTCAGAGAATTTCTTGGCAAGTTATTTAGACTACGTTGGACACTTATTAGATGTTTGACCCACCCAGCTCCCGAACCTAATATCTTTTCCGTTATAGATTGCTTTATGCCTTGGTTTTTTCTTTACACCATCCCGTACCCTCAGGAAGGAAGTGAGAAGATTCCCGCTGGGCTATGCTCATTTGGTCATGTTTCCCCTCAGGCTGGAGGGCTAGAGTGAAAACAATGGTCAAACGTAGCATGCTCTTAGCGTATATGCCATTTAGACTCGCAAATCTTTGTATAACAGTCCAGACGTCAGCCGAGTGCTGGTGATCTACATTATAAGTGTAAACTAGCCTGTATATGTTAATCGCAAGCCTTCCTTTATACTCTTGATTTTTTCTTGAGTAAAACGACGAGGTATTAAACTGTTTCTCTCCCCACTGCGATCTCTGTTGCAGTTTGGGCAGTTTTTTACAAACATGGTGTGACGCAGGCTCATGCCTGGCCACCAGTACCGTGATTGTAATTCTTCCAGAGAATTTTTTAGTTTGAGGTGTCTGAGACCCTCGCCCATATGTGCGTCTGCGATTAACAAGTTTCTCCTGTCCATGTTTGGAATCACTCTATCCCCCACTCCAGGGATTCGAGCAAAAGGGACGGAGTTTGCATCGATTATGTATGTATAATTGAGTGGATAGTTGATCGGTAGCGCTGAGCAGTCGCCTTTTGATGACGTTTTCACCGCCAGTACTGTTTCACCGTCAATGTATTTTAATGTACGCTTTTTTCGAACTACGGGAGCCGATTTAGTGGCTGCCGCTGTGGCTTTCTCAGCCAATGAATTCCCTGCAACGTGAACGCCATCACGCTGATGACTCAGTGAGTGTGTCACGTGAGTCTTTGGTAGTTCTTTTTGTAAAAGAGCTATTTGTTCCCAGAGCAGTTTCTGCTTTATTGGTGCATCTGTGTCATCTTTGTAACCGTTTTGAATCCATGTCTGCAAATCCTTGTTATATGATTTGACGCAGTAATATGAATCTGACACTATAAGTGTCGGGAATTCGCGATCCGCATTATCTAGCGCCATTTTCAATGCTAGTATTTCAGTTTGTTGTTCTGAATTAGTTTCTACTGAGTGTGTTTTTGTTAATAGAGGTTTTAGTTTACCTCCGCGCCACACTTCTTTTGTAATCCCACATGTGGGGTTGTATGCCTGTTCTCCCCAAACGGGGGGTTGAGCATGTCCGTCTGTATAAATTACACAGGCGTAATGTCGTAAAGGCAGAATGTCGATTGGCAGAGGGTATGTTTTTTCATATTCTAGATTTTTTAATTCTTCTAGTTCTGGATCAAAGTAGTAGTATACTTTGTCCGTTGTAATTGAATTCACCCATTGTATCCATTCCGGATTCAGTGTTGTTGTTGGTAAATTACACGGTTTTGTTAGTGCCTCAAAGGCTGATTCTGCTGTTCTGACTGTGATATGTCTACCGTCAGCTTGATCTTTTTCTCTAGCTATTGCGGTTTGAACTGCATGAACAATTTTTTCTTTGTTGCTGAATTTCTGTTCAGCTTCTGTGTACAAGTGTGATTTGAATGCAATTGGTACCTTTTCTCCCTCATTAGAGGTCAGGTATGTGAATCCGCATCTTCCTGGGATGACTCGAATCACAAGATTGCGTGTGTTGTCACGTGTTTCTAATTTAGTTTTAATTAGCATGTCTGTTTGTAAGGATCTCAGAATTTCTGTGTGTGTTTGAGTCCAATTGGATCTTTTAAAATCTGGTTTTATCAGATCATAAAGGGGTTTGACCCTTTCTGCGTAATTTGCAATGTATGTTCTTCCGAAATTTAGGAAGCCTAGAATTGACTGTAAGTTTTTTAGTGTTCTAGGTGCTTGGAGTACGGCACATTTCTCTAGGAAATTGTCAGCCAGGCTTTTGCCTTCGCTTGATAATTCATATCCTAAGAACAGGACTGTCAGATGGGCAATTCTGGATTTTTAAAAGTTGAATTTGTAACCCTCTGCTGCGAACCCAAGTATTATGGTGTTCACTCTTTTCAAGTGAGTCTCCAAGTCATCATCTGTTAAGTATATGTCATCGACATAAGATAATGCTTCATCATCATATAGTTGTAGTAATTCTGTTACTCTCGCTGAGAATACCCCCGGGCTGTTCTTGTACCCCTGGGCTAACCGACAGAATTGTTTTTGAGTGCCATTTATTGAGAATGCAGTTAAATGTCTGCTCTCTGGTGCTATGTTTTGACAAAAGAATCCATTAGAGATGTCTAATGTTGTTTTGTATTTTTTGCGCACTATGTTATTCATTAGTGCAGCACTATGTGAGTTTTGCACTGCAAAAGTTTTGCAACATGTGTTAAGGTGTCGGTAATCCAAAACTAGACGGTATGAATTGTCTGGTTTGGAGACCGGAAACAAAGGGTTGTTCATTTGTGAGGTGCAAGTTTCAATCACCCCCTGGTATTCTAGCTGATCTAGTATTTCATTTACCTGTTTTTTAGCTTCTTGCTTAATTGGGTACTGCCTTTGTGCAGTTGGTTGTGATTTTAACTGGATTTTGTGAGGAGGAGAGTCCTCATCCCATCCCACGTGATTTTTATATAAAGCAGGAGCTAGAGCCACTGCCCACTTTCTAGCAAGTGTGTATTTTTTATGAATAGGAATTTGATTTGAGAAGGCAGGCATAATTATTTCTTCGCTATGAGGGCACTCCCTGACAAACTCTGGTGGCCAGTCTTTTTCAGCTAGAAGGATATCATAGCCCTTGGAGAGATTATCCCAAAATAGTCCCCTTATTTTTCTAGTCTTATCACCCTCTATACGTAATGTTATTTCGTATATTTTGTGAGGTTTGCTAACTCTGGTGTCTGCAGTTTCTACTTGAAGATATTCATTCGTGTCCACTGTCTCCAGATGATTCATAAGGACTTTGCGAGCTATGCTCACTTCTGCTGCGCTGTCTAGCATTGTCTGAGCCCATTCCCCGTTTTTCAGTTGTGTCCTCAGAATTCTCGGCATTGTTAACTATTTTAATGCTGGCTACCTTCTTTTTTGTAAATTGTAATTTCTTTTTTAGCTGAGCAGGTTCCTTGTCTTTGGACTTGGCGTGCTCTTCTCTTTGTTCTGATCGTCCTCTTCTTTCCGATTACTGCGAGGAAGTCTGAAAAGATTGAGAGGGACGTGTATCAATGTCTTGATATCTATCAGGTTTTTTAATATTATCCCTATTTCTAAGGTTATATCTTTTCCCAGAGGGGTCACTCTGAGGTGACCTGTGTCTTTGGTTCGGAGATTTTTCTCTTCGCCTAGGAGACCTTCCTCGGGACTGGAATTTCTTTTCTTTAGGATTGGATTGTTTGTTTCCATCCCAGTTCTTTTTTGGTGATGTAGAATTATTATTAAAAAATATTTTTTCAGGACTTTCAATTAGTTGCGGTTTTACTGGTATTCCACCTAAACTATCTCTACCTAGTTCCTCATAGGATTTTTCTATGATTCTGGCAATTTCAGCTGGTTGGTCTGCTATATCTGTCTCTTTTAACCTCTGGCGGATCGCCACGTTTGCTGCTTCACCTTTTATGTTGGCTAATAATATAGCCGAGACCTGCTTGAAGTCTTTCAGTAATTTCATACCAAGAGTTAAAGCGGGTTCTGGACCATATTCATCTTGAATTTGTTTTAGCACATCTGGTATTACCGAAATGGATGGAACACCGTGCGTTTTTGTGTAGATGGAAGCAAAGACTGTACCCCAAGTCTCACAGTCCTCAATGTGTGGTGCGATTCCCATTGGAAGACAGATAGTCAGAATCCTGTGCTTTTCTAGCGGGGTAGTGTCTGGAAACACCGCCTCTATTTGGGTGATTTTCTGCGCTAGCCAGAATGGTATTTGTTCCCGTTTAGCCGGTACTTTACCTAGGCAGGACTGGATGTTCTGTGGTGTAATTTTATTTGTGTTCCCCTGGTGAGGGGTCAGCTGTGGGAGTTTAATCGCTGGCTGAATTGTTGAAGTCCGCATCACATACTGGACTAATTGTCTATGTATTTTTATTAATTGTTTTAGCTGTGTTAACAGGTTAGCTGCAGACATCCCGTCGATGTCTGGATGTGGTGTGTATCCGGCTAGGACCGGCCACGTTGCTCCTGGTCTACCTAAAGGACCGAGCCTGGTGATGTGATTATTATGTTTTAGGGCACCATCAAATAAGAGCAAATGCTCTTGAAATTTGAGTGGTACTTCCACCTCCTCGAAAGGAGTGTACGTTTCAGGAGGTTCCTCTATTTTGTAATAGTGGAAGTACTTTGTTACAGGATTTGCTGCTGGAAAATTTATCCATGAATAGTATACCTCTGTCTGCCGATATTCGTGTGCCTCAATTACGAATATGACTGTACCACCTCTAGGTGTCAGTCCATTTTCTATAAGTTTTATGGTTATAGATTTCCTTTTGATGACCGGAATGAGTATTATATTCGGGTCTGCTTCCTGCATGGTAGCATCAGCTGCTGCGAGTTCAGTTGCTAATCTAACTGCCTCTCTTTCTTCATCACTGTCTACCATTTTACCGACAGGATGGTTATTCTGTTTGTTTGCAGATCAGGTTTCTTATGGAAACAAAGATTAGATGCACAATATTTTGGAACTGTGTATCCTTCAACGTTGACTTATACCAAGAACCATACATAGGAGTTCCCTCCTGCGAGGTCTGGCGGATATAACCCTTCACCCACTCCAGACGTCTTTGGAGTATTATGGGAAAAGGGGTCTGAGTGAGAAAGCACGACTGAGTTACTCTAAATGTCTTACGTTAGTTTTATCGCCCTTTCCAAACGCGTTGGGCGCCATGTAGTGTAGTTCCTATCATCCCAATAGGCTCTGCGCATTGGAATAATACCTACAGCAGTAAAGGCCTAGACCAGACGTTAACTAGGTCTACTACTGTCGATACTAGACTTAAAGTTTTGGGTTTGCCAGCTAGCTCAGAGTTCACTAGAAACTTTCTCGAATGTTCAGGAAGGACTTAACTTCCCTGATTAGACAAGAAGGGATTTAGTTTCTGACAACCATAGAACATGACAACTTTGCTCTCCCCTAATCAAGAGTATATCTCGAGAGTCGTGTGAACAAAAGGCAATTTATTTTACTCAGTCAGTACGTGCATTCTTAGTCTCATCAGATTGTAGAGAAAAGGAAGAGACGGGCGTGTTCAATAAAAAGGTGTTATTTATTGATCAGTCTCTTTTCTCATACAAGAGAAATGGATCGATATTATTGCAATACTTATAGCTAAGTAAAGTGCATACATTAAAAGCAGAAGTATAAAATAATACTGTAAAAAGATTGATATGGTTTCTAAGCCATAAGATGTTTTAAAATGAATAAAATATATTACATACACATATACATTTGACTAAACGTACTCAACTGGTGTTTCTAAATACGCCTACCCCGTGTACCTGACCTAAGCCTAATACGTGGGCGGGAATAGAAAGTTACAGTTTAAGTTAAGTTTGTTTTTGCCAAGTGAATAACTAAAGAATTCTCTGTGAGGGGTTATTCAGTTCTGTACCTGGAATCTAGGTTGAATGAGGGATGGTATCTCTCGTCTCTGGTCTCGATATTCCAGGCTGCCTGCGAGGGCTACCCAGAAACGCCAGTGCTGGATTTCTTGGCAGGAGAAAGCAGCTTCTCTCAGCGCGTCAGGAAGGCGGGGCTGCGCCAGCGGGGTCTGCTCTGCTCTGGTCTTCGGCAAGTATGGCTGCTCCGTCTCGTCACCACCGCGTGTGTTTGCATAGGGCAATATCGGTAATATTTATACCTTTAAGGTGCCGAGATTGACGTAAGGATGGACATAGATACGTCAATAAGGATGTCATACGACTTGCTCGTTAGCACATTCTTTTGCTGAAGTTCTCGGTGAAATCAAAACAATGGCCGCAGGGTTTTGCCCAGGTTGTCATAGGTTTGATTTGTTATGAGAACTCCGTATGCCTTATCAGGGGCTGGAGGAATATCGCTTGTCTAATTAGATCGCAAGCGTTATGACCTAATCAGATAACACGTTCCTGTGCCGTAGTGTGACTGCGTCAGATAACGGTATCTGCATCATGGGGGTTTTCTGCCTCATGGGCTGACTGTTAGTTAACTTGTTGGTTTGTTTAACCAGAATAGGGTCAGGAATAGGGGGATCGATTCAGGACCTATAGGAATACATCACACTAGTAACTATCTTGAGTTCTTTGACCTTCTCGTCCATCTTCCGGAAGACTGCTCTGATTAGAGGGGGCGAAAAACCCGCCGGGGAATCCGGAAGAAATCCACCAACAACCAAGCCAAAGAGGACAAACAAACGCGATAAATTTTGGGGAAAATCTAGTTATTAACATCTCTTCCACCACCTTAACATCTCAAGAAATCAATACTCTACAAAAAGGTCAATCATTTGTGCCTACTACCCGATCTAACACCTTGGAGCTAGAAGTTAGCACCTTCAAATTGGTCCGGAACATCCGTCTCAGACATTACTTTCAGAACATTTGTCCCACACCCACACTGGAGGATGATATGCTTAGAGGACTTCGCCCTCATAGCACTTTTTTGGCACCACAAAGCCACAAGATTATTGATTCATTTGAGAATTTGGTCAGGCAAGAAATTTCACATTTACCATTTCAAACCACAGAGAAACATGGTAACATGTCCAAGAAGGAGAGAGATATCCTCAAGAAATTGGCGGACAATCCTAATATTACCTGTATGAACGCCGATAAAGGCGGGGCACTGGTGGTCATGGATACCACGTTCTATCAACAACGCATTGAGGCTCACATAAATGACCCCAACATCTACGATGTACTACCTGGAGATCCAACCCTGGATTTTTCTAAAAAACTGATTGAAATCATCAACGCAGCATTTGATAACGGGACCATCGATGAGAGAACAAGACGGTATCTTACTCCTATCAATCCCAGACCTCCTGTCATGCACATGCTTCCTAAGATGCATAAACACCCGACTCAACCGCCGTTCCGGCCAATCGTATCTACAAGAGGAAGTATACATGAGAACACAGGCAAGTTTCTGGATAGGTATTTGCAACCGTTTGTAATCAAAACTCGGTCACATGTTCGTGACACTACTGACTTTCTGTCCAAGCTTGAACCCATCATGAATGACCTCAAAAACACTGATTTGATCATGTGTACTGTGGACGTATGTTCACTTTATACCTCCATCCCCCACGATGGTGGTATGGAAGCCATTGAACAAACGCTAATTTCATCAGATTTGGATCCTGACCTGAAAGTTTTCCTGATGCAACTCACCATGTACACATTATATCATAGTTATTTCACCGTACTAGACAAATGGATCCTCCAGCTAAATGGGACTGCCATGGGCAATTCGGCGGCTCCTTGCTACGCTAACATTTACATGAAAATGTTTGAAGAATCACACATTCTTTGCCAAAACAGCTGGCTTCAACATGGAAAACTGTACCTACGTTACATTGATGACGTGTTTTTACTATGGGAAGGTACTGCAGAAACTCTTGACAACTTTCTACAATCATGGAATGATGTGAATGAACGCATCCAGTTCACATGGGACTACAATGACAAATGCATCCACTACCTGGACGTGGAAATACACCGTGAACCTAATGATTGGTTCACCACCATCTATCGAAAACCGACAGATAGAAATTCAATTCTACATTATAACAGTTTTCACCGATCAAACCTTAAGAACAACTTGCCTTATGCCCAACTACTGAGAGTGAAACGCATTGTTTCCAAAGACCAAGTGTGCAAACAAGAACTTCGGAACACATTGGAGAGACTTAAAGCCCGTGGATATCCTACACCCATCTTGGATTTGGCAATGGAGCGTACTGACAAGTCTAGCAGACTGGACCTACTAAAACCTAAACCTAAAAAAACAACGGATCGTATGGTTGTGGTTTCAAAACATTCCAAGATGTCCAACCAGTTCCAACACATTATCCGGAAACACTGGCCTATCCTTACCATGGAACCTGATTTCAATGGCTTATTTAACCAACCTCCGATGTTCGCCTTTACCAGGGGCCGCAACGTCAAAGAGTTACTGAGCAAACCAACCTCTACGACTACTCCACTTGTGTATAATGGTCTCAAACCATGCTATAATTGTAGTAATTGTGGGAACTGTATCCCTGGCAATAAAACCACACATCCCATGAAAGGACATGCCATTAGACTGAGAGTGAATGCTACATGCAACAGCAGTAACGTCATTTATATGCTGAAATGCCCTTGTGGCAAATGCTACATAGGCCACACAGAGAGAAAGATACGTGCACGCATTCTTGAGCATAAGAGCAATATACATACAGGTAACTTGAAGTCAAGTGTGGCAACACATTTCATGGAACACAGACACAGCGTTGCCCAACTCAAATTTCAAATACTGGAACAAGTGAAAATCACTGGGAACAATAAAAACACCCTCTTGAAAAGAGAAAACTTTTGGATCCGGCTTATGTCCACTATGGTGCCGCACGGTCTCAATGACCGCATGGAATTTTTGTGCTATCTGTAACTCATTTATATGTGCTTTACTCTTGTTCTTATATTTATTTGTTTATTGTGCAATCTTCACTGTCACCGTTTGTGTTATTTCCTTTCTTCGATATTTTTGTACTTGTTAGACTGTTCCTTTCACCTTTCCAATATGGCCCCCAGATTTTTGTAACTCCCTCCACAGTCTTTTTCTAGTCCTTTGTTTATGTTCATGAACACTCGCGTCTTCTTACACGCGATCACCACACTATCTCTGACAGACTACCGACTCGCGTTACTACGCGTAGCATGTTACACGATTGCACCATGTAAGTACCCTTCTGGGACCTGATTAGTAAACCGTTTGGTTTGTTACTTAGGTGTTGGCGCCTTGTATCACATTTTTTCCATCCTTTCGTGCACCTTTGGAAACAGCGTGTGTTTGATATCAGCACTTCAGGGCTGCACATGATTTTCTCTATTTCACTGCACTATATTCGGCGATCTTAGTTAACTACTGGACTTTTACTACACGGAGATGTTTTCTTTTATCCTTGATTCACGGGGGTGCACATTCTGTTTTGAATTATTCAGCATGGCATGATTATGATCCTGATTTTTATGATTATCACCCTGTTAGATAAGTGACACAGTTTAGTATGTTTTATTTGGTTACCAGATTGAACCATTTCCTTTTGGATTGTTTTTTTTGTAGAGTATTCCCCTGAAGAAGGGCGTGGCCCGAAATGCATCGGGATGTGTGATTGTTCTGATTTGAATACATTTTACGTTTGATGGAAAACATAACGATGGATATTTCATTTGAACTTCACTTTTGAGCCATGAATAAAATGTGAAAAGCTCATTTCCACGATATATTGGTTGAACTTCATCATTCTCTTATTTAATTGTACCAGACGTATTGGTCCCCAATCGTTGTGCGCAGAGGTGCTCTCTCAACTGAGTGAGCTCTGTATTAGTACCTGATTAGAGAGACCTCCACATTGACCGAGTTCACCAAAGCATGCACTCCATTAATAGCCGCCATGACATCATGAAGAGTTGGCTTCGAGTCCTGTTTAGAGGCAGCTGCCCCACCAGCCTTAACCGATTGCGGGGATTGACCTCTCTCCTCTGTTTTGGACCACGCAAATTTTGCTAGCTGCTTTTGGGTGTTGCCCTAGGACCTTTTCATCCCGGCGCCATGGCTGCGCACCACCAGATAATCCACTGGGTAAGGGCACAAGGCAACCCCGTAAAGACAGCCTCACTGCGTTAATGGGACTGTCCGAGTTAGTGCGTATTACTTCTGGAGCCGTCGCCCCTTTATCTAGGCCCCCAGCGCCTGTTGCTCAGACCTCTCCACTCATAGCAATGGTCGTCAATGTGGCGGATTTAGCCGCACCCTCTACCTGCATGTGGCATCTCCGTCCTCTATTAGTGCCACTCAGTACAATAGTCTCTTGTGGAGGGGCTACAGCTCCCAACCCCTCTCCTTATCAATACACTTCGGGTACTGAACGTTCTTTGGCTCCATCACCGTCTCCTAGGGATGCAGTCTGTCCTCAATTTATTTGGGAGTCTCGCGAGTCAAGGCATCACACATCAATATTAATCCTGGAATGCCTTCTCAGCCGCTCGCGCGGTCTCACAGAAAGAGCTTGTATCCACTGCACCCTACCAGTCAAAGTACAGGGAACCTTCTGGGCCTATCCCTTTTAATCCAGAGCACCCTTCTCACCTGAAGGCCACAACGCACACTACACCTGCTCCCAGTATATGCCCCCAGAGTCTCTCACACTTAATAGTACCGGCCCAGTCCATACATCAGGCCTCTTCTACGGGGCCCACTCCATGCCAGTCCGTCGTGTGGAGGCCCATCCAGTCATGTCCTCAGCTTCACTTAAGTGCCCAGGGGTCAGCCACAGTCACACTCTCCTCCTACCTCCTGGTCCTCAGGGTCTTGGGTACGGCAAGGCTGCTGAGCTGTGTTCTCCAAAGAAATGGGGGAGGCGCCGGCCAACTTGGCAGTTCGGGCTGGACTGTTCCCATGAGGCACAGGGTCAGAGTGATATGCATATGGTCATGTCTGAACTGGGGTGGCAGAGGGGGCTAAAGAACGGCGATGGATTAAACCCAGATCTGTTGACTGGGTGTGAGTGTTTGATTGGTTCAGATGCTCCATCCATCACCACCCCCTTTTGTACCACTTTGTTCGCCATAAGTTGGCAGGGTATGCTCAGACGTGAGTCCCTTGCTCACTTTGCCACTGGATTCAAGCAAGCCAGGCTGAAGACGGTTGAAATGCCAGAAACCGGTCCTCGGAAGCTTGTTTCTGGTCCAGGGAAGGCATGGCTTGGCAGTTCGGGCTGGAGTGTTCCCATGAGGCACAGGGTCAGACTGATTTGCATATGGCCATGTCTGAACTGGGGTGGCAGAGTGGGCTAAAGAACGGTGATGAATTAAATCCAGATCTGTTGACTGGGTGTGAGTGTTTGATTGATTCAGATGCTCCGTCCATCACCACCCCCTTTTGTACCACTTTGTCCGCCATAGGTCGGCAGGGTATGCTCAGACGTGAGTCCCTTGCTCACTTTGCCACTGGATTCAAGCAAGCCAGGCTGAAGACGGCTGAAATGCCAGAAACCGGTCCTCGGAAGCTTGTTTCCGGTCCAGGGAAGGCATGTATTGGCAGTTTAGGCTAGACTGTTCCCATGAGGCATAGGGTCAGGCTAATTTGCATATGGCCATGTCTGAACTGGGGTGGCAGAGTGGGCTAAAGAACGGTGATGGATTAAACCCAGATCTGTTGACTGGGTGTGAGTGTTTGATTGGTTCAGATGCTCCGTCCATCACTACCCCCTTTTGTACCACTTTGTTCGCCATAAGTTGGCAGGGTATGCTCAGACGTGAGTCCCTTGCTCACTTTGCCACTGGATTCAAGCACGCCAGGCTGAAGACGGCTGAAATGCCAGAAACCGGTCCTCGGAAGCTTGTTCCCGGTCCAGGGAAGGCATGGCTTGGCAGTTCGGGCTGGACTGTTCCCATGAGGCACAGAGTCAGACTGATTTGCATATGGCCATGTCTGAACTGGGGTGGCAGAGTGGGCTAAAGAACGGTGATGGATTAAACCCAGATCTGTTGACTGGGTGTGAGTGTTTGAATGGTTCAGATGGATTAAACCCAGATCTGTTGACTGGGTGTGAGTGTTTGATTGGTTCAGATGCTCCGTCCATCACCACCCCCTCTTGTACCACTTTATTCGCCATAAGTTGGCAGGGTATGCTCAGAGGTGAGTCCCTTGCTCACTTTACCACTGGATTCAAGCAAGCCAGGCTGAAGACGGCTGAAATGCCAGAAACCGGTCCTCGGAAGCTTGTTTCCGGTCCAGGGAAGGCATGGCTTGGCAGTTCGGGCTGGACTGATCCCATGAGGCACAGGGTCAGACTGATTTGCATATGGCCATGTCTGAACTGGGGTGGCAGAGTGGGCTAAAGAACAGTGATGGATTAAACCCAGATCTGTTGACTGGGTGTGAGTGTTTGATTGGTTCAGATGCTCCGTCCATCACCACCCCCTTTTGTACCACAGTCCATACATCAGGCTTCTTCTACGGTGCCCACTCCATGCCAGTCCGTCGTGCGGAGGCCCATCCAGTCATGGCTTCAGCTTCATTTATGTGCCATGGGGTCAGCCACAGTCACACTCTCCTCCTACCTCCTGGTCCTCAGGGTCTTGGGTACGGCAAGGCTGCTAAGCTGTGTTCTCCAAAGAAATGAGGGAGGCGTCGGCCAATGACGCCCTACCGGCACTGGCAATCTCTTAAGCACCTCCAGGTACTCCCTGCCGATGGAAGGCCAGAGGCATCAGCAGGAGGCGCCACCACTCCAGCTCCCGGTGCAGGTCACTTTCGCACACAGGCCTCAAGCAGGGACCTCAATTAACACGTTGCGGCCAGGTTCGCGTCAGCTGGGCCACTGTAGGCTTCCCCTCCGGTGGGCGCCCAAAGCCCGCTGCGGCAGTCACAATTGGTCTTCTCCCCACTTCGGCTCCAACTCGTGACTCCACCATAGGGCCGCCGCACTGCTTTCACCCCCAAGCCGCCGATTCCGTAACAGCGCGTCTCACTGTCTAAGCCATGAAGCCGGGGCTTCTAGCAGTTATGCGCTCACTGGGGCTCCTCGCCGTTGTCGCTAATGCCGGACAAGTCACAGTTCCGCCGCTGGCTCAGGCACCCCGTATCAGTCGTCTTTGCAGGGAACACCTTTCCAGTGTTTCCGGAGCCTACAGGGTTCAGTCCTCGTCACGTCCTGGGGCCATCTATTACTCCCATCGGCACCAGGGAGCCGCCATTGCTGCTCAGCACAAATTGTCAGAAAGCACGAGATTAAGCAGCACAGTGGAGTAGTGTGGCTCACTGGTTAGAGGCTGCAGGGCTGAGAGCAGAAGTCAGCCCGGGACCAGGGTTCAATTCCCGACGCGGCAGGTTCGCGGACCTTGGTCAGCGGACTCGATAATTCTCGCTTCGGTGCTTACTCTAATCAGGGGTTCCACTCGGCAACTCTGGGCATTAGCTTGCCTAATCTCCACAACGGCCCCACCAATTCCGGGGATGCCTGGCTCCACCTTGGGGACTCCCAGCAAGGGACCATCCCACAGGGAAAGCCAGGACGGGTTCCCCAGAGTTATACAGCGCCGGGACGCCCCGTTGCTGGGGCAGCTGTGCGCTTTACAAGTATACTACATTTACATTTACATTTACACACCTCACCAGAAGCCCAAAAGTTTCCCAGGGGGTCTGGGAATGGAACATATTCGTCGTAATTCATTTTTTCGTCGTGGATGGCACAAGATGGGGAAGGATAGATGTCGGGAAGGTAGGAGCTTGTTTAGGCAGCGGCCATTTTCGATGGCTGATAGCCACGCCCCTCCAAATTAAATTTTTTGACCTAGTTACCTTTGCTCTGCCAGAATGGACGCTAAATCAGAATTTTGGTTTCCCACTTCTGCAAGCCAGTAATTTGCATTTAAGTAGGTGTGAATGAGGTGTCAACTTGTTTCCAGTTCAAGGACAAAAGGGCTTGGGTGTGGTGAGATGCTATTGTAATCTTGACAGGATGGGCTGTGCACTAGGCCCAAGGATTTGATTAACTTCAACAAGTCCTACCTTGTCTAAAGTAGATGTAGCTAACACCCTGGTTTGCACCCTTCTTTTGTGTCCCCTACTCCCCCCCCCACACCCCACACCCCACACCCCACACACACACGCAATCACCACACAATCAGGTCGACCTCCATCAATATGGCCTCCTGTTGAGATCCGTGTCGGATCCTGCTAGAGTATCAAGATCTGTTTGACAGGTTTTCTGAGTTTAAATAGAACATTTGGGGCACACTTAACCCCTTAAGTGCTGACGTCGGCCGTTGGACGTCGCGAGCACTACCTTCGTAGTGCTGCGCACGTCCAACTGCCGCCGCAGCCCCACCCATTTTGCCGAAGTGCTGCACTGCCGCGGAATCGCGGCCGCCGCAAACGGGTTAAATGGAGGGAAATAGAATGCCAAAACTAAGTGTGTGTATCTAGGGTTGTGTTGCGGAAAGCTCAGATTTGTTCTACTAGACTTCTGTCTTTGATATGGGTGCTGGGACTGTCTAAAATTGTATTTTAGTGTTGGATGTGGGAAAGACACTAGGATTACCATAGTATAATTTCCCCCGCTCCTGCCAAGTAGCCCTCAGAGCCCAAGTTTAGTGTGTCCGAAGACTTCGGCCATCTTGAAAATTCCCAAAGTGGTTAATGTTAGCCCTGTGAACCTTTACCCCATTGGTTAGAGTGCTCCTAGGGTGCATTCCCAACGACTAGCTCATGCCAGGCTTAAATATGGCATCTCCAGGAATGCACTGCCAGGACATGATACAATTTATTTTTTGTTAAAACCTGCAAATTACGAGGCAGATGATAGATATTGTGGCAAATCCATAATTATCTGAAAAAGGAAGCAGAATTGCATAATTTCAGCGGCCCTGCTCATAACTCCGTTTCTTACAGGTATATTGCCATTAGTGTACACTATAACTCTATGCAATAGCTTTTCAAGTGACTTTTCATTTTACTTGCTGAGCACCACCGCATCCCTTTTGGTTGGCACAATGTCCATTCCTTTTTTTTTTTTTTAATTAAATTTTATAGCAGCAATTAAATGGTTAGCCGAGCATAACAGATCAAACAAATAATAAAAAACAAAAATTAAAAACAACTTGGAATCATTTTTGACAGCTTTGGCATATATACATAAATTAAAACTTTTAACAATAAATCCAATTATAGATAGGGCCCATATTTTTGTGCCAATTTTTTTCTTTTTCTTCCCCTTTAAACCATACACAGCTTTCTCTAGTTGATAAGTATTTAACAATTTAGATTGCCACTGGAAGAATGAAGGAGGATCAACGTCAAGCCAATGCAACGTTATACAATATCTAAAAATAGACATAGATATAAATAAGAAAGATTCTTCAGCACCTGTCAACAACCTATTGGGGTTTGATTGAATACCAAGTATTACTAGTTCAGCAGAGAGTGTTACCGGTGAACTCATAGTGTTATTAAGAAACTTTTGTACTTCAGAGATAAATTGGGTTAGATTAGGACAGAGGAAAAACATATAAATAGAATTTGCACCCAAAAAACCACATTGGCTACATTTGTCACCTCTGTTGGCTTTCCACTTCAATAGTTTAGCAGGGGTATAGTACAGGTCGAATATACTCATAAAGAATTGGCTTTTTAAGGATCCGTTATACAGAACTTGAACAGAAAGTGCCAGTGCATCAGATATATTAATATTCTCTATACCCAAATCTCTTTGCCATTTTATATTAAATTTTTGTTATAAATGAAAAAGCACCGCTACTAATCATGAAAATCCAAGGTTTGTTGGAGAGTAATCACTCGTTGGTTAGTTCACATATGTACAGACGCTGAAGTACGAAAAAATGATGATGGGAAAATGTGAAATTCAATATTCTTTTAATAGTCCATACAGACACCAGCCAACGCGTTTCGTTCTGTTACCAGAACTTCTTCAGGGCGCAATTTTTTCAAGGCGTGGATTGTATCCAGTCCAAAATCCTCATCCAAAATATATATTTGTTGGGTTAGTTTTTGTCTCAATTTAATAAACCCCTGTTGATCAATGTTATCAGTCGGTTATCGAAAAATGAAGAGAGCTGAAAGTGTTCAATTATGAACCAGGTAATACCCTTCTCAGTATGTGCAAAGTCTTGTTTCGCTGATTAAAGCTGTCCCTCCTCTATTTATTTTTCGAATTCCAAAACAATATCACCATAAGGCAGTAGCCAGTGTGCTCGAAGCACCAACTCCTGTAGTGGCGTCTCAGATCTCCGACGCGTGTATCGATCCAACTTAGACTTTGCACATACTGAGAAGGGTATTACCTGGTTCATAATTGAACACTTTCCGCTCTCTTCATTTTTCGATAACCGACTGATAACATTGATCAACAGGGGTTTATTAAATTGAGACAAAAACTAACCCAACAAATATATATTTTGGATGAGGATTTTGGACTGGATACAATCCACGCCTTGAAAAAATTGCGCCCTGAAGAAGTTCTGGTAACAGAACGAAACGCGTTGGCTGGTGTCTGTATGGACTATTAAAAGAATATTGAATTTCACATTTTCCCATCATCATTTTTTCGTACTTCAGCGTCTGTACATATGTGAACTAACCAACGAGTGATTACTCTCCAACAAACCTTGGATTTTCATGATTAGTAGCGGTGCTTTTTCATTTATAACAAAAATTTAGACTTTTTCCAGATCTTTGGATATGCTCTTGTGGACATAGGGCATTTGAAAATTGCACGCTAGCGCACTATGAATCATTAAAAAGGAAAAAAAAAATTGGGGGATATCAGGATTGGTGCTTGAAATAGGAGTGGTCCACTGTCCATATCTTGTTGTGTTAAAATTTTATATTAAATGATTCCAGATTGTCTTCTGATCGATTTATCATTGACTGGTAGATTACCCCAATTCTATTTTGCTTCCAGCAACATTCTAATACATCAATTTTCTTAATTGTATTAGTGTTCAATAGATTTTTTGTGTTGAGAAAGCAGCGTATTTGCAAATATTTAAAGAAAGCTGCTTTAGGAAGATTGTACTGTTGCTGCAAATAAATAAATGTTGCAAAATGCTCATCCTGATAAAGGTCCCCTAATCGAAATATGTTAGAACCTTGCCATCGTTGCACAATGTGATCTTTAAATATTGTAGGTAGCATTGGATTATCGAATAATGGTGTGTAATAACTAAAATTACTATTCCAACAAAATCTTTTCTTAAGTTGCTTCCATATCTGGAAAGCCGTTAGCATAACTTTAAATCTCGTTTTTTTGTAATAGCTTGGTTCTATGAACCGTACTAGACATTGACGCGCTTGAGTACCAAGAATCATTTCACAGATCGATGGATATATTGGCTCTTCTGTGATTCTCCCTTGAAAGATTAAGACACTCATGTACCTAAGCGATACGGCCAAGTAATATAGAGGAAAATTCGGCCTTCCCCAGCCTCCTCTAAGCATAGGTAAAGTACACCAATTAAGAGACCTCCTAGCTCTTTTATATCCCCATAAAAATCTTGAAATTATTCTGTCTAATTTTATAAAAAAAGCTAGAGGGGAACAATAAAGGTATAGTTCGAAAAAAATAAAGAAATTTAGGGAAAAAAAGCATTTTGATAACATTAGTACGGCCGTAAAGGGAGAGGTGTAAGTTGTTTAATCTTTCAAGAGATCTATTGGTGGATACAAGTAGTGGATCGAGATTAAGCCCTAAGATATCTTCTACATTAGCGGACAGTTTCATACCTAGATACATAGCCGTAATTGATATTGTCATACCAGCTGGTAAGCCGGTAGCTGAGTGAATTATCTGTGTTTTTGCAATGTTCAGTTTATAGCCCGAGTATATACCAAATTCATGGGCTAATTCTATAATTTTGGGAAGTGCCAAAGTAATGTCCGAAGTGACGATGGCAACGTCGTCAGCGTAGGCTAGGATTTTATATCCTATTTGATGAATTATGATAGGAGGGATGTAGACCTCGTTTGTAAATTTTTGCAGGTATGGTTCTATATAAAGCGCAAATAACAAGGGTGAGCAAGGACACCCCTGCCTAGTCCCCCTTGTTATTGACAATGTGTTAGAAATATCGGTAGCTATTCGGATTACGGCTTTCGGTTCGTTATATAAGGCATTCAGGGCCGTGATAAATTCCACGGGGAAATGCTTCCAGGCCAAGACACGCCAGAGGAACCCCCAGTTGACCCTATCAAACGCCTTTTCGGCGTCTAGTAGGGCCACACCGACTGGGGATCCCGAGGTCTGCGCCCAATCCAAAAGGGCGATAATTCTTCTTATATGATCCGTTGTGTCTCTCTTTTTTATAAAGCCATGTTGAAAATTAGCTACTAAATTAGGCATCAGATCTTTTAGCCTGTTTGCCAGAATTTTAGAAAATATCTTACTGTCAGAAGTTATCAAGGAAATTGGTCGATATGACCCAAGATCAGTAGAGTCTTTTCCTTTTTCTTAAATACAACTATGGTAGCTAGTGACCATGAAAGAGGAGACCGACCGTGAAATGCTTCTTGAAATATTTTTAACAGCTCTGGTTTCAAAACAGTGCGAAAGATACGGTAAAATTCCAGAGGAATATTGTCCGGGCCCATAGCTTTACCAGATGGTAATTCGAGAATAGCCCTTTCTATCTCTTCCCAGGTGACTGGAGCGGATAACACTGCCCTTTGGTCTTCAGTAAGACAAGAAGAACAATCTAGGTTTGACAGGTAGCTAGATGCATCATTCCTTGTGCTAGTGCCATCGTTCGATTTATTATACAAAGATTGGTAGAAGTCCCGAAATGCTTTCAATATACCTAACCTTGACTCTTGGCTTATACCATCTTGGTCAATAATTTTAGTGATTTCAGTAATAATTGCTTTCTGCCTCAGTCTTTGCGCTAATATTCTTCCCGTCTGCTCACTTAGTTAATAGCAGCCTTTTTAAAATCATTTATACTTCTTTGCTACTTGCTCAGCCATGAGTGAATAGACAGCTGTCCGGTCCAAAGATAAATCTTTTTGGGCTTCCTGCACACTGGAACTAAATCTAATACAGGAGGCTAGCTTTAATTCCGCTGGACTTACTTTGTCCAAGGCGGCCTTAAATTCAGCTTGTTTTTTTTTTAGGCGATATTGCGAGTAGCTCATGGTCTCGCCTCTTATGATCGATTTGAAAGTGTCCCAAACTGTTTGTATTGAAGCCGTGTTGTAGTTGTACAAAAAAATTCCTTTATAATCATATCCATATAAGCTAAATAATCCTGGTCTAAAAGTAAATTTCTTTGAAATGACCATTGCCTTTTTTGAGAGTAATCCTGGGGGGAGAATACTAATTCTAGTACAATAGGATTAGGTCAGAGACAATTTGTGGTAGAATATCTATAGATATATTATCGGTAATATTAGCAGAAATAAAAAAATAGTCTAAACAAACAAATTTTTGGTGTGGAGCTGAGAAATAAGTAAAACCTGGCTCCATAGGTCTTAGCTTGTTCCATATATCTATCAGTCCATTCCCCAGGATTAAATCCCTGAGTGCTCTAAAGGTTTGAGTCTTGCGGCCTTTATAATTCCCAATATTCCTAATGTTACAATTGGCTTCGATATTAATATTAAAATCTCCACACAGAATAAAGGGTTGATTCCATTCCGCTAATTCAGAATTAATTAGGTTAAATACTTCTTTGTCATCTAAATTTGGACCATATATAGAACCAACAGTAAATTTGATCCCTTCAATAGCGATTTCAGCTAGTCCCCATCTCCCCCATTTATCACCTGAGGTTTTAACACATTTCCCAGTTCTTTGTTTCATAAGAATAGCGACCCCTCTTGTCGTTCCCATCTGTTTCGAACAGATTAGAAGCTCGAGACCCAGATTTTTCAGCAGGCTTCTTTTGGACCATGGGATATGTGTCTCTTGTAGACATATAATATCAAATTGCAGAGATTGAATCAGATGCCGCAGAATCCCTATCTTTTTAAAGTCATTTAGGCCATTAATATTTAATGAGCACATTTTTATTTTTCTCCCCATTTTAGAGACTTACAGAAAGGAATAAATAATAATCTTTTCGATTGATTCCTGATACTCTTACAGCTTGTAAATTTCCAAGTGATTTGTTTTATAAAGCTCGGGTTAACCATCATTGCTGCATTACACCCCACCACCCACCCCCACCCCCACCACCCTCTGGTCCATGACCAGACACCTACCCCCCTCCCCCACACATGAGGCTCAGAAACTCTCAGTTCCTGTAAAGTATGGAGTGCCGCGTTCCTCCGCTCCGCACACCACGAGAGAAAAAAGGGAAAGAGAGCAGACAAAGATTAAACTCAATTAGACCCTAGTACATTGGTAATTAAATTTGATATAGCAATATCAAGCTAAGTGATCACTTATTATCTTGCCTAATGACAATCTAAATTTTATAGTGTATGTAGAAACTCCTTAGCCTTTATCTCTGATAAAAAAAAAATGTGTCTGCCCTTTCCACATAATTTTCAGTTTGGCTGGGTTCTGTAGGTAAACGGTGGCCCCTTTTTTCTGAAAATCAGGTATTAGTTGTCTCAAATGCCATCGCTGGGCCACCGTAGCCTGACAGAAGTCTGGCCGCACAAAAAATGTACATCCTTTTGTGGTTGCTCTTTTCTCGGGTCTGGCTAAAGCAGAGATTTCCTCCCTAGCAAGGAAATTATTAAAGCTAACAAGGATTGCCCGGGGATAGTCTGTATCGCCCTGACGAGGTTTTTTGACAGAAAAGGGAAAGCGATGCGCTCTTTGGATTTCTTTTGCCCAGTCCCATGAATTTAATTCAGGAAAAGCCTAATTTACAAGTCCAATGATAAATTGTCTAACATCAGTCCCTTCCTTCTTTTCAGGAATGCCAAGAAATCGTAGGTTATTTCTACAGGCCTGATTTTCTAGGCCCATTAGTTTGTAGGAAAGGTCATCTCTGTGGGCTTTAACGTTCTCAAGCTCTTGTTTCTGGGACATAGACGCTTCTTCCAAAGCCAAAATGCACGCCTCAGCTTCTGTTACTCTGTCAGCAGTCTCAGCTGTAGTCTTTATTGCTCGACGGACAGCATTTTTCAGTTTAGTACAGGTGGCTTGAGTGCGAAGATTCTCAGATTTGCTTTCTGCCCGGTGTGCCATTATGGTGTTATAGATGGTGGTTAGCGTGATTTCAGTATGGGGTTCAATGGAGTTATTCCCGCCTTCAGAATTAGCAAAAGTCTCTGTAATTAAAGCTCCAGCGTCTACTGCTAAGTTACTTGGTAAAGAAATATCGGGCTTAGTTGTATGGTCTTCTGCAGTAATTTTGGCAAGAATGCGATTATTAGAATCCCTCTTTTTGTGCCTTTTTACTGTAGCAACGCTTACATTAGGTGAAACTGAGATCGCTCTTGGGCCCCCTGCTTCTTCATCTTCTTCAAGGGAGCTACTCTCTGCAGTATAGTCCGCCCAGTCTCTACTTCGGTTTGAACTATCGTCAGAAGTGTGGTCGGACATAGAGTAAAAGTTTTCACCACCCTCTTGAAGAATTTGTGCTTCTTTCAACACGTCAGTGTTGTTACATAAAGGAGTCTCAGCCATCCCTGCACTCTGCAGTACATCAGTTTGAGCACTATCTTCAGTACTTCTTTGCAAGGTATGAGCCCTTGAATCTGAGTCTATAAGACCCTCAATTGTATCCCTTGTCTCCTCCGCTACAACAGTAATAGTGTCAGTTACAGGCTTGAGTGTAGCCGTGGTTGTGGCAGAATTTAAAGATACAGTATCCTTATGTTTTTGTGTTTTTTTTTCGAAAAGTGAAAAGGTGCCTCGTTTAATATTACGTTGAGGCAGAGGGGTTTTATCAGTCAAATCGTCAACCATAGAATTCGCCTCTCTATCAATAGTCCCGATATCTGGTGAAACTAGAGATTCACTTACGATATCTGTTTGTTGCGCCAGCTTTCCCTCAGCTGGCTGCTTCGCTTTGGCGCTTCGAGTCTGAGCCTGAGCCTTCGTCTGAGCTTTCGGAGGCATCTCCTTCCTCCTCTGAGACCCACCGCCGCACTCACGCACAACTGAAGACTGTGATCCGGTAAGGGGTCCGAAAAAGCGCCACAGCGGGAAACGCTTTCGGAGACGAAATATGTCGAGCAGCATCCGTCAGTGTCACTCGATTAACGCTGCAGAGCAAACAACGCCCAAAACGGTGAAAGTCTCTCGAGGGTTTCCACGCCCCCCAGCAAGTTTTGGATCCCGGGTCCTAGTTTCAAATCCGCTTCAGGTCTGCAGGGTATAAACGCTGTGCACGTTATAGTGGACTTCTTTTTTTTTCCCCTTTTTTTTTATCTCTGCATATTGTGGGTCTTTCTGCCACCCGGTTATCGTCAGATCAAGCCGGGATAGTAGTTACAGGTTCGAAGAACAAGGTCCGATGTGAAACAGCAGATTAATCCGTATTCAGCATGCCTTCTCTCCGGAGCACGGAGCTGGAGTGTAGAGCTGCTCACACAGCCCACGCCACGGCCGCCATCTTGCCTCCTCTCCGGCACAATGTCCATTCCAGTGCTCTTTTATGCGCTTATTATCATCACACACCTGGGGCTACAAAGAGCACGGAGGGTCCTGGCTACATATGCAACAGAAAACGTATTGTTATTCATTTCTAAGTACCAGCTTATTTCTTTTGTGCAAGCATTGGTTAAAAAGCTTTTGACTGGGTCTAACTTGAGGAGGTTAATCTATTTAAAATTCTAAAAATTTGGAGACAGCTAGTATTATGTCCTCTATGTTATTAAAACAAAAGGGAACCAATAATGGTCTTTGACACTTTGATAACATGTCTGGTGGCCTGTATTTCTGCCAATAAATTTGGCATACAATGTTATGATTGTATTGGTAATGAAATGTGGGTGCCAGGCCTACTCTCCCAGGCCAATAAACACTTACTAGAGCCTTATTCAGACTAAGAAATGCTCTTGTGAACGTCATCAGTTAAGAATTAAAATTGGAATTAAGAGTGGCATGGCCAAGGAGGCAAAAATGGGGGATGTTCCTTGGTAAGCGCCTGCTCCTCTCATCTTGCTTCATCCTGGTTGCTGGTGGCACTACTGATCCTTGTTGAGGTGTGGACAGGGTAAGTATTTAAGGCATCTCTGAGTGTGGCTTCGTGCCAGTGTGGTGTGGCAGGTAGCGAGAGACCCAGCGCAATTGCTGGCAGTTGCCATATAGCAGGGTTGGGGACCGGCGGCGACCAGAGGAATAGTGGCGATTGGTCCCGTGGTCTCCTGTGTCTTGCGGCCCACCACTGGGCTTCTATGCACTGCCTGAGGGGCAGGCCACAGAGTGAAAAGCGGCCAGAGGATGCGGTAGTGCTGGTCTGCAGGGAGGAGTGACCTCGGTTACCAGGTGGGGCCTTCCTGAAAGGGATGTGGCTGGCACCCACACTTGCAGCTGGGCTGGATGGTATTTTTAGCCTGGAGCAGCAGGATGAAACCCGGTCGGTCCTGACTCCCACCTGCCAGTGTGATGAACTTCAGTGGATGGCATGGCTGCTGGGGTTCCACACCCTGTTCCAACTGTGACAACAAAGGCCTGAGAATCTTAAGCAGTCCTGCCAAGTATCATGCATGAGGCGTTAGACTTACGCATCTCAGTGTGGTGGTCTGCATCACCGCACTGAAATGTAAAGTTATGCATACAGTGTCTTCTGAGGTGTCAGCCTAAGAGGGGTACTTGTCGTGCCTCCCCTCTGAACACCCCTTCCCCTGTGCTTCAGCAGGTGCAAAAGGTGGCCTTGGAGCTTCAATGAGGGAAGATGGCCCTAGGTGTGGTGTGTGGGGGGGAGGCATCATGAACAAGAGGTCGCAGACGTACTCACCAAACTGAACAACTGGAACTGCAGGAGGACTGAGGGCACATAGGGCTCCTCTTGCCACAGGCGGGACTGAATGTGGGGCGGCTGGCCCGGTATGAGGCAGAATGGTGGTGGCCCCTCTTTGTATCTGGTCTGACTGCTCATGCTGCCCAGTGTCCGTAGCGGCCCCTGGCCAAGTGGATCAGCTTGCCACCTCAACCCAGCCACCTGTGAGAGATCTGTGCCTTCTTGAGGAAATAGCAGCTTGGGGCCTTGCACGGGAGGGGAGGGCTTCAGGTAGTCGTGACCATCACTACTTCCACACTCTGTGGGCAAACAGCTATGGCGGGGCACGGGAGACTGATGTCTGAGCATGGGGCGAGATGATCCTTTTGCAAAAAATGAAGATTGACAGGTTTACCATTCCACCACCGGAGGCCGCCAGTACCATTGACGAGGAAGGGGCGTAAGGATCTGATCAATGGCACTGTGATCCTACCACCCATCCAAGCCTCGATTCATTGCTGGAGACCAAGATTGGCAAGATAGGGTGGACGTTGCCTTGCTACGGCAGGAGCTGTGAAATGCTGTGGATAGGGTCATTGGGGCCGAGGGATGCATCTCTGAGCTGGAGGACTCGGTCATCACACTCAAAGTGGAGGTGGCGTGCCTAAAACTGCCTCCCGGGTCCAGGAAAACCACGCAGAGGATAAGGTGAAGTTCTCTGTGCTGAGGGATCAGAGAGGATCACCCTAGAGGTATTTCTGGGGCAATGGATCACCATCTTGTTGCTGGGGGAGAGATTCTTTGCCTGCTTCATGGTTGAAAACGCCCATAGTGTGTCGGTGATGAGGCCCTCTCAAGCACACCTTCCTCCCCCAATATTGCCGAAGTGCTCAACAAAAGGGATAGGGATATGATCCTTGCGGTCATCAGGGAGAAAGGTGAACTGTAGTATTAGTCCTCTGAGATTCTAATATTCCCAGACTACATCCATCAAGTACAACGCAAATCCTTTAATGCCATCAAACAAAAGCAGTGGGAATGAAACCACCATGCATGTTATAGTTACCCGCCAAGTTCAGGTTTGCCCATGTATCCAAATCCTCTTTTTCGACAACCTGGAGACAGCCTGTAACAAGGTGACAGAGCAATGGCCCCTTTGGAGTGACTCCCTTCCACCACAGAGGCACTCGAAAACTGGAAACGAGAGGCTGTCTAGGGTTGGACCCCAGAGCTGCAATAAACGCAGGCGTTCTTGAAGGAGGTAGGGGGCCCACAGGGCGTTCTAGGAGTGCTTTGCATCTGACATGGACTACACGGGCACTCTGCAAGGTCCCCGTCCCATTAACTTCAGTAATGTCACATGCACTGTACGTGACCTTGAGGTTGATGGCACAACAGTTGAACCTACTGAGGGGCCCTGAAGTGAGGTCAGCTCATCAGCTGTGGAGTACCTGCAATGCTCACTTGTTTCAAAGGCGGGTCTATACATTTTGTTTTGCCAACAACACATTATTCTTGTTCACTGATTATGTCCCTGGCGGGTGGGAGAGGTTTTAAAGTGGATACTGCAGCCTTAGGTATTCTACCCAGTTGTGTATTACTCACTATTGGGGCAACAGATGCCTCTCGGGTGGAAGGAGGGGGGTTGGGGGGTGGGGAGGTTTGGCCCTGTTGGCCATGGTTTTAACAGTTATGCAGGCCTTGGTCAGAGCGCACTTAAGTAACACTTTATCTTGCAGGTATTTGTTGACGGATACAGGTTTGATAACGCCTGACTTGGTGTTACCTAAGCTTCCATGGTACAACCCACCTTTTACAATTTAGCCTCAGCACAACCATGCATGGCCATAAAGTTATGACATGGAACGTAAATGCATTGAATGGTCATATAAAAAGAGGGGTGATCCTAGGGTTCACAAAACATCAGAAACCGGAAGTCCTGCCATTGCAGGAGACTCACTTGGCGGGCACCAAATGTCCATTCCAAGCAAGAACGGGCTATGACAAAGTGTATGAGGTGGGCCATTCCAGGGGTTCCTGAGGTGTGGCAATCCTCATGCACCATCCGCTGCCCATGGTGGTCTCCCGAGTTGAGAATGACATTCAAGGAAATATATGTTGGCTGAAGGGGTAACTGCTGGTCAGGCCTACAACCAATTAGTGTGTGTGTGTGGCCTCATAGTTGATGGGGCCAAAGCTGGAGAAGGTGAAGACCATAATGGTGTGGCTCATGGTCATAGGGGGTGACAGTGATGTCCCTCCCATCGAGCGCAATGGGGACCGCCAGAAGAGGGAGTCAGGGCTGGTAGCTCGGGGCTTAGGTCTTGGCCTCGGTGACGCTTGGTGCATCTGTTTCTTCACAGTCAAGAATCAACCTGATGTAATCTGTGGCTGCAATGAGGTCATTTTCTGTGCTGTGGTTGGGCTGGAAACTTGATTTCATGGTGTCTAGGAGTTGGTGTGTGTTGAGGTACTGAGCGAGTTGCTTGTTGATCACTTTCTACATGATCTTGGCTGGGTAAGTTAGAAGGGAGATCAGGCAGTAGTCTACTAGTAGAGTGGAGTCTGCTGAAGGTTCCTTTAGCAGTGTGTTGACCATAGCGTGTTTTGAAGCATCAAGGAACATTGTGGTGGTGGTGGTGGAATTGTTCAGTATGCAGGTGAAAACTTTGCTGATTCGGGAGGGGCCCATGTTGTAGATGTGGTGGTAGCGGGGGTCTGTAAGTGGTCTAGAGTGGATGGTCTTCATGATATCGGCAGTATCTTTGATGGTGATTTTTTTCCTGCGTAGTCATGGAGTTTCCGTGGTTATTTGTGGGTAGGCTTAAGGTGAGGGTACAGGGGTTTGGTTGAGGGTCGAAGTTGCAGCAGATGGTTTTGATTTTCCTGCTGAAGAATTCCGAGAGGTCACATAGTTCTTGTGAGGGGAAGGTGTTGTTAATGGCAAAATCTTTGATGATCGCTAAGATTTGTTTATAGCTGTTTTCCATGTGCTCTGGTAGGGAAACCTTCTTGGTTTTGCTGATCTGCTGGTCGTAGTGCCTCAGGGCTACTTTGTAAGTTACATTGTTGTTTTCATGGAGGTTCATTCTTCAACTTCTTTTCAAATGTTTGCAGCTTTGTTTGGTTACACGTAATTACCTGATGTACCAACAAACCTGCTTCCGGGTACTGTTTCAGGGAGCCTGCCAACTCTGTTACCCTTGTTAAGCGGTTTGATTTGCTGTTTAGGTCATAAGTGGGGTTGGGCTAGTTCTGGGGCAGAATGTCAGGCCAGTTGGATTCCAAGATGTTTCTCCACCTGCATCTGGCCAGGCTTGTGGTGACGGTTTTTGTTTGTCGAGGGATGCAGATTTGGAATTGAATGATGGCTTGATCAGCCTAGGTGAGAGATGTGGTTGTGGTGATTTTGATGGAGTGGACCTGGTGTCACTCCTATCTTCGAGATCGAAGTTAAAGTCTCCTAGTAGGATGTAGTGTTTGGAGTAGACGATGAAGGAGGCGACGAAGTCTGCAATATCGGTGAAAGTAGCTTGTTGTCCCGGAGGTCGTTAGATGAGGATACTGTTTACGGTGTAGGTTGCTGGAGCAGGAATAAAATATTGAGCTTACTAGCTAGGTATTTTTAATTAGCACCATCCACTGCTCCACCAAACACTGCACCACACATAGTTTCACGTAATCAGTGTTCCTACGTATCCTTCGCAAGTCGCAGCACGCTCCAAGCAGTAGATGCTTGGGATGGCTCCAATGATGAAGCATGTCACCTAGGGGCAACCCTGGGTGAGTGAGGGTGTAGTGTTTTATCTAGGAAACCTGAATCGATATTCCTATTTTATGCCCTTGCCCGGTTATAATAAATAATATCCATACAACGGAATAATAATCATATCCATAATTCAGACGTAGCACATGCTGTCACATTAAGCAAGGCTACTTCTCCGGCCCCTAGTAAGCACACCGAGTTCTCTAAACAAAACCAAGCCTCCAGCAACCTGGGAAATCCCCCTTGCTTTTGTTTTGATTTCGTCCTAGAACTCCTGTAAAGCACTGTAAGAACGGCCAGTTCTTAGTGACATCTTTATTGACGTCTTATGTCCAACCTTACGTCAAACCCAGGCACCTTTGAGGTATAAATATACCAACGTTGTCTTAAGCAAACACACGGTGGTGAATCTGGAGCAGAGCAGCTATCTACTTGCCCGAAAGCCCAGCTGATGCGAGAGCCCACAGACGCTGCCCCTCCTCTTTGACGCGCTGAGAAAGACGCTGTCTTTTCTCCTGCCGAGAAATCCAGCTCCGGCGTTTCCAGCCTACCCTTGCGGGTTGATGGGATATTGAGTCCAGAGAGAGATACCAGACCTCCTGCTTTCTATTACCCAGGTACGGAACTGACTAAACCCTTTACAGAGAATTCTTGAGTCAGATTCTTGGCAAAACAAACTTAACTTAAACTGCTACTTACTTACTCCCTCCCATGTATTAGGCTTAGGTCAGGTACACCGGGGTAGGCGTATTAAGAAGCACCAGTTGAGTACGATTAGTCAATGTATATATGTATGTATATATTTTATCTATTTTAAAGTATCATATGACTAAGAAACCATATCAATGCTTTTACAGTATTATTTTATAATCCTCCTTTTACTGTACGCACTTTACTTTACCATGAGTATTACAATCGTGGCAATTCATTTCTCTTGTATGAGGAAGAAGACTGCTCAATAAATAACACCTTTTATTGAAAACGCCCGTCTCTCTTTTCTCTGCATTCTGGTGAAACTAAGTACGCACATTTGACTGAGTGAAATAGCTGTCTTTTGTTTTCACACGACTCTAAAGATACACTCTTATTCAGGGAGAGCAAAGTTGTCATGTTTTATGGTTGTCAGAAGCTAATCCCTTCTTGTCTATCCAGGGAGGTTAAACTCCTCCTCGTTTATTCGAGAAAGTTTCTAGTGACCTCTGAGCTAGCTGGCAAACCTTAAGTCTAATATAGTCAGTAGAGACCTAGATAACCTCAGTCCTACGTCTACACTGCTGAATATATTATTCCAATGCGCAGATCCTATTGGGAATATAGGAACTACACTACATGGCGCCCAACGTTTGGTAAGGCGATAAATCTAACACAAGATGTTAGAGTAACTCAGTCGTGCTTTTTCACACAGACCCTTTTTCCCATAAATACTCCAAAAGACGTCTGGAGTGGGTAAAAGGTTAAAAATCCGCCAGAACTTAGTAGGAAGAGATTTCTATGTATAGTTTCTGGTTTAGTCAACATTGAAGGATACAGTGTTCCAAAAATATTGTGCACCTAATCTTTGTTTCCTTGAAACCTGATCTGCAACAAAAACCTTTCTGTCAGTAAAAATGACAGAAAGTGAAGAAGAAAGGGAGACAGCTAGAATAGCAGCTCGACTCCTAGAGGATGACAATAGTCTCCTGCAGATCGACCCGAATGCTATACTCATTCCGGTCAACATAAGAAAAACTATAACTCTTAAACTTATAGAGAATGGACTAACATCGAGAGGTGGTATAGTCGTATTCGTAATTGAGGCACATGAATATCGGCAGACAGAGGTATTCTACTCATGGATAAACTTTCCAGCAGCAAATGCTGTCACACACGAATTCCACTATTACAAAATAGAGGAACCTCCGGATGAATACACTCCTTTCGAGGAGGTGGAAATCCCATTAAAATAGCAAGAGCACCTGCTCTGGTTTAAAGGCGCCCTAAAACATAATAATCACATCACCAGGCTCGGTCCACTAGGTAGACCAGGAGCAACGTGGCCGGTTCTAGCCAGCTACACACCACATCCAGACATTGAAAAAATGTCAATACCAGAACTTTTAGCACAGCTAAAACAACTGATTAAAATTCATAGACAATTAGTCCAATATGTAATGCGGACTTCAACAGTCCAACCAGCTATTAACATTCCACAGCTGACCCCTCATCAGGGGAACACAAACAAAATTACACCACAGAACATACAATCATGTCTGGGTAAAGTACCAATAAAACGGGAACAAAGTCCATTCTGGTTAGCACAAAAAAATCACTCAAATAGAGGCGGTATTTCCGGATACTACCCCTACTGAGAAACACAGAATTCTGACTATCTGCCTTCCAATGGGGATTGCACCACATGTGGAGGACTGTGACACTTGGGGCACAGTCTTTGCTTCCATTTACACAAAAACACATGGTGTTCCGTCCATGGCGGTAATACCCGATGTGCTAAGACAGATTCAAAATGAATACGGTCCAGAACCTGGTTTAACTCTGGGTATGAAATTACTGAAAGACTTCAAGCAGGTCTCGGCTATATTATTAGCCAACATAAAAGGAGCAGCAGCATCTGTGGCGATCCGCCAGAAATTGAAAGAAACAGATATAGCAGAACAACCATTTGAACTTGCCAGAATCATAGAAAAATCCTATGAAGAACTAGGAAGAGATAGTTTGGGTGTGAAACCCGTAAAACCCCAACTAACTGAAAATCCTGAAAAAATATTTATTAAAAATAATCTAAACACTCCAAAAAAGAGCTGGTATGGAAATAAACAATCCACTCCCAAAGAAAAAAGATTCCAGTCCAGAGGAAAGTCTCCTCGGCGGAGAGAAAGATCTCCGGGCCAAGGACACAAGTCTCCCCAGAGGGAGCCCTCTGAGAAAAGATACAACCTTAGAAATAGGGATAATCTAAAGAAACCTGATAGATATCAAGATATTGATACACGTCCCTCTCGATCTTTTCATACTTCCTCGCAGAAATCGGAAAGAAGAGGACGGTCAGAACAAAGGGAAGAGCACGTGAAGTCCAAAGACAAAGAACCTGCTCATCAAAGTAAAAAATTACAATTTCCAAGAAAGAAGGTAGCCAGCATTAAAATAGTCAAACATGCCAAGGATACTGAGGACACAGCTGAAAAACGGAGAGTGGGCCCAGACAGTACTAGACAGTGCAGCAGAAGTGACCATAGCTCGCAAGATTCTGATGAATCATCTGGAGACAGTGGACACGAATGAATACATTCAAGTGGAAACTGCAGACAGCAGAGTTAGCAAACCTCATAAAATATACGAGATAACATTACGTATAGAGGGAGATAAGACTAGGAAAGTAAGGGGTCTATTTTGGGATAACCTTTCCAAAGGCTATGACATCCTTTTAGCTGAAAAGGACTGGCCACCAAAGTTTGTCAGGGAGTGCCCTCATGGCGAAGAAATGATTATGCCTGCCTTCTCAAATCACATTCCAATTCATAAAAAATATACACTTGCAAGAAAGTGGGCAGAAGCCCAAGCTCCTGCATTATACAAAAATCATGTAGGATGGGATGAAGACTCTCCTCCTCACAAAATCCAATTAAAATGTCAACCAACTGCACAAAGGCAGTACCCAATTAAGCAAGAAGCTAAAAAACAGGTCAGGGAGATCTTAGATCAACTTGAATACCAGGGGGTGATTGAAACATGCACCTCACAAATGAACAATCCTTGGTTTCCTGTCTCCAAGCCAGACGATTCATATCGTCTAGTTTTGGACTACAGACACCTTAACTCATGTTGCAAGACATTTGTAGTACAAAACTCACACAGTGCAGCACTAATGAATAACATTGTGCGCAAAAAATACAAAACAACATTAGACATCTCTAATGGATTCTTTTGTCAAAACATTGCACCTGAAAGCAGATATTTGACCGCTTTCTCAATAATGGGTTCGCAGAAAAATTTCTGTCGACTCCCACAGGGGTTCAAGAATAGCCCAGGATTATTCTCAGCAAGAGTAACAGAGTTACTACAAATGTATGATGATGAGGCATTATCTTATGTCGATGACATCTATCTCACAGATGATGACTTGGATACTCACTTAAAAAGAGTGAACACCATAATACTTGGGTTCGCAGCAGAGGGTTACAAATTCAACTTTAAAAAGTCACGAATTGCCCATCTAACTGTCCAGTTTTTAGGATATGAATTATCAAGTGAAGGCAAAGCCTAGCAGACCATTTCTTAGAAAAGTGTGCTGTACTCCAAGCACCAAAAACGCTGAGGAACTTAAATCAATACTAGGTTTCCTGAACTTCGGAAGAACATATATTCTAAATTAGGCAGAGAGGGTTAAACCTCTCTATGAATTAATAAAACCAGATTTTAAACCAATCAATTGGACTCAAAAACACACAGAAATTTTGAGATCATTGCAAACAGACATGTTAGCAAAAACAAAATTGCAAACTCGCGACAATACACGCAACCTTGTAATCCGAGTCATCCCAGGAAGATGCGGATTCACGTACCTGACCTCTAATGAGGGAGAAAAGGTACCAATAGCATACAAATCACACTTGTACTCACAAGCTGAAAAAACATTCAGTCTTGCGAAAAATGTTGTAAATGCGGTTCAAACAGATGTAGCAAAAGAAAGAGCCCAGGCCCAAGGCAGACAGATTACTGTTTTAACAGCAGAATCAGCCTTCGAGGCATTAACAAGCCCATGTAATTTAACAACCGAGGCATTAGATCCAAAATGGATACAATGGGAAAATTCTCTTGCTACAGAAAAAGTGAAATACTGTTTTGACCCGGAAATGAAAAAATTGAAATATCTAACATATGAAAAAGAATATCCTCTGCCTGACGACATTCTGCCCATACAACTTTACGCCTGCGTAATATACACAAACAGTTATGCAGAACCCTCAGTTTGGGGAAAACAAGCTACGTGCGAGGTTGTCAAATGCCGGTGGCCCGGAGGTAAATTGAGACCACTGGTAACAATGTCACAATCTGTAAAAAACAATTCAGGTCAACAGACTGAATTAATAGCTTTAAAAATGGCGCTCGACATTGCCGATCGTGAATTCCCGACACTAATAGTGTGCGATTCGCATTCCTGTATCAAATCATACAATACAGACTTGCAGAAATGGGTTCAAAACGGTTACAAAGATGACACAGGTGCCACAATTAAGCAAAAATCGCTTTGGGAACAAGTAGTTCTTGTAAAGAAAGAACTACAAAAGACTCACGTGATACATATACTGAGTCATCAGCGTGATGGCGTTCACGCTGCAGGGAATTCATAGGCTAAAACAGCCACAGCGGAAGCAACTAATCCGGCTTCCGTAGCCACAACAAAGCGTTCAGAAAATACATAGACGGGTAAACCATGCTGGCGGTAAAAACGTCTTCAAAAGGCGACTGTCCAGCATTACCTGTGAACTATCCACTCATTTATACATACATAATCGATGCAAACTCCGTTCCTTTTGCTCGAATCCCTGGAGTGGGGGATAGAGTGATTCCAAACACGAACAGGAGAGTCTTGCTAATAGCGGACGCACACATGGGTGAAGGTCTAGGGCACCGAAGGATCAAGGAATCTCTGACGGAATTACAATCAGAATACTGGTGGCCGGGAATGAGCCTGCAACATTACAAATTTGTAATAAGCTGTCAAAACTGCAACAGAGATCGCAGTGGCGAACCGGCCGAAGTAGTGCCAGAACACCTAGTAGAAAGCATAAGGCGATCTATACGCATGATTAAACAGGAAACATGTGTCCCTATGTATATTATTTAAGACTAGATTCACTTAAAATGTAGACCCCAGCGCTCGGCTGACACCAGAACTGTTATAAAAGATTTGCGAGTCTATATCAGCACATACGCAATTGGCATGCTACATTCTGACCATGGTCCTGCTTTTAGCTCTCGAGCTTATAAGGAGGCCATGACCAGCATGGGCATTGCATTGCGGTACTCTTGTCCCTTGCATCCTGAGGGAAACGGGATTGTGGAAAGAAAAAACCGAGACATAAAGCAATCTATAACGGCGAGGGTATTAGGTACGGGTACTGGGTGGGTCCAACATTTAACAAGTGTCCAACGTAGTCTTAACAATCTGCCAAGAAATTCTCTAAAAGGTTTCAGTCCGTATGAACTATTGTTCGGTACTAGAATGCATATTCAGGACTTAGATAGTCAGACTTCAGTAGTAGAAGAAAAATGCTTTGATATCAAAGATCGTTTGGCTATTTTACAGGACTTAAATGAAACAAGAAAAGACCTGAGCAACGTAAAGCTAAAACACCAGCCAACAGCCACTGAAGAGAAACCACCTGTCCCAGCAAGGCCTGTCTGGATTCCAAAGATTGGGGATCTGGTCAGAGAGAAGATCGCGGTTAAGAAGGAATTTGGGCCTTCTTACAGAAAAGCAGTACCTGTCTTAGCTGTCAACGGAACAAGATCAGTTGTACTACTGCCCCTTGCTGGTAAAAAGGAGAACCGAGTTGTATCAATCGACCTGGTAAAACCACAATCATGTGGCCGATAATAAGTAGTAGGCCCAGTGAACTCCCAAGAAATAGCAGAAGACCAAATCTTGCTACACTCCAAGAGGTTCAAAGTGAGAAACTAATCACATTTGAAAAACCTGCAGTGATTAAAAAAGGACTATGCAATAATGCCATGGAACTTGTGCCTCTTGAAGCCCAAATTGAAACAGTTCATCAAGAAACACCTGTCTACAACGATGTAGCCACAGACTATGCTAATGAAACAAAGAAAATTCCAAAAACAAATAAAAATCCGGAAGCGATTCCAACAATTGATAGAACTGCATCTGGCTACTTCATCAATTTCGAAGACTTTTCTGAGGATCCAAGCGAGCCTGAAGAACAGCCAACAACTAAATCTTTTAAAAACAAAGTAACAGAACTCTTTCATCAACTCAAAGAAACCTATCTGATTTCTCCATGGATTGAATTTTGGATTGTGTTAGGTGTACTTTTCCTCCTGCTTTGGCTCATCATGGTTCTTTGTTTGGGAAAATTCATTGAGGGAAAATATAGTACAATGGACACAGCAAGTCAGAACATCAACTTGGTCCTAAAGCCACACAAGTCATCTCACATCGAGAAAAGAGAACTATCATCCGTGAATGTTACAGCCAATCCAATACCCGGTGGGGTAGCTTGGGACAAAACAGATTACGATATTTATGGTCCGGTCGAGCTCCTGAAGTATCCACACCAGTTTAAGATTTCATTGAGCGACTTTGTAAAACCGAGCACATTCTCTGATGATTGGGACTTTGAAAGTATTAATGATATGATGTCAGATTTAGTAATGTCAGCAAAATTTACAGAACATGATTACTTGCAGGGTTCATCTAATTATGAAGAAATGTACTGCTACAACCATTTTGCACATCACTATTTGCATAAATCTGCTCAACCTAGAAATGTTTTAAATTATAATCAGTGGGAACATTGTGCAACTCCACCAAAAGGCAGTTCAAAAACATTTTATGAAAAATTCCCATACTTCTCAGGGTTTAACACAGGTGAAGCAGAAGCCTTTTATTTCAAAATGTTAAATAAGACAGGAATGAAAACAATGCTGACAAACACTAAATTAATCTATTCAGAAGCATTTTATGAACAAATGACTACATTTGGTTTTGATTTTTGGAAAAACAATATTGAAACAAAAACCATCTGGGGTACCAAAGATTGGCAGGTACAAGGTATAGAATCATTATTTAGAGCCGGCATGATGCCAGAACAAATTATATTCTTGAATGACACCATTCAACAGACAACCTGTCTTGGCCTAGCCAAAATTGAAGACTTAAACAAACCGTCTATTCCAAAGCCAACACCTGACAGTAATAGCACTACAGATGTTGAGATAGACGTATCCCATATTTTTAACCAAAACAGAACACATCCTGATTGGAAGAAATGGTTGATCTGGCCCACAGACACAAATAACTGTCAAGATAGATTCCTGAACAAAATACAGGGGTTAAAATTGACCAGGCCAGACTCTAGATACTCCCAGAGACAACATCCAGGGATAGTTACAACATACAGTGTAGGAAAACTCTGCCTCGAATGGCTACAGAAATCCACACTGGCAGAAATTAAGCAACACTTGACTTTACTTAAAGACGGTGCTGACTTGCGTGATTTCATAATGGGACCACACAAACAACGTCAAAAACGTTTCATAGCGGCCGGTATATATGCAGCTTACAACGAAGCTTGGGAAATAATGCAAATTGAAACAGCAGAAAAAATACGGGAAATTGACCGTATTAATTTGGAAAAATCACTTTCTGTTGTGGACAATGGGTTAATGACTCTGTCTTCCAGAATATATTCACTGGACAGTATTGTATCATCTGCTATAGATATAATAGAGCAGGACTTGCTAATGTTACAACATGGTCAGTCCCAATTACGTTCTATTGTACAGCTTGGCTGGACGTTACAAAATCTGCGTTCAGGCTACGTGCCTTGGTGTTTAATCAACACAACGTCATTATTCTCTATCTTTAACCTTACTGATACACAAATCAGCTTGGCACAGAAAGGAGCGGAATATACAATTCTGAGCATTGAAAAACTTGAGAGATTACCATTGACAATGTCAGAACGACCTGTCATTGAATGGATAATACACGGAATAATAACTATTCCGATAACAACTTTCAAATTTAAATTCTGTCAGGAATATATACCAGCAGGCCAGTATGAAAGGTTGGGTAAAGGGTACATTAAGCCATCATGGAAATTACCTTACATACACACATGTTATAGTGAAAAGGAACAGAATGTATTTCTAAGTGGTAATAATTGTAAAAGATCACTAAGTGGTATACTTCTGTGTCAGGGTATTAACTTGCATGGGGCCTGTGAGGGGACTTCAAATAACCTTTCATGTCACCAGCATGGCACACCTGCAACTCGAATAGAGCCATTCTTTAGACGGCTTTCTAACGGGAGTTATATTCTAATAGTGGACCACAGATGTTGTGGCATGGTGCCAGGAAAAGCTTATCTAGTTAGCGTTAGTTCCATGGTCACTTGCTGTATGCAAGTATTGTTTCCAAACAGCACTCCAGACAGGGAGGAAAACATTTGGCCATTTTTGAATATCTCTTCTATTCGAATTGATACTTTAAGCAGAATGAAGTCTGTCCTTTTGCAGACAACTGTGCCCTTGACGTCATCAAAAGAAACGTATGATCTGCAAGTCGCAAGGACAACGGCAGAGATACATAGCCTTTTATCAGCAAATTGCCCCCTACATTTCGCAGAAATGTTAAGCCAAATCCTAAATATGTCCGATACTGGCAGTCTCCCGCATGTATTTAAGACAATTTGTTCGGGACTGTTAACACCCTTCGCAACAGTTCTGGGCATTTTTCCTAATTTTGTCCATTCTGTCTTTGGTGGCCTACCACTCCTGTTGGAACTCATAGCAGGCATTTTATTTTTGATACTTCTGCTTCGTTATGGCAAGCCAAAACGCAGACAAGACTCCTGAAACAATGGAAGAAACGATCCTAGCTATACGCTATCGGGACTGCATAATTAAAGTCCTTGGATTGGCCCGGCTAAGAGATCTAAATATGACCTGGTTTCTTTCATTCAGACCCATCTGGCAGAATTGTATCTTACCTGTGCTTCGATGTATGCTATGCAGAGAAGAATGCGTGTTGGACGTCTGTCTTACACTACAATCAGCAGTAACATTGGATACAGATACTTTGCTAAGTCCTGTAACGGCTCATGCATCGTGTTGTCCCCAGCGGTTACCGATCCTGATGATGGCATTTGTTGAGACTTCACCACTGCGATTAAAGGGTAGTGAAGTACTAGATGAGAGCAACATCACCCAGGTACGTCCTTCTGTGAGCACTGCTGATCCTGTCATCGATGATAGCAATCATGCTCACGACTGCACAGTTGCGGCATTTTCCAACTTGGTCGAACTTTCACCTGAAGCGGTAAACCACTTTTTTGAAAGTCTGTCTGAAATGATGTTTTCCCCCGAACAAAAAGAATAACTTTTAAGCAAACTTGTACACAGCGTTCCCTGAACTCTGAATTCGGCCTTCGGCTTTGATAAACAAAAGCTACTGAACATATTTGGAACTATATTTTTTCTCTCTCCCCTGAAAGCAAAATTATTTTTTTCCCGATTCCAAAATATTTACCCTTTTTCTGGCACATGTACTCTGCTTGAAGTACAACTATTCTTAGAGAACAGAGCTTCTAATTTTAGGAACTATAAAGACAATATATCACGTCAGCCTCTAGCACATTTACAGCAACTGTATTTATATGTGATGGAATGGTCTCGACCCTTTTTTCTGTATTAAGAGCCATTTCATGTGTAAATTTCGCAAATCATTCCTGCTGATATATATATGCATCTTTTTTAATGAATGATTACACTGCTTGAAAAACGTACAGTACCTATAATCATTTTCATGTATTTCGCATACACCATTTCAAATGCAAAAATGTATTTTGGGGTGGGTTGGTATACACATGCACCTTTTATGTTTACTATTGCTTAAGTTTTAGTAATGATGGACATTAATTCGTGGAGTGGGTGTAGTGTTTTATCTAGGAAACCTGAATCGATATTCCTATTTTATGCCCTTGCCCGGTTATAATCAATAATATCCATACAACGGCATAATAATCATATCCATGATTCAGTCGTAGCACATGCTGTCACATTAAGCAAGGCTACTTCTCCGGCCCCCTAGTAAGCACACCGAGTTCTCTAAACAAAACCAGGCCTCCAGCAACCTGGGAAATCCCCCTTGCTTTTGTTTTGATTTCATCCTAGAACTCCTGTAAAGCACTGTAAGAACGGCCAGTTCTTAGTGACATCTTTATTGACGTCTTATGTCCAGCCTTACGTCAAACCCAGGCACCTTTCAGGTATAAATATACCAACGTTGCCTTAAGCAAACACACGGTGGTGAATCTGGAGCAGAGCAGCTATCTACTTGCCCGAAAGCCCAGCTGATGCGAGAGCCCACAGACGCTGCCCCTCCTCTTTGAAGCGCTGAGAAAGACGCTGTCTTTTCTCCTGCCGAGAAATCCAGCTCCAGCATTTCCAGCCTACCCTTGCGGGTTGATGGGATATCGAGTCCTGAGAGAGAGATACCAGACCTCCTGCTTTCTATTACCCAGGTACGGAACTGACTAAACCCTTACAGAGAATTCTTGAGTCAGATTCTTGGCAAAACAAACTTAACTTAAACTGCTACTTACTTACTCCCTCCCATGTATTAGGCTTAGGTCAGGTACACCGGGGTAGGCGTATTTAGAAGCACCAGTTGAGTACGATTAGTCAATGTATATATGTATGTATATATTTTATCTATTTTAAAGTATCATATTGCTAAGAAACCATATCAATGCTTTTACAGCATTATTTTATAATCCTCCTTTTACTGTACGCACTTTACTTTGCCATGAGTATTACAATCGTGGCAATTCATTTCTCTTGTATGAGGAAGAAGACTGCTCAATAAATAACACCTTTTATTGAAAACGCCCGTCTCTCTTTTCTCTGCATTCTGGTGAAACTAAGTACGCACATTTGACTGAGTGAAATAGCTGTCTTTTGTTTTCACACGACTCTAGAGATACACTCTTATTCAGGGAGAGCAAAGTTGTCATGTTTTATGGTTGTCAGAAGCTAATCCTTTCTTGTCTATCCAGGGAGGTTAAACTCCTCCTCGTTTATTCGAGAAAGTTTCTAGTGACCTCTGAGCTAGCTGGCAAACCTTAAGTCTAATATAGTCAGTAGAGACCTAGATAACCTCAGTCCTACGTCTACACTGCTGAATATATTATTCCAATGCACAGAGCCTATTGGGAATATAGGAACTACACTACAAGGGGACTCAAGAAAATACATTTTTTTTCTGACAAGGCGAACCCAAAATCCGAGAGAACCTTAACAAAACGTCCACTACTGGCTAGGTTCCCACGATCCATCATATATGGATTTTTGTTGTGATATTTACAAAGTGAACTGGTGTGGAGGAGCATGCAAGATAGGTTGTCTCAGGGTGCTTATAAGTAAGAGGGAGCAGGATGTGTGCTTTGTGTAGTTTGTGTGGTTGTGGTGGCTGAGGCACTGCATGCAAAGCAGCAGTGTGTGCAAGCAGAAGCCCCTTCCATGTCGGCAGGGCGAAAGCAGTGTGGGGATGGGCATCCTTTGTTGTGAGGTCGGACGAAAGTAGCCTAAGTGGGGTCAAAGGGCCAGGATTTGTGGCGCTGGGTGGGAATGAGTGCAGGTGAGCTTGCCACCAATGTGGCAACATGAATCCACCATCAGGTAAGTCTTGGAAGAGGGGGAGGAGAGCCGAGGCGGTGGGCGGGGCTTAGTGGGAGCACAGCTAAGGAGATGCAGCACTGGAAGAAGCAAGTAAGGAGTGGGGGACTCCAGAGAAAATATGGGAGGCAGGGCAATAAGGCACCAGATAGCAGAGCAAAAGGGCAGAAGGCAAAAGGGCAACAGAAGTGAAAGTATAGCAAAGAGTGCAAAAGAGCAAACGTGCAACAATGAGCAAGCATGCAACAGAGAGCACAGTATGAGAAAAGAGTGCAATGCAAAGAGTGAGTGGAAGAGCAACAGGAGAGCTGGAGAGTGAGAGTGAAACTGGAGGAGTCTGTAGCAGAGACAGGAGCCTCGCGCAGGTTCCGGGTCCGCGAGGGCCAAGACCGGCTGAAGGACGCTGAGGTGGTGAGCTAGCAGACCCGGGTGCCTATGCGTAAGTTGGACTTGATGTGGCCGGGAATTCAAATATCTTTGCTTCCAGCCCTTTCCTGGCCTCTGAATCTTATGCCTCTGCTCTCCAAAATGAGGAAGGATCTTTAGAAGTGTGCCCATCTACCACTTAGTATTATAGGAAGGTCGTCACTCTTCAAAATGGGGGTCCTGCAGAGATTTCTTTACATTAAAATAACAAAACAATTTATAAAGCGCATGGCTACTTCAGCAGAAGTCTCCCAGCGAGGATAAAGTCTAGCTGCTGAAAATAGACACAGAAAGCCTGAATGAAACCTGGGAAAACTATCTAAAAACGTTTTGAGATTTACATCCTTCGAAACACAGCAATGGTTTGCAGAGGTTCCCTGTATCATCCTCAGCAAATATGTTCACTCCACTTATGAGGGAGGCTGGGCTGCCGAAGATGTGTGACCATTACTGGGACTGTCAACTGAATGACAGGACCACAGACGATGGACAGATCCACCTTCTAGGACCGAAGTGGCTTTCATGCGTTGACACCATAATGGAAATGGTATATGGGTTCCATTCAGGAACTCTCTAGAGTGATGCTTATGGTTTGGAAGTTGGCGCGCCACTGGATAGAGTGGGATGGAACTGGTGACTCCACTCTGAAGAGGTTGTTGGCTTGGACAGCTTTCCCGTTTCAGGGATTTAGCAAATGGGATTTCTTTGGCATTTTCAGGCTGGGGGATGTGTGGCAGGGTACAAGCATAAGGTCATTTCAGGAGCTGCAGGCAGAAGTCAAACTTTAACATTATTTTATACGTTTCACGATCTGGGGTCCTAAGGGGACTCCCTCGAGAAGATTCCTGAGTTTAACCTGTTGGAGGCCAAACTGTTCATGGGGGCAGCAGGGAAATGAGGCATCTCTCGCATCTATAACTCTTTGGTCATTAACTCACCGGACCTTCTCACCCTGTTGAAAGCCAGATGGGAGGCACTAGTGGGTCCCTTGGAAGGCCTAACAGCACTGGGGCAATTAGCAGTATCCTCAAGACTCCGGCTGCTTCAAATAACATTTATACATATTGCTTTTTCAACACTATGACTGTGGAGGACACGTCAGTGTCCTACTTCCGCTTGTTCTGGTAACACCTATTGACCCCCTCATCGCATACTGCTATCTTGGGACTGCTGGAGGACGTGGGAGGGAGCAGTCACTGGTCAGGTTGGGTACTCTAATTGCCAAAAGGGACATTGCACAGGCCTGGAATTCTGCTAGCCCGACCTCTTTGATGGCATGGTGTAGGGAGATGGACTGGTGTTCGAAACTGGAGGATCCAATTTATGTAACACAAGGATTCCTCCATAAACACAGGAAAATCTGAAGAAAATGGAGGACTTATTATGTATTGGAATGATTTGTATATTATGATGCACTACAAAACAGTTTTTCCCGAACTTTGAGACCTGAGCAACATAGCTGATGCCCGGTGGAGTTGCTAGATAACTAATGAGGAGATTGGCCCTGGTTTCCCCCTCGACCGTCACCTACCCAGCCGGACATTGGACACAGTTCTTCCTCTTCTCCCTGCTATGGCTCCCTCCTCCCCTCCTTTCCTACAAATTCTCTCAACCTCGTTGTTTGTTTACTGTACCCTATGTAGCTATTGTAACTGATGTAATTTGTAACGCAATGTTCCTCTGTTATAGGGCTCTGATACCTCCGGGTCTAGCCAGCACTTTATAATCCTTTTAATATACCTTATAATGCAACGATCCCCTGGTTAAGCGCTCTGATACCTCCGGGTCTAGACAGCGCTATCTAACCTCCGCAAATCAAATAAACTAAAAACTGGTTTTCCTGAACGATGAGACCGGAGCAACATGGCTGATGACCGGTGTTGCTGCTTGACAGCTAATGAGGAGATTGGCCCTGGTTTCCCCCTTGACCGTCACCCACCCAGCCGGACATTGGGCATAGTTCCTCCTTGTCTCCACGCTATTACTACTTCCTCCCCTCCCTCCTACGAATTATTGAAACATTGTTTATGTGTACTGTACCCTACTATGCTCTTGTATCTGATGTAACTTTCAATGCAACAATCCAAAATGTAAAGCGCTCTGATACCCTCTTGGGTCAAGTTTGTGCTATAAAAAAACTTTATAAAAAAAGAAAATGCTTATTACTGATGCTATACGTGGCCACTTGTGCTGTACAGTTCGTTGTTTTCACTCCTAAAATCGATACAATATGGTTTATAAAAAAATGTCATCAAGACGGGCAAAAGCGCTTCAACAGGTTCTGACTTGTTTATTCTTAATCAGGCATGTCCAGTCAAAAAGTCAACCATGGCATGGTCTTTGCAGGCTAACCTGAAATGCTGTAGCACTCAAACCTAACTAAGCACTTTATTGTAACTTATATAAAATCGGATATTCAGTGCATATCTGTGATTGCCTCTCTGATTCTTATAGTTACACAAAAGAATCATGCGTTTTGGGCACATTCATACTCTGGATGTTGTTGGAGGGTGGTGTGGGGGTCCTTAAAGGTAGCACATGTCAATTCTATAACATGGTGTGGGAATGACTATTAAATGTAAAGTTTTTGAAGTACTTAAGAACAGGTATTTGGCATGACAAGGAGTTGGATTCGAAGTAAGAAGCCTAATTTATTCAGTGCTTGGATTCAACAACTATAACAGGAAAACAAAAGGAGAGGAAAAAGGAAGTTAAATTAATAGAAAAGTTAAAAAAGCTCTTCAGAACTGAGAGTGGTCTTCAGTTGAGAGAATGGAGTATGGAATGCCCCAAATCAGAAAATATCTTCCCCTGCTGGCCATGACTATTTATCTGCTAAGATACAGCTCTACCAAGGAAATATATATCATGTTGATGGAAGTCAGTCTTGATGGGACACTGATGCCTGGAGATCTTTTAACAGGACAGGGTGGCGTTGAGTGCTGGGATACTTTCCTCATCAACATTGATGCCAAAAACGACATGCTTCCTCTTTAAACCTGCACTCTAGTGTATTTCAATTGATTTCTCATACGCATATATATGGCAGGATACACACTTTTTGTATGTTATTTAGATACTGCCACCCTAAGGGGTTGCTCATTTGGCATTTCTTGCTTCAACTTCCGCACTCGCCACATTGCCTATTCCCCCCCACCTTTTCTCACAAATGCATTATCCTTCATTCTGAGGTGGAAGACTCAGATGCATGCTTGTTTTGTTCTTTCGCTTTCAATTAATGTACATATTTAATCTTATCATTACTGGCTTGGGCGCGTTAGTGCCATCAAGTATATTGTTTGGCGAGTACATATTGCATATGCTGCGTGCTTTTCCATTGATGAGCTTGTAATATTGTCTATTGCGGCTGTAAAGCCTTTTCATTTTAACTTAAAAACTCAATAAACAAATTTATAATAAATAAAAAAAAGTACGACAGGATTAAAGGTGTACACTGACTCCAGCATCAAAAGTCCAATTTCAAAGTCCAGTGTGTTGTTTGTATTGCCAGTCCATAGGACGCTGGAGCTTATGGTCTCTTGTAGCTTCCAAGAACGAATGAACCCTTTGCTGGCTTTGGGTTTTTCAGATGTGTGTTGACGATTTGGTCTACTGCAATATTCGCCAGAGCATGGGACTGCGAGTGCCAAGTATAACATGTAATTTGCATGGTGGCCAGGGATTGATTGGGAAGATGGAGGCTTGCATTTTTTCTTTTTAGATATAGTACAACTATTTCAAGTTCAATATTTTTATTTAAAGTACAAAAAATAAAAGCATTTACACCTCAATTAAAAACCTACGATTTGCATTATAAAACATTTCCTATACACTTTTACAAAAACATAAAAGCAAATCAGATAAAGATTAATGGATAGCAGCAAGAAAAAAATACTTTAATTGTTGTTTTTTTTGCAAAATTTGCTGTATACCAGTGAGGTGTACAGAAGGAATTCCACCACAGCAAAGGATATACCCTCTGGTTTCTGTTGCTCCTAGCTCCATGAAGAATGGTTATAGACATTGCATCCTTTTTTTAACACATAAAGCACAAATTAAATTAAAATAATGAGCCTCTATATAACTCTCCCTTCATAGCAGCTTAACCATCATATCCAAAAGATTATGAGAGATAGAAGCAGAGTCCAGATATCAATTGAGACACAAGATAGATCAGAATTGCATTAAACCTGAAAACGGTTATGTAAGATACCAAATTATGTTAGCACTCTACAAGGCTTAGTGATATATATATATATATATATACACTAAAGACCATGGTAATTGTTTTAATAAAATAATGTAACAATCACAATTAAACAAGCAGAAAAGTGCATGAACAGTTTGAAGGTACAAAACCATTCTAGAAGACTTTATTGTGGAAGTGGTAGATGTAGTTAGTTCCGTAAATTGACATTGGATTAAAATATGCCAGTCAGATAACTTTGAGGTCAATCAGTGTATTCTGCCATGCATAAACTTACACTATTAATGTAAAATGTTGACATGTGTACAGCTACTGCCAGCCTGAATATGAAATGTTCAACTATTGTTGATATTACCGATTTCCTACACAGAATGTAGTCCCATGCATCTTTTAGAGATGCATCCCCCCAGACTTTCATGAACTAGGTTTATGACTTTGAGAATAACATACCCCAGTCAACTTGAATCTTGAATAATGTATGTTTTTACCATCCCAGAACAATATCTTCCTGTAGTTCTTACATTCACTGGTAACTTTTCCTGTTAGTGAACCCGAATGAATATGAGCAAACTAAATGGAATATGAGATGCATGACAGTGTTGTTTTTTATTAAAATAAAAACAAAAGTGCAGATGCCCCATGTTTTACTTAGGAGACTGCTAAATTCAAGGGTTGGCTAATATCAAGGCCGGCCAGTCTTGATTCTAGCTCATGCTTTATTTAGCAACCATTCTATCCAGATTCTGCAGATCTTTTCTAAATGTTTAGGATTGTGTACAACTGTGTTGTATAATATTTCTGTGATCCTAGTAATATGACACACTGGATTTAATTCAAGTGTACACCCTGCTTTTTGTTAAATAGGTTATGAATTCTCTCATTTCTGCAAAAAAGACACATTTTCTGGACAGCTTAGTGTGGTTTCAGGGTAGAAGTCTAATGAGAGTGCCATGGCAGGTTGCATTTCCAATGTGGTGAACATCCACCAAGTCTGGCTATTTACAAACATTTCAAATAACTTTTCTACAGATGTTGCACTTATGAACCTATGCCACCTTTAAGCAGGCATATGCATGGCAATGTGTGGGGAGGTGTCCAAAAATGTTCTTAGTGGGTGTAAAAGAAGGATCATGATTTCGTCACATGGGTTCCATGTTAAGTAACAAATGCGTAAAAATCATGTGACTATCACGTTGTATTTATTATTGTATCCACATGTACAGTTCCTGTCACTTTTAACAAATGCAGAAAAAGAGTGAAACTATTTTTAAACAATCATAGATGTACAACTATGCTACACGGATGTCCTAATCTTTGCCTCTAAAGGTAAATTTGCAATAGGCATTCACAGTACGTCTATTTCTGACCAAGCATACCATATACTGAATGTCAAAATGTAATGATCACGTAGTAATTGGCCGAATTATAACTTGCCTAGGAGGAAAAACACACAAGTTTGCTAGAATGATCGGTACCCACCCCCAACACTACTGCTCAGGGAATTTCAATTAGTGACCTGAATTCCAAAGGTGGGGTTTTAGTATTTGGAGGATGGTAAATCTCAATTTATTATTTTTTAGCAGCTCCAAAATAAAACCCATTATTTGGATGTTACCACATTTCAAAAACAATAAACTGATATAAATACAACACACTGTGTTCAAGTAAGAATGCAATATCACAAAGGGAAGCATAAATCATAGCAACCACTATAATAAATCTTTACAACTAAGCTGATCCTCAAGTGATACACAATAAATATAGTACATTTTAAAACTTAGCATCATACACTTTTAGATATCCAAAATTGGTCGATTTTTCTCTTTATTTCAATGTTTTTTCTTCATGTACTCTTACATGTTGCTGCCCCTTCAAAACATAACACTGTTGGCTGACCATTGCTTGTTTCGGCAATGTGACGTCATTAATTAATCTTCTATAATACATTTTGTACCGCACTTTGCAAACCAGATATAGGTCGAGATCACAGCAGTGAGCTAGAGCCTGGATGCAAGACACTCTAGTAAATGGATTTGGATAATCCTCCTCTGTTTTGCCGAACAAGGAGAACTCCACTGAAAATTAGAATGGCTCTCAAGCGCTGCAGTTTAGAACACATTTTCTACACACGGATAACTATCATGTTTACAATGTAAAGGCAATCTCACCAATGGAAAGGGAATTTTCCACAGCACATTAGTATTATTTGCGTGCATTAGGAAAAGTTTTTTGCCTTCAGTGGAATACACCACAAGCAGAGTGAGAAATATGTGCTGCCTAAAACTTTGAATGGTCTCTCAGTACCTCCTTATTGCAAGACTTAATTTCCTGAATCTTTCCTCTTTTGTCAATCAAGGCAGTTTAACCATTCTTCGTCAACGTCCAAATCTTTTGCATGCTAGATTTCTGACTTTTCCCTTCACTTTCATTCTTTCAATGACTTCCATCACATTGTATTCAGCCTATTGCATACGTTCCCCCCCATTAGACCTCCTCCCTCTAGGTATCAAGAATTCCAGATTTCTTCCACTCACCTGAATTACTCGATTTCCACTTGCCTTCTTTTTTTTGCTCCCTTCTGTTATCTTCATTCTACACCTGTTCATAGTGTTCATAGTGTTTCGTCTTTTGCACCCGTTTCCCCTAAACTGAGCAGAGGACATGCTCTTGGTGGCACTGCATGCTTTGGTGAAGTTGGCGGAAGGGGCTCTGATTGGTCACAAGTGATAAGAATACCCAGTATCGAGGGGGAAGGACTGTTTGCACCTCCCAGCCATGCTCTCCAAGAGCACCTGAATGAATCAATATATGCATACCAATTCAGACCAGGCCCAATAAAAGTTATAGTCATGCCATATCAAGAAATTCTCTTGCCACTCCTTCATCCTTTCAGGAAAAGAAACGATAATGCAGATATTTCTCTTTCTTGAGATATTTCATTATTCATTTACTTTGACTGGTGAGGGAGCGTAGCAACACCTCTGCTTGTACAGTGGTTCTACATTCGAACTGTAAATGGCAAATTTAATCCCCAGTATATTTCTCATTACTTCTTTCACTCCGACAACAGAATGGCAATGCACCTCTGAAGGGGAAAGATGCTAGTTGGGTATTCTCTCCCCAGATGAATACTTAGATTAACAGCTGAAATCACAGGCCCATTAGCAAATTTAGTGTGCAAATCTTGATTGACATAGTTAGTACAGTGCATACTAAAAGATGCATTAATTAATAGATCTACCGCGCTTTCTGGTAATATGACTGAAAGTAACACAATTATTTTCAGTTGTATTGTAAAGCAGGTACTATGCTTGGGACTAAATTAAAACTAGCGATGAAAAATACATAAGCGAGACTAATTCAAATGAATCACCATAGACCATGTCCATCAACCTGCTTCCCATTCATTGCTCTGCTGCCTTTTGACTAGGTTTACGCTATAGAAATACCACACACATACAGGAGGTTCAGTCATCTCTATTTTAGGTATAAGATTTGAATGTAGCCAATGCCTGAGGAATCCTGGAGCATTACATACATAAGTCTGATGAGACTTAAGGAGTTACTCCCTTCTCTTCTTGTGTTGTCTTTTTTTGGGAAATTTCCTTTGACATCCAATCCTTTTCAATATTTTGTGTTAGAAGACCTCAGTGAGGGTGCCATTCCGCTCCCAGAATATGATTGATCTACTTCACCACCAGCATGAACTATAATAATCAATATTCTACATAAGATGAATGACGCACATGACATTCCAAGATATATTCTTGCACGTGTATATGTAACACATACTAAACGAATATCAGGTGCATGTGACGGTACCTTTCTCAATAATCTTCAAGGATGTACAAAAATAGCCATTTATCTGAAGGTTGTTTTTACACGGTTGCAGTAATCCGAAAGCGTGGATAAGGATCCTTTCAAATCCTATGGCAGCAGAGTTTGTGCCCTTTCTTTTCCCTCTTCAAAGGAAACCGGAGGGGGCCACTGTTCACCACACACAACTTAACATTACTCTCTTCCAATGCTATGAGATTTGCAGTACCAGTACTGAAATGACCAATTGGCATTTCAGACCGTTTCCTTGGCTGCCTTGTACCCAGTCACATTAGTCCCACAAACCTATTCCAGGACACTGGTGGAAACAACCAACCAATTCCCTGGAATACCATCCAAGAAGTAAATTCTGCCCATCCTGATAGTCACAGAGTAGAGGAAATGTGACCAGAGACACTCAAAGGTAATTATGACTATGGCTACAGAGAAAGGAAAATGTTTGAAAGTGATCCTTAGTTCCAGTCTGCAATGGCATCATGAATCAATATTGCACAGTGATGTAGTCAGCACAGGAGGAAAGATTTAGGAGCAAACTAGATAAGATAACTTGGCAGACATGTGGCAGATGCCTGGCGAGCATGGAAGATGAGTGGTGAATTTGGTGGCATGGAAGCCCAGAAACACGGGTCAAAGCTGTGCAGGATTTAGGCCACTTTACAATGGCAGAGGGTTTTGGGGATTCTTTTCCAAGGATTTTTCAGCTAGAAATGTGGAGGCAAATGTTTCATTTGTAATCCCTTTAGTTCCGGAAGACTGGTTAATAATTTATAGGTTTCAATTTGCAAAGAAAGTTGAGTATTTGGAGCAATAATACAAGAGAAGTTTTACTGAAATGCTTTTATGAACTGGCCCCAAAAGGTACAAATGCCTATATTAAAAGTGCAAAGAAGGCACAACCCCTTTCTATTTGTACTAATTGTATACGAATATTACCACTGTAGATGTTTTGGGGCCAACTCATAAATGCTCTTGAGTAAGGAAAGAATTACTACATGAGCACTACTTCACATACTCACAAATGCAATTGTCCCATATAGTATTTAAAAATCCCAGAGTCAGAATTTGGGGTGTCTCCCTCAATATTTTTTCCATATATGCATATGCAAACGGCACACTTGGTCCATTTTATTGGTCAAACCTTAGAATGATTTAAGGCTGCTCGAAAAGGAGGTCAAAAGAGCAACTGCCTACAGATTACTGCTGCATTTACTCCTTTGGGGTATGAGGTTTGTTAGAACTCGTGGGCATTGAGCTCTAGCTTCTCTGCTGGAATTATGACAACAGGGTTACACCATATAATGAAATGCTATAGGATTTTATAACATTTTACATATTTACATCAACAGTATTGTCTGTCTTGGCTATGGACATCTATGGTCACTGGGTATTCTAATGAAAATTGCAAAGTTGCAAACCATAGACCGAATCGGCATACTGCACAAATCACTATTTTTATTTTTACCCAGCTCCAAGCCTATCATTATATCAACATGATATGAGATGATGAGATGCCCTGGTCACCATTCGAGCATCAGACCTACAGATCTCCTGGTGGGAACGCGGCATATATTGAGCTGCCTTTCGAGCTCAAGTTATCTGTGGTTAGGATTAAGTAATTACTTTTTGCAAAGAGTTCCACTGCATAAAGTTACTAAGCTCTGTTTTTAAAGTAGATGTACTACTTGAGTCCCCAGTCTCCGTTCGAGTTTCTCCCCTCTCCATCTGGGGTTCACCTGCATGTGTCCGCTGATGCTTGCTAAGGTGTGGCAGCTGTCTAAAATTCTTCCCACATGTAGTGCAGGCATAAGGCTTTTCCCCGGTATGTATTCGCTGGTGGGTAATTAAATTAGCCATGTCACTGAAACGCTTCCCACATACACTGCAAACATAGGGTTTCTCTCCTGTGTGTATTCGCCGGTGAGTGATCAGGTTTTTTGACTGTCTGAAACTTTTTCCACAAACACCACAGGCATAGGGCTTCTCCCCTGTGTGTATTCTCTGATGCGTAATGAGGTTTCGGGATTGTTTGAAACTCTTTCCACAGTCGCTGCACATGAAGTGTCTCTCTTCCATGTTCTTTTCAAACTGTTGTTGTTGGCTTATAGACTGCTTGAAACTCTTTTCACATTCATTACATTTATTTGGTGGCTCTGCGTTTATTTGCTGTGATGTGATCATGTTTGATGCCTGGCTAAAATACTTTCCACATTGACTACAAATGCACAATTTTACTCCAGTGTGCATTTGCCCGTGTGCAGCTTGGACTGATGATTCATTGAGATGATTTACCCGTTCAATATAGGAATGCTGCCTCTGGAGTGTTCTGGTGGCATGAGGTTTCACCTGGTTTGATGTTTCATTGAAACTGCCATCATACTCATTGCATGTAGAGGTGTTCTCAACTGAGTGGCTCGCCAGATGACTAGTAATGCCAAATTTGTGGCCATAGGTTCTCCCACCTTCATTACTAGTATAAGTTTCCTCCCATAGGTTTTCTCTCCGCTCGATAGAATTTACGGATTCATTCACACCTTGTCCTAGACAAATAAGGAGCATAATGAAAAACATATCTACTGTAAAAATTAGAGGAAAGTAAACATATGTTATATGTGTTCTATAGATCCACAGCACACAGTTAATGCAACAATAAAGTGAGCACAAAAATACCATTGAAACCTAATATGGACAGCAGCAGCTCAACAGGACACTGCCCACATTCATCATAGTTTTCAGTGCTGCCTCATGGTAGCACCATGTAAACATTTTACATTGCATGTGCCCATTTAATTGAGCGATGTCATCAAGACAGCAATGTGTCACTACATTAGAATTTTCATGTGTCACAGAAAAGGTTACTTACCTTCTGTAACCCTGTCTCTGGTGGAAACTCTGACTGTAGATTTCTCACCTTGTGTATTTCCCCTGGCACCAGACATTTCCTGGAAACTTTTGCCACAGCTCTGCATGCCTATAGATCCTGCCGTTACACTGCATCGTAACTCTGTCCCCTTCTGGACATGACACAAAGCCACATATTAGTGCCACCTCTGCCCGCAGACATCAATTGTGTCCCATTCGTCACTCCCCTACCCTCAGACAATGAAAATGGCTGACAATATTAGGTTTTTACTGGAAGTAGCAGAGATTAATTCAAGTATTCCATCCAATACTTTGTTGTTGTTGCAGTTAATACCCTAAGTGCAGTGGATATGCCTAGATATGAGTCCCGTGTTTATTGTGCTGTAGGACTCAAGCTCCACTCTACTGACGAGACCCAACTAGTTCGAAACCGGTCTGTATTTGCTTGTTGCAGAACATGGCAGTATTTCTTTATTTTTTTCTAAACTCTGTTTATTGAGTTCTATTCAAACACAAAAAAGTAGCAAACAAAAATACCAGCATGATAATTACAGTACATAGGTAGAGACATGTCTAGCAGCAATAGTAGAATACAAAATTGACATCTCTAAGTATTGAGACTATGCAGCAGTCCCACGTGCACTGTGTTAGGAAAGGGTCTGAATGTATGTGGAACACATCTATACAGCCAGGCGTGTATACACTACATAATAGTGTCAAGCGGTCAGTTAAGCTGGACCATTGGCAGGGGTATGTGGAATGTTTGTAGCATCAATCGGATGTTCAAGGAGATACATCTTGAGGGGATCCAAATATCACAGGGACATGAAGTGGTGGTGGGGGGGGAGTGAGGGGGGAGCAGTTCTGCATATGTGTAAATTTGGTCTTGCCAAAAGAGCATGTCTTTGATCCAAACTTAAATTTGGGTGCCCTGCCCCATCTGCATGTACCCTCCTTCTTGCTAGTAGGGGACTAAATGAGATAAATTTGCGATATGTCAAAGGAAACTTCTCAGTGTAGCCTAGGAGAGTCAACAGGGGAGATAGTTGAAGGTTCAGGGTGGTCATTAGCTCTAGTGCCCTGAGCACTTGCCAATAGGACTGGACAGCGCCGCATTCCCAGGCGAGGTGCAGAAAGTCAGCAGCTCCCGCCCCACATCTATCGCATTTGTCAGTGTCTCGTAATTTATATTTGTGTAGCTTGACTGGGGTATAATATGTGTGATGTAGGAACTTATAATGGGTGATGCACAACCGACTGCTGGATGAGACCTGTTCAGTCTGATTACAGAAATATGTCCACTGTTGATCAGTAATATCCTGTCCGATCTCAGCAGCCCATCTATCCCGAGCAATGCAAGGGGCTGAAGTTGTGCCGGTGTATAAACTATGATAGAGTGAAGAGACTAGGTGTGAGGCAGTATCGGTAAGTAGTAGTTAATGCAGGGGGGCAACCTCCTGGGGTTTTAGTGGGAATGTAGGGGTATACTCTTTAAGGCCCTGTCGCACTCGTATGTATATGAATGTATCCATAGGAGAGGGTGGTAACTTTGAAAAGAGTTGGTGGAGTGAACGAAACTTGCCATTGTGATATAGATCGTACATAGTAATATTTCTGTCTGTCTGCAAGCGAGCAACCGGTCTTAATAGAAGGCAGAAAGGTATTGAGAGCTACTTGGATTGAATGGCATACAGCTCCAGCATATTTATATGATGGTGTTTCTCCTTCGGAGACCAAACGACTCTAATCTCCTGTTCATAAAAATAACCTCTGTAGCAGAGAGATAATGCAGATGTTATCACTTTGATTTCAATTTCCACTCGAGCTTTTGAGCCACTTTGTCAGAGGCAAAGTTCTTGTTCAAGAGACTTCCTCATTGTTGGGTCTACTAAAGGCACAGGTTCCATTGAAAGGCCTGCATGTTCAAACGAGCATGAGGTACTAGTAGGATGCATGATGCTAACAGACCAAAGAGCCTCAGAACCATCAGGGCTGGAACAGTAGCTCTTGTACCCGAAATGACCCAGACTCGCTTTTGAGGTGGAAATGTGTTCAAGGTGACTATGTCCAAAACAACCTTGAAAAAGAGGCAACCTCTGGGAAGGCTGAAGATGAGACTAAGACCCACTGATGGTAAACCCTAGAGTGGACAACAATAACACTATTTTTCCGCAGGTGGCCCAAGAGTACTTGAGGAAAGCCCACCTTTAACAGCCAGTCGTCGAGGCACGAGAAAACGTTTCCCTGACCTGTGAAGATGGCTCATTGTCACTGACATGACTTTGGTAAAGACCTGTTTAACCCCTTGGCTGCGGGGCCGCTGTGCTGGGGGTAGGGGGTGGGCGCACAGCGCCGCGGTGCTCATGACGAGCTGAGCTCGTCATGAGCCACGTTTCTCGTGTGCTCATGAAGAGCTGAGCTGAGCCGAGCTGAGCTGAGGTGGGCGAGTCAGAGAAAAGGGAAGGAATTTTTGTTACCTATGTTTAGTTTATTCATGTTTTAATACTTTTGTTCTTGCTAAAGTTATTTAACTATACTTCAAGAAGAATGTATTGCCTTTTGCGAGTGACCACTCCACACCTAAATGTTGACGCAGTACCACTCTTAACACTATTGTGCATTATTTTGTATACACCGAGTGACCTCATGAAAAACTATACTTACATGCCCACTCCTCAAAACTACCTGCTGGTTAAATCTCAAGTTACACCCATATCTAGTCCTTAGATATATGAGCAACATAACAATGCCCTAGCCAAGACCATTAGGTTCCGAAAAGGAGTTAAGAACTTCCCAACCTATACCAATGACAAACGCTAGACAGAACATAAAGATAACATCTCTTAATGTCAAGGTCAACCACCCAGTAAACAAAAAGAAAATCATTGACTACTTACATGAACTATGGGGCGATAGTATCCTGCTTCAGGAAACCAAGATTGATACCACACCTATCTCATTACTCAGAAATAACCAATTTAGTGATCTGGCTGGCACCTTGGCCGTTGAGAAGCAAAAAGGAGTAGTAACTCTAATTTCAAAGTCAAACATAGATATGGCTTCCAACCTAACTGATAAACAAGGAAGATGGATCATATCAAACCTTTTTTTTTTATTCTTTATTCAGTTTTGCAATGAAAACAGTACCTGCATCTGTGTGAAATAGAACCGTCAGGGTGATACCCCGAGTCAGAACATTAACAAACCAAATAAATCTGCAGTGCAACAGTGATACCCCGTCTCCCTGTGAGAGGCAGTGGTCATCCAAAATGGGTGATCAATCTCCCTCGGGTGAAGTAGAGTGGGGGGGGGCAGGCAGTGCACAGTGATGCAGAGAGGAGAGGCAAGGGAAGAAAAATGGGAACAAGACACAGGAAGACTCCAATACGTGCTAGGGTGTCCCATGTCCGGTACTTCATCTTGCTACTCTTTTTAGGGCGTGGCAACAATCCCAACAAGCAATAATGTACTGTTATTTCTACTGTTATGCCCGTCACCCTCTATGTCTCCTGCACCATTTCCTCCCAAAAAGGTATCACCACTCGGCATGCCAACGTCACGTGTTCGAAGTTGACTGGAACACCCCACATCCATCGGAGCGAGTCGGATAAACTCTGTGCAGACGTTGCGGAGTCAGATATGTTCTGTGTAAATTGTAAAATTGTATCAACTTAAATCAGGCATTGCTTGCCACTTCCTGCATTTGGACTCGGGCATGACTCCATTTCCCCTCTGAAAGAGGGAATGTTAAATCCCTGTGCCAGTTGCCCCGCATAGACGTCATGACGGTTTGCCTATCTCTTTTTGGAGTGGCATATAACCTTGAGGCGATGCCTCTGATGGACCCTGGGTCCAGCATCTCCCTCAGAACATTTGATACGCTAGGCTCGTTTGGGAAGGTCGGCCAGATCTTCCTGACTATCAAGGCCATACTCTCAGATTGCAGGAACTGCCCCAGGAATACCAAAGTGCCTCCCCAACTCTTCCATTGTCATGAATTCATCATTTAGATAAGATCACAAGCTCTCTGACTCCCCTCTTTTACCCAGTGTGGAACATCCATGGAGTGTTGTATGCGCATGAACGGGGGTAAACCACTAGATCAGAAGATTAGCATAGGGTGCTCGTTTCAAGTCGTGTGTGACGGCCGACTTCCATGCTTGTGCGACCTGCGAGACTGTAGAGGAGGTGCCTGTCGGCAGTCTGCGACTTAGGATGAGTTACCGGGGGAGGTAGTCTGCGGTAGCCGATCCCTCTAGGAGACTCTTCTCCCAGTTAGGGCCACTGTCACACCACAGTGCTGCCTACTGAAGCAGTCAAATAATATAGCTTAAGGTTCGGGATCTAACGTCTGAACTTCCAGGAGGACCCTACTATGCTTCCCGGTCCAAACCAGACAGACAGTAAACCGCCTAGCCTGCGGAACAAGGGGGTTGGTAGGACGCAGAACAAAATTTGCATAGTGTAGAGGAATTGGGGCAGCAGGACCATCTTATTACTTAACGCTACCTTACTCATGACCGATAGGGGCAACGTTTTCCAAGACTGTACGGAAGCTGTTGGGCCATTCCAGCACTCTTCTTATATTTAACTCATACTGTCGGTGTGGGTTGTGTGTTATCTGTATTCCCAAGTAGTGCAACTTTTGCTTTTCCCACTTCAGTCCCAGCGCAGGTAGGTTGACTTCTGCCCTGTCAATTAGGGATGCCAGAGGAAAAAACACTGTTTTGTGGGAGTTGACATGCAGGCCAGACACCTTCCCAAATGTGGCTATAAGTTGCAGGAGAAGGGGCGCTGAGCTCTCCGGATCAGTTACATAGAGCAGGGTGTCATCTGCATACATAGATACAACAAGTGTTATGTCTCCCACTTCAATAATTAAGTTCGGCCCTTAAATGTATCACAAATGGCTTCCTGACGAGTGCAAAAAGGAGTGGGAAATGAGTTGGATATTACCTGTCCAATGCTCACCCTCACCCTGCATTCCACATACAGCAGACGGACCCTGGACAGGAAACTATGGCCCAGCCCCATTCGACGGAGCACCTCCCATAAGTACTCCCATGATGGGTGTCAAATGCCTTTTCGATATCCAAGGCAACCAACGAGGTTGCCACCGCCATGTCTTGGGTTTAAAGTAGCACATGAGAAAGTCTGCGCACATTCATATGGGTGCCTCTTCCAGGCATAAAATCACATTGATCCCTATGCACTATGTGCGTAACCACACATGGCCCCATTTGAGATTCAGCTGGGAACTCAGTCACTCCCATGGAGCGCGGAGGCGCCCAGATATCGGGGAGTGAGATTGTACCATACCCCCGAGAACCTATATGAAGGGAATCACCGTAAGGCATTGGCAGGGATTCGATCAGCAGTGGCGTTCTGAAAAACGTTGCCCCTAGCCCCTATAGGAAGAGTGGCACTGGCAAAAATGATAATGGTCCCTCGGCTACTCTACCACTTCACTAGTCTCCCAGTTATACCACCGCAAACATTCTTTAAGGAACTAGACACCCTACTCACTGAGCTGATCTGGGGAGGGGCCGACACAGGGTGGCGCTGTCAACACTATACCTGCCTACAACTGACGGGGGACTGGGGGCTCCATCATTCGAGGCATACTTACTGGCGGCCCAACTAAAATGGTTGTCATACTGGACAGCAGGGCGCCATACAGGGGAGACCACCACTACAGAGGGACGCACACCACTGTCGGCAATTCATAGGCTGTTATTATCGGGCACCAAACCCATGCGTACCCAGCCACTATAGATGTCCATAGCTCGCACATGTATTATGAGAATACATCGCATGTCCAAGGGTAGACCTCCGTACTCACCCCTACTCCCGTTGGTCAGTTTCCCCAGAGTTGAGAAATACTACACCGCAGGCACCCTCCAAATATGGACCGACCTGGCAGTCATGGAGGTAGAATCCCTGTTCGAGGAAGGTCAACTTAGAACGTACACCCAGATGACCAAACAAAATGACCTACCGCCAGGGCAATTTTTAACCCACAGACAATTTATAGACAGCAGTCGACGGTATTGGAACCCGCACGAAGGGGAACCCCTGACACACCAAGTGATGCACACTATTTTGCACATGGGGGTAGGACGACACCTAGTCCCGTGGCTTTACAAAGCGGTCCGGGATCTAATTCTCCCCTCCCTACAGCCTTTGCGTCAAAAATGGGAAACAGAAATAGAAAGAGTGTTGAATGCAAAGAATGGAACACAGCCTTAGAATACCCTAAAAAGGTATCCAGGAACGCGCGGTTTTGGAACATCCAGTTCAATATCCTCCACAGAGCGTACCTCACGCTACACCGTCTCCATCAGTTCTACCCAGACACACACTTTGCATGCCCCCAATGCCAAACCTCCGAAGCGGACTTCAAACACATGTTATAGGATTGTCCCACCATTCACAACTACTGGGACAGGGTACACCAGACACTCAGGGCAACAACTAATATTACGTCTATGTCTACAAGGGAAGCATGGGCTCTCGGGATCTTCCGCAGGCAGAAGACCGGAAAAGTACAGTACCGCTTTATGTCTCTCGCCATCCTCTTAGCGTTAAGGGGGATAGCCATGCACTGGCGGGCCCCAACAGGACCCCCGGAAGCAGCCTGGATAGGAGTTATGAAAAAATGGGGCAGAGCAGAGGAAGAGATGCTCAGAGAAGAGGAGGTAAAGGGAACCCGTAAGCATCCTATCTCATTGGAATGGGCACAATTATTACACACGTTCACACGTGAAACATATCTGCCAGAGACGCCCGCAGACTCCAACCCCAGACCCCGCCATTATCTCCGGTTAGATCCGTTGCAGAAACACCATAGGAAGACCCACCAGTTCGGAGCCAACCCGGGGAGGACATCACACATGGAATCCCCTCCCCCTAGATTGAACTAGGGTTCCTCACGAATGAGGTTCCACACTCCCACCCCCCCCCTCCATATGTGCACCACCACACCTTAATAAGGAAACAATGCCACTGTCACTATCGATCCTATAGACTCTTAGTCCGGTAGCTCCCCCACTTTCCCTAAAGTTTAACCTAATTGTTGAAACTTCACAAGTTCAAATTGGAGAACATAATTCCGCTGACAGCTGATGGGGATACATACAGACGAGACAAGTCACAATAACATTGGGAGGACTTCACAACAATGGAATATCCACACATGCCCAACGGAGAAAAGTTCAATCTGAACACGAGACAACATCGCGGAAAAGTTCAAAACAACGGGAGGGACCCTCCCTAATAGTCTCTCTCTACGGACTAAATGGTTATAATATTGTGGAGTAGTAATAATGTATGCTTACGATTACACTCAACACCCATCTGTAATTGTGTATTAATGCATTGGAAGTATGTAAAAAGTCAACAAACAATAAGAAATGTAAAATCCCAATAAACAAATTTAAACAAAAAAAAAAAACTCTATGGAGACTTAATGATGCGATACTCAACTACAACGAAGGACAAAAAAAGGTTTCGTTAACACTAATCTGAATCAAATTGCTGATATTTCCAAAGAGTTTTATTAAAAACTATATTATAACAATACATCCATAGACCAACAACTGAGCGACGCACACATCCATAAGGCTAATTTACCCAAACCAACAGAAGATGAGATGAAATTGGTTAACTGCCCTATGTTAAAAGAGGAATATCTAATGCAATTAAAAAGCTCAAAGCAGGTAAAGCACCAGGCCCTGATGGGTATACAGTACAGTTTTTAAAAACATTTACCAGTGGTATTATCCCACCACTGTTCAAACTAATTAATCACATTGCTAATACCAATCATAGGCAGCCTAGCAGAGGCCATCATAACTGTTATCCACAGAGAAGGTAAAGATGCAATGCTACCGAAAAAGACTACAGACCAATCTCATTATTAAACCTAGATTACAAAATCTATTTTATGATACTTTACACCAGGAAAACGCCTTTATAACGCGGTCATTACCACATAATACCTTTACTACTCATCCATTATCATGCTTATGCCTTTAGCATGTTATGCCTTTACCATGTTATGCCTTTACCACACATACCTTTCCCACACATATGATATATATATATATCTACCACCAGTCCCGCCTCCCATTGGTGCCTGGTTATTCCAATCAGAGGCACTGCTCTTTCCACCTCCGTTGCAGTGTTCGCTATGGTTGCTGATAGTTGAAGTCCCCACGTCAGCATGTCGTCCGGATGACTCCCGCAGACAGAGCATGGAGAAAGTCTCACATCGCGGACTCCGGTATAGTGACCGGTCCGTGCACCTAATAATGCCCCGGCTGTGCCAGCTTGCGAGTCCGCCCACTCTCCGCTGCGGGAAAATCGTCAATGGCGGCAATCGTGTCCCGGAGGTGTCCCAATCAGGAGGAATCCGCTGCTCTCTCCCCGATACCACAAACACAGTCTTGGGTGGGGGGGGGGGCGCCACTGTGTGCATTCAGCACGCAACACCACATGAAGATAAGGCTAATTTACCCAAACCAACAGAAGATGAGATGAAATTGGTTAACTGCCCTATGTTAAAAGAGGAATGTCTAATGCAATTAAAAAGCTCAAAGCAGGCATTCAGCACGCAACACCACATGAAGATGCCGGCCATCAGTGGAGCACCAAACTGAAAGGCGTTTCGGATATGCAGCGCCGACTGCTGCACTAACAGCTACCACCAGTCCCGCCTCTTCCTCAAAGAACGGGTCCGACACATGCATTGGGAAAAGTCCAGGTAAGTTTTATTGCCAACATTCGGAAGACAAAATTACATTTAAAACACACCTGGCAGATGCGTTTCGGCGCTTGCCTTATTCATTGCCAGCATTGTGTTTTGATCTGCGATGGTTTTGCGTGGGGCATGTACTGCTAATTATGCTCTAATTGGAGCCTGGTTATTCCAATCAGAGGCACTGCTCTTTCCACCTCTGTTGCAGTGTTCGCTATGGTTGTGTGAAATCCTGCACTCTAAACCATCCAGTCTGACTGACTGTCTATCTGTTCAGTCAAATGATCCAATCAGTTTGTCAAAGAGTCTATTCTAGCATCGATAGAGAGGAGGCTGGAATTCAGCTGTATTCTAGCATCGATAGAGAGGAGGCTGGAATTCAGCTGTAACAAAATTGCGACTGTGATATCATTGGGGTCCGGCGTATCCAAATTTGATGCCCTTTTCCTGGTCAATTGTGGGATATGTGTGACACAGGGTTCATGTGGTCTAAAAAGTACAGCTTGCCTTGCCTTTGGTCACCTGTCCCCATTGTGCCCCTCAGTGGCACTCAAAGTCCTGCTATATCTATAATCAGAGCAGAATCTCACTAGGTGGAGCGCAACAGCCAGGGGTCTATCTCCATTATCCCTCTTGGGATGGAAAAGCCTCACATTGTCAAAAAGAATTTACAGCCAACGATGATAGGATGACTCTGCCATGTTGCGGCTTTGTGTCCAAGTAAGGAACAGAGAGAGTAGATTTTGTACAAGCCATTCAGATGTCACACTGTGCATAGGAAGCAGCCCCACCGAGAGTAAACAACAGCATATAATAGGCTTTGTGGAGAAGTGGAACAAGCACAGTTCTTGGGTTGGTCACCATCTGCCATGTATCTTCTGGGCCCAGGCTCCGCTATCTAGGTCAGTTAAGGCTCACTCTAGGCCTCGTGACAGCATGCCAGTCACACTGCATCTGGGACCAAAGGGTGGTTGTTGGTAGGAGAGCAGATTGTGGGGCCTGGGGAAAAATGACAACAGTTTGGCATGTCACAGCCAGCCTCAGCGCAGGCTACAATAAATCTAATGAACAGCGCTACACTGTCACCAGGCAGAAGATAGCGATAGACCCACTCGTCATGGCAGGTAAGGTGAGAGACAGCCTCAGGCTCGCCAGTGGCAGCCGGTCCTCCGTGGTTCATCTGCCACTGTAGGCCACAGTCAATTCTCGTCTTCTTCTGCCTCCCAGGCCCACATAGCTTTTCTTCTGAGCCTCTCCGCCACCAGATACCTCAGTCTGCATTTCATGAGATGGATGCTCCAATGGGTGCATGTCAGACTGTTTCCGATGTAGTTTGTCACCCGGAGCTCCATGCTAAGCCACCTACCTGGCTACAGCCCCCAAACAGGAGAAAACTCCTTTTTTTTTTTTTTTTTTTTAAACTCTTTATTCGTGACTGTGGCAGGGTGGTATACATTACTGTACATAATCACATCAAGTTACACATCAGTCTTTTCCATTTTCCTTATCAGGACCTTTACATAACATATCTTTACCAGCATGAATCGTTTTCCTCATCCAATCTCGGATTAGTTTCAGTGGTGAACTCAAAACATCAAAATCTTGGCTTACATAATATGCTAAACCCCAACTGCCCTCTATCCCCCACCCACCCCCCCCCTCCCGTCTCCTGGTTGTCCTTTCTCGTGCACTCTACATTTCGGTCCAATGTATCTCAAGCTATCCCGAAATAGGTAAAGGTTCTAGGCTCGGTCCGGCCCTTGTGAATGGTACTGATGTTCGTGGGCCCCAGCCGCCCTCCGCTATATGTATGTGTTCACCCCTCCGGGTCTCCCACACCATCCAGATCCACCTCTTCCAAATCAATCATCATTGAGTCCCAGTCCTGTGCTATGGGGTATTTGCGAAGGCCCTTGTTCTCCTCCTCTCGCAGCGCCGCGGATTCGGCCTTGCCCCATTTCAGCAAGTCAGTCCGCCACATGTCTACCTGCGGGGCCCTGGGCGATTTCCATCTCATAGTGAGCACCCTGATTGCCAGTACGAGTGCCAGATCCGTGAATTTCAGTTGTGCTTTGCGTGTTTTGGGTCGTTTTCTATTCCCGATCACGCAGGGTAACGCCCCCTTAGGGATCTGGAGCGCGGTTATGGAGTGTAGCGTGTGTTTGATCGTCCCCCAGTAAGTATGTAATTTCGGGCATGTCCAAAGCATGTGGAGGATATGTGCTTCATCTTGTCGACATCTCGGGCAGCAATGTGCGGCGGTAGGGAACATCCTATGAAGTCTCTGAGGTGTGAGATATGCTCTATGGAGAATCATGGCCTGTATGAACTGAAACTTAACATTCCTAGATACTCTTCTATGGTGACCCAAAATTATTTTCCACTCCCCGTCTGTTATGTTTTCCCCCGAGTCCTCAGTCCAAATCTCCCTAAGTGCGGTGATCGGCGACGTCACATGTTCTCTGATACCAACATACAGCCATTTCACCAGATGTCCCCCCGTGCCCATGTAATGTAGGAGGTGCACTAATTCGTGTTGTTCTGGTTTCGTACGGTGCGGAGCCCAGGCCCGCCGCACGAAGTGCGCCACTGAGGCGTGTAACATGTATAAGCGCGGAGTCGCCCCCGTGGTCTGCACAAACGAGACGTGATCCAGCATGGTATCATCCCCAAACAAGTCTCCCACTCTGTCCACCCCGGCCTCCGTCCAGGGACGTAGTCTGCGTAACGTTAGGGTCCCCTGTGGTGTCGGGAGTCCCAGTAGGGGTATGTTGTCTGCATATGGAGAGGTCCCAGCCGTGTATGACAGTGCTTTCCTCCAGCAAGTCAGAGCCACATGCAGGAGGGGGTGGCAGTCTCTGGGAATCCTAGCATTGGGCAATAGGAGGGAGTGTAATTCACCACGTGCTAATTTGTCCGCCGTGAAAGCTATCTCATGGAGATCCCTGCCCGCCACCCATCGGGTCAACCATTGGAGCTGGCTGGCATAGTAATAACTCCGCAGGTCCGGCACGCCTAGGCCTCCCCGTCTGGTGTGTAGTTGCAGTTTTTTAAGGCTGATTCGTCTTCTCCCCGAGCCCCATATAAGGGTGATCAGTAACGTATTTAGTGCGGTGAAAATTTGTCGCGGGAGCAGGACCGGCAGGTTTACAAAAAAATACAGTATGCGGGGGAGCAGGACCATCTTCGAGACCGCCACTCGTCCCATAACTGATAAGGGTAGGGACGTCCAGAAGCCTATACTACTTCGTAAGCCAGTAATGGCCTTCCGGATATTACCGTCAATTTGGGCCTCCGGGTCTCTGTATACATTTATTCCGAGATATTTAAACGTGGTTGGTGCCACTTGGATTTCACAGGCGCCGAACTGTATGTGGGGGGGCTGTTGTCCATCCCGGAAAAAGAACCCTAAAGACTTTCCCGGATTTATAGCCAAGCCAGATATGGTCTCGAATCGTCTGAAGATAGACGCCAGGTGTGAGTGGTCCCCTCTCAGGTTCCGGAGGAACACTAAGATATCGTCGGCATATATAGAGACCATGTGGTTCGTACCCTCCACCGGTATTATTATTATTATTATTAATGAGTTTTATATCACGCGTGGTTACCCTTGGGCATCCCAGCGCTTGTCCAGAAAGAGCAGCCCTAACAGAGACGACTCATTAGGCAGGGAACAGGTAAGTCTTTAAAAATTTACGAAATCGTAAAGTGCCGGTTTCAGAACGCAAGGCAAGCGGCAGGCCCTCCTCCCCAGCCCTATTGCGGAGCGCAATGGCCAGGGGCTCCAGTGTCAGAACAAACAGCAGCGGCGACAGTGGGCAGCCCTGTCTGGTGCCCCGGTGGACTTCGTAACTGTCAGATGTGTGTCTGCCCGTGCGCGTTCTAGCGGTCGGGCCCGTGTACAGTAGGCGGATCCATTTTATGAGGGGCTCCGGGAAGCCAATGCGATGCAGGACTTCGAACATGAAGTCCCACGTCAGGGAGTCAAACGCCTGGCGGAGATCCAGGGCTATACAGCCAGCGTGTGGTAAGGTATGAGGGGTAGTCGTCATAAGGGCGTGGAGGCGTCTCGAATTTTGGGAGGTACTTCTCTCTGGGAGGAAGCCACATTGATCAGCATGGATCAAGCCAGGGAGGTGGTGCTGGATCCGCATGGTAATAGCCTTACTAAGGATCTTATATTCCGTGGCGAGCATGGATAGGGGCCTGTAGTTACCCACCTCTAGGGTGTCCCTACCGGGTTTCGGGACAGAAATCACCAAGGCCTGCATGGTGGTAGCCGGGAGATGGCCAGTCTCGTATGCAGTGTTATATATTTTCTCCAGTACGGGGGCCAGCACGTCAGCATATGTTTGATAGAACTCCCCTGGCAGGCCGTCCATGCCCGGGGTCCTGCCTCGGTTAAGTGTGTGAATTGCTGTCTTTATTTCGTGCTGTGTGATAGGCCCAGCTAGGGCCGCTTGGATTCCCGGGGCCAACCTTGGGAGCGTGAGCTCGCCCAGGAAGTCCGCCATGTCGTCTCCGGCCTCTACAGGGGGTGGAGCATAGAGGTTCTCCAGGTGAATCTTAAACACCTTGTTAATTCCTAGCTGTGTATGCACTTGTTCGCCTGCTACGTTTCGGATAGCCGTTATTGTAGGGCTCTCTGGGGCATCCCTGACCAGTCTGGCAAGTAAAGCACCAGATCTGTCCGCCTCCGCCTGTTGGCGTTTCAGGTATGTCCTATAGTCCATCACCCTCAGGGTCTCCAGCAATTCAGCATGCTCAATGTTGCACAATTGCAGATCAGCTTTCCTGTCGGGATCCTGCCCTGCCGCATTTTCAAGGTCTCGCAAGCGCTTTTCTACTTCGCATAATTTATCATGGATTTCCTGTCTAGCTCCCACTAGTCGGCCTATAGCAGCCCCCCGAATTACAGACTTCATTGCATCCCATACTATTAGGTTCGAGGACGCCGAGTCCCAGTTTGTGGCAAAGTAGTCAGTCAAGGTGTCAGCTATATGTGATCTAAATGGGCCATCCTCGAGCAGCGTGGGATTAAGTCTCCATGTATGGACTGGCGAGGGTACTTTTCCCCAGTGTAGATCAAGTATTAGTGGTCGGTGGTCTGAAAACGTTTTAGCCAGGTAGTCCGATGTGACGCATCTAGCCGTGATGGAGTTGGAGCACACAAATCTATCTAATCGGGTATGTAGGTTGTGTACGGGGGAGTAGCATGAGTATTCCCTGTGGGTTGGGTGCAGTGCGCGCCAAGTGTCCGCCAGCCCCCAGTCTTGGAGCCATGTCCCAAAAGACTCTGATAGTTTATGTATTCCCGCCACCTGGAGGGGGGGGTGTGATCTATCAAGGGTCACATCTAAGATCATGTTCCAGTCACCCCCCAATAGCCAGGGGACATCCACCCAGTCTGCCAAAGCCCGGCCCACTGCAGCAAGGAATCTATCTTGGTCCACGTTCGGGGCATAGATGCTGCCCAAGACCACCACCTCCCCGTCCAGGGTGCCTCTCACCAATACATAGCGCCCTTGATCATCCGTGCGTCTCTCTAGTTCCACAAACGGAGTGCCGTGACGTACCCATATCGTGGCCCCCCTGGAGAAGGCAGAGTATGTCGTGGAGAATACAGTACCCCTCCATTTCTTCCACAGTAGGAGTGTCTCGGAGTGTGTCATGTGTGACTCCTGAAGGAACACTATATGTGCCTGTTGTCTAAGCAAGAAAGCGTGCACTCTGTGCCTTTTCTGCACCGCCCCCAGTCCCCTCACATTCCAGGTGATCAGTCTATACTTTCCCTTAACGTCAGCCATATCCATCTGTATGTGTCACAAAGAGTGTTCCCATATATCCAAGCAAGTGATTCTGCATCGTCAACCAGGAGACAGTACCCTCCCTATCCCAAACCCCAACTGTGTAGGCGCAGCCACTAAACCCTGCTGTGCCAAACCGTAAACTTGTAAACGTAGTTAAACAGGTAACGTTGCAGACGCTAGTGGGGGGTCGACCAAGCAAGTGCCGGAGGAGCCTAGCCTGCAGCCGAGATGGCCGCCTAGTCTCTCGGCTCCGCCGACCCTCGTGCCTTTCTTTATAATCCTGCCGCATATCCTGTGCCTTCACGCAACAAGTTAACTCGGGAAGTGCTCCTGATCCCGTTGTTTTGCTTCCCGGCGCAGTCCGAGCGCTGCCGGTGGTGCGGCGTCCCTGTTCTCTTTCCGGCCCTTTGAGGGATCGCAGCCGGGCCGTAGCCTGTGGGGTGAGGCGGGACACGGCCACAACAACAGCGGCCGCCGTGGCGGAGGAGGAGCCGGTCAGCTGGGGTTACATTGCTGCGCTGGGTTCATCGCCGCAGCGCTTCCCCTTGCTCGGCGCTCCTATGCTCCTGGAAACATTGTACCGGCGCTCTCTCTTTGTATCCTTCCCCAGCTTGGCTGTGACGGAGCTGCTTCATTGTTGCTCTTCCCCCATAGCGGACGCCATTTTCTGCATTGGGCACCCAGCGCCTACCAGCGGAGTCCTCTGCTCATTTCGAGGGCTACTTGTTCGCCGGCGTTGCCACAGTTGAAGCGGCTTTAGGATCGGCTGTCCTCATGTATGTGTCCCGGCGGGGCCCCGCAGATCCTTTGCAGCAGTGTTGTACATCGAGGATTGTGAATGGCGGCTTGCTTTCAGAACTGCTCTGCTGCCGTTCGCCCTGGGCGGGGGACGAGGCTGTCTCCTCCGTTGCGGTTACACTGCTGAGGCCTCGTGATGTCTTAAATGCTTTGGAGGATCTTGTGGTTGCCTTTCATCACACTGCCCGAGGATTGGGGGACCGGCTTGATGCGATTTCACCGGCTGGCCGTCATTGCCCTTCTATGCTGCACGCTACGCCACATCCTTACTCTGTTCACGGTGGTTCGTCTACCCTGGAGCCCGTGGGGGTGATAGCTGCTCAGGCCACAGTTTCTGCTGCTGTCCGCTCCGAAGTGGGTCTGAAGGGGTCTGGCGGTACTGACCTTTCTCGATGGCCGGCGCGTCTGCTTCGTACGCCATGTTTTCCACTTCCTTTGTTCTCTGATGGCGTGCCTCTTGGCTTCACCCTGGATTCGATGCCTTTGCCTCGGCCTGCTGCGGCAGTTGGACTTTGGACTTGTTTTGCTTCCCACTGTACTATCTTCGGGCAAGCGGCAGTGGCTTTTATTGCTTTTTGTGACCGAATTCCCAGCCGGTGTGGCCCATTTCGAGTGCCTCGACTTCTGCAGTGGATTTTACAGTCGCCTTTTCCACCTACGCTAGCTGTTTTAGACTTGGACTCCGCCGTCATGCTGGATCGAAGGGGACAGGGCTGAGACTGTTCCTCCTTTTTTGTTGAGACCTGCTGTGTGTATTGCTGGGGCTGTGATGGACAATTGCTGGAGGTAAAGCTTGGTTAGGTACTGAGGTGGGGTCCGGGGATGGGTGGCCGCGGCTAAAAGTGCTGATTGTTTTGAATTTTCTCTGGCCCTCCTCCGGTCTTCTGTGATTCTTTTTCTTTCTTTTCTTTCTTCTGCATTTCGGGTACTCTTTTGGGGCGACAGACGCACTGCTAGGGGGGGGGGTAGGCCGTAGCCTCTGCATGTGTGTTGGGTGGGGGGGGTGTGGGGGGGGTTTTCTTTGTTCGTTTCTGTTCCTATGGGCCTTAATTTTTCTTTCCTTTTTTTTTTTATTCTTTTCTTTCCCTGTTTCTTGGAGTCCTGGGGTGGATTGGGGGATATGGGTAGTGGCTGGGGTGTATTGTACTGTGTGTTCGTTATATATCCTGATTTATCTGACCCCAGCCGGATGTCTTGTGGATAATGTTTGATGCTTTTTCTGATGACCGTAGCCCACCTTTGTCCTGGATGTATCGTTTGGACTCTGATCCTTCTTGCTTTTTGTTGTTTTGGACACGCTTAAAAACTTTTAAAATTAAACCTTCATTTATCCTACTTCTCGGCAACGCACGTGTTTATAGTGTACCTCGTAATAATCGCGCTAGTCTTATTAAGTTGCTGAGTCGCCTCACTGCTTGCTACTGTGCTTTAAATGTTGTTGTGGCCGGCCCCTGGGTTGTAGGCCCGTATTTGTTTGCTTATAATTTTCAATAAAGGTTTTCAAAAAAAAAAAAAAAAAAAAAAAAAGACCAAGCAAGTGCCGTGTCCATAGAGCCATACTCGGTCAAGTCGCCGGCTCAACGGCGCCGCCGGGAGAGTTCTGTCATATTTGCTCAGTATATGTAGCCACGTCTCGTGGAGGGGGGGGGGGAAGCAGAGGAGCAGGGGAGGGGAGGGGGGAAGAAGACTGGCCACTCTCCGATACTGACAACAGGTCATAATAAGGTGTCCCAGGGGCACAGGAGGTGCCCGGGTCCCATCCCACGAGTCTCGGACAGATGTCCTTCTCCCCCCCTGAGGCCAGGCCACCTAGTGTAATCCAGCAAGGGAAGGGCTCCATATATAATCAAAACAAACATAATGTCCCTCTTCTCTCACCTCCGCCACCCCCCGGTTCATACAAAAAAGGATATCATGATGTATTCAGGCCACAGGTCGGAGCCGCAGGAAGATTTATTCTTGGGCATTATCCATAAGTTCGTCCGCAGCTCTGGGTGTCACTGTCGGGAATAGGACCATACTGTTGTCCGAGTCCGAGTGGATGGTGCTATCCTCAGTGTCCGAATTGATCGTCTCTCGATCCTCCCTGAAGGAGCCCACCGCTGCCACTGCATCATTTTGTCCCTGCTTCTGTTGGTGGGCGGTAGGTTTGCGCTGTTTCGGGTGATTGCGTCGGGCGCCCTTCCCGGTCCCATCCTGATTCGAGCTTTCGTTGGACCCAATATCCGTAGAGGTCTGCGTCGGGTCCAGATGGTCCTCGATCTCCATCGTGTCCATCCAGTCTTCCACGTCGGCAGGGCTTTCAAAAAAATGCGATTTTTTGTCATGGATCACTTTCAGGCGCGCAGGGAATAATAAGGCGTAGCGCAGTTTTGCCCGTTGGAGTCTCTGCTTTACCTCATAGTAGGAGGACCGCTGTTTCTGCACTTGAGTGGTGTAGTCCGGGTACAGCGATATTAGTTTGTTTTCCCACTGTATGACCGATTTTATTCTGGCCTGGCTCAGCAGCATGTCTCTGTCCCGATAATTTAGGATCTTGACAATAAGTGGCCGTGGTGTTTGTCCCGGTTTCGGTTGGCCAGTTGGGATCCTATAAGCTCTCTCTACACAGAAGAACGGTGACAGACCCTCAGAGGCGACGTTGTCCCGGAACCATTGTTCCATGAACTCCGTTGCACGGGATCCCTCGCTTCTTTCCGGCAGGCCAATAACGCGGATGTTATTGCGTCGATTACGCCCCTCTGCATCTTCCACGCGTTCCATCAGGGTTTTCACTTGACGTTGGATCAAGTGTATGGAGTCCGTATGTTCCGCCACCGTCGGTGTAAGTTCCGCTAACGTCAGGCTCTGATCTTTGACTTTATCCGCCAATTTCGCATGATCTGCCTTAAGCAAGGAAAGGTTGGTGGTGAGGGTGCCCATCTGTGTCTCCATCACTGTCCTGGAGTCTCTGATCTCTTTAAGTATGAGATCTAACTTGTCGCCTTGCTGGTTCTCCGAGGCGGTGGAAGTCGATGTCAGCGGCGCAGGGCCCGCCGGGTCCGCATCCAAAGTGGGTCCCGTGTCCGTCCCCTCCTTGCCCTCCAAAAGCCTTCACCCCTTTACGCCCCATGGTAGACTTCGGGTGTTCAGTTGGCGGCAGGGGTGCGTCTCAGGGCAAGTTTCGGCCGCTCGGCGTGTATTGTACTTCCTGGAAGTGTCCCCTACGGCCTCTCCTATCTCTTCCCTCCCGGGGGCAGCAGTTGCCAATGGGGTCTCCGCAAATCCGCAGAGTGGGGGGTGCCGTTTCCCACCTGGTCTAGGGTACAGAGGCACCCAGCTCGTTTCCAGTATCGGCTCCCGGTAGGCGAAACGTTTCTCCCCCCACCAAGCTGGGTCCGGCGGTCCAAGATCGACAGCAGGATCGATGGGGCACTGTCTCGGGCTGGCTCCCAGTTATAAAGAGGCAAGGGGCAGGCACAGGAGGGCCGGTCGATGGCGTATGGTAGTTGGTGCCCCAGGGGCGACTCCTCAGGGCCCGTTCACGGCCCAGTCACCGACCCACCTCGCGGAGGTAGGGTCTGTGCCACTTCGGCTCTGTCACTCCTCAGGCGATCCCTCGGGGCTCCACAGCAGGGTCCGGTCGCGGGCTCATGGGACCCACCCGCCCCAGTCCGCCTCCACTTGCAAGCAGTGGCTCTGTGTGCTCTGCACGGTGTCGGGCCCCAGGGGCTCCCTCTCCTCGCTCCTAGGCTCCTCACCTTCAGTCACCGCGGGGAAGCAGCGGGCCCGGCGGGGAGAGCCCCAGTCGGCAGGATCCGCCGCCGGCGCAGGCAGTCGGTCCTCAGCGTTCGCGCCTCGGAGCCCCAGGCCGCAGCGCAGGGCCGTTCACCTTCTTCTCCTCCCCCGCTGGTAACCGGGTGCTCAGGGCGCCGTCCGCAAGACTCAGCATCTATGGGGACAGGATCTCCGTCGCGGGGGTCCGTTTCCGGTTTGCGGAGGCTCCGCCGGACCGCCGCCTTCCTGTCTCCGCTTCCCGGGCACCTCTGCCACTCGAGCCCCCGGTCTGCAGCGTGACACCAGGCCCCAGACTCGGTCACGGCGTAGCTCCGACCCTCTTGCCGTCAGCCCTCCAGGATTTACGTCGGAGTATGCAGGGGGTCTTAGCTGCAGAACTCGGCCGTTTTCAGACGGAATCAGCCCCTCGGCGTGGGCTGCAGGATAAGCACTCCCCCGGCGGCTCCGGAGCTCTAACAAACTCCGTCCGCCATGATGGCCTGCTAGCCACGCCCCCCAGGAGAAGACTCCTTGTATTATAATTAACCTTTTTTACTTCTGTTGTTTTAATAGTAAATTATTCTTCAACTGATACTTCATCTTAACTAATTCATACGTGTAACCTAATCGTACCCAATTCATATTTATTTTGTTTTAATTCATTTGATTACCCTCATTTAATTTAGTTGTATTGTACATTTTAATCCTAGTCCTCAAAGCAGCCCTATCACTTAGTTCATTTATTCAATGTAATCTATATTTTCAATTATAATATCGCTGTTCATTAACAGCAGCAACATGGATTTTCCCAATTACTCATAAAAATGTATTAATAATATATATTGATGATGAAGATGGAATGCACAAGCTTACTCCATCTTTTAATATACATAAAATGTACTATTTTCTAATTAGGTTCATTTATTTAATTTAAATGTGCACGATTTATTCTGGTGGAAACCATCTCAATCCCCTATCATTACCTTATTTATGTAATTTTGACTGACTCTTTGAAAGCGTACTTAATTATGTTTTTTTAATTAACCCATACCCTTAATTTATTTGAATACTTTTCTCGTTGAAGTAGTGTGCCAATGTGTATTTGTAGCAATGTGTTGGTCGCTCTGGTTTACTGACCAAGATGTAGTGCATTTGATAAGGGGGGGTGGATACACCTTGTACATTTTACTAATAATACCCAGACCTTATTTCATGTTGTTTTTGTACAGATGCACCGCACATTGGATACCAAATAGTAAGCACAAATTGCTATTTCTATCTTATGTACGGGTGTGCAGGACAATGATGTAAAAAAACCTAGCTGGGAAGCAATGGACCCCAATCCATTAATATTGGAGGCACAGGGGCTAGGAGATGTGGATTTACATCTCAATTACACATTTAAATAAGTGTATTTGAACCAGTGAGTTGTGGGGTGCAACAGGGCTCCTTCTTCAGCCCCACACTCTTCAATTGTTAAAGCTCCCCTCTGGCAGGCTCTTGTTCATGAAATAGCCAAATCTTCATTTCCATCTCTGATAGCACAGCCGTGTCTAAAGAGAACTGCAACAAGCTGTATGTTCAAAGCTGCAGGCTTGAGGCAACAGAGCCGTCTTATATTGAAGGGACATAAAACAGCAGTTCTGACATTCGGCAACAACAACTTCATCTGGCCGTCCTCCTCCTGTTGACCAGCGTACTTGGACCCACCACAACTCTGTCTCTTTCAGTAAGGAATTTGGGAATCATTTCTGACCATAAACTCTCACTCTCCAGTCAGGTAGCAGTTTGCCTATGTGTTTTACCTAGCACCAGGACAACCATGTATGGGTATCTGCTATGCCCTAGAAATATTTTTAATTCATTGAATTCTACAATTTGTAAGGGCTGTAAATAACGGGTGTTATTAATACCCTATAGAGTGATTCTCAATTTAAAATAAAAGCTAAGAGGACCTTGCCAAGAATCAAGCTGCAGATCACAGTAAATATCAGTAGAAGAGTTTAAATCACTAAGCCATTTCTTGGGAAAGGTCCAAACGTTTCTCTTATCCTCTGTGCATATAATGACTTCAAGGGTAGAAACGTGCATAATTTCTACAAATATCAGCTCAGAAGGACGAAAACACATCCAACACAGCCTATTGCTTTACTTGATGAGTTCATAATGGAACATCTTTCCTGTGCTAAAACAACTTTTCTGGTTTCATATTTAGCGAAACGAGTAAAGTACAAGGCTCTATGATGTGTTCCCTGATCCTTGCAGAGGATTGACCCTATCTTTCTCATCATCAGCTTTCTGATTTACTTTATCAATAGATCAATAAGATCTGAAAACTAGCATTATTTGGTAGTTGCTCTATTCACGAGAACATGCACTGGAGGCCACTCCTTCTCAGTGCCTGGTACCATTCTGTGGAACCTTCTGACCGGATATCAAGCACATCACAATTACCAGACCTTTAGAGTTTGCCTTAAACATGTCACTGATCTCTTCTGGCTTTTCTGCTATCCTTACTGCTTCATGATACTTGTTAGGACGGGAATATCCAGTGGGACCCGTCTTCTTCCTGCGAGTATCTGGTATCCTGGTATTATAGCATTAAGGTGAAGGCCTAGGCCTGTCCCTTGATGTGAGGCCTGTCCTGAACCAGGAGGGGTGGACAAAGCATGCTTTCTTTAGAGGCTGGAGACTACCGTCTCTGACATAGGTTCTAGCAAGGAGAACAGTGGTAGCAGTATTCTGTCTTTTTGTGTTTCTATAATCATAGCCAGACCTTTTCATCAGTGTCAAAGATGTGGTGGCTTACTGGCCCACTCATTTAAAGTTAATCTGCTTCAAACAAACATCCCAGTGCATGTGTGCTTGTACGCAAGTATCCTGCTTGATACATTCAGTGTGTCTCTAAGTGAACCAGAGTAAAGGAGGCCTGTGGGTTCCAGTTTGGAAGGCCCTGACGGATGTGCTGTTATTTTCCCATTCACTAGTAAACTATTGCTGCCTTTCTTGAGACTGGAGGGTGGTACCCAGACACTGAAGGGGAGGAAATGAGGCCACCTTCCCCATAGTAATTCAATATTATATTTTTGCTGCAAAAAGCTGCTGATTAGACTTCCTGAGTACAGCCCTTTTAGGTGGTGGGATTGTAATCTCTGTTGTGCAAAGTGTGAAGGTCCTTTAGAGGAGGCCACTATCTTTCACTGTCATTTCACTGAGGATGACCATGCTGCGAGTAGCACCACTCTACACAAAGTTAGCCTGAGACAGACACATGAAAGAAGAATCAGCCCATACTGGTTCTAAGAGTACAGACAGAAACCTACTTGTTATTCCGACCGCCAGTTCTCTCTAACCAGTGAGAAGGTGCTCCACAAAATACCTAGAGGACTGCCGTGCAACCAGAGATGGTGTCTGACTGACACCCAGGTCGCAGAGGTGACACAACATCACCTGAAGTCTGGTCTAAAGAAAGACCGGTCTCCCTGTCCCGGAACAACTAGAAGTACACTGTCTGAGTGAAGAGGGATGAAGTGAGCCAACCCTAGAGGAGGAGCTTACCGCTAGCATGGACAAGGGCAGTTTCCTCGGTACCCCAAGTCGGTACCCCAAGACGGTCATCAATGACCGTCTTGGGGTACCGACGGATAGAGCGGGGCCCCATTCCCTGAGTAGTGACCAGGTTGAGGTGAGGGTGACACCCAATTGATATGGGTACCCGGTAATCACTTCCAAACTTGCTCAGTTGGACATTACCGGTGGAGTATATGTATTTTTCACTTTATAGTTTTTCACTATTAGCAGCAGCTTTATATAATTCACCATTTTGGTCCTGAAGAATGCCCCGATACTGTTAGATCCTTGCGAGGGCACAAACATGTCGACCTTATTTTATCGCTCAACATTTGCATCCTCAAGTGCTAGCATACTGCTTTTTAACCTTGACAACGGCACTCTTGGAATAAACTAGTTATAGAGTTCCCTTAGTCATTTTTAAACACACCCTTTTGTATCACTCAGTGCTGCCCTTTCTTTTGAGTAAATAATCCTCTTCACACAATATGTAGTTGTGCCTTTGGGTTTGATGGAGTCATCAGCCATCCTCTAGCTCTTCTATCAACTAAGGGTACCCCAGTCAATCTCTCAGACTAAGGTCCCTGGTGAGAGGAGGCCAGACCCAAATGATGAGATATCACAATTTGTGAATGATGGGTTTTGGCACAAGAGGTTCTCTTCTCTAATAGAGGAGGTTGTTGTCTTAACCCCTGACACACATTTACCCCTGCCCCCTGTTCCATTCTCCTTTTTCCTTGTTTAGACCCGAGGTGTTTGGTGGTATATATATGTTCTCGAGGGGAATACACCTTGCAGGTCTTTAAAATTTCCCTTAGACCTTCCTTAATGTTTTGTTTCGTATGCACTGCAGCCTTACCACCCCCAGGGGGTCATGCATGTCAACTAATGCCCCATAAGGGGGTCGCCATGCACGGTATGTTTGTCACCAGAAAAGTGGACCATAGGCGAAGGAGCAAAATAAAGGAAAAGAAAATGCCCTGCTGTCATGAGGGTCTCCATGTATGGAAAGCCACAGCCAAAAGTAAGGCATGAGGCATCAAACCAAAAGTGGAAAGAGAAAGCACAGCCAAAAGTAAGGCATGAGGCATCAAATCAAAAGTGGAAAGAGAAATCGGCGATAGGCCTACTACTGTATACCGCAAGTAGTGCCTCCCGCAAATTGAGGAAACTCTGCTTCACCATGTGGGTGTTCCGGTTACTACGCAGGTCAAGGAAAAGCTACTGAGTCAAGTTCAAGAAGTCTTTATTCGATTAGTTCATCATAAAAGACATAAAAACAAAATAGACATACATGTGCAATTAAAGAATTATTAAATCATTTATAACTAATCAGCTTCTTGTACAGATAAAACAGCAACTTAACAATAAAACTTAATACAACCATAAATCATTTTAAAACAGATATGTAAGTCATTTAAGGTTAATCAATTTCTTAAACAAATATACTAGGTTATACATAACAGCTCTAGAACAACCAAAGGACAGGTGCTTAACAGTAACTAAGCTATCACCAGTTGTGTACTTTTATTATACCTACTTCTAAGCACCCAGGCCCAGCCTAGAAATTTAGCAACCCCGACCACAATAAGGGAATCTAGATTAGTTCTTAACAATCTAGTGGCTTCCACAGCCATTCGGGTACCTAGATTTCTACAGACCGGTCCAAGCCATTTAGCTCTGGGAGCAGAATACAGCGGGCATACATACAAAAAGTGATTCAGGCTCTCCCCAATACCATGACACTTGGGACAGAACCCCGTCCTTTCTGTTCCCCACTTTTTAGTAAACTCCCCAATGGGGAGCGAACCGCATCTGAATTGGAAAAATAGTTTGCGGTCCAGGGGTTTGGTAATGACATCCCAATACCCTTCAAGCTTGGGCACATCTTTATGCACAATAAACCGACCAGTAAGGCTACTAGAGCTCGATTTTCGGTACATATTAAGAGTCACCCAGTCCCAGTAACATTGTTTAAGAACCCTTTTTGAGGGAAAAATGGCTGACTCGGGCGATGACCACAATGAGTCAAGACCCAGAGCTAGTAAGATAGCCTTAAGGTCTCTGAACCACCCAATGTTCATGGCACCTGGACTATTTTTAACCTCCAGACATGCTGCAGCATAATAATGGAGTTCCGGTGTTGTCCACATACGACGCCAAAAGGATAATGGACGTAGTCTTGCTTGGTCCACCACCGAATGGCACCCAAGATCATAAAGGAGGGGGGTTAAGGGGGTCGACTGTGGCAAACCTATACATAACCTTAAAAATTTATTTTGGGCATGCATTAAAGGGTTCAGATTGCTGCCACCCCATAGTTCCGCACCGTAGAGAACCGCTGATAGTACCTTCCCACCATAGATCTTTATAAGCGGGGACATTGGCCTCGTAAATGAACCTTTATGCTCCTTAATCAGTGCCCCACCCAGCTGTTGATGTTTCAGAGCCATAAGTTCAATCTGATGTGACCAGCTCAACGTGTCGCTGAAGGTAACTCCCAGGTAGGTAAAATGCTTAGTTTGTTCGAGGGGGATATCCCCCATGGAGACCCTGGCGCTTATTTGCTTGTGTCCCCTCAGAACCATAAATTTGGTTTTTGACACATTCACCTCCAGCTCATGTTCGCTGCAGAAGCTCTCGAACCTTATCAAGGCCTTTTGCAGACCCTGTCTGGTACGAGAAAGCAAGAGAGTGTCGTCAGCGAACATGAGCAGGGGCATTCTCAAACCCGCCAGGCTCGGAGCATCCGTGGAGAAGTTATCAAAGTATTTGGTTACCCCATTGATATATAGGGAAAACAAGGTAGGGGCCATGACGCAGCCCTGCCTGACTCCCTTATCCACTGGAAAATTTTCCGTAACCTCACCCGGTTTCCCCCAGCGTACATAAGCAAAGGTCTGGGCATGGAGGTTCACTATAAGGCGAACCAATATAGGAGGCATACCCATATCCAGTAAAGAGTTCCATAAACCTGCCCTTGGGACCAGGTCAAATGCTGACCTAAGATCCACAAAGGCCGCATATAGGTTGCCTTTTCCCAAGGTAACAGTCTTCCAATGCAGAAGCATAAAACGGAATGCCTGGTCCAAAGTACTCACATGGGATCGAAACCCTGCTTGAAGAGGGGTGAGGATGTCATACTCCTCTATCCATGCCTGGATCCTAGTGAGCAGAAGACGGGTAATAATCTTTTGAACCGCGTCTATTAAGCTGATCGGCCGATAGTTGGATGGAACCGACCGATCACCTTTCTTGAAGATCGGCAGTATTTCGGCACCCGCCCAAGAATCGGGTACACTGGCGCCCGCTGCCAATGCATTAACCAGACGCACCAGATATGGAACCCAGAGGTCTGGGTCCTCCAAAAAAATATCCGCAGGGATACCATCAGGACCAGGTGCTTTACCCCTGGGGATAGCTCTCAAAACTGCTTCAACTTCCCTGGCCGTGAATACAAGGGTGTCAAAGGATAGTGGCCATCTAATGGAAACATACGCTGTGTTACAACATCTAAATTGTTCCACAAAATGGGAAACCCATTTTTGTGGTTCAACCGAGGCTGGACTTGGGCGACTATCCTGTGAGTTGCCCCACCTGAGAAGGTGCCAGAACTGCTGGAGATTCCTACTCCCGCAGGCCTCAGTTAGCGAAGTCCAGCGCTCGTTGTCCCAGTCCGCTTTGGCAAGGCGTTTGGCTTCATTGAAGGCTCTCCTACTAACTTTGATTCGGGCAGGATCCTTTGATTTTATAGCCTTAAACAAATCTGCGTGAGACTTCTTGCAGGCTTCATTAAACCAGTTTAGAGGTTTCTTACCCTTCCCTCTCCCTTTATTTGCAACATATTTGACAAAAAAGGATTTTAGGGACAAAAATAAACTGGCATGAATCGCTGCAATATCCAAATTCTGAGCACCACAGTTTGCAGATTCTGCCAGGGAGTTCGAAACCAGGGCTCTAATCTTAGCACGAGCTTCCACGTCAACCGAAACCTTTGGCCATCGTACCCTCCTCATATCGTTTGAAAGTACAACTGCTTCCTGGACAGGGTTAGGGTGTCGTACATTTAGCCCAAGGAAACTATCATCCTTTAGCTCTGCCACCAAGGGATCATGGTCACTTTCTTGGCGCTGTTTTACAGACATATCCAGAACCACCGGCCACAATGATATGTCAACTAAAATGTAGTCAATACGACTACGATGTCTACCATTAAAAAAGGTATAGTTGCCCATCCTATCCGAGCTAGTCCGACCATTGAGTGCACGAAGCCCCCAATTCAAACATAGACCATTAATATATACCGCAGCTTGGGACCATTTGGTGATCGGGGGTAAATCCAGTTGTGGGATTCCCCAGATCTCATCCTCTGCATTGGTTATCAGACCATCATCATAACTCAATGGTTCAAAACAAGTATTAAGGTCACCCATGAGCACTACATGACCAGAGTTTACATTAGAACTTAAAAACTCATCCTGCCACCCGTCATACCCCTAGCATAAACATTAATCAACAGTATGTCCAACCCACGGGCTGTTCGGATGCTAACTATCAATAGATCTAAACCATCAATGGAAATTTCTTTAACAGTAACACCATCAACTTGACGAATCCAGGTTGTTAGGCCACCCATAGCCCGACCTCTTAGGCCTTTAGTCGCAGGTTTATAAAAGTTCAGAAAACCGGGAAGATACACTGGGGTGATTGCCCAGGTTTCCTGAAAACACCAAATATCTCCTAGCGAGATAAACTCAACCCAGTCAGGAATACATATACGTGGTTCTAACCCTGCAATATTCCAACATCCCATAACAGTTCCCTTATTATACCTTTGTTCACATCGGCTAATATTTACAGACACGTTAGAAACATTAGACAGTGGAGAGGTAACTTCATGCTCAAGTGCAACAAGACTGGTACCCAACATCATCAACCCAGCGGACCCATCTTGAGAACATAGGGGTTGGTTTACACCAACTATGATAGCATCCGTTGGTGATGAGGGGGTCGGTGACAAAACCAGTGGGCCTGTCTCTAATTGATTGCTCAAACTCCCCTTCGTAAGGTTACAGGAATGGGCAACAAAACCTCCAGAAATATTAGAGGGGTTAGGGGGGACCACCCCCCCTCCCAAGTACTCATGATGTGTTACATCAACCCCAGTCAGCAATACTGGTCAATCATTTGATGCTAACCCTGGTAGGGGATCATAAAGGTTCCTCAGCGGTATATTCCAATGATCTTTAGGGTTGAAACTGCTTGGGTTTGGATACACTGGGTAATAGTTAAGTGGTTGGTGGACCTGCGGAAGCACATGATTGAGCGGAAATGTGGGGTACAGAGGATTATTAGTGACAAAGTTATTTGTTAACACTGATGGGCCGGGTGGTTGAGGTTTAATTTTAGGCCAACCCGGTGTTTGCGGGGGACAATTATAAGTAGATTGAGTGTAGGAACGATACCGTTCCTCAGGGTTAATTTGTGGCCCATGATAACTAGTTGTAAAATTGGACCATTTGAGGAGGCTTTTGGTATTAGAAACATGAGGGCGATCAGTTGGATTAAGCAGGGTCTCAGGATAAAAATAACTAAGATTCCTGGTAGAAACCCCTCCATCATGTTTCCCTACAAACCAATCAGAGATGTAAGATACTACTCTATTGTCCCTAAAGTTGATAATAACTATATCACCCTCTATATCCTTTGGACGAACCCCCACCCATTGGCATCTTCTGACCGAGACTATGTCCCCATTAAGATGTGCTGGAAGGGGTCTATTAGTTTTTAGCCAGAAGATGACTTTATTTTTCAAGCTATCCATGTTTTCCCGATCACCTTCCGAGACAGGCGGCACCCCCGTCATTACAATAACAAAGTTTATCGAGTCCGGTGGCAAATCCACATTACGTCTCTTAAGAGAAAGTTTTTGGGGTTTACCAGTGGTGGGGGCCAGAGAGCCCTCCCCTTTCTTTGTCTGTATCACAATTCCCCGTGGCGGGGGTTTACCAACAACTGCCCTAGCGTTCACTATGGCCGGGCTGGCTAATCTTGGAGGTTTGGCAGCCACAGCCGACCCTTTAGTTGGAATAGTGACTGTATTAGATACTCTGATTGGGGGTTTGCTGGGGTTAGTATTAGTAGTACCTGACACGGGTTTAGAAATGAGGGTATTGGTAGGAACCCCATTACCCTTAACAGAGGTAGAAGGCTGTATTAACTCAGGGGACACCAATAAACAATCCAATTTTTCGCTCACGACCCTGACCCGCTCTAACAAAGGTAACATGTAGGACTTAATGAGCTTCTCTATGAAAACACGAGTCGCCTCGCTGAGTCCTTCAAGAGCTAGGTCCGGAATCGGCAAGGTTTGAGCTTCAGGTATCAATACCTCTGTGTGGGGAGGGGTTAGTTTTTCTGGGATAACTGTTGGTGGGGGGGTTATTACAGTACGGCGATTTTGACCTTTCCTTTTTACCCCTCCCTTTCTCCTTCTTTTCCTTGGAGGAGAACATACCACCCTTTTGTCAACAACAGGCCCAGTAGCAACAACGCCCACACCCTTCAGTGATAGGTTCAGACTGGATTCAATACAAACCAATGGTGGGTTAGGGAGCGAGGAACAGGGCCCCTGATCCCTAACTTGACTATCTAGAATATTTACATCCACAAAACTTGAGTGATCAATAGGAATACAGGCTAGCTGATCACCACAGGTAGCCGTGTCACATGGCGGCGAGATAGTGGGAAACCTAAATATATTAGGTGTTTGATTAATATCTGTACCATCATCCTCAATCGAGCTCAGCCCTCGAACATCCGTGGCCTGAGTAAGATTTGAGTCTGATGGATAGGGCAGTTGGCTTCTCTTCAATTGCTCAATTGAGCGTCGGCGTACCGCCCTTCTTTCAGCAAGGAGAAGATCCCTATCCACATCCTTTGGTGTTTTTTAAAAAAAATTGTCGAGAGGGCCAAGTGGAAAACTACCCACACCAGGAGGGGCTGAATGACTCATATCAAACACTAGAGTAACCGGGGGTGGAGCAAAAATACAATAACTACCCCTTTTTGATACTTTGGTACAGAACTAGCAACTGCAAGGCAATGGACAACTATACTAATAAATATTTAAAACGACATACACTTTTCAGTCCAGATGACAATCCCGTGGCCCAGCCCGGCCTCCTTCGGCCCCGGACGGCCACAGACGGTCCCGCCCTTGTCCCGGGCTTCTCCCGCACGCTCCCGCGTAGCGGGCAGTGGGGACCAATTTATGCTTCTCGAGTGGCTACCCAATAGGATGGAGGACTGGGGGGCGTGTCCAGCGGGGAGAGCAGCCCAGGTGTGATCGATGGGCGCGCAGGGGCTCCTGGACAATGGAGTCCCTGCCTGCTCGCAGCCCCGCCGACACTCTGCCCTGCCCGCTCCTCCTCGCTAGTGATGACAAGCCCACACAAACAGGCGCCTTCAACGGCGCTGCGGGACCCGCGAAGCGGGTCCGGCGAGGTGGGTACAAAAAATAAAGCAGATTCCGCGGCAGCAACACCTGCGGCTGCAGCGTCCTCGGAGGCAAGAAGCAGGAAATCCCCAGGCAGCAGTTCAGAGGGGTTTCAGCAGTGAGGTCCGATGTCAGCGACCACTCCGTCAGTTAAGGGTTCCAGGGATATGCTGTGGGCGCCGGCTTTTCAGCAAGCAGGCGGGGGGCGTGTCCAGCGGGTAGAGCAGCCCAGGTGTGATCGATGGGCGCGCAGGGGCTCCTGGACAATGGAGTCCCTGCCTGCTCGCAGCCCCGCCGACACTCTGCCCTGCCCGCTCCTCCTCGCTAGTGATGACAAGCCCACACAAACAGGCGCCTTCAACGGCGCTGCGGGACCCGCGAAGCGGGTCCGGCGAGGTGGGTACAAAAAATAAAGCAGATTCCGCGGCAGCAACACCTGCGGCTGCAGCGTCCTCGGAGGCAAGAAGCAAGAAATCCCCAGGCAGCAGTTCAGAGGGGTTTCAGCAGTGAGGTCCGATGTCAGCGACCACTCCGTCAGTTAAGGGTTCCAGGGATATGCTGTGGGCGCCCGCTTTTCAGCAAGCAGGCGGGGGGCGTGTCCAGCGGGGAGAGCAGCCCAGGTGTGATCGATGGGCGCGCAGGGGCTCCTGGACAATGGAGTCCCTGCCTGCTCGCAGCCCCGCCGACACTCTGCCCTGCCCGCTCCTCCTCGCTAGTGATGACAAGCCCACACAAACAGGCGCCTTCAACGGCGCTGCGGGACCCGCGAAGCGGGTCCGGCGAGGTGGGTACAAAAAATAAAGCAGATTCCGCGGCAGCAACACCTGCGGCTGCAGCGTCCTCGGAGGCAAGAAGCAGGAAATCCCCAGGCAGCAGTTCAGAGGGGTTTCAGCAGTGAGGTCCGATGTCAGCGACCACTCCGTCAGTTAAGGGTTCCGTCATGAGGGTCTCCATGTATGGAAAGCCACAGCCAAAAGTAAGGCATGAGGCATCAAACCAAAAGTGGAAAGAGAAAGCACAGCCAAAAGTAAGGCATGAGGCATCAAATCAAAAGTGGAAAGAGAAATCGGCGATAGGCCTACTACTGTATACCGCAAGTAGTGCCTCCCGCAAATTGAGGAAACTCTGCTTCACCATGTGGATGTTCCGGTTACTACGCAGGTCAAGGAAAAGCTACTGAGTCTTCAATAGCCCCACTGGGGAACAGGGAGAACCAACTGGGGAGCGCAGTTATAAGGCCCTCTATGTGTGCCCCCACGGTGTGCATTGTAAACGCAGTGGGGCCGGTCGTGAAGGGGGGTTGGTTAATCATAGCGTTACCGGCTCGCAATGTCTCTGAAGCGCAGCACCTGGGGGTGGGTGCACGCTGGGTGTAGACCCGGCTGTGACATGGAAATAAAAAAAACAATGTAGGTGTTCCAGTTACTGCGTAAGTCAAGGGAAAGTTACTGTGTGTTCAAGGGCACCACTAGGGCACAAGGAGAACCAACTCGGAGACCATGGTCAGAAAGCCATCTCTGTGTGACCCCCCCCGGTGTGTGCTGTAGATGCAGTGGGGGCAGTCGTGAAGGAAGGGATTGCTTAAACAAGGCATAACCAGCTCCCTTAGTCCCTTAAGCGTGGTGCCTGAGGGCGGGTGCGCAGTGAGTGTAAAACCCGGCTGTGGCACGGGAATCAAATACCAATATAGGGGGGTGGTTGTGTGGCTTACCTGGTCTTTATGGTGTGTTATCTGACGAGATGTCAGGCGAGAGTGGAGGGCGGCTGCGTGCAACATCCTAAATAACTCTGTGGTGCGCACGTCTGATGACGTACGCATCGGTAACGTCCTTGATGCGTCACATCATCTGTACGTTCATGGACTCGTGGCAAAGTGCCTAGCATTTAGGGACCTGTGGTCCTATCTGGATAGTGGTTCCTCACTCTGGTGCCCAAATGCTGAAACTGGTGTAAATGATCCGCTAGACTTTCGGGCAAAAGGTGATTTGTCTTCCCCAAATGAACACGGCATGAACACGGTCGGCTGCCTGTAACATCCTAAATAACGCTGTGGTGCACGTGTTTGATGACGTACGCATCGGTAACATCCTTGATGCGTCACCTCGGCGTGTGCGTACCTGGACTCGTGACAAGATGCTTAGCATTCTGGGACTTGTGGTCCTATCTGGATAGTGGTTCTTCCCTCTGGTGCCCTAATGCTGAAGGTGGTGTCAATGATCCGTTAGACTTTTGGGCAGAAAGTGATTCGTCTTGCCCACATGAACACGGTTCAGGGCTGGATTCCAGCAAAAGGGTCGCTAAGACACACATCTCACCAGAAAACGCACCAGAATGACCAGGTAAGCCACACGACCACCCTTCTATATTGGTATTTGATTCCCGTACCACAGCCAGGTTTTATACTCACTGCGCACCCGCCATCAGGCGCTGCGCTTAAGAGTTAGTTACGCCTTGTTTAACCAACCCCTTCCTTCATGACTGCACCCTCTGCGTCTACAGCACACACCGGGGGGGGGGTCACACACAGATGGCTTTCTAACCGTGCTAACATTCCCTTGACTTACGCAGTAACTGGAACACCTAAATTGGTATTTGAGTCCTGTGTCAGAGCCGGGTTTACAACCAGCGCGCACCCACCCACAGGCGCCGCGCTTCAGAGACAGAGAGCCGGTTACGCTATGTTTAACCAACCCCCCTTCACAACCGCCCCAACTGCATTTACAATACACACCGTGGGGGTACACATAAAGGGCCGTCTAACTGCACTCCCCAGTTGGTTCTCCCCGTGCCCCAATGGGGCTATTGAACACTCGGTAGCTTTTCCTTGACCTACGTAGTAACCGGAACACCCACATGGTGAAGCTGGGTTTATTCAATTTGCTGGAGGCACTACTTGTGGTATACAGTTGTAGGCCTATCGCCACTTTCTCTTTCCACATTTGATTTGATGCCTCATGCCTTACTTTTGGCTGTAGCACTCCGTACATGGAGACCCTAATGACAGCAGGGCATTTTCTTTTCCTTTATTTTGCTCCGTCCACTGTGCCCCACTTTGCTGTTGGCAAACACTGCGTATGGCAACCCCCTTATGGGATATTAGTTAACATGCATGACCCCCTGAGGCTGGGAGGGCTGCAGTGCATACACAAGGATCATCACCTAGGCAGGGCTGGACTAGGAACCACAACCGGCCCTGGCAAAGTGCTGGCAAAGTGCTCGGCGGGCACTTTGCCCGGGCCATGCTGCAAGAACGGCCCTGTAACAAAAACGGCCCCCAGGGACCCAGAACCGGCCCTACCCGTGCGGCGCACCGGGGGATTGCCCGGTGCCCGCTATGGCCAGTCCGGGCCTGCACCTAGGGTTGATTGAGAGCAACTATGAAAAGGGCATGTACCCCTAAAGTGGGACTTCTTTGTCGGTGGATTGTGTAGGGTAATAGCGCTCCTGGGAAATACACAGCGAGTATATATTCTTGTACAATTTTAATTGCGGTGCATAAGGGTGGGGAGAGCCACACTCCACCCCAATGTGTGGATAACCACTGACAAACCAAAACAACAGTCCCTTGCACATGCCAACAGATTATATTAAGTATTATAGACAATAATAAAAACACTCTTGTTTCTCCGTTGAAACAGTCACTTCAGTTTATTCTTGAGATCCTTAGCCAACACGTGTTTCGTTGCGCCTAATTTGCCTATAGAGGCAATGCCTCTATAGGCAAACAGACACACTTCCTGAAAGCGCACGGCCGCGCTTAAGCTTCTACTACCTTCGTGCTGGGGCGCGAACATTGATTTCCAGAAAGCACACAGACGCTCTTGAACTTTCAAAAAATCCTTCGTGCTTGGAGCGTGACATTTGTTACTTAGGCGCATGAATGCGCTTCCGTGAGGTTGAGAAGGAAAAGCCTCATTATCCCTGAAAGCGCACAGACGCGTTTTTGATTACAAATACCTTTGTACTGGAGCGCAAAATCTATTTCATAAGCGCGCAGATACGCTTTCTGGAGTTTTGGTACCGGAAGGAATTTCTCATGGTGTTAAGAGCTGTTGAGAGGCTTGGAGTCCGGAATTGGTTTCTTACCTTTTTTGTTCTTTTGTTGTTTGTTTCTGCATGCTGTATGTGTGGAGAAGAAGAACCTTACCTTGGATATTTAAAGATACAGACACCATTACCAGAGGACTACCTGGTTACAGATAAGTACAGTGTATAATCTGATTGCTGTAAATCTAACAGTCTCTGTGCTACAGAGGGTACTTTATCACTGAGGAATAGTGATGAAAACACTGCTTGTTTTCTTTTCTTTATTTTTACCTTTTTTGCCTTTTTAAGTGGAATGCGTGCAGCAGCTTTAAATGTAAGTGTAGTACTTCACATATTTTACATTGATAGAGATCGAAGGATCAGTGTGGAAACTTATGTGTGATATGTTGTGTCTCTTATACAGGAAACACGGGGCTACCATAGGAGTGAGGTCTACAAAACTCCACGCTAGCGCTCCTTTGAGTGTTCTCACTGCTGCAACTTTATTGTTTCGTTTGTCCCTTTTTCCCCTTCCCCTATTGTGGTAAAATCTGCTGAGTGTTTCTAGTACTCGCAGGTGGTTCCATATAGGGGGAAAAAGAAACATAGCATCTTTCATCGCTCCCGCTGTATCCGGCTGACCAGGTTAGTGTTAACCTATATCCGTGCCATGACAGTTATGGCGCCATCTGCTGCAAGTCGATGTAATGACTTGCATAGTAATGGCATTGCGTGGTAACAACGCAGACGTTGTAACGACCGTGTTGTGAAATACAGCGTAGAAAAAGAACGCATTGTAAAGTGCTATATTCCCCCTCAAGGAGTCGTTGCCCACCCTACGGTGAGAGGAGGGAACCCATATGATGAAGCATTTCACCTAACGGTGAGTGAGGGTTCTCGTCCTGAAGGGAATCCTTGCCTTTTTCTCCTTTCATAGTACTTGCACTCTATTTTTTTTCCTTTCTTCTGACGCATAACCAGATGGACTTCTGTGTGTGTAGGAATTCCCTTGAGGGATCAGTCCCCTCTAGCTTTCACAGATCCCCCTTTCTGAACCCAACTGTGTTTAGGACTTGCTGAAGGGTGCCTGAGTGGACTGTCACAATGAAACCGGCCTGCTACCTGCTACTGGTCTATGGCACTTGCCCAAATTGTTTCCTAACGGACCCTTGCTGTCATAGCCTGCGGCACTTTCCCCAAGCCTGGGTGATCTGAACCACTGAACTGACTTAACACGTTCTCAAGTATGTCCAAACTGACTTTGAAGAGGTTAGCTCGTAACACTTGCCCAACATGTACCCACGTGGACTTTGCCGATGTAACTGAAGATACTATTTCTTGGCACTTGCAGACTGTGCTACTGAATGACTGCGTCATCGCGAATTTAAATGTGGAAGCTTGAGACAGTGACTGAAAGTGCGCCCAATCAGACTGTGTCGCTGCAGCAGAGACTGTCAAGCACCTAGAAATCAGCCCAGCTGTTGCCACAGAAACGGACTACATTGCTGCCTGACCACAAAGAGGTCTGCTCATCTGAGCCCCTAGCACGTCAAACAGAGTGTAAGAATGATCCTCCCAAGAGCAGTGGGTTCAGATTTTCAGATGATTCACTGTGTGGCCAGAAGAGGGCCATCACTCCAGCGACAGGCCAAGACCCAGCTTGCAGTCACCTCCTGTCTTCACAGTGTGACTCCACATCTGCTCCAAGATTGGAGTAGAGGGCCAGTGCACCGGCAGCAATGCGTCTTCCCCAAGCAGAGGGAGGACCTGGACTGACACGTACTGAGAACTTGCATGGCCTACCACGAGGACTCACTTTTGGTGATAAACAGAAGACTGAGAGGTGTGAAGCATTTTACATGTGCCTGAGGTTGACACCTGATTTGCACGATCACTGAAAGAGAGAGGGGATGTGAAGAGTAAATTTTGGGGATACTGGGCCTGTGGTATAGTGGACCTGCACCAGAGAACTCTGAGCTCCTGCATATTGTAGTGTTTCGTTTTTAAAGTGTATTAAAGTACTGCTTTTTCATAAAGACAGCATAGCGCTGGAAAATCAATTATAATGCGGTTGAGTGTTAAGTGCTGAACATGTAATATCCTCCCACTAAGCCACTGTGTAGCCTGGGATTGCTTGTCGTCACTACCACTGAGAGTCAAGTGCTAATGAGGTTGTACTTAGCCCAGTTTGTATAACCATAGTAGGATGGCCCCAGGACAAAAGAGGGTCATAACCCCAGCTTGCCCCTCAGCCCCTCCAACAGGATCTGAAAATAAGACACTACGTAGAGCCAATAGCTTGCAGTAGATTTTAGACCAAAACAGCTTATATATCAGCAAGGCTGCACTTTTTGAGTATCATCTTCAACTTTTCTGCTGAGAAACCAATTATAATTAAAATGGCACAGAAGTAATTATATTAAGTTCCCCTTCAAAACAGTTTTTTACAGTTTTCTTATGTTTCTACTCAATGTATTGTATTTAGTGTTCAGCACAGTGGTCATATTTACCTATGCTTCTTGCTTCAGTTGTTTCTTGGAAACATGTATTTTTCTTATGCACTGGGCTTGGCATCACAGGACCTACTGATGGGGGGAAAAAATAATTGTTTATGTAAAATACAAAAAAAGCACATAATAAAAAGCGATGTAAAATCTGAACTGAAATTACACGTAAAGCCATGTAGTCAAGCAGCAAATTAGCCATAAAAACGAAAGTATCCTGAACAACTAATTTGGTTTGATCTATTGGATTAGGGATTTTGTTTTTATATTCACAAATCACATGCTTGCAATCAGAATGCTTATCTAATATGTTACTTGAATGTATTATTTTATTGACACTGGGCTAAGGTGTCATTGGTATTTGGACAACATTTTGAGTTGTAAATATCGGGAGACAGAAAAATTGGCAAAAAATATTGAGAAACAATAATATCGTGATGCAGAAATATCATCAAAAATATCTTTTTTTTCAGATAAGTAATATCATTGTTAAGAATATCGTTAATATTGTCTTCAATAATATAGTTGTAAAAAATATCGTTCTTCAATTATCTTAATATTTTTTAGTTCATATATACATTTTTTTGAGTTATTTTTGTTTGTATAATTGCTAATACTTTTAAATATAGTTTGTAATTTTAAGTGATTTACATTTTTTATTTAATTGTAATAGTCATTTATGTCATAGCAGGTTGCTAGGTTTGCTGGGGTATAGGGTGAGAAGTTCATTAAGTAATAATTAATTAACAATTAATAATTTATAATTATTTAATTTATTTTTAATTATGTAAATTATGTGATCATTATATTGTTTAGTTATATTTTAGGTGTGGGTTTGTAGGGATATAGAGTGAGAAGGTAAATAATGATTAACAATGAATTGTTTCTTATTATTTAATAGAAAATTACATACACCATCTAATACTGATTTATTTCAGTTACATTTTAGTTGCGCGTTGCTAGGTTTGTAGGACTAAGGGGTAGGACATTACGTAATAATTAATTAAAAAATGTATTGTTAATTAATTAGGTAATTGATCAATTATGTAAATTATGTTATACTTATTTATTTTAGTTATATTTTAAGTGTGGGCTGCTAGATTTCAAGGAGCATAGTGTTATACGTTATTTAAGTAATAAATACATTTAAAACAATCAAAATTAATCATTATTAAATTGTTTAAGAATCATGTAATTATCTACTTGCGTATATATGTTAGTTAATTAATAATGTTTATTTTAAGAATTTTATATTTGTTCAAAACTAATTGGGTTATTCAAATATGTAGTGTGTTTGAAGTGAAATACTTTCCTTACTGATGCTTAGACTGGAGTGAGAATAGTAAATGTAACCCCTCCAAAGTCCAATGCTTTCCCTACTGTTGTACAGACTGACTGGAGAGGGAATAGTAAATCTAACAATATTATTATTCTCAATATTGTGTCAGTGATCGAGTACTTTCTATATTGGTCACTAACTTACTTGCAGTTCATTTTAGTCCCTGTTACACCAGCGTATGGGCTTCAGCAAAGAGGAACAAACAAAATATGTAGTTAACAAATATTTAATGATGACTCTGATAGGCCCTATTGGTGGGTCTGGTCTCTGTGCCACTACTGGCCTTAAAAGCTATCAATTTACCTATAGGAAATACTACTTCTGGATGCCAACACTAGTAATACCATAAGTGGTACTGTCCGAATTGACAAAGGAGTAACTATGAACATCACAAGGAAGTTCATGTACTGAAGGCAAAGACAGAAAATAACCGAATTGCACAGGTGGCCTACTAATACAGGCATGTATTAAATCCGAGTTCAAAGTGTAAGGGATACAATGATCAATAGACAGCTTTGTCTGCAATGCTCCCAATTAGGCACCTTCAAAATGTGCCCTTGTCAAACAAATGTAAAAAAGTTAATGGGAAGGCATTTTTGTTTCAATAGGCACAACACATATTTTATCACTTGAAGATGTTTTTGTCCAAAGAATAATAGAGCACCGTTAGTAGCAGGGAGATTAATAAACTATTCAGTTCTGTTGCTGTATAAAGCAGGATGTTGCAGGATAAGCCCTTTATGAAGGCACCTTTCTTTGCCAAGACTTGTAATCTAACTATCCCATGGAATAACACAATGCTAGCCAATTTTGTTTACCACTTATCAGTTCTAAGGTACGAGTTCAGCTGCCAGGTTGTCTATTCCACCATTGTCAGTTAATTCTATTATCACATATTTTGCCCAGACCAACATTACTCCTGTCTTTAGGTTGGTAGAGTACATAATGGATGCCTGGCACTTTTAGAGGTCCACAAATCTCTCTATGCAGCAACTAATGATATCTGGACCACTGGGCTGCAGCGTCAATGTTTAGGAATGGTTCATGGCTTTCCTCCATAGTGCCTCTCTTTAGCGAGCAGAAGGAGCAGACAGGAGTCACACATCTAAGAATTTTCTGGTGGTCTAGACGCAGCCCATCTTAAAAGAGAGCGATTTTTTAAGATCTTATAATCTTTCTTTGTACAAATCTATTGAGTGTCAATGGACAAGTTTGATTTAGACTAAAAGCCAAACAAAGTGTTTTGAGGTGCAAATGTTTGCTTTACCTACATTCTGCTGGTATAAAAGGGAATTATTTATAGTTAAGGTATTATAGAGCATAATTCATTCTGCTTCTTGACGTTGTTACTATGTCATTAGCATGAACTGCATCACTTATTTCTTCATATGTACTGGATATGTTTGTTTTCAAATGTTTTTTTTTTTAAATATAAAGCCAAGGACATAACATTTCATTATATTCCCATTATTCTTAAAATCCTTTTACTGTGATTTAAATGAATGATATCATAATCTGCTTTTAAATTATGAGTTATGGCTTCACAAGCAGAAACTATAGAGACATTATTTACATTTGTTTATGCTTTTCTTACCACTCCACTGCTATTATCAATCAATAATAATGTGTTTCCTGTAACTCTTGCTGCTATGGAAATCTCAACTTGAGTTCCTGACAAAATAAAGTGTTGATTTTACTCTAAGCCACTGTAATTAAGTAGCAAGATTGTCAGCATTCTGGGGCATGGACAATACATATTATTTATGTGTAATAATGTTCAGTGGCAAGAACGAACCACCATTGTGGAGTGCAAATTGCCACTGTTACAAGTTTTCCACCAAGCTCCGATTTCATCCCAACCTGTCCCAGTGGATATTCTATATAAATATAACATTTGTTACATGGTCTCAGCTAGATGTACTGAGCCAATCTGGATATTAATGGAAAATATGATTTTTGCCAATATTCAATGCATTACAAAGCTAATTCCTTAAAATAACACATTTGATAAATATTATACAGATTAATGCCCATACACGAATCCATACGGTAGTAAATTAATACAATGAGCTACCTTACTTGACATCAGACGTGAAGTAAAGCCACAGAAGAAATCAGGGGAATTAAAAGCCTTGTCTTCATAATAGCACCCTAGCATCATAGCACTGCAAGAGTAATTTATTTTAACTAGGCGAGGTGAAAAATCCATGTCAGAGAATCCTTCTAATCACCGGAGTAAAAGGATAGCAGACTACAATAATAACTGGAGGTTTTGAGTTAATAATCCAGTGCAATAGAAGGTTGCAAAGAAAGCACAGCGTCTGATAATTATACAAATAGTGAAATATAGCTAGTTGTACTTTAAACGGATATCAGAAGTGACCAATGAGTTGGAGCGCTCATAGAGGAATGAGGCCAAGTTCTTTAATAAAGCTTAGCAGCTCCAAGGTGGCTTGCAATATATTTGATGTAAGTATGTGTATATGAACTATTAATATTTATCATATACAGTGCGGTGAGTTTTATTCCTTGTATTACAAGGGATCACTATCACCTCTACCCAAACCTCTAAATTATCTGTGTCTTGCTTCTTTTCTTAAAATAGATAGTATGGTCATTGATATGCAGTATAAATGAAGAGTCTGACTTGCTAAATACATTAATTCAGCTTGTACTATATATATTCGGAATGCATGAAAACGTACAAGTTTACACTTTTATTGCAACAAACTCAAGCAATAAATACATACACTCCCATCAAAGGTCCAGACAAAAAGAGCGATTGAAAAAAATAGCTCTCATTTCATTTTCTTTCACAGCAGTTACAATTCTACTCAGTGACCTGCCCTTTCACCTCCCGTCTACTGATTCTGGCAAGCAAAAATGCAATTTTCTTATTGCAGCTGAGCAGTAGTAGTGAAACTGGACTGTCATAAGAAAATCAGAGATTTTATTTTATACAGTACTATAAGATAATAGAGATGCACAACATGCACTGTTTCTTGAAAATAACATCTTAATTTTAGATTTCTTCTGACGCACCAACTATTCTGCAATACAAATTACTGAACAAGGAATTTCCTTCCAACACGAATCCAACTGTTGAAGGGAATGTTGGTGGTGGCAGATAGAATAGAAGAGGAAAGAAAACAATCAATAAAATACTAGCACACATGAACTGAAAGTAAAATAAAACCTACAAAAAGGGAGTCTGCAGTGAAAAAATAGCTTGTATACCGACTTCCATGCGGAAATATGAACATGGCAAAAATGCCAGCGGGCCGACTTCTAGCCTGGCAACTTCGACAGCAGCATGTCCAAACTGCTGTATCTGCATTGGTCAGAGGCTCTGGAAATGTCAGAATGTGTGCTATCGCATTCTTGAGACATAATTGAGGAATACCACCAGTTGTATGGTCATTGCTACAATTCAAGTGCCCCCTACTACTGAGGCTGTCGTATGTTTTTCACTTTTCAATAGGAACTGTTTGTTTGTTGGACAACATAAACATTGGGATGCTGCCAGGCTGATTCTGTGCACCCCCTAAGGATATGTTGGCTGACAGACCTGCTAGCTCACAGTGCCAACATAAGTACCTCTAGGCCTATCAAGGTAACCAATGGTTTGGGCAACCGCAGAACACTAGAATCCTGACTCCCCCGAGAATTGTGGTAACAGATATAGCACCTTTTAGCTCAGTCACTCATGCTCACTCAAAGAGATACACAAAAAATACACAAAGGGGTGTTTTCAATATTTATTGAACCACTGTAATTCTCGTATAAAAAATATATGTGCTGCAATGATTAATAGACAGAAGCAGATAAAAGTAATACAAGGACAGTGAAAAGGATGACCAATTTCACCATTGTGCTAAAACAGTGTGTGTGTATTTGCTGGCATATAAGTATTGGGTGTAGTGGTATGCACTCCCTAACCTAGTGGACTAGGGTGGGTGTTCTGCCAAGAATCCCCTACTGAGTGATCTAAATCCCATTACCTGTAGGCAAGGTATTTAGGTCACGGTCTTGGTCATAAGTTGGACATCCCTCCTCGCAAAGGGTAAACAGGAATCAGCTGGGCTGAGACACAGACGCAGCACCTCGCAATGACAGCAGAGTGCTCCTCTAATTGGTGCATAGGAGATCGTATGTATTTATAACAGAAGCTTCCATGCTTCTGGGTTGATGCTTCAGCCAAGCTGACATTTTTTATTGTCTCTGTGATTGCACAGTCGCATTATGGATGAATGATAAACAACATTTGCATTATGTGTATCAGGCCTTGTACTGGATGTTCACGGTGTCGTGATAGTATACTTCCGAAGTGGAATTGCAAATGTGTGGCAAAAGTCATTGTGTTGAAAAGAAGGCAACTTAAGAAATGTGTATATGTAAAATGACAGTGTTTCTTTCGGGCTTCACCTAGCAAGGTGACACCCACCCCTTGGACATAAGTCGACTAAAGCTATCTAGTATTAAGAAAGCTAACCATAGTAATGCTACAGCATGTGTTTATATAAAAGGTGCTAAAATTTAAAATATATTTAAAAAAAGGCAATCATATAGTTTAAAAACCAAAGCACACAGTATGCCATTGTTAAAAAATAGAAAAGTGAATAGAAAAAAAACAAATTTAAAAGGAATTTAGGATATTGAATTTTTTTCACCAAACAGAATAGCGAATTGTTTGTGTTAGGCGGTCTAATATTGTCACGGTTATGCAGGTTATCGTGTTTCTCAGTAGCTTCATGTGGAGGAGACTCACCCCACGATTTACTTTTGTCTTTGGTTTTTTTATTATCCAACTTCTTCTTTGTACAAGATTCGGATGCCTTCTTAGAGTTATCCATTTCAGAATTACTCTTTAGTTGCGGTTTACCAGGTCTGGCTCCCATATTTTTCCCACGGCGTAGCATAGGTTTCTTTGATAATTTTAAGCAATTTATGATGCCACCTTCCGATGCGCAGAGGTACAACTGATGAAAAAACCTTCCGGATCCAGTCTGACACTTGGGGGATAATTCTAAGGTAAGGAATCTAGAACTAATGTCTTTCTTTCAGATTCCCTCGTCGGATCCCTTGGGGAACAGAACCCCTGTGCACCGTGTCGACTTGTAGTTGCAAAGGCTTGTTGGCTTCCCACCTCCAAGATCTTCGGGCTCCAAGTAGCCCCCAACTTCAAGCACCTTCTATGACCAAGATCTTCATACTCCATGCATCACTTGCACCGTGGACCTGCATCTTTGTGAACTGCTTGAGGTCCTCTTGCGCCTCCGGCCTGTGGGATTTTGTGACGGTCTTCCTTGATTCCAGTGGGATCCCTTGATTGCTCAGGGCCTACTTTGCCTCCCCGTGCTTGTGGTGAGTCACTTGAACCTTGCTGGCCCCGACACAGCACCTTTTTCGCTTGCCACGTCGTTTGCAGTTGCCAAGCCTTGTTGGTGTTCCCTATGGACACCGACCCCTTAACTCTCGTGTTCCAATGTGGGACAACTTTTGAACGACTCCTGGTCTTCCACAGTGTCGCTGGGTGCATACAGCTGCAGCTCCAAGGTCACGTCAACTCTCCTGCAACACCCAACATCAGTGGGCATTCGTCTTTCGTGCCTCCTGGTCACTCCTGAGTGGCATAGACTCTGTCCCCACTGCTTGCAGGAACTTCACCTTTGGGTTCATCGGAAACTTTCACCTTCTTCACCTGAGGCATATTTCTGAAGTCCTTCATTGAGTTCGACCGCAGTTACCGACACCACTTCGCACCTATGCACCTGGCTTCCCTGGTGTAGGTATCCTGGTTCCTAGGTATCCACAGGTGGGGTGGTTCTCTAATCTTCTGTCTTCCATAGGATTTCTTCAGGGTCCATTGGAAAGGGTCCTTCTTTAACCCATTCCGTGCTCGCGTCAGCCAATGGCTGACGCAAACACTCCCTCCCTGGTGCTGCGCACGACCGTTGAACGACGCAGCCCTGCCCACCCTTCTATCGCCCGCACATTCCACCGCGGTAAACGGGTTAAAATTGCAACTGCGACTTACCCATTGACTTGAATTGAGAAAGCGGTCGTGTTCTCACTCTGCACAAGGCCTCAGTGGGGTTCCTGATTACTTACCTCAGGTGTTTTTTTGGGTCCCCAGCACTTCTATGTCTTCTGGGTATAGTTTGCATGCCACTATTTTAGTATATGGTTTGGTGTCCCGCTGGCGACCACTGTGTATTCGTGCTACTTACCTCTTTTATCTCCAAAGTATTGTGTGCATTGTGTATAGCTCCGGGTAGGAGATATTTGTATGCATTAGTGAGTGTCTCATAATAAATAAATACAAATTTAATACACTGTGTGGTTCTTTTTCACTTAATCTATACCAAAAAGATAAGGTTTTGGTAAAACAAGCTGCTTTACACTCCTTCTTGGCTAAGCATGAAGGCTGCTCTCCACAGCTACCACTTAGAGAGCTTTCTAGGGTTGTCTAAGACCACTAAAATCACCATGAGGGTTGTCTGGATTAGTGCAGGGTGCCCACCACTTACATAAGTGTGCACCATATAGTAAGCCAACCTCCAACAGCCGAGCTGCTACTTTAAAAAAAATAATGTTTTAGCTCTTTAGTTTAACATCTGCCAAATATATCAGACAATATTAGACGGTGCACAGTTCGAAATATATCACGTCCTTACAGTATTCAGATATGGCCTGGCCGCCATTCCCCAATGCTCTGCATAGAATTATCTTTTTGCTTAAGTTCTGTTTATTGAATCTTCTAAAAAACATTATAATAGAAATGCAAGTGAGAAAAAGGGATTTCGTTAGGTAATTACATAGCAGTAGTAGTACACTTAGGACGTCATGTAAGCATTCAAACCCAATTGTGGAGTCTTCTAGGATCGAAAGAATTCAAGTTGTATTAACATTACTCATATTACAAAGCATTATAGGGTAAAGTCCTCTGTACCACTGACTTTGGTTACAGCCCTGTTACCAAAAGAGAAGTCAAAACATTTATCTCTAAGAACAATAGTTGTATCTACATCATCACATGTAATGAAAGCTAATTGGGAAGCAGCTTAATTAAGCAGGGAATTAACACCTTCCATGCTCATGACGAGCTGAGCTGGGCAAATTCCCCTGCTGTGCGAGCGTTCTAAAGAAACAGGTGTGGTCATAACGAGCTCAGCTCGTCATGAGCACACGACCACCGTGGCTCATGACGAGTTGAGCTCGTCATGAGCACCGGGGCGCTGCCCCCAGCACAGCTGGGGAATATGCCCCGCAGGGAAGGGGTTAACCAGTATATGCCTTACATGTAGTAATTAGCTATCAAGTATCAAGTGATGCATTACGGATGACAGCAAGTTGCAAAGAAATGGGAATAGTTAAAGGGTGCTGACGGGGACTTGTTCTTTCAGGTATGGGTCAGTTCGCTGTTGTATGCATGTGATCATATAAGGCCCAGGCAAACAAAGAGCCCAAAAAGGCCTCAATGGGGCCAGGGAATCATCAGCTACTTCCGTTTGATGTGTTGTTTACAAATCTAAAACATGAAAACATCTAAAATATTGAAGAGAACCGGGGGTAACCAGAAATCTATAGGATTTGAGGAAGGCTAACCAGTTTTGTTAGAAGGGTTATCAGGGACATTCCTTCATCCCTATGTATACTGTTCGCTAGGAAAGGATGCCACCATCTGCCCCTAGCCTCAAAGGATCTCGTTGGGCGATCTTTCTAGAATATGGGAGTAGAGAGTCCACAAAAAGTTGAAGAGCTTGCAGCCTAGGTGGGACATAACGGGCATGCGTGGTCTAGGAGAAATGAGTGATAAGTGGTTGCCAGGTATGTGTGAATTTGGCATCTGTATGGGCGAGGCAGGCTGTCAGGAGTTCCATTGTCATGACATGCCATAGGCGTAGGAACCAGGCAGATATCGGGGGAGGAGAGGTAGTCTTCCAATGAAGGGCTATAGTTTGTTTTGCAGCCCCCAACATCTGCTTGATAAGGCGCCAGTCAGAGTCCGTCATGGCTTTGAGTTGGCTGGTCTCATGCCCAATAGGGACACCACGGGGGAGTTTGGGATAGGGAACCCCAGTGTCTTTGATGTGGCTTAGAACCTCTTTCCAGTACACCGTCGCAAACGGGCATGTCCACCAGATATGGATAAAGTCCCCTGTTGCTGATTGGCATCTCTAGCAGAGGGGAGAGAGAGCAGGGAGGATTTTCTGTAAAAGTGCGGGGTGTAGTACCAGCGAGCCATTAGCTTATATACCGATTCACGCCAAGTAATGCTCTTATAAATTCTAGGGATGTCGTGCAATAGTTGTTTCCAGTTCTGCTCTATGTCCATAAGCCATTGTTTTTGGTATGTATGAAGACGGTGGGATTGCGAGTGTTGTAGTACTTGATAAGGGCGAGAAATTAGACCACGTGTGCCTTCAAAGGAGCGAACTAAGGACTCAAAGGCCGTGATCGGTCTGGTGGCTTCCTGTATGTGCCAGGGAGGGAGCAACCAGTGGCGGAGTTGATAGTATTGAAGTCTGCTGGCCTCGGTCATATGGACGGATTGTTTACATTGATCAAAGGATTTAAATTTGTTTTAGATAACTCGGCACTCTCCCTGATTCCACTCGGGAAATGCATGTGGTTGTAAGGCAGAGGGAAACAAAGGATTTCGGGCAATGCGTGTGTTAGGTGAAGGGAAGGTTCTTAGGCCTCTGGATACTGCGATCTTATCCCAAATCTCAAGAACTGCTTTTGTGGGGGTTGCAGCATACGCAGTGCAGGATCTGGCCGTTCTGGAGAGCCAAGCCAAATACCACAGGGGTCTGCAAGCAACTGCCTTGCCCATGTGGAACCAATGCTTTTCACTCTCACGTACCACCCATTCAGAAACGTATTGGAGATGGGCCATCAATCAAGAGATTAGGACACACTAGCCCTCCGCAGTCGAAGGGCATCATAAGCACTTTATTCAAGAAGTACGGATGGCCTTTACCTCAAATAAAGGAAGTTAGGTGATGCTGCAGGCTTTGGATATCTACCTGAGGGATCCGGGAATTGGCTCAATACCGCATTGAGACAACCCAACTAGGAGAAAGGGAGTTTTCCCAGCATCGTAATTCTCGAATTTCCAACAGACAGGCCAGTTGGCCTGGGTCCAGGTGGAGAGCGATGGGGTCAAATTGAGGTCCAAATAGCGAATTGATTGGTCTGCCCAATGTATGGGGGTAAGGTGTTAAAGTCTCTGTAGATCCGAAGTGGGGATGGTGAGATTTAGTGTGTGAGATTTTGAAATGTTGATCTTAAAACCTTAGGCTATTTCCAGGGAGAGGAGAAGTGAATATTAGGCTGGGATAGACTTAGCCGGAGCGGTAATTGAGAGTATTAGATCGTCTGCAAACAGGGACACTTTATGATCATGGCCCCCTAAGAGTATGCCTATTAGGTCTGGCGATCGGCGATCTGGTGACCCTGCGGCTCAAGATTGGGGGCGTAAGTTGGCCATTAATTTGGAATCGAGCTACAGGAGAAGTGTAAGGGGCCATAAGCTTAGAGATTATTATTGATCGTAGCCTATTTTGTGGAGTACTGCACAAAGAAACTGCCAGGCAACACGATCAAAGGCCTTCTCCTTGTCGAGGGACAGCAGACATTCAGGGATGTCTCGCTTTTGGACCTTTTGAATAAGATGGGCAATTCGCCGGACATTGTCAGCTCCCTGATGGTGGCAGATGAACCCCACCTGGTCGGGATTGATCAGACCTGCAGCGAAGACCTGACCTTTGTCCCGTTCGGATGTGGCCCAGGTGTTGTCCAAACGTTTGATTTTAGAGAGATGAGCTTTAGCAACCTGGGCACAGACATAACGTGCCAAAACAGCCCCCACCTTGTCTCCCCCCAGAGAATCTTTGCTTAAGTGACATAAGGGTTTGTTCTGCTTCATTAGTGCAAAGTAGTCTCAATTGACCCCTGAGCGTGGTAAGCTGTTTCTCGAGTGTCATCGAGGATGTGACATGATCCCTGCGCTTCAAAGCCTTAATGTCATTAGTTAAGCTATGTTCAACCAGGCGGCTTCTCGGGAATGGGCGATGGCTATAGAAGAAATAACACCTCGGATGGTTGCTTTAAAAGCATCCCACCGTATGGCTGCGGGCGATTCCGGGGGTGTGTTCACCTCAAAGTAAGCCAACATCTCCAGACAGACTTCTGCCAAGTCTACTGGGTCTCGCAAGACGTGGGGGGGGGAGGCGCCATCTACCGGGGGCGTCATATCGTCTACCCTGGACACGGAAGGTCACCACCACAGGTGCGTGGTCTTATATGGATATGTCTGGGATCTCTGCTGAGTCTAGGGATTTAATTAAGGAGTGTGAGAGGCAGTAATAGTCGATTCTTGAGTAAGGACGGTGCACCTGAGAGAAGAAGGTATAATCGCGTTCGTCCAGGGAGTGAATACTCCAGGCGTCCATCAGACCAACCTCTGTGAGGTCCCTCTTCAAACAGCTGACATTGCCCCTGTTGTCTGATATGAAGCGGCACTAAGTTCTAGTGTGGGGTCCAACACCATGATGGAGTCACCTCCAAGAATAACCACACCAGCTGAAGAGTGTAGGTGATCTTTCAAGAAGGATCTGAGAAAGGCATCTTGCGTCTGGTTTATTTATTTATTTATTTTGCATTTCAAACCAACGTGTCTTGATAACACAGTAAACAAAGGATACTTTCCCACTTTCATGACATTACATTTGCAGTAATTACTAACAGTCTTACGTTCCAAGGTAATACAATAGAGTAGACAAGTAGCACAACCTATCAAGTCAGCATCATTTCGTGTTCTCCCACAATCGAAGTGTTTAACCAATATTATACCCCCAACCACAAAGTATCACTAAATATAGCGGTCTTTCACATATCCCCATGCTTCAAACGGACACCCTATGGGGCGATCGTATATGCCAAGGCGCGCCACGGAGTGACTATACCACGTAATTATATATACTCAGTGTGTCTCACTCACCCTCAACAGCCTCATTATCTCCTTCCTTAGCAGCTCTATGCACACTATACAGCGCCCAAAAGTTCTTAGGCCTATTGTAGGGAGGGAGGATTTCGCTAAAGTACTCTGCTTGAGTAAAGCATATCAGATGCCCATTAGGCCTTCGTAGGCAACGGTCCTTTTGACCAACAGATCGCCACTCTGCGCTTGGCTATCATCAGCCCGATGTCCACTAACCTACGCATCCCTGTGGGCAAAGGTTTAGAGTAGCCCAGCAGCGCCAGGGCTGGCTCCGGCTCAAGCGCACGCCCTGTAACCATTTCTGAAAACACACAATCCCAAAATGTCGCAACCCCCAGACCAAACCATGCCAAATGCATGAAGTCAGCCCCTGCTCATTGCAACGCTCGCACCTCGATTCTTCCCTCAGACCATACCTGCAAAGTCTCTCCAGGGTGTAGTAAACTCTATCGAGATACTTGAAGTGTATCAGCCGGTTGTCTACCGTTAAGGGAAACTCTTTTTGTGTTAGTGCAACAGTATGACCACACATAGCCTCATCAATATCCTTATTCAGATCCCTTTGGCATCTTGCGCCTGGTTGGGTGCATAGATAGATTTTGATAAGGATCAAGGGTTGAGCGCCCAATTGGATTTGGAGCTTTACATATCGTCCCTCAGTGTTCCATGTCACTCGAGAAGTCGCTCCTCCCAGTCTGGATCTACTAAGTATGGCAACCCCTGCTGTTATGGCAGTGGCCAATGCCCTGTAGTGGTGAGGATATTTTGGGTGGGCCATGACCTGGAGAGTAAATGGGTTTCCTGTAGGAAGATAATATCAGGTTCTTGGAAGAGTAGGTATCTCCGCAGCTGTTGTACTTTATTTGGAGAGTTGAGGCCCTTGACATTGAGGGTAAGAAGTTTAATTGACAGGTTTGTGGTCATAGTGTCACTGGGAGTGTCTGGGGAGGTTGTTGTAGTCATGGGTGGAAGATTGGTACTCTCCTAGTAAGAAGAGGTAGAACTTGTGAGGCGAGTGATAGGTATTCCCAGGGGAGACATTGTGCATGAAGGGGTGCAATAGGATTGGCATCTCGGGCTCGCCCTGCCCCCAGTGTATGAAGGGAAGAACAAGTGCTGACGCCAGTGGAGAACGGCCCTTGTCATCTGAGTCTGTTCAGATTTGAAGGAGCCGTTTCACTTCATGCAATGAGTGGAGAGTTTGGCACTTGCTTTCCATTGAGAAAATCAATGCGAAGGGGTGGGCCCATTGATATTTAATTTGAAAATCCCGTAGTTTGCTGTAATAGGCTTGAATTCTTTAAGACGATGGAGAGTGACCGGGGCAATGTCCTGAAAGACTTGAATGGGATGGCCTTTGTACGTCAGATTTGTTTCTACCCATACCTTCTGAAGGATGGCTTTTTTTTTCTACAAAGAAATGTAATCGGATGAGGATGTCTGGGACAAATCCCAGACGGTTCCCGGGGCCAGCAACTTGGTGCACTCTGTCAAGGGCCGGTGGGGAAGCATTATTGTCTGCTCTGATTGTGTGTAGAAGGTCAGCGGTGACGGCCCTAACATCTTTTCCCTCTGCTCCCCGCGGGACCCCCTAAAGCAGAGATTATTTTTAACTGCTTCCAATTCCTAAATCTTCTTGCTACAGGTTAATATGTTGGTCCTCAACTTCAGCCAGTCTACTCCACAGGCTCTCATGGTCTTCCGCATGGGTGTCTATCGTGCGTTCGAGGTCGTCCACCTGGCCTCCAATTTCAGTGATATCTTGTCGGATTTCTCGTAGGCAGCATTTAGAGTCGCTTGAGCTATCTGATTTCAGCCTTGATTTCTTGTAGAAAAGAGGTTAGGAAAGCCTGCGTAATCCGTGCCGCCATCAGTTCTTTGACTGAGTTGGAAGCCTTCGGCGAGTCTGAGGTAGGCTGGGGAGTGGATTTCAACCATAGGGATGCCACTGGATTGTCTTTAGCTGGAGTAGGGGCTGAGTCTTTGCCCGCTTTGGAGCGCTGCTTGGCGGAAGACAGCTTTCCCTGAATGTTGCATATCACAGGAGAAGACCCAATATTAAAGGGAAGGAGGTGCTGACTTTGTGGCCGGTAGACCTCCCAGGGAACGTTATGGACTAACCGCAACAGAGTAGTTGAGGATTAAGACTCTATCTTTGTCAGCGAGTGGTCTTGGGCGCCGTAGGCTGTCTGGAACCCATCCATGTCTGTGGCAGTAGTAATCCCCAGAGATCCAGGAGAGGGCCCAGGGGGAAGGCACCAAGATGCTGAACAAGGAAAAGGAAAGATGGATAGAGTCAATGGGTTGACTCTACAGTTGAGATCCCCTGCACGGGAGCCAGAGGGTAAAACGTAAGTATGGAGGCACACAGGGTCCTGGGGTGCAAGTGCAGTTTTAAGGCTTCGCTAGGTTTCAGACTGTAGGAGGAAATGAAGAGCCAGGTCATCAGCGAATGTACATAGGCATAGTGAAGATCCTTAAGCTCAGCACCGGATCTCTGCCACTCCTCACGATGCTCACGCCAACAGTGCTGCCAAGAAATCCAACAGCTTAAGTTTTAGGCGGGCCCCACCTTAGGTACGGTCCCACTGTGCAGTCACCACAGTCGGTTCCTCAAGCCCCCGAGAGAGATACAGCGCTGAGATGTCACAGCCAGACCAGGGAGCAACAGACACAGCCAGCAGCACGCTCCGGGCCGTGCGCGGAGGGCAAAGACAAAAGCTGCACGTGGGCCCTAGCCCTAGCCGTACACAGTGGTCAAGAACCTGGGAGTGCCGCCATGATATGTGCTCGATTAGAGTTCAGCGGGAAGCACTCTATCTGTAGTGCCTGGGCCAAGATCAGGAAGCATCCCCAGACTGCCTCAATAGTTATGCAGCCAGCAAGTTAGTTGAACTGGGGCAGTTAGGGCCCCGCAAGTAGAGGAGGCACTGCAGGGCCCAGCAGGGGAGGGAGGGTTGACAAGGGCCCTCCGCTGTGCGATCTCCACAGCCAATCACCCTACCTTTAGGCAGCTATTCCACAGGGCCCCACCGCTGCACAATCCCCTCAGCCTAACTCTCGACCTTTAGGCAGCTATTCATCACTCCTCCGTCGTCACCCAGCACAGTGGCAAGTTCCAGCTTTCTCTATCCACAACAGGTGGGCCCGTTTCTCCCCTGCAGGGAGGGTTCCAGGCCAAGGTGAAAGGCCCGTAGCAAAGGAGTCCAGGGAAGGCCCAGCAGTTGGGGAGAGGGTGGGGGAGGGGGCAGGAGGACCCGCTGCGCGATAGCCGCAACCGATCCCTCTCCCCCGTGGCAGCAACCGGCGTCAGATGCGGCGTTTTCCCACACAATTGGGCGACATTTTCCCCATTTGTGCGGGGGAAAAACTACCCTGGCGGGTTGCGGGAAATTAGGCGACATTTGCCCTAGTGTGCGCAAAATAAGTGGTTGTGCGGCGCCCACAGAGAATCGGTAATAGGGCCGTCAATCATTCATAGCGCGAATGCGCTACGTATGAGGGCCCTGGTTCTTGTTGATGACCTGCCCCCAGAGAGAATGGACCAATGGTCTTGCGAGGGGGCAGGCCTGTAATCATTTTTTTTGTTACTTTTCATTTGCTTTTCTGGGCGCGCAGACCCGGGCAGGAGCGGGGGGAAGACCTATGAAGAAGCCCTAGCAGCAGCTGAGGTCCGCGGGTCCGAGGGTCCGGGCTCGGGAGCTCCTGCAGTTCCCAGGTAGGAACCTTTTAGTGTCCAATGTAAATCACCCCAGGAGACTATAAGGAACACAGCACAGCGCGCGGAGCTCTGAAGTGGGAAACTCCGCTCATTAGAAACATGTAATGGAGGTACCAAGAGGGTTGTAGGGAGGGCCAGGTAGGTTACGAAATGACAGGGTTTGGGACGAATAGACAATTAAGGGTGGGCCAAATACTTTTTCCAAAAAGTCAGATTTTATCACGATTGGCTAAGCGGGATGCTCTGCAGAGAGGGCCTCTTCAAAGTTTTTGGGGGAGGTGGGTGGGGGACAGCCATTGGGGGTGGGCAGTGTCTGACTTGGTTGGCCTCTTGGGGTGGGCAGCCTTGGGAAGGGCACGCTTTCTGTAGTTGCCAGTCTATGCAGGCAGGGCAGGTATACCAGGGTTTACTGGCGAGAACACCCAGTCTTCTGATGAAGAAAACCATGCATTGGCATCTGCCCATTGGTTGATCGTCTGCCCAGCGCCCATCACCTTCGTGCGTGCTCTGCCCATCTATCCATCATCTGCCCATCTATCCATCATCTGACCCCCTGTCCATCATCTCCCCACCTACCTATCAAATCGTCCGGGTGCTCAGTATCCTCCCTCATGCCCTTCTTATGATCACCTGTCACCTGCCCACCTGAACATCATATGTCTTTCTGTCCGCCCTCTGTCTTCTAGCTCTGTCTTTTCACATTGGCCCTTCCACTAAGAACAGATTCGTACAATCAGCGCCTCCATCATTGTGGTGGTGTAAATATGTAGGGAGAGTGGAAGGCTGTGGGAACGAACTATTCTGCAGAAGAAGAAAAAAAAACATACTCTATGCTGCTGTCATAGCCGAATTTTTTCTAGATGACCTAAATTTCCCAAAATAGGGGGAGGGGTGGCACAGGTCCCGTCGTAATGAATTTTATTGGCGAGCCTCTAATCGAGAAGAAGTTTCCAACGCATCCCTTTCTGCGCTCCCCGGGCAGTGCTGCGAAGAGGGGGGGGGGGAGAGGGGAGGGGTTCACAGGCAGCGCCAGTACAGCCCGCAGGAGCAGGGTTTCGCAGGGCTGCTGTCCTTCCTTGTGACAGGGCGGCGCGCGCACCGTTTAACAGCGCCCTAGGATTCAGACCGGACCCTTGCAGCGCTTGCAGCAGGGCAGCTGCGGTGACCCCACGCCAAGGGGCAACGGCCGGGAGCGGCGGCCCTCGGGCAAGATGGGGCTGACAAAGTCACAGTAAGGACTGGTCGTAAAATTGAGTAGCATTAAGGCAGGTGCCCAGTTAACGCCCTCCCACCATCTGTATATTGAATACAATGTATATTTGTCCTTAAAATTGTTTTTGATGATAATTTGTGCATAATTTCAGACTTGCTAATTTGGGCAGGTTTTGGTCTGGAACTGGTCTGATTGGGCTTATATTCGAGCGGCTTTGGGCTTGGGCCGGGTCTAAAAATCTGGCAACACTGTACTGATGGGGAGCCTGCCCCAGTCAAGTGCCGTCACTTTCTCCAGGGACCGGCAACCGGCAGTCCCCAAGAAGCAGGGCCAGAGAGGAGGCCGCCCACCGTGGGTGAATCGGCCTGGCGGGCCCCAAGGGCCAGATCTGCTCCGGCTCTCTGGGTCCTCCGTCAAGGGGGGGTAGCACCTCCGCTGCTGCACCGTGCCATATTGCCCTCCCATTCCCCCCAGGCTGTTAGGGGAAGAGAGAGCGTGTGTCAGGCCTCCCAACAGGGCCGAAGATGGTGGCCGCTCCGGGACAGGTCGCGTCCTCCCTCGGTATCGGGAGCCGTCCGCGAGGCTCTCAGCAGATTTCCAAGGCCTCGGGCTCCCATGGCAATCACGGGGCCTCCCCCCCCCCGCAGATAAGCCCAACAGCTCCGAGAATCGTATGCGTGAGAGCTGTAACGGGCCGCGGAGGAACGGAGCTCAGCGAAAGGGCGTCCTAGTCCATTCGTGACTTAGCTACACCCCCCTCATATAAATATCTTCAACAGCCCAATATGTATTATAATCTCATGGAACAAAGTCTATGATCAATTTTATATGGTCATTGCGGCCTAGAGCTTTGCCTATTATGTATGCAATTTATATTTTATATTCATATGCCATTCGGTGTGAGAAAAGGAGCACCTAGGAAAAGGGACCCAGATTGTATAATTCAGAGTACAACTACTTATTAATAATTGTTTTGTGCAGGGTAGCACAGCAATATAGGAGTCTGTAAGGAGGAAAGGAAAGGGTCCGGGGGGCGTCGGGCAGGGGGGTGGGTGCAGCTCAGCTTCAGTGTTCGTTGAACCCACAGTTTGTTATTGGGTCAGTCTACCCAGTGCTTAGGCAGGTCGGGTGGGGGGAGCCAAGAGGCAGGTTTTGCACTGTTCACAGAGGACATGTGTCCCCGATTCTGTTATTATGTTACTACCATAACCCGCATACATTTTTATTCCTGTTAGCTACTCAGGCTAACTGGTCCTGTTCTCCATCAGAGTGGGAACTATCTCCGTAATCCTCAGCCCCACTACGATACCACCCCAGGGTTTTCCCAATTTTCAAGGACCTCTTTCCAGGGTTCTGCTATGGGATGGCGTCTCAGTCCCCACGCATCCTCTCTGGCCAAGACCCTCCCCTCTGCACCTGCCCAGTGGGTTACATCTCTTTTCCAGTCACCAACTGTGGGACCGCAGGTGGATTTCCAAGTTAATGGTATTCTCCTCTTAGCTAGAACTAATGCTAGGTCCAGGAATGTTGTGCCTATTTTACGCTTGGGTGGTCGTGGGAACAGTCCCAGCAGGCAAGACCTGATCATGGGTTCGAGAGTACCCCCATCGCTGCACCTACCAATTTCAAGGCTTCCAACCAGAAACCGTTGTTATAGCTACACCTCTGGCAGTTACGTATTCCACCACTGTAAGTTAACACGGAGCCTGCGAGGACTTATGTACATCAGGTGGGTGGAGTTCAATAGTATATATTTCAAACTGATGTTGCAGGAGACCGGTTTAGGGTACACAAAGATTCTGCCCCACTCCGGGTCCAAAATTTCCTTCTGCAATACTGCTTCCCACTTGCTTTGCAATCGCTGTACAGGGTACAGAACATTTCGGATAATGAAGAGTAAAAGTATTTCACATGGTGTCTAGGTCCGCCTAGGGTGAGTATGTCCTGTAGTACTGCATGGTTGTAGGTTCCTCTCGTCCGTTATTCCACATCCCCTTAAACGCTTGAGTCAAGGCCTCGTAATGTAAGAACTGTACTGACCGAAGTTCGAAGCTCTCAACCAGAACCTCCAGTGAGATAAGAACGGATTGCTGGTAGCAGTCCCCTACTGTCTCTAATCCCACCTCCATCCAAGCTGACAGTTGGTCAGCGGTAAATATGGTCCTGGGGTTACCATGCGGTAGGCCTATCAGGGGCAGAGCAGGGGCTTACAGCGGAGTCCCCGCTTTTTTGGCCATACAGCGTTTCCAGCACTGCAGGGCAGTGGACTGTAGCAGAGACTGATGAGGAATTACCACCGTTGGGTCAAGCATTTTGGCTAATAATAGTCTTGTGCGGTCACCGAAATTCGTCAGGTCTGTCCCCTCGGGCCTATGGCTTCCAACCATTGTGCTAACCACTGTAGTTTAGCAGCCAGTAAGTAAAGTTCAAAGTTTGGCACCCCCAGACCACCATCCATTATAGGGTGTTGCAGCATTGCCAAGGACACCCTCCGACGCCCCGTTTCCTCTAATAGGATTTCACAGCAAAGCATCTATTTGCTTGACCCACCTGGCGGGCATTACAATTGAGAGATTAATAAAGAAATACAGAAAACGTTGCAACAGGACCATCTTTAACTGAAATATGTTGCGCACACCCTTTTTGTTGCAAATCAAGTAGAAACAATTTAGAACAGCATAATACGTGCTTTTTTCTACAATTATCATATGTTCGCGTGCGGTTAGGAAAGAGGCTGCCTCTCCCTCTGTTAAACAATCTACATACTTGACAAGTGTCACTACACTTGATACCTAACCGCACGGCACTCAAAATCATTGAACAATTTCAAACATATTTTATATTGTACTCTAAATTTAAATAATCAAGTTGAAGGTCATCATTCTAGTCTATTTATTGAAGTAAAAATTATTCAATGTGTGTTGATCTCTCAATCAAACAACAAATGCAAATACATTCTGGTTTGAAACAACATTAAGTTATTTCTCAGAAAAACAAACGAGATATCTTGTTTGAACATTGTGAAGAAATTCCTCGAGTACTCCATAGAAGATGACCAATGCGACCTTAACTTGCATATGGATGCTCCTCTCTCTAACTCAGTTCGCAGCCTGCTTGCGGATCTTGAAGCATTTCAGTTATACCAGCTGGTACAACTACCGACTCATATAGGCGGACATCTGCTTGACCCCTTCTTAACGAATCTTGCTACCAATATCGCAGTGCTCCAACCTAGACCCATGGCCTGGACCGACCATCACTTGATTGAAACTCATATCACTATTTCTACTCCTCCCCTCAGAAATAATACTCCCGACCTTTTCAAGCGCCCCTGGAGAAACTTAAATCTTGAGCATTTTCATCAGCTTTTGATGAAACACCATCCTCACCCCCCTATTGAAGTCTCTCTTGGCTACGATAGCTTTTGTGAGTGGTTAAATCACTCATTAGATACTCTTATACCGGCCAGGTGGAGTAAGACCAGATCAAGTCCCTCCAGTCCTTGGTACGATGATTCCCTTAAATTGCTCAAATCCTCCTGCAAAAAAGCGGAACGTGCATGGCGCAAAACTTACGACGCTGACCTCAAGTCGGCCTATAGGGCCTGCACTAGAGTGTACCATCGGGCCATATGTTCAGCTAGGGCTGCCTTTTACTCTCAGGAGATAAAGAACAGCGCGAATCCTACCAAGGTGATCTTCAGGGTGTGTAAGGACCTTACAAGTAAAAAGAATAACATCTCTACCCTCGAAGCCTCCTTAGCTCACTGCGAGGATTTGGCCTCGTTTTTCGTTGAGAAGGTGGAGGCTATCTATAGGTCATTCTCTCAGTCTTTTATCAGGGAGAATATCATTGCACCAACTGTCATTACACCATTACTGATCATCCCCAGTCCCACCCTGGAGGAGTTCAAAGCCCTGACGGCGAAAGTCAAATCCGGTTCGCCGGATGACCCCATGAGACCCACTCAATTTCGGGAACTCGCTGAATGCTGCTACCCTGCCATGCACAGTCTTAATGAGCTGTCCTTTAACACCGGTAGTGTTCCCAGCGCATGGAAGCAGGCCACCATCATTCCGATTCTGAAAAAGCCCGCCCTTGACCCCACTAAATCAGAACACTACCGGCCTATCTCCCTGCTCCCCTGGCTAGCTAAATTAGCAGAATCACATGCTAATCGCATCTTATCATCTCACCTGCAGGAAGCCAATATACTGGATAACTCTCAGAATGGGTTTCGTGCGGGCCACAGTACCGAGACTGCCCTCTTGGCTGTGGTGGAGCACATCAGGAAGATGTTGGACCAGGGTCAGACGGCGGCACTGATCCTGTTGGACCTTAGTGCCGCCTTTGATACGGTGTCCCATCAGATCCTTCTGCACCGTCTCGAGGAGGCTGGAGTTGGAGAGACGGCACTTGAGTGGTTTCGATCCTTTCTCACAGATCGAACCTTCAAAGTGTCTACTCCACCTTTTGTTTCTGCCCCTCGTCCCATTCCGCAGGGTGTCCCGCAGGGATCGGCCCTCAGCCCCACCTTATTTAATTTGTATGTTCAACCGCTGGTGGAGGTTGCCCATAGTTTTGGTCTCACCATGGTGTCATACGCCGATGACACGTAGCTGGCGGTGGCACTAAATGGTGACTCCAATATGGATGCTCTGACCTTTCAGTCCGCTCTTAAAGCGGTTGCGGGCTGGTTGGGTAATAACCGTCTCCAACTTAATGCCTCTAAGACCGAGGTCATTATTTTTGGTAGGGAAAGTGGGCTTTGGGGTGACCAATGGTGGCCATCTGAACTGGGCCCTGTTCCCACCCCTGTGGCCGAAGTAAGAAATCTTGGGGTTTGGCTGGATGACAAACTCTCTTTTACTTCCCACACTAAAAGTGTTGCTGGTACCTGTTTTGGTGCCCTGCAGTGTCTTCGACCTATTTTTAAGTTTTTTGACGCAGACACCAGACAGATCATAGTCCAAGCTCTGGTTCTTACCAGATTGGACTATGCCAGCTCTCTGTTTTTGGGTATGAATCAGGCCGAATTAGCCCGCCGCTTTAGAGGTTGCAAAATGCGGCGGCCAGAATGTTGGTTGGCCTTCCGAAGTTTGTCTCCGCCCGCCGCACTATTCAAGATCTTCATTGGCTACCTGTTGGGCAAATAATTAAATTTAAGGCTCTTTGTTTAACTTTTAAAATTCTTAAGTTAGCCTCTCCCCCTATCCTTTCGCAGACAATTCTTCATTATGTTCCTCCCAGAGCCCTTCGATCCTCAGGGCTAAATCTCGCCATTGTGCCACGCTTTAAAAAAACGAGAATGGGGGGGCGTTCTTTTTCAGTGATGGCGGCTGCCCTCTGGAACTCTTTGCCTGCTCCTCTACGCTCCATTCCTGACTTGCTTCCTTTTAGGAAGGCATTAAAAACCTTCCTATTTTCCTCAGTCTAGTCTCATTCATACCGGGTCATTTTTGCTGTGTTGTGTTTTAACATCTCCTAAAAGCGCCGGGACGCCACTTGGCTGCGGCATCTGCGCGCTATATAAAATAAAATAACATAACATAACATAACATTTCAGGATTAAAATTCCCTTCTTCAGGGGCCACTATAAATGCAAAATCATAAATATCATATTGTAAATTATCTTATAATATACAGGAAGAAATAAGACCCAACCGATACATGTTCATAAATAATGCCATTCATAACAGAATCGTGCTCGATTGCTATAAAAGAATGTAGACCTTGAGATAAAAGTTTACTGATAGATGCCTATGAAACTAAATGCAAACCATAACCAAAGCCAAAAAACAAAAGACGATAAAAAGAACCGAAGTTCCCAAAGTGTGCGATACAGGTAAAAAATTAGAAACTAAATGCCATAGTGCTATAACACCAATCACCGCAAAACCCCAGTGAAAGTGTGATGCAAATCCCCATTCGGTGAAATATATGACAACACACTTACTAAATATCCAAAGAACTCCTGTTGTCAGTTGTTTAAAACTTAACTCAGTGCATAAACGCAATTGTAATCTGAAAGGCAAACCATGAAAGAAATGTTAACCCAATCCAACTCAATCCGGAGGACCACGGAAACCGGCACACAGAAATGTTATAATTGCAATAATATAATTCCTGGGAACAGTATTAATCATCCACAGACAGGCAAATTGATTAAACTATGGCATTCAGGAAACTGTAATTCAACATTTCTGATACACTGCATTAAATGTCCATGCGGTTAGAAGTATATAAGAAAAACAGAACGTAAAATTAGGATTAGAATAAGATTAGAATAACAGAAAACAAAAGCATGATACAAAATAAGAACACTAAATTTAATTTAGTTGCACATTGGTTAGAACAGAAACACAATATAGCTCAATTAAGATTTCTTATTCTGGAGATTGTGCAAACCAGTCCAGATAAAGACAATTCCGTATTATCATCACAGAGGGAGATCTGGTGGATAATTGAATAGTTGCTTAAGACCTAGAGTGGAATGGTTCAGAATGGTTCATGTTCACGCAGCTTATAATGTGACATGTTATTGGCAGCTTTTTTTGAGCTCAGCATCAAGTGAAACATGACTGTATCATGCAATGTTGCACGTTATTTGTTAAAAAACTTTTTGTTATCTATTCTTATTCAAGTATGTTGTTTCACTATATTTAGTCATCCATGGATACAATATAACTATGGAGTGGTTTTCTTTTGGGTCAAATGCTCCATTCCGATTATCATATAGCAAGGTGACCGAGAGATACATGATTACTGATAATATTCACCGGTTTTTGATTAGTATTTTACGTATGTGTTCAGATTTTGACAAAGATCACCACATTCATCTTTCATTAACACTTCTGACAGCATTTTCGCATTTCACAACGTCTCGTCTTTATTGACTTATTGTTATTGGCATGGTTGTTGCTCGGTTCTTTTGGACCTGGGTGACAACATATTGAAAAAGAGGCAGTTTGGTCTTATTATTAACATTTTGAGTTATTTTTCTTCATTTTTAATATATTTTATACATTTTTCTATTTTCTCGCATCAAGCATGTTTATCTGGGATACATTTCAAGATGGCGACCGTTAACGGGTACTTTGTATAGGCAGACGCGCAGGAAATTAGTCCTTTTTAGGTCTCGTGGCGTACTGCGCACATGTGCAGTCGAGCTCGAGAGATTTTATGTTTTAGGTGGGTTACACTAGTGGGCTTTAAGCCCCGCCCCTCTTTTCCATTGCCTGGCATCACCATTTAGGGTAAACGGTGGCCAGGCATTGGAAAAGAGCATCCTCTGGCGTACACTTTTCTCTTTGTAGTCCGTCCCATTTGGATGGACTTCCCCGACTTACTGCTGGCGTAAAAGATTTGTTATCTTCTTTATGGGTCCAAACAGATGGCCCCATAAAGAAGATAATAAACCTTTTACGTCAGCAGGAAGTCCGGCCGAGTCACGGACTACAAAGAGAAAAGTCGGTCATGGCCAGCACTTGTTGGAAAGTGAAGTCTGGATTCTACAGTGGGATAAGGCGAAAAAGTTCTAGCATGCAAAGCTAACATCCTAGATTGAATGACCTACTAACACGCGGACAAGTGATACTTGCGAGTCCTGAGAACATGCTAGTTTTGGTAGCCTGTAGCCACGTGCCTAAGCCTCGGGGTTCCGCGTTTAAATTCGCTCATGCAGATGGAATCATATCCCAGCTTCACCCTGCACGACTATTTATTCATGTATTCATATACTCATTTATTTATGTATTCACATGATTTGTACAGCTCATACTAAAACCTGAACGGTGTCGACGCAGTCCGATCTCTCTCAGTAGCGTTTTGCTGCTCAGCACTGTAGATACATTTGCATTCATGTCAATGAGGAACTTAAGAGGGCCGCGCCCCGCGGCGGAGACACGTGGCTGGATGCATGAGTCCGCGCTCCTCGTCAGGAACCTGGAATCCAGAGCAGCAGCTTCGCTCACCGCGTCTGGCTCACGGATGACAAAGCATCAAACATCTCCTGCTCGCAGCTCGCTCTCCCCTAGTGAACTCAAAGCCCAGGGTCTGTTCTGTCACCGTATTGCCCCCTCTGGAACAGAGCTAAGTACCTTGTCCACTCATCAGCTGCAAGCGCGGGAGCAATGATCAAAGCTAGCAGCGAAAAACCTGAGCACCTGGACACCCTCTTAGAGGGCCTGAGATGTGAGCCTCTCAAAGTGTGCGCTGATCAGAGAGAGCGCAGGGAAGCCTACTGAAAGCTTGTTTATTATAGCATTTGAAGTAATGAGCATGAAACCTGCTGGCAGGTAGAGATAGAACTGTGATACAGGATTAGTCTAGCATACTTAGGGTTCAGAGCCGCAGGAATCACAAGTGGACTTTGATGGCAGCTCCCTGCATGTGCACGTTAAGGTGCTGTTTGCACTGCATAGGAGAGCAGGTACATTTGGATTAGAACAGTTAATTATTAAGTTACACAAAAATGTCTATTATACCGCGGTTTAAAAGGAAAACAGCAGGCTATGTAGAAGTCCAGAAATGGCAAAGAATGGCTTATTGATCCTGACACAGCTGTGAGTGGGCCCCCTTTCTGTAGCTTATAGCTGTATTCCGATTTAAAACTGGTACTAATGAGCAGAACCCTTTGGCCAGATGGCGTTAACCTGTATGACAAGCATTTGCAATCCAATAGGTTTCGCATTTACTCAAGTTTAAGCTATTGGAATTGTAAATGACAATGCGTTTTATTTATGTTTAAAAAACGAAAGCATAAATAGAAGGCATTGTTATTTACAATGCCTTTAGCTCAGAATCTCGTAAATGCGAGATCTGTTGCATTGCAAATGCTTGTTCTTTTTCTCTTCATTTAAGCTGTTTAAAATGGCGGCGAACAAATGCGGTGTCTTATCATGCGGATTGTTTGAGAGGCTCATGTGCAGTAGAACGGGCAGTAAGTGACGGCGTAACTCCAGTTTTTAGGTGACAGATTTTTCAACTAGGGGCTTCACGGTTGATAATCATCAACATTTTCATGTTTTAGAAGAATCACCGACCTCGATATTGGTTTAAGTGCATTGGTCTCGATATTTTCGTGGCTTGTTCATGGAAAATGACACAAGGTATTTTACATTTATGGACGCATGATATTCAAGAGTTAATTAGCTGTTTATGCATGGCTTGGATTTGGAACTTTCTTGGTTTTCTTTCAGATTACGATTGATTTATGCACTGAGTTAAGTTTTTAACAACTGGCAACAAGAGTTTCAAATTTTTGACCTTTATCACCTTGTGCACAATTTGGGAACTTTGGTTCTTTTTGTCATCTTTTGTTTTTTTACATTGATTTTGGTTTGCATTTAGGTTCATAGTCACAGGCATCTATCAGTAAACTTGTATCTACCTTCTTTTATAGCAATTGAGCATGATTCTGTTAATAATGGCATTATTTATGAACATGTATTGGTTGGGTCTTATTTCTCCTTGTATATAATTAGAAACTAAATTTACTAAAGATCTAATAATGGACTGTTTGACCCTGGATCGTAGCAAGAAAATACCATGGCTGGAACATATGTTTAAACACATTTTATTAAAACGTTGCAATATAGATGTTAATAAAATGGATCCAACATCAATAACAGAGCTTAGTAAAAGAGATATAAGGTTTAGATATTTAAACATCATAGAAACAGAAAGGTCCAGGGTCGCGATCCTAAAAAATAGTGTTGTTGCCTACTGCGAACGACCGATAATGAATGGTCTACAATCCTACTTAGTGTTGGTAGGCAACATACAACATAGATTTTATTTAACTAGGCTAAGGTTGGGCACAATGCACTTTTTAGTATCTTTCCCAAATACGGAAAAATGGTATCATAATCTACCGAATTGCCCCTGTGATGGAAAAACATCTCAATCCACGCTGCATTTTATGTTGTTTTGTAGTTTTTACAAGGGTGTCCAGAAAGCATCTTTAAAGCCTCTTTTTGTATCAAACATGATTTTTAATTATAAACAAGCTTTTAATTTTGTTTGTAGCTTGGAAAGTATGAAAATCATAAGTTTTGTCATCAGATATGTGCAGTCTGCAATTAGAAAAAGAAAGGATTATACACATCTGGATGCATTGTAATACGAAAATGTGGATGATGATTTTTAGATACATTTTAATCTTAAATATTTTTTGAATACATCAATTTGTATTTATGATTAAGTTATATTAACAGATATGAACTATCTCCTTATGCTCCTAACCCCCTATGGTTGTTTCATTATTGGTACTATGTATTTCATGTATCTTATATGCAGAAGTAGTTTTATATGTCATTTTATCTTTGTAATTTCATTATGATGCTCAATACCCTAGTTTGTCTTGTATGTATATGCTTTTATGGTGATTTTAATTGCACAGAATAAAGCTGATTTTTGACTTTTGAGATAACTTACAATATGATATCTATGATTTTGCATTTATAGTGGCCCCTGAAGAAGGGAATTGCAATCCCGAGATACATTGAGCATCTTCTATGGAATTCTCGAGGAATTTCTTCACAATGTTCCAACAAGATATCTCGTTTATGTTTTGGCTGAGAAATAACTTGATGTTGTTTCAAACCAGAATGTATTTGCATTTGTTGTTTGATTAAGAGGGATCAACACACATGACCATCTTTGCCACGGATACTCGTGCCATAATTGGAAGACGCAAGGAGCACCAGAATGGTACACATGATCTTAGTGCTCTAAGCACTCCTCCCATATTCCCATCTCTCAGATCTTCCACTGAATGGAAGATATGTATCCCTAAGTATATGAAGGAGGAAAGGGCCCAATTAAGATCCAGTGGAAGGTCCATGGGGTGAGGTAGGTTTGAGGTTACAGGGAACAGGCAAGTCTTGCTTTTATTAACTTTTAAGCCAGACACGAGCTCAAATCTACTCAGGAGGTCGAGCGCCACTGCAGAGCCTTGAACTGCATCCCTAAGATACATCAGAAGATCATCCACATAAAGTGAGATGGTATGAACATGTCCTCCAACTGTCAGGCCCACCTCTACGTCTCCCTGTCGGAACAGAACTGCCAGGGGTTCAATTGCCTACGGCAAATAAAAGGGGTGACAGTGGGCATCCCTGTCGAGTACCACGAAAAACCCAATATTGCGTGGAAACAGTTTTGGCTGTCTTGACTCTGGCCGTAGGTGTTCGTATAGTACTTTCACCCATTTCACCCAGTCATCTCCTAACCCCATGTGTCGCATAGTTTCAGACAGGAAATCCCATAGTAAGGTGTTTAAGGCCTTCTCTAGGTCTATTGACAGGAGGGCCGCCCTTGCAAGGAGCTTCACCCAGGGGTGGTAAAGCACTGAATACAGTCCAAGTAAGTTAAAAGATGTATTCCGGGTGAGAGTAAAAGCATTCTGGTCTGGGTGGATTAGTGTAGACGTGTGGAAGTAAACGGAGCATCAGTACTATGCTAAGGATTTTTAAATCCACATTGAGCATGGAGAGGGGCCGGAAATCTGTAACATGGGCTCCCTCAGAGGTCGTCTTGGGGAGTGGGATCACTAGTGCGTCCCTAGTAGATGTAGGGCACTGCCCAAGCCGTAATGATTCTGCATGTATGGTCACTAGATGAGGAGTCAGTTTTGGCACATATACCAAGTAAAATTCTGCAGTGAGACCATCTGGGCCCGGGGTCTTGCCTGTGGCCATATCCTTAATGGCTCCAGGAATTTCTATTGGTCTGCCTAATCTTTCTTTCTCCTGTCAGTCCAGTCTCTTAAGAGGCAACAGTGACAGAAAAGTATGTTGCACTTCCTGGGGTACTTGGGGGTGTTCTCTGTACAAGGAGTCATAGTTATCTCGAAACAGGGCATTAATAGCCTCTGGGTCGTAGACAGAATGATTTGTTTTTGTACGAACATGTGCGATTGGGAAACCACATGTCTCTGGTCTACTCAACCAGGCTGATAGGAGACCAGGGGGTCCAGGTCTGTCTTCTTCCGCCTGCACTCTAGTGAGGTATCCCATGTAATCATGGCACCTCAGCCTAATGTACGTGTGTCCTTCAATAGTCTCTGGTTTGTAATGTTTAAGCTCTGTACATTGTCCAGTCCATGTAGTTTGTCTTCCAGGTCTCGTAGTTCTTGAGTTAATTTACGCTGTGCCCCTATCGACTGTCCCAAACAGAACCCACTTATCACCACATTAAGTGCCTCCCATTTTAACAGTAGTGTGGATGCTGTATGTGCATTGGAAGAAAAGTAGGTGTCAATGGCTGTACCCAGGGTTTCCTGGAACTAAGAATCTTCCAGCATCAGTGGGTTGAGACACCACAGTGGAATCAGTGGGCGCTTCCTCAAAGGACATCAGTAATGGACTATGATCAGAGAAGGTGTGTCCCACATACCTTGTGCATGCAATGGAGTGCCCTAGACCAGAGAAGGATAGGAAGCCATCTATCCTTGTATGTAACTGATGCAGGGAGGAGTAATACTAGTACTCTCTATCGGACTAGTGTTGTGTCCTCCAAACATCCTCCAATGTCCCATCCAGTCCCTCCGAGCTGCCGCTGTGCGGTAAGTCTGGGTTCCTGGCAGTGGGGGGTGCGACCGATATAATGTGGTGTCAGCTACGCATCGCCTCCCAGGATCATGTCCGCAACCACCATTCCTGCTATATGAGCTGAGAGGTCTTGGAGGAAGGGCCCTTGCTGCCGATTAGGCGCATATACGGTGCCCAGGGTGATCTTGGGTTCAAACACCCTCCCTTTCATGAATATATATCTAACCTCTCAGGCTACCAAGGTGTGTAGGGGTATGAAGGGCACTCCAGCTCTTATCCAAAATAACACTACCCAGGCAAATGCAGAATAGGTGGTCGCATAGATCTGACCTGTGCAGCGTCTACGCAATTTCTCCACTTCGGTTTGTATAAGATGCGTCTCTTGCAGTAGTGCAATCTGTACCCTCTAAATATCTGTGTATATCATGCCCTTTATCTGCCGACCCCATTCCCCTAATATTCCATGTCTGGAATTTTAGTGTGTGCTGTGTGGATGCCATTAGCAGGAGTTCAACCCCCATCCCAGTTCCCCATTCCCCCGCCAGCAAAATCAAACTAGTACCCCTCTCCTGCAGCAGAACACAACAAAACAATTAAAGACAAACCCCCAACAAGGCAGAACTCTCTTTGCCCAGAGCAGTCTGGCAATGGCCAGCCGCCCAAACCATAAGAGTGCATCAGACTTCACAGAAGACCTTAATTTTGTGAGGTCTTCTAGGTGGGGTTGGGTTACTACGCACAGGCTGTGGTGGTCTGTACGGCCCGTACCGGCCCATATAACAGCAAAATAAAGTTTGTCTACTCACATTACCAACAGAGCCTCCCACCCTGCTCCCGTATGCTATCCCATCTAGTCAGGTAACTTTACTTATAGATCGTCTGCAGATATAGAGGTAATTGTTGGCAGCGGGATACTATCTGCCCGGGAGGAATCTGATTCAGAATCTCCTGGACCCTTCACTGAAGGAGAACCCCCTTCCGAGGCACATACTCTAGGCTTCATGATCTCGGCCACAGCCTTAAGTGCCGCCAGTCTTTCCTTCTCAGTTTGAGATGGGTTTGGTTTCTTAGTCTGCATTTGGATCTCCTCAGGGCCCTTTTCCGGAAGTGATGCCTGAGGTAGCTGCTTCTTTCTTTAACAATGGACCCCAAGATATGTAAATTTGAATCCACTCAGAGGCTACCCCGGGATCCCCGCAGAAATTAGTCTTTCCATCTAACAGTATGCAGAGCCTAACAGGGAAGATTAGAGAATATTGAAGCCCTCTTCCTGCAGCGCTTTCTGGACTTCAACAAATGAGGCCCTACAGTGTTGCACCTCGGGCATGTAGTCAGGGAAGATTGATACCTTGCTATTATCAACCACAAATGGGCCATCCGTTCTTGCTTTCTGCAGGAGGGTGTCCCTGTCTCCGAAGTGCAAGCGTCTCGCCACCACTGGGCATGGCGGTCGGCAGGGTGCAGGCGGACAGGGACCTGGTGCGCTCTTTCGAGGGTGTAGAAGGTGGATAGGCCCTCTGGGGCTACCATGCTGCTGAGTCAGGTTTCAAGAAAAGTTAGCATGTCTTTGCCCTCTGTTTCTTCAGGTAGCCCAATCACTCAGATGTTATTCATTCTGTTTCGTCCTTCGGCGTACTCCGGCCTGCGTTCCAAGGCGTGAACCCGGTCCGAAATTTCCTTAACCTGGTGTGTCTGTGATTGTTGTGCAGGGCGAAGATTGGAATGGAGGCTTCCCCAACCCCCACTCTCACTGTAAATTTACAATGTTCTGTGCATAGCAGTCCCAGCCCCACTGACAATCTTATATCTTGATGAAGGGTGTATTTGGTGTCCGCAATGGCTTTGAGTATCTTGGCCAATTGTTGTTGCACTGGGTCCATCGAAGACTCTTGCTGTTGGTCGGGGGTCATCTCCTTATTCTGCCGGCACTCTGGCCGGCTTCACTCTTGCCTTTCCCATCAATGCGATGAGTGGGTGTCTAGGGATGCCTATGGCATGCCAAAGTGTCGGATTGTGGGAAGTGAGTACTCAGGCCCAGCCTGTTTCCAATCGTTCCCAAGTTTCCCTTGTATAGTACAGTTAACCAGCCACTGCCGGGTTGCGCCGTCACCCCCCAATAGCTGGCCAGTACAGGGAAAGTCCGAGCTCAGGTGTCTCCAACAAACAGGGCCCCAACCTGGCTCGAAGTCTCCAATAGGCCACATGCAGGAAGACACGGTATAAAGTCGGTGCAGGTTCCTATTAACACAGGCTGGTATGTATCATAGGGAGTGGGGAATATGGGTTCCGGGCCCTGGAGGGCAATTCAGGACTCACAGCAACGATATGGTACCTTCAGCGCTATCTCCAGGTCAGTGTCACAGTACCCCAACTTCTGGTCCAGATATCCAAGAGGTCAGGTAGAGCCTGGAGTCTGATGTTTCTAGCAGTAAACAACTGTGGGTCAAAGGACCAGGATGGAGCCCCACTGCTGCCCCCCCAACTCAGAGAGGATACCAAAACATCACCGGGCTCTGGTCTGAGCCCCTAGTTTCCACAACTGCAGCTCGCCCTCAATTACTCTGGGGTCTTGTCTTTTGCCCAGCGGCCACCCAATGCAGGCTGGGTCTCTCAAGTTCCCATTAGAGTTTGCGTCGTTAGTCAGAGGGAAGGGTATCTGCGCGTTTCTTCTGTGTAGCTGGGATTATAATGGGGCAGGCATGGAACAACAGGCTCACACGTCCACCATCGTTGGCTTTCAAGCCACCCCCCCGCCGGGCTGTTACTTGACGTCGCTTCTTTCAGCGAGGCTTCCTGGAAGTGACAAGGTATCCTAGAGTTGTCTCAGGTTGGGGCGGCAGGGCAGGTGGAAACCTTTCAAGATTTGCCATTTAATTTATAAAGCAGGGCCCTCTTTTAATACACCAGTTGCAGAATTGGATCATGGTGGTTATCCACCGCAGACAACATGTAATACAAGACCTGTATTACATGAAATACAAAAATACATGTATATTGGCAAAAATGAGGAACTTAAAGGAAATTGATATCAGGACTTTATGACTTGTTGATAACCACGCTCTACTCTAAACAAATCTCTCAGGCCCTGCTTAATCACTGTTATCCCCATTTGTCTAAGAATCCAACAGGTAAGACTTTGTCCACCATTCTTGCTATACTTGACAAGTACCTTCAAGAATCCCGACTAAAATTCTATTATTTCAAAATAATACATGGCAGACACTGGACCTTAACGGCTAAGGCGCTCGACCTCGGACCTGGGGAACTTGGTTCGAGTCTCGGTAACGACGCCAAAAAACCCCCTGTGATTCTGGGCAAATCACTTAATCTCCCCGTGCCTAAAATGAAAGTGTATCCTCATGTAACGTAACTGGTGCTATGTAAAGCACTCTGATAACTGATTCGGTTCGGTTCAAGTTCGCGCTATATAAAACTCTCAAAAAAAAAAAAAAACTGTTTCATGCTAGCATGACATCCACTGACGTCTGCTGGCAATGCCATGACTCAGACGGTACCATTATCCACATTCTCTAGTCATGCGATCTCATTCAACTATATTGGATGGAAGTTTGGGACTCCCTACTTCGATCCAGTGATCCTGCTCTCTGCCCTTCTGCAGGGATGTCTATACTTCACCTCATCCCACCAATCTTAGACTTGTATAATCACAAACATCGCTGGTTCGCTGCTGCTCTGGAAATGACAAAACTGTGCATACTTCGTTGATGGAAGTATCTGCACCACTGATCCAGTCAAGTCAAGTCAAGTCAAAGAATTTATATAGCGCACTACATACCCAGAGGGTCTCAAGGCGCTTAGGAAGGGGAGGAGGATTATTTGTCAAATATCCACGTTTTAAGTTGCTTTCTGAATGCTAGGTGGTTCTGGGTAAGGCGAAGGTGAGTAGGGAGTGAGTTCCATGTTTTAGCAGCCAGGTATGAGAAGGATCTGCCTCCCATGGTGGTCTTGTTGATGCGAGGTACAGTGGCGAGGGCTTGGCTGGAAGAACGTAGTTGGCGGGAGGGGGTGTAGAAGGACAGTCGTGAGTTGAGGCATTCTGGTCCGATGTCGTAAAGTGATTTGTGTGCGTGGGTTAGTAGTCGGAAAGTGATTCTCTTGTTGACAGTTAGCCAGTGGAGGTCTTTCAGGTGACCAGAGATGTGTTCGCTGCGCGGGATGTCTAATATGATTCTGGCTGAGGCGTTTTGGATTCGTTGGAGTTTCTTCTGGAGTTTAGCGGTAGTACCTGCGTAGAGGGTGTTTCCGTAGTCCAGTCGGCTCGTTACCAGAGCATGGGTGACAGTTTTCCTGGTTTCGGTGGGGATCCAGCGAAATGTTTTTTTGAGCATGCGGAGAATGTTGAAGCAGGATGAGGATACGGCACTGACTTGTCTATTCATTGAGAGTGAAGAATCCAGGATGACGCCTAGGTTCCGTGCGTGGTCTGTCGGTATGGGTGCTTTTCCAAGGGCTTCCGGCCACCAAGAGTCGTCCCATGCAGAGGGGGATGTACCTAATATGAGGACTTCTGTTTTATCTGAGTTCAGTTTCAGACGGCTGTGTTTCATCCATTCGGCGACTTCTTTCATTCCTTCGTGTAGGTTAGTTTCGGCGGTGCTGGGGTCATTGGTGAGAGAAAGGATTAGTTGAGTGTCATCCGCGTAAGAGATGATGTTGAGGTTGTGTTGGCGGGCGATGGTTGCGAGGGGGCTCATGTATACGTTGAAGAGGGTGGGGCTGAGTGAGGATCCTTGTGGTACGCCACAGATGACTTCAGTGGCCTCGGACTTGAAAGGTGGAAGGCGGACTCTCTGGGTTCTTCCGGAGAGGAACGAGGTGATCCATTCAAGTGCTTTTCCTTGTATTCCGATGTTACTGAGGCGTTGTAAAAGGGTGCTGTGGCAGACTGTGTCGAAGGCTGCAGAGAGGTCGAGGAGGATGAGGGCGACTGTGTCTCCATTGTCCAGTAGAGTTCGAATGTCGTCTGTTGCTGCGATGAGGGCGGTCTCAGTGCTGTGTTTAGCTCGGAAGCCAGATTGTGAGGAGTCGAGGGATTTGTTGGCTTCGAGGAAAGCGGCGAGCTGGTTGTTGACAGCTTTCTCGATTACTTTTGCCGGGAATGGAAGGAGCGAGATGGGGCGGTAATTTTTGAGTTCGGTGGGGTCCGCTGTGGGTTTTTTCAGATGGGCGGTGAGTTCAGCGTGTTTCCAGCTCTCAGGGAAGGTTGCGGAGTTGAAGGAGCAGTTGATGACGTCTCGGAGGTGCGGTGCTATGACGGAGTCTGCTTTGTTGAAGATGTGGTGAGGACATGGGTCTGTGGGGGATCCTGAGTGGATGGAGTTCATCAGGCGGATGGTGTCCTCAGTGGAGATTGGGTTCCAGTCGTTAAGGGTGTTCACGGGGGGAGAATGTTCAGCATATGGTTGGGCGGGTTGGTCTCCGGGTTGGTTGTCGAAGCTGTTGTGGATGTCTGCAATCTTCTTGTGGAAGAATGAGGCTAGGGAGTCGCAGAGGGCTTGAGAGGGGGTGATGTCGTTGGAGTTGGCCGAGGGATTGGAAAATTCCTTGACGATGTTGAAAAGTTCCTTGCTGTTGTGGGCGTTGTTGTCAAGTCGATCCTTGAATGCTGTTTTCTTGGCCTTTCGGATTAGTTGGTGGTGTGTGCGGGTGGCGTTTTTGAAGGCGTCCTTGGTGCTAGTGGTTGGGTCTTTTTTCCAGGCCTTTTCAAGGGAGCGGCAGAGTTTCTTGGACTTCTTAAGATCATCGTTGAACCATGAGGCCTTCTTGTTGCCAGGTTTGCTTTGACGTTTTTTCAGTGGTGCTAAGGTGTCGGCGGTGTTGGATAACCATAGGGTGAAGTTAGCGGCGGCTTGGTCTGGGTTAGAAGAGTGGGCTGGGGCGTTTAGAAGGAGCGATGAGGAGATCTGGTCGATGGTGATTTTGTTCCAGTGTCTTTGCAGAGTTGGTTGGAGGTGGTTGATGGGTTTTGGCTTGTTGAAGGTGAAGTGAACGCAGCTGTGGTCAGTCCAGAGGAGATCCGTAGTGTGGCTGAAGGAGACATGATTGCTGGAGGTGAAGATGGGGTCGAGTGTGTGACCTGCGATGTGGGTGGGGGAAGTGACCAGTTGTTTAAGTCCGAGGTTGGCGAGGTTGTCCAGGAGGGTGGTGGTGTTTCGGTCGTTGATCTTTTCAAGGTGAAAGTTGAGGTCTCCCAGAAGGATGTAGTCTTTGGAGGGGAGCGCGTGTGGAGTGATGAAGTCCGTGATGTCTTCACTGAATTTTGCGCGGGGTCCTGGTGGTCTGTAGAGGAGGGTGCCTCTGAGTGTGGTCTTGGGGTCGATGTGGATCTGGAAGTGAAGGTGTTCGGAGTTGGCGAGGTTGGTGTCAGAGCTGGTTGAGATGTGGATTTATTTCTTATGGACGATAGCGATTCCTCCTCCTGTGTGGCTGGTACGGTCCTTGCGAGTGATCTTATAGTCTTCAGGGATGGCAATGGTGATGTCAGGGGCGGAGGAGGCGTTCATCCAAGTTTCCGTTAGGAAGGCGACGTCTGGAGAGATGGTGTCTAGTATATTCCATAGGTCAATGGCGTGTCTGTGGACCGAGCGGGTGTTGAGAAGGATGCATTGTAGGTGGTTGGGGTCGGGAGTCTGTGGTGTGGTCGTAGCGGAGATGTTGTCGGTGCCGCTGAATTTGCAGGAGTAGCAGGAGAAAGGTCCATGGGTATGTCCGGGAGCGGCTTGGACGCAGTTAGGGGCGCGACCGGGGTTGAGGGCTAGGAGCGTGGTGGCATCGTAGGTAATGCGTGCGGGGTGGGAGGGAGGGGGGCCAGGGGGACTGGCGCTGGGCGCGGTCCAGGCGCGGACGGGCGTAGACGGGCTTACCTTTGGCGCACCTTCGGCGCGGATTGGGCGCGGTCGCTGCGCGTGAACGCTGCGCGCGGGAACTACTGTCATATATGGATAGTGGAGGGCGACTCAGCTGGGAGGCGGGGCGGGCTGACCAAGACAACAACAACCAACAAAATGGAGGAGGGGGGAGCACAACAGAGCGCTTGGGGAGAACGCGCTAACACAGCTGCAGAAATGTAAAATTACAAGCCAAAGCGCGTTATAAGCAAAGCGGCAGTCAGGCAGAGCTATATGAGACAGATAGGAGGCAGAATCCACAAAAGCGCTGCTTCAACGATACCAGTACACGCCAGGGAGCACTGGGAGCGACCACTCCGGCCAGAGCGAAGAGCGAGTCACAGCGCTTCCAGGTAGGGAGGCGCAGTTTGTATTCTGTGGGAGGGCGACTCAGCTGGGAGGCGGGGCGGGCTGACCAAGACAACAACAACCAACAAAATGGAGGAGGGGGGAGCACAACAGAGCGCTTGGGGAGAACGCGCTAACACAGCTGCAGAAATGTAAAATTACAAGCCAAAGCGCGTTATAAGCAAAGCGGCAGTCAGGCAGAGCTATATGAGACAGATAGGAGGCAGAATCCACAAAAGCGCTGCTTCAACGATACCAGTACACGCCAGGGAGCACTGGGAGCGACCACTCCGGCCAGAGCGAAGAGCGAGTCACAGCGCTTCCAGGTAGGGAGGCGCAGTTTGTATTCTGTGGGAGGGCGACTCAGCTGGGAGGCGGGGCGGGCTGACCAAGACAACAACAACCAACAAAATGGAGGAGGGGGGAGCACAACAGAGCGCTTGGGGAGAACGCGCTAACACAGCTGCAGAAATGTAAAATTACAAGCCAAAGCACGTTATAAGCAAAGCGGCAGTCAGGCAGAGCTATATGAGACAGATAGGAGGCAGAATCCACAAAAGCGCTGCTTCACTGGAGAACAGCATTTTGATAATGGACTCTAATGAACGCCTGATTTATAATCTCAATGACCCACTGCACATCTTTGACTCCATCAGACCGGGATACTTGATCTATCAACCTTCACTGACCCATCTCCACTTATGTACTCTGGTAGGTTCCCACTGTGGAGAGGACAACCCCAACCATGAGTTCTTGACATCTGAGACCTGCATCTGTAAGTAGATGAGTTTATTATTTTTGTGTTGTTGATGGCACTGTGCACGGTGGGCTTCATTTGCACCTTATTTTTTCTCACTACTTCTAAACCAAGATGCAAGGTGCTTCTATGTCAATGTTTGGTTTCATTTTGCTGTACTGTTAACAAATGTTGATATGTCTTTACCGTGCCTACCTTGTGGGCTGTTTTCTTTGTCATAGCCCTACTGTGTACCAAGGCCAGTTATTTCGGATTCCTAATTCTGTATTTTGTGATGAATGGGCCTTGGTTTATCATTTGTATAACAACTGTAAACATAATACTTAATAAAAAGAATTTAAATAAAAATAAAAGATAGCTTGTATAAAAGTTGAAGTTTTCTGAGATCTTTGCTTAAGGTCAGAAAATCACAGCCAGGATCACTCACAAAGATAGTCCAGTTTTGGACATTAAGTGTGCGTTTTTACTCTTGTTCGTGCTTTAGTATGAAAACGATATTTATCACTACATTTTTACTCAATTTTTTTTCTAGTATTTCAGGCAAATCCATTTTATTAAGTCAGATATAGTTTAATGGACATTAAAATATTAAATAAAATGTTGCCAATTGGAGTTATGCTTTCTTATTTAATTTACATTTTCACAATTGAAACATATTTGGGTTACCTCATTCCATTACAAACTGCATTCTTTGCTTAAAATAGAACTGGTTGAATGGTTAGATATTGCCAACTGAAATATCTAACTTTTTAGTAAAACCACTGCATTAGGGCACAGAAAATGCACCAGTGGTATAAAGGTCAAGTGGGCTGCAGTGCAAATTTACACCACCCACATCGGACTTTAAAATCCTGGCTACAGTACTTCCATTGCTGGCCTTAGTGGGTGTAACTACAACAGTAACCTGCACATACCAAAAGAAAAGCATTTCTGACATGTGGGAAAGCCTGCTTTACATTAGCTAAGTCCCTTTAAATATAGTGACTTACAGCCCAGAAAGTCTGCTTTTATCATCTAAAGACGAAATAAACCCAATAGTTGGAAGTGGAATGTCTCTGCATCAACATAATTAGGTGCATCACTTCCCTGCATATACGTTTCATATCTTTACCCTATAATATAGCCGTAGAGCCCACCGTTGCGGGCTATACCGGCTATTAAAGTACTGCTCCACCGTTAAAGGCCCGAGCTGAAGGCAAGGGACTTTAACAAGGGAGCAGGACTTTGATAGTAGGCCTGGGCGGAACACTACTCTACGCCCGCGTAGTTTGCGCAAGTACGCGCTACGTGAATTGCACGTAGCACAGTGCAAAAAACGCATAGCGTAGCGGACATTTTTTGCTTACTTGCGGCCCTCAACGTCAAGTTGGCGACCGCGGGCAAGCAAAATGACATCCCGGCAAGACTTTTTCCTTGTTCGCGATCAGCAACATCAAGTTGCCGATCGCGAGCGTGGAAAATAAACCTCCCGGCAAGATTCTCAACGCGGGGAGGTAATATTTCTCACTGAGTGGTCGCATATACTGGCGACTGCTCGTGATGAGAAACTAACAGTCCACGTTGAGTAAACTACAGCTCGAGTACAAATCTACTCGAGCGGCAGAAAACGACCGCTTGCACTGTGCAAGATGCCGTTTGCACTGATTTCACTGTTCAATTATTGCGAACAGCATTTCCCTACCGCACTACGCAGTAGCGCTACTACGTGAACTACGCCCAGGGTTATTTAATAGCCGGTATAGCCCAGCTAAGAAGGGCTATATGGCTATTAGAACATTCTGCCACTAGAGGGCAGAATGTTCTAACAAATTAAACAAAGGCCTCTCGGAGTTCGAGGGATTTTAAATCCCCTCGAGCTCCGAGAGGCCTTTGTGAACAAAAGCAACATTGGAATGTTGCTCTGCGGGCCTTTACCAGTCCGTAGAAGCACAGAGCACTCCATTGTCTTCAATGGAGTGCTCCACATTCCAATGTTCTAATAAAAAATGTAGTGTGAAAAGATCATAATGTTCATAAAATAGCCTAAGAAACAGCTACAGAAATCTTCCACATGGCATATTAATTGATATAAAAATCTTATTTAATGCGGAACATAGATTTTTGTTAAATATTCTGCAAAATTCATTTTAATGAAACTTGTTTTTTACTGCCTGAAAGGCTAGAGAGTTATTAATTTCACTTCTGTCAGCCTCTATCTTCCCAAATGTCAGTCTCTGATGAGGTGTGAAACACCTTTTGGGAGAGAATATGTTTGTCTTGCCAGTCATCAGGCAGGAAGGCAGAGAGAAGTCATCCTTCCTATTTAACTTACAAAATGGTAGAGAGGAGAGGGCAGCAGAAAGGTATAATTTCCCATCTGTACAGAAAGTCAAATCACTGGATTTCCTGTCATCCGCCTGCAAAGGAAGTGAAATCACTGGATTCTCAATAATCCATCTGCACGGTACCCTGCGCTTCTCCCAGGATATGATTAATAGTGACTGGAGCACATATGCGCCCCTGGCACACTGAGGGCTCATCAAATTTAAGCCTCTGTGTTCTTCGACACTTGGACCACACTAGCACTAGGAACCCTGTTTCTCACCGTACCCACTGACACCGTGTAGTGCTCCTCAATGGTCTCAACCCAGCCACCGCCGCTCACCGCACCACACTACATAACACAGAAGGAGCGTTCACGTGTTTCACCCTGCACCCACTACTCCTGAACCAACAACACCCAGCACCTCACACACTTATACAAACCAGCCACCCACTCATACTCACACAGATCAAACAACACACCACGCTCGTATGTATGTTGTTCAAAATCCAATTTCTCACCAAACACGTCAGAGATATGGGACCTACAGTACGCAAAAAAACATCTTTGAAGTAGGCTCGATAGTGAAGATGGCTTATGTTGAGCACTCGGGCATGCTTATGTTAATATTATTATCATTATTATTATTATTAATAATAATAACGGAATTTAAAAGCGCATGACTGCCCTAAGGCTTCCCAGCATTGCTGGCTTGAGGTACTGAATACGCGCCAACCATGTCAAATGTATTGCTTAAACAGCCAAGTCTTGATCTCTATGAGAAACTCTTGTTCTCCTAGGTTTTTTAATGTTTCTGTGGGAATGGGTGGATCACCTAGGGACGCAGGCCAGTCTATGATGGGCCTGGGTATTGCTTTATTTCCAAGGACTAGTAACTCTGTCTTGTCCCCATTTAACTTTAAACAACTTGTCATCATCCACTCTTTGACTTTTACCAAATAAGAAGATAGTCTCTCACCATCCCTGCAGTTCTTTGGGTCCAGGGAGATAACCAGCTGTGAATAATCGGCATACGAAGTCATGGATATATTAAATTCTAGCCCGATCTTGGCAAGCGGCTCCACATAGACATTGAAGAGTGTTGGGCTCAATGACGAGCCCTGTGGCACGCCACATTTTAGAAACATGGTCTTGGAGATATCACACAGCTCTCTGAGGCCCAAATGAAGAAGATCCGTAATCTAAGCTCTAAATCCTCCGGACCTCGCTTGTACAAACGGGGTACGCCCTCATTGATATTTTTGAATCAAGAAATCAACCAACTTGTTTGAAAACAGCATATACAATTCCTTACAGGTCGACAGCAGGAAATTAATCACCTTAAGCGGATAAGAAGTCACTGTAAACTTACTGAAAAGAGAAGGGAGTTTGATGGCAAGTGGATTGGGCCGAGGGAAGCCGCAAGGGTCAAAAATTCAAGAAAGTATTGGGATTTGGTTGCGGAATATTGTGATTCAAGGCAGAGGGCTCTCCCTATACCGATCCCAGAAAAGGACGGAGTGGGTTACATTTCCCTATTATACAAAAATAACATCCTAGTTGCTCCCCTGACGATTGATGTGGATAAATCCTCCCTTATCAAGTTTGGTCCCCCGTCAGGGGAGGAAGTGGTAAATTTCATAAAGAACGCCAGAACCTCCGGCGCACGAGGGCCGGACGGAATTCCAATCGCGCTAATTAAAAAGGAGTCAGCCGCATAGGGAGATTTCCTAGCACCAATGTTTAATTATTGTTTTCTAATTAATAAAATCCCCCCTCTCTTGGAAGGGGAGTATTATAGTCCCTTTGCATAAAAAGGGTCAGAAAACTCTGCAGGCTAGTTTTAGACAGAATGCTCTGCTGGATGCTTCAGGCAAATTATTTGCAAAGAGTATATTATGTCACCTGCAACAATAGGCCCATGACCGGAATATCCTACCACCTGAACAAGCAGGCCTCAGAAAAAACCATGTACCTTGGACAATATTGCGGTCGTTCAGACCATTGTAGAGAAATATGTTTTCTCTCGAGACATGCCAGTGTATACAGCTTTTATTGATTTCTACAAAGCGTTTGACAAAGTGGATCGCCAAACGCTATGGATAAAGATTCTCCATCTTGGTATACCGCATCATCCATTGGGTCTTATTATGGAATTGCACACGGATACTTGGTGCCAAGTTCTGATGGGAGGTTCGCTGGGATTATCTTGCAAGATTAGAATTTATAATGGGCTTAAGCAGGGTTGCCTATTGGCCCCTCTTTTGTTTTCTTTATATATTGCTGATCTCCCCAGCGGCCTGAACTCAGTAAGGGGGGATGCCCCCAGAATTGGTACAATGTCCAATGGCTCCTTGTTATAAGCGAATGATGTGCCAATATTCGATCTAACGCCCATTGGTCTGCAACGTCGATAGGAGCACTCAGAGTGGGGTAACAGACTCTTAATTACTGCTTCAACATCGCCATGCATTATTTTTTATCTCTTTCTCTTGTCTAGTTTGTTATCTTTGCAATGTTCACTCTGTAAATCGCTCCGATAACCTCGGGTCAGGCCAGCTCTATATAAAACTACTAAAATAAAAAATACAAATAAAAAGATGCCCTAACTAAATATGCAGAAGCCCACTTTTTGAAGATTAATATTGCTAAAAGCAAAATTTAGATTTTCCGCAAGAAAGGGCATAGAATAAAGAGATTTCTAAAATGGATGCCTGGTTCTGAAAAATTTAAATTGGTTGATTTGTATCTATACTTGGGGAAGGATTTTTCAAAAACAAGGCGAGACCTCCACCATATTAAACTTTGTGTTAGCGAGGCTGTCACCCAGGCGAGTGCATTAAACAGATTTTATCAATCTTGTGGGAGACGACATTTTGGCAACGCCCTGTCAGTTTTTAAGGTTAAAATTCCCCCCTTATTAATATATGCTGCTGAGATATTGGATATGAATCATTGGCTTTCCTTTGATAAGGCTGAAAGACGAATCCTGCGTCAAATCTGCAATCTAAACTCTCTGCCTGCACCACATGTATTACGTCTTGAATTTGGTTTAGTCTCCTCTTTTACTTTATACTTGGCAGCGGTTCTACGGTGGGGCAACTCCCTTTGTTGGGGAGAGGAGGGTACTCTTAGGGCTGCTTTGAAAACAGAAATCTTTGATACATTAAGGATCAATCATTGTTTTTTTTTAGGTCCTTTGCACATGCAAATGATACATTTCGTCTTAGCCTGGATTCTGCTTGTCCCATGTCAAAGTCAGTTTTTAAAGGAGTCTGTATCCTCTATCAGCTTGGTGAGAGACACTGCTTTAAGTCAGTCCAAGTCCAGTAATGAAGTGGTCTGAGGGAGTGCCCTAGGGAATAAACCACAGTTTTATCTAACTTGGAATATTCCTCATGGGATTAGAAGGCTGATACTCCTACTGAGAATTAACCTGTTGCCCCTAAGAGAAGTTACTGGTATTTGGGACAAAATCCCAAGAGAGAAGAAAATTTGTTAAATGTGTCATTGCAAATCCAAGATCTCAATTATGTCTGTACAGAGTAGCAAACGGTCAGGCATATTTTAATCAAATTTAACATTCAATCTGCCCAGGAGGCCCGTTCATTGGTTTTGTCTCCTCCAAATGAAATGGTCTTTTATAAGATAAACCAATTTTTAAAAACATTTCTGCCCATCTACTAGATAAATTTTAATTGCAATTTTTCTCATTTCGTAACATTTGATGGTTGGTTATTTGACTATTTTATGTATTAATTGTACTATTTACACATCATACAGTACGCTTGTTATAAGGATCTCTCTAGGAGGCAGCTATGTATAGAGGAAGAATTTAGTATTGTATGTAAAGTACGTCTTTCCTAATTTTCACATCATACAGTACGCTTAATATAAGGTTCTCTTTAGGGCGCAGCTATGTATAATGGAAATTTTTTGTGTTGTATTGTATGTAAAGTATGTCTTTTTGAATTTGTCTGTGTATTTTTGTAGACCTCCGTAGGAGTTCCATATCAAAATAAATAAATAAATTGGAAATTTGACCTACTGCACAAACCTGTTTCGGACCTGCTCTTTCTAACAGAAATATGACTAAACCCAACCACGGCACCAGACATCGCTCCAGCCACTTCGCAGGCTACAACATCATTAGGCAAGACAGTCAGCACAAGCCCGGAGGCTGACTGACCCACAAAGGCCATCTCCACACTGAGAGAGGCCCTGCTGCGTTTCTTTTGTCTCTTCTGCTGGAACAGTGAGAGCCTCTAACTCGCTGACCCACCGGACAAAACACCTCTGCATACAAGCTCCCCACCCTGGGCTCACATAAACCAACGTTGTCTTTGTGGTCCTGAGACCCTCAAGACCCGAGCCCCTCCCTTGGGTTCAGCCAGACTAGTCTCCCAGTTTCACCTTTCAGCCTTTTCTTACAGGTACTTTTCCCCGTTGACCTTAGTGTGTAGCGTTCAAGGGCTATCACCGCTGAAAGCAACTTTGCACACGGACATCCCAAAGTGGGTAAACTTGAACTCTTGGTACTTTGGTACTCTTGGTACTTTCTTGGACTGTGGGCCCTACTTACCTTAAGTCCAGAAGAACAGTTCTGTAAGTCATCTGTAAGTGTACCTTTGCAGAGTATGTTTCTCCTATAGGATAATATTAACGTGTTTGAGGCTCGTGCTTCAAATCTGGAGATGCAGAACCACCAGATGTGCTGCTGAGCCTTTCGGAGTCTGTGGGACATCAGGAGCAGCAGACCAGTCCGCTTCGTTGCAGTGCCTGCAGATGCAGGGGAGTGACACCTTCACTCCAAGGGAGATTCCTTAGGGTGTCTTGGATGCCCACAGGCCTGGAGAAGAACCTGTATTGAGCACAGGCATAGACAACGCAGAAGACTGGCAGGACGATGAGACCAGGAGCAGCAGGAGTCTTCACAGATGCAATCTCGGTTCCCAAAGCAAAGTTCAAAGTGCCCAGACGGTTGAAGTTGAAGTGGTTTCGGATCAGACAAATTTGAAGAGCCATCCACAGGTAAGCCCCTAAGTACACTAGGGTTGGAACGATTCAGGGATTTCTCACAGAGGAGGGGCTGAACAGAGGGGAGGATACTCCCAAGTCCTTTGTCCAATTTCACTCGAGAGTGGGAGGCAACAGCTCCCTGAACTGGTTCAAACTGGAGTATGGGAGGAAGGCACTTCCGGTCGCAGCTTGAGAGAAGTCCGGGGTACCGACGGACAGAGTGGTGCCTCACGTCCTGAACTGTTGCCAGGTGAGGTAAGGTGCTCACTCGTAATTTCCGGGTGACATCAATATAATTGTGAACCATCGCAACTGAGACTATTGGTTTCTGTAGGTTGTATTTGTTTCAATCACACTACCAAGTGCTCTCATGACTATCACTGTCACTCTCTTTTCACTGTTAGCAGTAGCATAGAACATCTAGGTCCTGAGGAAGGCCGCGATCTCATCAAGATCAACATGGCCAAAACATGTAGACCTGTTATCTGGACAAGTGGAGCTAATATTTCTTAAACTGCACACGTACTGTTTTTTAATCTCGACACAAAGAGTTACTTAATTTATTTTTATTTGTGGTATTTGTAGAGCGCAGCATTCATCCCAGGGGATATCAAGGCGCTGATTAAGAAAGGGCTGCTGAGGTTTGGGCAGGGGGGTTAGTATTTGGGAAAGAGATATGTTTTGAGTTTTTGCCGGAATGAAAAAAGGTTCGCAGTGTGTCTCAGATCCAACGGTAGTTCATTCCATCGTTTGGCCGCCTGGTGCGAGAAGGCTCGTCCTCCTGTTCTTATTTTGTAAATACGCCTAGGTTTTGCTAGGGCTGAGTTAATGGATCTTAAGTTCCTGTTTGGAATATAAAATTCAATTTTCCCTTGCAGGATTGTAGGGCCTGTTTTATGGAGGGCTTTGTGCGCATGGCAAAGTAGTTTGAATGTGGCGCGCTGGCGCATCGGTAGCCAATGGAGTTGTTTTAGACATGCCGATGCAGAGTCTCGTTTGCTTTTGTTACATACCAGCTTGGCAGCCTGGTTTTGCAGAACCTGAAGGCGGGAGAACAACTGCTCGTTCATTCCTTCGAACAGAGCGTTGCCATAGTCCAGGCGGCTGACTAGAAGGGCCTGGGTGATCGTACGACGACAGTCAAGTGGAATCCATGTGAAGATCTTAGCGAGGAGTTTCAGGATTGCAAATCCCTTACCCCAAAGTGTACGCACGTGGTCCTTCATGGATAGTGCGTCGTCTATCATAATGCCCAGATTCCTGGCATATTGTTTCGGGGCGGGAGCTGTTCCCAGTGACGGTGGCCACCAAGAATCGTTCCACGAAAGTTTGGCTCCTCCAAACAATAGAATTTCGGATTTTCCGGCATTAAGCTTGAGGCAGTGGTTACGCATCCAGTCCGCCATTTCGGAGAGGCAGCTGTGGAGTTTGTTTTTAGTTGTTTCTAATTTTTCCGATCTTTCATCCAAGGTCACCATCAGCTGCGTGTCGTCGGCATATGAGCAAATGCCGATGCCCCACTTTCTTCCGATGTCAGCCAGAGATGATACGTAGGCATTAAAGAGAGTGGGGCTTAGGGAAGCCCCTTGTGGGACTCCACAGCCAATGGGACGGGGTTCAGAATGGAATTGGCCCATATGCACTGCTTGGGTGCGGTTACACAGGAAGGATTCAATCCATTGCAGCGCTATGTCTTGTATTCCTTTGCTCCGGAGAATGTTCAATAGACATTTGTGCGACACTGTGTCGAACGCTGCCGACAGGTCCAACAGTATCAGAGCCACCGAGCCCCCTTGGTCAGTGATGCATCTGACACTGTCCGACACTGCCAGCAGCGTAGCCTCGGTGCTATTGTTGGATCTGAATCCAGTTTGGGTGGGGTCCAGAAGCGAGTTGTCCTCAAGATATTTGGATAACTGTAAGTTAACCATTTTCTCCAGTGCTTTGGAGAGATAAGGGAGTTGTGAGATTGGCCTATAGTTCTCTGGGTTGAGAATATCGGCCCCAGCTTTCTTCAGGAGGGGGGTTACAGATGCGTGTTTCCAGCAATCTGGAAAGGACGCGGAGGCAAGAGATTGATTAAAAAGTTTGGTGATGATTGGGCATAGAGTCGGTGCAATTTCAGAGAATACAAAGTGTGGGCAGGGATCTGCAGGGGAGCCAGATTTTATTGCTCTGAGGACTGTTAGTACTTCCTCTTCGGAGAGTGGTTGGAAGTTTGATAGGCGAGGGGAGTTGCCCAAGTCTAGGCGATCGTTGTCGTTGTCGGGTATAGATGGGCATACGTCAAAGTTATCATAGGGGGAGATGGTATGGGAGGGGGTGAAGGTTGAATAAATGTTATTGATTTTTTCGGAGAAGAAGGAGCTAATCCGTTCGCATGCTTCTGTTGAAGGGATGAGACTTTGCGAGATGCAGGATGGGTTGCTGAGCTCTTTCACAATTTTAAATAGCTCTTTTGTCGAGTTGTGGTTTTCGTTGATTCGTTGCACGAAAAAAGCCTTTTTTGCCTCTCGGATGGCAAGGATGTATTGTTTCCTTTTGGCAGTGTAGTTGGCTCTGGTTATGGGGTTTTTCGCTTGTCTCCATTGGTGTTCTGTTTTTTGGCATTCCCTTTTAAGGCTCTTGAGGGAGGGGGTGTACCATTTTTCGTTAATGGTTGTTTTTTTCTTAACATCTCGCAAGGGTGCTATTTTGTCCAATGTTTGGCGGATGCTAGTTTCTAGCCGGATGACATTGTTACCAATCGGTTCGTTATCTGGTAGGGAGACATCTGTATCGTGAAAATGATTTTGAAAATTGGAGTCTTTGATTAGTTTCCAGGCTCTCTTGGAGGTGAGGGGGGAAGATCTGATTTTCACGGGTTTGCCAGGAAGTTCAAGTGAAAATGAGAGCATGAGATGGTCAGACCATGACAGAGGGAGAGTTTCCTTGAGAGTGGTCGACTCGATGTTCGTAAAAAGGAGATCCAGGGTGTGCCCAGCTATATGCGTGGGGCCATCAACCAGTTGTTTCAGTTGAAGGATTTCCATGTCGTATTTGAGCTGAGCGACTCCAGGGGCATTGGGATTTTCGTAGTGGACATTAAAGTCTCCAATGATCATGTAGTTTTTGTGTTTTAGGCACAAAGGGAGTACTTGATTCAGGAGTTTCGCACTGAGGTTAATTTGTTGTCCAGGTGGATTATAGACGACTGCGCCCGCTAGCATGACATGATTCTCAACGAGAATTCTAAATGGTAGTAACTCATGTTCAGGCTCTGCTTTAGTTGTATCCATTAGGCAAGTTAAGTGGTCCCTAAAAATTAAGGCAACTCCACCTCCTTTTTTCTTGCTCTGTCTGTTTTGTGTTATTATTTTATAATTGGAGGGGAGAGCGTTGGCTAGATCCGGGGCACTGGCATCGGATAGCCACGTTTCGGTGACAAAAACCAGATCTGGCGTTTTAGAGGTTAAGGTGTCCCATATATCGAGTGCATGCTCGACAATAAACAATAAAGTCTCTTATTTCTCTTGGCAGCCAATTTTAGATCACACATCACTCTAACTTCTTTATGCACTGCGCCTATGAGAAGTTGGCCTGGCATATGCTGTCCACTATTCTAGTGGACACCTTGCACCAGTCCAAACTACCCTTATTGATGGTGGGTTTAAAGACAACCTATACAGAAAGCTATCCTAGTGGTAGCTGTGGAGAGCAGCCTTCAGGCTAAGTCTTGAAGGAATGTAAAGCAGCTTGTTTTACCAGTCTATAATCTCATGAATGACCAAATGAAAGGAGAACCGCACTAGGTATATATATATAAAATATATGTATTTATTCTAAACACATCCCTCTAGTCTCTTTATGAGGCTAGAGGCAAAAGTACATTCAGTAAACTTATTTAGCACACAGTAAACTAGCACTATATACGTTGAGCCCTAGGGGTGTCCCAAACCATATATTAAGAAAGTGCTATAAGAAACACAACTGACATAGATACAAGGCCTAGAGCCTTTAAAACTGCTGGGTCCACCAGCAACCACCCAAGGTAGTGACACAGGGGACCCATGGGGGACGCGTGCAGTGTCTAAACACAGCCGCGAATCACCATTAACTTCTATGGGGAAAGTCGCGGTTGGAATTTTAAAGATAAAGGACACTTGGAGAAAACCCCTTTAGAACTAGGCAGTTCTAGAGTCAATACCCACTGGAGCACCGGAGTAGTCGAGTTACTTCACCCAGGGAAGCCAAGTGCATAGGTGTCTTTTGGTATCGGGTTTCGTCGTCGTTTTCAATGGCGATCTGCTGCAAAGTGCTGCTGGCGACCAAGTCGAAAGTGTCCGGGTGGATCCAAGGGTGGATCGGACATGTGAAGAACCTGAAAGCAGAGAGGACAGAGTCTGGGTCCCTAGCCAGTGACCAGAAAGGCGAGGAGAAGATGCCAACCGATGTCGGGTGATTTCAGGTGAAGAAGATGAAGCTTGACTCTTCAGCCACGAGGACCAGGAGGTGTCGATGACGACCAGGAGCTGGATTCGAGCTGTCCCACAAAGGATGTCAAGTGCTGCGGTGTCGGTATCTGGATTGGATCCAACAAGCCTTGGCAACAGCAACCCACGCAGAAAGCAAAGATTGGCTTTGGTGCAGACCAGCAAGGTCTGAGGGACCCACCCTTTGGAGGGGAGTCAGGGCACGTCTGGAGCAACCAGGAAAGCCCAAGAAACAGAAAAGTTACCTCCGTGGGGCCCCACCAGTCGACGGACCAGGGATCGCGAAGGAGCCTCGAGCGGAAATGCAAGATGGGGGCACACGGAACACTCATGGATTGTAGGCCCACTATCTTCGGTGCAAACAGTGCTTGGGGCTTGGACTGCAAGTAGCCCAATGCACAACTTTGGGAAAGCTCGGGAAGTGGGTGCACTTGCAAATGTGCACGGTGTCCAGGAGTTCCGGTTCCACGTCACTCGTGAGGGCTGCGGGTCTCAGCTTTGCTGGGATCTCGAGTCGGCCTCTGAGAAGTCTGGAAGTCCGTGTCCTGAGTCATAAATCCGTCGGGAGCCTTGGAAATGCAGACCGGCAAGATGCTTCTTTAGTGCCTGTTTGAACAGGGGAGTCCCTCCTTGACCCCCAAGGCAGATTCTTCCGTCTTCTAGTCGAAATAGAATGTCAAAGTTCCAGGATATATGTTGCAGAGTTTCATCCAGGTGTAATCTGAAGTCCTAAGGACTGGGTTCCCATACTTATACTAAGAAAGGGGGTTGGACATACTCTGGGGACCCACCTATGGGAGGGTCAGGGAAAAGGGGTGGTTACACCCATTCCCTTTGTCTTGTTTCTCGCCAGAGCAGGGACTGAGTGCCCCTGCAACCGGTTTGAACTGGGGTATGCACAGAGACACCAAGTGTGCCCCCAGCACTGTCTGAAAAGCATTCTCTGAATGCACCCACCCAGCCCAAATACACTAAAGCCTGTCTGGGAGGTGGTTTACACCTCCCTGTGACAGGAAACCTATTGTCCAGAGTTTCGTCCAGCAGCAGGAGGTCGGACTCGTGTCTGTGGCTGCACCATCCATTTTGTGAAGCTGGGGCTCTTTTAAACTATTACCGGTTAGGTCAGTGTGTACATGTCTTCTCCTTCTAGAAGGGTGGAATCCTACCCCTGCCGCCAGGACTGGCGGGGGATGGGGGGGGTAGAATTCCAAAGTGTTTGACACCAAACACAACATGTTTCCATGCAGCCATTCCAAAGTTGCCATTTACCGCGAGGTTATAATGCACTTAAGAGTATATGGTCTGGCTGCATCACAGAACAGCCTTAGAGAAAAGATTCCGAAAGCTGCAGAGGGGTCCGGCTCATGCATGGGCACCCTCTCACACAAAACCAAGCACTCTGCCTTCAGGATTGATAAGACCTGCCGTAGGAGTGACTTATAGTTTTATATGAGTCAGTGATTAAAGGTAGATATAGATAACCTATATCTTAGTAAGGGGTGCATACACCACCTTACCCAGGCTGCAGTAGCAGACCTGTGGTGCCATTTTGGAAGGCTTCCCAGGGGTGGCATAATACATGCTTCAGCCCCTGGTGGGCCTCTGGGGTACCTATGCCCTTAGTACCTAATGTACCATATACTAGAGACTCACAAGGGTAACCCAGTAACCAATCTGGAATGTACCTAAAGTACATCCAATCAATTAAGAGAGGAAGCAGCTAGGCTGGGGTCCTGATTAGCAGGGCCCCAGCCAGAGTAAAGTCGAAAAACAGTAAAACACCAGCAAAAAGTGAGGGTAACCATAGTAAGCAGATGCTTCATCTCGTTATTGCTGGGGGTTTTCGCAACAAACATGAATGATCATTAAGTAATGTCATGTCTGCTATCTGAACTGGTGCAGTGTAATATGAAAACTCCAATAAAAAAATGTAAACAAAAAAAACCATAGTAAGCAGATCCTACTCTCCTACAGCGCCCATTACTCAGAAACACTATAACGCTTCACATCAGGTGGATCTTAGAATATCCGACGATTGGTCAGTGTCTATATAGAAAACATCCCTGAGCTCCTCTATCACAGTGAGGAGGTTGTAGCCCTTGGTTGCACTAGGTGTTGCAACCAAGAGGAGATCCCAGATGATGACGCATGCCACCTCAGTGGGTGATGGAATTCCATCCTTATACAAGGATTACCTTCATGTATGAATACGAGTTTTTGCTTGTACTGTTTGCTCTCTAGCTTTAAGCTTGCTAGATCCGCGGATAGCTGGTTGTTTTGTTGCAGTTGTTCTGGGGCATTTATCGTCGCTGGTCTTTAAAAGTTTCCCTTAGACCCTCCACCCGCAGTTTTGTTTTACTTTGGGCACCAAATGTGCCATTTACAGCCGTCTGGTGGTGCTGGCAAGCGCTCCACACCATCCCAATATACTAAGTCCTGTCTGGGAGGTGGCTACATCTTCATGTGACAGGAAATCTATGGTTGTACCTTCCCCTGCGCAAGCTCGGCTCAGCAGCAGGAGGCCAGAATCATGTCTGTGGTCGGCAGCAGCACTAGCTGGCTGTAAGACCCTGAAAGGCTGGTACCAGGCATACAGGGGGGCTTTCCTGTTGAGCCCCCCACTACATGGGATCCTACATCCAACACTGGAATTGGTGTTGGGGTAGGATTCCAACATGTTTGATACGATAGGTGACCAGTTTCGGCTCAGCCAATGTATAGTTAGACATCTCGGAATTTACGTGATGCCCACTATAGGTCTAAAATGGCTGACAGCACTTACAAAGCCAGGAGAATCAACTCCTAGGTTTGTACGGGGTGTCCTGCTCAGGCAGGGCACCCTCATACATCTAACGAAGCACCCTGCCTTTAAGATTTAAAGGCCTACCTTAGGGATGGACTTATGGGTTTCAAGTGCAGTGACCTCAGATATAAGGAATCTTATATCTGTTGTGAGTGGTACTAGCACCAGCTCACACAGGCTGAAATGGCAGGCCTATAGTCACAGTTTGAGTGGTCTCTCATGGGTGGCACAATACATGCTGTAGCCCATGGGAGACCACAGGTATATCTATGTCCTGGCTATCTTAGTACCATATACTAGGAACTTAGAAGTGTACACCAGTAGTCAATTAGGAAGGTACCAAAAGTACATACCAAGTACAGTTTAAGGAGACAGCCCTACCTACCTGTTACAGAGACCCCCTTCCTATCTATGCTTCTGGAAGTGTACAAGTTCCCCCCATCGACGGGGTCCCCCTCCTCTTGGAAAGGTTTTTTTTAATTAATGTTCATTCGCTCATTAAAAATAATATCGCTTTCCACGATTTTGTCTCGGCTAGGAATCCTGCCTGGGTTTTTATAACGGAAACCTGGGCTTCGGATTCATCGGGTCCTGATCTTCTGAATGCTGTCCCGGAAGGTTATGCGCTACATAGATTTGACAGAGTTAAACGCAGAGGGGGGGGGGACTGGCGATTCTCTATCAATCCTCTCTTGTATGTCGTATAAAAATCCTCTCTGAGCCCTCTGAGTCCTTTCAGGCCATGTACTTTTGCATCTCTTCCTCCCCTTCGACATCCTTTACGGGTCTTCTTATTTATAGACCCCCGGGTCCTAGATCCAATTTTTGTCATGATTTGTTCAGAATTAAGGAACCTTTCTTTGGTAAACCTCACTTTACTATTCTAGGGGATTTAAATTTCCATCTTGACGACCTGAGTTCTAAAGACACTCTCTCTTTGACGGGCTCTCTTATGGCATGTGGTCTTCTTCAGCTGGTGACCAGCCCTACCCATTTGGCAGGGCACATCCTGGACGGGGTGTTTTCCAACGACCCCAGGCTTTCCTCTGGTCCCCCCGTACCATTGGTTTGGTCTGATCACTTGGCCGTGCCCTTAGAGCTGACTCTCTCTCTAGGACCCCTGACTTCCCAGGTTTCTCCCAATAGAATCCCTAAGATATGCCTTAGGAATATTACTAATGAGGCACTTGCCCCCCTAATAGGATCCGTGACCAATCTGGCTTCCAGAGATGCTGGTGCTGCTGCACAGGAGCTCGCTACTTCCCTCGCGAGAGCTGTTGATGTTCTAGCCCCAGCTTCCCTTCGCTACTCAGCAAGGGCTAAGCCCTCTGCCCCTTGGTTCACAGAGTCCTTGTGACTCCTGAGGCAGAAGTGTAGGAGGCAGGAGAGGAAATGGCGGAAATCCTGGGAGCCGACTGATAGAGATTGCCATAAACGGTTACTGGGAGAGTATAAGGCCACGATCATTAAGGAAAAACAGGAGTATTTCTCAAAACACACCATGTCCCTTTCCTCACCTAGGGAGCTCTTTAAGATTGTTGATTCCCTGTGCTCCTTACAGGAACCTGACCCAGTCGTAGGTTCGCAAGATCTTTGCGACAGGATCTCTGACTTCTTCCACTTTAAAATTGTGGATATTTATATTATGTTAGAAGCACAGAGAAAGACTCTTGACGATAATTCTAGTCTTATCCAAGATAGTATAGAGCCCTGGTCTAGAGAATCGGATAAGACCCTTACGGTCTTTCCCTCCTTACCTTGGAAGACCTTGACTCCTTGCTGAACAAAACGAAGTCGGGCTCTCCTGGACCCCTGCCCTTTAAAGATTCTGAGGGACTGTAAGGATACCTTGTTACCACCATTACTGGAGGTGATGAATGGTGCTATCCTTCAGGGTACCTTTCCGGCAGCCTGGAAAAAGGCGATTGTTAAGCCCCTTCTTAAAAAGTCTACTCTGGACCCAGAAAATCTTAAAAACTTTAGGCCTATCTCCCTGCTCCCTGCCAAGATGCTGGAATCTCACCTTAATTCGCATCTCACCACTTTTCTTGATTCCTCTGGTTACCTGGACCAGTCCCAACATGGGTTCAGGAAATCACACAGTACGGAATCAGCTTTAACTGTGGTGATGAATAATATCCGAACTAAGGTTGATCAAGGACAGTCCACCTTGCTAGTCCTTTTAGATCTGACGGCAGCATTTGATACCCTGTCTCCCTCGACTTTAACAACTCGTCTGAGGGAGGTAGGGTTGCAGGGTCCAGCGCTGAGTTTGCTATCTTCCTTTTTAGAAATCAGGGAACAGAGGGTGAAGCTTGGAGAGTTCCTCTCCCCTGCTAAACCGTTGCAGTGTGGGGTTCCTCAAGGGTCGGCGTTAAGTCCGACCCTGTTTAATATCTATGTGGCCCCACTTGCTAGGTTAGTTAAATCGCAGGGGATGGAGGTTGTATCATACGCAGAGGATACACAGATTATGGTGTCCCTGACCCATTCGGTCAGCACCACTGCGTCCAGCTTCAGGAACTGCATGCAAGTAGTTGCAGAATGGATGATTCGATTGAATGGTGATAAAACTGAGGTGCTGATCTTTGGTAAGGACCAGGATGTCTGGTCCAATGAGTGGTGGCCTCCCTCTTTGGGAGCTTGTCCTACACCATCGCCTTCTGCCAGGAATCTTGGTGTCATCTTTGACACCTCGCTGACTATGAACCTTCAGGTAAATCGAACTGTGGCTACCTGTTGGGGAGTCATCAGGATTCTGAGGAGAATTGTCCACTATCTCTCCCCTCAGGCACGTAAACAGACTGTAGTCGCGTTGGTGTCTTCCCGACTAGATTACTGCAACGCCCTGTATGCAGACATCAATAAGGGCGATATTCAACACCTTCAGAGCGTGCAGAACGCTGCGGCGAGATTTGTGTTGGACGCCCCCAAGTCTTTCTCTGCCACTATAGCCAGGAAGAAGCTCCATTGGCTCCCGATCCAGCAAAGAATTGTGTTTAAAATCCTATGTCTGGTTTTTGGAACGCTTCTGGCTGGACCCTCAGATGCCTTAGGCTCTCTGCTAATTTCCTACTCCCCTAGCAGGAGCCTTCGTTCCTCCAACATGAATCTTCTGTGCATCCCGCGTAGTAAGAAAGTCAGATGGGGCGGCAGGGCCTTTGCCACCGTGGCCCCCCGTTTGTGGAATGCTCTCCCCTCCGACATAAAGATACAACCCTCGTTGTCTCTCTTCAGAAAAGCATTAAAAACGTGGTGCTTTATTAAGGCTTATCAATAAGCTTGCTATGTGGACATTCTGTGGGTTAGGTGCCTTGACGCCCTTTGGGCTAAGTAGTGCAATACAAGACGGATTTCATTCATTCATTCACAGTGACTGGGATCCTGATTAGCAGGATCCCAGTAAGACTAGCCAGAAAAACAGCATGACAGCAGAAAAAAGTGGGGGTGACCATGAAAGCAGTTCCTACTTTCCTACAGTATGGCAGAAGGAAAAACACTTTTGAGATCGATAAACAGTGGTCACCAATTGCTATTAATGTGCAACCCACTATAAGAAATGCTTCCCATCATCAGAAAATACAACCAGACTCGGGAAGAACAGAAGACGAAGAACCTGTGGTTGTACCTGCCTGCTGCATCTGCTCTCCCTTGTACGCACAGATTGATTCTCAAGAGCTAGACCATCTAAGATTCTGTTGCCCCATGGCCATGTTTATTTATTTTGAAGTTTTATGAAGCATTTTGATGTTTGCTGTTGATGAACCCAGGTTTCTGCTTATCATTATAGCAGGGTGCACGTTTTTATGAGGCATTCTCATCTTTTCCTAATTTGTCCCACTCAGTTAATTTTTTACCAGAGGAAAAGAAACTGAAGAAATTCAAGCTCCATAATTATGTCTAAGTCCGAATGTAAAACTTAAAAGCAGGAATAGGCAGCAAAGTCATCCCAGCAGCAAAAAAGCTTGGCAGCTAAATTTTTCAAGCTTGTCCACTTGGAGATTTTAGCACAAGTTAAAGCTTCAGCAATATTCTGCATCCAACTTCATAGGAACCTGTCGGGCTATAGTACCTTGCCTCACCCTGCTGGACCACTAGATTTGCACAAAATGTTATAAGTCAGAAGGTAAAGTTACTGACACTGATGTTTCCCTTGGCTATGAATGATCTGTGCTTTAGCACAGTCAGCATGAAAAGAAGCATAATACCCAGTCACCTGTGCCCCTTCGCTGACAATGGCACTTGTGTTTTCTTGGTGCTTTTTAAACTTTAAACATTCACACCTCCTGGTACCTTAATCTGATTTCGATCATTGTGATTCTTTTTTCCCCTAAATTTATTTGGGGATGTTCTTTTGTTTTGTGGTTGCTTTGACACATTTCTGCTGCTTTGTGTCATTGCTACCAGGGGTTAAGTCCGGGCTTTCTCATTGTAACTGTGTTTTACCTAAATAGGCATTGGATTCCTAACCAGATTGAGACTTCGCCAACTTAAGTACTAAGAAATTGATGATGTAATAGGAATTAAAGTGTAGCTAATAGAACTAGTAACTAACAAGTTTTGTACTAGCCTCAGTTCATGACTGACAGAGGAATGGCCTCATGTGAAGAGGAGTGGGTGTTATGGCATCTAGCACGGCACATTTTTGTGTGTTTTAAGTGGGGTGGGATCCAAGTATGTTTTGTATTATTGACATGACGCTAATGTGGTTTCTATTGGCAGAGCTGAACACTTGGCACGTTTAGAATTTCGCACACCACATGTCTTTTAAATTGGGGGCCAGTCTGTCACCATGTCTTATATGAAACATACTTTTTAAAATTACCCTGATCAAGATAGAACAGGTCACCACTGGGTAGACCTCATTTTGCTTCTTTTATATAGTCGCTGCACTCGTTGTGCCCTGCACAAACCTAATTAGACCCAGCCATGATATCTAATCCCATAAAGGAAGCTCTTTTTAAGTACCATATTCAATTGGTACAGGTCTTAATCCCTTGTGCAAATCAGAACCCGGAGATCACCACTATGTCCTCACCTGTTGTGTCATCAAGATGACGGCTCTTTCCTGAGTTCTGTACATTGTAGGAATAGCCCCGTGCTTCTCCTTTAATTCCAAATGAAACTTCTTCTGTGAAAACTGCTTGTTCTTCTGAAAAGAAGATAATTAAATCACATACGTATTTACACAGAATCATGCACTTGGAATTGGTGCCATCAGACCACTCTGCACAGGGGCTCAAACAACCAACATATTAAATAATTTGTTGAATTACCACACTACGGTTAAATAGACTTTGGTGCATTAGACAAAAATGCAACCAAGATATTTTTGAAAACAGTGTAATCAGCAAAGGTCAGTAGTTGATAGGAAAGACAATTTCTGTAAAGAGTGGATGTAAAAGAAAGATTTTTAACTGTAAGAGTTGAATAACTTTGGACGCTATGTAATGTGTCTCACAAAGTATTTAAATGTGCCAGCAGTGTGCCCAGTACTGTTACACTTGATTCTATGACTTGACAGGGCATGAAGCCCTTTGTTTTCCTGCCATTAACAAGGAATTTGCAATATCGAACAGGTCTAGTTGGGCAGGTGATAACTAGAGGTAGACAACAAAGGGGAAGTCGAGGTGCTACAAGTGGTGAGGCTATTATTGTAGCCTTTTATGACACATAGGCCTATTTGGAACACAAATACATTTGCAAGTTGCCCCTACACATGCCTCAGATATGCTCAATGTATTACAAAGTTTAGCCTTTGTAACTTTATTAAATACATTGTAATGGAATGTACACATAAGAGTCCACCTACTCATTTCTGCCATTTGTGGTCTACTTTTCTGCAGATGTGAATGGGGGCATTAGTGTTTTAAGGGGGAAGGTAAATGATTATTTTGCAATTGAGTATTTTCTTCTGCTTTCTTCACTATTTATACACATCCAATGAACATGCAAACATTTCAGAATCCCTTTTAGTAATACAAACTCTCCCTTTTCCAACCAGGTAATACAATGCACTACCCCATGCCTCTTAATTTAGCCAGGCTACGGATATATTTTGGATACTAGGCACTAGTGGTAAGTATTTAGTATGGCAGCGTGGGGCCAATTCTGGGCATTGAGACTTTGAGGGCTTGCTAACTATCCAGGTATTGCTGATGTTGTCGTCGTTGTTCTTGGTTATTGGTCTGCAGAGGTCCTGGAAAGCAGTGATATCAACATTCTCCTCTAAATGCCACCAAGTGCTTTATTTGATGCTCTCCTCACTGCTGCCTCACTCTCTTGATGTTGTCCTACTAAAGATCAGATTCTCGGTTTTAATCTCTTTTAAGCATTCCTGAGAAGAATTCATGAACCCTTCCCAGAGGTTTTCAACTACACTCTGTTGCTTTTTAGCTAGATTTGCGCTGGAAAAAAACACTTAAAAACATCTGTCTGTATCCCATTTATCACCTCTGACCCCAAATGTTTTCCTTTTTGCTCTACTGTGACAGTTCATCCATTATTCTCAGGGCATCTATGGGTATTCAATCCGGAAGCCTTGATACAACATTTGGACTAATGGGTCTGTGATCTATCAGTGACCTCTTGTAGAGAGGACAGTAGCTGTAGTTGATAAAGGGAAGGAAATATTGTCATCAACTGATCCCTCAAGCAGGTTAATTTAGGATTTAATGCTGACGTTAACTGAGACATGCTTATATTTATAGCTCATTTTGATAAGCTTAGGCTGGAAGGGAAACCTGCTCTGCTACCTGCGTTCCTTCTTATTCAGGTGCCCAGACATCTTAGCAATTGTTACAATTCAAACGACCTTTCTCTTCTGAAGATCAGGTTGGCAGGTGGCAAGGACTCTGGAATTAAGGGTTTTCCTGACAATCCCATGCTGTATTCTCGTGCAGCTCCTACCAACTGTGAGACTACAGGACCATATCAACTGTGGCTTGTTCCCTTCAGGACAGGCAGATGACTGACAGTGAACTCTTGATAGGCAGAATACACCCTAATGTGCATTGCCACTCTGAAGAACGAAGAATTGGAGGCACGTTACCGGAGGAACAACGCCCATATTCAAGGTTTTTCTGAAATTACAAACATGTGCCATGAAGATGCGTTTGTGGAGTCTCTACTTCTTGAACTTTTCCACCACACCAGCTTCTCCCAAACACTCGCTGTGGAACGTGCGCATGGATCCCTTCGCCCTAACCCGCCCATGGGCACCCCACCAAGACCATTGCTTGCTAGTAAATTGAATTATAAAGACAGAAACACTGTGCCCCAATTGGCACGCAAGAAGGGCCTATACATTATCAAGGGTCTACACTTTAATTTTGCCTAGATTTTAGCCCCCACGGTGTAGAAAGACCAGCGCAACTTCTCCGTTCTCACTCCGCAAGTTAGGCCTAAAATACACCATGCTTTATCCGGCGGGCTCCTAGCTGGGGTCTTTGACACCTCGTCCGATGTGGTGACTTTCTGCAAGCATTATAACGTCGACACCTCGAACTCTCAGCAGAATTCTCCTGAACATACACACTCTCCATGCCCATTGAATCCACCCCTGCTGATTGATAGTGCAGTGGACTACACTGGGATCAATGTTCCTCTTCATCACCAAAGGTTCTGGGAGTATTGGAACATACACTTGGCTGATCCTATCGGTCGTCAAATGCCACCTTTCTGAAAATTTCTACAAACGTTTCTGGCTGTTGCGTGATCCACGCCAGTTCTGCAACTACTAGTCAGTTATGTACTGCAACGTCCGAGGCGTTGCCTGCCCCCAATGGTGTACACCGACCTGTTACATCTGAGATTGTTTATTTTTTTGACTTATGTGTTAGGGATTCGCTGGATGGTTTTACGTCTAGTGTGGGTGGGGAGCAGGGTTCTAGTTATTTCAGTTTGTCATAGTATGGTTTGTTTGTTTGTTTGTTTTTGCAACTCAAATGCTTACTGGACTGCACATCATCTTGGTTCGCACTATCATGCCTAACATTACTGTATGCCACCTCATGACACTCAAAAGGGGAATAGATATTTCTTTTATTTCCTGAAATATCCCAGGACTTAACAACCTATGTAAGGACTTACAAATCCTTGCATATTTGTCACAACATGGTGTTAAGCTATCCTTTCTCTAGGAGACCTACCTTCCACCCCAGGCCTCCAAGCCATTTGTGCATACGTGGGGCGCACATTGATACCTTTCAAGTTACAGCACCTACTTGCGAGTGGTCTGCATCCTTATACATAAGAGCACCCATTTCACTCTCCATACCTGCTAGGAGGACACGGAAGGCCTCCACATTTTACTGTACCACTCATTGGCAGGCAGAGATGCCCTGTTGGTCAACATCTACATCCTCAATATCGACTCCACTGAATTTTTTTAACCCATATATACACACATAGGGCTAACGGAAGCCGAACAACTGATTATAGGTGACAATTTCAACTTAGTGCTCAATCCCACAGCTGACTATACTAGCACGCTACTGGGTCGCAAACCGAATCCCAGGATGACCCTCCACCAAATCCTAGACCTCACAGATATTTGGTGCATTCATCATCGCACCACTAAATACTATACATTTTATTACTCTCTTCACAGAGTATGGACACAACTAGTTCACTGGCAAGTGTCTGCCAATGTTTCTGCCAATGTTTCTCTATGTGATGTCCAACACTTTATCAGATCACTGTCCAGTGGTCCCAAGCCTCGGTGTTCCCGGTAGGTTTACCCTCTGGCCCCCCTGGCACTTCCTGAGTGAGGGCCTACATGATGAAGATTTTCTCTTTGAATTGCATGACGCTGCTATTAAATATTTTGTCCTTAACCCTTTAACCGTGGCGGAAATTCTGCCGCAGTGTGGGTGATTTATGGCGTGGGCCCCCGGCCGTCCTCCGCACACGCCCACCGTGACGTCGGACGGCCGGCGGCCGGCCGACGCACGCAAAGGGTTAATGTAGGCACAGTATCATCCCAGGCCACTCTTTGTGAGGCCTTTATAGCCTATATATGTGGAGTCTGTATTTCTAAACACCCATCAATTACATGCCCATTTGACTTTACTGACTGAATTCCATGACCTTGCTGACTGGGATGTAAAATACATGGGGAAACATGCCACGGCTCAGGGTTGCAGCGAAGGGGAAAGACGGGGCGCACACTCGCTTGTCTACTTCAACCCAATCACCTCAACAGGTTTATTACTGAACTCCACACACCAACAGGAATGACAATTACAAGTGGTGAGGATGCATCCTCTCGGAATTACAACAGTGCTACACACAACTTTACAATTCTCGTATCTTTGGAGCAGAAACTGATATTCAAAAATACCTTGCAGAAGCGGCTATGTTTTGGATTTCAGAAGACCAGCATAGCTTCCTGGCCGAACCCATCTCGAATGACAAAATAATACATGCAGTAGTCACTATGGATGGCACCAAGGCCCTCTGCCTCAATTGAGCAATTTACAAAACATACAAACACCTTCTCACCCCACATCTGCATTCTCTGTACGCGGATGCTATAACTACAGTTTCCCTCCCTCCCACCCTGTGCGATGCTGTGCTGACATTACTACTGAAACCCGGCAAAGATCCCCATCTATGCTCTTCCTATAGACCATTATCTCTCCTTAATATGCACAATAAAATGTTGCCACGGCCATGGCCACTCGACTCTCACTGTTAACGGAACAAATCATCTCTCCAGTGCAATCAGGATTTATTCACTATATGTCTACCTCTTTTAACCTCAGAACCATCTTCTCTGTTTTAAACAGGATCTCCCTGACGACCCCTGCAGTGCTACTTGACACTGAAAAAGCATTTGCCTCCTTAGAGCGGGCGATTCTAAGCGCAGTATTGGAGAAGCTTGATCGTCCTCCTGTTTTTATATCCTAGTTATGCTCCTTTATACAGACCCCATGCATGTTTTTGGATTAATGGATTTCTTTCTGCCTCCAGAGGTACTAGACAGGGCTGCCCCCTTTCACCTCTCCTTTTTAAAATCGATATGAACCTTCTGGTCCACCACCTTTAGGAACAGCACCTGCACCACTGTGGACTTCAACTTTAAAACAGCCCACTCCTAGCATCACTTTATGCTGATGATATTTTATTATTCATCTGGTAACCCACCGAGAACCTTCCCCTATTGATTTGGGATATTGTGCGTTTTGATAGCCTCTTGGGCCTGCACATACATTGGGCCAAATCTGAACTTTTTCCCTTGACCACAGGCACATCTCCGGTAGATTTTGAATACCCCCTGACCCTTACCACAGACTCTACCAAATACCTAAGCATTTATTTATATCCAGAAAAAGACCTAATAATATGACTTAATTATGGCCCGCCATGGACAGACTCGCCTCCCAAGTACAACTCTGGATAGGCATCCCGCTCTCCATGACCGGGACGAGTGGCAATAACCAAGATGGTGATACTTCCTCAGTTCTTATACATGTTTTTGAACATCCCCATTCCACTCACTCAATGTTTCTGTCCCACACTGCGCAGCCTCCTATTACGACTGGTCTGGGCCCAAATCCAATGGAACACTCTGACTCTTCTTTATGAGTGCGGCGGGCTCAGTGTCCCCAACATCTGTCTTTATAACCTGGTTGCACAGTGTCAATATTCCCATTTCTGGTACCACCCAGATGCCTGCATACCTTACCTCAAACCCAAACAGGATCAGGCAGGACAGCAGCCCCTCTCTTCTCTTTTTCCATTAAGTATCCCCATTGATCCAACCGATATACAGACCCTATCTACCACCTGCTGGGCCTGGAAGAAACTACATCGCTTCCTCAGGAATGGTATCCTATATTCCCCTGCTATTCCGTTATTAATCAACCCATGGCTCCGCCTCTCCCAGGAAAAACTTGTTAAGCAAACCCTATCATGCCATGGACTTCATACTTTCAGCGACATCTTTCCTGATGGGCATATCATTAAACATGCAGATGACATTCGCTTTAAACAGGGCACGTACATGGATCATTTCATATTTCAAAGGTTACACAACACCCTCCGTTCATGTATACCTATATATCTTCTTGCACAGGATGAGTTCTCACCCCTTATACTCATCATCTCAAGCGATAATGGTGGTCACTTGACTTCCAGATTATATTGCTCTTGCCTGGCTATGAAACCAGACTCCACCAAACACAGAGAGAGTTTTGGTGCCAGGATTTTGGATACCCCTTGCATGATCAGGTGTGGGCTTATTGCTGCTCTCAAACAAAAATGGTACTATCAACCTCCGACACAAACTCCTACACTTTAAGTTCCATACATCTATCCCATAGACATCGCCACATTCAATCCTACACATTCTTCTTATTGCATTAAATGGCTGGCCCGGTGCCGATTTTGAGCATCTTACCTGGTCCTCCCCTGCCATCAGCAGTTACTGGATCACCATTTTTTCCCTTCTTTCCACAATGAAGGGTGTCATGCTCCAACCTGACCCAGCTATGGAGTTACTGGGCAACACCCATCATCATCCTAAATTCATCCGCAGATTTATTTCTATAGCGCTCTTACTGGCTAAACGGGAAATCGCCCTTCACTGGGGTAGTAAACACTTCCCCACAGAGAAGGCCTGGCTTAAATCTATGTCTTGTTGTGACAAGATTACTAATGACTATGTGCAACTTCAACCCCTTATGTCTAGACCTAGTGATATTTGGCAACCCCTTTGCACTTATCTACTCTCACTGGAGTCAAGCGATTCAGAAAAAGACTCTCATTTTACACATTATGCATAATTTATCTCATGCCCATGGATATTTATGTATTTATTTATTTATTATTTATTAACAGTTTTATATAGCGCGGACGTGACCCGTGGGTATCAGAGCGCTTAACATCATGTGGTATAGATTACAAATGCAGTGTACATAGAGCAGTAAGACGTGCTGACTTAGTAATGGCGATTTATACATAGTAGTTATAGGCTAATATCTTGAAAAGCAACATGTATGGATTGAATTAAGACCCGAGTTAAAAATTTCATTTAACCTGCTGTGTTTTGTATATTATCGATATTCAAGCCTTCCCCATCCGCTCTCCTTATTGTCAGGTCATTATGTTATTGTTCTTCATTCCTCGTCATCCAGGTACTGATGTAAACTCTGTAATTGCAAACCGCCTATTTTGTGACATCTCCTGTAATGTGTTTTGTTTGTTTTATATGTTACTCTAGAGAAAACTTAATAAATAAAACAGGTTTTTTTTAAAGACAGGATTGGGTGGAAAATAGCACAAGCAACTCATAGATGCAGATGTGATCAACAGTTGCAGCCTGCAGATTTGTGAAAATGTCAAAGGCATTAAGGCATTAAGGAGCAAAACATATTTGGTAGCCACTACACTAGGGAAAAACGTTTCCTGGGAAATGTACATTGTCAAGAATACATCCATTAAGAATGTTTTTATGGAGAGAGAGAGAGAGAACACCCCCATCCTCAGCCTTCACAACTTGGCATCCATTACAGGAATACCCATCATCAGTGTAACTGTTGGCCTATCTCACAATGGGGCGCAGCAGTGATCTGCATAACTCCTTTATTATTTCTACACTGCCAAACTAGAAAGGTCGCTTGCAGCACACTGTGCCTGCCGTATTGGGAAAAATCTGCACTAGCATCACAAGCCAGAAGCACTTCCTTTTCAAGTGCCAGAAGGTATCTTCACCTTTAGAAAGCCCTTCGACTCCGTTACATCGCTTTCCTGCTCTTATCTGGGTAGATTTATTTGATATCTAATTTAGATGTTTAAGCCCAGGTATTGTGGCTTTCTGATAGATACCTTTAACCCTAATCGTCGATTTAACTTTTGAATACACACAGACGCCAGCATGGATCCCGAAACTTCACAGCAGAGCTCCTACTTGCTGGCACGTGGCACTGTGCGGCTCGACATGCCTTTCTTTTCGTAGACTCTGATGGGGATCTGGAGCTCCACTACAATGTTTAAGGGTCTCTTCCAATGACACCTAAACATTTCTACAGTGTGCTAAGATAAGATGAAGCCTCCAAAAACTACAGGCTTAAAACAGTGCCACAACTTTAGGAAGCAAATATCGGTCATGTACCTGTGCGAGGTGTGTTTCTAGTGCCAGGGCTCCAGCCATGGTTCTAAGTGTTATACCTTTATACACTTGTAGGTGATCCAGGACCAAGGGTCGAAGCTCTATTTCCCCGAACACAAGAGAGCATGATTGAAGCACAAGAATATGATCTTACTTTAAGTCACAAGCTAGGTCATGGTCACATGGTCGCTCCTGCAGACAGTTCACTTCCCGCTCAAAGTCCCCAGGTAAGATTAACTCTAATTACAAATACAATAAAAAAGATAAAATGCAACACAACTTACGCTACTACCAAAAAGAGGGCGCAAGAGATTCAAGATGAAAATCGCTCCTATTCGATATATCTGATTTCAGAGCTTATTCCCCAGTTGATCCTAGTGCACCCTGAGTTTCCTGGTTCGTCGATGACTCCGCAGCAGATTGTGGCCTTCAGGGTAGCCATGTTGCAAATTTGTGGGGCCATACTTCCCCATCTGGAACGCCTTTTGGTTCCATGGAGCCTCAGGGGCTTCAAGCTGGATTACTGTTGGTGAATCCTCCCCTGACACTATCTCTTTCCTTGGGACCTGCTCCTAGGCCTGTACAGGCTCCGGCACAATCTTCAGCACACTGCCCTAACACTGTCCCCCGACAGACAATCGGCAGCAGACACCTGTCAGGTCCCAAACAGATGTTACGCTCTGAGATGACAAATGTGCAACTGTTTGTCATTCAGCTAGATTCTAACCGGAGACCTCTACCACGATGCAGTTACCAACAGTGCGAACAGTGCGAAAAGAGGCTCCATTCTTCTTTTGTCAGGGACACCGTGCAGGATCCAAGTACGGTCCCTCAGAAAAATGATGCTCTGACTCTTTCTTATTAGACTGATGAGGCATTCAACCGAGATGAACAAAATATCAGTGGGTTGGACACAACCCCTTGAAACTGAGCTTGACACCCCACATGGTCCACCAACGGTAGAAAGTGCCTTGTTTGTACAAGTGGTCAGGAGGGCAGCTGAGGTGCTAAACTTGCAGTTGCCCTTCATCTAAACAAATTCAAATGTTCTTTCAGCCGGAGTTTATGACCACTGGGCTATTATTGCATTTTAATAATGTCCTTATGGACACACAAGGGCTCATCAGGTGGTGGCAGCTCCTGTGGCTCTTTGGGGTGCGCAGTGCTCCTGAGAACAGCTGCGCTGGCTTGTGATAATTTCTTTTATTGTGTGTGCGCAGTGATCGATACTGCCATAACTTTTTAACTACTTTTACTTGTTTGTTCTAAATTCTGCCTAAACAGTGTAGTTATTTTTTTCCTTTGCTTGACAGCACTGTAACTTGTGGCATTTACTTACCTGTCCGCCCCTTCTGCTCCGGTCCCGCGCGGCTCACAGTGCCGATCGCGTGGAGGGCAGCGTCTTCACCGCGGCTTCCTGTGCCGGCCGGTCGAAGGGTGGGGCGCCATCTTGGGAGTAGCCGGAAGGGCGCGCATACTGCAGGCAGCGGTCTAGCGGCCCGAGGCTGTCTCCTACAAAACGCGCATGTGCTACCGGAAGCGCAGCGGACGGGCGCTGCGGGCACGACTTGTACGCGCCGTAGGTGCGCCTAAGGTAAGCCCGTCTGCGCCCGTCCGCGGCCGGACGGGGCATGGGGCATGTCACTCTGCCCATTTTATTAAATACTCCTCTATCGATCTGCTCGATCTGCATGCCCCCTTGCCTCTCGCCCTGACTGCCCGGTCGCAGCTTGATCAACTGGGTTTGGGTCACGCCCGAGAAGTTTTTCCTGAGCTTGATGCTTGCTTGGCTTCTCTCCCTCATCGGTCCACTATTTGCCCCCCTCCCGTCAAGCCACCCCTCAACCTCGAGCTCAAAGTGAGCTACCTTAATACCCGCTCACTAGCAAAATATCAGACGGAAATTTTTGACCTTCTAGAGGCCGATAGTCCCGATATATTGTTTATAACGGAAACCTGGCTACATGATGGATCCTCTCCCGACATTCTGGCAGCCATTCCGCCTGGCTATTATATCATTCAAGCCAATAGGGCCTCTGGCAAATCCGGGGGGGAGTGGCAGCCATCATTAAGCTTCCTACCAGATTTTCCGTTCTTACTGTACCCTGTATTCCTCAGGTTGACTGCTTAGCACTTAGGTTGGAATCCTCAGTGTCACCCCTTATTTGTGTCTTAGTTTATCGCCCTCCTCAATCCATGCCTGATTTTCCGACTATGTTCGGAGACCTATTGTCTCAGGTAGTTATCAATAATTCTAAAATCCTAGTCCTTGGAGACTTCAATTACTGGCCCCTGGACGAGAAGGAGAGCGTGTGCTCTGCGGCCTTTTCTGATCTTTTATGTGGCCTGAATTGTTGTCAACATATTAACACTGCCACGCACACAAAAGGCCACATACTGGACCAGGTTTGGACTTCTAATTTAGAGATCTCGGCCCCCCTTATACTGCCTTGTGCATGGTCTGATACTCCCTTGTTTCTTTTTCCTTTAAAGCCCCTATTTGCCCCAGTAGGCCTCTGGAGGCGAACTTCTCGGCCCGGAACTGGAATAGAGCTGATATTAGCCAATTCGTCGACTTACTCAGCACCTCCCTTCCCCCCAAATCCAACTCAATAGATACTCAAGCTTCTGACTTAACCCGCTGGCTCGAATCGGCCAGCGATATGGTTGCCCCCCTCAAACGGGTCAAAGTTAGGCGCCCTCATGACGCTCAGAAATGGTTTACCGAGGACCTTAAAGTTTTAAAACTCGGACTTAGACAAGCTGAGCGCCGTTGGTGTAGAAATTATGCCCCTGAAGCTAGGTTAGAGTTCTCAACTTTACTTAAAGTGTACAAGTCTTCCATTGTGTTAGCCAAAACCCTATATTTTTCCAACAGAATTGTGGAGTCAGCTAACAAAGCTAAATACATTTTTTCGATTGTGAAGGAACTGTCTCACCCAGACAGGGTCTCCATTAAACCTCTCCCTTCACAGGGGCTTTGCGACTCTCTTAATCACTTTTTTGTTGAAAAGATTGAAAAAATCAAAAACAGCATTTCGGTGTCGCCCTTATCAGACTCTCCCGGGTCCCTCGCTGACTCCCTCAACCCCCCACTCTCTCACTCAGATCCCCCTCATTCTGGAGGCGGACTTCTCCGCTCTTCTACGCAAAGTCACCTCAGGGTCTCCCACTGATTGCTGCCCTCCCAAGATCCTACGCGAGGCCTTCATTGCTTGTCCAGCCCCCCCCCCGCCCCCCCCCCCCTTGGCACTCCTGAATAATTCCCTCACTCTTGGCCTAGTCTCTAGCTCATTTAAGGCAGCCGAGGTAGTGCCTATTTTAAAGAAACCTACAGCCGATCCCACGATCATGAGCAACTTCCGCCCTATCTCCCTCCTTCCCTACCTCAGTAAGGTGCTCGAGTCTCACGTCACTAACATCTTGAGCTCGTTTGTTGAGCAGTCTCATTTTCTTGACTCTCAACAGGCCGGGTTTAGACCCGCCCACTCTACAGAGATGGTCATACTCTCTGTCATGGAAGAACTGCGTAGGGGGGCCGACTCCAACATCAGTCAGGCCATCGTGCTCCTGGATTTGTCGGCCGCCTTTGACACGGTCGACCATGTCATCTTGGTCGACCGTGTCAGCCAGGCTGGCATCAGGGGCACTGCCCTGGACTGGGTTCGCTCATTTCTCACCAGCTGCCAACAAGCGGTCCAGCTTTCCCAGTTCTCCGCTGACAGGATGGGGCTGACCTGTGGCGTGCCGCAGGGCTCTTCTTTATCCCCGCTCCTTTTTAATTTATACCTTACCCCCCTGATCTGGTCTCTCCGAGATAGGAATGTCACCGCGTTTAATTACGCGGATGACATCCAGTTGGTCTTCAACATCGACCCCTCGGACCAGTCGGTCTCAGATTTTCAAGCCACCCTTTGTCACATCAGCAACTGGATGGGGGCAAATCACCTTAAGCTTAACCCCGACAAGACCGAACTGGTTCTTGTCGGGGGCCCCTCCAACCCTTGGAATTTCAATTTCTGGCCTGCTAGCTTGGGTCTCCCCCCTCGTCCAGTTGACTCAGCCAAAAGTCTGGGGGTTATCATCAGTAAAGATCTCTCGATGAAGCCCCAGATAAATGCCACTGTCTCTTCTTGTTTTCTCCAACTGCGCAAAATTCGGAAAATCGCGCGGTTTCTTACCACCGAGGCTCTTACCTTAGCCCTTTTGGCGTTAGTCGTCTCTAGGCTCGACTACGCCAATTCCTTGTACATAGGCATCCCAGATTATCAACTTAAACGTTTGCAGCTTGTTCAGAATCAGGTGGCATGCCTCATCTTCCATCAACCGAGGCACCATCACGTCCGCCCCCTGCTAAGAACTTTGCACTGGCTCCCTGTTTCTGAACGCTGCAAATTCAAGCTGGGCTGCCTTGTTTTTAAATCTCCGGGTGGCTTAGGTCCTACCTTTATCTCTTCTCTCATTCATCCTTATGTCCCCTCTCGCAATCTTCGCTCGGCTCAGTCGGCTTTACTCAAAATCCCGAGAGTCAAGCGTAAGAAATGGGGAGGTTTAAGATTCTCATTCCTTGCTCCATCTTTTTGGAATGCCCTCCCATTGGACATAAGGCTTGCTTCTCCCTATACCTGTTTTAGATCACTTCTTAAGACTTATCTGTTTCGCATTGCATACAACTAAAAAGTTTTCTCTTCTCCGTTCTTTTTCTTTTTCTCTTCTTTTCCTGTTGCTGCTGTGCACTCCCCTGTCCTGTCCAGGCGGTGCCCATCGTCCTTCTCTGCCCCAGCGCCAATAAACTGTATAGTGTATGTTGCGCTTTACAAATGCCTTTCACATCAAACATCACAATCAAGACCCTGTTCTTGCCCACCGGTTAGCAGACAAGAAGTCCAGTAGAACTGCACCTGATGAACCAGATGCCTTCACTAAACACCCTTCACCAGAATTCCTCATTGTACAAGCTTATACTAGCAAGGATACACCACTAATTCTTTCCCAACCAATCCCACAGACAGAGAATGCTAAAGGATTGAGGCTTTCAGCAAGAGAATCTTTTTATCTGTGTGTTTGGCCCTCAGGTTCTAAAATGCTGAATGCTTGCTATGTAGATAAACACATGAACTCGGAAAATATCCAGTAAGATCTTGCTGGCAGTCCCAGAAAATAACATAGCCTCTTTGGCACAAATAATACATGGATGATAAGCTGCAACAAAATGTCTGTGATTTGGCTGGCCAGTATACTACAGACTGCACTGGCATGACTGCTGGTACCAGTGTGGTCTTCAGAAGATATGCATGGATGGGGCCTACTAGGTTTTAGGCAGTGTAAATGTGTACCTAATGGACTTGTCCATTGATAGATCCTGTCTTTTTCCGAAAAAAGTAGACTCAGCTCTAAAGGGGTTAAAAGACAGCCAAACTACTGAACAGTTGCTAGGGCTGTTGACACCAGTAAAACCATTTCTACACTAGTTCTGTAAGTTCAGAGGTAACTGGATGCGCTTAGACTATGAAGAGTAAGCCATTCACATGGTGGTGCCCCAGTCAGTTCAATACATGTGATGATGGCAGGCAATGTGCAGAGCAGCAGTCAAAATAGTCCTCCAATTCCTCCCCAAGCCAGTCGGGCCGGGAGCCAACCGTTCCTCTCCAGTTGGAGATCCATTACGTCAGAAAAATGAATCTTACAGACAGTTCAGAGAGACTAGTTGCTATACTTCATTTCCTCCTCACCCCATTTACCTCCCACACCACAACAAACTTTAGAGGAGCCCTGGGAAATCCTGAAGCAGGAGGTGTTTGTTTGTTCTCTTAAGGTGCTGTTGCGAGAGTACTGTACTTGGTAAAAGGCGAGAGATGCTATTCCTACTATTTCTTCATCCAGAAAAAGGACAGGGACTTCACACCCATTTTGGGTCTTCACCTACTGAATGTCCTCCTAAAAATGGACAAATTCAAGATGCTCACTTTGGCTCAGATTTGGTCTGCTCTGAAACCATGATCTCCTTCCAACTTACCTTAGCTCCTCAGGTGTTCAGCAGTCACTGCCCATTTTAGAAGGTTGGAAGAACATGTACTTCCGTACCTCAATGACGGGCTTCTGAAGACAGGTTCCCCACAGTTAATCGCGGACCACCTTCAGACTACAAATGCCCTCCTGACATTGGTGAAACTTTCCATCAGTGGGCAGAAGACATACCTGCCCCTCTCACAGGATACCATTCATTGGAGTGGGAACACAGGGGTGTTCAAAGCCTTCCCCGCATTAGAGTGTGTTTGGGATATTCAGAGTATAATCCCAATGTTTTGGGATCAGACCAATAGCACGCCCGCAGCTGTAATCCTATTTAATAATTAGAAGTAGGAGCCCAGAAACAACTAAGTTATCCTACGACAACCCACAACCCAAATACCACAGCTGCAGTTTCAAGCAGCTGGGCCTGTCTGGCAAAAGGGAAACAGAAGACAAGAAGAAAGTCACACTGCTCCCGCTGCCACATCTTTGTCAGTCCCAAATGCCAACTTAGTGATAGGCGAGGGATTTATGTCTCCAGTGGTTGCCAACTATTGGGATACGAAGGACTCATCTGTTGTGGTCCAGGGTGTTGGGATGGAGCTTTGGGACCTCCTTTTTTTTTTTTTTTACTGATTTTTATTGCCTTTTAAGAAATATACTTATACATCTCTCAGTACCGCCTGTGCATACATGCAAATTCCAGTGTACATCTGAACGGTGTAGAACATAAGAATCTCAGGTTATTTAGTCTCATACAAGTGTCAAAATCTATCAGAAGCAAGAGGGTAACAGTTCAATCCGGACTTGCGGGGGTCCGCAATCCTTCTTCCTGTAGGGGTACTCAATTCGCATTAGTAAGAATAGAGCTCATCATGGTGTTATTCCTCAGTTATTGCTCAACAGATAACCCCCCCTTCCTTCAATTTACCCCCCTCCCAAACCTCTTCCCTTTAACCTAACCCCCTTCCCCCCAGGCATGTTGCTAAGTTGTCAAGTCTTATGTGACAGATTAATAGCATATAGTGTATTCCGAGATGGTAAGCTCGCCCCGTTGATAAAGTTGCGTGGGATGCACATTGTATCGGTCAGGACAGTTTCTCCGTCAGCAATCTGGGCTACTAGATTGTCACGTGGTCAATCCCCAGGAGGATGGTCTACCCCATTAGGATTTACATTGTCATCATTAATAGGCTGTTTCAATAGGTCTACTAAGGCCACCCATGCCCTTGCTGCCTCCAACGTCTTATCATTTCAGGTCCTTTGGGCCATTTGCAGTCGGAAGGTCTCTTCACCTTCTCCCCATTTCTAAAGTTCCCACGTCCACCGTAGTACGCTAGGGCCATTTTTCGCCTTCCAATGGCTAGTGAGTTCTCTTTTAGCCAGTACCAACCCCAAGTCTATGAACTTACTCGTGACCTTGTTTCTAGTAGTATAGGGAAACCAATGTAGTAGACAGCACCCTGGAGTCATAGCTAAGTCTTTCCCTGCCAATCTCCACCATGTAGTAGTTCTGTACATATTTCCAATGGAATGTCTGGTGCATATGGGGACTTTATCTGTGGCCGTTTGAGTGATCTGTTCCAGCATTTGCATATCGTTTGCAGGTCTGAGGGGACTGCTCTATCTCTAAGGGGAAGACGCAGTAGAACCTGAGCCAGTATCAGTAGACTCAGTTCCGGACCTCCTGGGCCCTCTACAATTTGGGACAGCAAATCTCCCCTCGCCCTGGGTCTCATCATTGTGGTAAGTGCCACTTGTCGCTGCCCCGCGTCCCACAAGAACCCCGTAATCATTGTATTGAGTTGAGTAAAAGTTTTGTGTGGGATCCATGTTGGAATTGACCCAAAATATTAAAGGAGTCTTGGCAGTGTGACCATTTTTAACAGTGCTACCCTACCAGCTACAGACTGTGTGAGGCTCCCCCAGAACACGAGATTGGTTTTGGTGCCACGAATGGCTCGACCAATGTTGCCTTCAAATAGATCCACAGATTAATGGTAGATCTGTACTCCCAGGTAGGGTAGGCATCTATTTTCCCCGGAGACGTCTTCTGTTTGCAATAGCCCAACCCTCCCCGAGCGCGTAGGAAAGAGGCACAACTTGGTCCAATTCACTCTAAGTCCCGCAACTCTTCCCAATACATCCAGTAGAGCCTTTGCTCCCCGCAGTGCTTCTCCCGAGTTGGCCAGGAAGATCAGAATGTCATCTGCATATATAGTGCTATATATTGCAGCTGTCCTGCCACCTCCAATACCTGGTAGTGTTCAGCCAAGGGCTCCATCGCCAGCGTGAATAAAAGGGGCGAGAACGGGCAGCCTTGCCTCGTTCCTCAACCCACCAGACAAGCATCAGAGATCAGCCCTCCTGCCCTGACCCTAGCAGTTTAATTTTTATAAAGGATTGCCTTCCATTCCACAAATCGTTCCCCGAGACCAAATGCACTCTTAACTTTAAAAAGATATGACCACTCAAGGCTATCAAAAGCTTTCTCTATATCAACTGCCAGCATGCATGCCTCTTCCTTTCGGTAGGTGTCGACTTCCAAGATTCTCAACAGTCTGCAGATATTCATTGCTGTATTTCTGGCCAGAAAGAATGCTGCCTGGTCCATATCTATTTGGGTCGGCATGTGGGCCAGCACTCTGCTGGCCAGTATGCGGCTTAGTATTTTATAATCTAAGTTAAGCATAGCGAGAGGACATGCAGTCCGGTCCCAAGCTGGCTTACCAGGTTTTAAGAGTGGAATGATGACCGCCTCCCTCGTTGAAGCAGGTAAATAGCCCTCTCCTCTTGCTCTGTTATATAGTGCTACTAGCTGGGGAGCCAAAATATCTATGTATGTTGAATAGAACTCTATTAGGATCCCATTTGTCCCCAGGGTTTTATTCCTGGCCATATGTTTGATGGTGCTCCGTACTTCTCCAAGCTCAATTGCCCAAGGCTTCTGCTGCATCATCATTAATCTCAGGGAGTTCTACTACCGCCAATAATCTCTACACTTCTGTCCTTTCAGCCCCAGTTTGCTCTGGTATAGGGTGGTGTAATACTTCAAGAATTGGGCATTGATGTTGTGTTGATTATAGTAGACCTTGTCTTCCCGCCCTGCAACTCAAGTATCGTAGTGCCTCTACGCGCAGGGTTGGCCAGCCAGGCCAGCAATGCACCAGATTTATCCCTCTCAGCATGGGCCCTGGCAATATACATTCTATAATCAAAGCAACACAACTTCTCCAGCTGTGTTGGCCAGATCTCCCGGGCTGCAAGTAAATCAGCCTGTATATCCACCCTCTCTGGTCTATCTTTCTCTATGTCCCTGAGTTCACAACCTCCTATACTGTAGAGAACCACTGTAGAGGACCTTACAAGCACTTTGCCAGTGACCTCCTCTAAAAAGGTGAGAGAGATTACTGTATTATTGAGTCTAGCATATCAGGAAAATGGTCAAAGGTAGAAATAGGCTAAGGTAAGTGCAGTATAAGAAAGTAGTCAGCCTATTTGTTGGTACAATTACATATCTGAAAGTGTTAGTCTTAAAATTAAATTATTTCAAGGAGCATAAAAGAATTATAGTGGAGAGAGCCAAAAACAGACAAGGTGCTAGAGAAAAGAGTAAGAAGGTGGAGAGAGTTGCAGAGCATTTAGATAAAAAAATCCTCCAAGGTCTGGAACAGTGAGGGATGGTGTTTCGGAGGATGAAGGTGCCATAGAATAAAGTATAACAAAACATAAATGAACGGCAGACGGCAAGAAAGCAAGTGAGTGATTAGGTATATCGAGAGCTAGTTGATCACTGTAAGTGAATGAAACAGGAAATGTGAATGAAGAAAAGTAGCAACGGTCAGAGAGTAGACTAGAACAATATTATGAGCAGATGAACACATGAAAAACACACAAGATGATGGACGGAATATTGCACAATGGCAAAACATTCACCCCCAGTCACAGATCTGGGTTTAATCCATTGTTATTTTGCTCACCAAGCCACCCCAGTTCAGACATGGCCATATGCAAATCAGTCTTGACCCTGTGCCTCATGGGAACAGTCCAGCCCGAACTGCCAAGCCATGCCTTCCCTGGACCGGAATAAAGCATCCTAGGACCGGTTTCTGGCTATCAGCCGTCTTCAGCCAAGATAGCTTGACTCCAGTGGCTTAGTGAGCACGGGACCCACGTCTGGGCATACCCTTCCCAAATAGGGTGAACAGCAAAACACACAAGATGATGGACGGAATATTGCACAATGGCAAAACATTCACCCCCAGTCACAGATCTGGGTTTAATCCATCGTTATTTTGCTCACTAAGCCACCCCAGTTCACCCACGTCTGGGCATACTCTTCCCACATAGCCATACCATTCTCACTAAGCCACTGGAGTCAGGCTATCCTGGCTGAAGACGGCTGATAGCCAGAAACCGGTCCTAGGATGCTTGATTCTGGTCCAGGGAAGACATGGCTTGGCAGTTCGGTCTGGAGTGTTCCCATGAGGCACAGGGTCAAGACTGATTTGCATAAGGCCATGTCTGAACTGGGGTGGCTTGGTGAGCAAAATAATGATGGATTAAACCCAGATCTGTGACTGGGGGTGAATGTTTTGCCATTGTGCAACATTCCGTCCATCATCTGGTGTGTTTTGCAGATGAACACATGCACCATTTGTCTGACTGTATGTGCAAGATTTGACCTGGCAAAAACGAGCCAAGCAAAAACTATTGGACTACAAAGTTTGTGCCCTTGTTGTAGTCCTGAGTCAGCTGCAAACGAAAGTTACCAACCGACACGGGATTACTTTATAGATGGTGATCAGGACCTGTCAAATCATGCTGCAACTATTTGTTTTCCAGCATGTTATGAGATTTCAACATCAATCATAATTGGTGAATGTATAAGCCATGCTCTTATTTTTGGGGCGAGATAGAAGAATATATTAAAGGTTTGTATCCAATCTCTCCTAAAGAGTTCTTACCTCGTTCTCCTATACTTGATTTTTACAACCTCTTTTACCTTCTGTTATTGTCTTGTTTTGATCAGTAACACAATTTGCCAATTGTAAGTGTAGTGTATTATCAAAAACAAATATCAAGCTGTGAAGGAGACACCTGTAAATGGCCAATATCATCTGAGATATTCTGATTAAATTAGGCAGAATGCCATTTCTGAAGAAATAATCGATTGTGGATAATGTAGCATGTGTCTGATTATGCAGAATCTGTTGCGGCTGTGGAAGGGCATGCTTCCAATGATTCAGATGATAATGACGTAAAGAAGGTCCCCAGCACAATACTTCCATGATGTCACACCCAGAATCTTCCTGGCAACTGATGCTTGCAACTAACACACATGCATCATTCAGTCTACTTCAGGTACTTTCTGGTGGCACAAGAACAACCAACCTGCTTGTGTACAGTCTGTCTTCAGCCTTCATACATTCGGTATATTGACCTACATACCGAAGTCTATTTTTATACACTTTGTAAAGATTCTTTCTTCTACATGGCTGATAGAAGGGCTGCTCATCTTGCATTCTGTGATTCCCACTACAAGGGAGGGTCAGAAGGTCTCATTGGTTTCGGATTTTTATCAAACAGCCCCTGTGTTACCTATGTGATGGATACCTCATCCAATAAGGAATGCTCCTGATCATCCAAATCCCCTACCTTAAACTGCAGTTTACCTTATTTCTGCAGCCATACCGTTCCACTTTATTGTCCTCCATTTTATTTGTTTTATTCGGTATGGTTTATGTATGCAGATATATTCAATGCTCTAGGGATATTGGTTTGCTGGAACTTTGCATCTGACTCCTGAAATCTAAAACTGGAGATTCACTTTGCATCATGTTCCTGCTTAGCCTTGACCATACTGACCACTGCTATCAGAAACCATTAGAGCACACTCCAGAGCACAAGAAAGGTGTGATCAGAGGACAAGTAGATGTCACAGTAGATGACTGGTAAAACACACTCACCCTAAAAATAATTTTCTTACCTGTATGGCATTCTGTACTTTCCCTTCTATCAGTGTCTTGATGGCTCATGGGGTAGGAATCCTCCTCTTCTTTAATGCTCAATGAAATTATAGGAATGATGGCTTTGTGGCCTAAAGCAAATTAAAATAAACATCTATGGGAGTTGTACTTCAATTGCTTCATTTACACAAGAACATGCATTGCTTTGTACAACCACTATATGTGACATCTGAAGAGAACCCAAATATAAAAGATGGGGATAATGTATTATTTGGTCCATATTGTCAACTTTACAAATGACATTCACTGAAAAACCTTAGCAAAGATTAAATAAAAGGTAGCATTGGAAGATGTAAAAAAGCAAAGAAAGCATAGTTCTTGTGACAGTGTCTACAGCACAAAACCTAAAATCCTTTAAATTCCCAGTTAAAGTAACCACACAACCATAATTGTCACAACCACTATGAGCTGCTTGTGACATCATACATGACAATACAAATTACATTACTGGGCATCAATAAACCCATCCTCCAGCAATGCCTGACACATTTTTGTGTCTCCAAAGCCACAGCCTTCAACAAAATGTCATAGACACTCGGCACATGCATTAAACGTGGCCCACGCCCTGCACCCATTACCTCCTGCACTTGAATCTGCTGCACATGCTATTAGTCCCAAAGCAGACATATCCTTCGCCTGTCCACAAACTCTCTCCACACAGACTTGGCCACGTGCAACGGCCACAGATCACACAGCATGGACATCTACTACAAACTGAGCCCAGTCCTACTTGCGGTAAGATCAATGCCTCTGTCTGTGAGTAGTGACCAATAGATGGAGGGTGCCTCAGCTGAATCCTCCAACCCCATAGCAAAATAGACCTTCATCCATGTGCAGCAGCCACTGGGCACAGATTGGCAAAGATGGGCCAAAGTTATAAGCAAGACAAAAGGATGTTTGAAATCACTTACTCACTCATGTATTTATCAGACTGCAGCGCCACCCAGTAACTTCTTGAAGTGAATCCCAGTCTACTAGGCACAGGCCCCTTTATTCTCATCCGCCCTAAAAATGCTGTCCCTCTATGAATTTAAGTCAGCTTTCTGTGGTCCCTTATTAGAGGCTCTGGACTACCCAAGGATCCAGATGTATAACCTAAAAAGTACCTGGTTTTATTCGGTGTCTAAGGTAACACTGTTAAGGGCACTCTGGAAACTGAAGAAACCACTTAACTGTGACTGAAACATGGACAAAATAGCTGGTTTTAAATAACAACACATAAGCCCACTATATGTTCCACTGGGCACTGTTCTTCAGTCCCCACAGTAAACCCCTTTCTTTGGAGACTTAAGAGTAGAATGACATGGTCATAGACAGTACTAATTAGAGAATTCTAATTACTTATCAGTGAGGCAGGCTTTTTTCTTACTGTACCTCATCTAACTTCACAAAACATGCTTCTGCTCTTCAAGGTGTTCTATGTATGCCATTACTCACATTCTACATCCAAATTTCTCTCCAGGGATGCCTGCCTATTTTCTGCATAACAAAACATTCCTCTACAGTTTGTTCTGAGAAAACTTGCAGACTCACTCCTGCTGTGTTATATGCCTAATGATAAACGCAGAACGCAGTGGTCAAAGCTGTGAACAATTTGCTAATACTATTGATCACTACTGTGAGATAGAAGAGGCGGCAAGGGCATGGATTACAGGGGCTAAAAAGCAAAAACCAAATGAAAGCCGGTGAGAGTCAGCAAGTCTCATGAGATTTTTCACAGCTTTGACCACTGCGCTCATCATTCTGTCTGTGACAGGGTAAAATCATGTAATGTAAATAAAGCATTTTGTACTAGATTACAGGCCAAAATGCATCCTTGCGTCAATTTCTGGAGAAAGGATGCATTTAAAGGAAGCACGTTGAAAAACAGCCGCTCGTATTTGGATGTTCGCATGACTTCCTGGTAAATGTTTACCGCAAATGACATGTTTTGCAGTGCATTTTTACAGTGAATGGCATGTAAATATGATAAGTGTCATAATCGCATAATTTCAGGAATTCAGTAACAAACGTAATGCAAAATTACCCATATTACGCCAGCATAATGTAAATTTCGCCCAAGTCTACTAGTCACTATTCTGCATAAAGCCATTTGAAAACAAATACAGTGCCTCACAATTACTGGCAAAGTGAGATAGCTTTACATGTGTTTGTAGGATCATTGTAGAAGTACAAGAGGAGGTCTTGATAGTCTTACAGGTGCAGGACTGATCCAGAGTTAATAGCAGTGGGATTAGCGAGGTCTTCCCTGTTGTGGTTTAAAAGGAGGTGACAGTTACTAGATTTCTGCCAAATATTTGTGAGATCCAACCAGAAGCTATTTAACATGGAATTTGAGAGATTATCAAGGGCCAATTCACAAAACCACTTACAAGAAAATGAAGTAGAATTAAAGGAATATTCTTTAATGTACTATTTGATGTTTCAGTGCTGGTTCACATAGGCATCAAACTTCCTATTAGCAAAAGCGAAAAGAGGGCACAATCCTTTCAAATTGAACTAACTGTGCATGACTATAATCTGAATATTCCTGTTTTATTCCCACCGTAGAATTAACAATAACAGTGCAGGACATCCAGTTAACATACTAAGACATATGAAGAAGTTTCTGAAGTCCAGCCTTGTTGAGATGCCAGGAAAATAGTTGGGGACTACTCAGGTACAATGTACAAGAAATACAGAGAGATATTCACTTCCTAAAAAAAGAACTGCCGTCAACCTAGATGTGCTGAACAAGGAACCAATAAGTTACTCCTCCTAGGGAAAATAAAGAATATATAGGTGACATCCACTCAGATGTCATTTATCAAGAATGTTACTCAGCTGCCAGGAAAGTAATTTTGAGGGAACACTAAGAAGTGGAACACAAGGTAAACTGATAATTACTAGGTTTCCAGCCTACTCAGAGGTAGTTCGGACTAGCAATGTCCTAATAGTCAGCACCAGCCCACTTTCACCTGCCCTTTAAATAAGGAGCTACCCCTAACATTGGGTGTTTTATATCGCGTAAGTAAAAGATGGTTTATTGAATTTAAAATAAATCAATTAAAATTAGGGTCGATGTAAAGTCCAACAATTAAATAACAAAAAGAAAACTGAAAAGACCTTCTTGTCTTATAGTAACAAGAAGTAGAAGAGACTGAATTAGAAGCAGGAGGGTGTGAATATGCTGCTTCGCAGATTCAAGTGAAAGTCTCCTATGTAAAACTTCTCCTAAAAACAATGCAGTAGAAAACTTCCATGGATACTAAAATTGATTCAATCACCACCAGGATTGGCTTCATGACTTCCAAGATAAAAAATATGATCAACTGAAACGAGCAGAACAACAAATTTCAGATGTTGAGGAAAATGTACAGGGGAAAAAAATGAGAAACTTCTCAACATGGAAAACATACTCAATCTGATCAAAACAAACTATAAAGATGTAAACGTCAGGTCCAGATGCAAGAACCTATATTTTCTTGGCGTACCTTAGTTGGTGAACATTGGCATACTTGAGAACTATATTGAAGACATGCCAGCAACCACGCTCAAGGCAGATCATTTCTTGTTGGAGTGGAGGTCGTCTGCCCACTGGCCTCGCTGGCTCTCCTGTTTGCCTGATAACCACATGGCTTCTCAACTTCTGAGATAATTGCACTGCACTTCGTCAGGCCAGAGAAAAGGAGGAGCTGTTTTACATAGACAATCACACTTCCATTTTTCCAGACTGCACACAGAGTCCAGAAGGCAAGGAGTGGATTTCTGCCGCATACTCCATGCTATACCCAGCTCAACTGACTCTCTCTCACCAGGGCAGGCATCATGTATTCACCAGTCTGCAGCACGTATCAGTATTACTCAAGAAGGAAAATTTGCTAAAGTGAAAGCGAGCGGAGAACCCTAGTATAGCATTTATGAGCCACTGAGTGAGACACTAGGTTATGATTTTCTTTTAGTATTGCCTTGGGCCCCATCTCCCATCGAATTTGACAAGTGAATGCGTTCAGGCCATAAAGACTAGGGGTATGCATTTTTTTTTGTAATTACTAGGAATTGCCCGAAAACTACACACATTTACTTAAAATGAAAACCTGTAATTTAGCTGTATATCTTAGCACAAAATGTGGCCTTGCATGAATTTTTTACACAAAGACACATTTTGCGGTAAACATAATGGCATGAAAAACACAAGTGGAGCAACAGATGCTCGTGTTTTGGCCGTTTGCATTAGTCCTGCATGCTCGCAGTAAACGTTTGCCACGAATGGCATGTAATTATGGGAGATGTGGTAATGCTGTCATTTTGGGAATTTCATGTAACAAACATAACTTGAAATTCCGCAAATTATATATGGTTAATTACTAATTTGTCTGGGTGTAATTATGCCATAATGCATCCCTCTTTGATGGGCCTACAGCCATAATTCATATATGTGGTATTTTAAGCGCTGTTCATTTTGCTTTTATTATATGATGCTAATATATCAAGTGCAGTATGTACATTTGAATATAGCAGTATCCCTTGTAAGAAAGTAGATTATTATTCGGGTAGACATATGTCCACCTCAAAACATAAGGCCACCACCAGCTCGATGTCACACAAATTAAATTAAATAAACCTGTACTCAATACCTGGTGCGTGAAATGCGGCGGTGAGGCTTAAGGCAACGTGCATAGTATTTAAGCAGTGCATACACAGTAGAAAAAGTCCCTCAAAATTAACATAAACAGAAAACTTTTATGAGTAAAAGAAGACCAATATGACAAAAATATAATAAGGGAACAGGAGATATGAATTTTTAAAGATTTAAGTGAAAATAGTGCCAAAAAGAACAAAGCACCAATGATGATTTACGGGAGCTGTAGACCAGGACCTAGGTACAATTTGAGGTCGGAAACTATGGAGCCCTGGTCAAATACAACAAGCGTATTGTTCCTGGTGAAAGTTTGCAAGTGAAAAATTTCAAAAAAGTTTCTTAGTCCCAACACTGAAAGGCACTTTGTCCAATTTCTGAAGATGTTTTTTAAAAAATGTCTTCTAAATCCCAACACAGAAAAGGCCTTTGTCACAGAAAAATCCTACACGTGAGGGCTGTCACTGAAATTGTACCACCACCGCCGTGGCACCGAAGGCTATATACTTGAAGCAGGTTGATCCAGCTGGAGCTTTGAAGATTTCTCGCTGAAACTTTTTTAAAGTCCCAATACAGAATGGGACTTAGTCGTTTTTTCGGAGGTGCGAGGACACTTGACTGGGACAACGCTGAAATTTAATACGACACTGTGGAACTGTTGGTCAGACACTTTCCTCAGCATGTACCTCTGAGGCTCTGGAGGAAAGGTTTTTCAAAGTTTCTAAACTTTCTTCTGGTGCTCAAAAAACCCACTGGAATACAATTCTAAGTGCCCCCCCCCCTCCTGAGGCCATTAGAGGAGGGCACATAGGGACTCTCAGGGTGTCAGGCAAAAGCCAACAGAAAACTCAAGATCCAGTTGCCACAGGTCAGCTAAGTTCTTCTAAGAAATGGCTTATTTCAGCTAGATGTGTCCCTGTAGCCACATAGGTCAGCCAACTGACCCTTTAAGTCCACTTCTTTATTCTGGGTACAAGAAGGTGCCAGTCCAGTCCTTCAGAGCTCCTCTCACGTCACAGACAGCTGGCTTAGTCCTTCTCTGATTTACTGCTGGTCCAGTAATCGATCTGAGGAGGTGCCATGTAGAGCCACATTTATGCTAGCAGCAGCTGGTGGGTAGGAATGACACCTAGGCACCCCATAACAAAATTAGTACAAGTTCCCAGGGGGAACAGTATCCACTTTTTTAGCAATTCCTGTTTGGCCTCCTGCAAACAATCCCACAAAATGTCTCACTCTCAAAATCCATGATGGGGAATGCTGTCACAGGCAAACACGGATCATGAGTGCAAGCCATGACATAGGTCTGTCTCATGGACCACACTCCTGTTGGACCGGGAGAGCCGCCCAAAGCGCTGGTGGAAGAGTACTTCCTTTACCTGGATGTATATGTGCCTAGGACAATGAAGGGATAATGCATTACTTTGCAGTGAATACTAGTTAAATGACTGTGCTGGGTATATATGTGCCTGTGAATGATACAATACATGAAGGATGCAGTGCTGAATAGTACATGTATGCTGAATACATGTGCTGGGTGTATGTGTGCCTTTAAAGGGTACAACACATTGAGGACGCTGGGTTCCATTTTGGGAGACCCAGGGCTATATGGTGAAACATGAGGAGAGGAGATAGAGGAACCCCCTCAGACAGGTTTGTGTATTACAGCATTCTGCTAAGCTGGGAGGGACACACTGGAAAAGGGATGACTAGGCTCCCCCAATACCCACAAGGAAGGGCCCAGAGCACATCACAGTGATAAGAGAATCATAAAGAGTAGGGCTGAGGCCTGGGCTCACCTTTTAATACACATCACTGTGGCTGACATCCAGGTGTGAACTCTAGTCACTTCCATGGCCAGCTTTGGATTCACTCCTGCTGCGACAGACTGCTTTCAAAAGGGAGAAAGGGCAGGGGAGTGGTGACAGGAGAAGGAAGCAGACCTCCAACATAAACTTCAAAGACACAGACTGTAAATCACATTTAGTGTTTGGAAATAGACTATTAGTAGGGGAGCATGAGACCCCCAAATATTGTTAACTGTCAAGCAGTCAGCCAGGCTGTGCGAGGAAGAAAAGCTCAATAAGACGTCTGCCTACGACCGGGACTAAGGGCGAAGGCCTACTAGTCTCCCAACTGGGTGACGGGACCTCTCGCAGCTAGGCGAGGGGACATCACCCATGGAATCCAAGACCACTTGCCCTGGAGCACCAGCACCTGCCTGCTTGCCAAGACCAATGTGCCCTGTAAGGAAGAGGAGAGCGTTGCACGGAGGAAGATGCAATGGGAATCCTGTCGAATGGACTCCCTTTGTGAGGTGTGAGGAGATCACTGCTGCACTGATTGGCTTGTGTGCAGAAAAAAGTCGGCAACCCGTTAGGAAGGCCCACCGCAAAGTGAACTGTGATCATCGCTATGCCAATCTGGCTGGAGTCCATGTGCAGTAAAGGGCTGCCAACCATGTATGGCAAGAGTAGCCTCCATGGACAGATTGCCATGAGGAGTGGGCCGTAGCCCCTGTGTGGTGGTGAGCCAGCGACCCAAAATGCAGGGAGAGTACACTGCAAAGGAATCTGCTGTGCCAATGGGGTCGGAGTATATGTGCAGTAGTGATACAGTGAGCCTTTATGCCAGAAGGTGTCATGTATTCCTATAGGTTCTGAATCGATCCCCCTATTCCTGACCCTATTCTGGTTAAACTAACTATCAAGTTAACTAACAGTCAGCCCATGAGGCAAGAACAGCCCCCATGATGCAGATACCGTTATCTGACGCAGTCACACTACGGCACAGGAACGTGTTATCTGATTAGGTCATAACGCTTGAGATCTAATTAGACAAGCGACATTCCTCCAGCCCCTGATAAGGCATACGACGTTCTCATAACAAATCAAACCTATGACAACCTGGAAAATCCGTGCGGCCATTGTTTTGATTTCACAGAGAACTTCAGTAAAAGAATGTGCTAAGGAGCAAGTCGTATGACATCTTTATTGACGTATCTATGTCCATCCTTACGTCAATCTCGGCACCTTTAAGGTATAAATATTGCCGACCTTGCCCTATGCAAACACACGCGTGGTGACGAGACGGAGCAGCCATACCTGCCGAAGCCGAGAGCAGAAGCAGACCCCGCTGGCAGCAGCCCCGCCTTCCTGACGCGCTGAGAGACGCGCTGCTATCTCAAGCCGAGAGACCCAGCACCGGCGCTTCTGGGCAGCCCTCGCAGGCAGCCTGGAATATCGAGAGCAGAGAAAGAGATACCATTCCTCATTCATCCTAAATTCCAGGTACAGAACTGAATAACCCCTCACAGAGAATTCTTTAGTTATTCACTTGGCAAAAACAAACTTAACTTAAACTGTAACTTTCTATTCCCGCCCACGCATTAGACTTAGGTCAGGTACACGGGGTAGGCGTATTTAGAAACACCAGTTGAGTACGTTTAGTCAAATGTATATGTGTATGTAAATATATTTTAATCATTTTAAACATCATATGGCTCAGAAACCATATCAATGTTTTTACAGTATTATTTTATACTATTGCTTTTAATGTATGCACTTTACTTAACTATAAGTATTGCAATAATATCGATCCATTTCTCTTGTACGAGAAAAGAGACTGATCAATAAATAACACCTTTTTATTGAACACGCCCGTCTCTTCCTTTTCTCTACAATCTGATGAGACTAAGAATGCACGTACTGACTGAGTAAAATAATTGCCTTGTGCTCACACGACTCTTGAGATTGACTCTTGATTAGGGGAGAGCAAAGTTGTCATGTTCTATGGTTGTCAGAAACTAAATCCCTTCTTGTCTAATCAGGGGAGTTAATTCTTTCCTGAACATTCGAGAAAGTTTCTAGCGAACTCTGAGCTACGCTGGCAAACCCAAAACTTAAGTCTAGTATCGACAGTAGTAGACCTAGTTAACGTCTGGCCTAGGCCTTTACTGCTGTAGGTACTATTTCAATGCGCAGAGCCTATTGGGAAAATAGGAACTACACTACAAAGGGGGTCTCCAGGAACTGCAAGAAGTGAGACCTGGTCAGCATCGTCATCTGAGGAGCGAATCCTCCTTGAGGACCCCTGCGCATTTACAGCGGGACAAAAGATCGGCATCAGGACATTCACACTACCACTGGTCAGACCAAAGACTTTCCCTGTCAGGAGGAGCCGCAAAGAACCAGCCATCGCTGCAGTTGAATGACCGTGTGTGTGGTACTCGGGAATTGCCAAGCACAGCCTGCCTGGGCCACATGCAGTGAACTCACCAGAACCAGCTGCTGCTCTTCCATCACCTGTGAAGGTAGCGCGCTCAGGGGCTCTGGTCGCTCCGAACCTGCATGTGCAAGTAAGACTGGTTTTGGGTCAGTCGGCACTAGGGGAGCTTACTTGCTAGATAGCGCTTTTGCGCTGGAACACTTTTGACTTTAGTATAGAGTTGGAGTGGACTTTTGAGACCCAAACTACTAGTGGGGCTTAACCTGGATGTTGCCTACAGTGAATGGAGAACAACCACTATTGTAGAGCGAGGAGGGAGTAAGATATAGGGAGCTACATATAAAAAAACATGGAAACCCAGGTACTCAGGGTCTGTGTAGCAGTTTGTGAATGTCGTATTTCTCTTTGTGTGTTTTATTTATTTTTATTTGCATTTGTAAAGTTACAAACTTCAACAAAATCAAACAGCAGTACATTGCTTGTAGACCACAGAGTCGGTGGTGTGTAGGTGTCGTCATCATAGGCACATCGTATATATGTTCAGACCAACATTCAATACATATTATTATACAAACGTTTTTACTCCCATTTCGACTAGTATCAATTCGGTTCAATACGTAGAACAGTTCCCCAACATTGCGATACAGAAAAGGAGTTACCATTTCCTAATGTCCACATTAGGGATCATCGGTATCCATTGTGCTTAACCTGTTGACAAACGGATCCCAAATATCACGGTGGCGAGCTCATGTTGGCATTAGCTCTCAAAAACTCTCTAGCTGAGTCTTACATTGAGTGACACTCAAGATCCATCCCTTCGTTGTCGGCGGGGTGGCGCCCTCAAATGCAGAGCCACCTGACGCTTGGCCATGAGTAAAAGCAATTCCACAGCTTTGGTGGGACATCAGTGATAGCACCCAGCAATGCCACTAGTGGCGTGTAGGGCAGCTCCTGGCTAATTATGTTGTGTACGTGGTGTAGTATGTGCAGCCAGAAGTTGGCTATGGGGCAGCACAGCCACTCTATGTGTAAGAATGCTGCCTGAGCGGCTCCACATCGCATACAGCGATCGTCAGGCCGCAGACCCATGCGGTGCAGCTGCGGTGGATGTACTTGAAGAGGATCAGTCTAAGACAATAGTTAGGGGATAGCATTTCCAACCGACCGGAGATAAGCTTCCACTGGTCGTCTGTGACGTCAACTCCCATGTCTTCCTCCCACGCCGCGCGAGCCACTGGGACAGTGATTGGGTAATCACGTTGCCTGATAGTGTAAATGCAAATGATTAGCTTGCGGCCGTGTTCCACCGCAAGAACATTCTCAAAAATGTGTCAAACTTGCTTCTGCAGGAGGCGCACAGTTGGTAATATAGCAATATGTCCGCTGCTGATGGGTCTGCTGGGTCTCACATTTGCTGCAGCGTGAGGAAGGTGTAGCCTGGAAAAAGGTCCTTGCCTACCTGCAGCCGATGCGTCATTGCCCGTTCCCGTGCCCCGCAGTCCCTGAGTGGGGGTATCTGTGGGTTGTTGGCCAGTGGCATAGAGGGAGCGTAAAGCACTTCTAGTTTTGCTCATTTGCGCAGGCCCGCCCATGCCCATCGCATTGTTTCAAAACTATCCTTTTCATTGCGTGGTCGCTTATATGGCTGTTATACAGCAGTGGCAAGTGGAAACGGCACTGCTCTGTCTAGTTCAATGGCCACATGCGGCTGAAAGGGCGTGGGGTGCACACAGTGGTGTAGGAACTGTGCCTGACCGCTGTAGGCGTAGAGAGCAAAGACGGGAGCTGCAAGCCCACCCTGACCCTGTGGTAAGGTGAGTACCTCCCAGGATATCCTAGGCTGTCGCCCCGCCCACACCAGTGCGATCATGAGGGATCTCAGTGCTTTAAAATAATGCAAGATGAGAGGGATAGGGACATTTACAAATAAGTACAGTAGTTTGGGCAGGATTATCATTTTGGCCACAGGTATCTGTCCAATCAAGGATAAAGGGGACTTCTTCCAACAGGGCACCCTCTCCACGATCCAGTCCACTGCCCTACCATAGTTTGCTGTCCTGAGTTCGTTTATGTCGCTGCTTATCTATATCCCCAAATAGTGTGTTGGCCCTGTTGCCCAGTCAATAGGGTAGTCTGTTTCAAAGGGCTAGGTCCCAGCCGTCAGGGGGATAATAACTGATTTGTTCCAATTTATCCGCACCCGGAGAATTCCCCATAGCGCACCAATTCCCTTCTCATAGGTGCCAGTTTCTCTTTGGGGTTTATATACCATATATAAAGTAATGTCGTCCGTGTAGAGTGACACCTCTGGTGGTAAACCCAATGCTGCGGTGTGTGTGTGACGTTGTCTACTTCGGGCTGCAAGTGGTTCAGTAGCTATAGCGAAGAGTAGCGGCGACAAGGGGCAGCCCGGTCTAGTGCCTCTTGTGATGGCGATGGGTTCTGAAATCCAGCCATTCACTGTGAGGCGTGCCGTGGGCAAAGTATAAAGCAGTTTTATCTGTTGGATAAAGACGGGGCTATGGCCTATTCGCTGGAGCAGTGGGAACAGGAAACCCCATTCCAAGGTATCAAATGCCTTAGTGGCGTCCAGGAGCGCTGCGATCGCTGGGACATGTGGTGCGAGGTAATGTATTAAAGCAAACAGTATTCGGAGGTTGTGAGATGTGGCCCTCCCCAGTATGAAACCGGACTGGTCCGGGCGTATAATCAGGGGAAGCAATGTCCGGAATCGGACGGCCGAGAGTTTAGCAAAGATTTTTGCATCCACGTTTATCAGGGAGAGTGGGCGGTACGAGTCGCAGTTCAAGGGATCCTTGTCAGGCTTTAAGAATGTTATGATAATGGCCACGTGCATTGAGGCGGGCAGGCCGCCGGACTCCATGGCCTCCTGATAAACGGCCATGAGCCGTGGTGCCAATAGCTCTGCATATTTTTTCTAAAATGTGGTTAGCAAGCCGTCTGCTCTGGGGGCCATGTCCGCGGGTAGGACAACTATAACCTGTTTGATGTCTTCCTCCGTAAAGGGGGCCTCTAAGTACCCGCGATGCATACTGCTTAATGAATATGCTACTTACCAGTATGCATCTGTTCTTGGCATGTAGGGCTGCTAACATTCATATCTTAGCATTAGATCGCCGCCTAGTGTTGGGCTCGGATGATTGCACATTGTTGTCCTGGAAGAGTCTTCGAAGTATCCTGAGATAGGTGGCTCCTCCCCTGGACTACAGTGCGCATGGGCATCGGCTCCATCCCCAGATTGTTTTTCGCCATTGTGGCAGAAGATGGAGTGAAAAGTGTAAAGGATGTCCATGCTAATGAATAAATACAATAGTATATCTGCAGCTGCGACAGGCACCGGGGAGGAGGGCGGGCGATATGAATGTTAGCAGCCCTACATGCCAAGAACAGATGCATACTGCTAAGTAGCATATTCAGTTCGAGGCATGTGGGCTGCTAAATTCATATCTTAGCATAGAATACATAGCAGTCCCTCCATCAGCGGCGGTTGCCCGTGCCAGCTGCAGAAACCTGAAAAAGTGTCTTCAGAACAGCCTGTCCTACAGCAGCTTGCTGCTTGGAATGCACATCAACACAGTAGTGTTTAGTAAAGGTGTGTGGTGTAACCCACGTGGCTGCTCTGCAAATATCCTCTAAAGGAATGTTCCCTAGGAAAGCCATGGATGCCCCCAGTTTGCGTGTGGAGTGCGCTCTGGGGGGTATTGTTAAAGTGCGCTTGGCTTTTTGATAACATATCTGGATGCATTTAACAATCCATCTGGCTATCCCTGCTTTGGAAATCGGGTTGCCTTTGTGTTGTGGTGCGAAGGCAACAAAGAGTTGTTTTGTTTTTCTAAAGGGTTGTGTTCTGTCTATGTAGTACATCAACGCCCTCCGTACATCTAAGGTATGGAGCATTCTTTCCGCCACCGTTTGCGGGTTTTGAAAGAATGCTGGTAAGTCAATAGTTTGGTTTAGATGAAACTGTGACACCACCTTCGGAAGGAATTTGGGGTTAGTGCGTAGCACTACCCTATTTGGATGGATTTGAATGAATGGCTCTTGGATTGTGAGCGCCTGCAGCTCACTGACACGCCTCAGAGACGTAATAGCTACAAGGAAAGCTACTTTCCACGTAAGGAACTGGAGTTCACACGAGTGCAGTGGCTCAAATGGCGGTCCCATCAGTCTGGTGAGAACGACATTGAGGTTCCACACCGGAGCTGGCGGTGTTCTTGGGGGAATGACTCGTTTCAGACCTTCAAGGAAGGCTTTAATGGCAGGCACTCTGAAGACAGAGAGGTGCTGCCTGTTCTGGAGATAAGCCGCTATGGCGGATAGATGTATCCGAATGGAAGTGTACGCTAGATTGCACTTGTAAAGATGCAACAGATAGCAGATGATGTTGGGGATAGATGCATCTAGCGGGTTGATGTCATTGGCTGTACAGTAAATGACAAAACGCTTCCACTTTGCAGCATAGCATGCTCTAGTAGTTGGTTTCCTCGCCTCCTTGATGATGTGCATGCACTCCGGAGGTAGGTTAAGGTATCCAAACTCTAGGACTTCAGGAGCCAGATCGCCAGGTTGAGCTGTTGTGGATCTGGATGCTGAATGTCTCCATGGTTCTGCGTCAAAAGACTGGGCGTGAGGCGCAGTCTTTGATGCGGCACCACTGAGAGTTCGAGGAACGTGGTGTACCAAGCCTGGCGCGCCCACGTTGGAGCAACCAGGATGAGAGTCATCTCGTGCTGCCTTAGCTTTCTTGCGACCAGCGGTATTAGAGGGGCTGGCGGAAAAGCGTACGCAAATTTGCCTGACCAGTTCATCCATATCGCATTCCCCTGCGACTGTGGGTGAGGGAACCTGGCGGCAAAGAGTTGGCATTTTGCGTTCTCCTTTGTGGCAAACAGGTCTATCTCCGGATGACCCCACTGCTGGAAGTACGGGTGGAGAACAGATGGGTGTATCTCCCACTCGTGCATTTGATGGCTGTATCTGCTGAGCAGATCCGCCATCTGATTGTCCTTTCCTGGGAGGTGTTCTGCCATGAGGAAAATGTTCCTCTGAATGGCCCACTTCCACATGCTCTGAGCCAGATGAGACAGCTGTGGCGAGTGGGTGCCTCCCTGCTTTTGAATGTAGTACATCGCGGTCATGTTGTCCGTCCGGACTAGCACGACTTTGTTGCACAGATGTACAATGAAGGACTTGAGCGCCATGAAGATTGCCATCAGTTCCAGATAGTTGATGTGCATCTTTTGTTGCTGCGTCGTCCATAGTCCCTGCACTGTGTAAGTGAGCACATGAGCTCCCCATCCCTGGAGAGATGCGTCCGTTGTCAGGACAATCTGCGGCACGGGCTCTTGGAACAGTCGGCCCTTGCAAAGGTTGTGTGGAGTCCACCAATGCAGAGAGTCGTATGCCCGACTGGTAACCAACACTAGGTCTGTCAATTGCCCACGAGCCTGTGTCCACTGATTCGCTAAGCACTCCTGGAGCGGGCGCATATGTAGCCGTGCGTGAGGGACTATGAAGATGCAGGAGGCCATCATGCCTATCAACTGCATGAACACTCTCGCTGGAAGCGAGTGTTGTGGCCTGAACTTTTGGATCTGAGCCTGCATGCTGTCTATCCTGACTTGGTTTGGCTGAGCCATGGCCGTCAGGGTGTTGATCGTTGCACCTAGGAACTGCCGGACATGCGCCGGCTGAAGATGCGATTTTGGGTAGTTCAGGGAGAAACCCAGATCGTGAAGAAGGTGAATTGTAGTCGACATGTCTGCGGCGCACTGTTGCTCTGACTTGGCTTGCACGAGCCAGTCGTCTAGGTAGGGGTAGACATGGATGTTCTGCCTCCTGAGGTGCGCCGCTACTGTCGCTAGACACTTGGTGAACACCCTCGGGGCTGTTGTGACTCCGAAGGGTAGGACTTTGAACTGGTAGTGCCTGCCTTGAATAGTGAACCTGAGGTATTTCCTGTGTGACGGGTGTAGTGGAATGTGGAAATAAGCATCCTTGAGATCTAAGGTTGCTAAGAAGTCTCCCTGGTTTAGCAAGGGAAGAATCTGCTGCAGTGTAAGCATGTGGAAATGTTCTGATAGTATGTACAGGTTGAGGGGACGTAGATCTAGAATGGGCCTGAGAGATCCGTCCTTCTTTGGAATAAGGAAGTACAGGGAATATACCCCTGTGCCTTCCTCCCCCACCGGCACGAGCTCGATTGCTCCCTTTTGCAGCATCACCACTACTTCCTGCTGCAATAAGAGCAAGTGCTCTGCGGACATAGGCCGTTGCCTTGGTGGGATGTTGGGTGGAGTGGACTTCAACTCTAGGCAATAACCATACTGGACTAGTTGTCGCACCCACCTGTCTGTGGTGATGTTTCTCCAGACGGGCAGGAACTGCTGCAGTCTCCCCCCGACAGGTGTTAGGTGGTCGGGGGGCAGTGACAGAGAGTCACTGTTTGCTTGGAGTAGAGGTGCGGGAGCTGTTGTTTCCTCTGCCGCGACCTCTGTTGCTGTTATTCCTGTAACCTCCCTTGTTCTGTTTAGTGAACGAGGATTGTGCCCCACCTTTTGAGAACTGGGATTGTTGACCCATTTGTCCTCTGGTGACTCCACGTGCACCTGAGCGACGAAAATTGCTGCCACGAAACTGTTGTGACTGTAGGGCCCCCATAGACTTAGCAGTTTCTGTGTCTTTTTTTATTTTCTCTAGGGTGGTGTCAACATCCGGACCAAACAGACTATCAGGATTGACTGGCTGATTAAGAATTGTTGTCTGAATATCCGGTTTAAACCCTGAGATGCGGAGCCACGCTTGTCGTCTCAGCATAACGCTAGTGTTGATAGCTCTAGCAGCTGTGTCCGCAGCGTCAAGTGCACACTTGATGGCTGCGTTTGAGATTAGCTTTCCTTCCTCAATAAGCAGTTTGGTGCCCTCTTGGAACTGTGGAGGCAGGTGTTGTACAATCTGTTCTAGGGTGTCGTAGTGCGCCCTATCGTAACGCGCCAAGAGTGCCTGTGTATTGGCGATGCACCAAAAGTTTGATGCCTGTGCAGCTACTCTTTTGCCCCCTGCCTCTAGCACTTTGGATTCCTTATCCGGGGGAGGAGCTTCACCCGTAGTCTGGGAGTTGGCACGTTTCCTGGCATTGGCGACCACAAGAGAGTCCAGTGGCAATTGTCCCCGAATGTATGCGGGGTCTGCAGGTGCAGGTCTGTACTTTTTTTCAATGCGAGGGTTGACCACTCTCGCTCTCGTAGGCTCCTTAAATATGTCCCCAGCATGCTTGAGGACTCCTTTAAGCATAGGCAGTGTCTTTACTGTCCTTTCAGAGACTGAAAAAGTGTCGAAAAGGAAGTCTTCCTCAACAGGGTCGGCATGCATGTCCACATCGTGATTGGCTGCCGCCCTTTCGAGTAGTGCATGAAAACCTGCTGAATCCTCAGTCGGGGATGCCCGTGCATTAAAAGGCTGCGGGTCCTGCCCCGCACCTTGGGTGTTCTGGTCACCAGTGTCATCATATGAATCCGGTTGCACATCAGGTTCATTGATTGGGAAATTGTACTGCTCGTCCTCATCATACCCCTCACCCGCAGAGTGTTCTGGGGAGGGAGTAGGGCTCCGTCTCGGAGGAGGCTGGATTGGTTCCGTGAGGCCTGAGGCGTCAAGGGGCACCCTCTTCTTCTTTAGTGGGATGACATAGGGGTCCACTGGCTCCGAAGTGATTTTCCTCTTATAGAGGGTCAGTTTGCCTGTGTCAGCGTCGATGAAATGCTCCGAATCGTCCTCGGATTCGAGTACCTGACGTGGAAGTGGGCCAGTCGGTGAAGAAATCACCTGTTTCGGTGCCGATTTGGTTGAAAATGCTTTTGGCGCCTCCTTCGGCGGCAAAATAAAGAGAAGTTTCCCAGACGGCTTCTCTGGAGTGTCTTTTCGCGGCTGCGTTGATGGTATCGGAGCCGACGGGGCAAAGGCCTTCTCCCTGATTCTTTTCAGTGATTCGGCTATGGGGGACGGCACACTCACAGTTTGTGTCGGCGCTGACGAGGATGGTCTGATTTTCCCCTCGGATCCGACGTCCTTGTGGGCCTTGTGCGCTTTGGGCGCGGATCCTGTCTTTACCGCCTCCGATTCCTGCGTTCGGGGCACAGACTTCTTTCCGTGTGCTTGCGTAGCCTCCTTGGAGCCGACTTTGGCGGGTTTTGACGGCGTCGTAGCCGCTGACCCGTGCCGACCATCTTTCTTGGAGGACCCCTCCTCTGGCGTCGGTTTCGATTTCGCAGCATCGGAATCGACGGACTTCTTCGACTTCTGCGGACCGGAGGTCGACGGAGTCGATGGGGTAGCGGGCACCGTCGTTTTCACCGGCACGGTAGCCATCTTAGGGACACTCGAGTCCTTAACTTTCGGTTTCGTTTTCGGGTCGGCCATTTTAGGTGTCGTCGATCCCGATGGTTGCGGTTTCGGTTTCGAAACAGTCTGCCCAGCAAGTAAGTCCGTGGCCGGGCCCGAAGGCGGGGCTGTGGCTTGCGGCAACGGGTCTTGGGTAAGGCCGACAGGCGATCCCGTGTCCCGGTCGGTATCCTCGTAACCTTCGGGGCAGAGCTCGTCCCCTGAGCTATCCGCCGCGGCCCCATAAATCTCATCGTCGTCTCCTACCTCGTCGACGTATTCAAGGCCTTGACCCGCGACTCCGTCGTCGTCTCCCGGATCCGCCTCGACCTCCGTCTCGGGTGGGGAGATTTGGAGGTGATGACCCTGGTCCTCTTCGTCTTGGTCGCCGAAGATGTTCTCCGGATCCGGGGCCGCTTGTTTAGCTTCCATGCGCATCGCGCGCCGAAGCTTGAGAGTCTTCTTTGAGCGGAACTGTGCACACAACTTGCACTTGCCGTCGTCGTGGTCAGGTGAAAGGCATTTGTTACACACGGGGTGTAGATCGATGTGTGGGTACTTGGACCCACAGAGCGGGCAGTACTTAAACGGGCTCCGCTCCATGTCCGAAAAGGCTTGCAGTCGTGTCGCGATGAGAAGGCCTCAAAGTTCCGAGAGCGAAGAAAACTCCGCTTATTCCGGCTCCAAGAGACGGAAGACTCGAGACCGTGCGCAGACAATACCGACGCAAGAAAATCGAGGCCTTTTGGCCGCTAAAAGTTAGTTTTTCTTGGTTCCGACAGTAAGACGTCGAGACCACATCCGAACCCAATGGCGGAAAAAAACAATCTGGGGATGGAGCCGATGCCCATGCGCACTGTAGTCCAGGGGAGGAGCCACCTATCTCAGGATACTTCGAAGACTCTTCCAGGACAACAATGTGCAATCATCCGAGCCCAACACTAGGCGGCGATCTAATGCTAAGATATGAATTTAGCAGCCCACATGCCTCGAACCCATATTAACTTGATGGAGTCAAAGTATGCTCTCTGGAGGGTGACAGGGGGCCTAGAGCTGCAAGTATAGAGTTGTGCATAGAAGCTTCTCATAGTTGCCAGGATGTCTGGTGAAGAGCGCGCTACTACTCCATCTGCGGCGGCCAGTTCGGTAATAAATGGGAACCCTCTGGGTGTCCGCAGTGGGTTGGCCAGCGTCTTGCCTGGCCTGTCACCCTCCCCATACCGACGCACTGTTGCATGTTTATGTAGAAATTTGGTCTCACGCTCTGCCTCCTTCTGATACGCTGTTAGTTTAGTACGTATATTAGCTAGTGCGTATATTAGCCAGAATGGAGGGGGATGGTGCTGCAAAATACTGTGTCTCTAGATCGTGTAGTTCCCTTTCTAGTCTGCTCAGGCAGCCCTGAATGTCACAGAGCACCCCAGATTGGCCAGCGATGCAGTGCCCCTGTATCACCACCTTGAACGCCTCCCACAGCGCATCCCTCCATGGTCACTGATCCAGTGTTGTGCTCAAAGTACTCCCTAATGTGCGTTCTGATACTTTCACAGAAGGCAGCGTCTAGTAGTGCGCTTGGAGGCATGCGCCACGCGAACGGCTGCTGATAGGGCTTCAGGACCGAAAGAGACAAAGCCATCGGGGCATGGTCTGATAAAGTCTGTGCGTGGTGGGTGACATCTTGAACCCAGATGTGTAAGTCCCTAGTCAGTAGCCAGAAGTCAATTCTGGACCATGCCAGGTGGTACTGTGTAATGCAGGTCCCCTCATGAGCCATGGGGTGCAACGCGAGCCATGAATCGACAAGACAGTGGTTCAATATTATACTACTCGGGGATGCTGCCGCCTGAGGGTGATGAATACGCGCCCCCCACGCCCCTCCATGTCCATGGTCAGTGTCAGCACAATATTGAAATCCCCACCCCAAAGTATTGCAGCGTCTCCCATCAACTGGACCCTGTGCTAAATTTGTTACGAAGAATGTGGGGCCGTCTACGTTCGGACCGTATGTGGGGCGTAATTTAACATACATGATGTTACAGGTATCACAACAGGCCCACACAGTGAGTGCATACACCCCGGCATCAGTCATTGTCACTTAGCTGGTTGCTGTGTGGTATATAAATAAATAATACCGGATCTAGGTTTGACTGGACATAGCAATAACAGATAGCTCAATAAATAAGAGTCAAGATTCGAGGTAGTAGGAGTTTGCAGGTTTAATACAGCATAAAGGACAGGAACAGGACAACCTGCACGGGAACAGGATGGACAGCGCTGCCGGGGGCAGGATCAGAATCGGCGTAAGGGAATGGGTAACATTTAATAGCAGTGCACAAATATATATACTAAAACAGTTACATTACAATGAATTACAGTAGGCGGAGCAGTGGGTGTGGTCAATAGCAGTCGCGAAAGATAAGGGTGAAAATGGGTGTAACAGGGGCGTATACATAGACATGTGATGCAAACGTAACAGAATATGTCATAAATGGGGCGGAAACATGAAGGGGGCTACCTAAGGAGCCGGGACCTCTAACCTAATGGTGCGCGCAAACTGACAATGACGTGTTACTAGGAGAAGCTGGGGGCTATGAACTCTGTGCTAGGAGCAGAGACTGAAGTCTGGAGAGTCAGGGCGACATGTACCTAAACCCTATCTAGTATCTGATGTTTAGAGAACATGTTGATATAAACTAAGAGTCAGGAGGGGAGAGGCTAACGGACTCTAAGACTGGAGCATGCATTATTCTACATGTAGTGCGTGATGAAGAATATTAAATGACCATTAAATGCAGTATTTCTCTTACATGGAGACGTAAAGGCTAGACAATGACGGAAACTATTGATGCGATTCAGTAGCTTAGGAATGCAGAGAAGGAGGGCTGGACTGATAACTAGAATCATAACATACTCTTGGCAGACTCAGAGGCAGAGCCAGGCTGAGCCGGGCACTGTGAGGCAGGAAGTAAGTGAAGGGTCGAGGATACAGGTGGGGGCTGTATCGCTCCTCAGCGAGGACTCAGAAGACAGGAGCTGAATCTGGTGTCCGGGCCCTTTTGAGGCCTAGAAACGGGGACTTTACAATGAAATAACGTGCACACTGAGAAACGTGGCAACGTAATTTTACATAGGCCTGATACTCATAGCTTTCACGAGAACTGGAAACTGGCATACTAGTGACGGACACAACTGTAATTGCGTCTTTAATCAAACATGGGGGATACATATGCATATTTAATCATGCACACATAACATAAGATGGAGGACACGTAGGGACACAGAACATGGCAAAATTTACTTTTCCACAGCTGGAGGAGGTCAAGGACACTCCGTCCCGACTACGTTGTTTCTTGGCGGTTTGCTTGATGTATTTCAGGGCGGAGCTTGCTTCAGTGAATATCAGGGGTTTACAATTTCTTGGCGGGAATGAATTCCCTACGTGCAGTTTGGACGGCCTGTGTGAAATCTGGGTAGAGCGCAATTCTATTCCCTTGGTAGTGGATATCTCCTTTCTCTCTGGACACCCGCATGACGGTGTCTCTGTCTCTATAGTTTAACAATCGAGCCAAGATTGGCCGTGGTGGGCCCCCGGGGGAGGCCGAGATCCCAGAGTGCGGTGGGCTCGTTCCAGAAGAAACATTGGAGATAGTTCCTCAACGCACAGTTCTTTCAGCAGTTCTTCCACAAAGCGCTCCATGTTATTGATGTTCGTGGACTCTGGAATGCCCGTTATGCGTACGTTATTTCGTCTTGACCGTGCTTCTAGGTATTCGTTGCGCACCTGGTACATTCGTAGCAGGCGTCCTTGTGTCTCCTCCTGGCGGTCCTCCAAGTCCGATACAATGGTTTCCAACGTGTCAAGTCGGGTTTCATGTTTGTCCACTTTCTGGGATACCTGGTCCATTCTCAGCACCAGAGAGTCCAGTTTGGTATCTATTGCTCGCAGGCTGCCCCTTCCGGTAGGCCCAGCAAAGGGATCGGCAGCGGCTCAGTCTACGTACGGTGCCGCAGCAGCGCCGCTTCAGGTAGGGAGTAGTTTGTCCCAGGGCGCAGCAAGGGGCTCACCAGCGAGGTCCTTCTCACGCGTGTTGTCCTAGCCGTTCCACAGCCCCACTACTCACAGAGGCTGCCGCTGCAGGAAGGCCACCACTCGGCACTAGGCCTCCAGGTAGGCCGCGTTATTCAATCACTGGGCACTGGGTCCCTCCGTCTCGCTGAGGCAGCCTCTGTAGCTCCCCCACACACTCCCGGAGCTTCACCGCCCCAGGGAGGAATGTTCACCGACGTCGGGAGCCCCACTGCAGCACCCAGCAGGGTCACCACAGCTCGCCCGCCCGGTACAGGCCACAGCTTCGCCTCGCCGGTCCTGCGCTTATCGGTGCACCAGCACGGTCCAGAACTCGCCAATTTGCACAGCAGGGGTCACTCCATGTGATGCCTGGGTATGTGCCTTTGGATCAGCAGCCAGATAGCAGATATTTGTCTATGATACGCTAGGCCGTCAGAGCCACTCCACTAAGTGGCCATCTTGCTGGTCGGCCACGCCCCCCCCTTTGTGTGGTTAGCGGTAAAGTAAAATACCTCTTTAATCATATAAGTGGGTTTTTGGCTGAACAATAATTTTTTGCTGCTGCAGCATGTATTTTGTGTTGTGTCTGTATTTACCCCAGTGTATCCACATCCCCCTGAGGGAGCCTTAAACTGTACGGAACACGCTTTTGTTGAGAGTCAAGTCTTGAAGAGTTATTTGGCCCAGTTTCTCAGGATCCATAGTAGGTCGATCCCTGGGACATCAGGAGTAAAAGGCCTCAATCGTCACGGTTGGGCCCAGTAGCTCCTGCTTGCCCCGTCGCTCTCTGAACATTTTCTGATTCTAATGCTGCATGTCCTATCCTACTCTTAAATATTATGCAAGCTACCTTGTGGGCAACACGGTGTGTTTAGGTGTGAATTATTTTATATTTACCATCATGTTTTCTCACTTGTCAAATGGGTTACTTTCACATATCTGGGCAGCAGGGTTCAAGCTACTAGGGTCAGCCTACACAGGGTAGTCCTCAATAGCATGTAATCACTGCAGCTATAGTGGATGGCACAACAGGTGCTGCAGTCATTTCACTTTCTAGGCGGGCAGTGTATTAATACACCGGATACTATTGCCTAATATGAAAGTTAATTTGCCAATCAGGTTTTAAGACAATTTTGACTAGTTTAAGGGGTCAAAGCATGTATATTGGGTACTGGATGGCACTTTCCAAGTGTTAGTGGGCAAGATAAGTCCATTCTCGGGTCACTTTGCAACACTAATTGCGAACAAATTTCAAGTCTAGTTTATAGTTACAGATATTGTTTTCGGACCACATCTGCCGTAGGATATAGTGCATAGATGGTCACGAATGGCACACAACCTTTTATTTACCCATATGGTGATTTCACTGTTAGTTACCTATTTTATGGGGAATGATTTTCTCTGTATAAAGACAGTGTTAAATGTTGGGAGGGAGTTTTGAAGCTTGCTGCAAGTTTGGGTTGGTCAGTGTTAGTGTGAGCATTCAAGTATGGTGCTTAATCAGTGCTTAATTTGTAAACCAATAAGTGCCAGAGATCTCATCAGGAGCCACTGCAGCTTGCACCACCCGTTCGTTGCCAGCCCCCGCCACGCTACAAGTGATAGCAGCAACACAACTGCTAACAATCACACTCCTACAAATGTGACATTTCAGACTATTCCAGGCATTCAAAGCTATAGAAATTGCTCAGGCGGCAGGTAATAGTCCTTTTTAATGTATATTAAATTAATAGTTGACTGTTGTTGTGACCATCACTAAATGAGATAGACACTGCCACCTTGTGGCAGACTGTCACAGATGCCAGTGTTGACAATCAAGTTCCGGTGTCGAGCACCCGAAACCACCAGCTCAAATTAAGTTACTGGGTGCTTTTCATGGGTGGCATGAAATTTTAGAGGTTTCCAATATACTGCTAAGTAACCTGCTACTCAACACTGTAGATCTACTACATTGCAGTATGCCCTAATCGATCAATCAAGTTACTATCCAGGGATGTTATGGGATTAAATTACCCCTACAAGTCCAATGAGGTATTGGCTTACCTCGACAGACATAGATTAGAAATCACCTTACTTCCAGAGACACACTTGTCTTAAACCACGATGAGATCAGTTGTAAAAAGATGGAACCTGTACAGCTTTACATCGTATACCTCATACGCTCAAAGGGTGCTCATGCTAGTGAAAAAGGAGTCCCATTTACTCTCTCAAGATCAATTAACGATGATCAGGGCAGAACTGTAGCTTTAAAAGGCACCCTGTATGGGAAATACAGCACGATTATAAACATCTCTAGCCCAAACGTAGATGAACCAGACTTTTATAAAAATGATCTGGAACGAAGTAATTCAACTATCCTCACAGACAGTAATCCGCTAGACTCAGAAATAGGTAGATCCCATTCCCCAGCCCCCAATATTTGTGGCCCTCAAAATATAACAGCTACATTTTTTCTCATATACATTTGGAGGGGGATGAATGCTAATTTGCACTGGGTACATTCACCTCCTTTGTACACAACATGTGGTTCAGACTTCTGGCTAAGGTTGAAAGGTGTGCACTCCTGGGCATATTCAATTCAGCATTTAGCTAGGACACTAAGCAACCATCTCCAGTCTAATTGGGTATCAAGTGGTCTAACATGACTCGCAAGGCATACACTTGAAGATTACCAACTGGAGTGTTTAGAGTGTCTGAAAAAGATAGGAGTAGAGACAATGGAATATTTCAGAAACAACGTAGGATCAGCGGATGAGATAACTACAGTATGGGAGGCATTTACAGTGGTCTTAACAAGGGTTTGCAGAACAATACAGAATAAAATTCTTACATCTCAAAAAACTCAAGTGAGCACATTAGAACAAAATATCCATGCTCTTGAAACCCACAATATGGCTACTACCAACCCCGAGTTACTCGTGGATATCAAAGACAAAATAGCAGATCATAAATGATGTTATGGACAGGGAAATCTAACACCTGGGAAGTCCTTTGGGCCAGGGGGAGAGGCCTGGCAAAGCCCTTACCACAATCAACGCACACTCATGGACCGCCACTAATACAGTATTCTTAATATATTATGGCAAGTCACTTTGCCGTTACATAAAATATATATTTCAAACCTGTGCTATATTCTATGCAGAACAATACACATCCAAACCACATGCAAAAAGAATAAAATAGCTGGCAGAGTAAAAGAAATTGCTCTAGCCTGGCTAGCGATGAGCATAGAAAATATTTGATGCAACTATTTCCCCTCAAAAAATAACATCAGCAATTAAAAAGGCTACTAGGTGGCAAAGCACCATGTCTCAATGGCTGACCAGGTGAGTTCTATAAAGAACATACTACAATCCTAGCCCCATATGTACTAGCCCAATGGGAGAAGGACACATAAATTGTATCCTTCCTCATCAATGAAAGAGACACTTATAATCATGTTTCTTTTTTTTCATCAGGATTATAAGCATAGAATGTTTCATATGATTGAAATGGCGCCATACATGTGACAACAAAATTTACTCAACAAACAGTGGACTTGCTAGGCAGTTTCGTGGCAATATATAGGAGCTAGTTTTATGACAATATTGCATACAGAATGGTATGGTAAACTATGTAATGTGGCACCGTAAAAACACAACAAACAAAGGGAGGAAGGGCCTTGTATTTTATATTCAGATAGGGGAGGGGAAGCGTTTGTCAAAAATTATGAGGTTACTGTAAATGGTCATCTGGGGGAAGGGCTGAGAGTCAGAATGGGAGAGGAGCAAGTAATACACAATATGAAACTTGCTAATTACACAGCATTCAGCATAGCACTAGTAGTGAAGCAGCAGCTTGGAATTCAAACAATAGCGCATCCCGCCCCTAAGATAAGATGTGTATTCATAGATGTTGGGCTCTTACTCTCATATCTCTTACTTTTCTGCTTCGTCCCACGTCAATAAGCACTGACTCCACTCAGATAATTGTAGGTGCAAGCCACCCTTTTAGTGATGTGCAATAGCTCACTTTGTATGTAGCATGACTAAGGTCAAGGAAAATTACAATGAGTTTGGTTTTCTGAGTATGTTGGAATATCTCCAGTGAACATGTCCCATTTGTTTAAGGTGAAACCCATGACCTGTGCTAACTGAAGCGTGACTGCCGACCAGTAATACGAAAGGGTTGGGCATAACCAGAACATGTGTAACATATCTGCCTCTATGGAGTTACAGCTTGGATAGTAGGCATTGATCTTGGATGGGGAAAGGTAGGCTTTGTAAAGAATGCTGAACTGTAATATTTTGAACCTAGCATTTCTAAACATTGTTGTAGGGTAAGCCAGTATTCTACCCCATTCCTTATCATGGAATACTTGATCTATTTCTATTTTCCACTTACCACAATGGTCTGATAGAGATATTTGTGAGAACTAACTCACAGCCTTGGCCACCCAGCTGACGAGTGAATAAACTGCATGACTGTGCATGTTTGGAGTTCAGATGACACAATGTTCCAGTAGGCGCGAAGGGAATGAGCCAGTAGTTTATTTATTTATTTATTTTAAATCTGTGAGAAGCTGGCTTAGTATATGGTGCACACATATGTAAGCAGGCACCCTGCACTAATCCAGACAACCCATATGAAAATGTTTGTGATCGTAGGCAACCTTAGAAAGCTCTATAAGTGGTAGCTGTGGACAGCAGATTTCAGACTTAGTCCAGAAGCAGTGTAAAGCTGCTTGTTTTAGATTTAAAACAGATATTTTATGATTTAATGAAAAAGATTTAATGAAAAAGAACCACACAGAATATTTATAAAAATATGTATTTATTATAAGACCCTCACTAACACATACAAATATTTCCTACCCAGAGATATACACAATGACATAATACTTCGCAGAGAAAACAGGTAAGTAGCACGAATAAACAGTGGACACCAGGCGGGAGACCAAACCATATTTTAAAGTAGTGGGATACGAACCACGATTCAAGTGAAGGCTGCACCCAAAGGACGTAGACGGGCTTGGAAACCAAGGAACCACCCTAGGTAAGTACCCAGAAACCCCACAGATGCTGTTTGCAGTGTGGGATGTGCTCAATTCAAGTCAATGGGTAAGACATGTTACAATTTTAAAGAAGAAGGACCATTCCCAGTGGACCCAGAAGAAACCCAGAGGAAGACAGAAGGTTGGAGAGCCAACTTCGATACTCTAGGAACCAGGATACCTATACCAGGGAAGCCGTTTGCATAGGTGTGAAGTGGCGTCGGAAACCGCCATCGAAATCAATGGAGGACTTCAGGAAGATGCCGCTGCTGGAGAAGGTGAAAGTGTCTGGTGGAACCCAAAGGTGGATTCAGGATGAGAAGTACTGCAAGCAGAGGGGACAGAGTCTATGCCACTCAGGAGTGACCAGGTGGCACGGAAGACGAATGCCCACCGATGTTGGGTGTTGCAGGAGAGCGGACAGTAAACTTTGGAGCTGCAGCTGTGCGGACCAGGCGATGCTGTGGAAGACTAGGAGCCATTCACGAGCTATACCACGTCAGATGTTGAGAGTTGAGGTGCCGGGAGCACCAACAAGTCTTGGCAACCGCAACCAACATGGAAAGCGAAAAAGGTGAATTGTCTGGACCAGTAAGGTCCAGGTGACTCGCCACAAGCAGGGGCGTCAGAGCAGGCGCCGAGCAGTCAGGGGAGCCCACTGAAATCAAACAAGACCCTAAAGAGGACCCACAGGTCAGAGGCACTGGAGTCGCACAAGGACCTTGAGCAGCTCACAAAAGATGCAGGCCCACAGTGCAAGTATAGCGGTGAGGACAAAGATCTTAGTCACAGGAGATGCTTGAGGTCCTCTTGCGATCAAGTCAACGGCAAGTCGAAGTGGTGGGCAGGGATTCGGCCTCAAACTTGGTGAGAGGGCAGGACAGGCCTCGAGGGAAGCGAAGAACCACCACCTGTGTTGCTGAGCGTTTGGAGGCCGTGGGAGCCCAGGATCAGCAGACTGCTCAGCTTTGTTGCTGTGCCTGCAGATGCAGGGTAGTGACTGCTTCACTTCAAGGGAGATTCCTTGAGGTGTCTTGGATGTCCACAAATCTTGGAAGGTTCCTGTGTGGAGCACGGGCACAGACGTTGCAGCAGACCTGCAGGACGACGAGACCAGGAGCAGCAGGAGTCTTCCCAGTTGCAGTCTCAGTGCCCAGAGCAAAGTCCAGTGAAGTCCAGAGTGCCTAGGTGGTCGTAGAGGAAGTGGTGTCTTGATATGAATCTTGTCCCACGACTAATCTTAGGACCCACCCACAGGTAAGCCCTTAAGTACCCTAAGGAAAGGGTTGGGACGATACAAGGTTCCCTCCTAGGGGAGGGGTTGGACAGTGGAGAGGATACTCCCATGTCCTTTGTCCAGTTTTGCGCCCGAATAGGAGCCAATGGCTCCCTGAACTGGTGTGAACTGGCCTATGCAAGGAGGGCACCAAATGTGCCCTGCAGGCAGTCTCAGTGGTGCTTGCAAGCGCCCCTAACCTGCCCCAATACTCTAAACCCTGTATGGGAGGGGGTCACACCTCCCTGTGACAGGATATCTATTGTTCTGCCTTCCCCCTGCTCAAGCTTGGCTCAGCAGCAGGAGGGCACAAACATATTTCTGGTCAGCAGCAGCCCTAGTTCTGGAAGACTGGTACTAGGAGCAATGAGGGCCTCCCGGAGGAGCATTACAGTGTATGGAATTATACCTCCCAGTATGATTCCAACATGTTTGAAACCAAACATGACAGGGTTAGTTACAGCCAGTTTAGAGTTAGCCATTGCGTAATGACGCATGGCCACTCTACATATCGTAATAGATGATGCACTTACAACCTGGGAGAATGGACTCCGAAGGTTATAGGGGTATCCTGCTCACGCAGGGCCTTCCTCACACTTAGAACTGAGCACCCTGCCTTCAGGATTGAAAGTCCTGTTTTAGGGGGGACTTATAGGTTTTAAGTGCAGTGACCTCAGATATAGGGAAACCTTTATCTGTCGTAAGTGATGCGAGCGCCAACTTCACAGTGTCATCACAACTTCACTGTCATCACAGTGTTTGTGGTCTCCCATGGGTGGCATAATACAGCCCAGGGGGACCCCTGGTGTACCTATGCCCTGTTAGGTTATGTTATGTTAAGTAATTTGGAGAGCGCATGGCTGTCCTCCCACACCTCTTCACTTTTGTTTCACTGCACTGAATCCCATTGAGTGATCCCACGCATGGTCTACCGAGTGACTGTGGGCTTTGTTCCCGGTCCAAAAAGGTGGGTTGCAAAGCATTTCAATGTTCTAGAGATGCCCCATCCAAACTTTTTGGATGACCAAATGATAAGATTATGAGATCACTTACAAGACATTGATGGGAATCCATCTCTGGACCCTGGGTCTTACCTACTTTTGCTGGGAAGAAAATGTGTTGGGCAGTATATTTGATATAGGACTCTTAAGGTTTCCGAACGAGCACCTGTAGGGCTCAGAGTCTTAGTTTTTTAGAGTACTTTTTTTGACTCCCTTATTAGACCCCCAGGCTTTGTGTGTTGAACAGTATGTGTATTAGGGGATGATAGCTTGGGCTGGTCTGAAAAATTCCCTTGGACCCTCCACTACCTGTTTTGTGATTATTGTTAGAGCAGCGGTAACAGCTGCGGGTCTCTTCATTATCAACTACACTTTGACTAGGTAGTTTTCATCTAATTACATTGTTGTGAATTAGTTTTTTCCTTTTATTCGTTTACCAATTGTGGGTTCCCTCTCCACATTAATTGACGACGGCCCCTACATAACATGGCTGAACGTCAAGGCCTTACCTATGACGATGCGATTTTTTTTTTTTTAACTTTTTATTTAAGTTGCAGGTATACATCATATATATAAGGTTGCTTTCAAGTTAATATTTCTAGTTCTCACATTCTTTCCATTTTGACTCATGTTAATTAACTGTTAATCATATAAACATCCCGTGAGTTTTGTACAGGTGTGTCAGTTCGTACGGTCATATACTCACTTAGTCACTACTTGAGCACAATCTATAGGATCCTCAGCTTTCAACTTGAGGTAAAATAATCAACAATATAAAAACGTGTAACATTATAAAAGGTCATCACAGGTAGAAATACTCTTATGTTTACTCCGATCCTCAGCCATCCCTTACAATCCTCGTCACAATAAAACGGTACATCATCTGACAGTTCAACTGTTTTAAACACCCCCTAGCACCTAATCGTCTTCCCCTTCGGATTCGAGGTCGTCGTCCTCTGGCAATGGGTCACAAAGGTCCCCTCCATAAATATTCCATGCCGTCCACACCTTGTTCCATTTGCGGGGGCAGGCCCTTAGCACATAGACCGCTCTCTCCGTAACCATCAGCTTGTCCATATTGTTACCCCATCTAGTAGTTGTAGGCATATCCGGTGTTCCCCATTTTTGCGCAATGTCACGTTTGGCCACCATCATGGCCAGGGTTGCCCATATCAATTCGTACCTATTCAGATCACTAGGGTCCCAGATACTTAATAAGCATTTTCGAGGTTCTGGTAAAATGGAGATCTTAAGCGTTTGTGAGACTGTACGCATAACCTGCCTCCAAAAGTCTTGTATGTGTGCGCACTCCCAGAGCGTATGATATAGTGTCCCCTCCTCCCCGCACCCACGAAGACAAAAGGGATGTGGTGCCCGGTGTATTCTGTGCAACAGGGTCCTAGTGTAATAAATGCGATGTAAGACTTTCAGTTGCACCAGTCTGAATTTTGCCGAGATGCCAACCTCCTTGGGGGAAGCCAGTGCCTCATTCCATTCAGAGTCAGTGATCTCACCTACGTCTCCTACCCAGTTTTCTCGCAACTTTACCGTCGGGTCCCCCAGATTGTTGATCAGTTTTTTATAGGTGAGGGAAGTTGCGCTTTGTGACATATAGTCTGTTAAGAGTCTGTCTTCTAGTGGCGAGGATTCCGGTATATCAGTGCCCGCTGGGATCGCTTGAAGCAGTGCGTGTCTGATCTGGACATAACGAAACGTCTCGGTTGGGCTTAGGTGATATTGCTGTTGGAGCTGTGGAAATGAGACCACCGTGCCTTTGTCCCACAGGTCCCCGACTGTGGAGATTCCTATAGGGTTCCACTGCGCAAATCCCTTACAGGATCGCAGGGTTCCCAATGACTTGACGTCCCACAGCGGTGTCAGTTTGGTGATTTTTCCCTGCCATCCTAGCCGTTTCTGCGCAATGTGCCACAGGGCCGCTGTGTGGCGTGTCGGGCCCAGAAGGTTCTTGACATCTGGCTTATTATATAGTACTGCGAGCATGCCCTCCGTCCCTAGTTGTGACCAGTCAGCTCTATATGCCGGGTCAGTCCTTGGAGCATGTATCCATTGGTTTATTATTTTAAGGTGGGCCTCCCAGTAGTACAGCTGTATGTTGGGTAGTGCTATTCCCCCTTCGTACCAGCTCTTCCTCAACTTGTCATATGCTATACGCGCCGGTCCATTACTCCAAAGCAGGCTCGAGACCAGCGCCGCCACCTGTTTGAAGTATCTTGGTTCCACAAGGTAAGGGGTATTCTCCAGCACATAGAGGAACCTGGGTAGTGCCATCATTTTATAAAGGGCTGCACGCCCAAGGAGGGTCAGCGGCAAGGTCGCCCAGTGTTTGACATCCGCTCGAAGGCGCTCCATGGGCGGCCTCAAGTTTCTGTCAAAAAAGTCTGTAGCGTTATTCGCAATGACAATGCCCAAATATTTAAAAGAGTCTCGCGCCACCGTTAGGGGGCAGTTCTCCGGTAGCACCGGCTCTGGCCCTTGTAGTGCGTATACCACCGACTTTGTCCAGTTCAGGGTATATCCCGACGTCTTGCCATGCAGGTTACAGAGATTTAACAATGCAGGGATCCCGTTTTCAGGCTCTACCATATAAATCAACATGTCGTCCGCATATAGGGACACTCTATCCTCCCACCCTTCCTCCCGACGATGCGATTTTTCAGTCCATTCTGGACATTATGCCGAGTGTTCTTGAATCACTCCCTGGTCCCTCCACAGGCGCTGCTGATGACTGGGCCAAAGTACTTACACTCAAGAAATCCTATTCACGCACAGCAGTACATGGCATAGCCATCGCGGAATATCTACGACCAAGCTGTGCTCCACCAGGCCTTATAGTTACCAACGCTCCGAGACTCTTCCTCACAGACAAGGGCTTCCTCAAAGACTGGTCCCTAATTGCTTGGCGGTGTATCAGGGATTGGTTGATTTTAATAATTAGCGCCAAGAGAATAGCGGACGCGTTCCTTATAGAGATCCAGGTTTTAGAAGGACAAATAAAAGCAACAATTGCATCGGCCCTGTATAAGAAACAACATGAAGAGTCAAACAAAAATAACAGAGTTCAATGATTCCATTTTGAAGACCAAAATAGACAAATTTAAGAAAGATCTTGACAAGTTCTCAATGGAGAGGGTTTACCCCTACACAAGTGACACTTATCAAGCTCCTGAATTCAGAAAGAATGGAAGGGCTTATGGCTCCAATTATTCCGGGTCAGGCACAGACTCTGGGAGTGACTCAGAAGGAGTAGGTCCCCCATACATGGGCAGAGGACAGAGACGGTCTACCCGTTCCCAATACTTTAGAGGGCAACAACATCAGCAGCCGCAACCATGGTGGCCACCTACTCCATGGGGACCACCCGGTGCTATCCAATGCAACCCCCTATGGGTTCGTTCCCAGGTTATCAAAATTTTAATCGCCCTCCTTTTTTAGGGTTTGGCCCACGCCGATCCAGGGGCCAAAGGAGAAACAATACACAAACACAAGTGCATTGGGAGGACCAAACAGGACCCCACACGGGGACACGCAGTCAGATGAGAGGGACTCCTTGGTAACAAGTGTAGACACTGAACCAAGACTGGTGGTCAATCTAAGTACTAAAACCCTGTCTACTATTGAGGAAGTGGTCCTGAACAAGGGTCTTGGGTTCGTCATTACAGATAATGGTGACCCTTTCAAACTTCAGATTGAAATAGCCCAGTTTTTTTGCAAACTATGTTTGTATTATTTTTTTTAAAGAAAAAACTAATGGAGATAAAGAACCTTCCAATGATAATACCGGGATGAAGCCTAAATCATCATTTTTTCCCCCAGTCCATTCAGTGCCACCGCAAGTGGCAACTTTTGAGAGGGCCGTAAAAGACGATGTAGAGAAACTTTGGCACACCACCACAGGCTCTTATAAGAATCTCTCGAGACTGGAAGAACAGGCTCTACAATCCCTGGCACGAGACCCCCTTATCACCATTAAGCCTGCTGATAAAGGGGGTACTATCGTGATACAAGATACCATCACGTATAGAGCCGAATGCTTACGCCAGTTAGGTGACACTTGGTCATAAACTCCACTAAGCATTGACCCCACTCCTAGACTCACTCATGAAATCAAGATATTGGTCGAGGAAGCCCTGAATGAAGGGTGGATCACCACTCGAGAAGCACTATTCTTACAAGCAAAAAGTCCTTCTATGCCGTATTTTAACACATTGCCTAAAGTCCACAAAGTGCAAAGGCCACCTCCAGGCAGACCGATTATATCTGGTCAAGGGTCCATATTGGAACCCCTCTCAGCCTTTGTGGACTTCTTTCTAAGATCTTTGGTGAAAACTATGCCCACGTATCTCAAGGATACTAAGGATGTTCTAAGGGCAATCCCAGAGATCACCTTCAATATTGAGACAGACCATCTGGTCTCATTAGATGTAGAGTCCCTTTACACCTCCATCCCTCAAGATGAGACTTTGGAAACCATCACATCCATCCTAGATGCGGTTGATTTAGACTCAATCACACCAGTTCCTTTCATCATGGCCCTAGCTAGATGCCATGAAAGAAAATTTCTTTAAATTTGAGAACACCATATACTTGCAAGTCTCAGGGACCAGCATGGGAAGTATTTTTGCCCCTAGTCTGGCAAACCTATATGTTCATAACTTCGAACAAGACCAAGTCCTGACCACCAGGAACCCCTTTTTTGCACACATCCATTGGTGGAAGCGTTATATAGACGACATCCTCGTAGTATGGCGAGGCGATGTGGAGTCTATTATTTCCTTCCATCAGTGGTTAAATACTCGGAATGAGTTTCTGAGATTTACTATTGAGAGCAGTAAAGAAAGAATGTCATTTTTAGATCTATGTCACCTTTACAGGCCTGGAAAGTGAGCTTTTTAAGAAACCCATGGCCAGAAACTCACTGTTGCTGTACGAGAGCCAGCATCCTAAAGCCCTTAGGGACAATTTGCCTTACGGGCAATTTTTGCGAGTACGCCGCAACTGCTCTACTCCAGGGACTTTTGACAAACATGCTGAGAGTCTCTCTAGCCAGTTACAGGCTAGACACTATCCCAGAAAATTGATCAAACGGTCATGGAAGAGGGCGGCGAACAACCATCGGGATGCATTACTTGACGATCCCTCGGATAAGCCACCTCTGGACCGGTTAACATTTGTGACTACGTTCAACACTAAATCGAACCAGTTCCAACGGATTGTGAAACATCATTGGAGAGTGTTGAACAGTGGTAATGACAACATTGCACTACCCCTGTTTTCTTTTAAACGATCGAGTAGTCTAAGAGATCGATTGATACACACTCGTCCCAGAGAAAGCATGAGGAAACCACTAGGGACTCTATGGGATTCCACTGAAGTAACAGGGCACTATCCATGCGGGAATTGCTCTGTTTGTCCACAGACTACTAAAGTGAGCCAGATCGATATAGGCACAGACCGCCCCTGGGTCTTGAAAACCTTTTCCAACTGTAATAGCTCACACGTGATCTATTTACTCACCTGCTGCTGTCGAAAAAAATATATAGGCATGACCACGAGAAAGGTGCGCACAAGGATGCTGGAGCACAAAAGTTCATTCAGGTGCAAGAGAAGCATTTCCAAGTTGACAAAACATTTTGTTGAACATGATCATAAAGAAACTGATTTTACGTGGACAGTGCTGGAGAAACCGTTCATACCTTCATATATTGCGGATGTCTCCAAATACCTGTTTACTGCAGAGCAAAAATGGATTTACAGACTCTCCACAGATACCCACGGCTTGAACGATGAAATTCCGTGGACGACACTATAATGGACACCTTGTGAAATAGATTATATACATGCAATACATGATTTAATGTCACCCAGGTGTCATTTGAGCGTACATATTTTAACTGGACGAGCATAGTGAGGTCTAGTTATAATTTACGTAATCTGGAATTTGACCCACAGACAGCTATACCTAATGGAGAAATGAAGTTTTCCATATTTGTCTATAACAATAGTAGGGTCTTGCTTTTAAATCTGGAATGCTGGCCTTCGCTGCAAGAGTGGGTTTCTCTCATATTGGGAAGCGAAGACATTAGCCACTTTTCTCAATAGAGCGTCTAGTTCCCATTGAGGACATCTAGATTGGCGAAATGAAACTTTGGTCCCTGATATATTATGCTTGAAGATTGTTTCCCATCTTGGGACTAATCATAACAACAATATACATGCTGCGACTAGGAATTTATTATTGACCTGATTACATGTTGTAATCATCGTTTTGGTTACTTTCATGAGTCGGTGCATTTGCCGAGGGAAGGTTCGAACACCGGTCTCTCAAATCAATATTGAAACTACAATTCCCAACGAGACCACGGAGTATTGTAGTTCTCTCATGATCTTCTACAACAGCAAGGTTGCACCTCTGCATTGAGTCTAAAAACGAACCGACACATTTATATTAATGGCGGAAACATGATGAACAGAGAAGAGTAACGTCCGCAAACTGGACTTTCAAGCCTAAGGAAAGGTTTTGGAAACGCACTCTTTTTAGTCGAAAAAAACACAAAAAACTACAAATCCCAGTGAGATTACGATATTATGTAGTTCTCTCGCGTTCTTTTAGAACTTCACGTTACGAACGTTAGAGAGTAATCGAACACACCAGAGGGTTTGTCACTAACAAATAAACGAGTGAGTAACTTGAGCCTATGGATATTTTTACTATTAAAGAAGCGCAAGAGACTAAATGGATAGAGCGCTTTTTTCTGCCTTTGTACTAACATACTTATAACAACCAGCCCGATAGGCTGAGCAATGAGAAGAAACGCTGCACAAATATTTCCCTTGCCCTCCCATTCGTTGCCTCCCCTAATCTCAGGCACAGTCTGAAGCAACAACGGAGAGGTAAGGAGGTGTCTGGTTCCATGTCTGTAGATGTTACATTAGATTGATGAATCATCAAGCTACCCATTGATATGTATTTTTACTTGTTATGTAGCCTGGGTTGCTTTAGTCAGTTGATGAGAGGTTGAGCCTACCAGCGGGCTGAATATAAGGTTAGACTCTGAAGTTAAGAGGTTATGAGGACTCTGTTGTTGTAAATAAGGGCAATCTTGCACCCTTTACTCATACTGAGAAACCCCCTCTTTTTCACTTACCTTCATAGAGCGTGGCCTCCCTTATCCTGAGCTTGGTCCAGGTGAGGTGAGGTAATATCCCCTGTCAGGAAGGGTGAGTAAGGAACGTTTGCTGTCCTTAATAACATGATATATTTTTACAATGTATTTTTCTTTTAAAGTCTATATTGCCCATTGTGTTTATTTCTCTGGCTATATTTTGCATTGTAGGTGAGAATAACACCATGTGATATGGAGGAATAGAGAAAATTATATCCTTTATGGTATTATTTAATCACTTTATTGATGGTTGATTTAAGGTGTAATCTGCACAAGCAGTGACAATAATTTCTTTAGAACAGAGGCCATGATGAAGCCGTAGGAGGTATCTTCCCCTCTCTTTGGCAGAAACATTTCGGCCCACATGCAGCTATTTGTTTAAACTGCATCTTTTGCACTGTTCCTGTTTTAAATGAGAAAGAAGCATACAGCTATTAAAGTCTTTTCACTGTATGCCCTCTATTCTAATTTTACTCCCACACCTCTTCACTTTTGTTTCACTGCACTGAATCCCATTGAGTGATCCCACGCATGGTCTACCGAGTGACTGTGGGCTTTGTTCCCGGTCCAAAAAGGTGGGTTGCAAAGCATTTCAATGTTCTAGAGATGCCCCATCCCAACCTTTTGGATGACCAAATGATAAGATTATGAGATCACTTACAAGACATTGATGGGAATCCATCTCTGGACCCTGGGTCTTACCTACTTTTGCTGGGAAGAAAATGCGTTGGGCAGTATATTTGATATAGGACTCTTAAGGTTTCCGAACAAGCACCTGTAGGGCTCAGAGTCTTAGTTTTTGAGAGTACTTTTTTTGACTCCCTTATTAGACCCCCAGGCTTTGTGTGTTGAACAGTATGTGTATTAGGGGATGATAGCTTGGGCTGGTCTGAAAAATTCCCTTGGACCCTCCAATACCTGTTTTGTGATTATTGTCCTGGCAAAAGGACATTCCAGCGTTAGCAGCAGAGAGAGGAAGATCAGAGAAGAAGCAACGGTCAGCGAACGAGCCGCCCTTCTAAAAGTCAGGTGGTTGGGGATTCTTCTGATGGAAAGAGGCAAGGAATTCCAGAGGACCGGTGCTAGCACCTTGAAGAAGCACTCTCCGGCTCTGAGAAACCAGAGAACTTGCAACAGGCGTAGAACACACGTCGGGATGTAGGGAGGGAATAGATCGCTCAGAAGCGCCGGGCCCGAACCAGACAGAATCTTATGAGTGAAACAGAGCGCTTTCAATTGAATTCTCTGCTCTATGGGCAGCCAGTGAAGATGGCGCCAACAGCAAGAGACCAAGCAGTGCCTAGGGTGGGCAAACAGCGATGCAGCATTCTGAGTGCGCTGTAGCCTTTTAATCACAGACTTATTGGAACCAAGGAGCAGAACAATGCAATAGTCAAGTCTGAATAATCAGCTGGCGAGTGTTTGGGTCAAACAAACCCAATATGGGTGTGAGGCCCTCAGCAAGCCGAAACAGATTTCTGTAACAGACTTGGCATGCACTACAAATGTGAGGGCGCTATCAGACCAAATGCCTAAGTTTTGTACAACAATTTTTGGCAGAGGGGGTGTGCTGAGCTTTGGGGGCCACCAATTGCTGGCTCAAAACGGGAATCTCTACCTAGTACGAGGATCTCAAAGTTAATGGAGTTTAACTGAAGACAATTATCCTCCATCCAGGCAGAGATGGCGATCAGGTCCTCCTGAAATTTCGCAACATCTTGATAGGGGTTATTGGTAAAGGAGAGCAGCAGCTGCATGCAATCAGAGTATGACAACAGGAAAATTTTACAGGCTCTGCCCAGCAGGGCCAGCGGCCAGATGTAAACATTGAACAAAGTGGTACTAAATGCCAAACCCTGGTGAACGCTGCAGCGTATGGAGTGTGTTTGGGAGTGGAAAGGGGGCACAACAACTTGGAAGGTCCTTTTATCCAGAAAAGATGTGAGCCAGGCAAGGGCTTTATCATTGATCACGATCTCCTGCAGCCGAGAAAGCAGGATGTTATGGGAGACCATATCGAAGGCAGCACTAAAATCCAGCAGGATCAGTGCCAAGATTCTTCCTTCATCCAGGGAGCCTCTGAGTTGCTCAGTAATCGCCAGTAGATCCAACTCTGTACAATGCCGGGGTCTGAAGCCATTTTGAGAGGGGTCTAAAATGGAGCTGGATTCCAGGGACTGAGTCAGGGTGGTGCTCACATGGGATTCTGTGATATTGGGAGCAAAAAGATCAGGTGGTAATTGTCTGGTCTAGAGAAATCTAGAGACTTTTTTTTTAAATAAAGGAATGACTTTCGCATGTTCTAGGAATGCGGAGTCTCTGCTGAAGATAGGGAAAGATTGATGAGTTCCAGACAGCTGGGTAGAAGGCAGTCTTGGTACTTAATGAAGAGGTCGGGTTTAAGAGGGTCGTCTGGAGATCCAGATTTTATCTCAGTGTGCAAGGTCTGAAGACCCTCGATGGTAATCGTAGGGAAGGCTGAAAGGGAGTGAGTCTTAGTGCCAGTGGAATGGCCTTCCAGGGAGCCCCGGGTGCCTTAGTACCATATACTAGGGACTGATAAGGATACATCAGTAGCCAATGTAGGATACTCACTATACCAATTTAGAGGAGAAAGCACAGTACTGGGGTCCTGATTAGCAGGATCCCAGTCAGACTAATCAAAAACAGCTTAACACCAGGCAAAAAGTGGTGGTAACCATGAAAGTAGATCCTACTTTCCTACAAAATCTTTGCCATTTTTTCAAGGGGAGCCAGTACTTTAAATGTCACAAACTGACACTTGTGAATGTTAAATCGATCAATCAGGTCGTCAAAGGACAAGAGGAGCCCCTAATGGAAGAAGTCTCCAATTGTCTGAAGGATACAGAGTGCAAATGTTTTAGGTCTGGAGGTTACAGAGTATCTTTATTTCTGGGAAACCCGAATAAGGGGATATCTGGTGTATATTATGTAATTAAAGTTGTTATTCGCACACATCTTTGAAAGCAGCGGTGTGCTGTATGTAGCAATAACCATGGTGTGTCTGTCATAGCTGTATAATCTAGGTGGTATTTGGCCATCTGGAGGCAAACCCACTGCAGCTGTGCTGAAAGATAATAATGTTGAAAAAAGAGGCAGCTAGGTCGTCTCTGTCCACCGGGAGTCTGTTTACCCAGCCCCACCCCGCATCGATCGCCTCGCCAGATAAGGCCCCCGAATAGTGTGTCTAGCATCCAAAAGAAGCTCGCCAGTAGATATAATGGCATGATCGCAAAATAATACAATTAGGAGAGAAGCATAAACCTTTTTGAAACAGCGATAAAAACCTATCACAAAGAGTGGTAAAGTTCTCCAAAAAGCAATCTGGCCTTGAAGTGTTGTCACTGCCTTGGTGATGTTGATGTCTAGAAGGTCTTGCTCATTGTGGTAATTTCGAATCGTACGGTACCTGAATGTTCTGTTCTCAGACTGTAATGTTCCACTGCCAATGTCTAGGTTGACCTTGGGTAAACGATTTTTGCCAGATAACCTTCTGGCCAGACACCTTGGCAAAGGTACTGAGTATCAACAGGGGTTGCTCTGGGTCTTTGAGGTATAACCATATAGGGATACAAAGTTCATCCTGTCTCCCATGAGAATACCTTAGTCTTTCTCACTATGGCATAGCCCACTGAATAAGGGCTCCACTGTAAAGGGCAAAGAAGAATGCAAATATCTTGACTGCTATTGGATCTGATATTCATTTCCCTGTCCTAGTCTTAGTGTAGGTGTTGTATTAAGGAGTTTGATCAGGGGTATCGTACATATGCCCAATCCATAACTTCCCAACAACATAAACAGGTAGTCCCACTCCAGAGCGCCAAACACCTTCTCAAGGTCCAGGGCCATAAAGGCCACTCGAGGCCAGGATCTGGGGGCAAATTCCAGACTCTGACAAGTCTTCTAAGATTGTCCGATGAGTACTCTGTCCCTGTACAAAGCCATCCTGGTTCAAGTGGACGAGAGCAAAGATAGCAAGCAAGCCTCTAAAACATTTACTGAAGATTTCATAATCAGTGTTGAGGATGGCTAATGGCCTGTGGAGATTCTTCGTATTTTAACCAGGTATGGAAATATAATCATGCAAATTATATAGATCATTGTCTCTTATTAACAAATACTATAATAGCAACTAGGTTACTTCCCACCTTACCAGATGTAGTGTGCCTAGATTAATCGGGATTGTTTTCCTCATAGGTCCACTTCACATAATTTGGGTTGAATGTTCGCTCTCCATTAATTAAACCCGGATATTAAAGCAATGGCAGTCCTCTGAGACGTGATCAAAGCCTTTGACTCTCTACAACAGGAATTCTTATTAGCTATACTCAAGAGGATAGGTATGTTGCATCTATTCAATAACTGGTTTATGTTTTTATATGCTACAGTATGGCCTGTGCATATGTTAGCAGAATAGTTGCTGACCCAACGATTATAACAGGTGGCATTATACAAGGGTGTAGATTATCACAAATTATTTGTGCTACAGCACTGGGACCCCTGCATACACCCTACAAAAACACTTATAATATTGTGCACTAACCTTCACAGACTGCAAGCTACTTACATCTCTGTCCACAGATGATATGGTGGTCTAGGTTAGGAACCTGGAGACTAATCTGTCCTCAGTTGTTCACAAATACATTACATTTGGGCAACTTTCGACCTCAATATCAACTGGAGTAAATCAATAGGTTTTGCTATCATATCCATAATGGAAGAACGTCCTTTTAAGTACACAATCAAATGGTGCATAGACTCAATGAGATATTTAGGAATTTGGATTGATTGGGATACAGATACCATATTATGGGAAAATTATGGTTTCATCATTTCTAAACTAGAGACCCAGGTGAATCTATGGCTTCCTCTTCTAATTTCCCTAGCTGGCAGGATATCATTAAATAAAATGATAGTACTTCTTGAAATTCTATATCTTTTCAATAATATATTCCTACATGATTGTTCAGGTATTTCTTCAATACACTCCGATCTTTAATGATTAAACAAGTCTTGGTGGACAACAATCCCAGACTTAACTGAGAAGTTCTTACATTACCATATGAATGGGGGGAGGAGGGCTTTGAGGGATAGTGATTGATTTTGAGCTGTATTTTCTATGTGCTCAGACCAACTACATTCACCGCTTGTACTACCCAATGCTGTTCAAACCTCATATAGGGGTTGAAAAAGATAATATAGCACCAATTCCACTTAGGCCGTGCTATACCAACATATACCACACAGAAGATTGTAAATCAACACTGTTGCTTGCACTGTGGAGATGTGTTATAGATTGGGCACTAGAGCCAAACTCAACATTCTATATTCACCAGACATCCCGCATCATCCAAAAATATCTCCAACCAGCGCGAAGAAGTTGCTTTCATTGCTCGACTAACCAAATTCAGAGACATATTCCTAAAGGACATTTATTTTAGTTTTTGGCAAGATCATAAAATAAAGATCTTACCTTCAGAGATATTCCTGTACAATAGGTTAGTAACATAATGCAAGACCACTTTCCCCAAATTTTAATCTGAACCTCCACAGTTTAAGACACTTACACTTCTGCTGAATTCGAAAACTACCAGGTCCTTCATCAAACAATTGAATACCTCTATGAAACTGGAGGCTTCAGTGGCACTATCCAAATGGGGACAAATGGGGCATTGAACTGCAGGATCAGATAATTGAGGTGTGTTGTGTTTACTATTATGTACAGACAGGCACACTATCCCCAACCGTAATATACGTATTATCTGCCTCGTGTGTCATCAAAAATGTGATTCACTGGACTGACACTACTTATAGTGAAAAGACAGTATAGTGCTGGGGTCATGGCGCTTCCCAATGCAAAGGAAATGGTTAAAGGCACTAGTGTATTGCAATTAGCAACCTGAGATATATGTGGAGTGACTTCTCCACTCATGTCATAGACTGTATAAATGGATTGTTACCACAACCGTAACTAAATAGTTACTGAGCTGAATTGGATTGGTAAATAAAAAGAAAAAGTCCCTGTATGTGCGTGGTGAGCCCACACTTTGTCTCACAACAGACAGTGTATGCTCTGTCTAGTACGCAAGACCTAATGAGGGTTTTCAGTGACTGTAAATGCAGAGATGGAGAGCTGCTGTTCCTTTCAGTCCTCCACCCTTGCATTGACAGCTATGCACAGGGACTCACAAGAGAACATCTGTCTGATATATGTTAATGAGGTAAGAGTATTTGTAACTACTAAGGAATGGGCATTTTACACTGTGAGTGATTAGGGAATCAGACACTGCAAAATGAAGGTGGGGTGGCAAAGCAGTCGATGTGCAAAAAACCCAATTTCTTTAAGACGTTACCTTTGTAAATCCAGTCCATAGATTTTCTCTTACCTTTTTATCAGAAGCCTTAGCAGGAGACATATCACAAGCACCTGTCGCAGTACTAGTAAAATAGCAATTCCACACTTCAAACAGAGTTTCAGCTAAAGCACCAGGAGAAGCTTTAGCAGGATAACCTTAGACACTAAAAAAACTTAATTGAACTTTTGGTTATATTCCTCATCATTTTTTAGCATTTCTCTAGCAATACTTAAGTGAACCAACCATATGCCAATTAGCCTTGATGCTACTGCAGTAATCACACTCTGTTCCAAACTAGTAGGCTACAAGCATTCTGAATAAGAACACAACAAACCCTAGATTAGTTTCGATTTTATTGGAGCTCATCGGTGAGGTGCAGCTTGAGTTCATCTGTTTTATTATAAAAATAATAATAACCCCACTGATAAAGTGCCTGGTTACACTGATCTATTGTGTCCCCGGGTTGCGGTGCAGACAACCCTCGGCAACTAGGAGGTCCCCACCCTAGGGGGAGACTATGTGGAAGGAAAAAGATAGGTTTTATTTTTTTTTCGAAAAATAGCCTCCGAGTCCTCCAGCCGAAGGCTTGGAGGAAGTTTGTTCCACTGCTGTGCTGCCACATAGCGAAAGGAGCGGCCGACCATCCTTACTCTCTCGATGTTGGGAACACAGACTTCACCCGTCCCGCTCGATCTTAGTTGCCGGGTCGGTGAATAAAGTGTGAGAAGATCGAAACAAGTAGGAGGGGCCCGTCCTATGGATGATCCGGTGGCAAACGCACAGCGCCTTGAACAGAACTCTCTCCCTAATTGGCAACCAATGGAGGGAAGCCAGCGCCTTCTTAGAAGAGGCTCTCCTCTGGAGCATGAGCACCAAACGGGCAGCTGCATTTTGGATACCTTGGAGTCTGTGCACGCATTTAGCGGTAGCACCCAGGTACAGTATATTACCATAATCCAGGCGCGATGTCACCAGGGCATGCACCATGGTTTTCCTGGCTTCAGTAAGCAGCACATCCAAGATTTTCCATAGGCCTCGCAGGACTCCAAAACAGGCGCCTGCCACCCTCCTGGTATGGCACTCAAAAGAGAGCTTAGTGTCCAGCCAAACCCCAAGGTTCTTAGCCTGTTCAAAGGGCGCAGGGTGAGTCCCAGAGTCTGAGGCCACCATGCCGATGACCAAACTGATGGAGCCTTCCCGATCACAAGCACCTCGGTCTTCTTACCATTCAATTTCAAGCAATTATTTGCCTTCCAGGATGCCAGTTCTTGCAGACATGACACAAAATTGAAGGCTGCTGCATCCTGTGCCTGTGTAAGGGAAACCACCAGTTGACCGTTATTGGCATAGGAAACGACTGTGACTCCAAAACCTTCTGCAATCTCAGCTAGAGGCGAGACGTAGAGATTGGGTTGGGCTCAGGGTAGACCCCTGAGGCACCCCCTGTTTCAGTTTCAAAACTTTATAATAGTAAGATCCCTGCGCCACCTGAAAGCTGCACTCAGACAAAAAAAGTTTCCATCCACCTCAGAGCGCTACATGCCACCCTTCCTTTCCTCAAACAATGCAGCAGGGTATGATGGGCAACCGTATCAAACGCCGCACTTAAATGTAAGAGAATTAAGGCCGCTGTCTGTCCCACATCCACATGTTTTCTGATGGTCTCGATAGAAAATAGCAGGGCCGATTCGGTGGAATAGAGGGCCCGAAAACCGGACTGAGTCGGGTGAAGGAGATTATGTTTACAGATATGCGCAGTGAGTTGAGTGTTTACTACTTTCTACGCTACTTTTGTGAAGTAAGGAAGCAGGGAAATAGGGCGCAGATTATCTAGTTGGTCAGGACTAATGTGCAGTTTCTCAGGTAAAGGAAGAACAACCGCTTCCTTCCAACTTTTTGGCACCGTACCCGCCATAAAGGACAGCTCCAAGAGATGCCTGATGCAAGGCTCAAGAGTCACAATACTCCCTCTAAGCACCCTAGGGGAGGCAGGATCTCAGGGAGAGCTTGACTTAACACCAAGGATAGTTTTAATTAGAATCTCTGGGGGTGGGGGAATGGTGAATTTATCATTGCATTCTATCTCTAGAGTGTAACCCTCTTCGACAGCGGTCCCGTGGCCTACTCGAGCAGAGACAGGAAAGGTTGAATAGATCTTCTCCACCTTTTCCGCGAAGAAGGCAGCCACGCGGTTGCATGACTCCTCTGAGCCAACCACTGGAGCTACAGTTTTCGCTAGGCAGGATATTTCGTTATAGACCCTAAACAGTTATTTCGCTGAATTCTCTGCCATCTCAATTCTTTCCTGATAATAGGATGCCTTAGCCCTTCTGATAAGCGCATATTAACTCTTCAGAGTAGTTTTATACGCGCTCTCCACTAGGGCAGAAAAGTCTTTCCTTCACCGCCTCTCTAGTCGTTTACAGTCTGCTTTAGCCGCTCCCAATGCAGCATTGTACCAGGGGGCCGATTTCTGACGTCTTACCGGCATTTTAAATGTCCAGGGAGCGGTGCTGTCCAATGCCTCCGTAATCTGCCTGTCCAAAGCTACACAGGCACCCTCAATGTCCAGGCCACCCGGCAGCCCACCCTGTAGGAGGGCATTATTAAAATCCTCCTGAGAAAAGATACTCAGCACAAATGCAGGACTATTGCTCTGTTAGAACCTGCCTTTATTACTATATATGTTGTGCTGCCTTCTGAAAGGTACGGAGTAGAGGAACACTCTCACATTCACTAATGCACTTGTACACAGGGACAGGCACATGTTTATGTAGTCGTGAACATAACTTCACTCTCACACTAGAGTATGCTTTTATGAACCAATCACTGTGTGTAGTTCGATGTTACCATATATGTGTGCTTGTATGGCAGAATGTGTCAATAGAGACTAAGGGCCTGATTACAACTTTGGCGGTGTGGGAGCGGCCCGCTACGACAGCACCCCGCTCCCACACTGCCAAAGTCGACTGCTGCCTGCCTGTCAGATTACAAGTCATTTCATGATCTGGCAGGCGGGGAGTGCAGTTTAAGGTGCAGGAACTGGGGTGGATGCACCGCCATGAAAAATGTTGAGGTCAGGAAAGTCATAATATGCGTGGCGGTGCCGCAACAGCACTGCCAGCATAAGGCTGCCCTAGACCAGCATGCCAACGCAGAGGGATAGCGGATCACCAGTGGTTACGGTGGTCCCATGACGGTTCAACCAGTGAAGTTGTGATACGGCGGTTGGATTGCCGGTTCGGCAGTAGCCATCACGGACTGCCAAACTCGTAATTGGGCCATAAGCTTCAAATGAGTCTGAAGTCCATTCATAAATTATAGGAAATGAGGAGACCTCAAACTCTGAGGTAACTTCTGCCTACTTTTGCTGTCCGAGATCACGTATGAACTGGAGTTCCTTGAGGATATGGGAAGGATCTGTGTGTGAATTTAACAGGAGTTTTTAAAACCGTGCCTTTTTGATCTATTGGCTTTGCTAATGCTTTTTGCGGATACCGTGCAGCATCAGCGAAGAAAAGTCTGTGATGATGCGAACATGTCATGCCACAGCATTCCGCATCCATGATGATGATCCAGGTGGACACCATTTGGAAAGGTAAATAGTCAAACAATTACTTTTTATTTGAGCAAAAGTGTTTTTCAATATCAGAGTTGCCCCTACTTTAAGGCCCCTTAAGAGGTGAAGGATGGAACGGAGTAGCGGGCTGTGGTGGGAGGTAAGGTGGAGTAGGCAGGGAGCACACTGGATGAGCTTATGGCCGGCGGAGGATAAATAATAGTTTTTAAAAAGGAGTTATGGTGGGGGAAGCAACACTGATATGTGATATGTGCATTGGAGGCCGCTCCTTTAGCCTGCTGGCACCACAGCTGTGGAACACTTTGCCCTTGGCGCTGCGGGGGGCCTCTAATTTGCTTACCTTCAGGAAGGGCCTTAAAACCTGGCTTTTTTCCCTTTAGGCGACCTATCCTGAGTCGTTTTCTCTTTTTCTGATATGTTTTTTATTACTGTGTTGTGTTCATGGTTACAGGTTCTCAATAAAAGCGCCGGGGCACTCTTTTCGAGTAGCCGTGAGCTATATAAAACAACATATAACATAACATGTGGGTGGCAAGCAGCACATGAGGGCAAGAGGAAGTGAGGGAAGTATTGGACGAGCTGCTGGTGTGGGGAAAACGGAAACAGCATGAGGAGGTGAGTAATTGAGGGAGGAACAGTACACGAGCGAGACAGTATAAAAAAAAGAAAAAAACATACACACACTCTCAAGGGGTGCCAAAAAAGAAAAAAGTAGTTCCCTGAATGATAGCAGTGGTAGTACAAGTCATTCAATCAAAAAGATTGTTAAAAAAATGATGCTTCAGGGGTAAACACAAGAAGATTTAGAAAAGCCATCAACTAATAAGCAAATAAATAAGAGTGAAAATAAAGGCAACCAGTGGTAAGCCGCGGGCTGGCTCCAAGCCCACTGTAAGTTTTTTGTATGGTTCAGAAGAGGTGTTTTGACAGCAGACAGCTAAAAGCCTTAAAAAACCTAGTATAGTCAATGCAGTATATGCATTGAGGATAATGTAAAATCACAATGAAACTTAGTAATACATTTATCTTTTGCCTATCTGGGAGACAAAAGAAAGGACATTTTAAGGCAGTGTTTTTTTCCTGCAAGTCATTACCGAATATTCTCAAATGTAAAATTTCCTTATACCAAAACGCAGGACAACATTCAGTGGAGTATATCAATTATATAAGCTGTTGGGCAATACTGATTTTGGTCGGAGGGAGGAAAGGTGAATAATATACCAACTGTACGTCACTGTAGTTGATATTCTCTAGTTATCTATACCTCCCCACAACTTGCTTTTAGCACACACCTCCATGCCATCCCAGATGACGAAAATGGATCATCCCCATAGATGTCATTGGGCTGGTCCTTAGGGATCTGAGCCAGTATTCCTGGAGAGGACTGCAATAGTCTTGAAGGAAAGAACAAGGCAGCAAGCTACACCAGTTTGCCACCTGTGGTAAAATAAGTACATTCTTCCTGGGAACTCAAAGAGCTCGAAAAACAGATTTATGGCTGCATTGGATTGTGTCTTCATTAATTCTAAAGGGCCGCTTTTCCTTTACCAAAATAATTATCATGTTGTGTGATATACTTGCTAGAGAGGATGAGAAATCTCACCTTTAGAAGCTCATTTATTGCAATACACAAGTTGTATTTTGTTTAAAAGAAAGTGATTTACCTTTTTATGTTTAACAATTAAAAAATGTTAATAGCTCTCTGACTTTTAACACTGTACTCTCAACCACAAAGGCTTTGGGTGGAGGTTTCACATATCTTTTCAACGCCCCCCTCCCAGAAATGGGTAGTTAAGGCCCTTGCAAACCACTCTCAGTCTAACTGGCACACTAGCTCTTTAGGTTTTTACTGACCTGTGCTCGGGCGACAAAGACTCTGCCTTCCATTTGAATCCTGGACCTCTTCCACAAACTGGTCTTCATCGGAATTCATCCCAAATATCACATCGGAACTGGTAAGGGTATCACCTGTCAAATAAAGATGACTTCTATCATTTCCGCTGAATACTAAACAGTTCACACTGGCCACTAACCTCTGTATTACACATACATCATTAAAATAGAAATACAATAAAACAATAACAAGGCTAAGATAAACCTCTCTTACCAATCCAGGATTTAATAATACATTAACATGCACAGTACACTTCATAATCCACAAAATCATTTGTTTGCTGATACCATTTAAGCAAGTAGGCTATTGCTTCTTTTTGCTGTCCCAACCACTGCCATTAGAAGTATAGGTCTCAGCAAAGAGTAATGATTATTTAGGAGAGTTGGACAGAGATTTATAATACGGAGAAGGTTCTCACTGCTATCAATACCCAATCAACAGACTCAGCTTTATATTTATGCCAGAGTTGCCTAAATGCGCTATGGTAAACAGTATATATTTTTATATATATTCCAAGCTACTGACATTGACAGATACTCTTGTGACTTAAATTGTCTGTATATGAAATCATCCTTACTTTCTCATTTTTTATATTTAATCTGATTACTCCAAACATAGGCTAAGTCTAGTTCTGTTAAAGGATCCCGTAAATATCCAGCCAAGGGATTCTGCCAATAGCGCTCAGAGCATGAGAACATGCTAATCTAAACAACCCCCCTTTTAAAAGATTACTATGCAGCTCTGGCCCTCAAAGAATTTTACAAAATGTACTTTTGCTTCAAGAGGCTGCCTTACAATCTCAAAACTAGGGATTTTTGGATTTGACCGGTTGTCCTTGCAGCTATAAGATCAAAAGGAGTGAAGGCTCCAGTAAGCACTGTATTTAACCTATCCCCAGAAACGTAGGTAGTCCAAAATCTCAAGGCAATGGTAGGCATACAGGTTAGCTTCATTTGTGCATTTCATCTAGGCACTATAAATTAAGGGTACTTGCTTAAAGACAATACCAAATCACACAGAATAACAGTGGTAAACATGTAACTACATTGTTAAGTAAATACATGTACGATCTTAAAACATTCTGATATTTGGCAGTGCAATAGCCCTATCTAAAAAAAAAAAAGAAGTAACTCCTTTGACATTGTGGTTGTAAAGAGAGATGATCTTAGGCACTTTGAGGTGAAGTTAGCATGGAATAAAGTGCTTTACAAATAATTGCCATAGCATAACCTCACCTGGAGAATGTACATGGGCGCAGTATCATTTGTAAAATAAATTGGCTTTCCAATTTGCTCCATACAGACACATCTGTGATGCACACTTACTTAGGACACAATCAACCCCAGCTTTTCCTTCAAATCCCTGATGGTCCATGGAGAACAGATCTTCCTGGTCTTTCGCTCTCAATGAAAAGACAGAGGTAGCAATAAGAGGACCTGTCATTAGAACAAAAGAAAGAATTAGTTTGTAGAGTAGAGGTGTATCGAAGTAGAGGTGTATCACGGAGAACCTAGAGGAAAGGAGGACTGAATGACAATCGAAGTTCTTATGGAACAAGCATACTAACTAGGAACATACGCATGGAACAAAGTGTGAATTGATAGACAATTATGGCAAAGGATAAAAGGATGAAAATATTAAAGCCTGCAGTACGGAGCGCAAGATATGATCATTGTATGAAAGCTAGAGTTGGCAAGGGGCGCGTATGGTGAAAATATGACCACTAAGTTATGGTAATGGCTATCAATGATAAAGTGACAATTATAGTGGGATAGAATTAGCACTAGAAGAACATGTGGATATGGATAATCTGAATTAATAAAAATGGAGCATATGGCCATACAAAGATAGACCTAGTAAAAACAGTACACATGCTACTACAGAGACAGACATAGAAAAGATGCAGCAAGCACAGTAATTTGAAATCTTTACTTCTAAAATTGAACTGCCCAACTCATTTCCCTCTACTTCTCCTACTGTGGCCTGCCTCTATTTCTCGAGTGTGATTTTCAGCAGTCACATACACAACTTCTCTATCCTTTATTCCAATATCCTTTGGCATTTTTTGCCCACACCCTTCTCTCTCTCGGTCTTCTAGCATACTACTATCTTTCTTGAATTCAAAAACATTTTCTACAACCTTCTGGCCATGATTTTGAAGTTTCTTGAATGGGTACCTCATTATTGTTGCACCTATCCTTTTTATGTCAAGCCTGCAGGCAGCGCACATGTAGTTGAGCTTATATAGCGCACAGCTACCCGCAAAGCAGGTGTCCCGGCGCTTGCTTAGGGAACCCTTCCTGATATTCCCCTGTGAGATAGCAGGGTATCCACAAGGTGAAAGTCAGGCATCCCGCCGCGAGGGGCCGTTGTGGAGATTAAGCAAGCTGTTGCCCAGAGTCGCAGAGTGTGAACCCGTGAGTTGAGGAGGCACCGGGGTGAGAATTATCGAGTCCGTGGAATTTTTAGCCCAAGACCCGCCGGGGCGGGGAATTGAACCCTGGTCCAGGACCGATCTCAGCTTCCGGGTCTGCTGCCTCTAACCCCTGAGCCACACTTCTCCATATGTGCTGTCACTATGGCGATGATCTGTTGTATCGGGGGGAGGTAACTCTCCAAACAGGGGATTTTAGTCTGCCTATTACTTACGATTTGTTGGCACCACTCTTATTTGCTGCTTTCTAATTCAGTAGCCCGTGCAATGTCGTCACTTCCTTATCTTCGTGTGGAGCATGGACAAAGGACAGCACTTAATTAGTCTCCCTCCGTCGCTCGCGCTGGGATTGAGGTGCTATCCTTTTTTTTTTTGCATTTGTAAACAGCGCATATTCAATGATTTGTCTAGAATTACAGGATGTTGAGGTAATGTTGATACTCGAAACTTGTTATCCAGTTCTAAAGTTGGCATCCCATCTGCCTACACCGCCCATAGTGCCACATCCTTCTTATTGGCGTCATTGCTTGCTACCCAGAGAAGCACGTCTGGTGCCAGATGTAGACCTTTGAATGACACCTTGTCCCCCGTGAACGTGAAGATGCTTCAGATATCTGGTGCAAGAGCTTTTTAAATGGTTCCACTCTGTGTGGCTTTTTCATCTGAAAGCACAATTTGGCACTTCTTTCATTTTTTACGTTTCAAGTATTCCAAAACAGCTTAGAAACTTTGAAGGCAATAAAGACCAAACCACCACAGGATAACTGTATACCATACATGTCACTACGCATATCGATTAGGGTGGCATATATGTAGATGATGTTGTACCATAAAATTGATACCAACCTTGCATACTTAGTTGGCAAAATCAAGGTTAAAATGGCATTTATAGCTAAATATGGAACCTGTGACCTTGCACAGCACAAATTATTACAGTCTTTTGTGGAATGTTAATATGTCCTTTTGCATAGGCTTAGTGTGCTTTCATAGGTTTGAGGCGCACCAATTTGGCAAATGCAAAAATAGTCATTTTTGGCTATGTTGAGAAGCATGGTTTTCTTTCCCAGAATTTCGGCGGGGTGCATGTTTTCTTGAGCATATTACCCCTCGCCATAGTGAAAGCAACATTTGTAGCACAGCTTTTTTGGAATAGAAGATATCAGAGCATTTGTACTAAAAACATTTTTTATTAATACTCAGCCATCATTTACCCAGCACAACTTTACTTTAAGTGCACAATGAAAAGCGGCTATTGGAAAAATCAAATATTGCAAAATAGTTAAAGCACAATGGTAGCAAATTACATTTCTCCCAGTGGAAGAGAAGGTTCCAGATTTTCTGCTTTTGTGAAGCTGCACCTACTTTCTCTACTATAAATATATAGCAGGCGTTTATTGAAGGTGTCGATCCAATCTCTGCACTGCTAAAGTTTGCGGGGATCAGGCAGGGTACATGACAGGGCACACATGGTGCAGGGAGGATACACAACAGGGCACATATGGTTCAGGTAGGGAACCCAACAGGGTACCTGTGGTGCAGGGAGGGTACACGACACAGCACACATGGTGCAGGGAGGGTACAGGACAAGGCACACGTGGTTCAGGGATGTTAACACCACAGGGCGCACACAGTGCAGGGAGGGTACCCAGCACGGCACACATGGTGCAGTGAGCATATACGAATCAGCACATGTGGTGCAGGCAGGGTACATGACAGGGTATACATCGTGGAGGCATTTGACGGTTGCACTATGTGTACAACAGAAATAAACAGGAAGCGATGGTCTAATTTCTGTGGTTAACACCTTCTTTCCCCCATCCGCCCTGTACCACTTTCTTCTGGCCCCCACTTCCCAGTCCATTTCACCTAACCCTCACCCACCCCATTACTGGTCCTTCTCCTTCACACACTTGCCTTGTCCATTTCGTCTCTCCCTTCCAAAAGACATAATTTATTTTTTAAAGAGTGCTATAAACCGGCTATAGCACTTTTTTTAAAAATATATTATCCTGCTCTCCACCGATTTACTGACCTTCTCAGACATCACCCCCACCAGACTGAGACAGCTAATAACTTGCCTACAGGCAACACTTATTGGCTTTGCCAATGCTTCTTCCTATTTTGTTTTCAGCGGATTCTAGAGCTCACCCCTGTGTTCTCCTGAAACTGCAGTCCTATCTGTCAACTACTACCTCACTCCTGCTCGCTATCCCAAAAAATATTCTCCTCTTGTTGTTCTTAACCTTTCTACTTCCTTTTATGTTGCGGATTGCTCTGTTCTACTTACTGTTCTCTCTTTTGGTAAATTGCCTTTGGTTCATTCTCATTTCTCTCAACAACCATACTTTGATTTTTAGTCTTGTCTTCCTGCTCATACTCTACCAGTTTCTTCTGATGCCCCTCAAGGGTCTGTCCTTATCTAAGCTAACTACCCTCTTAGATTATATTTTGGCTTCAGTTACTTGTCACTTCTGCTAATTTCCAGGTTTTTCTTTTCCTTTGATCTTTGTGACCCTATTTCCTAATGTCTTAATGTCATCCAACTCTGATGTTACAGAATTGTCCTCACCTTAATTCAAAGAAACAAATCCTCTTCCCTCCGGTCTTCTCTCTCATGACTGTGTTCCTCCATCAAACACTCTAATTACCCCTTCTCTATCCATTCCTTCCTCCTCTGCCTCCAAGTTATGCATCACTTTTAGTCCTCCACTTTCACTGTCTGTCCATATTTATTCGGTTGCTTCTGGCTGCTGTTTTCAACACGGTATGTTTCAGAATCTGGAAAGTATTTCTGATTTACACACTACTAAGACTAATCACTTTCTCTCGTCTAAATTACAGCTTTTTCCTGCTCATTGGTCTCCATGCCTATGCATTCGATCCTTTCCAGTCTTTAAACGTTTTCTCCACTGCTCATTCTCTTTCTGCTCTCGCACCTCCATGATGCCTGCCCTCATTTCAAGTTCAGTTATCTTTGTGTTGTTTTTTATTATATTCATGGCTGTGTATCTCCGTCTCTTTCTTTTCAAATTTTACCTTTATGGAACTTTGTGCTACCTCTCAATTTCTGTATATAGAAGGAATGTAGTTCTGTCGGAAGACCTAAATAGTATTTAACAATTCTTGCTGGAGTCCGATGTCTATGATACTCCCAACAATTTACTTATGACAAAAACAACCAATTACGCACACAGACACTGAAAAGATTAAAGTTCTTTATCAAGGATTTATGGGCTCACATCAGTTAATGTCACTGAAAAGGCGATATCACATAACCAGGTGCTCTCTGCGAAGTGTGCTTGTGACATACCAAGAGTGCGTATGTGAAGATATATACATTTTGAAGGCTAAACCGGATTCATTTGAAGGGTTTGTTTACCCACAACTATGTTTAATTTGGACTGGTTAGTACAGATGCATCGCTTTTGCACCATCCAACATGTATGGTACAGACTGTTTTCACCGTCAATGTTTCGACACCATAAAGTCAACATGACACTTGTTCCTTGTCTGGAGTCTTCTTCAGGACAATATGTGGAGACACCCTAGTCTCTTGTGGAGGATTATGGGCTCTCAAAAGTCACCATGTATTTATTTCTGAAAGGCTCCAAAGGGTCACTGTTTTAAAGGATCCCAGTGATGTAGTTCCAAAGTTTAAGAATGCTTTCCTCCTGCACATTTGCTTCAATCAGAGACTCATTACATTCAGTGCTCATCTTCTGTATTGCTTTCTCCATTATGATGTCTCCTAATCGTGTTGTTCCTTAGCAGTTTCTGCTAGTATTTCTAACTATTGGAAACTAACTTATTTAGCATTTTGTGCAGCATGTACATGGTCCTACAGCATCAGTGTGCATTATCAATATAAATATTACAATGCAAAATATCAAGTACAGTATCGGGTAGAAACGTACATAATGACAAGTTACCATCATACAAATGCCAATAATAAGAATAATAACCATTAAGTACAAGGTAGCTCAGGCTCGTGCCAAAAACGAAGCAAAGGTTGAAACAAATCAAGAACTAATAGGGCAGAATCTAGAGGAGATTAGGTAGAATTAAAAGAGAAATACTGACCAAGATCTTTTTTTTTAGTTTTCATTAGAAAGTCAGGACACCGGCAATAGTGCAGATATAAGGCAGAATCAAATTCCAAACTCTAGGAGCACATTCCAAAAATGACTGATTCAAGATACATTTTAAGTTTAAGAAGGGGTTGCCAAAGAGTATAGTACAGATGATGTGATGAAAGGGGCTAATGCCTGATATCAATGTGCTGCAGAATGCAAAGAGGCTCTGACTGGGTGTAGGTGAATCTTAGTAATGCCAGTGACAACAGCATTGACACAGTCAAGCCTGGATATACCAGTGCTTGTATCACATATTTGAGATCTTGTTTTAGAAGCCTAAGCCCGATTTCACAAATCATGGCATTAACAATTCCAAACAGGGTATCATTAAATATGCTACCATCATCATTCACGTCATGGCCCTCTGGAAATCAGGATATATTCATTTTGAAGTTGTTGATTTTTGGGTTGTCCCACAGTAACAGCTGTTGTAAAGATAACTGAGAAGGGAATATGTAAATGGTCAAATTAGTCCACTATTATTAAGACAATGACCAATGCAGAATCCTCTTAAGCAATAGGTAGGCCCCTTTAGTATATTTGTGTTCTGAACAGTGCTAAGTCATGCTGTTCTCTTGCATGATTTTGGCAAAGAAGCAAAACAAGCAATCGTTGGGCTTATCCCAGAGATGGTTGAAATCTCTAACAAGGATGTAAGTAAATGTGATTTTGAGATTATGCATTCCATGTAGTGATCGACAAAAGAGTTGTTATCGTCAAGAGTATGGTAGCTAAAGTACATGCTGGTTGATGTAGTGGCAATAAACTCAAGTTCAATTGCGAATTCTTGAAAAGTGGGAAGTGAGTTGGAAGACATTAGAAGGGAGGGTAAAGTATTTTGGTAGGCACAGCTGCGCCATCCCAATCCTGCCTTCTCTATAAAATCTTGAGAAGAAGTAAGTAATCAGGTGGTGAAAGTAAATCCACTGTAGGTTAAGTCAATTCAACAATGTTTTTATTAAGTCAAGTTTCATGTCATGTCTATGCTGTGTTTGACTGTCATGCAACTCTAATGTAGCGTACAGAGTAATGTGGCAGAAGAGGTGAGCTCATAATGAGATGAGTCCAGAGAGATCTCAATCAAATTTTTAAACTCCAATTATCTTTGTTCAGCGATTTGGTGAGCACGCAGTTTAACTTAAAAGGAAATTTAAAAATGCAACGATAAACATTGTGTTAGTAGCATACACACTACCAAAGAAATGGCCCAGGGAAAGCAATACACACCAAAGTAAAGAACATGAAGACGCAGTGCACAGAGGTATACTTCAAGAATGCAGTTCACACTGTAACAGTTACAGAAAGTGGTACATTTAGAACTACAGAGGAGCGTCCTGAAAGAATTATATTGGCATTTACTGGCTATATGTAGCCATGGCACCCTGAGATTTTAAACTTCTGTCATGAAAAATAGAATTTACCTTGTCAAGCTAAATGGATACGGACAATTAAAATACTTTCTATATATTTCAATTGGCCACTGTTAATTTACCCAGTGACATCAATGCTTGTTGAATGTCCTTCATCACGTTCCTGTAAAGCTCCTTCTGCCATTCATGTAAAAGCTTCCACTCCTCTGCCGAGAAATATGCAGCAACATCATGGAAGGTCACAGGTCCCTGAAAGAACAAAACATGCCGGTCATGCTAATCAATACTATTCAGTGAAACAACTGGTTATGTGGTTAGAGACTTTTGTTATGTAACTAATGTTATCATCTGCCCCTTCTGCTCCTCTCTTACCTTTATACTTTCTCAAAGTCTTTAACTCTGACAACATGAAAGCCAGTGAGGTGACATGCTTGTCAGTGGCTTGCTTACGAGTGTTTGCCAGGATGCACAAGAAATAGCCAAAGCAGGTCCAAGTATGATTTTGATCTAACATCTAACTCTATTTAATCTGGCATTAGGCCTAGAAATGCCAATTCCTCTCCGCTACAAGTGCTGTATGAGGCAATTTCATCTGAAGGGAGATGAGTTTGTGGTGTGGATCCTCTAGACTCAAACTACCTCTCATAAATCTTGCTATATACCTGCTTGAAGCCTACGGTCTGCCAACCTCAATTTCTTACCCACCCGAAAGAGCAATTATGAGAGTTTTTGCAGTACGTCTCTACAACTTCTAAGCATGACCTAAGACTAGAAGGAACTTGTTGTACATCACAAATAATCCATTGAACGTAGAAGACAGAGTTTATTCTGACTAAGAAGACTATCTTACAATCTCTTCTAAGTCTCAGCTGTAAAGTCACATTCCTGATGAGAACTGTCAACATTATATGAGGGGGGCGATAAAACAGGAGTCTACAAGAACGAAAAAGGGGACAGGAGATAAGGGAAAACATGGGAGAAAGGAATGTATCAAGTAAAACAAAGTTTTTTTATAAAACATTTTATTTAATTTTGTTCAGACAGAGATGCTGCAAAGCAGATCAGTGTTCACGCATTGCACAGCAAATTGCAGAATAGACATCTTACATGGGATATCAAAGCAACAATAGGTTGTAAAGGTCAATTACATTACTCAGGTACATTCTGTATGGTTAAAATACAACCCCATATACATTAAAGCAATAAACAAGATAATGGTTATTGAGATATGAGGCAATAAATGTGGTCAAAGCAGGCCTAGAGGTAGTAGGGCATCTGAGTCAGGGAGAGAGGGAGTGGCAGCCTCCGATCGCGAAGCACATTGCAGGGGAGGCGGTGTTGTAATTAAAGGAAGTCCATGCCAGGTATATATCACACGTTGGTTTTAATAAAGCTTAGTTCCAAGTTCAAGTTCATAAGTTAAGATGATAACAAATACCCCACCAGGAGCAGCCTCCCTGCTGCTCAGCCTACATCCACTAACTGCCACTCCACACAACTCCAGACCCCCAGGTATCCCATGACATCACACACATCCAACATTCCAAACATCATCAAGAACACAAGCACTCACTCTGGCTAAGCAGTAGGGAAGAGACAAGTAAGTTATAACAGGCGGCTATCCTATTTGGAAGGGTAGCTTGTACAAAATGGTAGGTGTTAATGCAAGTATTGGGTGTTTTTGGCGGGGTTACAGCGGTCTCTGGGTTAGGGTCGTCGGTGAGGGACACATCGCTCTACCAGAGCCAGATCGTGAAGGTTCCCAAATATCTTTCGGGCAAGATGCCGTTGGCATGAGGTCCCAGAATGCTCCAACTGCTCTTGACAAACTATGTCTCGAATCCACTCAGCAACACAGGGGCTTCTAGGGACTCCCAAATGTATAGCTAGTCTACGCTTTGCGAGCAGTAGCATCATAGCTGTTAGGCAGCGTTTCACAGGTGGAATCTCCTCCACGTAGACTAGCAATGCAACCAATGGGGAACATACTAGCGACAGTCCAGTGGCAGCCTGTATGGGGTCATATACTTCCTCCCAAAATAGATATAGCTGGGCTATCCCACACAATGTGTAGAAAAGTGGCGCTTCACGTCTGCATTTCTAGCAACGCGAATCTGAGCCGAACCTCAGTTTATATAACTGTAAGGGGGTGCAATAGCACCTGTGTAGAAATTAAAAATGTTTAAGCCTTAGCTTGTAGTTCGGGGATAAATATCTTAGTTGTGAGCAACAGAACGCCCATTGTTCATCTGTAGGCAGATCTTCCAAGTCATTCCTCCACTGCGCCAGAGCCCTTGGGGCAACCCATGGGGTATTTGTTTGCGTGAGATTATATAGCCTGGTTATCAGTTTTCGAGAAGACGGTGTGGTTAATAAGTGTTCTAGTGGTTTCATAATAGCTGGAAAAGTAGGGTGTATTGTTTTGAAGGTGGCCCGGAGTTGATAATATAGGAGTATTTCCAAGATTGGTACCTGTGTGGCTCCCTGGCATGTTGGCGACTCCAAAAATGTGCCTTGTGGATATAGGTCACCTAGTGTAGAGATGCCCATATCACGGGCACGTGTTATTGAGCCCTTGCCATGTAGGAAGGGGAATTGTGGGTGGAACGCAAGTGGTGTGGAGGGTGCGTAGAGCAGTGGGGTCCCAGTCTGCTTCCTTAGGTCTTCCGAAGCCCACCGTAGGGGTTCGACTGTGTTTTTTTCATCAGCACTTCTACGATAGAATTTAGACACAGCCGGTGTAAGGGGGTTGGGTCAGCTACTTCCTTCTCAGTGGCCACATGTGGCTGAAACGGGATGGGATGTACCCAAAAGTGAAGATATTGTGCTTGCGTGCATAACGCATACAGTTCGAAATCAGGAGCTCCCATCCCTCCCTTCGATAGTGGACGTGTCAACAATTCCCAGCTCACCCGGGGCGGACCACCGGCCCAAACCAGGGCAATCATGATGGACCGCAGAGATTTAAAACAGGTCCGAGTTAAGGGTATTGGTATATTAACAAAGAGGTATAATAATTTAGGGAGAACTATAATTTTGACTATGGCAATACTACCGGCTCATGTCAGCGGCAGAGCGGCCCAGAACTTCAACTTGCTCTCCAGCCAGTCCAATAGTTTGCCAAAATTCATGCGCCATATGTCTTGCACGTCTCTGCTTAGCCACACGCCAAGGTACTTAACGGCACCCTCCACCCATGTAAGTGGAAATTCCAATTCGGTGTCTAGTGGCGCTTCTGTTTGAGGTAGAATAGAGGATTTTGACCAATTGATTTTTATGCTGGACATTCCTCCATATTGGGGGACTTCTCTTAGTACTGGGTTTAAGTTGTAGCCTGGTTTTCGAATGTACAGTGTAATGTCGTCTGCGTACATTGAGTTTATAAAGTTTCCATCTGCGAAAACTCGTCCTCGAGTGGAGTGATTTTGGCGAATTCTAGCAGCTAATGGCTCCATTGGCACAACAAAAAGTAGCGGCGAAAGGGGGCATCCCTGCCTGGTTCCGTGGGTAATAGGAAATGGTTCTGAATTTAACCCATTTGCTTTGAGCGGGGCGTAAGGTATGGTATATAGCTTGCTAATCAATTTAATAAAATTAAGACTGAAGCCCAGCCTAGGTAGGATGGTAAACAAGAAGAGCCACTCTAAAGAGTCGAACGCTTTAGTTGCGTCCAGAAACACTGCAATGGCTGGTATTTGAGGGTCGATTTAATGGACTATGGCAAAGAATGTGCGTAGATTATGAGCTGTTGACCTGCCCGGAACAAATTCAGATTGGTCAGGCCTTGAAATAAGTGGCAAGAGCGGCTGTAGTCTGTTAGCGATCAGTTTGGCCAGAATCTTTGCATAAACATTAATTAACGGAAGGGGCCGAGTCACAGAGATTCATTACTTTGTCTGGTTTTAATAGGGAAGTGATAACTGCCTCACGCATAGTTGGCGGTAGTATACCTATTTCCAATGAGTCTTGATATAAATCAAGCAGTCAGGGTGCAAGCTATTCCACCTATGACTTATGAAACATGGTAGTCAGCTAATCTAGCCCTGGGGCCTTTCACCTGGTAAGTTTCTAATGACTTGTGTGATGTCTTCAACAGTGAAGGGTTCATCTAAATAGTCTCTGTGGTCCGCACTGAGCCAGAGTAGTTCGACTGAGTCCAAATATTCGCTGAGGTCAGGGTTGAATGCATTTTGCATGGCTGTGTATAATGAAGAATAACATTTAGTCAGATATGCGTGTGTGGCTACTTGTCCTCTGATGGGGCATGGGTTTTCATCTAGCAGCTCGGGTGTAAAATTAGGGGAGGTATGTTGATTGAGTGCATTATCTAGGGTCTTGCCTGGCCTGTCACCCTCCCAGTAGCTCCGTGCTCTTGCATTTTTTCCCAAGAATCTGGTCTACCTTTCCGCCTCTGCTTCAAATTCCGATATTTTACTCCGTATAGAAGCCAAGTGCCTGGGGTCTCTAGAGTGAAAAAAACGAAGTTCAATAGACTTGATTTCCTGCTCCAGTTATGTTAGAGTAGAACAAAAAGATCTAAGTACTCCGGACTGATTAGAGATACAGGCCCCTCTTATTACCACTTTGAAGACCTCCCATAACGTAGAGGGAGAGTCCACCGACCCCTCATTAGTGGAAAAATACTGTGTGATGTCAGTTCTAATTTCTTCTTTGAATGCTGCGTCTAAGAGGGCGTGTGGGGGAAGTTGCCAACTGAAGCGCCTGGGGATGTACGTGGTATCCTAAATCGCAGCACAACTGGGGCATGGTCAGATAGTGTGCACGATAGATGTAGCACATCCACTGTCCAAGTCACGACATCACATGTTACAAACCAGTAGTACCGTCTGGACCATGCACGATGGTATGAAGTGATGCAGGTGCCCTCTCTAGTGCTGGGATGTCTGCTACACCAGATATCAGTAAGCCTGTGTTCAAGGATAATATTGTTTAGCTGTAGGTTTGCCCTGAGATGTGGATTGCGAGGGGTTCAGACCTTATCCCAGTCGTTGTTTAGATTAGCGTTAAATCCCCGCCCCAGATGACCGTATAGCTGCCTGTTGCCATTATCTTAACCCATAGAGTAAGAAGAAATTGTGGGTCGTCAACATTTGGACAATAGATGGCCAATAAGGTGACCTGTGTTGTCATGAGGGTGCCAGTTAAAATGACATAGTCAGGTTCTGATACCGAGGCGCGCCTAACTAGACCGGCGGAACTACAACTCCCAGTAGTCCGTCCTTCCGGGAGGCAGGAAGAGTATTTAGTCACGCACAACGCGGGGAGCGTTGTACGTAATTCTTAGCAGTTCTAGGAAGTACCTATGCAAAGCGGCATCTCTGGAGTTTTCAGTTTTTCTTGAGGACTTCACTTACCGAAGCACGGACGTGCTCGGAGCCTTGGTTTCCAGCCTCGCAGACTCGTGGGAGAGCATCAGAAATTGGATGCTTGTGACCGGGGCAAGTGTTTCTGGTTCCCCCGCCCGAAGTCGAGAGTGGAGAAGTGTTGCAGCTTTTTTTCCTTTCTTTTCAGGAAGCTCAGCGCGGACGTGCGCTGGCTTCCTAGCTTGGTTTTTCCAGTTCAGCGGCGAGTTACAGCTGGGTGAGTTCTTCGAAGAAAGCTCACTTTTACTTTGCATTTCCAATGTGCAACTAGCGCGAAGTTACTGGCAGGGATTTCCGTACCTGCGGATGTGAAGGCAAAGAACCTTGTGTACTGTAGAGATTTTTACGTTGCGTGCTCTCTGGCTTGCAGTATTTCCAACAGAGTCCTCCGGCTGGGGGTCCCATTATCGGATTAAGGAAGAGATCAAATATTCGCTTACCCAGGAGACACGAGGTATTGTTTTCTTTATTGTTTATGACACTGCAGAGATTTCTTTATATACCAGAGGATTGTGTTCGAGGGCATTACAGGGCATGTACATTTTCTATGGATTTCCTCTTGTGATGATAACCAGATGGTTCCTCATGGATATTATTCTAATCTACAAACCTATAAACTTCCGGTATCCTCTGGAGTTGGCTATCTCTATCTTTTCTTCTTTGGGGTGCAGAACCTAGGGTATGTATGGGTCTTAATGAAGTTTATGGACGTCTTTGAGTTTATCTAAGTATTAATGGGCTTGTGTTTGGTTATAGGTGCCTATTCAATGGTTCCATGGTGAGAGAGGTATCTTGCTACAGAGAAGTTTTGCGGTTACTGTCTGTGAAGACGTATCAAAGGTATGGAAGTGGAATTAGCGAGAAAATACAGAGAGTAGTTAGAATTGTTGATCACATATAATTCTATGTCTCTTTTGTTACAGGTATCCCTATTCCCCCGCTGCACCATTCCTAACCCTATCCCTCGCTTGATCACCTCAATACTCTGGATATATGTCAGTCAGAGGTGGGGATGTCAGGAGGTGGACCCCTTTGAGCATCGCACAGATCCCGAGGAGTGATTGTGGTCACGACAGACATAGCGCCTGCCAGGGTCTATCTGCGCGTTTGTGGTTTACCAGCCGAGACCTCGTCTAATCAGTATCGAGACCCCCCCTGGCCATAGTTAGAGTATGGAGCCGAGTGGATCTCCCCCCAGTATCTATGCTTCAGTTTAGGGTCAGTAGCGTGTTTCATGTGAGTCTCTTGAAGGAACATGGAGGTCTATATGGTGCCTACTTTAAAATGCATGTATCAACCGTGCCTTTCTAAAATCATTGAGCCCTCTCACATTCCACGTGTAGAATTTGGTCTCAGTCATGTTTTAGTAGGAAAATTGTGTGATGCTTTTCATGCATGGGGAGGACGTTCTGTGGAGGGTCAATAATGGAATAAGGAGATGTCAGTACTGGGGTCTTCATTTTGCATAGAGTTGAATTTGCCCAGCCTATACCAAAACCTAAGTTGCTATTTTACCTGTGCAGGTGCAGTGCAGTTAATGATTGTGTGTCTATATATGCTGTGAACTCCCTGTCCCACCCTCCTCCCACAACAGCCTCCCAATTAGGTCGTGACTTACAACCACCCACCCTTCCGTGAGATACCCCTGCATCAAAATAAAAACATAAGCACATGGGAGTTCTCCCTGTGGGGCCTGGGACGCCGGCTTTTACCTGTCATAGATAGGGCAGGGTGGCCAGGCTTTGACATGTGAGACGGAATCTGCCAAGAGACCAACTAGAACCATAAACAATATCTAATGCAGATGGATACAAATTAACATAGCCAGAATCGCAGCTATTGAAGAAACATGACAGTCATAACCATTCAAGTACTGTTCTGGAATGATTTGTTATAAGGAGTAGAGAAGTTGCTATCTTTCAGTCATTATCACTCAGGTTCAATTCAGGAGTGGATTGTTGCGAAGAGCGAGGAGGTGACTTCCGCAGGCAAATATGCTTAGTGCATTTTAATGCTGACTTAGCGTCTGAAAAAAGGGAGTTTGACCATCATGCGTGATTTTTAGCTTAGCCGGATACAATATGGCATATGGAAAAGAGGCGTTTTGAAGAATGCGTTTCGCTGGTGCAAACTCCCTGCATGCGGCTTGAACAGCAGGAGTGTAGTCAGAGAAAAAGTGTAGTTGGTTTCCTTGGTGGGTTATAGGGCTTTTAGTTCTGGCCTCTCTAAGAACTGCGTCTCTGTCCCTATAATTCAAGAGGGGTGCAATTATTGGACTTGGCGGGGCGCCCGGCAGAGGTCTGGGGCCCAATGAACGGCGAGCACGCTCCACAATCATGACCTGTGAGAGCGCTGGGCCGAATAGTTCACGCAGCAGATTCACTATGAATGGTTCTATTTTCGGGATTGCGGTAGATTCTGGAAGGCCAATGATTCTAAGGTTGTTGCGTCCAGAGCGTGCCTCAAAATCCTCATTCTTAGCTTTAATCACAGCAAGAACTTTCGCCATGTTTAATATTATTTTGCGTTCTGGATTCCGCATGAGAGTCTTCAGTGTCTGACAGTCTATTCTCTAGGATGTCTAAATGGGTCTCGTGGGCATCCCCCTGTTTTTTTAACTGTGTCCAGGTTTGAGGTGAGTGATTCAACTGTGCGCTGTATCAAGGTTGTTTGATGTAGTGCGGCAGCGCGTCACGTCTCGTAGCCTGAAGGGAGAGAGGCGCTACACAAATATGAGGGGGCGGGGAACAGGAGTCAGGACCCGTAGCTCAATAGGGCGGGGTAATGCACGGCACTGGCCGCCAAAGCGAGGGAGAGGTCCGATGGGCTCGAGCAAAACTGAAACCGCTCCACTGCAATACAGGGCGGGAGGAGCAGGTAAGATGGCGGAGGTTCACCCTGGCTCCCCACAGTCCAGCACAGCACCCACAACCGGCTTCACCACAATGTGGGAGCATGACCGGGGCCCACCATAGAGCAGGTTATGGGCACACCCAACCTCCGTTCCAGCCCGATTCTAGCAGGAGCAAAGCGCCAAGCGGAGACTGGGCCTAAAACGGTGCGGCCTTGCCTGGTTCCACACCAACTTTAACCCCAGCCCACACTCACCACACTGCCTCACAGCTCCGTCCCGCTCATAGATCTTCGGTATGTGCCACCGGTCTTATTTGCTGCACCAGTTCTCGATGGCAGCCCACTGCAGGCAGTACAGCCGGTCTGCCTCAGTCAACTCTCGCCGCAGCTCTGGGCACCGCGGGTGTACGCTTCTACTCTGCCCTGCTGGCCCCACTCCGGGAGTGTCGTGCAGCAGGTGATCAGGACACAGAGCTCGACCTCTAATAGCCGCAGCTAATGCTCTGAAGTGCGGAGACACGTTGTATGTCACACCAGGGTGCTTCTGGCCATGTCAAAACTGCTATGGGGCTCTTAGATGTGTGGCGGCCAATTTCGGCTTCTGGCCAGGTTGAGGCGCCCTCCGATAAGTTCAGCTATTTCCAGATTTTCTGTGTAGTTGAAATTTTACCTGGACAGCATAGCTGATAGCCTCTTGTGATAGAGTGTTTTTTCCCTGGCAGATTCCTTGCCTTTATTGTGATTTTAAAGGATACTGAAGCTTGGCCTGTAGAGCCCCTTCAGAAGGCGGCCACTCTGCAGCGCGACGTAGCCATGCCCACAAGTAAAACAGAATATTTCTTAGGTTACACACAAGGTTGAAAACACTACTCTTCTGTGTTGGCTACCGGCCTGCCAAAGACCAAACACCCATTTGGCATGGTCTTCCCTACCTGGTGTCAAATTAACCAAATGTTGTCCATTTCTTGTTTAGAGGCCTAACATCGGTTTGGCTTTCTTTCAGTGCACAACCCAGTCATGATTATTGCTGGACTACAGATTCTTTCCTCTCCATGTCTTTACCAACTAATTCTTATGGACATTGCTAGAATGTGATTAATTAGTCTTTTGACTAAGAATGTTAGCTCTCAGCTTCCACCTCCCGTCGATGTCCCTTCCTTATCCTTTTTTTAATCTTACTTTCTTTAGCACTACGAAGTAACTCATAAGGGGCAACAATCACTTTATAAACATTCTAAATATATCTCTATCTTATTTATTGTTTTTGTTCTGCATTCTTGCAAATCAGGAGACACTACAGAGTGATCATAAACATTATTCAAGTGTCTCATTAATGAATTTATCAAATATAATTGGCTTTGTCTTAATATAATTTCTTAGATGAACTTGACGAGTTGGAAAATAACTGCCCAATGAGTGAACAGCTTCTTCTGCACCCCTACACATGTATGTGTATTCTTTAAATGCAAAGATATGTAGCAAGTCATTTCATGTGATATCACTACAGATAAAATCATTGTGCATCTACTATGGTAATTAGGGTGTGTGTGTATATATATATATATATATATATATATATATATATATATATATATACTACGGCTGTATGTTTATTGCCAACAATCCACCATATATATTTATTTGTGCCATGTTAGTCTGATTATCTCCCTTTATTCTTAAAGTAGGCAGACCAGCCAACAAACTCGGTGCCACTGCTTGTTACACTATATCGGCTCCCTTTACTTGTTCACCAGTTGAGGAGTCAACATCACCCAGTTAAACAAGGGTGAGCTGGAGTCTGGGGTGACCACCTGGTATGAAGCAACATTCAGGCAGCGATTGTAATTATTCAGGTCAAAGGTTAAAATTAAGAACAAAAAGCAATTTTACGGACCCATCTGTCAAGGTCAAGCGATAGTATAAAAGTAAGTAAATAGACGACTGACACAGGTACAAGCCAAAATAGGTTTAGATTTGTTGATTAGTATAATACATAGCAGAACAACACAAACATTGACTTGTAAGTGGGATACACATATGCTGTGCAGTAGCCAGTCGGGACAAGAGCGCCAAGACTTAGCCAATGTGGAAATGCTAGAGAAGTAATCCAGCAAAAGCTAAACAACAGGGAAATGTGCACCTGGCAATCCACAAACAAGAAAATGTACTCCAGATTCCCACAAACATGGAGCAATGTTCAGCAAACCCCCAAATGTGGAAACAAGCCTTGTGGACCTCATCAGTGTGAAGCTTACACAAACTGAAAAAAAGCTCATCACAGGATCAGAGAATCACTACTCACTTTTTGATAGGAAAGAGATGCATAACAAAAGTCTGGGGAAGTATCCTTTGATTGTCTATTCCTCTCATTCAAGTAAAGATTAGCCCCAATTCCCTCCACCTATAGCTTTGACGGTGTTAAGGGAAAAGACCTGTGTTGCTATCGCTAGATATACCACTTGTGGAGCTTATTGGAACATGCTCCTTTTCTTTAGCTGCTGATTCACTCGCTCACTCCAGTGCGGATGATGTTCAATATTAAGGGGTCATGAGCAGTCAAAACCAATGACATGAAACCTGCCTGACTGGCATAGGCCAATGCTTGGCATGGAGTTTACAGAAAGTCACTGGAGGCAAAGTGGATTTTCTGCTACTTGACACCAAGCACACCACCACCTTCGAACCAACTCAAGCCCCAGTAAATCGTGGTCAATCGCCCTCCCGACCCAAACCAAGGTTAAAAAATTAGAAGTCATTCCATACACCAAATTCAACCTTCACACCCAGATGTCCTTAGTGGTCCACTACTATTTATGCCTTCTCTGATACCTCCTTTCCCAAAGCCACATCAGAGAAGTTGTTTACCTTCATCTCCCAGCTAAGGGAACTCTCTCTACCTTGTACTGTCCATATAGCCAACCACCCAACTCTAAGTGATATATTACACAGCAAGAGGTCTATTTGTGGGGATGCAGTACTAGGACGCCATCTCCCCAACACTAAAACCTCTGCTCTAGCTCCCAGTTAGCCCTGAGCCACCTCAAACATAATCCATATTAAATACTCGTCTGCTGAAAGTCTTCTCCAGATCCCATGAACCCACAGCAGGAGGCAGATACTTTGCAGGTTAGGAATATATGAAAAACACTATATTTAACATCTTCAACAACCTCACTATACAGCTGTCCACCCCACAAGGCTATCCATCTTGACCCAACATAGTACACTCTTCAACTAAGCAGACCACATTGTTACCAATTAATTCCAGACCCTCAGCACAATGCTAAAAACCTTGCAACAAGGCCAGTGACATTGTAGCAAAACCAGCTATCTCGCTCAATCACATGCATCACACATAAAAGCTACTCACCATGCAGCAAATATGATCACCATACCTAAATGTTTACAAACTCTCACCAAAGCCAAGAATCTCATCCTCGCACAAAAGCTAAAAAAAAAAATCTGACCCATCTTTTCCAATCACAGCTCCAGGAACGTAGTGAGGTGGAGCAATTCACAACGCCAGGATACAGCGATATTTTTATTCTTTCAGCCACTATCTATTCCTCCTCTAGGTCACTTACTCTGCACTAGTCCTGCACCCATGTTCCCAGTTACCACACTTCAGTACTGATCCAGTGGCACAGATACAAGAGAAAAAAAAGTACAGAAAAAGTTGATATTTCTAAATTTAAGGACGAATGAAAGGGCTGATTGGTCCAACTTAATATTGGGTGTAAATATATTTTTTAGGTGTAAATACATTTTTATTGGCAATTAAGTTAAATGACCAGACTCGAACAACCTGGAACTAACAGTACTGCAATCCGCTCTGCCCCAAAAACTATGAAGCTCTGTCTCCCCTCCCTAAACACCCTCCAATCCCTATTGCTTGCTTTCCTAACATTGTTGTCTATGGTGGGTTCAGTTACATTACTTCTGGTGTGAAGATCAAGTCCAAGGGGATAATGATCTGTTTTTATCCTTGAATATTTTTAAATAGTATCTCTCCAGTTTGGAGTGGTCTAGAAACTTGAGTATCCCGAGTCTCTTGAGCCAGTGTAAATCCCGGAGGCCTTCAACAAAGAACTCCAACAGTGGACCCCACAGTTTTGTAAAGTCTTTTTCTCTGCCTTGGGCTGTCTTCAATCGTTTTTCCATCTCCAGATTCCACCACTGACATTGAATCCACTTGGTTTCTGTGTGGGCTATCTGTTGACCAGAAATAGATAGGACTGTTTGTTCTGCTGACAATAGCAGATGGAAATGAGCTGACGTTTATGGCCAAGAAGTAGGTAAATCTCTTCAAATGGCCATACCAGCAGCACGACCTCAGTACACCAAGCATATTCTGAGCCCGTTATTTCCACAATTATGGCATGTACTTTGTCCAAAAAGGGCTGTATCAGAGGGCAGGACCAAAGGATGTGTGTCAATAGTTCCATCTTCTTGACGTCCTCTCCAGCTCCCAGCGCCTTCCTGGTGACCAATTTGTGCTAAACTTACTGGGGTGTAATGCCATCTATACAGTATTTTTACCTTTGTTTCCCTAAACCCTACTTGATTGGCACAAAGTTGCTTGTCCAGATAAGAATTTCATCCCATTGCTTCTTATCTAGAGATATTTGCAGTTCTCTGTACCAAGAGTGTTAGAACTGAGGCTTTGTCCCTCCCGTCTAAAGCTGGGCATATCATATATTTGAGAAGTTGTAAGCAAAACTCCTGTAAAAGTTAGCATGTAGCTCTCAAATGAGGATCAGATTTCTGAATGCCCCCTGTTTAATTTGAGGGCCATAGAGCCAGTGGCATAGTTACATATCTGAAGGGTTCTGATTCTGGAAGGTCATACTCGTGTGATCAAATGGTGCTATGTTTTATACTATTGACAGTTACTGTGGGATTCCTGATTTGCTGAGGTATGCACCCAGGCCAGGCAGGAAGCACCACTCTAGTCAAGGTAAACTAGATACACACTAAAAGGTAACCTGTGGTCACACTCTGGTATCTTGGCACAAAGCAGTCAGGCTTATTTAAAGAGGCAATGTGTAAAGTAGCTGTGCAACACACACACAGTAGCACAATACACCACAAAAAGACTTCACACAGGTTTAGAAAATCGAGAATATTTATCTGAGTGAAATAAGACCAAAATGACAAAAATCCAATCAGAAGAAGCCAAGATATTAATTAAAGAAAAATAAATGCAAAAAGAGGGCTTAGAAGTCACTAGTGGTGAAAAGGTTACTTGACGTCACGAGGGACCGGAGCAAATCCAAAGTTCAGGCCAACCATGATCGACGGCAGGCTGGCTTCAGGACCTATACAGGTCCTGCTGAAGAAATACCTTGGATGGAGCTTTTGTCGACGTCGAGAGTTTACTGTGTTGTTGAACCGTGCAAAGGGGTTCCTGCGTTGGTGTTGAGCTCCGTTGAAGTTAATGCAACGTATTAATGTCGAGCCGCGCACAGCGTCATCATTGAGCCGCGCAGGCTGTGGAACTGTTGTAATCGGACAGCCTCTGCGTCAGCATTGAAGGGCGATGCAGCTGAATTTCTCACACAGTCAGGCAAGGGTAGGACTCACAGAATGCCGACCAGCAGAATTACCAGCAAAATTGTAGGAAGTCTTCTGTGTCCCAGAGACTTCAGAAAACAGGAGGAAAGCCAGCAAGCCCTTGGATGTCACTTAGAGGGAAGGCAGAGTCCTTCCAGCAGAGTCAATGAGCAGCAGGGTAACAAGCAAAAGCGCAGTCCTTCCAGAAAAGCAGTCCAGTTTGGCAGTCTCTCTGTTGTTCAGGAGTTAGCATGGGAGAAAAGGATTACTCCTTTCACCAACCCATCCTTCTCCTTGGAGTCCAAGAGGTATGGGAGAGGTTCACTCTCCTCTTCCTCATCAGTCAACAACAGCATGGTGAGCTCAGAACTCTCAAAGTGTTGTTTGAGGTGATTTACATGCAGCACCCTGTGGGGCTGCTTAGGGGTCTTGAAGTCCATCAGGTATGTGTCCTTTCTTTCAATCACCTCATATGACCAATTCCAGCAGTCCTGGAAGGTCCTGGGCTCAGTCACCAACACTTTTTGACCAGGTTGAAATTCCACAGTGGTAGAATTTTTGTCATACCATTCCTTTACGACTTCTTGCCTGGCCTCATGGTTGCTGAAAGCTTGCTTGCATAACTTAGCCATCTGGCTTCTGAAGCAGATCATGTAGTCCACTACATCATGAGGCACCTTCGTAGCAACTTGCTCCCACCTTTCTTTCACCAGACTCAGAAATTCTCTGACTGGGTGCCCATACAACAGTTCAAAGGGGATGAAACTCACGCCTCTCCGTGGCACCTCTCTGTAAGGAAACAACAGGCATGATAAGAGGATATCCCACTTTTTCCTCAGGGCCTCAGGCAGACCTCGGATCATGCCTTTCAGGGTCTTGTTGAACCGCTCAACAAGCCCACTGGTTTGTGGATGGTAAGGGGTTGAGAACCTGTATGTTACTTCACACGCCCTCCACATGGAATGCATATAAGCAGACATGAAGTTTGTGCCCCTCTCAGACACAACGTCCTAGAGGAAACCCACTTGGATAAAAATCCCAATCAGGGTCTTTGCCACTGCAGGTGCAGTATTAGTCCTCAGAAGGACTGCCTCTGTATATCTAGTGGTATGATCCACCAGAACTAGGATGAAACTGTTGTCTGACGCAGTTTGGGAATCCATAGGTCCTGCAATGTTGATGCCCACCAGTGTGCCTCTGTGATCCAGAGCGCACAGTGTTCTGTGTGAAGCGCGTACACACAACACATTCCGGGAGAGCATTCTCGTGGCCACTTTCAAAACACGAGTAGCGCGAAAAACAGTAATTTCTTGATTGCAGGAAGCCTGTGCAAACATTCCATAGCAAGTGGCTCCTGCCCTTACTGCATTTCTTTCTTAATGGATCGTGGCTGCGGGCTGTTTGTGGGCCTTTGTGAAAATATTTTTTAATTGCAGCACAGTCATGCGCTGCAATTAACATAAATAATTTCACAATGGCCCACAATCAGCACCCAGCCGTGCTCTATTAAGAGAAGAAATGCAGCAAGCCCAAAAGTTTACTTGGACTTGATGCATGTCTTTTCTTAATTGAGAACGTCTGCGGGCTGATTGTGGGTCATTGTGAAAATATTTATGTTAATTGCAGCACATAACGGTGCTGAAATTAACAGGCATACTTTCACAAATGCCCAATACCAGCCCGCAGCCTCGCTCTATTAAGAAAAGAAATGCAGCAAGTCCAAGAGAACGACATTTAAAGTAAACTTTTGGACTTGCTGCATTTCTTCTCTTAATGGAGCGTGGCTGCGGGCTAATTGTGGGCATTTGTGAAAATATTAACATAGCTGCCAAGGTTTCAGATTGCTATGTGTGACATTTTCATAACTTCAGTTTTTGAGTGACATTTCAACAACTATGAGTGACACTTTCTTCCGAGAAAAATCAAGCAATAAGGACGAGGGAAACATATAAATAAATATCAGAAATTACACCCATTTCAGCAACGAGAAACTAAGAAGTTTCAGAACTAAAGTGCGCCAGTGGGAGGCAGCTGAAAATGGAGTAGACTGGCAGGACTGTATGAGGTCCTGCCAGTGAACGTGATGGCCATTGCAGTTGGGCTGTCAAATAGTAATGCTCAAAATTCGGAGCTCCTAACCTTCCCTTATCCACAGGTAACTGAAGTTTCGTAAGTGCAACTCAGCATCTCCCCTTATTCCACAGGAAGTTTCTTAATGCAGAAGGTAACGCATGGAATATGGGTCTAGGAATGTGATCTGGTAGTTGATGGAAATAAAGTAAGCAAGGAAGGATCCCCATCTTAGACAGGGACACCCGACCATGAACCGTGAGAGGTAAGGTGCTCCAAAATGCCTTTTGGGGAAGCAACACTTCTTTGGACTTGTAAGTTTACCATCTATTAGGTCATTAGCCTTGTGGTAGTAGTTATCCCCAGGTATTGCAAGATATGAGGCTCCCACCGAAGGGGGTAAGAACCCACAAGAAAATGTTGCTGTGGACAGTCTGGGTGGGGTGAAAACAAACAGGTCTTGGCCCAGTTAACCGCTAGGCGTGAAGCAGCATGGAATTCATGCAGTATAGTTGTAATAGCCGTTATGCCCTCTTTAATGTCTTGGATACAGACGAGCACTTCATCTGCATACGAGACATCATGGGTCTCCGCATTCAACTGGATGCCCCAAGCCTGTCCCTGCCGCCGGAGTCTCAGTGCCAAGGGCTTCATTGCCAAAGCAAAGAGCAGTGGGGACAGTGTACAGCCCTGCCTCATCCCTCTGCAAACTGGTAAGGAAGGGAAAATGCACAGACCAATTTTCACTCGTGTCATGGGCTCTAAGTACAGGAGACAGACTAGGCTGTGCAAGCAACCCATGACACCAAATGTTGTCAAGGTCGAGATGAAGGTACCCCAATCCACTGTATCGAAAGTCTTCTCAAAGTCCAGTATCATACACGCTGCGTATGGCTATCAGACCGAAGAAAACTTCATCCCTCGATGCAGACCGCAGATATTTAAGGTGGTGGATCGACCAGGCACAAAGCCGTTCTGGTCCAGATATGCACCCGACACGGCAAGTACTCCTATAGTCAGTTCGCTATAACCTTGCGTCGGATTTTGTAATCAGGTACTAGCATAGATAGTGGCTTATAGGAGGCAAGGGGTCCTTATCCATCTTCGGTAAGGAGACTAAAAGAGGTTCCCGCTGAGTTGGAGGCAGTTGCCCCTCCGTCTGGGCCTCCCGATATAATTCAAGCAATTTTGGACCTAGATGGGGTTCATATGCCTTATAAACCTCGACAGGGAAACCATCCAGTCCCGGGGTCTTGTTGGTTGCTGTGCCTCATATGGCCGCTTGTGGCCGCTTGTATCTCCTACAGTGAGGGTGCAAGAAGTTTCTCTCGGTCTAGTGGGTTCACTATCATCAGTGTGACTACTGCTAGGAAATCCTTTATGGCACCTTGCCTATCCACAGATGGCTGGCCATACAGAGCTCAGCCATTTGGTAAGGTGGGCAGCTGATGCTACCACTGGGAAGTTGAGGAGGGGTGGGTGTGAGAGGTTCAGGTGTGGGTCGAGCACTCAGTTAAAGTTTCCACTGAGTATCCATGGAATGTGAGCCCATTTACTGAGTATTGTGGATAAATGTGAGTGGAAGGTCGACACATTAGGAGCATATATACTGCCCAGTAAGACATGCTTATCATCCAGTTGTCTGTCACATAATGGCTTTTGGGATCAACCTCAGTTCCGATATTTCAGAAGGGGACTCCCGGCCATACCTATATCAGGGCACCCCTGTCACAGCCTGAATGCATGGTGCAAATAATTGCCCTTGCCAGCACTTTTGTAGGCAGGTATCATCCCCCGCAGCATACCCACTATACCCAGGTTAATGCGGCGCATACGCCCCTCTGAATCGTCTCCGCTCGGGCTTCAAGTTCATGAACCTTCATCGTCAGGGTGCAGACCTACCTTCCTCGTCAGGGTGCAGACCTGGTCCACCAGATCCTTCATAGTTGGGCGAATCTCTGTAATCGCTTGTTCTGTGAGCGTGGCTCTGTCAGCTTTCGTTGGTCTTTACGCAGCAAGCAAAGCTCAATCGCTACATCGACGACCCTGATACACACCTTGTGTCAGCAATAGCATCAAGTATTTTATCGAGCCGCCGTTGATGACACATCTGGGTCAGGAAATGGTTAGGAAGTTTACTGCCACATCGCTATTCTGAGACCGGGGCTGCTGGGGTTGAGCACCGTTCACGGCCTGTTCCTGGGAGGAAGAGCCCGTGCAGTCTCGATCTTTTAGAAGTGACAGCAGGTCCGCTGGTCGAGTATCAGGGACCCGCTAGGCCCCCACTCAGATGTAGTCGGATTCAGTCTTATCTTGTTGACTGCCGTATATCACTGTATCTTAGTGTTTTGCACCTTTTTAATCAAAGATATCTTTCTGCCATTTTAAACACTAGCTTCTACTGGAATAGGAATCTTTTTTGCCTAAATTCCTTTTGCACATTGCAGTTGAATTTCAATTGTTTTGCATTAAGCTTTTTAAAACTGTATAAATTGTGCTTTAAGCTGAAAAGAATGTACTTTTATCGGTACTTGCACTTATCTGAAGGGTGAGAAACTGCGACTACGGTGAGCGCAGCACTTCTGTTAGTCCCAGAAATACCATGGTGCACTGGTCGGCAGTCTAGATGTCGAGCATCGGGGAAGGTAAAAGCACGGTCGCAGCGCGGTCTCAAGGATAGCTCCTATCTTGTTAGCGGCCGTATAGCATTGTGGCTTAGCGTTTTGTACCTTTTTAAACAAAGATATCTTTCTGTCATTTTAAACACTAGTTTCTACTGGAATAGGAATCGTTTTCGCCTAAATTCCTTTTGCACATTGCACTTGAATTTGAATTGTTTTGTATTTGTTAAGCTTTTCAAACTGTGTATAAATTGTGCTTTTAGCTGAAAATAACGTACTTTTATCGGCACTTGCACTTATCTAGAGGGTGGAAAACTGCGACCACGGTGAGCGCAGCACTTCCGATAGTCCCAGAAATACCACAGTGGGCGGGTCGGCGGAGGTAAAAGCACGGCCACAGCGTGCCCGCGAGCATCGGGCGTGCCGCCGGCGCACCACAGGCAAGCCCGTATGCGCCTGTACATGCCTGCCCTGTGCCTAGTGCCAGCCACAATGTCAGTTTCAGCCCCCATTCCAGATTTAAGCAAACTTAAACAAGGGACCAGCTGTCAGAATGTAATAATATATGTAAGTACTGTTGAGAACTTCCCCAAAGTTCAGATCCGTTTGCTGTATCCACTTAGTGCCCTGATTGTAACTAGCATTTTTGCCCCAGTAAAACGCAATTGCGATCATCTAGCTTAGCCCCTGTTTTGGAAGGACCACCCAGGACCAGGTCAGTTTGCTGTACCTTAATCAATGCCTGTTCTCTAAGTAAGCACGCCTCTGAATTTGCCATCTTTCTGGACTCTCAAGATATTGATTTGGCGTTTATCACTTAGACCTGGGCAGGTGCCTTCTATGGCCTAGACTTACCCATTGCTGTTCCAACAGGGTATACCATCTTTACACAAGACTGGGGTGGAAAAAAGGGCAGCGGACTGGCCATAATATATCACAGCAGCTGGAAAGGGACATTTACGACCCATCATAATTTGTCAAACTTGGAAATAACCGTTATTCCTTCAATGGCCTATTAACTTATCGGCCTCCTGGCCCCAGGGCAGATTTTCTAAACAGCTTAGGTCAGTCATTGGATGTGATTTCTCAATCGTCTGATTTAACACTTCTGGGTGACTTCAATTTACACCTTGAGGACCCCTTAAACAAAGATGCGGCACGTTTTATTGATGTCATGAATAGTCTAGGGCTTACACTGCAGGTTATCGGTAGTACCCAATCTGCAGGACACCTACTAGTCGGAGTATTCTCTAATAATAATCTCCTACAATGTCTCCCATCTCTCCCGTTAACCTGGTCTATTCACAAATCTGTTATGTTCTCTCTTTCTCTTCATCAATTCAGTTCAAAGAATCTGAGAAATAAATGTCCCAAAAGATTTCGATCTTCGAACCAAATCTCAATGGAGACCGAGGAAAGCTCCCTGACCCAGAATCCCCTTGAGGTTAACAGTGAACCTAATACAGCGGCAGTCGCATTTGAGCAGTTGCTCCGCAGTTCAATTGATAATGTTTTACCAGAAAAGATTGCTTCTAACCGCAGGGCAAGGTGCTCTGAACCTTGGCACACTGAACATCTTAAACTTCAAAAACAATGGTGCCGCCGTCTCGAAAGGAAATGGAGATATAATTATGATATCAGTGACAGAACAGCTTACAAACAATCTCTACCAGATTACAGAAAATTAATGCAGGATGAAAAAATTAGCTATTTCACCACAGCTATAACAGCAGCAAAAAAATTATCTAAGGAACTCTTTGCCACAGTAAAAAAAAGCTAGCCTAACCTCCGGAAATAGCAAATACACTGGCGAGCCAAGCTTTCTGTAACTCTTAGGCCACCTTTTTTCAGGACAAAGTTAAGTCAGTCTATAGTTGTTTTTCTATGGCACTGCCCCAAGGTGCTGCCCCCTCCCAATGTGCATCAGCTAACCTTGACACGCCCAAGGAAGCCTTCTCAGCCACTATAGAATCTCTCAAACCTCCAGAATGGCTTCACTTCCCACCATTGACCCCTGTTAAGGTCGTCAAGCTACTTCTGTCTACCAAATCTGGCTCCCCACCGCCCACCCCCAAGATCTTTCATCTTTTACCAGAAGTATTTCCAACTCATTTGTCTCCCTTCTTCAATCAAATGTTCACTTAAGGCATCTTTCCCACAAACTGGAAATTAGCTTTAGTTCTTCCTCTTCTAAAATATCCAACTTAGATGGGGCGGATCCCAATAAGTATCGCCAGATCTCCAGCCTCCCTCTGGCCGAGATGGCCATGAATACGGTAATATCTGACTACATTGAGAAACATGAATTCCTCGATGCCACCCAGTTTGGCTTCAGGTAGCACCATACCACAGAATTGGCACTGATCTCGGGATCTGAACAGATCAGGCAGATGGATGATGCGGGAGGCAATGCCGCACTTGTGCTGCTTGACCTCTCCGCTGCATTCGATACTGTTAATCACAAAAAACTACTGGAATGCCTTGATGGGATAGGCATAAAAAGAAAAGCTCTGACCTTCCTTGGATCATTTTTGTCTGGTAGAGAACAATTCATAGCTCTTACCGAATTCAAATCACCCAATTTTACACTGCCTTGGGGGGTACCCCAGGGTTCATCATGGAGCCCCACCCTTTTTAGGTCTCCGCCAGGCAGCGCATGCGCTGTTTCTTCGAGAGATGCTGTATACACTGTAGTGGGGGAAGCTCCACCCACTTTCCGCCCATCTTTTTGATTGGCTTTAATCACAAATACTGCATTGTGATTGGTGCTTGGTTTCTTAGTCCCGCCTCCTGACTGCCATGATGACATTTTTGTCCTTCCACGGCTATCGGCCCCTTTACTTAAAAAACTGTTTTGTTTTCCTACCTCTCCCTGTTCCCTCCCATAGTCAGTAACTTCTTAGACTGCCACCCAACCCCCGCCCCCTCCCGTTCGTGCCTTCTTTCAGGCACGCACTGCCATTTAAAATGCAATCGGTCTAGTGAAAATACGAGTCCAATTGCATTTTCAATGCTTGTTTGTAATTTCATTGGTGGGTGAATTGGCACTCTTTGTCTCACATGCGTCCGATGCCTTACATCGTACGCATGCGTGACAAAACTCCAGGCCGGGTTCGCTAAGGAGAGAAGCCACGCTACAGCCGGAGGATCGCCTAGCAACCAGGACTCCTGCGCCCACGTCACCACTATACAGAGCGGAGGGCCGCCCGGAAGGAAGTCTCGTCCCTGCAGACTCATTACTGCCTTGCACCCCATTATTTTCACCCCCTCCCCGGCTTCTCTCCTGGCCATTACTTTCCTCCCTCATTGCTCTATGAGAAAAACTGAAAGCAAGTTGTGGTGCGTCGGTTAAACAAAGCGCCGCTCGCCATGAGAACGAGGTCGGGCACCGGCTGACCCAGAGCACGCCACAAAATACAGGTATTTCGATGTATACCGTGTTGAGCTCACCGACCCTCATTCCCCCAACCCTCCCTCCTCCCAGCACTTGTTAAGTATGCAGCACGGTATCAGAGTGTAAGACAAACAGCAAACAGCTGTTCAAGTTGTTGAACTAGATCAGTTGACTAGGGGTGAGTGCTTGCAATGTTCAACACTCCATCCATTTTCCCCTTTGGTTTTGCTCCAAAGTCATACCAAGCGTGCCATCAAATGCAGACAACAAGCAGTGTGAAGAGTGCTAGAATTGTCTGAGAAACGTATCAGCCAATCCTAGGTTGGCTCACATAGTGTGGTCTCAGTACAGTATGGAGGATGGATGGTTACTACACACACACAGATTGGCTGCACAGCTGGAAATAAAAATGTTTACTTTGGGATCCTATTATAGGTAGTCAATGTGTGGAAGTCCAGCAGAAGGGAGATGGTGACATGGAGGGCAGTGTCATGAAAAGCGGAGTCTAAGAGTCAACTTATACATTGCCCTCCACGCCTCCCCTCCAAAAAAAAACTCTGCCACAATGAATCAGGTACCAAGGACAAATGTGATAGTAAATCTGTTCCGGCATACTTAATCAGTCACAAGCAGGCTACATTTTTAAATATCTTACAAGGTTAAGGCACCTGCTACAGAACTTAAATCTTTGTGTTCTCAGAAATGTCCCGGGAATAATGATAATGGTAAGTTTACTATGGTGGTTAGTGCACATGCTTAAGAGAGCTGCGTATTGTCTAGTTATGACTCATCATAAAGTAGTACTTAAGGTTAATGTACCTGCCGCAAAGCACAGTGTGTAACATTCATAGCACAGATTTGTATTTTTTGTGGAGAGCTCAGTGGGTTACTGCTCTTGTCACAGCAATCATTTTGTTGCTTGGAGTTCATAGGTTACACTTTTTCATATATAGCACAGTCCCTTTTCAAGCAGTAACAAGGAATTATTGCAAACTGCAAGGCATAGCTTTAGAACCTTCGTTTATTTTTCTCAATCTTTATTCTAAGGATGTTGTGAAAAAGTTGGTTTGTTTCGGTAGTAATAAAGTCGTATTAGTACAGACAACAACCACCGTTTTATGCTTTAAATCTTGAGTTTGTGTTGCTCCAGGCCAAGCACTCATCATATATAATGCCTATGATTAAGGATATGTGAGTCCTACACTTTGTAACCCTCATTGTCTTACATACCATTTCTTGTCCACTGATTTACACATTTGTATAGAGCATTGTGTCTGGATAACACCCTTCCTCTCTGATCCTACGAATATCACCTGTGGAGTCCCACAGGGATTTTCACTGAGCCCAACCCTCTTCAATAGCTACAAGGCGCCCCTCGCAGGCATTGTACGAAAATATGGCCTCAGCATTGTATCCGACGCCGACATCCAGCTCATCCTATCCCTCACCCGAGACCCCACCACCGCTAAACTCAACTTCCAGAAAGGAATGCAAGACGTCGCAGACTGGATGACGTACAGCTGTCTGAAACTCAACGCAGCAAAACCAGAAGTCCTAGTCCTCGGATCCATCCCTTCAGCATGGGACAACACCTGATGGCCGACAGCCCTCTGGAGCCTACCCACCCCCTCAGACCAAGCCAAGAACCTGGGTATCATCCTCAACTTCTCACTCACCATGAACCGACAGCTCAACGCGATCACATCCAGCTGCTTCAACACCCTCTGCATATTCGGTAAGACCTTCAAATGGATCCCCCCGGGTCAAGGTAGACGGTCACCCACGCACTCATCACCAGCAGAGTGGCCTATGGAAACGTACTCTACGCCGGCATCAACAAGTCTCTACTCCGGAAACTCCAGACCATCCAAAACACCGCAGCCAGACTCGTACTCGGCATCCCTCGGCAAGAACACATCAGCCAACACCTACAAAGACTCCGCAGGCTCGCGGTGGAGAAAAGAATCACTTTCAAAATCCTCACCCACGCCTACAAATGCCTACACAACAACGGACCCGAATACCTTAATGACAGAATCAACTTCCACATACCCAAAAGAAACCTCCATCCTCCAACCGCGCACTGGCCGAGACCCCGCGCATCGCCAGAGCAAGCAGAAGATCCTTCTCTCACATTGCAGCCAAGATGAGCTACTGGCAGACATCAGACGCGCACCCTCCCTTAACACCTTCAGAAAAACTCTCAAGACCTGGTTCTTTGGCTAAACAGACCAGCGGATTCCCCCACCCCATCCCCCGGCGCCAAGAGACCCTCACGGGTGAGTAGCGCACTTACAATTCCCCTGATTGATTGATAGATTGATATGTGTGTGTGATGTAAAGCATTCTGACATTATCCTTTGGGATGAATAGAGCCATAGAAGAAATTCAATAAAAAAAATGCATTTGTAAGTGGTATTTAAATTATTACTAGTGCTTATTACTCGTACAGCCCAAGCCATCTCACAGCGCATGTATATTTCTCACATACAGACGTTGATCAAAGTCAAAAACTTTCCTCCAAATCAGAGTCTCTTAAAGTATTGCGAAGTTGACAAGCTAAGTGCCTTTGTTTTCCATCATGACATCTAGAAGTTAGTGTCCTATGCTGACCTTCTCGTTTTACACACATTCAACATGTTATCATTACACTCGAATGTATCAGTAATAGTTGGGTCCATTCAGGGAATAGAAGTACATCCTCTCGGGAGTCTCTGCCCACCTAGGTCACCGCTCACCTTCTTTGATTTCTGCGCAGACATGTTTCGCCTCTCTTTCACTGGACCACCCAGTACCAATATCTGCGTCCGAGTTGCTTTTGAGGTAAAGCGTACTACGGGTCATCAGGTTACACCGGGAATACACAGAGCTCCTTGCTTCTCAATACTTCTTTTGCAGCAAGGCACTTCCGCGAGTCACACTTCACATGCGTAGTCCACGTGACACTAACAACTTGCGCGTGCGCACAAAGACTCAATAAACACCTGTGGCAGGATTTGATCGCTTAGTACGCATGCGCAGTCAGCATTCACTACCAAATGGAAGTTGCCCTCAGAGACATAGCAGAGCAGAGGACCAATAGCCCAAATTACTTGTTGTGAACGTACTGAGTTAAAAAATAATTTAGAATGTATCCACCAAAATTATCCAGCTTCAGCATAGTGGTAACTATACTTATAGCTACAGTGTGTATTGGGTTCCCAGCTGGCCAACGGCTCTGCCAGTGTTCTTAGAACTGCCTCTTCCTGTCGGTGTCACGAGCACTTCCGTGTATCAAAAGCAGGTCTGTTTAGTGCTTCCAGCAAAGCTTTGCTGCTATCGTATCCTGGTCCTTCCTCTCTCTGACTTTCGGCTCGGCAATGACGCTCTCCGTGTTCTTCGGCTGCACCTTCATCGCCTTCGGACCGGCACTCTCGCTGTACGTCCTGACCATCGCCACGGACCCCCTGCGCATCATCTTCCTGATAGCCGGGTGAGAAGGCGACCCTGTGGCGAGGGCTGCTGGGGGAGGGGAGACAGGGCTGGAAAGTGATTGAGGGATGCAAGAGAGGAGTTTGTCTTGAAATGGCAGAGCGGGAGATCAAGAATGATTGAGCTAGCAGGGTGAGAGTAAGATTGGGTGTCTTCTGCCAGGTCATTACCCCAAGTCCGATTTCTTCTTCCCAGTCATCAATTACTGAGCATTCGCTCCCAGCTTGCTGTAGTTTTACCTAAAATCAACACAAAACTGTCTAGCTGTAATAATTTGGATTATTATTTGGGGTGGGAAATGGCCCGCTTCAAGGAATAATCTCAACTCTTGTCACTAAATTAACCGGAGTCCAACTTCCGAGTAGCTGTGGCACAGGGCAGACAGGGTTAATTTAAGGCAATGTGTGAATATTTATACACCCCTAAGCAGTATTAAAGTCAAAATGCAAAACAAGACAAATCCCAAACTGAATAAGAAAGAGTACAATTTAATAAACAAAATAAGTACCAATAGGGCAGAAAATCACAGTAGACTGGGAGGAAGGTACCTAGAGACCCACATGTATCAGGCAGAGGCCAACAGCAAGGTTTATTCCAGGTCCACTTGCCACTCAGCTGGATAATTCCCGGAAAAGTTCTCTTGCTGCTTGTCGTCTGCCTGTAGGCACACAGAAGATCAGCCAGTGGACCCTTGGAGTCCACAGCTTTGTTTTTCACAGGTTTAGCACGTGTTCTGAAGTGGCGGCCATGAGATGCCATGTTTATACCTGGTGCAAGTTATTGGGTGGCCTCTTCCTAACAAACGGAGTAAAGGTTTCTGAGACCAACACTAACCACTTTTTCAGTAGTTTCTGTTTGCCTTATTGCATTCAATCAATCAGTCATATAATTTGTAAAGCGCACTACTCACCCGTGAGGGTCTCATGGCACTGGGGTGGGGAATGCTGCTACTGCTACTGCTTGCATAGCCAGGTCTTGAGGAGTTTTCTGAAGGTCAGCAGGTTTTGGGTCTGCCGTAGGTGGATGGGGAGGGTGTTCCAGGTCTTGGCGGCGAGGTGGGAGAACGATCTGCCGCCGGAGGTCGCTCTTTGGAAGCGGGGGACTGTGGGGAGGGCGAGGTCAGCAGAGCTGGCGGGTGGGGATGTAGAAGCGGAGTTGTCTGTTGAGGTACGTTGGTCCGGAATTGTTGAGTGCCTTGTGTGCATGGGTGAGAAGCTTGAAGGTTATCCTCTTGCTGACCGGGAGCCAATGCAGGTCTCTCGGGTAGGGTGTGATGTGGCTGCGGCAAGGGATGTCGAGGCGTGCAGAGGCGCTCTGGATGCGTTGGAGCTGTCTCAGGAGTTTGGCCGAGGCTCCTGCTTAGAGGGTATTTATTTATTTTTACAATTTATAGAGCGCAACGAATGCCCGTGGGCGTCTAGGCGCTGTGATTTCAGTATCAGTCTCAGCAGGGGAAGATGGAACAACTGTCGGGAGTAACAGGGATAAACAGGTTACTGGTCAAACAACCATGTCTTCAGCAATTTCCTGAATTGGAACAAAGATTGACTTGATCTAATCAGTAATGGAAGCGAGTTCCAAAGTCTAGCAGCAAAAAAGAAAAGAAATTCTGGCCCTTGTTTATGAAATGCTTTAAAAGTTAGGCAAAGAGTTTTAAATTTAATCCGATTTCTGATTGTCAACCAATGGTAATTCCTGATTGTTTGGCTGATCGGGTTAAATTTAGAGGTGCCAGAGAGCAGTCTTGCCGCCGCGTATTGCCATAGTCCAACCTGCTGCTGACGAGGGCCTGGGTGACCGTTCTTCTCGTTTCAGTGGGGATCCACTTGTAGATCCTGCGGAGGGTGTTGAAGCAGGAGGAGGAGACGGCGTTGACCTGTTTAGTCATGGAGAGGGTGGACTCGAGTATGACGCCTAGGTTGCGTGCGTGGCCAGTGGGTGTAGGAGCGGTTCCCAGTGCGGTCGGCCACCAGGAGTCGTCCCATGCCGAAGGGGTGGATCCGAGGATGAGGACCTCCGTCTTGTCCAAGTTATGCTTTCAGTCGGCTGTTACTCATCCATTCAGCGACGGCCTTCATTCCTTTGTGAAGGTTGGTTTTGGCAGTGTGGGGTCCTTTGTGAGGGAGAGGATCAGCTGGGTGTCATCGGCGTAGGAGATGATGTTGAGGTCGTGCCGACGGGTGCCATGTAGATGTTAAACAGAGTTGGGCTGAGGGATAAGCCCAGGGGTACACCGCAGATGATCTTGGTGGCTTCGGAGCGGAAGCGGGGAAGGCTGAAGCTCTTTGTTCTGCCGGATCGGAAGGAAGTGGTCCAGTCCAGGGCCTTCTCTTGGATCCCGACATTGTGGAGGCGTGTTCGTAATGTGTGGTGGCAGACCGTGTTGAAGGCGGCTGACAGGTCCAGGAGGAATGAGGGCCGCAGTTTCTCCGTTGTCCAGCAGGGACTTAATATCATCGGTGGCGGCGAAGAGGGCAGTCTCGGTGCTGTGGTTGCTGCGGAACCTGGACTGGGAAGGGTCCAGGATGTTGTTCTCCTAGAGGTAGCGGGTCAGTTGTTCGTTGACTGTCTTCTCAATGACCTTTGCCGGGAACGGGAGCAGGGAGATGGGCCGGAAGTTCTTGGGGTCCACCTTGGGTATCTTGAGTAAGTTGTTGATCTCGGCGTGCTTCCAGCTCTCCGGGAATGTTGCTGGCTCGATGGAGGTGTTGATGATTTTCCGGAGATGGGGTGCGATGACTGTGCTGGCTTTGTTGAAGATGTGGTGTGGGCATGGGTCTGACGGAGATCCGGAGTGGATGGTGTTCATGATCTTGATGGTGTCATCGTTGTTGATGTTGGCCCAGGAGAGCAGGCGGTTGATGCGGATGGTGGTCCTGGGGGCCGAGGTCTCAGTAGTTGTCGGGACGGTCGTGGCGTTGATGCTGTCGGGGATGTCTGCGATCTTGCGGTGGAAGAAGGTGGCCAGCGAGTCCAAGGGTGGGACTTCGTTGGTGTTAGACCTGGGGTTGGAGAGTTCCTTCACAATGTTGAAGAGCTCTTTGCTGTTGTGCGCGTTGTTGTCTAGGCGGTCATTGAAGGAGGCCCTTTTGGCGCATTTGATGAGGTGATGGTGTCAGCCGGTGGCGTTCTTGTACATAAATTTTGCACATGGAAACAGTGAGTATGATTACGATCACTGCCATTCAGACATACTGGGGCGCTGTCACCGCCTGTTTGGCTCTGTGCACGGAACGGGAACTCGACTGGACGTGGGAACAGTGTATTTTGGGGCTGTACCCCAGATCCAAAGGGCACAAGGTGACCGCCGGGTATATACATCAGGGACTTCTAGTCGCCAATCGGCAGCTCACACGCCAATAGAAATCTCCTCTCCCACCCACCCCCGGTAACTGTCACCTGGTACTAATCCCTGCTGTGCTGGGCACAGGCGGAAAGTGTGGGTCTTCATCGAGGGGATGCGATTCTCTGACTTTTGCGCAGATCAGCGCGACCATTCGCAGTTGCAGCCAGCCACACCCATGGCTGTGGACGGACATGAGAGTGCAGCTGACACATAATACGGGGAGCGTGGGTCAGAATAAGGTGCTGCGTTCTCCCCGCTCTGTGCAGGCGCTTGAGGGTCCTCTCCATCTTCCTTCCCATGTATATACTTAGCCCCCGCGTACCAAGGGATACACCATCTGAATTGCAAATGTTGTACATTGAACGGAATGGGGGACTGGGTGAACACTGTACGGATAAAAAGATATGCTGGGCGGAGCATGTGGGCGGTGGGGGGAAGTTGTGAGGATGGCGCACGGTGAAAATTATCACTATTGTAAAGGCTCTACGTGCTGAGAATCAATGTTATGTTGTTATAAAAGTAAGCATACGTTGTCTCCATGTGTTACGATATTAGAACTGTAATGGACACAAGCAATCTGTATCTGCTATAATATCTTGAAGTGTCAGCTGATAATGAGTGTTCTATCTCTGTAAAGTTACGATCTGAACAGTAGTGACACTAGTGATCCAAAAAACAGACACACTGTAAACTGCAAAGTTTTTGAAAGATAATAAAAACAAAGTAAAAAAAAATGAGTATGATTGCGATTACCAATTGTTGATTTCCTACCGTTGATGTCCAGCTTTAGGAAGTCTCCTTGCGTCTGCTTGCTAAATAATGTTGAAGCACAGTGTATTTGAAGAATGCTTTTAACTGTTGTTACGAATGGTATGTATGCAGTATGATAGCATTTGTTTTCAGAGGGAATGGAAGAGTTGTAATACATTAATTGAAATTTTATGTTAAATGTATGTGGAATAATTATATTTATAAACGTTGATACATTGAAATAAATACATGTTTACTAATAAAATACTACTTTGAACAATTCTTTTTGTGACATGTTGAGCATTGAAGTTTATAACCTATCACACCAATAAAGATTTATACATAAAGACTTGTCATTCAATATTTTCAAATTTCACAAAATTACACGACGTGAAGAAGAAGATTGGTTCTTTTAATTTCAAAGACTTTCCCTCAGTCCAGCCAACACGTGTTTCGTCGATAGGGCAGAAACCCTCGACTTCATCAGGGCTGGGAAAAGATACAATACAAAGATATATTGGAGTTGCGAGATCCATTATCTCGTGATTTGCAAGTCTACATTAAGTCAATGAATTTTTACATGCAAATAAGTGGGAGAAAACATTTCTCATGCACATCATTGTGCGGTATGGATCCGTGCATTTGAGGAGAAAAAGGAGGAGGGATTAAAAATCATCTCCCATACCGATACAAGTAACAACCTTTCCAGGTAAAGGAAAAGAAATCATACCCCACAGTTCGTGCTGATTATTCTTATGTATATCGTGCTATAGTGAGTATAATAAATGGACTTGTGCTCACCCCAGTAGTTGGCAATCTTTATAGTGTTGAATTTTGTGAATTAGTAGTGCCGGGTCTAAAATTCAATCAGGAAAGTATATTAGAAAAGTGCTCCGTTAGCTTCATAAGAATGCTGAGTACTTCATACTCAGGCTTACCTGATATCAAATTGCTAGTGGACCTGTGTTCCTAAAACGACCAGGTTGAGATGGGATATTAGATTCCCTGCAAGGTACATATACACCTCCACCATCTAGACAATGTTATATTATAATTGTGTGCCCAAGGCATAGGACGTACCTTCTAGCTGGTTATATTTCCGGCCCAGCTTATGGCATGGGCAAAGATTCTTCCTCTCTGTCAGGTCTTTAGTCAGTAACAAGCGTGTCCGCTGAAAATCACAAATGAATGCATATTGTCCCGTTCTAGTATAAAAAACGACCGTAATTGGATATTTAATCCCACCAATCTCTGGTAAGAGCTTACCTTCAAATCGGTAATTCTTGCAGTTCCCCGTACTCCGGCAATCTATTAGTTAAATCCCGGCATAAGTTAAAAATCTTAAAGGTCCTTCCTCCAGTAATATTGACGGAGTCAGGTTTGCGCCCGCTGCCAAAATAAAAGCCAATGGCTCGTGTTAGTGCGAGAAAGTTCGAAGTAATCTAATGCTATTTGCCATTTCGAAAGGTTCCTGAGACCCGTTGGATGCTCGTCGCTTACCTCCTAATATTGAGGAGTCCTGGGGCGGCAAAAAGTCCCACTTGTGTCTCTACCGGTCTTCCGTATTTTGAAAGTCAGCAAATCTAACCCGGAAGCTAGTATATATAACACGGCTTGCCCGTCCGGTTCAAGAAACAGACGTGGTGGTGATACACCTAAACGCATTCGGCCATCTTTGAATGGTATGTAAGTATTAACCGAGAACACTATATCCTTGCCATTTCAGTACTTTGGTGCTCTTAGATCTACTTATAATAACGTGTAATACAGTAGCTAAATATAGCCTGTAATTGCATTGACTACTCAGTGATTTATGGTGTCAAGTGAGAACTGTGGGGCCAAATATATCTGTTATTATGAATACATTGTTAATTGTCATACATATAGTTACAGTTATTAGTTAAGGTACAAATAATACATTAATACAAAGTCGCGGTTACAGGGTACAGACAGATGTATGGTGGTCAAATCATTATATGCGGTTCAGTTGTGTTTGACCATCATTATATGCAGTTCAGTTATAAATAACAAACATCTCTTTTATTAGTATATCGGTCTAATGTTATACTTAGTCCCCCAGATAGTAATGAAGTTCCTGGTCTGAGTTCATCCCATACTCCACCGCACGCATGGTCAGTATCCATGACGCTTCTCTGCGCCTCAAGGCCAATTCTCTATTGCCTCCTCTTGGATCATTTTTTACCTGATCTATTGCACAGAAGCTAATTGTTTTCTGTTTGCCTTGTTTAGGACACTGGTTCACGTGTGTCGCGGTGTTATATCTAGTGTCTTGGTGTTTGATGGCTCTTATATGTTCAAACATCCTCTCTTTTACCATTCTTTTAGTGCTACCTATATAGAAACTGCCACAAATGCATTTAATCATATAGACTACAAAGCAGCTATTGCAATTGAGTAATTGTTTAATTACAAATTCTTTTCCCATGTAGTTGCGAAACGTTTTGGTTTTATTCATAGCCATGGGACAAATTTTGCAAATTCCACATTTGTGGAAGCCAATGCTTTTTTGTGTCAGCCAGTCAGGAACTATTCCGGATCTCACTGGGTAAGTTGGACTTATCCAGGATTTTATACTTCTACCCTTTCTATATGTTATGAGAGGATTTTTGGTGATATATTTGTTCAGAACTTTATCATTGTTTAATATCCACCAATGTTTGTGCATACTGTTTCTCAATACAGTTGCTGCATTATCATAGTTAGTGATCAGTCTGATCTTATTGTTCCCTTTGTTCTCTTTCTGAGTGTCCCGAAGGGTCATTTCTCTTGGGACTTTGTCTATTCTCTGTTCCGCCTTAGCAATCATATCTCTGTTGTACCCCCTAGATATAAATCTACTCTTCATGTTGTCTTTGCATTTTAGAAAGTCATCATCTTTACTACAATTTCTTCTTGCTCGGGTAAATTCTCCAAAGGGAATGGATTGAATTTGATGTCTAGGGTGTGAGCTCCCAGCATGTAATATGGAGTTACAAGAAGTGGGTTTTCTGAAGAGTCTACTCTGTATTTTGTTGTTTTCAATAAAAAGTGATAAGTCTAGAAATTCTATTTGGGTTGTACTTATGGAGTGAGTTAACTGAATACCCATCAAATTCGAGTTTAAATGTTCACAAAATTCCATGAGACTATTCATGTCTCCTGCCCAAATTAACAGACAGTCGTCTATATAGCGACCCCAGTAGATGATATAATCACTCCACTTTGCGCCATGTGGGCCCCAGATCCACTCCTCCTCGAACCTGCCCATGAAAAGGTTCGCATACGAAGGGGAGAATCTGGAGCCCATGGCTACTCCCTGTTTCTGACGATACCACGTTGTTTCAAATAGAAAGACATTGTTTTGTAGTATTAGATTCATCATATCTAATAGCATCTCCGTGTGTGCTCATTGGGATGCTGGTCTTTTCTCCAGAAATTTCCTAGCTGCCCCAAGACCCAATTCAGTTCTTATGTTGGTATATAAGGAGGTGACATCAAGGCTAGCCATAATCATGCCTTCCTCCCAGCCACATCCGACAAAATACTAAGGATGTGTTTAGTGTCCCTGATATATGCTGGTAAATTGCGTACCAGTGGCTGTAAAAAGTTATCAACATATTGCGAAAGTTTCTCAGTGGGGCCCCCTATACTAGAGATGATAGGCCTACCTGGTGGATGTTGCGCGTTCTTATGTATCTTGGGTAGAGTGTAGATACAGGGAGTAGCCATGGGCTCCAGATTCTCCCCTTCGTATGCGAACCTTTTCATGGGCAGGTTCGAGGAGGAGTGGATCTGGGGCCCACATGGCGCAAAGTGGAGTGATTATATCATCTACTGGGGTCGCTATATAGACGACTGTCTGTTAATTTGGGCAGGAGACATGAATAGTCTCATGGAATTTTGTGAACATTTAAACTCGAATTTGATGGGTATTCAGTTAACTCACTCCATAAGTACAACCCAAATAGAATTTCTAGACTTATCACTTTTTATTGAAAACAACAAAATACAGAGTAGACTCTTCAGAAAACCCACTTCTTGTAACTCCATATTACATGCTGGGAGCTCACACCCTAGACATCAAATTCAATCCATTCCCTTTGGAGAATTTACCCGAGCAAGAAGAAATTGTAGTAAAGATGATGACTTTCTAAAATGCAAAGACAACATGAAGAGTAGATTTATATCTAGGGGGTACAACAGAGATATGATTGCTAAGGCGGAACAGAGAATAGACAAAGTCCCAAGAGAAATGACCCTTCGGGACACTCAGAAAGAGAACAAAGGGAACAATAAGATCAGACTGATCACTAACTATGATAATGCAGCAACTGTATTGAGAAACAGTATGCACAAACATTGGTGGATATTAAACAATGATAAAGTTCTGGACAAATATATCACCAAAAATCCTCTCATAACATATAGAAAGGGTAGAAGTATAAAATCCTGGATAAGTCCAACTTACCCAGTGAGATCCGGAATAGTTCCTGACTGGCTGACACAAAAAAGCATTGGCTTCCACAAATGTGGAATTTGCAAAATTTGTCCCATGGCTATGAATAAAACCAAAACGTTTCGCAACTACATGGGAAAAGAATTTGTAATTAAACAATTACTCAATTGCAATAGCTGCTTTGTAGTCTATATGATTAAATGCATTTGTGGCAGTTTCTATATAGGTAGCACTAAAAGAATGCTAAAAGAGAGGATGTTTGAACATATAAGAGCCATCAAACACCAAGACACTAGATATAACACCGCGACACACGTGAACCAATGTCCTAAACAAGGCAAACAGAAAACAATTAGCTTCTGTGCAATAGATCAGGTAAAAAATGATCCAAGAGGAGGCAATAGGGAATTGGCCTTGAGGCGCAGAGAAGCGTCATGGATACTGACCATGCGTGCGGTGGAGTATGGGATGAACTCAGACCAGGAACTTCATTACTATCTGGGGGACTAAGTATAACATTAGACCGATATACTAATAAAAGAGATGTTTGTTATTTATAACTGAACTGCATATAATGATGGTCAAACACAACTGAACCGCATATAATGATTTGACCACCATACATCTGTCTGTACCCTGTAACCGCGACTTTGTATTAATGTATTATGTGTACCTTAACTAATAACTGTAACTATATGTATGACAATTAACAATGTATTCATAATAACAGATATATTTGGCCCCACAGTTCTCACTTGACACCATAAATCACTGAGTAGTCAATGCAATTACAGGCTATATTTAGCTACTGTATTACACGTTATTATAAGTAGATCTAAGAGCACCAAAGTACTGAAATGGCAAGGATATAGTGTTCTCGGTTAATACTTATATACCATTCAAAGATGGCCGAATGCGTTTAGGTGTATCACCACCACGTCTGTTTCTTGAACCGGACGGGCAAGCCGTGTTATATATACTAGCTTCCGGGTTAGATTTGCCGACTTTCAAAATACGGAAGACCGGTAGAGACACAAGTGGGACTTTTTGCCGCCCCAGGACTCCTCAATATTAGGAGGTAAGCGACGAGCATCCAACGGGTCTCAGGAACCTTTCGAAATGGCAAATAGCATTAGATTACTTCGAACTTTCTCGCACTAACACGAGCCATTGGCTTTTATTTTGGCAGCGGGCGCAAACCTGACTCCGTCAATATTACTGGAGGAAGGACCTTTAAGATTTTTAACTTATGCCGGGATTTAACTAATAGATTGCCGGAGTACGGGGAACTGCAAGAATTACCGATTTGAAGGTAAGCTCTTACCAGAGATTGGTGGGATTAAATATCCAATTACGGTCGTTTTTCATACTAGAACGGGACAATATGCATTCATTTGTGATTTTCAGCGGACACGCTTGTTACTGACTAAAGACCTGACAGAGAGGAAGAATCTTTGCCCATGCCATAAGCTGGGCCGGAAATATAACCAGCTAGAAGGTACGTCCTATGCCTTGGGCACACCATTATAATATAACATTGTCTAGATGGTGGAGGTGTATATGTACCTTGCAGGGAATCTAATATCCCATCTCAACCTGGTCGTTTTAGGAACACAGGTCCACTAGCAATTTGATATCAGGTAAGCCTGAGTATGAAGTACTCAGCATTCTTATGAAGCTAACGGAGCACTTTTCTAATATACTTTCCTGATTGAAATTTAGACCCGGCACTACTAATTCACAAAATTCAACACTATAAAGATTGCCAACTACTGGGGTGAGCACAAGTCCATTTACTATACTCACTATAGCACGATATACATAAGAATAATCAGCACGAACTGTGGGGTATGATTTCTTTTCCTTTACCTGGAAAGGTTGTTACTTGTATCGGTATGGGAGATGATTTTTAATCCCTCCTCCTTTTTCTCCTCAAATGCACGGATCCATACCGCACAATGATGTGCATGAGAAATGTTTTCTCCCACTTATTTGCATGTAAAAATTCATTGACTTAATGTAGACTTGCAAATCACGAGATAATGGATCTCGCAACTCCAATATATCTTTGTATTGTATCTTTTCCCAGCCCTGATGAAGTCGAGGGTTTCTGCCCTATCGACGAAACACGTGTTGGCTGGACTGAGGGAAAGTCTTTGAAATTAAAAGAACCAATCTTCTTCTTCACGTCGTGTAATTTTGTGAAATTTGAAAATATTGAATGACAAGTCTTTATGTATAAATCTTTATTGGTGTGATAGGTTATAAACTTCAATCTGTGGATTACTGGTGGGGATGATGACAACCCATACCTAGGCACCCAATGACATATATAATCAACAGTATATATATAAATATTTGCCCATATTCCGTGAAGCGCCAATTCCGCCAAGACTAGTCATCCTCTAAAAACTTACATGTTGAGCATTGAGGGTGGGTTTTGTGTTTGCACATCACCAAGTAAAGTGTTCTGATTTGTTTTGCTTCTATTTAATTCTTTGTTTTCATCGCACTTCTAAATTACAAAAACATTTGATTTCTTTATTCCTGATCTATTTTGACATGTTTGAGCTATTTATTTACAAGCTATTTAAGTGTTGTGTGTTAAAAAACTGACATCTGGGGCGTGGTCTAGCAGCTGATGGAATAGGACGTGTGTGACTGGAGTTCCGGGCCACAACCAGCTATATATACCTTTTATTTGCAGCCAGAAAGCCGCGGGAGAGGCCCCGGGCGATTTACCCTAGCGGTGGTGGAGACTGGACGACAGCGCTTCGGGTTGCGGACTTTTCCCCTCGCCAGAAGTGCTATGAACGGACCCGGCGGAGAGGTGCTTTGAGCTGCCGGGAGCTGCCCGCCATCTTGTGAGCTGAGGCCTCAGGCGGTCGGGCGCGAGTGGAGGTATGGCGGAGCTAGCCTTGATCCCTACGAAAGGGAAGGATCCTGTGCTCTGTGCCTCCTACTGCCCTATATCGTTGTTAAATTCCGACTTGAAAATGTATACCAAAATGCTTGCAAAACGTTTGGAACCCCACATGCCGGGTCTGGTAGATTCGGACCAAGTTGGCTTCATCCGCACTCGCCAGGGGGCAGATAATGTACGAAGAATCGCGCACTTAGTGGGGAAGGCGCAACACTGGGATATACCGGCCTGCCTCCTCTCACTGGACGCGGAGAAGGCATTTGATCGGGTGGACTGGGCCTTCCGTCGGGCAGTGCTGCAGAGAATTGGTCTTGGGTGGAACATGGTATCCATGATCATGGCGCCCTCTCTTGTCCCGCAGGCGAGGATTAGAGTAAACGGGCAGCTTACGGAGCCTTTCACTATACATCGGGGTACCCGACAGGAGTGCCCCCTATCCCCGCTGCTCTTCGCCCTAGTGGTGGAGCCCCTGGCGGAGCTAATCAGTCAGGCAACATACATACACGGCATCTCTCTTGGGGGCTGGCAGAACAAGGTGTCGCTCTTCGCGGACGACCTCATCCTCACGCTTTCACGCTCCCGGGAGTCTCTCCCAGCACTCCATTTCTTGTTGCAGACCTTTGAGCGGGTCTCTGGTCTCAATATTAATCATGACAAATCCTGGGCGCTTAACCTCCTGATCCCGCAGGAAGAGATACCGCTTCTGGAGGCACTCGCTCCCTACCAATGGGCCACTGGTCACATTCGGTACTTGGGTCTGCAGCTGACTCCCTCCTTGGATGTGTGGACCCAGGTGAACTGGAGAGAATGTAAGAGGGCTGTCTTTGAGGACCTTCGGGGATTGAAACCCTTGGTGATGTCGTGGGTGGGCAAACATAATGCCGTTAAGATGTCGGTACTCCCCAACATTTTATATTTATTCCAATGCCTTCCCTCTCCCATTCCTCTACATCAGATACATGGCCTTCAACTCAAACTTATTACATTCATATGGAGAGGGCGTAGGCCGCGGTTCTCTCACAAGATTCTTATGCTACCGCGGGACAGAGGGGGACTGGCCTGTCCCAACCTCCTGGATTACTACTGGGCTTCCCATCTCCGCTTTGCGACGGAATGGACAACAACTGAGAGCGAAAAGGTTTGGCCGCACATGGATAGGACGGTCACTGGGCATACCATTTGGGACCTCACGTGGCTGCACAGAGAGACACACTCCTGAAGTGCATGTTTGACGGTGCCCACTCGAAGGATATCTGGGACTAGATGGCGGTGCGCAGAAGCCTCACAACATTCCCCTCTCCCCATACGCCCATTGAAGGGAATCCTTTATTCCCTCCGGCCTATCGCTTTTACCAAGTGGTCGTAAGGGGGATGCAGAGTGATTGGCGACCTATTTGAGGGAGGCACTATCAAAGCGTTCGCTCAGTGTAGAGAAGAGTTTAGTCTCCCAGTTACTGCAGGACTACAGTACGCACAGCTGTGGCACTGGGTCTCCTCGGTGGAGATGTATCAGGCGGCTACCCACCCATTCACTCCCTTTGAGCGGCTGGTCCGCTCTTTTGATGAATCGAAGGGCCTGGTTTCTCGGATCCATCAGATCCTGCAGCATCCCCTGGAAACGCCTTCCCACCCATACCAACGTCAATGGCAGTCAACATCCGCTACGGCAATCATGCCTCCAAAGTGGAGTCGCATATGGTGAGAGATCCACAAGATATATCGCAGCGTCCCACAGCAAGAGAATGCATATAAAGTCATGACGCAATGGTATTATACGCCTATGCGACTATATAGGATGTTCCCTGCGGCTTCCCCCATGTGCTGGAGGTGTTCGACTGCGCCTGGGGATTTCATACACATCTGGTGGGCCTGCTCGCTACTGACCCTGTTTTGGAAGGAGGTCCTCAGCCACATTAAAAGGGTGTTGGGGTTCCCTCTGTCTGAAACCACAAGCACGATTCTTTTGGGCATTAATCCTGCCAACCTGAACACACACAACCCTAGCAATTGGATGATTGCGCTTCAGATGCTCGGAGCTGCTAAGCAGCTTATAGCGCTCTACTGGAAGAAAGCAGAGCCCCCTCCAATTGCTGCTTGGTACGTGTGCTTATGGCAAGTCCTTACAGTGGAATCTTCACAGCGAGGCTACAAGCACGAGACACTCATTTTCAGACTGACTGGCACCCTCTGATTAAATACCTTTGCGCGATAGAGCGTATCCATTACATGCCTACTAAACGTAGGGCGCTGCGACTTTTTGAAGATGCTATACTGACGCCTGCCCCTGACAGATTGCTTCCGCACGCAGAGCCCCTGTTGGCTTAGCCCCCACCCCCCTCGCGTGGACAATGGGGCCTGCAAGGGACCCTCACGCTGCTCCCCCTCCTCCTGCCCGTCCATGCCACACCTTCTCTTTTGACTTTTACCTCTAACTTTTCTCACCTATCTTCTTTTCCTCTGACGCCTCTTGCTCTTTGTTTGGTTTTTTTTAGACCTCTTACTCGTGACTTCAAGTTCTGGTCCCCAGAGGTTGTGTCCATGCTTTCTTCATCTCGAAGTAACACCCTCTTATGCACCACGCGACCAGCTCCACAGGGGTTGTAGGTGACATGCTGTGTTAATATTTGCTCCTTGAGTTGCATTTCCTGTGCAACAACTGCACTGCCTGTGCACGCGGCCGGCCCTGTATAGGGTTATAGGCTTAACGCTGTGTACTTTAAGACCTGTGCTATGTTTCCCCTGAAGTTGCAAATAAAGCAGACTTTGAAACAAAAAACTGACATCTTACAGCCTGTTGTTTTGGAATTTTTGTCCGGCATCTCACTTGAAAAAAACCTCTAACTGTAGTAAGAAAAAGAAAAGTAAACACAATTTTCTAGAATATGTTAAGCAGCAATTAGTACAACGACAAGCAAACATTTGACCTCTGCTCTTGAACACAGCGAATGTGTCAAGATGGAAACAAAATTTAAAGGCATCCTTATTGCTGATTCACTTTCTGATTGAGCATAACACCTGGTCCTTTCCAGCTTCCAGCTCCCCAGAGCACACCTGTAGGTCCTAAAAATACCTTGACATGATAAAATCTGACTCACCATAGAGTAGATGCGTAGAATGTTAGAGGCCTGCTTACCACTTGCAACAGTTTTACCTGCTTAATCAAAACAACTAACTTTTGTTTGGGGGCAAAATGTGTATTTCCTAAGTTTCGATCGCTGGCCTTTCCATGCAAAAAAGTATTTTCTTAAAAAAATGACAAACTATCTTTTAATCCTTTTCTGACGTCAAATTCCAATTGTGTTCCTATTTATTTCAGAGCATTTTTCTGGCTGGTCTCCTTGCTCTTCTCCTCTCTAGTGTGGTTTATTGCGATGCAGGTCAGCAATAATAAAGATGCTTCTCTGCAGAGAGACTTGCTCATCTTTGGTGTGGTGTTTTCAGTCCTCCTCCAGGAAATCTTCCGATTTGCTTATTACAGACTTTTGAAGTAAGTTCTTCACTTGAATTAGTGTTTACAGATTGCTTATATTTGTTGATGAAATTATCACAAGAATTGTTCCATATGTTTCAGCCATTGGTTCTTGTAGTAAATCTCAAGATGCTTTAAAACTTTTCTTTTATATTTTCTCTATTTGATGGTGCAGTTGCCACATTGGTGCTGTCATAGTACTCAGTAATATGTGGATGATGAGTATCAATTGCATTAAATCACAATCATATTACATATAGCGCCACAGCAGGGTAACTGCCAGAATACATTGAAAATATATTTTCAAAGTACGAGAGCATATCATAAGAGAAGCGGCTAGAGGGAACATAACCAGTATTGCAGGAGATACTATGACAGCCAATAAACAGTGACAAACTCCACTTGGATTATATGGGAATATATATAGAACATATTGGAATATTCCGGTTTGTGAATCATAATAAATGTTTTGTGAGGTAAAAATGGCAAACATCTTGAGAGTGGATTCTAATTACAAAAAACAAGGGACATTTGTATTTACATGCGCTACTATATCATGGTGATTAGGTTGGGGAAATCCGATTGCAATGTGGCTTTCCCTGTTGACATCATATTGGTATGGATAGTGAGGTGGGTATCGGTTGATACACTATAGTGAAATGGTGGGACGTAGGAAATTGGGGAGAACTGGAGAACACAAACCTAGGCAGGCAACCTATACTTTAAATTAAAAAAACAAATAAAAAATGGATTATGCCCTGTTTAAAAGGAAGAAGAGAACATGTATTGATTAGAGCGAGCAATGTTGGTAGAATTTTGGTAAGATTAGCCATGTATTGATATTGTGTACTGTAGTGTCCACAGTGTTATTCCTACAAAGTTGCTAGTGCCCCTTCCCATCATGTGCTAAAATAGTAGTATGCAAGTCAAAAAGTGGGAAATTGAGCAATAATAAAATATTTAATTCGTCCATGTCACCAAATCTCTCATGTTACTGAAGTTCTGAAATACTCTGGTATTCTCTCTTCAATGAGCATTGTGTCTGTGGAGTGGCATGGGCTGCATGTGATTCACTGTCAGCACTTGTGATCTGTTTAACAAGTTTTTATGGACATTATCCGAGTAGTTTGTATTATGATTAAGTAGCGCAGCAGCTGAGATCCTCGATCATAGGCTCTTTCCACTTCCCTTCAGCCTATCTACTTTCTTCACTAAACCGGGAAAAATATGAAAGAACATATTATCTGGGTAATTGTTTGGAACTAAAACAAACTAGTGCCGGTAGGTGATGTAGTATGTAGAAATTGTCTATAAATGTCATCACTAACCCTTTGAGATGTTTCAGGAATTATATGTCCACCTTGTCCAGCCAAAGCTCAAGTGGAACCCCAGTTACCAAGAAAACTGTCTGATTTAGTAATCATCTGCTATATTTTTCAAAGGGGGCACTAACCATGGATCTGCTTACCATTTGTCTTTATGATAATTGATCTATTGTTCCCACTATACATTTTATCTTTCCGTAAATTTAATTTGACTCTGAAATACGTAGGAAGTTTGTCATCCCAATACTATAGGAAAACCAGTTGAATGCCCCTCGTCTTGTGTTTTTTACCTTCTCTTATTCTCATCCCGTTACTCTGTAGCTAGTTTTTTTTATAGCGTTTCAGAAATTAGTTAGTCCCAACCTAAATGGAGAAATTTCTCAGCTAGATTATGATTATTTAATGTTTTAAGTGATTTATTGATATATTTTGTGGTTGTATAAATAGATTTGTTTGACAGTAATGTTTTTAGAATGTTTTTAAGTTTAATGTTTTATATTATGCCGAAATAGCTCACATTAGCCGTTTTGTTGCTATTGTGAAGGTCGTGAGACACAGGTGTGCAGTATTGTCTAGGCTGGGGGTGTAGCATTTGCTCAGAACACATTGGAGACCAGGTTGGCATAATCCTTCGTTCTTGCCCCCTCAGTGACCTTTAGACTTGTGGTTCACCTTTGAACCCAGCCCACCTTTTGTCTCTTCTACTGATTCCCTCTGGTACCTACACAATGGGGTATTAATGTAACGCATCTTCCCGAACAGGGCTATAAAATGCTATGCTTTTGATCTTGTCTACTTGTTTATTTGCTTTTCAAGCAAGATTTTTATTTCATCATAAACTAGCGTTGAGCATTGTCTATGAGTCATGAAATAATTGTCAGCGGCACCTAAGAATCTGATTTTGTGCATTTTAGAAGGGTTGATTAAATCTTTTAATTTTGGACGATAGCTGACAACGTTCCTTTCTGCGAATTTCTCTACATGGATGCATTACCTTCAAGCGGTCATTTATTTAATGCCGCTACAGTCTATGAAAACGTACTCCAATCATGTTGTATTATGCATATATGTTTATGAAGAGAAATGCTAGCAACTACGCACATAATTATAAATGTATTAATTGTCAATCAAATAAGAAGGTTGTTTTCTATTTATTTAAGGCCACATGTATTGTAGGGCCTTATTAGGCCTAAGAGCCACACCCCCTGTGTTGTACATTGCACAGTTTCAGTGAGGGGAGCCTCGTTTTCAAATGTGGCACCAGGAAGCAGGCTTTTGCGAGAAGAATGAAGTTAGTATTGTGTATATGAAGGATATCTTACCTTGAAGACCGTCCTGTGTTTATTTGGGGAAAGAGTGGAGGGGGGGGGGTGATCCTGACACCTGCACATTAGAAATGTTTTTGCTTAGAATAACAGGTTCCTGTCACATGGTCACATGGTCCTGTACCTTGAGTTGTATTGAGTGAGAGAAAATTGTACATATACTGGACAGTTTTTACAATTTTTTAGTGCATAGATCCATGTGGCCATATTCTAGCGAAAGCCATGGTCAGTTGAATTGGCAATTGTCTTTTAATTTTGCTTTGCTGTCTCCCATTTTAAATTAAGCGCTAGTTGGACCCAAGGCTTTCTGATGTGTGGTTTTTATTTTAACAAGTCTCATATTTGCTACAGTCACACCTCCAACCTCAGAATGTCACCTTTTGTGCTAGATGCAAATTGCTCTTTTTAGCCTGAACAGTAGCTTTACTTAAATATAGTTAAATAGTGTGTAGTGGCATGCTAGTTGCAATTAGTAAGGATTTGTTTCTCGTTTCTGTTTCAGGAAAGCAAACAAGGGCTTGATGACCATAAGCCAAGAAGAAACTATGCCCATCTCCATCATACAACTAGCCTATGGTGAGTAACAATAATAAAACCATCAACTGGATTGTGGGATTCAATGGCTGGAGCTAATCCAGTACCCCCAGGGATCCTCTTGCTACTCCTTGGATTCAGTAGAGTGGTGATTTTCAGGGTATGGCGGTGTGTTAGAAGTAAAGGTGTCTAGGTTGTTGGTAGATGGACATGTACCTCTGGTCCCTCATCTTTTTTCAGTGCTCATCTGCTGTGTTACAGGCTGCTGTGCCCCTTCTTCTTCTGTTTACTGAAGTATGGACAATTCTGCTCCTTGTTGATAGCTCAGGATAGTACCTCCTCGTTGCATTTAGAGGGCTTGTGTCATCCGTTTTGTCCCCGAATCCGAGATGTCATAGTGCCTCGTTTACCACCAGGTTATTTTTGTGTTTCGGTGCCGTTCACCCACTCAAGAATCAGCCTACCTTTGCTTCATAATTATTATTATTACTTTTATCATTATTGGTATTAGTATTATTAGTTTTAGTAGTAGTAGACGGGAAGAATTAAAGAAAGAGCCAAGTGTTAACATTGTTTTCTTAAGACTACAAGTTTTTGATATCCTAAAGAGATGGGGTAGGCAGATCGGCAGTTTAGCAGCAACCATAGAGAAGCCCTGCTACCCTTTCTTGTACTGACAGACCTTAAACAAGGAGACAGTAGATGATCTCCATTTGCAAGCCAGAGAGCAGTGTGAAAATGTTGAGTTCGGATAAGAATGGCAACCACGTGGACAGCCCGGTCAATGAAGCACAAAGGTTTGAATTGGTACCTTTTTGTGACTTTTAGCCAATGCAGATATCTCACATGAGCAGAGACAGAGGCATGTGTAGGGATATTAAAAATGTGTCTGGCAAAGGCTTTTTGTACCCTTTAAAGACGGAGCACCAAATAACCAGGAACGCTAAAATATAGGGTGTTTCCATAGTCCATGTGAGAGTTGATAAGGTTATGGACTATGGTCTCCTGAGCATTCAGTGGCACTCACAGAATTATCTTTTTTAGTAGGGAAAGCAGATTGAAAAAAAGTGCTGGCAACATGAGTAATCTGCTTATAAAAAAAATAGTCTGTTAAAAATAAAACTCCAGATTTTTTGGCATGAGAGGAAGGAGAAGGAGGGGTGTGCACCTCTTTTGGCCACCAAGATCATGACCAATTCTCTTTGTCTTTACTGAACAAGAGGTTCTCTGACTTATTGCTGTTACTTTTATTCATTGATAAAAGCTTAATTGAAGAAATAGTATGAATTGAAGATTTAATCAGCTTTGCTGGCTGGGACACTGAGCTAATTGGAAACAACCTTTCACTTCTCAGTGAACGGACACTGCACATGGGAAAAAATTTAATAATTTGCTAATATCAATATTAGAGTGTAAACAGGAGGAGAATACTCATTTATTTATTTATTTGAGAAGTTTTATATAGTGTGGGCTAGACCCAGAGGTATCAGAGAGCTTTACAAGAGGATCAGCAAGTTACAGGTTACATAGTTACATCAATTAAATCAAAGAATCACGGAGGGAGAAGGAGGGGGAGGGGGAGGGGGAGGGAAGGAAACACAACGGGGAAACGAGGAAAACAATGTTAGATGGCCGGCTGGGTAGGTGACAGCCGAGGGGGTGAAACCAGGGCCAGACTCTGCTATAGCTGCATATGACAGCTCCACCGGGCATCGGCCAGGGTTGCTCCTGCACCGAGGTAATTACAAACAGTGTTGGTACCAGCCCAGGGGGCATCGTCAAAAGTCCAGCGAAAAGTTCCATCAAAGTTCCACCGGGCATGGGCCCTGTTGATACGGCTCAGTGGTGTGTACAATGCTCAAGGTGTCAGTCCCGGGGGCATAGTCGTAGATCAAATTGGTAGCACCCATCCCGGAGTTACTGGGAGGCCAAGACTAACTGTAGGGCTGATATGCACTTGATAGCAATGCTTCCAGGGGGCAGGCCAGGACAGCCATCTTAAGGTCAGGCATATAGAGTGTAGGGCCAGGGTTGTAGGGCACTCAGCTGTTACCCCAAGCAATTCTCTCGTTGTGAGTGAGGCTGACGTAGGACTAAGTGTAAAAAAAAAAAACGTCCCATTGCAAGTCTTTTGTGCTGTGGAGACCCTGATGCGATGTCATGTTCTAACTGCCTGCTCTGTAATTCTCTGCTGAGGAGCTCTGTTAGTCTGTCACTCGCTTCAAATAAACTGTAGTCCTTCTTCTGTTTTCCTGAAAAATGTCCCGGTTTTTGGTTTGACAAGGCAAATTCAAAAAGGGGGGTGGTGTCAAGCTCTCGTGTCGGGTGAGGGACAGTCTGATCCACTCCCCCCCCCCCCCCACTTCAGACACGATTGTTTCACGCTTTCTCTGCATGACGCATGACCGTAAGAGCCTGTGCGCTGCTCCCATTGAACATCAGTAGCCCTGCAGCCCTCTGCAGTTTTCATTTAAATGTGGTAGTGATACATAACATTTTTCAAACTCGAGCCAAGGCGGCGCTCGGCGCTTCATAGGCAGCTCAGTTCAGTTCCTCGTGCACATCTCCACATCCAGGGTCAGGGCGGCTTGGGGGGGTGACTCCGCATCACCCTAAGATCAGCCACAACAACAGGGCATGCTTTGGAGGTGGCCCGATCCTTCACTTAGAGTCCCCTGTCCGGAATCAGGCGGCGGAGGCAGGGGGAACACCCTGAAAGCCCAGCGATCAGCCTCTGGAGCACTCAATCAATCAATCATGGACATTTATATAGCGCACTACTTACCCGGAGGGTCTCAAGGCGCTTGGGGGGGGGGGGGGGGGTGTGCTGCTACTGCTCGAACAGCCAGGTCTTGAGCTTCTTCCTGAAGGAAAGGTGGTCTTGGGTCAGGCGCAGGTCGGTCGGGAGGGAGTTCCAGGTCTTGGCGGCCAGGTGGGAGAAGGACCTTCCTCCTGTTGTCGATCTTCGGATGCGGGGGACGGCGGCGAGGGCGTGACTGGCTGATCGGAGGTGGCGTTTGGGAACGTAGAAGTTGATGCGGTTGTTGAGGTAGCTCGGGCCTTGGTCGTGTAGGGCTTTGTGTGCGTGGGTGAGGAGACGGAAGGTGATTCTCTTGTTGACGGGGAGCCAGTGCAGGTCTCTCAGATGTCCGGAGATGTGGCTGCGTCGGGGGATGTCGAGGATAAGTCTGGCTGAGGCGTTCTGGATCTGCTGGAGTCTCTTCTGGAGCTTGGCGGTGGTTCCGGCGTAGAGGGCGTTGCCGTAGTCCAGTCGGCTGGTGACGAGGGCCTGGGTGACTGTCTTCCTGGTCTCGGTGGGGATCCACCGGAAGATCTTTCGTAGCATGCGCAGGATGTTGAAGCATGACGAGGAGACGGCGTTGACTTGTCTGGTCATGGAGAGGGAGGAGTCCAGGATGAAGCCCAGGTTGCGTGCGTGGTCTGTCGGTGTGGGTGCGGTGCCCAGGGCGGGGGGCCACCAGGAGTCGTCCCAGGCGGAGGGCGAGGAGCCCAGGATGAGGACTTCCGTCTTGTCTGAGTTCAGTTTCAGGCGGCTGGTCGTCATCCATTCGGCTACATCTTTCATCCCTTCGTGAAGGTTGGCTCTGGAAGCGGCGGGGTCGTTGGTCAGTGAGAGGATCAGCTGGGTGTCATCGGCGTAGGAGATGATGTTCAGGTTGTGTTGGCGTGCGATGGGCGCGAGGGGGCTCATGTAGACGTTGAAGAGGGTGGGGCTCAGCGAGGATCCTTGAGGGACGCCGCAGATGACTTCGGTGGCCTCTGACTTGTACGGTGGTAGACGGACTCTCTGTGTTCTTCCGTCGAGGAAGGAGACGATCCATTCCAGTGCCTTCTCTTGAATTCCGACGTTGCTGAGGCGCTGCACTAGGGTGCGGTGGCAGACAGTGTCGAATGCCGCGGAGAGGTCTAGGAGGATGAGGGCCGCTGTTTCTCCGTTGTCCATCAGGGCTCGGATGTCATCGGTGGCAGCGATGAGGGCGGTCTCGGTGCTGTGGTTGGCTCGGAAGCCAGACTGTGAGGGGTCGAGGGATCCATTCGTCTCGAGGAAGGCGGCCAGCTGTTTGTTGACGGTCTTCTCGATGACTTTGGCTGGAAACGGGAGGAGCGAGATGGGGCGGTAGTTCTTGAGTTCGGTGGGGTCCGCTGTTGGTTTCTTTAGTAGAGCGCTGAGTTCGGCGTGCTTCCAGCTCTCCGGGAAGGTGGCGGTGTCGAAGGAGGTGTTGATGATGTCCCGCAGGTGGGGTGCGATGACAGTGTCGGCCTTGTTGAAGACGTGGTGAGGGCAGGGGTCGGTCGGAGATCCGGAGTGGATGGAGTTCATCATGCGGACGGTGTCATCGGTGCTGATCGGAGTCCAGGCGCGGAGGGTGGTGGTGGGTGGCGTTGCTGCGGTCGTTGTGTGGATGGTTGACTGCTGAAGCTGTTGTGTATGTCCGCGATCTTGTTGTGGAAGTAGGAGGCGAGGGAGTTGCAGAGGTCTTGCGATGGGGTGATGTCGTTGTTTCCGGCGTTGGGGTTGGAGAGCTCTTTCACGATGTTGAAGAGTTCCTTGCAGTTGTGTGCGTTGTTGTCCAGTCGGTCCTTGAATGCAGTTTTCTTGGTGGCGCGGATCAGTTGGTGGTGCTTCTGGGTGGCAAGCTTGAGGGTGGTCATGTTGTCCGGTGTTGGTTCCCTTCTCCAGACTTTCTCGAGGGCTCGGCAGTTCTTCTTGGAGCTCTTGAGTTCGTCGGTGAACCATGGGGCTTTCTTGCTGCCGGGTCTGCTGGGCGGGGTCCTCAGAGGGGCGAGTTCGTCCGCGCAGTTGCTGATCCACATCGTGAGGTTGTCGGCGGCCTGGCTGGGGTTCGCTGAGCTGGCGGGGGGGGTGCTGACTCAGGGAAGCGGCGAGCTGGTCGGCTGTGATCTTGTTCCAGCTTCTTCGGGCAACCTGTTGCTGGTGGTGGTGGGTCGTCGTTCTTCTGAAGGTGAAGTGGACGCAGCTGTGGTCCGTCCAGTGGAGTCCTGTGGCGTGGCTGAAGGCGATGTCTTTGCTGGATGAGAAGACGGCGTCGAGTGTGTGTCCGGCGAGGTGGGTGGGGGTGGTCACCAGTTGCTTGAGTCCCAGGTTTGCGAGGTTTTCCAGCACGGTGGTGGTGTTGCGGTCGTCGTTGTTCTCCAGGTGGAAGTTGAGGTCCCCGAGGAGGATGTAGTCGGCTGAGGGGAGGGCGAGCGGGCTGATGAAGTCGGCGATGTCCTCGCTGAATTGTGTGCGTGGTCCCGGGGGTCTGTAGATGAGGGTGCCTCTGAGGGTGGTCTTGGGGTTGACGTGGATCTGGAAGTGCAGGTGTTCGGCGGGTGCGATGGTGTCGTCGGTGTTGGTCGTGATGCGGATGGTGTTCCTGTGAATGATGGCGAGGCCTCCTCCTGTCTGGTTGACGCGGTCTCTCCGGATGATCTTGTAGCCGTCCGGGATGGCGATGGCGATGTCGGGCGCTGAGGAGGCGTTTGTTGGACAGGCCCCATGAAGGGCTCGCTCCCTCCCCGCATGACAGGGCCCTGGTACCGGCCTTCCAGGTACTACCCGCAGAAGCAACCCCCAACCCGTCCCCCATGGGACGTCTGCTCCTGGGAATCCCTGTGTCCCTGGCCTGGGCCACCGTCAGCACCCTTGCCCGGGCCAGCCGCCATCTTAGACACTGCACCACGAGGCCGCGTGGCCTCAGCTCGACCCCAACCCTGGGCCTGGCCAGGCCCCGACATCCCGGCACCACCATCCACCCAGGAGGTGAACGGACCACTTGGCCGGTCAATGGGAGTAAGAAGTGTCGATGGCTCTCTCCCGCCAGGTGCCGATCACCCCCAGCCTCCCCGGGCGCTGGCTCCACCCCCCTGCTGGGTGTCTGGACTCCCTCATCCCGGACCTCCCGACCTCCAAGAGCGAGGGTCCGGACATCAAAGAGTGCCAGACCTATAACTGAGGCAGCCCCAGAACAGGAAGGCAGTTGTATCCTGGAGTCAAGAGACACCGCGACGAACTCATCCTTGACGGACTGCTGGCGCTGCCGCAGCCCTGCCTTGTGAACTATTGTCCTGCCTGCTGGCGCTGCCGCGGCCTTCTGCAACCTTCATCCTCGTGGGTCCTGCTGGCGCTGCCGCGGCCCGTTGTAACCTTCATCCTCGTGGGACCTGCTGGCGCTGCCGCGGCCCGTTGCAACCTTCATCCTCGTGGGACCTGCTGGCGCTGCCGTGGCCCGTTGTAACCTTCATCCTCGTGGGACCTGCTGGCGCTGCCGCGGCCCGTTGCAACCTTCATCCTCGTGGGACCTGCTGGCGCTGCCGCGGCCCGTTGCCACCCACGACCTCTTCGGGACCTGCTGGCGCTGCCGCGGTCTGACCCGTCCGAACACCGAGCTCGAGGATTGTGAGCTATCACCGTTCCACCGCCGTACCTACGGGTACCAAGACTGTCCCGCTACCCCCTTCCCTAATAGAGACTAGAATTGAGAGGATCATCGTGTCCTGATCTCATTGTATCGTACTACCTTACTTCAAGAACTGCCTATAAAAGGTGTTAATCTGATCTTCGTGTGGTGTCCATCTGTGGGGGGGAAGTTACTTGTCTGTACGATCGCTGGGGACGGCCCTCACCGGAGGCCTCTCCCCTTGTGCTCGGCCGACCCTCCAGGTCCCCGTCTAACAGCGTTCATCCAGGTTTCCGTGAGGAAGGCGACGTCTGGGGCTGTGGTGTCGAGCAGGTTCCAGAGCTCGACGGCGTGTCTGTGGACGGAGCGGGTGTTGAGCAGGATGCACTTCAGGTGGCTGCTGCTGGAGTTCGGCTTGGTGGGTGCTGGTGCAGTGCAGGTCCGGGTGCAGGAGAACTTGCAGGCCTGGCAGATGAAGGGTCCGTGGGTGCGTCTCGGGGTGGCTCGGTAGCATCCAGGGGTTCGGCCGGCGTTGAGTGCGTTGAGGGTGGCGGCGTCGTACGTCCGGCGGGAGGGGTGGGGTCTGCGGGGGCCAGGGGTCCTGGCACTGGGCGCGGTCCAGGCGCGGACGGGCGTAGACGGGCTTACCTTTGGCGCACCTTCGGCGCTCAATCGGTGCTCCCGCTGCGCGCGTCCGCTGCGCGGTCGCTGAGGGGGCGTCATAAGAGGGGAGCAGGGAGGGCGGGTCCGCTGGGAGGCGGGAAGGGGTTAACCAATCGTGTGGCGGGGGGCGGGGCCGCAGGCAGGAGGCGCGGGAACGGGACTGGCAGAGCGGGCGGCCCAGCGGCGGCTGGGGCGCTGCTGGCGGCGTCGGCGAAGGAACTCTGTCAGCAGGTAAGCAGGGGCTGCAGTGGCAGGCGCGGAGAGGAGCAGGGGGGCGACCAGGCCAGAGGCGCAGTGGTCGCTCCCTAGAAGCAGGCGAGGTCCCCTTAAGAGGGGAGCAGGGAGGGCGGGTCCGCTGGGAGGCGGGAAGGGGTTAACCAATCGTGTGGCGGGGGGCGGGGCCGCAGGCAGGAGGCGCGGGAACGGGACCGGCAGAGCGGGCGGCCCAGCGGTGGCTGGGGCGCTGCTGGCGGCGTCGGCGAAGGAACTCTGTCAGCAGGTAAGCAGGGGCTGCAGTGGCAGGCGCGGAGAGGAGCAGGGGGGCGACGCCCGAAGCCCGGGGAGTGCTGCGAGGGAAAACGACTCACCCAGCGGTTGCGGGGTCGGGACCAGGAGGGCGCAGCACAGCTCCTGTATCATAGGGGGACCCAAGGGAACAACCTCTCCGAGGACCGCCAGCAGGGGCTGGCTGACGGTGTCCCAGATGCAACCAGTCTTATTGAACCTATACTGCCTCCATGCATCCGCAGGACTCGCCAGCATCCATGCGTCGGGATTTGGACCTCTCCCATCCACTCACCGGACAGACGCAGTCCCAGGGGATCATCAGCATCTTCGACGAGCATCCGGGTCAGCCTAAGGGAGAGTGGCTGCAGGTACGTCCTGAGCCTCCCTGCGATGATGTGGAGATCCGCTCCCTGGTCCACAGCAGCTCAGGGGGAGCCCTGTCTTCACAGTCGGCAACCAGGCAGATTGCCAGAGAATACGGCTGCAACCACGGCCAACTCTTCCCTGCGGGGCCGTAAGGCAGACCACATCAATGCGGCAACAATTCTCTCTGCGGTGGTGTCGAGCAAATGGGTGTACGTGCAGGCACAAACGTGGATATTCACAAAAAAGTCATCCCCAGCCCCGGAGCCACTCCACATAGCTCCCACCCAGCGGCCATCTTTTTTCTTTGTGCTCATTCAGGGAGGGGTGGGGGTTCTATTTATACTAGTTGATACATTTATACCAGTTATACCAGGATTCGAAAAATCATGAACATTTTACTAGACCTGCAGGACTAGTGACTTAAATAATCCACTCGACCTATTTGTAATGCTCTTGAGCCATAAACTAGTTTCAAATGATGTGAACGTGGGCAACTATTTCAATTAATTGAGCCGCCATTTTCTTCATTGTCCCATATGAGAGCACCTTCAAATGTGCAAGTTCAGCATGTCTGCTGTACAAAAAACTCTTCTGTTTGATAATAAATTAAACTTTTTTCCATATATTCTACAAACCTATCCACAGGATACACATGAGCCCTGACTTGTCTCTTAGTTCATTAACAGCATTGTCATTAAGGCGGGGGCAGTAATGTTTCTCAAATCATGTTTACAAACTATAACTTTTAATAAATACATTATTAAAGCATAAAGTGGTAGCCCACTCTCATTTGTAATCGGCAAACTTTACATTGAAATGGCCACAAACTCTCCAACTGACATGCAGTTTTATTGATAAAACTATATAGTGTACAATTAATAATGTTTGGAAATAGTTTCTGCAAATATGTCATTTACATATCACCAAGTAAAGTTTACTGGTTTGTTTTGCTCCTATTTACCTCTCTGTTTGCATCACACTTCTTAATTACAAAAAATTAGCTTTCATAATCCCGGTTATATTTTGAAATATTAATTAACAGGCTATTTATTTAAATGTTGTGTGTAAGAGAAAAATAACTGACATCTTCAGACAGCTCACTTCACAAAAACTCTAAATCTAGTAAGAGCGAGAAAAATAAACTCAATTTTCCAAGCAGCAGTTAGTAACAAGCTTTCGCAATGCAATAGGTCTCGCATTTACGCAAGTTTGAGCTATTGGCATTGTAAATGACAATGCCTTTTTTTAAGTTTTGGTTTTTAAAACATTCCCAAAAGGCATTGTTATTTACAATGCCAACAGCTTAAACTCGCATAAATGCGAGACCTATTGACGGACGGTCTCGTCACCTACCACTTCAGCAAGCCATACTACCCTTTTCCACCCATACGCACCCCTTCCTATCAATCATGCAAGCTCTTTGCTAACTTGCATACCTACCTTTTTATGGGTATGTAGGTTGTGTGCTCAGGAAGTTGTTCTTGGAGCCAGAAAGTATAATTAAACCACGTTTTGAGCTGTCTTCTTTCCAGACACAGAACTGATGTGTCTTGTACTCCATAATTATTTGCCTTTGTACATTGTTTTATCTCCATAGTTTTCCCATTCCAAACAGCTAATATTAATATATGCCGCTATTACACAACTCAACGGTACACAATGTATCGATATCAGAAAGATGAATATCTGAGCAGGCCCACCGCTTGATATGTCAGGTTTCAGAAGCAGGGGTTTAATATGCCTAGCCATCCTGGTAGCTTATTCTAGCACAGCGTGATGTTACTAGGATATCACAGTATTTACAGGGGACAAAACAGCAAATTCACAGGAAGAGCCGATCCAGAGCCGAGGGCCATAAGACCCAAGGAGCCACTGAAAGAATGGTCATGTAAATATCAGAAAAAGTCAACTTATTTGCATTTGAAAATGCTTCAGTTTAATTCATTGGAGTAATCAGTTTTTAAGATATATTTAGAAAGATTCAAGACCACGAGTGATCCAAAAAACAATTCCATTTTAATGAGCACGGTTTTAACGGCCTAATAAGTTGGGTCTTTTAAACCACGTGCAAGCGAGGTTTTTGTCTTTTTGTAGTTCTAGGCGCTTTATAGTTTGAAAGTGATGAAAAATTAGACAAAGAGAAGCAAAGTGGTTCACCCGGATCACACCATGTGGTTAAGTGGGGTAGCCAGGATAGCCTTAGCTTCCCCTGGGCGGCATCACCTCTTCGCCCCAGCTCTGCACAGAACAATGCTTAGGACTTCCTGGTCTTTCAAGAGCTAAATCAGTCACTCCTGTAAGTGCAGGGGACAATGCAGCACACACGCTTAACATGACAAACCACTTACACCGTACAAGGAATCTCTCCAACCGGCCACGGCACAGCTACAAACGGGGGCCGGAGAATGAATGTATAAAGAAATTCAGAAAACGGTTCACAGTAAAAACCCATCGGGTTCAGAGTAAGCGTGAGCACCGGGTTTACACTGTCTGAGGCTGACTGAAACAGAAGTATTATAAAGGCTGAAATACATCAGAAAGAAAGGCAGTGAGGTCAGAGGTCACCTGCAGCTTGTTAATAAAGTAGAGTGCTTTTGTTCACCTTATCATTATCTGCAGATACAGCCTCGCCCTTTTCTTCTGCATTTAAACTGTGACTTCAATGCTAACACTTCAGGGAACACACACAGCCTAGGTTCAGACCCGTACTGCCCCCCCCCCCCTTAGCACGACACTAAAGAAGGGAGGAGGGCAGTTCTCAGCTCACCAGCCCAGTGGGCGAGTCCCCTGACCTGAGCCAGGCCCGGGCCTTCCTAGTGGCTCACATCCCTAAACTTGAAAGTACAATTTTGTCCGCTCTTGACCAAAGAAGTAGATTTAAAAAAAAGAACTCTAATATTCAGTAATCTTCAGAGTCAAATGTATACCGTTTCTTAAAGATATTGCATCTATGTAAACGTGCTTTAAATCGTTGTGAACAGTACAATGTTTGCCCGGGCCTTATTAAACAGAAAAACAGATAAAATACAGTATTTGGTGCTTAAAATGTCAACTTACCACGAAAAGCTCTTCCGAACGGCAGTTTCATGTGCAGAGGTGTCATGAACATATCAGTTTGCCTCTTCATAAGCACGCCCTGTTTCTCTCGCCTGTTTGAGGAGACGATTACAAATGTCTTCGCGCTCCGAAATAAAGTATTATGGAAAAAAAAGAATGCCTACCAAATAATTAAGGAGACAGTCTAACGCCGCAAGCAAACCATCGAGTCCGGATGGGCCGTCTGAGGAGGAGGTAACAAAGGCGGTAACAAAGAAGCCTCATTCACAATCCCGACCCAGCGTTTAGCATAAACGTTGACGCCAGCCAATCAAAATGATGGGCGTGGCTTTAAGTCCCCTTTTGAAATGTTATCAATTACTATACGCCTCGCAGAGCGAGGAGCGCATGTGCGCTCCAATGCTAGGCGTGACCTAAAAAGACTAACTGACATTTGACCTCTTTCCTTGCACAGGCAGCATATGTGTCAAGATAAAAACAAGATTAAATGGTATCTTTATTGCTCATTCACTTTCTGAATAAAAAGAACAGCTGCTCCTTCCCAGCCTAAATTTACTGTCCAGATGTTATGTTATGTTATGTTATAGGTTTTTGTACCGCGCACAGCTACCCCAGCAAAGGGGCGTCCTGGCGCCAAGGAAAGGTCAACACAACATCATTGAGCGCACCTGAATCCAGAGAAGTTAGTTAAAAAGGACAGTTTTAATAGCACGTCTAAAAAGGAGTAAGTCCTCCATAGCTCGAATTTCACTGGGAAGTGAGTTCCACAGTTTCGCCGCCACTACTCGGAATGAGCGGCCGCCCATCCTGCTTAGCAGAAAGCGAGGAACAACAGACAAATTCTCCCCCATCGACCTCAAGGAACGAGAGGGCACATAAGGGGTCAGTAAGTTCATCAAGATAGGTGGTGCCGTACCTTTCAAAATTTTAAAATATGGGACTAGTAGGGGCTAAAAATAGCTCTACCTGATATAATTTTATTCACAATTGCAAGTGGACGAGTAGATTTTTCAAGGTCTGGTTAAACTCATTCTTCCTTTCCTTGAGCTTCTTTAAAAATATTTTAAACATCTGCTTCTAGTAATCAAACGTTTGAGTCCAAATAAGAGTACCAGATCATTATTTAGTGAATAAAGGAATAAAAAATACTCCATGATTCCCAGAAGACATCTCATTAGATAGTAGAGTTTTCTACTACATTGCAGAGAGAAGCAGACTTATTTGATCTCTCTCACAGTTTGCAGCTAGCTAGTGTAACATCATTATTATTATATTTATAAATCACTCAGTTACCTGAAGGTGTACTAGTGATGAAAGGAAGAATAACTATTACAGTAAGGCAAGTAATTAGTATGCAGATGGTTTTTAATAGATTTCCTGTCAATATTTCTTCAATTTAGGATGGAGAACTCGGGTTGCACACACCAAGGAAATAATACCTTTTATAAAGACTGGGCTACAGTCCTGTAAAGATTTAAAAATTATGTTTTTTGCTAGTGAGTCATTGTCAAAAACGAATCTGGTTGGGTATTGGAGAATATTGTGGAAGGTGAAGTAAGCGTTCAGTACAGTTTTGAACACGTTGAAGGCATAGTTGATAGACTGGGAGCACCAGATATAAGTCCCTTGCATAATCCAGCTGTGCACTAATTAGTACACAGGTAATAGGAAAATGGGCAGATTTAGGAGTAACGTCCATATTTTTCTCAATATCTACAAATGCTGGAACCAAGAAGAGATGATTTTCTCCATTAGGGGTGAAAAGGATAGGGTATCGTCCATGTGAAACCCCCAGGTTCCTGACAGTCTGACATAGTACAAGTTCAGAAGACCACCAGCTCGAAGACCAACAGGACAAGGGCCGTCTAGGATTAAGACCTCAGTTTTATTTGAACAAAGCCAAAAGCAGTTGATGGACATCCGCCTGCTACTGGATTTAAGCCATTTACAAAGTTAGACCAGGTCTCATCACCAGTGTCATCCAGCCTTGGAATAATCTGCATATCATCTGCATAGCGCATGGGAGATAACTGGTGATACTCAATAATTTACAATGGAGGCTCCACATAGAGATTAAACAGAGTTGGGCTGATGAAAGAGCCATGAGGTACTCCAACTAATTGAGACTTAGGAGTTGAACGATAGGGGTAGAATTACTGGTTGACTTGTGCCAATAAAGAAGGAATGAAGGCATTCTAGCGCACACCCTCTCGCGGCACGTACAGCTAGTCTGTCAGGAAGCACACTGTGCCGACCTGCTTTTGGAGAAACATTGCTCTTGAGGTTCACAGACGTTCATCCTTGTTTTATTTCTTTTTGCTCTTCAGGAGAATTTGGTACAGACATGGAGCTGCGGATTGACTACATGAGGCTCAGGAAGAGCAGATTTCACTTCCAGTAGCTCTCTTAAACACTTATCATAGTCATAATGATTAGCCTGACTTTTCTCATCCCAGGGTGACTATTCCACTGACTCCCTCAGGTGTTACTGTCTGACAATTGTTACAGCTTTTTTATACCTAAACTAATTTTACAATGTCACTTTTTGACGACTTTCTGCTATCTAGTGCCCAACAGTTACATTGCTACTTCATTCTGCAACGTTTGAAGCAAAACCAAATTTATTTGTTAAGGGATCTTTTCTATAGACTGGTGCTTGTTTTAGGCTTTACATTTTTTCATTAGAATGAGTGTGAATTGTACTGTGTGGTGTACAGCTAAAAATACCTACACCTTTCCAAAGACTTCATCTCCTGTTCTTATGTCCTATTTTTTTCTCTGCTCACTTATTTCTGTATAGGTCCTCTGTATCCATTTTCTCAGGGTCTTGCTACGTTATATCAAGAAACTACAAAAATGATAAATACTATTTCTTCCTCTGCTGATCAGCAGCAGGGGTCTTGAGAGCTTAACCTTTCTGTAGATTTCTTCCTGTGCTGTCTATCTGGCAATATGGGCAGACCCAAGAAAACTGCCCAGACTATGGTTGGATCTGGTACTCCAGAGCCATTGAGTGTAGAAGATGACTATCTCCAATTAGGCTGATCAAGTGAAGTAAGTTTAAATCAGTCTGCTAGTTCTAGGCTATGTGTACCAGAATTTGCTGCTGCCTCCCACAGTGCTGCTACACACCTACGAACTAAGAAAAGTGCACCAACCCCTACCAGCACCCCTCTGGTGTTCACCAATGTGACAGTGGTGGTTTGCAGCTCCTCTGCAGAGGTTAGGGGGTCCAGTCTTCCCCTTCTCTGCGACTGGCTGTTTAAGTGGGCTCACCTCAGGCTGTCGTCTCCCCCCTCCAGACTACTGCAGACATCCTGCACTCGCTGGGGTTCACTAGCAATGTACTGAAGTCACAACGGACTCCCTCTCAGATGCTACCTTTCATTGGAGTTGTTTCAGGCCTATCCTCCTAAACAGTGAGTTCAGGATATTCAGGCTATGGTACTGATGTTTCAGCCTCTATCGTGTATGTTGGTGAGACTGACTCTGAGGCTACTACGCCTCCTGGCTTCTTGATCCTGCTGGTGACACATGCCTGTTACCTCTTTTACTATTCCGATGCTCAAATGCAAGTCTTTCTAAACTCTTCCCTCTGACTTTTCCCCTTCCACCTCCTTTTACTCAGCCCAAGCCTCCTCCTACTGCTATGAGCTCCAAAACATTCCTCCACTATCCTTTTCAATCCAAATAGCAGAGTAACATGTCCACCTCTCAGATTTATTTAATATTTCACTAAACTAATTCACCACTAATCCCTTATGGGCTCAGCAGTAGCGTGCTACTTGCCAAAAAAGCGCTTCAACACCTCATCAGGGGGTAGCAAGCGCTATATAAATGCAAACCTTTTTCCCCTCTTCTATCCTTCCACTTTCCTTCTCAATACAAATAACTGACTAGCATATCCACCTCTCAAATTACTTTAGTTTTTCACTATACGAATTCACCATTAATCATTTATGGGTTCCGGAGTAGCATGCTATTTGCCGAAAAAGCGATTCGAAGCCTCTTCAGGGGTTGTAAGCGCTATATAAATGCAATTACAATACAATGCAATATATCTTGTGTGCTGCATTGTGGGTATAGTGAGAAGATGTCCTGTGACTGTACATATTTCTACAAAAACTACACAGAGGCAACATCCTAACGAAAGGGAGACACTGGTCTTTCTTAGTGTGGAAAGTCCACTGTGGTACAGAGATGTTCATTATACTTTGTTCACGTTACAGTCGGAAACAATTGTAGCAGCATTCTGTAGTGGGAGGATTCAACATCTTGTGACCCACCATTTAGAACTATTTTGAAGTGATTTTAGGTAAAGCCAACCAGAAAGCACAAGCTTTCTGGTTGCAAAATACATATTGTGTGCTTACAAAAAATGTGCTGGGCTTGTAGCATGCCCATTGCTTACCATTGGTTTGTTTTACTGTCACTCTCATTTGGTCTCATTTGGCTGCTTATTAGATGGCTTTTCGTGTCTCAGTTTGTCAGTTTTGTGTGTTGTCCTTCCCAGGGAACATAGCCTCTTCAACTTCTCTCTGATTGGCTCGCTTCTATGCTTGAAAGGCTCACTTTTAGGGAACTACTTTTTCTTTTCTTTAAGCACTCTATAAGAGTTCATGTGTTTCCAGCCTTCTTCCTACTGTGCTCTTACCTCTCCCCTTTTGTTTTCCTCTCTCTCGTCCTTGTGCTTCTCTCCCCCTTGTGCTTCTCTCCCCCATGCTCATGTGGCTCTGTCTTGCTTGTGCACATCTGTTTTTTTACTTCCGGGTTCTCGCTCGTGTTGTTTTCTCTTGCATTTCTTCCTCCCTGCCATGTTATTTCCGCACTGCTGATGTTGCTTCCCCAACTATCTTCTGTGACCCATATTAAAAGATTTAAAAGAAAAAAGCGCTCTAAACATGCAAGAGTTAATTACCCAGACATTGCTCCATGAAGCTCGACATCCGGTCATTTCTTGCTGTCCATGACAGCCAGGGTCCGGTTCTCATTTAGGGGCAGGTTGGAAGTCTATTGTTACGAGTAACTGAAGGAGTATGAATTTGTTGGTGCGTAGATTATGACCATAGACTGTGTGTTTTGGCATGAATTATTAAGCCTGGCTATTGTATGGTCAAAACTCCGCAGGCACCTTGGACGCCTGATAGGATGAAGCATTGGATGAACCAGGTACAGTGGTCAGCTGGTGGAGAAGGTAGTGCCAAGTAAGGAACGTTCATGGAATGGAAATATTACAGAGCTATCTTCTTTTTAAATGGAAAGCAAATTGAATTGAAAGGATCACTTGTAAGTGAAAGCAGCCAGTAAACTGTAACACTTACTCTCCCAACCAAAAAGGTGTGCCCTCCTTTATTGGGATTTGGGTGGGCTTCCGCCTCTGGGTGCCACTGCTATGATATTTCAGCCCACAAGTAACTACCTCAAGAGATTTTTATCACGTTTTCACAGATTTTCTTTCTTCTAGATTAAGTACTGCATACAAACTAAAGCTATCCTACCAGCGTCAGCTGCAGTAAAGTCGCAGTAAAACATGCAGTGGATTTTTTTGGGTGGTGGTCTTTCTCTATTTCATTTATTTTTTTACAGTGTTTTTCTGAAAATAGACTGGTGGTGCAAGAGTAGAGCAACCCTGTGCCACATGATGGATTTATGACATTTCTCAGAAGTGCTGATGCAGCAAGTAGAAGAATAAAAAAGGAGGACGTGTTCCTCAAAAAATAAATAAATAGATGACATGGCAGACCCACATATCCCTCCTTATTTCGAGGCATTGTGCACCTGTGCCCTCGTTTCCAGTCTGTTTCTTAGGTATACTAAGCATTTTGTGTTCTTTAATTAGGTTTTGCCTACAGCTGTCTGTTGTAGAAAACCTATTGGCGACAGGGCCAGTACTTACAGTGGGCTTTAGCTTAGGACATTGCTTATCGTTGGATGGCTTTCTTGTCACTCATTTGCTTTCTTCTTAGTCAGTGGCTTTCCTTACTGTTCTTGTGTTTGTCCTTTCTTGGAGCACATTGTTTTGATTGAATGACCTGTATTATTCAACTGGTCACATTCAGACACAACATTCTTTTCGTTTGCATTTAGCACTCAATGGATTGCAGACATAGGACTACGAAAAGTTTAAAGATCTGAGCTAGTATGGTTGAAGTGGTATTGTTAGGGAACACAAAAGGTTTGAAGAATTACACAGGTGGTTCAGTATTGTTGGAATAAATATGCTGGTAGGCTCGGATGCGGGCAGCGAATGCACCAGAAATACCACTGAGATGCTTACCAAAGTTCAAGGAATTGGCTCATATCTACGATAAGAGACCATTGACAGAGCTTGGAATTTGGGTGGTGGGCAGTTGTTCAAAGGTAGTTTAGTGTGCACATTTGAGAGCTTGACGGACGATATGGATATCGAGGCAGGGCAGTTCATGGCTTAAGTTGCTTTGGTGAGAGCTGTGAGGCAACATAGTTATATGTATGATGCATATGGTATTTCTATATTGTGAACCTAGCTGTAAGACGACAGAGCTCTGGACAGGGTCAAAGGCGAGCATAAAGTCAACGAGTGACAGGAAAGGAAGCTGGTTAGTGAGCGTTTTCTGCACTGTGATATAGTTTTCTTTAAAGAGGTGCATCTTAAGCAGTTTTCTAAATTGGAACAGCGTTGGGGCAGTCCTGGTGGATACAGGAATGCTGTTCCAGGTCCTGGATGCATAGATGAAAAGGGCCTCCTGCCTTGTATTTACTTTATTACACTTCTTAGACTGCAGTCTGATGGCGTTCTAGCTATGGGTGTGCCGAGAACCACAAATGATGGTGAAATGGTCTGCAAGATAAGTAGGGGTACTGGTTGTAAATGATGCAGCTGTTTCTGAAGATGGTTCGGGCTGACAAGGGGAATCAATGGATTTTCATTGGGATGGGAGTAATGTGATCATATTTCCTGGATGAGAGGTGGGGTGGCATGTAGGATAGCCTTAAAGGCTGCATGGGTGGAGTTTAGAAGGTTACCATCATTCAAATGCAGTGCACGTGCTTGAACAGCAGTTCTGAAGTTGTTTTCTCAAAGAAATTATTTCTCTTTCTGTAGAAGAGTCAGTACCAAGCTGCCTGTTTTTTTGGGCAATGTGTTCTGTGAGGGTGAGGCTGGTGTTCAGGGGGAATCCTATTGACAAATTACAGGAATTCTGTCTTTGTTGGTTTGGGCTTCAGGTAGGTGCTGGACATCCGGGTCTGGATGATAGTCAGGCAGTGTTGGAGGCGTTTGTGTGAAGCAGAGGAGGCTTTGAGGTAGAGTTGTATATAATTAGCATATTGGTGAGTCATGACGCCGTTGTCTGAGAGAAGAGCACCAGGTGGCTCCATGAAGAAGTTGTAGAGCACAGGGTGCAATATGGAACTCTATAGGTTTCCTCGGTTGAAGGGGGGTTTGTGGGACCTGGAGGTGCCCATGTGAACCAACTGGTGTCTGTTGGAAAGGTATAAGTGGAACCAGTGAAGGATGTTGCTGGTGAATCCCTTTCGAGACTCTAGGGTTCATATGAGGGTGGGATGGTCAATTTTGTCAAAGGCGGCTGAGAGGTTCAACAATATCGGAAGGCGGGGTCATCTACATCTATGGTCAGGAAGGCATAGTCTACGATGTGTAAGGTAGCAGTCATCGTGCTGCAGTGTAATCTGAGGTGAGACTGGTAGTCATGCAGAAGATCATTATCATTGGTGTGATTCATTTATTATTTCAGATACCCTAGATATTGGAACTACTGATTTACTGACAGGTGAAGAGTTTGCTTGCCTGCATAGAGTTTAATGGATGTTTTGTGCTCACTACTTACAGATCAAGTGTCAATACCTGGAGCTGAGGATGGTGATGGCTGTTAACTCACATGCAGTTTTGGGCTCAAACCAAATGCAAGGGTCAGGAACAGGCGATGAGAAGTCGATATTACTAATCAGCTAAGGACAATAAGGCTATAATTAAATTGAGACCACTACGTGGCACACACTCATTTTGTTAACCACACAACTTTGGGATATGGTAGCAGAAAAGAGACATGACAGTGCAATTGTCCTTGGATGGGGAGGAAAGCGCAGCCAAAAGCAGCATTTGATTACAGAGCTTTCCCTTTGTTGTCATCACCAGGCCACCAACGTTCCTGCTCTGCTGTCAAGAAATGTTTCTAAAGCATGTAAATGTATGAAAGACACCAACACTTGAGAACTGTAGTCTTATGTATTGCAGGACCATCATCACTTTGGCTTTGCTTGTACTGTGCCTTCTTAGTGTACTGTGTACCAGTTAGTTTATATGCACTGTATTTGCTAATTTTGCTTTACTTAAGAATTTGCTTCCTATTTGTCTTTTCAGTATCTGGTCTGGGTTTTGGGCTCATGAGTGGCATCTTTTCCTTGGTAAATATCCTAGTGGATTCTATGGGACCAGGGACTGTAGGGATTCATGGAGACTCCCCTCTTTACTTCATATCATCAGGTATGTTTTGCCCTTAATTGTCTCCACTCGAAGCAGCACAATTAATATTTTGGTAGAATTATGTGCATTGTTTACATTTGTAGTGCTTTATAACACAGTGTGCTGTTCTAGGTCTTTATGGTAATCTGAACCTTATAATATGTGTTAATGTATTTGATGGTTTCTACAGGACCGTGACTTTCAAAAGAATGGGCTTACTTTTTCATAAAAGAAATTGTTATGAACAAAATCTGCAAACCGTGAATTGAAACAAAAATAATAATTGATTAATCCAATCGCCAGATATGTGTGTAGTTAACAAGTTAAACTCTTCTCTTGCATCCTAAGCGTGATAACCTAATGCTTTAAAGTTGCTCAGATTTTCTGTTACCAATTAATTCATATAACATCTGGAAAGACTGTGCAGCCCCTCCTCCTGCATTTTGAATTAACTTGTACAGCCTATGCCATAATGACTTTGTTAGGTACATATTTGTTCTGGCAACTGGTGATGGTCTTACTCAGAAGTTGGCACAGTTCCTAATTTTTCTTCTGGGACTTATTGCTCAAGAAGTTTGTTTGTGTTACAATTTTTAGTTTAAAAAAAATCTGGATTTGGTTTTCCCAGGGGCTCTCCCGTCCTTTGTGAGTACCCTACTGTCAGCCCCATCATTAGCTTCCATAGCTGCAGCGTGGAGAGCTACCATACACCTCATCATAGACAACGTCTTACTGACCACAGATGAAGATAACCTATACTTCCGGATATTGATGGAGAACTCCGTTGTCTGCCACACCCTGAAGTCGTGAATGGGATTCTTTGGCAATGTCATTCATCGGTTCTCCTTCCTCGCCCTTAAGGAACTCTTTGCCAAGAAAACAAAGAAAGCCTGGTACCAGCTCTCTGTAAAGTGAAAATGTTCCTTTCAGAAAGGAAACTGTTAAGTTATTGTACGTTTGCATCTGGATGGGGAATACCATGGCCTCAGAGACTCCACATTGGTTTAACCTCTCTCATATTAAGGGCATCCTACAAATGCCACAGCATGTCTAGTCAGGGGCGTAAAAAAACATGATTACATCACTCCCATCGTGATGGAACTCCACTGGCTTCCTTTGTTGGCCTGCACCAGCTTCAGAACCAGCTGCATCATTTACAAAACCGTCACAACTTACATCCCTGCCTACTAAGCTGACAAGCTCAACCTCTCTTGTGGTTTTCAGCGCATCCGCAGCCATAACACCATCAGGATTGAGACAAAAAAGAAAAGAAGGCAAGAGTTCTTTTCGATCTCTGCACCCAGGATCTGAAAACACAATTCCTTTATCCATCAACACCTCCACATCCCTGCTCCTTTTCAGGAAGAGTAGTTGAAAATCCCCCTTTTAAGAACATGACTGCATGACTCTTAGACCCCAACTTCCGGTCCAATCGCTTGTTGACTATATCCTTGCCTTTGACCCTGTACAGAGCTCCTTGCCTTTGGATAGTTTTGTGCTATACAGAGATGCACACACACGTACATCTGAGATGGTTGCAGGACCCTGGTATACATGATTTTGCTGTACAAATAGTTCATTGTGTCAAGACTGACAGAGGCTGTATACAGATAAATTCAGATGTAGGCGTAGAGGAGAGCAATTGAAGCTCAACATGTAATTTCGTCATCGAAAGACATTGCAGAATCTAAACTTGGTGACTGTTTCTATTAAGTTTTATTACATTTTTTGTAATGTGAGAAGATTATCTAGTAGAGTCATCTCTTTATGGAGCTGGGTCTCCAGAGAGTAGCAGTCATTCCAAATAAAGATTGGGTTAAGTTTTAAAAATGTAGGTACCGGAAGCCAATGCATAGGAGTAGGCTAGCTAGCTTCTAGCCCTCCCCCAAAACGTAATTTGTTAAAATTACAATTATTTTATACATAACTCAGAAAGTAATGCAATTACTTGCATTAGTGGTGACTCTTCTAGCTGTCTGTCGTCAGCTTCATTATATTCTGGGCAGGTTTTGTTTGACACTTGAGTGTAATAACTATTTTTTACTTTCAAAGCAGATCTACAGCTTTCTACAATTTCTTTGTATTGTGATGGTTTCTTGAAGCCAAGCCTACCCTTTCACTGTTATTGTCCCAGATTGAGAGTTGGGCAGTAATAGAATATTCTCCAATTTTTGAGGAACTTCTAAATCTGGAGTGCCATCCTCCTTCCCCATTTGATTCTCCTCGCTATTTCTTATGTCATCCAGAGATCTGATCATCGTGTTTGCCACCTACTCTAAACAAGGCCAACTTTGAGTACGAAAGTTTTGGGCTCATGTAGAATAAAACAATTTTCTTCATTCTGTGTAAACTAACCTAAGCTTAGGGCTACTGGAATAATGCATTTTCATGACTATAAAGTTTTCCCAATAATCATGGATGTGCTGTATTTGCCACATAATCCAGCATTAGTTGCAAGATTTGCAGATTTTGCAAGAAATTCGTTTCTAGCTCAAGCAGACCAAAAGTTACTAAACCAGGAAAGCCACTCATAGTTTAGTGCAATGGTAGGTCCTTTGCAAAGGTTAAAGAATTACCTTTCCATTGATTTGACCAGACAGTATTAATAGTTGTTAAACTAACAAAATAATGCTTCAGCTGCATTAGGCTGCATAATATGCCTTTTCTTGCTGCATAATTCTCTCGACTTTGTTGCATAATTTGATCCTCCACTGACGCATAACTCTAGTGGCCTTGTCTATGCTATGCCAATATTAGAAGATTTTAATTAATCTCCCCACTTTTACTCGTGTGTCTAGGTCCTTCCTGTTTCACTGTTTGAGAACGATAGATTTGTTTATTTTTTATCTGTATGTAGTCGCCGAAAAAGCTACACTCGTGGAGAAATAGAAACTGAGAGAAATGTACCAATTAACTGAAAATATTTTTTCCACTTTTCAAAAATACAATAGGGATTACTCTTTCCATATGTGCATAGTGAGTTCTTTCCACAGTCAGACCCCAGAAAATACCAGATGTCCTGGTGATTTACTTATTTGAGTAGCTTTTAGGAACAAAAGTTCTAACTATTGTAACATTCTGGTGGGCTGATAATTTGCGTTTTTTCCAAGACACTAGGGACCATGCCCTGAAGAAGTTTGTACACCAAGGTTAATCTTGAAGTTATCCCTGAATTCCACAGTTAGTTCGTTTTTAGGTCGAGCCTGGGCAGCACATGTGCTGCTCTGCAAGGCATGCTGTATTGAGGTATGGCATACAAGCTCCACCCATTTCCAACCCATCTTTTCTAATTGGCTCCTGTTACTGTCCTTACGAAATCACTGCTTTTCATTTGTGAATAGGGGTAGTAGTCCCTCCTTGGTGCCACCTAGTATGCATTTGTAACCTCCCATAACGACTAGACCTTTTACTTTTTTTGTTACACAGTCTGCTTTATAAGTCAGTGAGCACTATTTTGTTTAATGAAAAATGAGGGTTAATGGTGGCTGCTTCTTGTATTTGCAACATGCCCACACAGCACTCACGGGGCAATGGCGGCCGCTTCTTGTATGTCACGCTATGCGCGCTTTAACTTTAACACCTTGGCTGCTGGAGATATTCCCCTGCTGTGCTGAAGGTCAATAGAAGCGGGTGTGGTCATGATGAGCCGAGCTCGTCATGATCATGGAAGGAGTTAAAAGTGGCTGCCCGCACACCGCTTCTTGTTTTTTTTAATTTTAAGCTGAGCGTGGCGCTAACTTCAGGGACACCACGCTCTGTTTCAAAAAAAGCATTTTTAACTTTAATGCTGAGCGCAGCGCCCACTTCAGCAACACCGTGCTCTCTGTAATGCAATAGGTCACGCATTTTCCAGATTTTGACCTTCTGGAATTGCAAAGGACAAGCCTTTTATTATTGCAGGTTTTTTAAACACATAAATTAAAGGCATTGTCATGTATAATGCCAATAGCTCAAACTCTCGCAGTTGCATGACCTATTGCATTGCAAAGGCTTGTTTGAGTTTCTTAGATGGGAAACATGGTCTATTTTGCAAAGTCCTAAACTAAGAAGCATTGCACTGTTTTATGAAGGCTGTAACCATGCCAGTCGACACTCTGGAGGTCCACTTTACAGAGCATTACTCTGCACTCCAACAAATAAATGTGGGAATACAGAGGAAAGAGGCATGGAGTCTCACAAAGCTGGCGAGGCTTGGGCTAGCAGTCCATGGTCTCTTGAACAATATCCGAGGTGAGTCTCCTGTCTGAATCCCAAACAAATCCAAGATTTTCACATATTTTGCCAAATAAATGGGGGTGTCAAGCAGAGTAGAAGGGTAGTGTTAATATATAATTCCTATTTGTAAAGTGCAAACATATCACCCTTAACGGTTTATAGGCGTTGGGGGCCGTCGGGGAGATTAAGTGAGCAATTGCCCTAGTCACATGATGCTGAGCTGCCGCTGGCGCCGGGAATTGAACTGTGAGCCCCATTAACCGGAGCAGCTACTCTGATCACTGTGCCACAACTCTCTTTGTGTTAAGGGCTAGTAAGACCTTTTTAGGGTTCAGTGAAGGGTGGCATTATGGGGTAGAGTAAGTGGATTTTGGTTCAGGGAAAGATAGCTTTAAGGAATATTATGGGTTTTTGGGGTTAGGGAGGGGGAGCACTTAGGGGTGTGTGGGTTTTTAGAGTTCTGGGATGGGCAGTGTTAAAGGATAGTCAGGATTGTTAGAGTTCACTGAAAGGTAGCGTTAAGGGGTAGTAAGGGCTTTTTAGGGTTCAGGGGTGGGTAGTGTTAACCCCTTCCATGCTCATGACGAGCTCAGCTCATCATGCAGTACACTGCTCGTGTGCTCATGACGAGCTGAGCTCGTCATGAACAATGGGAAACAAGGGTCTGCAGCACAGCAGGATAATCTCCCTAGCAGCCAAGGTGTTAATCATTGGTAAGGGGGTTTCCAATTTCAGGGAAAGGTAGCATTAAGGGTTAGGAGTTTTCAGGATACAGTGGTGTGTGGGTTTTTAGGGTTCTGGGATGGGTAGTGTTAAGGGGTAGTAAGGGTTTCCGGATTCACAGACGGGTAGGGTTAAGCGGTAGTAAAGAGTTTTTAGGGTTCAGGGATGGGTAGTGGTAAGCAGTAGTAATGTGTTTTTGGGCCAACGGACGGCTATCATTAAGGTGCAGTAAGGAGTTTTTAGACTTTGTGAAGGGTGGAATTAAGCATTAGTAAGTAAGGGGTTTTTAAAGTTCAGGGATGGATAACATTAAGGGTTAGTATTATTTAGGGTTCAGAGAAGGGTAGCGTTGAGGGGTAGGAAGTGGATTTTAAGGTTCTGGGAAGAGTAATAAGGTTTTTTTAGGGTTCAGGATGGGTAAATTAAGATTGCAGTATATTAAATGACTATACAAAATTATTTTAACATATAAAATATTGCATTTGAAGTAAATGAAATATAATAGTTTTGTAATGTAATTGTTTTTTAAATCAGTTGGACTTTATAATTAAAATTATGGTTTGGAAATTGAATCTAAAGTAATACTTAGAAACCTACCTGAAATAAAGGCATCTCCGATGTTAAAAAAAAAAAAAAAAAAAAAGCTGCAAGGGTACTCCTTTTGAATGTCCCTTTATGTAACAGCCTTGATATAAACTTTGATGAAGTAACGACTGACCGGACCATGAACACAAATGTACAGAGTCAAATGGAGCCAAAGAGCTTAAAAACACCTCTACATGCATGTCTCTCCAGCTCGTAAATCTTTAAACTAGTAATTAGAAAGCAAAAAACACCATCTCAAAGAATGCTGTGTTATTGTATCTCTGAAGTTGATGGTCAGTTAAAGGACACAGTGAGGCACGTCCGTTTTGATATGTTTTTAATACTATTTAAAGATCCTAAACTGCATTTATTTGTCTACCTTTACACTGCCTGAACTGAAAACGCGTCTTTTGCATAGTCTGAGCATTCTTTTAACTGCCAATTACTTTCTTTTAATACAAGAGGAATGGATGTGAGCTTCAGAAAGAGAAGACTTGTTGCACAGACAATTGGATTAACCATGTTGGCACTATTTTTAGGGCTCGCCTGGCGTTGCAGCGCGAAGCGCTGCCGCTAGCGAGCCTTATTGTCGTGTTGCCTCCCCAAGTGGTACAGACCGGTGCACGAGCAGACACCGGTCTGTGAAGGCGCGAGCCTCAGGGAACGCCAACGTGCACGCTCACGGTGTCACGCTCCTGCTCTCACGCGTCTCTTCCAAGGCGCGATCCAGGCTGACTTGTTCTACTATGCCGGGACACCTCGTTTCATGTGTATTCTTATTTTGGGAAGTGTTTACTTCGTTCACTGCCCATGGGTTAAAATGGGAGATTGCATAGGTTTAAACCTCGCGCCTGCAAGCACTACATTCCAGCCACGTGAGTCCTTGTAACGAAATTACAGTAGATTCACTCGTAGCCTGGTCTGAAGGACTCTAGAACCTGCCATATTGCTGTATGTTTCACAGAGAGTGTGCAAGAATGCGAGTGCTCTGCAACCGGCAGTGGTGCCATATGTGTGCTTGAGAGCACAAGATGAAAAGCACTCTCGAACCAGCCGTATTGCTGTATGCTTTAGAAAGAGCGTGTGATAATGAGTGCGCTGGAGCCTACAGTACTGCTACCTGGGTGCTTCGGACCGCTAGTGTTCATCCCACATTCTCTCCTCTTCAGCCTGTGCTTCATCACCAGAGGCCCTGTTTGGCTATATGCTATCCGCTTCTATTTTTTTTCTAGCATACCTACATTTTCTTCTATGGCGTGTGCAGAAATGTTTCTGTCATCAACCGCATTGTGTGCTCGAGTGCACATCATAACATGCCCCTGGTTGCAGCAGGGAACAGCTTCTGCAGGTTATCTTCATAGGATTCAAACTGACTGCAACTGTTTAAATTGTTTACATATATGGCACCAATAAAGTGTGTCTCACATTGTTCATCTGGCAGCTAGTGGACACAAATATCATATGTTTTGTGCAATGTCAGGTCCGATGTCCGGTGTCTTTCTTCATTCAACCCACAAACCTCCCCTCCTTCAGCGTCCCACCCCCATCGTCTAGAATTACTTTCCTGTGACAAGCAGCAATGTTTCTGTCTTCACACGCATGTTACTTTTTTATTTATTTATTTAATGCGATTTTATATAGCGCAAACATTACCCAAAGCTGTCAGAGCCCTTTACAAAAGAACCAGTTGCATTACATATGGACTTTGGATTACATGAGTTACATAAGAGATACAAACAGAAAAGAATAGCAAATATACAAGGTGTAAAGTCACTCAAGGAAGAGATATAAACAGGAAACAAGCATTAAAAATGCATTAAGTTTCGCCTTTGATTAAGTTAAAACTATTTGCTTTGCTATAGAATACCATTAGCAAAGCAAATAGCTTTAAAACTTAATCAAAGGCGAGACCTATTGCATTTTCAATGCTTGTTGTTGCTTGGGGGCATTTTGGGGACAGGCTCTACCTGGCTGTGTTTACAGCCAGCTGCCTCCAGGTAGCACACAAGCGGACACCATCTTGGTTGGCGGTCTATTTCTTTTCTGTGTCCGGAATATTATTTGAAAGGGGCCCAGTGTGCGGGGTGCCAATGGCAAGCACATCCGCAGCCATCCAGGGACAGAAACTCTGCCCCTATTGACGCAGAACGTTTACATTTTACCCCTGAGGCCCTGAATAGCCTCAGTCAGCTGCCTAGGAAATAATGCTATCGTTCTCTGGACCTGGACATTATGCCCAGTAAGTTTGCAACTGTTTGTTTAATCCAAGTGCCAATAGAGCTTTTGATGAGACCCATGTCAAAGGGAATGCACAGGTTCAGGTACTTCTTAAGTCGCCTATTACTGGCTTGAAAATGTTTCGATTGAATTGTAGGCTGCTCCCCACGCATAGACTTGAATTGTTCACTCTATTGGAAGACATACGTCCCGAAGTCTTATTTTTAACAGAGACATGGTTGAATGAGGATAGCTGGTTAGACCTTGTGGCAAAACCCCCTCCCGGCTACGCAATTGTGAGAAATGACTGGGTAAGAAGGAAAGGAAGTGGCGAAGCCATTATTTTTAAAGAGAATTCAGAATGTAAGTCGTCCCCTTTTTATATTGCAGTTTGTGATAGCTTGCTGTTTTCAATTAAACTTTCAAATACATTCTCCGTTTCTTGCTTGCTCTTATATTTCCCACCGAGTCCAGCCACAAGGTTTGTACAAGCCCTGCCAAAAATTGTGGCATCACACTGCCTTCAGACAGCCAATTTTCCGCTGTTGTGGGATTTGAACATGATTTATTAACCATACAGCTTGCACATTTGGTCATACTCCCTACCCACTCCAAGGGCCATACCATGGACCTAATTTTTACAAATATCTCGAATAGGATGTTGAATGCCCCATTGTAAATTCCATGGTCCGAACACTTGTTGGTTCTGTTTCTTGTCCCCAGAACAGAAGTGCCCAAATGCATTAGAGTTCAAGCAGAATCCAGTAGACAACGGTCTAAACTAGACATCACAAGTTGGGAAGCATTTATCGCTAGATAATTCTGCCCATAGGCTAGACAGTGATTTCTTTGTCTCCTACTCGCTCTTCAAGGAATGGATTAGCTCCGCATTAGCAACGCTAATCCCTAGGAATACCTGGAATCTTTCCCGAGCCACAACCAGCACTAAATGGACCTCGCCTGAGGTAAGGGAACTGAAGAGAAAGTGCAAAAGGTATGAAAGAAAATGGAGACACCAGTATGAGGAGGAGAGTGGATGTGTTCCTGATGCATGGAAACATGTGTTCATTCGCCCACTATTAAAGAAACCTTCCTTGGTTCCTGACAAGGCGGATCATTACAAACCCATTTTGCTACTTCCAGTGATTAGCAAAATTCTAGGAGACGTGTTAAATGGCGTCCTTTCTTATTTTTTGGAGCTCTAACAACCTACTGCACCAGACGCAGATCGTTTTTTGGTCTGGGTGAAGTACAGATACAGCTCTCTTTTTGGACACAGAGGATTTTAAAATGAGTCTGGACCAGGGTTGGGTGACCTGTGCTCATTCTGTTGGACTTGAGCACAGCTTTTGACCCAGTCTCACTCTCGATTCTCTGTCGGAGGCTAGAAGAAATTGGAATCACTGATATGGCACTAAAATGACTAACCTATTTTCTAGCTAATTGGAGCTTCCAAGTCAGTGAGGGGCCCATTTTATTAAAGAAACATCGGCTTGAGTGTGGAGTGCTACAAGGTTCGTCTCTGAGCCCCACACTTTTCAATGTATATGTCCGGCCCTTATCAGACATCATCTATGCCTTAGGTTTAAATATGGTGTCTTATGCGGACAACACGCAGATTGTTGTTTCCCTCTCACCAAACACTGACTCAACTTTTTAAAGACTCTACCTGTCTGGAATAGGTGACAAGCTGGATGGGAATTAGTTTCCTTAAGTGAACAGGGGAAACCTGAGATTATGGTGATTGGAAACAATCCCCTGCTTTGGGATTAATTCCTCGAGCCCACATGCTTGAAGGAATGCCCCCCCCCCCCCACCTAAACCATAAGTAAAAACCTTGTAGTCGTCCTGGATTAAGATCTAAATGTGAGCTCTCAGGAAAAGAAAGTTGCAGGCACCTGCTTTTTGTAAGGTCTCTTACAAAAACGCTCAAGTAACTCCCTATGGAATGACGAAGGACGGTGGTCCAAGGATGGGGACTTTCCTACTTCAACTACGGCAAATCTCTCTATTTAAGAAGTCCCTCATATGCTATTAGAAAGTTGCAGGTCAACCAGAATGCAGCTGCTTGGGCTCTGCTGGGCATGCCGAGAGTGCAATCAACACGGTCGGCTCTAGCCCCTCTCCATTGGTTTCCTATTAAGAAAAGAGTAGAATTCAAAGCATTTTGTTTTGCATGTAGGATAAAACATTCACCTGGCCCGCATCCCCTTCGACACCTCATTACCCCATACAATGTCCGCAGAGATCGAAGAATGAACAGCCTCTTGTTTTTGCCATTCCCAGAATCAGGAGCGTAAGAGGCAGGGGTCGTTCATTCGCCTACTTAGTTTCCAAGCTTTGGAACTCCCTGCCTTATAATCTGAGATCAAACAAAAACCTGTTAAGTTCTAGGAAGCAATTGAAAACTCACTTCTTCGTTTAAAGTAGCACATCCTCCTCATCTGTCGTGTCAGTGCCGCAAAGCTCATTCTCGGTAGCTGTGCACTCTACAAGTAGTGCTTGAGGATAATGGAAAGGGAAGGAAGGAAGGGCTGGGACTGCAGTATATTCCTCCTGACTGCCCTATTCGCATTGCTGCTGCTGCCGGAGAAGAACAACAGTGGCATGTTTGAGACCTAGAGGGCTTTAGGTCATGCTTCTGTCATAACATAGGGCTAGATGTAGGTGGCTAAATACCGGTCGGTAACGGTGAAATTTGTTTAATTTCACAGTTACTGACCAGTATTTAGGCATCTGAGATGTAGGGAGGATTCCGTATTAAGGAATTGGTAAATACAGATTCCTTAATACTGATTCCTTATGGCCTTGCATTTAAGGAATCGATAATACTGATTCCTTAAATGCAATGTAGGTAGCACTTAAAACAGTGCACCTCAGCCTTAAGGAATCGCTATTTACCACCAACTCCAAGTTGGTGGTAAATAGCGATTTCCTTTCAAAAAGCACTTTTTTGCTTTTTGAAATGTCCACATCAATGCTCTTAGGGCATGCATGTGTGCCACATGTGCACACATGCACATTTCAGGGGTGCAACAGGGTAGACACCCTGGCACCCTAGAAATACCTCCCGGTAGTACCGATTCGGTAATACCGAATCGGTAATGCAGAATGTGTTCACATTCATTCCTATGGGCCTCCACGCCCATAGGAATTAATGGGTAGGTATTACCGATTCGGTAATAACGAATATTAAGAATTCGGTATCTTTTACCAAATTCTTACCTACATCTGAAATACCGATTCCTAAATACCGAATCGGTAAAATTCGGTTTTTAGGAATCAGTATTTCCAAGTTGCCTACATCTAGCCCATACAGCATTATCAAGCTAGACCTAAAAAAAAAATTGTTCTGTCTTACTTGCCTAATGATCAACTCTTTCTACCACAGGTGACCTGAAAAATATGTTTTGATACGTGGGTTGTCAGATGCGAACCCAGCTTTCACCAAACATGAAGAGGCTAGGGTTTTCCCACGTTTCCTTGAAATTCCCACACCATCTTTTAAATGAGGGTTGTATTCTGGGTTTTGAAAATAATGGTAGTTCTTCAGCACAAACCCACAAATTCATGTTCGAGGCATGTGGGCTGCTAAATTCATATCTTTTGCATTAGATCGCCGCCTAGTGTTGGGTCCGGATGATCGCACATTGTTGTCCTGGAAGAGTCTTCGAAGTATCCTGAGATAGGTGGCTCCTCCCCTGGACTACAGTGCGCATGGGCATCGGCTCCATCCCCAGATTGTTTTTTTCCGCCATTGGGTTCGGATGCGGTCTCGACGTCTCTGTCGGAACCGAGAAAAACTAGCTTTTTACGGGCCAAAAGGCCTTATATTCCTTGCGTCGGTATTGTTTGCGCACGGTCTCGAGTTCTTCCGTCTCTTTGAGTCGGAATCAGCGGAGTCGTTTCGCTCTTCGGACATCGAGGCCTTCTCATCGCAACACGACTGCAACTTTTCAGCATGGAGCGGAGTCCGTTTAAAAACTGTCCGCTTTGTGGGTCCAAATACCCACATATCGACGTGCACCCGGTCTGTAACAAATGCCTTTCACCAGACCATAACGAAGACAACTGCAAGGCCTGCGCCAGATTCAGGTCAAAGAAGACACTCAAGCTTCGGCGCGCGGTGCGCCTTGAGGCCAGACAAGCGGCCCCGGATCCAGAAAACATCTTCGGCGACCAAGAAGAGGAGGACCAGAGCCATCATCTTCAAATCTCCCCGCCCGAGACGGAAGTCGAGGCAGATCCGGTAGACGACGACGGAGTCGTGGGTCAAGGCCTTGAATACGTCGACGAGGTAGGGGACGTCGAAGAGGTTTATGGGGCCGCGGAAGATAGCTCAGGGGATGAGCTATGCCCCGAAGGTTACGAGGATCAGACTCGGGTCACGGGATCGCCAGTCGGCCTTACCCACGACCCCGTACCGCAAGCCACGGCCCCGCCTTCAGGCCCGGCCACGGACATACTTGCTGCGCACACCGTATCGAAACCGAAACTGAAACCTACGGTATCGACTACACCTAAAATGGCCGACCCTAAATCGAAACCGAAACTTATGGATTCGAGCGTCCCTAAGATGGCGGCCGTCCCACCAAAAACACCTAAACCCGCTGCTTCATCGACTCCGTCGGCCACCGGTCCACAGAGGTCGAAGAAATCTGTCGATTTCTCAGTGTCGAAATCGGCGCCAGAGGAGGTTTCCTCTAAAAAGGGAGTTCGGCACGGGTCGACCGCTGCGACGCCGTCAAAGCCCGCCAAAGCCAGCGACATGGCTCCAGTTCCGACTGGGACTTCGTTAGTCGGACGCGTGGTGGAGACAGAGCCGGCGAAATCACACGGATCAAAAGCTGGAACACCTACGCATCGGTCCAAGGACTCTGGGTAGGCGGCTGCGGCATCATCGTCCAAGACTCAGAAGGGCCAACAGGACGTCGGATCCGAGGGCAATGTCAAGAACTCCTCGTCGGCGCCAAAGGCCGCTGTAAGTGACGCGTCCCTCATCGCCTCTTCACTACAGAGAATCAGGGAGAAGGCCTCTGCTACGTCGGCTCCGATGCCGTCGCCACAGAAGCCGATGGACATTCCGGCAAAGCCTGCGAGTAAACTTCTCTTCCTTCTGCCGCCAAAAGAGGCGCCGAAGGCCTTTTCAACAAAATCGACGCCAAAGAAGTCGGATTCTTCAACGTCAGGAGCACTTTCAGGTCGACTACTCGACTCAGAAGAGGATTCTGAGCGTTTTATCGACGCAGACACGGGCAAATTGACCCTTTACAAGAGGAGGATCACTTCACAGCCAGTGGACTCCTATGTTATCCCCCTGAAGAAGAAAAGGCTTACTCAGGACGCTTCAACACTGATGGAACCTGTCCAGCCTCCTCCTAGAAGGAGCCCAACTCCTTCCCCAGAACACTCTGAGGGTGAGGGATATGGTGAAGATGACCAATACACTTTCCCCATCAATGAACCCGATGCACAGCAAGGTTCATATGATGACATGGGTGACCAAGGCACCCAAACTGTGGGGCAAGACCCACAGCCTTTCAGTGCACGTGCATCCCCAACAGAAGATTATGCAGGTTTTCATGCACTCATTGAAAGGGCAGCTGCTAATCATGATGTGGACATGCATGCTGACCCAGTAGAAGAAGACTTTCTATTTGACACTTTTTCAGTCTCTGAAAGGACAGTAAAGACACTGCCTATGCTCAAAGGGGTCCTCAAGCATGCTGCGGACATCTTTAAAGAACCTACCAGGGCGAGGGTGGTCAATCCACGTATCGAAAAGAAGTACAGACCAGCACCTGCAGACCCTGCATACATTCGGGGACAGTTGCCGCTTGACTCCCTTGTGGTCGCAAATGCCCGCAAAAGGGCCAACTCCCAAACAACGGGTGAAGCTCCTCCCCCGGATAAGGAGTCAAAAGTGCTAGAGGCAGGGGGCAAAAGGGTAGCTGCGCAGGCTGCCAATTTCTGGCGTATTGCAAATACACAGGCACTCTTGGCACGTTATGATAGGGCGCATTACGACACCCTTGAGCAAGTTTTACAACACCTTCCTCCGCAGTTTCAAGAGGGTACCAAACTGCTTATAGAAGAGGGCAAACTAATCTCCAATGCAGCCATAAAGTGTGCACTTGATGCAGCAGACACAGCAGCTAGGGCTATTAACACTAGCGTCATGCTGAGACGACAGGCGTGGCTCCGCATATCGGGGTTTAAACCGGACATTCAAACAACCATACTCAATCAGCCCGTCAATCCTGATAGACTGTTTGGTCCTGATGTTGACACCACCCTGGAAAAGATTAAAAAAGACAACGAAACTGCTAAGTCTATGGGGGCCCTACAATCACAACAGTTCCGTGGCAACAATTTTCGTCGCTCAGGTGCACGTGGAGCCACCAGAGGACAGATGGGTCAACAATCACAATTCTCTAGAGGTGGAGCACAATCCTCGTACCCCAAGCAGAACAAAGGGGGTTACCGAGGAAACAGCACCAGAGGACGTGGCAGAGGAAACAACAACTCCCGCTCCTCTGCCCCAAACAAACAGTGACTCTCTGTCACTGCCCCCCGACCATTTAACGCCTGTCGGGGGGAGACTACAGCAGTTCCTGCCCGTCTGGAGAAACATCACCACAGACAGGTGGGTGCTACAACTTGTCCAGTACGGTTATTGTCTAGAGTTAAAGTCCACTCCACCCAACATTCCACCAAGGCAACGGCCTATGTCCGCAGAGCCTTTGCACTTATTGCAGCAGGAAGTAGTGGCGATGCTGCAAAAAGGCGCAATCGAGCTCGTGCCGGTGGAGGAGGAGGGCACAGGGGTGTACTCCCTGTACTTCCTTATTCCAAAGAAGGACGGATCTCTCAGACCCATTCTAGACCTGCGTCCCCTCAACCTGTATATACTCTCGGAACATTTCCATATGCTTACATTGCAACAAATTCTTCCCTTGTTAAACCAAGGGGACTTCTTAGCAACCTTAGACCTCAAGGATGCTTATTTCCACATTCCACTACACCCGTCCCACAGAAAATACCTCCGGTTCACTATCCAAGGCAAGCATTATCAGTTCAAGGTCCTACCCTTCGGGGTGACCACAGCCCCAAGAGTGTTTACCAAGTGTCTGGCGACAGTAGCGGCGCACCTCAGGAGGCAGAACATCCATGTCTACCCCTACCTAGACGACTGGCTCGTTCAAGCCAAGTCGGAACAACAGTGCGCCGCGGACATGTCGACTACCATTCACCTCCTTCACGATCTGGGCTTCTCGTTGAACTACCCAAAGTCGCATCTTCAGCCGGCGCATGTCCGGCAATTTCTAGGTGCGACAATCAATACCCTGACGGCCATGGCTCAGCCAAACCAAGTCAGGATAGACAGCATGCAGGCGCTTATCCAAAAGTTCAGACCACAACACTCGCTTCCAGCGAGAGTGTTCATGCAGTTGATTGGCATGATGGCCTCCTGCATCTTCATAGTCCCTCACGCTCGTCTACATATGCGTCCGCTCCAGGAGTGCCTAGCACATCAGTGGACACAGGCTCAGGGACAATTGACAGACCTAGTGTTGGTTACCAGTCGGGCATACGACTCTCTGCATTGGTGGACTCCACACAACCTTTGCAAGGGCCGATTGTTCCAAGACCCAGTGCCACAGATTATCCTGACAACGGACGCATCTCTCCAGGGATGGGGAGCTCATCTGCTCACTTACACGGTGCAGGGACTATGGTCGACGCAGCAACAGAAGATGCACATCAATTATCTGGAACTGATGGCAATCTTCATGGCGCTCAAGTCCTTCATTGTACATCTGTGCAACAAGGTGGTGTTAGTCCGGACGGACAACATGACCGCGATGTACTACATTCAAAAGCAGGGGGGCACCCACTCGCCACAGCTGTCTCATCTGGCTCAGAGCATGTGGAAGTGGGCCATTAAGAGGAACATTCTCCTAATGGCAGAACACCTCCCGGGCAAGGACAATCAGATGGCGGATCTGCTCAGCAGATACAGCCATCAAATGCACGAGTGGGAGCTACACCCATCTGTACTCCACCCGTACTTCCAGCAGTGGGGTCATCCGGAGATAGACCTGTTTGCCACGAACGAAAACGCAAAATGCCAACACTTTGCCGCCAGGTTCCCTCACCCACAGTCGCAGGGGAATGCGATATGGATGAACTGGTCAGGCAGATTTGCGTACGCTTTTCCGCCAGCCCCTCTGATACCGCTGGTGGCAAGGAAGCTGAGGCAGCACTCAATGACTCTCATCCTAGTTGCTCCAACGTGGGCGCGCCAAGCATGGTACACCACGTTCCTCGAACTCTCGGTGGTACCGCATCAAAAGCTGCGCCTCACGCCCAGGCTTTTGACGCAGAACCATGGAGACATTCAGCATCCAGATCCGCAACAGCTCAACCTGGCGATCTGGCTCCTGAAGTCCTAGAGTTTGGCTACCTTCACCTACCTCCAGAATGCATGGACATCATCAAGGAGGCAAGAAAGCCAACTACCAGGGCATGCTATGCTGCAAAATGGAAGCATTTCGTCATTTACTGTACAGCCAATAACATCAACCCGCTAGATGCATCTATCCCTAACATCATTTGCTATCTGTTACATCTTTACAAGTGCAACCTGGCGTACACTTCCATTCGGATACATCTATCCGCCATAGCAGCTTATCTTCAGAATAGGCAGCATCTCTCTGTCTTCAGGGTGCCTGCCATTAAAGCTTTTCTTGAAGGCCTAAAACGAGTCATTCCCCCAAGAACACCGCCAGCTCCGGTGTGGAACCTCAATGTGGTCCTCACCAGACTAATGGGACCACCTTTTGAGCCACTACACTCGTGTGAACTGCAGTTCCTAACGTGGAAAGTAGCTTTCCTAATTGCTATTACATCACTGAGGCGTGTTAGTGAGCTGCAAGCGCTCACAATCCAAGAGCCATTCATTCAGATTCATCCAAATAGGGTAGTACTACGTACTAACCCCAAATTCCTTCCCAAGGTGCTGTCACAGTTTCATCTCAACCAAACTATTGACTTGCCGGCATTCTTCCAAAACCCACAAACGGTGGCGGAAAGAATGCTTCATACTTTGGATGTCAGAAGGGCGTTGATGTACTACATTGACAGGACACAACACTTTAGGAAAACAAAACAGCTTTTTGTTGCCTTCTCGCCACAGCACAAGGGCAACCCTATTTCCAAAGCAGGAATAGCCAGGTGGATTGTTAAGTGCATCCAAATATGTTATCAAAAGGCAAAACGTACCTTGACAATACCCCCAAGAGCACACTCCACGCGCAAATTGGGGGCATCTATGGCTTTCCTGGGGAACATTCCCTTAGAAGACATTTGCAGAGCAGCCACGTGGGTTACACCACATACCTTTACAAAACACTACTGTGTTGATGTACATTCCCAGCAGCAGGCAGCTGTAGGACAGGCTGTTCTCAAAACACTTTTTCAGGTTTCTGCAGCTGGCACAGGCAACCGCCGCTAATGGAGGGACTGCTATTTATTCTATGCAAAAGATATGAATTTAGCAGCCCACATGCCTCGAACTGAATATGCTACTTACCAGTATGCATCTGTTCTTGGCATGTAGGGCTGCTAACATTCATATCGATTAATTTGCTTCCTCACACTTGAGGTTTTGTTTTTCTATTCACAATATCAGATCTCCAAGTACCAGAATGCAAAGTTATTTTCACCGATACATGGATATGTTTCATCTCGCCTCCACATGGAGAATTTGTTTATTCATTTTATTAAAGTCATTTATAAAGCGCACTGCCACCCTACGAGTAGCCTGGTGCTGTATTGCGCATCTATAAGTATGTGGTGCCATAGAGATGTAACCATAGCCCGCAGGTAAATGGCTAGTATAGTGTGTTGTTTTAGTCATAACTCTAATCTTTTGGGATTGCATAAAAACATATTCAACTCTTTCTTTTGTGTTATCATACTTTAGGTTAAAAAAGGATAGTGTAGAGCTGTATTGACTTTGGTCGGTTCTTGCGGCCTTGCCGGGTCATTGGCAAACGTTTCTCACAGACTTCAAATGGGTTACCTGCCTTGAAATACCTCCTTAACTTCCAAAATTGTTCACATCAGTTGAATTAAATGGTACTGCTGGTCACAAACACCTGACTGCAGGCATCTGGTAAATACCCCCTTTGTGGTTGTCTTAGCATGAGTTTCTCCTTTTTAGAGAAAATAACAGTGTCTCCTTCGTTGTTTCGTATGCACCTATTTGTGTACAGAGGGTTGTGGGTCCCAGTCCTTTTTAGGTCTCGCCCTGGAATTAGCATCCAAAGGATGCGTCCAGGGTTGGAGACGTATAGTTAGCTGTCTCGAGGGAAGGACGGACGAGAAGGTGCACGAGTTTGTCCAGGCTGGATTGGTGTGCGCGACCTCGCACGTTCTGTCCTGCGCCGCCCTCCCATACTCCCAGCCTACCGCGCATGCATGCATGCACACACACACACACAGACACAGACACAGACACAGACACAGACACAGACACAGACACAGACACAGACACAGACACACACAGACACACACACACACAGACACACACACACACACAGACACAGACACAGACACACACACACAGACACACACACACACACACACACACACACACACACACACACACACACACACACACACACACACACACACCCCCCCCCCCACACCCCCCCCCCCCCCACCCACCCAGACAGACAGGCAACCCCCTCCTCCCCCACAGTCACACACGCATACACACAGACTCCAAGACACACGCACGCTCACACACAGGCCGCCGCCGCGCGCGCGCCCACACATGCCCCCCTCCCGCCCTCGCAGGCCAGCCACAAAGCGAAGCCCCACTCACCGGCAGCAGGACTCTTCCTCCATTCTTCGGCACCGGGGCGCAGGGTAGGCTCCTGCCTGCTCCGGTGCTGCAACCAATCGCGGCTCTTCCGGCTCTTCCGTGGGAGGCGGGGTAGGCTCCCGCCCTCCTACTTCCTGTTTCCTGTTGTCGCGCCGGCCTGCCTGACTTCCTGCTCGCAGGCCGGCAAAGTGACGGCGGTGATTTGCGTTATTTATATTTTTAGTTAGTTATGCATTTATATATAGCGCAGACTTTACCCGAAGGCGCTATTTATTTATTTATGTATTTACAGTAGGTGAGCAAAGTGTTGTGCACGGATGTTGCTGGTTGCCCACCATGTTTTGAAGAATATCACCCGGGATAATAAAATAATGTTATCTAACTTGTAGACTACTAATTCTGACTTGATATTTTTGAGATCTAAAGCCATATCATATCGTCTATTCGTTAGTCCATACACTGTGTGGTAATCTAAAAGTTATTTGCAGTCTCTTAGATCCAGCCCGACTTTGGCAGTGTAGACCATCTCTATTTGCAGGAGGCTGGGCTATGTGCAGACGTAGTATGTACGGGTCATCATGCCCTGGAGGTAGATTTCCAGTCCCTGGAGTGACGGTGTACTCATATCGGGTTGGTGTAATGGAGACACTATTGGATGTGATTGCAGTACAATCCATGCCTTCACCATTAATGGCACTGCCGGCTTATGTAGCAGAGATTCCAGTGATTATTTGTAAACTGACGAATATGCATTACTGCTCGCAAAGAGACCACTAGCTTTACGACAGGACAAGGGAACTGCTCCTAAAGAACAAGACTGGGTGAAAAATCTATTTCAATGAAACCTCCGATCTAAATAACATGACACATTCCGCTGCCTCCAGACCTTGAAGTATCCGGATCCCATTGACTGCATATAATTCCAGTATATGACATTTCCTGTAACTGTAGTTGACTGTTACCTTGGATTTTTTTCAACTGTATAATACAATAAAAATATCAATATGCAGAGGGTCTTGTCCAACCATTATGTATTTAACAATTTTATTCAGTTTCAAAAGCTGCTATTTACAATAGTTCAATTTCACTTTTCATTAAAAACAATCTTACTGCGGCTAATACAGATCATGCGTACTCTGCATAATTTTAAGAGGTGTGCCAGCGTAAAGTACTCGAACAACAATGACGTCTGTCTTATAAATGTCACAAAAAAATGTTAATATTTCACTTCTGTTCTTGGAGTTTCGTGAAAATACAACACATATTGCATTACAAATGCTATAGGTGTCACATTTGTGAAAGTTAAAACTATTGGCATTGTAAATGACAAAGCTATTACTTTAGCTATTTTCACAACCAACACATAAATAAAAAAAATGTAATTTACAATACCAATGGCTCAAACTTTCCTAATGCGAGACCTATTGCATTGCAAATGCTTGTTAATGCAGGGAGTTAGGAGGAAGGTCCGGTCAAGGATATGGACAATTGAGTTCACTGTAAGTGTCATTTTTCAAACTAATTCTATCCTGATTTTAACCACTTTCATTTATTGTGCTCTCTTTAAGCCTTCATGACCTTGGCTATCATTTTGCTACACGTATTTTGGGGAATTGTTTTCTTTGATGCTTGTGAGAGGAAGAATTGGTGGGCAATACTGTTGGTCATCGTCAGCCATCTACTCGTATCTGGTTTGGTGAGTTTTCCAGCTTGAAGTTTATTTCTGTATATCTTATGTAGTTTTTGCTACCATGCCAGCAAATTGTGTTATGCACCTTACTGTATTTAAAAAATATATATATATTTTATTGGGATTTTGTAGTACCACGCAATTGCCCGACATATACCATCATGAGACAAGATACTGACAAGTTACCAAATAGGACAATATCATTGGGTACATTGTGTATACATAAAAATGAACGCAAAAACAAAACTGTACGCAGACATTCCCACCCCACCCCCACTGACAAGCATACATGATTACTGATGTGCATCTTAAAGAGAGGAACCCAGTGTCCTAAATCATGGCCCAAAACTCTTGTGAAAAATTCTTTCAGGGGGTTTGCAAAGGAAGAGGAGGAAGGTCTATGCCCCGGTATGTGGCCCATCTCAAGCACCTTACTCTGTTTTGATTTTCAAGATACTTAAGCAGTGCCTGTTTTTTAAAACTTTTTAAAACTTTATTTATTGTTTTCAATATGAACTGTCCCGTGGAGATAGTTGATGTGACAAACTTAACAAAGTGATCTTGATAAATGTTGCACATATTATAGAGAGATAATCCACATTAATACGCTCATGTTCATCACAATAGTGTAATCACAAGTTGTGGGGAATGCAGCAAAATAACATCAGTCAGTGGTGGCCTCGTCAGATGTTCTAGCCATGTCCACTAGTCTATGAGTCTGGGGTAGCAACTATTGTCTAGTTGGGGATCAAGAGTCTGCAAGCCACGACAGAGGCTTGAGAAGCATGGCATTGGTGTCTGTCGAATTACTAGGAAAGAATGATCCCTAAACCATTTCAAAATTTTAGGAATTGGGGTCCTTTCCTAGCATATTACAACCCCTTCACTTGACCAGTAAGAGAGCCAGGACCATACACCATCTCACAAGGGGAGACCCATGCTATAATATTGATATCCGAGAGCTGGGGCGAACTGTATGTTGTGTCAAGATCAACAAACTTATCATATTTGTAAGCACTACACCCTAGGACACCATCTAGCCCAGTCAATACTATAGGCACTGAAGTTAGGCCAACATTTGTTTAGTTTAATTGGCATGTAATAAAGGCATTGGATAAACTTGAACTGCAATAGTCTGTGCCTGATGTTTAGAAGAACAAACTGTATTTGTACTTAGCAGTTAGCCCGCTGCTCAAATGACAGTGTCTGACCCAAAACAACCTACCAAGAACGTGTTTTGCCTCGAGAATCAGACATTGCAAGTATTTCCTTATAAGTTCACGAAAGTATGTGCTCTTAATTTAGAGTCTCAGTCATCAAGGTTAACTCCTAAAGATTCCTCTGGCTACTACGGGAGCGGTGCTTTCAGTGTACTACTAATCTTGTAATATGGGAAGATATTCAAAGGTCTTGCCACACTATTCTTTTTTTTTTTTTTATTGATTTTACACAAAAATCAGCCAGTGATTAGAACATGATACAGTAACATAGTGGTACATGGCATAAGTAAATACATTTGCAATCAATATAGAAGAATACACATTGATGGTGCTGAAACACTATAAGGATCCTTGCGAGTCAATGCATACCAGTCTAAAATCGGTAACTGAATCTCCAATTGCAAACAAGTACGGATAATTTTAAGTTTTTGTTCCTATACCAGGTGTCTAGTAAAACATACCGTGATTAATCAAATCTATCCGGGCTGAATACAATTATAACTACGTAACTAAAACGTTCCTACCCCACCCTCCCTTTTACGCATGCCTGGCAATAAGTATTTATAGTAGCATTGTCACATTTTCATATCTGAATTAGTGTGCGTCTCGGTTCCAAAATCTGACCCAGGCACATTGTGCAGTCCTACTAATTATACAAAGTACCAACTCATGGACAATGTAGGGAGCCCATGTGTTACATATCCGTGGTCCAAGCCCCCCATCTATAATAACAGTACACCCTAGTAGGATAATATATCTTTTGCAGCTTATTCCTCCAGCATTGTATTCCAGCTCAATGAGATAGGTGTTTTCCTTAGGCCTCTATATTCCTCTCTTTTTAGTTCAGCCCCCTCAGCCCTTCCCCATTGAACCACTTCCGCATGCCAGTCCTGTATGGACGGGGCTCTAGCGGCTTTCCATCTTGTGGTTATGGCTCTTTTAGCTAGAAGGAGCGCAAGATTGGCAAATCGAGAGGCGGGATCTTGCCACACTCTTCTTGCCCCTCCTAAAGTGCTACAGATTTTTAAATGCATCGTCTACAAAGAAATCCGCTAGCCAGGTCTAACTGTACTCCGTGTCCAATCCATGCTGGGTCGACTGGCTGCGAGCAACAAGGCTTTTTCAAAGGATATGGTGGCACTGCCTCCTTTTCATGCCAATGTGAGGTCGCTCTACAAAGAGCCATGAATCTAAAAATGTGTATTTTGCAGTCCTGTGTGAAATATAGTTCAAAATCGGGTGCGTAAAAACCTCCAGTCTCTTAATGTAAGGCAAGTACACTACAACTTATCCTCGGTTGTTTACCCACCCATGCTAATTTTAACATAAGTGGTTAAAGTGGATTGAAGAGTACCCAAGTTGAAGCGAATGGTACATTAAGACACACGCATAGCAACCGAGGAAGAACCACCATTTTCATAATTGCCGGTTGGCCACCCAGAGCTAGCGGGTGTCTGATCAAGCTGTCTACACATTCTGATAGTTGACGCAGTGCCATCCCATCATTGTCCCGGATTTTCTCTTCCACCATACTATGCACCCTGATGCCTAAATAAGGCAGCAACGCCTGGAGTGAACTCCAAAGTGCACTCTGCTGTGACTTCAGTCAATGAGAAAATCAGTAATTTACCCCAAATTATACTCATGCCAGACAGGTCAACAAAGCCCAAAATCTTGCCTAGAATGCGGGACAGGAACTCTGATATACAATAATATATCATTCATATATAATGAAATAGACATAAGTCTCTCATCAAATTGAATGTTCCTATGCAAATGGTGTTGCCATATTGTACATGCAACTGATTCAGTGACCAAAGCAAACAGCGATTCAAGCACCTTTTCTTTGACGCACTGATGTAAAGAAAGTGCAAAAGTTCTATAAGGTTGATCGGTATGGAAGCACTTGATTATGGTTCCAATTAATTTCTCACTAAAAATGTGAATTGCCGCATTCCTTGGAGGAGAAGAGATTAATTCTATGTAGCCTAGCTAGTACGTGGAGATTTGAGAAAAGTAATACATTCCTAAAAGTAGTCTGCAGCAACTTCCATCCTAAGCTCGCATGTCTCAGATCCCCTAAATGGCATACCCACTAGATTTAGTTTATATTCTGACAACAATTTTATGAAACCCCTTATATAATTCTATATTTGTATATTCATTTTCCTTTACTTGCTTCCATAATTCTCAGATATCTTTTTGGAAAATCTATTAATCTTCAATAACGGTTCACTTAAAAAAGTAAGATTAGAAAAGGTTTTTGTCTCCTCGCAATTGACAGCAAGGTAATTTCAAACTGCTGGAAATCATTGTCTCATCACAAAAACATTCCTATTGATATTTGAAGGAGTGAAGATTGTTGTGTGATCTCCAGGCCAATTGTTTTTATATTAAAAGATATAGGGCTAGATGTAGGTAATTGTAAATTACTGATTGGAAAATACCGAATTTTACCGATTCGGTATTTTCGAATCGGTAATTGCTATGTAGATAATAATTCGGTAAAAAATACCGAATCAGTAAGATTTGGTATTTACCGATTCGGTATTTGCCATTCATTCAATTATTGACAATTCTTGTCAATTACCGAATCGGTAAATACTGATTCAGTAAAATTGGGAAAAAGTCAAGGGTGGCAGGGTGTCACTTTGACACCCTGCTGCACCCCTGATTAGTGCTTGTGTGCACATGTGGCACATGTCTGTCACATGGCACAGGTGTAAATGCACATATTTGCATTTACATAGGAATTCGTTATTTACCATCAACTAATAGTTGGTGGTAAATAACGAATCCGTAAAGCCCAGAAGCACTGTTTACAGTGCTTCCTACACCTCATTTACCGATTCGGTAAATACCGAATCGGTAAATGATGATTCGGTAAGTGATGATTCGGTAAATACCGATTCGTTATTTACCGAATCGGTAAAAAAGCCTCGTACATAGGAAAAGTCTATTACCGGTCGGTAACGGCTGAATTCGGCCTTTACCGACCGGTAATAGCCTACCTACATCTAGCCTATAGTTGTTTTATTTTTAGAACCAACAGGTATCAAAATATACTTTTCTCGATATGGGTACTCTCATGTAATTACTTTGCAAAGAGGCAATAAACTTTATAAACACAATAGGTACAATGGTTGCAGTAGGCAACACAATTCTAAACACAATTTAACATTGAGCTCAATGGATTTTTCTACATAAATGCAGCTGATTACTTTATCGATTGCTTTTGTAACTCCAGGTCTGGATCCTAGATTCAGTCCTGGGGTCTAAGCTGAAAACAATTTAGTAAAAACGTTTTAGTTATTGCAAAGATTTTTAAAGAACATAAAGGTATTTTATAAGTTGACACAGAAACTTTTCAGTGAAAAACCAGCAATGTTATCCAATGGAAGGAAATTCAAAGCACAGGTAAAGTAGGTTCTCGTTACTTTTGTAATCCAGTACTGGACTCCTAGGTTCAGCACTGGGGTCTCTACTTAAGACAGGTCAGTAATTACGTTTTAGTAGTTGGTACGATTTTTAAGGAATATTTGTAATTTTCAAAAGTAGACACTTAGAAGAAATTTCACAGAAAAACAGTCAATGGTTTCCTATGAACGGAATTTACAAATTTAGATTGCTAGTAACCAAAGTTGTGATTACTTTTCGGTTCAGTACTGGCCTATAATATACAGCACAGGCTGCTCTCCTGATTACAGGTGAGTTCTTCGGATTTCGATATTCGGCTGATTTTAGATGAATATTTTAACATTTCAAAAATTCACACAAGAAATTTCACAGAAAAACAGTCAATGGTTTCCTATGGCAGAAAGTTAGATTACTAGCAAACACGGTTGTGATTACTTTTGCGGTTCAGTACTGGGCTATAAGGTACAGTACTGGCTTCTCTCCTGGTCACAGGTGAGTAGTTCGAAATTTGTTATTCGGCTGATTTTAGATGAATATTTTAAAGTTTCAAAACTTCACACTTAAAAGCTTTTTCGAGTCAAACCAGTCAATGTTATCCTATGGCAGGAAAGTGAGTCATCGGTTTTCAGGTGAGTACTCGACTGGTGAAGTTAAGGTTCTGGGCATAGACTCTGGGGTCTACCAGGGGCAGGTAGGTTCAGTTGGTTCACCCTCAGCGGCACAGGGGCGGCCGGGAGCAGAGGTAGTTAGGCCCAATGTTATCCAATGCGAGGCAGGGGGACTTCGGTTGGTGGCTGCTGGCTAGCAGGCCACGCGGCTGTGGGGGCTGGGATCCTGGTCACTTGTTCAGGGCAAATGGGGAAGTAGGATAGGGTACAGGTTGCACTGCCAGGGGCACTCGGGCGGCTGGGTGCAGAGTGCTTTTGAGCCGTCGGGCGCCCAATGTTATTCAATGAGGATCTTGAAAAGGGAACAAAGGCTGCAGGGTCGGGGACGGAGGATCTTCTGGAGCGACCAACACTTCGAGGGGTAAGTTGGGATCTTGGAGGATAGGTAAGCACCCAGTAGTTGGGCACAGTGGGGCGCCGGGTGCCGGGGTGTCTTTTGAGGTCGGGAAATCTTACCCCCTGCTGGTCACGGTCGGAGGGGTCCTTTGTCCTGAGGCTGCAGGAGTCGTCGGGATCATCGAGGAGGGTCCTTAGCCACTGGATTCCAAGTCAGAATTGCCGAGGGGACGTCCTCAGGTTCTTGATTCACCCCGGCACAGGCCAGGCTTAGCGGGTGCAGAGTATGCAGGGTTTGCAGTTCCGGGCTGATGCCAGGGCTTGTTACTTGCTTTGAGCAGTACCACTGCTCGTGGGAGACCCAGGTAGACAGAGTCACAAGGCAGTCAGGTCCTCTGGGGTTTTCGAGGTTACTGACCACTGGAGATGCAGAGGTTTAACAGGAGCAGGTTTAAGGGTCGACAGGCAGGTAGGGCTGGGGCCAAATCAGTGGGTGTCTTCCTCTTTTTAGCAGCTGCACGGCAGGTCTTCGTGTTCCTTGATCTTCTATCTTGTTTCGTAATCTGGATCTTTGGAAAAAGGTTCAGGGTGCCCCTAAATACTACATTAAGGGGTGTTACAGGTAGGGCAAGGGCAGGGACCAATGGGTCCCTGTCCTGGGGTGGGTATACCTCTTAGCCTGCTCCTCTCCTGTGGGAGGGGGGCCGGAGCCTAACTGTGATTGGGCAGGGCTCCCCATCTTCAAGATGGCCGGAGCCTGGGGTCATGCATCACTTTGCCTCTCCCACCTGAGGGGTGGAGTTGGCACAGGCTGGCACACCCCCCTTTCTGATGTAGGTTTTCTGCCAGTCTTCCCAAGAAAAGTGGGGGTCAGAACTGGTGGGGGCCAGTTGCTGAGTACAGCAAGTGGTCTGGAGAAGCTCACAAAGGCGTAATGCCTTTGAAGCTTCCGCTGCCCATCCTGGGGGAGGAGGCTTGGCACCTCGTCCCAGGATGTGCGTTGTTGCAGGCACAGGAGAGCGGGGAGCTCTCCAACCAGGGGCCAGCAACATGTCTGCTGTGTGGCAGCCTAGGAAGCCTCTCAGACAAGACGTGGATTGTAGGTTAGGTTTCAGGGGGCATCTCTAAGATGCCCTCTGTAGTGCATTTTACATTAAATCCCACACTGGCATCAGTGTGGGTTTAATGCGCTGAGAAGTTTGATATCAAACTTGTCAGTTTTCATTGTAGCCAATATGGTGCAGTGGAGTTCGTAATGACAACCTCCCAGCACCATATACTCTTAATGGCATCACTGCACTTACAGTGCCCAGGAATGGCTCTGGGTACTGTAGGGGCACAGGGCTCATACACCTGTGCCCACACCACTGGCATAGGGCGCCCAGCTAGTGGGGTGGCTGATGTATGCCAGGGCAATGGGTTTGTGGGCATGGCACACAGGGATGTGTGCCATGTCGACTCTTTGCTTAGTTCTGCACCTAGACACTCAGCCTGCAAAGGCAGTGTGTGGGTGTGAAGTTACAGGGCCCCTAAGGGTGGCGCAATAAGTGCTGCAGCCCTTAGGGGTCTTCTCTGGTCACAATGTACCTAGGGTACCATTTACTAGGGGCTGACATGTGGCCAGAGATGCCATTTGGGTTTAGGCTTTAGTATAGTTTTTAGGGAAGGAACACAGGCCCTGGGTACCTGATTGGCAGGGACCATGGGCACACAGAGGAAAAGTGCATCAGGTATCGGGCAAAAAGTGGGGGGGGGTACTGCAACAGGAACTCACTTTCTCACAGTGTGTGCACAACATTATGAAGGTCCCAGCTTTCCTCTTTTTCCACATAGACAAGATGTATTCTATGGAATCGGTGGACACAAGGTACCCTGCTCATCTAGTCTAAGGTTTTTGTTTTTTGTGTTCTGGTAGTTGTAGTCCTGAGTTTATAGTGGGATGAACAGGATGTGAATTACTAGAATGCAAAGAAGTCACCCATGGAACCCGGAATAGCCAGTTCTCTACAAAATTCTCAGTCAGCCTACTCTTTCCTGACCCCATTCAGATCAGGTAGTAGCATCAGATCAGCACCAGGGGAGATTTCTAAATTAGTACGAGAATATGAAGAAAAATCTTGGTTTGCTTGCAAATAGAGATCCTGACCAACACTTAGCTACTTTTCTTGGCACCCCCTCCTCTTTACCAGTAAGAGCCATAACATAATCACTCCATCTGTCCATGTTCACTTATGTTATTAGGTCTCACCTACACAGTACTTGTACTATGCTGCAGGACGTAATGTTTACTATTCAGTGGGCTGACAACCTGCCCCCAGCTTACCATTGGTTGTTTTTGTTGTCCTTCTAATTTGCAGTGGTTCCATAGGCCTGCCTTCCTTTCTTGTTTTATCCCTACCTGGAACCTAGACCAAGTTCACGTTCTTCCTCATCTTTTTGCAATGCACAACTGCGTTTTCCATAAGCGTTTTGGTATTCCTGGATATGCAATGTGCTTTCCTCATTTTAAAACTGCCATTCGCCTTCTCCTTATTTTGCTTTCAACCTATATACCATATCTGGTGAATGCTTACTGTTGGACCCGGGGCTACCGGTCCACCTAGGGTAGCCTGGCAGAAGCGGTAAGGTCTAACTCTTAGGCTGTCTGAGGTACTTGCGCCACACTCTCACAGTAATCCAGAGTACGACCACCCAAAAAATGACACTACACCGTGTTTATAAAAAGTAAGAAAAGCTTTATCTTTCCTTCAGATTTTTCTTAGTTGCATCTGTATTAACATGTCATCTTTATATAAATTTCACCATTAGCATTCCTGTCTCCTATTTCAGTTACAGCAAAAGCTCCAGTCACACTAGTGAATCCTACTTATTCACAGCACCAGCAGAAGTTTAAAATTGTTCCGTCATTGAAACATTAGGAGCAAAAACAGGAGATCAAAAGACAAAACAGCAGAATGTCCCTTAGTTTATGTCAAGCATTTGGTTATAACAACTGACTATCAAAGCAGCACCTAAAAATGCAGTAGATTACGTTAATTCATCAGTGCAAAGTATCCATGCAAAAGGTTTTCAGTTAGCACAGTTAGAGCATTCTTTTACTTTAGAAGAACAAAAGCACTCCTGTTTTAATCCCAGTAAGAGTACACATTAATCGTGGAAGAAGGGCTTGACGCCTAGAAATTATTTGGTCATGCTCCGTTCCTTCGAATAACCCCAATTTCAATGGAAAGAAAATAAAACACTTTACATTTGGCCAGCATCTGCCATTGGAGTCATGCGACTTTTTCCCCCTCCCTTTACCTCAGCTAATCCTTGCTCCCTCCAACCGGGAAACCTCAGCACACTGTTTGAACACTGGCCGAGAGTAGGGGTTAAGTTCCTCAGTCACCAGTCACTGGAGCAAACCCCCGATGGTTAAATCGTCACCTGATACAAGGCGCTCCCACGCAGCAACTTCCCTTCCTAGATCGGCACAATATGCTCCGCTCTCTCTCAGAAGTGAAGCAACATGCCGTAAACTCTGGTGCGTCTCTGCCTCGGTTCCTCCCTCAAGGCAAGACGCACCGCCTCACGGCCCGCCCCGCTCCTCCTCCTTCCGTCAGGGCAGGATGCTACTCCGGTCTCCGTGTCTTGGCAACCACCTCAAGGACGCCGCGCACACCCTGTCAGTGCCGGCCCTTTCCACAGTTTCGATAATGCGGACGTCTCTTTTCCTGCAGCCCTGGCCTCTCCTCAGACCCCTTCTTGAACCCTGGGGTGCTAGACCCTGGATCGCCGCCGGCGCTTATCTTGCCGGACTTGCGCTCCCATCTCAGGAAATCTGACGGAATAGTGATGAGATCACCTCCCAGGCGGGGTAATCCAGGTCAGTTTGGCTACACCGACTAACGGGCTCAGGCGGGTCACAGCAGGGCAACGAGGAAACAGATAGTGCTGGGCGTAGGGAGATGTCTAACCCAAGGGAGTTTTTCCAGGGCTACAGCCCCATTCGGAAGGCAGCCCCACTCACCCTCACCAGTCGGTTTAGGTTTCTTTCAGCCTTCCACCCGGACTTCCACTCAAGGAACTGATAAACTCAGGTGAATTGTGGCTACAAGTGCCAAAGTCTTCGTGAGGTCAGGTCAATGGGCTTGGGGTAGCATCACAGGAAGGGGTAGCAGCCTCTGAAGGCAGTCAAGCCCCCTCTCTTCACAGTGCCAACCTCCTCCTCCACAGCCTGGACTCCCGCAAGATTCTCTCTCCTCTGCTTCCACTCCACACGACACAAAATGGCTGCCCAACATTCCACCTTATATAGGCTGTCCCTAGAGTGTCCAGAGAGGTCCAGAAGGTTCTGGAAGCCCACATAGTGTCCTATGGCCTTAGACCCTGAGGTAACCTGTCAGGTGGCAGTTGTAAGCCACCATTTTTGGGTCTCTTGGATTCAGTCAGAAAGGCACCTAGGCCTCAGGAAAATAATCCTTAAGGAAAAAAATGACACCCAGCCCTGCAAAGGCAACACAAAAAGTTCCAGTGGACATAAAAAAAAGTAAAGGCTAGGAGGCAGAAAGTGAACAAAAATAAATAAATAACAGGAGGGACCACCCAAAGGGCTGACCGGTCTAACACTTACTTATTTACACATACAACTGTACTACACTACTCTACTCGACACCACCCCAGTCTGTCGCTCCACTCTACTCTGCTCTCTGTTACTCCACCCACTCCATACCAACCCACTCAATGCCACTCTACGCCACTGTACTCTACTCCATTGTACTCCATGCCACCATACACCGCTATATGCCATTCCACTCTATTTATTTATTTATTCAGAGTTTTATATAGCGCGAACAAGATCTTTACAGATATCAGAGCGCTTAACAGAAACAGGGGGGAGGGCAAAAGGGGGGTGACGCAACATAATAGTGGGTAAAGTATAATATTCAATAGCATGATCGGATAGCAGTCATGGGCTGATAAAATACCAATAAACAATCAGGTAAACGATAATATAAGACGGTGCGGAGTCTTTGATCCAAATACAATAGAGATCAAGAGAGCTTAGGCTATAGGGATGGCTTATACCAATTTCTAAGAGTTACAAAAAAACAAGGGGTAGGGATATCAAGTTTCAACAAGCTGACGTGTACAATATAGTAATAGGTAGTGAGAGAGTAGCATAATAGGATCGCAATCAAGTGAGAATATGATATCATTAGACATTAGACAATCAGATAGCCAATGATACAAAAGCGGTGCAAAGTCTCAGAACAACAACAATAAAGTTCAGGTGAACTTAGCCATAAGGATGGCTTTCACCTCTTTCTTGAAGAAGGCAGTGGAGGAGATAAGCCTGGTTTCAGGAGGGAGTGCATTCCAGATCCTGGGTGCCATTCCTGAGAAGGAGCGTTTGTAAGTTTTTTCCTTCCGGAATCTGCGAGGTTTCAAGAGTAGATTCTTTGTACTTCTATTGGATCTCGCACCTCCTGATATAGTCACCTTTTGAGTGAGGTAGTTGGGTGCCTTGTGGTGTACGGCCGAGTGTGTCGTAACCGCAATTTTCAGCTGTATTCTGGCTTCAAAGGGCAGCCATTTCAGGGACAAGTCAGGGGATATATGAGAGTGTTTTCTTGAGCCAGTAATGAGTCTCGCGGCAGCGTTCAAGGAGGCTCTTAAGGGTGCAGTTGATGCTAGAGGGAGTCCGCTGAGGGCCACAATTCCATAGTCTATGCGGGGGATGACTAGGGCTTGTACAGCAGTTTGGAAATCTTTGACTGGGAGGAAGGGTTTAAGTTTCCTCAATGTGTTGATTTGGAAATGAGCTCCTTTCGTTGCTTTGCTAATGTGCTGTTGCATGTTGAGCTTTGCATCAAGTGTGATGCCTAAGGATTTCGCAGAATCCACGATGGTGGGTCGGACATTGAGTGCTGTTAGGTGATTGAGCCAGATTTGGGTGGTGGTAATTTTCGCAGGGGGTGAAATCAGAAGGAACTCAGTTTTCAGAGCATTTAGTTTGAGGTGATTGTCGGCCAACCACGATTGGGTGTTTCTAAGTGTGTAGTTCAGGAGTTTGATATCATCCGGGGATTGTACCTTGAGGTAGAGTTGAGTGTCATCGGCATACATATGGAAGTGTACATTGGATGCTTGGAGCAAAGTGGCAAGTGGTTCCATGATGAGGTTGAACAGTGTGGGTGAAAGGGAGGATCCTTGTGGAACGCCTAGGTCTACTGGCATAGGCGAGGACAGCACATTGTTGATCTTGAACATCTGAGACCAGTTATGTAGGAAGGAAGAGAACCATTTGAGAACAGTCCTGGATAAACCCATTCTAGTGTTTAGCAGCTCCAGTAGGTTCTCATGTTTGACCGTGTCAAATGCTGATGAGAGGTCGAGAAGGATGAGGAGGCATGAATCATTGCGATCAAGAATTTGGAGGGCGTCATCAATTATGTGTGTCATGGCCGTTTCCGTGCTATGTTTCGCTCGGAAACCTGATTGATGAGGGTTGAGGAGGTCAAACTGGTCAATGTGTTTTGTTAGTTGGAGTTGTACACATTTTTCCAGCAGTTTGGCCAAGGTGGGGATATTGGTGATGGGGCGGTAATTGTTTAGGTCAGACGGGTCAGCTGTAGGTTTCTTGAGTATGGGCGTGACTTGCCCACCTTGAGGGAGTCAGGGATGAGACCTTGTTGAAGGGAGCTGTTAATGATTTTGGTCCAGAGTGGAAGGAGCATGGGGGTGAAGTCTTTTACAGCATTAGCAGGTAGGGGGTCTGTGAGGGGGTTAGAGGGCTTCAAGGTGCCGAGCAGTTTGTGTATTGCTTCTTCGGAGTAGATGTCGAAGGTCGTCCATGATGCGCTATTTTTAGGCTGAGTGTTAGACATTCTGATGTGGCTAGGGTTTCGACTTACATCATTGAGGAGGTCAATTCTTATGTTGTCGGTCTTTAGCTTGAAGAAATTAGAAAAGTCTTAACTATGTGGGATATCGCTTGTTGTGTTATTTGATTGTAAGGGTTGCGGCTTTGTTTGAGTTTTGACTAGTTCGAACAGTTTTCTTGGTCGGTTTTTCGCTTGATCCAGCTGGAGGCTAAAAAAGTCAGATTTCGCACGCTTGATTTTTCTAAAGTAGGCATTTCTCTTGTTCTTGAGCGTTTTGCGATGCAGTGATGAGGGGTCAGCTCTCAAAGTGCGCTCTGCCAATCGCATAGCACGCCTGTCTTCATTGAGTCTGCTGTCATACCAAGGGTTCGAATTCTTGGTGGAGACTCTCTTTAGTTGTAGTGGGGCGGCTTCGTTGATTATTGAGTTCATAGAGTCGAGGTAGAGGTCAGTCAGTGATTGAACATCCGAGGCACCAGCAGGGGGAAGGAGGAGACTGTAGGTGTGGGGAGGTAGGGAGTTCGGGTTAAGATTCTTCATGTCCCTTTTCCAGATCTTGGATTTGGTGGGTTGAGCCGGGGTAGGTTTGACTTTTTCATTGATAAAGAAGGGGATGATGTGATGGTCTGACCAATCACAAGGTTGGATTGCCTCCAGTTGGGTAGAGTCCTCTTTGGCGATGATGAGATCGAGTATCGAGCCTTTATCGTGTGTTGGGCTGTTGCATATTTGGGTGAGGTCAAGCGCATTAAGGAAAGTTTTGAGACTGTTCACCACTGCATCTTTCTGGTCGTTCCAGTGGAGATTAAAGTCACCCAGGTAGATTTGAGTGATCTGCCGACCAGCGTTGGATGTGATCGTGTCCATGAGTTGTTGGGTGAAGATGAGGTTGTCCCCAGGTGGGTGATAGATGAGATGTAAGGCACATACTGGTTTGCCCTCGCTGAGGATATCGAGGCTGAAGAGTTCACAGGAAGTGAGGGAGGGGGCGGTGACTTTAGTAACGGAGAGATTGCTCCTAAAAATGCATGCGATTCCCCCGCCCGTCCTGCCGGTCCTGTAGAGTCTGAGGATGTGGTAATTATCTATACCAGTAATTATCTATACCAATAATCTATACCATGCCACTCTACTCTATACCTCTCCACTACACTCCACCTCAAGCCACTGTACTCCACTCCGCTGTGCCATTCTACTGTATGCTATTGTAATCTACTCTTCCATTCTACTCTACGCCACTCCCGCCTTTCTAGTCTACCCCACCCCACTCTGTTGTACACCACTCTATCCTGCCCGACTCTGCACAATGCCACTTTATTCTACACTACCCTATGCCACTCTACCCATTGCCACTCTACCCTTTGCCATCCTACTCTACGCCCCTCAACACTGTGCCACTGCATTCTACACCACTCCACTCCACTCTTCTCTTTGCCACTCCACTCTATGCCACTCCACGCTATGCCACACCACTATAGTCCAGGCCACTCTATGCTTCTCCACTCTGCGCTGCTCGACACTACTCCACTTCACTCTTTCACACTCTGCTGTACTTTACTCTACGCCCCTTTACTCTATGCCACTCCTCGCACCACTCCACTCTACGTCACTCCACTCAACACCAATGTGCACCACTAACTTTTAGCCAAGCTGCGGTACCACATGCCTAAAAGACAGTGGCAAAGTCATCAGTTTTCACTTAGGCAAGATGTATTTGCATTTCCAATGCTTTTTGTCTGTTGTAAATAAAAATGAAATAATAAAGGTTTTAAAAACCGGGTTCATGTTCACAAGGAAATGTTTTACTAATCATCTCGGCCGTAGAATCTGTGATGGTTGATTCAGCACACCTTAGTTGATGACAGAACATGAATTCCGAGGTTATGGAAACAAATTGAATCCGAGTGTCTGTGACGTGACACTGGGCATCTATTCTTGGAGGGTCCTCTTTTGTGTTAGTGATCTAGCACGATCTGAAGGTGTCTTAGCAGAATTCCAGTCATTTCTTGATAGGTGTGCGTCACTCTGGTGCTGTGGATTCAGTGGTTGAGCCAGACCGCCATGTTGATGTGACTGCTAGTAATTATTGGCTAGTGGCTCTGCATTCTTATTGATTGTACCTTCCATTTATTTTCTATGTTGACACTGAAAATGAGCTAGGTCATCATAGTTTCATGGTGCATGTTTATAGTACTAATAATCTTTATATACCTTGCAGACATTCCTGAACCCGAGGTACGAAAGCAGTCTTTTGCCAATCTACGTTGTTGTGTTCCTCGTCGGAGTTTGGGCCTTCTTCGCAGCGGGAGGCTCCTTCCGGAATTTGAAAATGTGCCTGTTGTGCAGAGATAAGGAATTCCTTCTGGCCAATCACCGGCCCAGATAACCCCAGGACCTCTGAACTCTACAGTGAAGGAACGTTCATCCTGCACTGCACACCTATGTCTTTAAAGTTTTTGTGTGGTAGGCATAAGCTGGGCTCCTGCCTACAGCACATACGGGTAAATCTACCACCTTCATCATTATAAGAGGACCTTGTCAAGCTTCTCACTTTTGCTTCGCACCTGGGCTGTCTGTAGTAGAACACTTATTTGGACACACTAGAAGCATTACATACTTTGAACCTAAGATCACTACAGTGTTCGAGCAGTGGTTCTGAGCACCTCACAGGTAACAGTAGCACTTGCACCTTTTAATAGCTGCATATACATATTCTAAGGCGGTGTCAGCATTCCCTGGTGTTATGAAGGTGCTAACAGTGACCTGAGAGAACCATATCACACTGATGAAGGCTAGGCATGGGAGTCGTATGTCCAACCACTGTGCTTTGGGAGGTTTCGTTTCTCAGAAAAGTAGTTTATCAACATGATCTTCTCCTCCTCTTCATGCCAGACTAGTGTTGCAGTTGTCAGACTTCTGAAGATTGCTCTGTCGCATGGCTTGCGCACCTCACATCTGTGCAAACCCACAGCAGAAGGAATAGATTTGCGCCCTCTTCTTGCCGCAGCATGACTGGTCAGTAGATACGTTGAGGATGACGGCTCTTGCTCGAACACAATACGTTTTACTTTTAAATGCAATAAGTAAAGTGCTGCAGATAATCTGTGGTATCTCAACCAAAGTGAAGTATTTACCAGAGCTAGTTCAAATTCATTGGCAGTTTTCAGTATGTAAATCAGTGTCGTTTTGTGATGCTTAGTAACTTTTTAATAGATGCAGCAATAAACAAATGTATTTGTAACAATAGAATGTTCGCTACAGAGTCTATTGTCATGGCTCTCGGTCTGTGCAAAAAAGTCAGTAAAGCAAACAAAAATGTAATATCGCTGAAGAAATTTAAGAGCTTACTTTTACAGTCACTGACTCATGGACAAGGCGCTATGTTAAGATGTACCAGGAAGTAAGCATTCTTACTGTGTGGTGTGTTCCATCAGTGCAAATAGCTTCTCTTTTACATTAATCCACAAGTATGCTTCGTACTGTACAGTACTATATGTTGTTACCACTTCTTCGTTATTGGGCCTTTCATTTGGAAACTTAGCAAGTGCCTGATGCATGCTTGCCTAAATCATTTGTGACTTGTTTACATTTATGGACATTGCTGTTTTCCATGGAATACTTTAACGAGGTCTTGTGATCTTCGGGTAACAGGCACACCTACTATTTAGAATCATTGGAAATTATGTGGCAGCTTTTTCTTCCTGGGGCAATGATATGATGCCTACTTGCCTTATCAGACCCCTGCTTTTTTTGCACTTGCTCCTAAGATGGTGGACTCCAATTTTCCTCTCCAGTACTGATTACCAGTGCTATTGGTTCTCATTATTCAGCTTAGCTTCCCAGGTCCCTGGTCCCCACGGTGCAATACTGAATATCCAATGTTTTACTGAGGAGGAAGAGGCAGATTGCTACAAAGGCTCGATTAAATCTAAGTGCCAGTCGGTGCCATGTGGCACTTTATTTTTGTAGTCATGGCTTGATTTCGTTTTGTTATCTTTTTTATCTGATGATCAAACACTTTTAATAAAACTGTAAGCGCAAAGGAAAGTGCAATATTTTCTTCAAGCGACCCTGAAATGGGCAGATGGAGGACATGCGAGGTGTGACTGGCCGTCCATGTCGCCTAAGAGCAATATCAGCAGTGCATAGAAATGATCGATTGCCTCACCGCCTCACAAGGAAGTTTCTTCTTCGAGAGCTCGCATTCTGCCATTCCTTCATGTCAACCTTAAAAACATTAGCGAAGTCACATTTTCAGGCCTTCTAAGGATTTTTGGCGGGTTTAGTTTTTGAAGATGTTTTGGGATAGAACAGGACAATCTATTGCTTTTACACGATGAAGAAAACTGATACATTATTTGGCAGCCTGGTGAGCAGAGCCAGGCTCCATCTTCCAAACGTGTGATTCTGGTATTAACCAACATTTTCTATGAAGGCTTATCAGTTAAAGTATGACAAATATGCATGATGAAGGAATATATATTTGTGTTGATGATGTCTGATGCCGCATTCCTTCATGTAGTCCACTCTTGCAAGACACATGTTTGTAACGGTGGAAAACCTCCCCCTTGTACATCTGCAAATGCATTAGTCTTGTGATGTAATATTTAAAGTTGAACTCACATTACTTTACTTCAGGATCCTTTCTCCCACTTCACCTTGGAGATGCTGTTACTTGTTGCAATAATTTTCTTATACCCAGGGCATTTTTGTAGCATTATTATGGAGACGTTATGCTTGAACTTGTTTGTCAGATGCAATTTATTTGATAAAGCATGCTTTATGAAGGTGGCTGGGCCAAGAAAACTAAAATCATATATGAAGTATTTAAAAATATTAATCCGGTAACTGGACAGTGACTAAAGCTGCTAAAGGTGCTTTCTGCTTAACATGTAAAACAGGAAGGACGTTTTTTGTATGAATTGCCACTACTATGTTTTTCAGTACATTGCTGGATTGAGGTTTACTTTGTAGCTGATCTTCAAAACAAAGACATCCATCATTTTTTAAGTGCAATAAAATTGAGTTGGGAACAAAATGTTTTGAGTAGTCTGTCTTTATTTCAGGGTAGTTAATTATAACTTCTCTTCCCCCGTGCCCTAAAAACAGCTTAAATGCTAAAGAGCCCATGACACAGCTTTCAGATTAAAATTAAAACACTACTAAAATAAATGTGTCCTTCAAAACAGAGGGTCAGCTTTTTTTAACAACCCTTTTTTTTCAGAAACACAGTAAACAACCAAAATTAGCAAAACAACTTAATACATCCATAAGCAGTCAATATTCATTATTGGTGGTGTTGATTGAAATATATATATATATGTATATAATCCTACCCTCCTCACACACTCTTCCCCGTGTCTGAAGAACACTGAATTTGATTGTAGAACTTTGTTGCTACATGGTACGTTAAAACACAAGTGATAGCTGTATTCCCCTCACTCATGATCTCTAGCCGCCCCAAAATAGTTTTAAACCCGATGTGTTTGTGGGCATGCCGAAGGTCTCCAAGCTCACAGCCTTCTGCTTTTCCATTCTCATATGACTCATGAAAATCCTCTGGCTGATTCCTTCGGCAACCCAGAGAGTGGTGCTACAGCCCTGGTAACGTCCAGATTAGACTATGGGAATGTACTGTATATGGGCGCCGACAAATCTTTGCACTGCCACTTGCAGATGGCTGCTTGCCTTCTTTTTCGTCTGGTCAGATATGTTTCTGTCTCTCCTCTGTTCAACAAACTACATTTCCTTAAGGTCGATGAGAGCATTAAATTCAAGGCCTTATGCTACATGTTCCGAGCCTGACAAGAAATCACCCCTTTATACATCCAAGGATTGGTGTCACCCTACGTGCCCACCCGACTGCTGAGATCAGCCAACTTTTCACTGTTCACTACAGCCTAGGTTTCGTTTGGCCCGCATGAAGGGTCGTCTTTTTCCTACTTCGGCGAAAACTCTCAAATTCTCTTCCTGTAGCTCTCGGTAATTTCCACTCTCTACTTACTTTTCGTAAGAACCTGAAGACTTTGCTCTTCAGCTGTCGTTACTGAACACTGTGTTATCTGGTTAGTTGCCATGCTATCCCTGTTCTCTTCTGTATCTCTGCTCGATGTCTATTTTAGTGCCAGGAGACCCTTCTGGGTAGCTGCGTGCTCTACAAGTCTTTTTAATAATAAGATAATAAAATATGAGAAATGATTCTGCCACCCTATTAAAGGAACTACCCGCCATTGCCCAAGCATTTGCAGCCTACTACCAGAATTTATATGTGGCATGCCCACCTCCTCCTGAGGAATCTTGTTGTCCCCTTCTTGAGATATCCTCCTACCGGCTATCCACCCAAACCTCCCTAACCCCCTTAGCACATGAACTGGGTTTGCTGCTCTCAGTATAAGAGGTAGAACAGGCAATGACCAATCTCCAGTCCAAGAGGATCCCCGGCCCAGCTGGGTTCCCTATCGTTTTTTCAAATGCTACCGCAGTCCTTTGTCCCCACAAGTGGTGGCCCTATATGCTGATGCTATGAAACGCAGCTCCTTTTCCTCAGATCTTGATGTCGCCACCAACATAGTCTTGACCAAGTCTGGCCAACCAGCGGAGCACCGTACATCATACTACCTGAGTCCCCTCATTAACGCCGATATTAATATATTTACAAAGATGTTGGCAAACAAGATCAGCCAAACCCTCTCATATCTGGTGCACCAGGACCAGTGTGGCTTTGTAGGAGTATTCGCCATTGTATATATTTTTTTAAGTTTCCAAAAACCTTTATTGTCAGAATAAAGCAAGGTACATCAATGCAATGAATTCGAGCAAATGCTTGTCATGTATTACTAATTGTGAGCATCTTCCCATGCTTAGCGTGATATAGTGATAAGTAACGATTCAAAAGGAACTTGACATTTGCCCTGAGCCCACCCACCAATAACAGCCCCAAAAAGTACAATAATGAGCATTCCTGTATTTAGTGACACAACTAACGTCTAAGAGAAAGAAGCGGGCTTACAAAGAAGGTCAACTGCTATCATAGGAACCAGCAGTCGACTCCGGCAGCGTTATATGGCCTGTCCAACGCCATGACCCCTTGTGTGTATTCTTTCGCTCGGCAGGTATCTATGTGTGTACTCCAAGGGGTATACTCCCACTGTTGTGCCGTCGGGTAATTAGTGGTATGCACCCCTCTAAATGTACCAGCCTTAACCAGAAAGTGGCGACGCACTGCCAACTGCAGCGGGCAACTCCTCCTGCTCATCCCCATCCCCAGCTTGCTGTCGAAGGAGGTAGGACACAAAGGGGGCCCAAATGTATTTGGGTTTGCATTTTAAAGGCAGTAGATCCGCGTAATCATGAACGCGTTCCTGCCATGTGGACATTGTGCGGACCCAACATTTAAATTTTGGAGCACGGCCCCTTCCCCACCTGCATGCCACTAGGCGTTTGGCTAATAGGAGACTAACCGCCAGGAATTTCCTATGTATAGTCACTACTGGTTGTATCAGGCCTAACAGAGCCTTCAGAGCACAGGGAGGAATTGCAACGCCCAGCATGGAAGAGAGCCCTTCGAACACCAGACTCCAGTACGCGGCAACCAGTGGGGACAGCCCCAAGCCAAATGCATGAAGTCAGCTCCAGCCTCACCGCACTGAAGGCAACAATCAGACTCGCGCAGGGGAACGGGGATGTGGTATAGTCTGTGTAAGAATTTATAATGTAGGAGCCTTAACCTGTTGTTACCAGTGATTACCCTCGTCTATGTACAGCTAAGCTCCCATTGTTCATCTGTCAGTGGCTCAGCGAGGTCCCCGTCCCACTCCCGTCGGGCCCGCAATGTTGTGGATCGTGGCGCGTCCTGCACATATTTGTAAAGCTGTGAAACTACATGTCGCGGTGCATCAGTGTGTACTAAGGCGTGTAGTGGCGCAAAGGTTTCAGGCTCAGTGGGAAAGGAGGGAGTAAGAGTTCGGACATTCTGTCGCAGTCGGGCAAATAAAAAGGTGTCCATAATAGAGGGCGACCTTTCTTTAAAAAACTGCTCACTGGTCCGAAATGTCCCATTTACGTATAGATCGCCCCAAAAGGCATACCCCAGTATTCTGAACAGTTTGCGACCTATGGCTTCACAGGAGATCTGAAGTCTCGGATCGTTTTCCAGTGGCAGTTTGGGTGAATATAGAAAGGCACAGTCTAGGGATTGTGTTATTCGGCTCCAGGCAGTAACAGTGCAGTCCACCGTAGAGGGTTCTCGCTCCCTGGGCCCCTCCTTAGTGTGGATGTACCCAGTGCTAACTATTGGAGCCATGTGGCCATCCTCCAGAGCAAGGTGTGCCATGTACGGCGGGGGATGATACCAGTATACAGCAAAGTGAGCCTGGGCGCAGTAATAGTACCATTCAAAGTTGGGAACCTCAAACCCACCCAGGTGAAATGGGAGCATAAGCGTATCGAGGTTGAGGCGTGCCTGTTTCCCACCCCATATTAGTCTCGTAAGTTGGGATTTCAGGGTGCTGAAGAAAAACTTCCCTGGGTTGTATGGAATGTTGACAAAGAGATATAGGAGTTTCGGCAGTAATACCATTTTGGCAAGGGCTATCCTCCCTGCCATTGACAGTGGAAGGTGGATCCATTTAGTAACGCGGTCTGTGATTTTATCTATAACAGTGCCATAATTTGCGCGCATCATGTCCTCCTTCCGTCTAGAGATATAGATGCCCAGGTACTTCAGCTCATCCTGTCCCCAAACCAAAGGGAAGTCCAACTGGTGTGGGTGGGTGCTATCAGTTAATGGAAAAATGGCAGATTTGGCCCAGTTGATTTGCACTCCGGCAATGCCACAGAATTTGGTAATCTCCCTTAACACCGGGTTCATATTATCTTGGGGCTTCTCAATGTAAAGTGTCATGTCGTCCGCATATAGGGATACGAGCAATTGTCGGGCAGGGTAGACGAGGGAGCGGTCGTTGTGCTTCTGACGAAGCTTCGCGGCTAGGTGCTCGATTGCGATGGCGAAAAGAATAGGGGAAAGGGGGTAGCCCTGTTGAGTGCCTCTCTGTACAGTGAAAGGGGTAGACCTCGCCCCATTGAGCAATACTGTAGCGGTTGGCTGATGATATAATAGTCTAACCCAGTCTATGAAACTGAACGGCATCCCCATGTGTCGAAGTGTGCCTAGCAGGTAGTCCCACTTTACTGAATCGAAAGCTTTAGTGACGTCTAAAAATACAGCTACAGCCTCGCATTTTGGGTTGATGTCCTGAAGTACCGCGTGTAGGGTGCGAAGATTGTGTGATGTTGACCGGTTTGGGGCGAAGCCGGCTTGGTCTGTCAAAACCAGGCGTTCCATAAGGAGGTTAAGGCGTGTGGCTAAAACCTTATCTAGGATTTTAGTATCGCAGTTTAAAAGCGATAAGGGCCGATAGGAGTCGACTAGAGTGGAGGACTTGCCTGGTTTGAGCAGGGAAGGTATGAGTGCTTCACGCATGGTACGAGGGAGACTGCCTTCCTCAAGCGATGCATAAAATACTTGTTTCAAAATGGGGTCCAAGATGGGAGCGGAAAGTTTGTAAAAGTCTATGGGTATGCCGTCAGACCCAGGAGCCTTGCCGGATCGCATACCCATAATAGCCTCGGTTATTTCGTCAAGTTCCAGCTCTGAGTGAAGACATTTTTGCTGGGCGTCCCCCAGCCAAGCCAATGCGACATCCTTGAAATAAGCTGGGAGGTCAAGAGGGTCTATCCTGTGTGAGGAATACAGATCACAGTAGTGTTCCCGAAATATGCGAAGCTGATCAGGTAGGTTCCTATGCAGATTACCTTCAGTGTCTTGTATTTCAGTGACATAATTGTGAAACCTGGGGGGCTTAATCGAATTCGCCAACGCCTTACCCGGCCTGTCTCCCTCCCCATAAATGCGAGCCATATGCGGTCGGCCAAGGAATTTGCAATCCCTATCCGCTACTTGTGAGTATTCTGTTAGTTTTTCGCGCATTCGGGCTTGTACTGTAAAATCGTCGGGGGATTGGCTAATAGCTCGTTCGAGCTCACGTAAGTCTGTTTCTAAAGTATGCAAGTCTGCACGTAAGGTTTTAAGGATGCCTCCGCCTTTGGCTATACACCACCCTCTAACTGTCACTTTGAAGGCCTCCCAAACTGTGGTGATACTTTCTACAGAGGACATGTTACGTTCAAAAAAATCTCGGATGTCCTGTTCTAGTTCAGCGTGAAACACTGCATCTTTGAGGTGCGCCGGGTTAAGCCGCCAACCTAAATAAGGCGAGCATGCCAGAGGGATCTGAAGTTCCAGGAGGACCGGAGAGTGATCTGAAAAAGTAAGAGCTAAATGTTGTGCTTGCCGGAGCCAGAGTGCCAGGCCTGTTGATTATAAAAATGTAGTCAAGTCGCGCCCATGTAGAGTGTACAGAAGAGTAGTGTGTGCCTTCCTTGAGGCTGGGATGTGCATACCTCCAGGTGTCAATCAAGCAGTTAGAGTCCACTATGTCTAGCAGCGTCCTTTGCGTGATGGTGTAGTGGGAGGGAAGTGTGTTCGATCTATCCATTTGGGGATGCAATGCAGTATTGAAATCTCCACCCCAGATGATGTTTGTGATGCCCAGCGTTTGAATCTTCCCCCATAGTACGAGCAAGGCGTTGGGGTTATCAATATTGGGACCATAATAATTGGCAAAGAGGATATCATGTGCAAGTAGTCGCCCCCATACGAAACAGAATCTGCCTTCGGTATCACTGTCTACCCCACTAGGGGTGAACGCCACCCCGCGTTTGATAAAGACGGTAACCCCTCTGGAGTAGCTGGAATAGGAGGAGAAGGTGCGGCTCATGGCCCACCTGGAGGCAAACTGAGCGGAACCACCCGGGGCCAAATGTGTCTCCTGGAGGAGGGCGATGCTTATGCCAAGTCTGTCAAGGTATCCCAACACCTGCCTGTGCTTTCTGGGGTCGTTTAGGCCACGCATGTTCCAGGTGGTCAGTTTAATGTGCTGCAGTGTCCTATTCTCGCCTAGGGATCCCACGACTATACATGTCCATGGTTACTTGACGCGGATGTGTAGATTGTGAAACGAGACAAAGCAGTTGGTCATGTGAGCTCGACTCAGAGTGCTGCACAAACACAGGTAATGCTACGGTATGCAGTATAATACGTTGTCCATTAAACCCTCCCACCACCCACTCCGGCATCCCCAACTTGCCCGTAAATACAGTACCTCCCACAAAGCAGAAACTCATCCAAAGAACAATGTTCTCTCCACCAAGGCAACAGTGGAGGGGAATGCAGGGGTTCGCCCTGTAGCAAGAGGGAAGGACGCTAGGGGCCCTCGACCCGCCCATACATCTCCCTGCTTTTACCCACCGGTGGCTCAGCCAGCAGCTAAGCACCCAAGTGTGGAACGGAGATGAAAGTCTGAGCATATAATGAGTGCACAAATAAAACGTTTAACTAGTCTTATACATCACCAAGTAGTGCAGAATATCACATCATAGTAAGTGAAGTAGGGCCTTCCTCTGGGATACGTTACAGCATATGGAGTCAGTCCTGCTGAGAAAGTGGTGAGGGTGACCTTGAGCGGCCACCGGGTTCCGCCGTCCCGGAGGGCGCCTGTCTATTACGTTTAAGGTAGTCCTCGGCCTGCTGCGGGGATACAAAGATGTGTTGTTTCCCACGAAGAGTGACTTTAAGTATGGCCGGATAGAGCATGGCGTATGGGATTTCAAGGGATTGCAGCTTTTTCTTGACTCCGGTGAATTTACGGCGCGCCTTCTGCACAGTGGTTGTAAAATACCGATAGAAAGACAGCAAAGTGTTCTCGTAAGGGACATGTTGCTTCTCTCGTGCCAATCTCAAAGCTGTGTCTCGGTCCCGGTAGTTTAGGAAACGAGCAATAATAGGCCTGGGTGGAGCGCCGGGAGGAGGACGGGCCGCAAGGGAGCGGTACGCCCTCTCAATCGTGAGGTGTGCAGAGAAGGAGTCTCTGCCAAACAGGTCAGCCAGGAGTTTTTCTATGAAATCCTCCATGCGACCAGTATTGGTTGACTCCGCAAGGCCCAAAATACGTACGTTGTTTCTTCGTGACCTGGCTTCAAGGTCCTCATATTTGTCCGCAATAATTTTAATGAGCTTGTCCATTTGAGTGACCTTGCGACCGTTTGCAGTGGCAGTGTCTTCCAGCTCTGAAATTCTACTTTCTGCCTCCTTCAAGCGAGTGTCATGCTGACTCAGCTTCGCCACCACAGTGTCCATTCTGGTGTTGAGTGCATCAATCTTGGAGTTGATCGAAGTTAAGCTTTGTTTCATTCCTAAGAGGAGTGACCTCCAGTCTTCATCTGTTTGCTTTGCTGTCACTTCCAAGGCTAGACCCGAACCTCCAGAGTAGGTCCAATACCGTCAATAGCGAGCCCCCGGGTTGCTGTGGTCTTGAGGGTGGAACAGTGACAGGGTCGTGTGGCTCAGCTGCCTGGGAAGATGGAGGTCACGGGGCAGGTCCGGTGTGTCCGGCCGCACTGCGCAGCGACAGGGCGCAGATACTGAAGGCTCCACTCAGCCGAGAAAGTGGCCCTGTGTGTTGAGGGAAAGGCCCCAGGCATCGTCCAGACCGCGCCGCTTAAGAGAACCGCGGCGGGAGGAGTTCAGTGCGGATGGTGGAGCAAGTCCGGACAGTAGTGTTCCAGGCCATCCAGGCGCTTATGGGCAGAGTCTTAATTCCGTGCGGATAAGGCCGCGGGCGTATGGATACCACCAGGCCCCCAGGAAACCGGCACACGCTGCAGGAGCAACTTAGTGGGGAGGGGGGGTCCGGAGCAACTTCTTGGTGTTGTGTTTCCCCCGAATGTCCCTACGCATCTCAGCATGTACTGTAGGGGTTGTCACTTCGACCTCCGCAGCGTATGGGGGGAGCAGGCAGTCTCAGAGATCGGGGGGGAGGGAAGGCCCCTATGCCCTGGTCTGAGGGGGCTCCGACAGCCGCACAGAAGCCCGGGCACGGCAGAGTTGAGATCCCACTCAAACTTGGTGGAGCGGGGGTGCAGCAGACAGGGTTTCTCACCTCAGCAATGTCTTAATCTGTCTCCGGCGCTAGACAGCAAGAAGGGCACCCCCCGATATGCCGGTGTTCCAGGACAGGCGGTTCGATGCGACCGGACAGGCCCAGCATCCACGATGTCCAGTGGCAGTCGCAGCCGGATCCGGAGCTCCGAAAAGGGCTGGCGTGGTCCGCAGAAGGTCGGAGGCGGCCACGGTGCAATGGTCCCAGCAAGAAACGGATCATGAGTGGTATCGCTAGAGTCCCTACCACTTCACGGTTCAAATGGTGATGAGCGCTGGCATAAAATTGCACTTTAGGATGGGTTGAAGGATAAAATAAGGCTCAGGAAGGCTGGAGCCTCACAGCAGCCGGCCATCTTAGTCAAGCGCCACCTAGCGCCCCCCGAGTATTCGCCATTGTATTTGAAGCACCATAGCACCTCATCTGGGAAGATATCTCGCTCTCCTCCTGATTAACTTTCAAAAGGCCTTTGATAAGGTCTCCTGGTCCTTTCTAGAGACGTTACTTCAATGTGCGGGCTTCGACTCTGGTTTCTGCAACTTGGTAAAATTGCTGTATACTTCCCTGTTTGCGCAGGTCCAGGTCAATGGAATCTTCTCTTCACCATTCCTATTTGTAGTGGCACTTGTCAGTGCTGTACCTTATCCCTGATGCTTTTCGCTCTTGCCATAGAGCCGTTGACCCCCTTAATATGATACGATGCGCAAGTTTGTGATGGCACTGGGGGGACCGTATAGCCTTATATGTGGATGATGTTCTGCTTTTCCTCAGTGACCCTCCGACAACAGGACCCCAGTGCCTCGAGATGCTTCAGCTGTATGCCGAGGCGTCTGGCCTTTGGGTGAACGTTAGCAAGTCTGTCCTGGTGTCAGTGGCTGGCAATGTGAAGGGACAAACATGGTGCCCTGATATCCCTACTAGACTCAACTCTTTTCAGTATCTTGGGGTCCACATCTCTTGTTTTCCAGACTTGGCCTGGTCTTTCAATTTTCGTCCTGTTCAATTGACAATGGACCAAGATATACGTAAATGGAGCTGTAAAGCGAGCCAATCCATGAAAATATTTGGCATGTATACCATGCAAAAAACATAATATGAAGATGTAATACATATATTCAAAATAAAAAAGCAATGCATTTAACCCAATGGGACATATTGCCCTATTTAAAATGATGTGCTTGCCTTGATACATTTATGTCCTGGCAAACTATCCCTACCCAATTTCCTGGGCATGGTTCTGCTCCCTCACTTCGAAATTAACTTCTTTTATTTGGGCAGGTGGGCGCCATCGAGTAGCCTTTGCCAGGTAATCACAGTTTGACAGATGCCTCAGTACCCCGGACCTCTATGCCTACTAGGTCGCCATCCATCTAGTCCCGGTAAATAAGTGGCTCACTGGGGGGGGTGAGATGATCCTGCGTATTGGCTTGAACTACATCATCTGGGTTTTGACGGATTATTGGATCTCCTATATGACACCCCGTTGTCCACACCGGTTCCATGTTGCACACTGGGTGATGGTGCTCTACTGAAGGTCGGTCTTGCACTTCACCTGCTGGATGCGCCGCTTCACAGATACAACACCCCTGTGGTAGGGCACCTGGTTACACCAGGTGGCCGGCCTAGCAGGGTTCTCTCAATGGGACCACATAGGTATTACCTATTTGGGTGGCATTCCTAAAGGGGGGTTCCTGATGTCCTTTTAAGAACTGCAGGAACAGTATAACATATCACGTGCACAGTTCTTTTGTTACAGGTGTGTCATGCCCTCCTAACTCACATCCCAGCAGTTATGCAGATCCCTGAATACAGCCCCCATGAAACAAAGCTCTTGATGGGTCATCTGGGCAGTGGAGCAATTTTAAAGATGTATTGTTCCCTGATAATCAATGCCCCGGATCTCTTCCTGTATCTACTCCGTAGGAGGGAGGGCTGGAGTGGTGGAATTAGAGGATAAGGACTGGAGAAATGCCTGTCTCTTCCGATGGGAACTAGCTGTCTCGTCCGATGGGAACTAGCTTTTTCCTCTAGGTTACAGATCAACCATCCTCATGCTACATACTAAACTCCGCACTGCTTGCAGCTGACGTGTGAGTGGGAGCAAATTGGTTGTACACGCTGCAAAACCTCAAATGCTAATTGCCTTCATATGGCATGGTCCTGTCCACACCTAACGCCCTTCTGGGAGGGACTAACACAGGAGATCTTTGCGGTCCCGGATCATAATATTGAATTGGTTCTCCAGGAGACGTTACTGGGACTATTGGAGGGGACTGATGAATCCCATGCTGAGAGGATATTTATTGGGGTGGTGTCCTTGGTGGCCAAAAGAAACATTGCTCACTACTAGAGGTGCCGGAGGCTCCCTCCCTGGAAATGTGGCTAAGGGGCGTCAACTGGTGTGTGTGCCAAGAACGACCCATCTACGAGGCCAGTTGTTGCCCTCAAAAACATGAAGAGATGTAGGGAAAGTTGTGTGCCCACTATGGACTGCCTCTGTAAATATATATATTGTAGTTGTGGGGCCGCCAGTGCCCATTGATCGAATCCAGTGGAATGTACTTATATGTGGAGGCAGCTCTGTATTACTGATTGTAATACAATGTGTCTCTTTCAAGAAAGAAAAAATACCCTTGCCACCCAAAAATCATACCAACTCTAAAAATACACTTGCCCTTCCCTAAAATAAATGATCTACGTTATCAGCCCGTAGGCACATGGCTCTCACAAAGAAAGGGATTTTTCAGATGCAAGATGTGTCAATTTGGTGAAAACAGAGCATCCTATAAGACACCATTTTTCAGTCAAGAGAATCAAATCAATAAAGCTTTGGCATGCAAATCTGACTATGTAATTTATGTACTGGAGTGCCCTTGCTGCCTTTGCTATGTTGGCAGTACTGTACTGCAGGGGCACAAATGGGTGCTCTACACAATGCAGACCCTAAGGGATTAAAATATTACCTGGTAGAAGCAATCCCATCCAATAAGAGAGGAGGTAATAGGGAGGTTCCTTAATCCTTGATATATAAAACACTGAATACTTGCATTTACATGTAAAAATGTTACTGCGCATATGCCTTTACCATTCTTGCCTTTACAACGAAATTTGTTGTAAAGGCGTACTCGTGGTCATTTTTTTTAAATTGTAATGACATTTGAGGTAAAGCCTTTTTAGTTGTAAAGGCATTTGTGGTTTGGATGTCGTCGTAAACTGTTTCCTGCTTGGAATCCCTGTCCTGAAATCTCTTATTATAAATGTATTTTCACTGCTCACAGTCTGTCTCTGCTACAAAAAAGCCTTGATGGTAGAGTTATCAAGTCGGTGGTGCTTGTTTCTAGTCCTTGACTTATACAAATCATTTTATTAAGTGACTGACTGTCCCATTAACTAAACCCAAGGTGCAAATAGAGAAGGGCATCAGGCAAAAAATAAGGCGAGCCAAGCCATGGATCTGGCTTGGCTCTAAGAGCCTGTGCTTGAGCCAAGCCATGAAAATATTTGGCATGTATACCATGCAAAAAACATAATATGAAGATGTAATACATATATTCAAAATCAAAAAGGAATGTATTTAACATGCTGAAGCATTTCACCTTACTACATTAGATTACTTCACAAAATAGACTGACAAGTTAGTAGACATGTAAACCCTAAACACGGCATAGATTCTTATTATAGACGGAACAACAATACATTCTATTAAATCAAATATGAGGTGCTCGTACAGCGCACATCTTGAACTCAATTATCTATTATAATTCAGGTATGTCATACAACTAAATAAAAATATCTCTAGCTCTTTTTCTTTCAACATTTATTTAAACAAAACTAGAAATTACTGCATATAACCTAATTAACAAGGAATATGGGGAATTTCCAGTGCTTGTTACTGTTGTTGGGAATTTCTTTGCATGCCTTTGCAGTGCTTTGTTTTGTGCCCTGCACATGTAATGCTAAAAGGAAATATGAGCTTGTGCATGAATTCATCAGCTGCTCATTCATATGGGCTGAGGGGTCACTCCCTCCACCTTTTTGCCAGCTAGTAGGATATCTGTCATGTTGTGCAAAGGTCAGCCTCACAGACACTCTTCTTGTTCAGGTCAGGCAGCCAGGAGCTAAACATGTGCTAAATGTGCATGCTCCTAGCTGCCTTTGCTGAATTTTGCCATGCTGAGGATTTCCCAGCCCTGTGGGTGTGAGCGCCTCAGCATGGCAAAAATGCCTTGAGGCTCTCACCCTTGTGACAAGGTGGAGCGTCACTGATTGCCTCAGACCTGGGCTGTTCAATTTTAAGCCCTGAAGTGCCAAGGGCCGAGTGGCAATCAGTGACACCTTGTCATAGAGGAGGGTGAGATTAGCAGATTCACTGACCCCATTCCACTCTGTGACGAGTGAGGGACTGCTGCCTTCCCTCACTGACTGACCACCACTTGGGACCTCCGACGCTTCTCTACAGTGAAGGTACGTTTTATGTTTTTTATCTATGTCTGGTGGGTGCGTAAATGCGTGTATGTATGTGTATTTGTTAGAGAGGGTTGTGAATGGGTGTGTATGAGCGTGTGTGACTGGGTCTGCATGTGTGACCCTCCTCCCCCGTCCCTGGTAAAATTACCAGCTGCCACTGCCTGCATCCCACAGAAGATTGGACGATTGATTGGTGCGCCCTTTTCATCGCCACCACCTTTGCCGCGACAGAGGACAGGGCCAGGGGGGAAACATCATTTACTACGAAGTCTTTACCACGCATGACGTTTAGTACGATTCACTTACCACGCACACGTCTTTACAACGCGGGTGCATTCCACGACCGTCTTCACCACGCAACGTTCTTTCCTTCCAGTCTTCGTTCTCTCATCCTGCTCGTTCATAATTAAGAAAAAAGGAACTATAAAAAACAAGGGGGGCTCAGGGGGCGTGGGGGGGGGGTGGGGGGGGTCTCCCCCCCAAAAAAATAACAAGCGGTTTGAAAAAAAAAGAAAACGGACAAAAAAAGATATTAAGAGCCTCTGATGATCAAGAAAAGAGCCTCCCCAGCGACGTGACGTGTACGTCATAATAGTAGTCCTATCTCTATTTTTCAAAACGTGTTTTGACGCTCGTTTCCGTGAAGGGCAGTGGAGAGGTGAGATAAGGATCCAATGTTTATACATATAAAAATATAATTAAAGCGCATTGTAAAATAAAAATGTTTTTAGAAAAAGGTAATCTGTAGTATTGGTATGTAATAAACATCGATATTTTGCTTTGTTAGGCAGTTTTGAAATAATTTTTAGTAGCCTATCAGTATCATTATGTAAATTTAGAAGGGACGTAAGAGGTTAACGTAAAATTTGCGGAGTAGAATCCTGCGTTATGAATTGCTGCGTGGTAAAGACACATGCAAAGTAAAATTCGCGTGGTAAAGCCATGCGTGGTACAGGTAAGCGTTGTAAAATCATATATTCGGCCAGGGCTTCAAACCCCAGCAGCATCGCGGCCGTCCATTTCCACTTCACGTCCGCATCACCAGCTGCGTAAGGGGGCGTGTTAAAACCTTTCAGGGCTCGTGCAGCGCAGGACGCCGTTTTCATCGCTGCCACCTTTGCCGCAACAGAGGACAGGGCCGGGACTTTAAAGCTCAGCAGCATTGTGGCCTTCCATTGCCGCCGTCACGCCCGCATCACGAGCTGCGCCAGGAGGGGCGTTAAAAATGCCAGGGCTCCCGCAGCATGGGACGCTCTTTTCATCGCCGCCACCTTTGCCGCAAGAGAAGACAGGGTAGAACTTCAAACCCCAGCAGCATTGCGGCCGTCCATTGCCGCCAACGTCACCCCCGCATCACCAGCTGCACCTGAAAGAGGCTGGGCCACCCCCTTGTCATCTGTAGCACGAGGACTTGTTGAGCTATTAAGTTCAAAGGCACTGTCCCGCACTTTGACCCTTATCTACAAATTGCTCTATATTTGCTTCGCCCTATACTTTGCATCATCTCCTGTAGATTTGACTTGTTGACTAACTGTCTGTTCCATTGATTGCCTGACATGGAGAAAAGAAAAGGGACTAAGGCTGGGCTGGGAGATGCCACAAAGAAGAGATCCAAGAAACGGTCCGAGGCTCTAGGACCGGAAACTGTGAATGAATTGGTGTATGGGGCGAATGTGCTAAACTGCATTGAGAACATTGTTGCTGACTTTGAGGGGTTGCTTACATCACCTGCTCCAGCTATCGACACCCGCACCCCCGAAACCACCACCATTAAACCCTCCCACCCACACACCTCTATTGGGTCCACCATCACATGGTATGGGAACATCCCAAATTCATTTAAGAAAGTGGCCATCAAAACACAGCCAATGCCAGCTTCAGAAGCACTAAAAGAGCGCTCATAGCCTTCTGTGTCCTCCAAGTGAATCATGCCTTTCTGATGGTGTTACTTTAGTAAACCTCCCTTTGATTAATCACTTTGCCCCTCTCGCAGAGAATCTGGCCACAAACGATGAACATAGTGACCCGGAGCATACAAGTACAGCAGGCAATCGACTAAATACGAACTACTCCAAGGGAGTAAGGGAGGCTAGCAACATACTAGCACTGTCGAACTTAGATCTACAGAGGGAAATAGCAGCCTTAAAAGGTTCCATAGAGACTCTGACCATCCTAGTGTCTAAAATCTACCACAAACTCGAAGAACGCAGCAGACCTCAGCCCCACCCCGGTGCCCACTTCACTTAATCATGCTAGTTTCAGGGCAGGCCTGTATCATCTTGCAAGCAAACCAGCCATAATGCTCTGATTATGAACTCAGCCCACTTGATTGCAACGATAGGGCACATGGTACCTTACTATCTGTCCATCTCAGGCATCAGGAGGATCATGGTGGGAAATATAGGGGTGCATCACGGGACTTAGCTGGGCATGGGATGCTGACAAAGCAAGTGTCCCAGAGATTGAATACAAGTTGCAGTAGGATGTCTTTACCCCCCAACTACCTCACCCTATGTACATTGCTCCCCTGCCCACACCTATTTATCTCACCAATATTCCTAAGGTAGACAACAACAGCTCCAAATATGAGCACGGTGAAGCCCTTAAAAACAAAGCTATACATTGGCTGAGGCACACCAGGGGTTGTAGATCTATAATAAGGGATGACATTGTTCAGGGTAAAAGATCAGTCCTTAAACACATCCCAGCTGATTTAATAGAGCTTATTTTAGTCAGTGAACATCTGGTGCATAATCTAGTTGCCCTGGATGCTAGAACTTATCCACCACCTTCTACAAACATCCGACTGAAGCTAAACATCCCTTCCACAATCAAATGAGTCAAAGCTGCCCTTCAGCCCCCTGGGGATTCTCCCATTTCAACTTAATCTCAGAATGACTGACTACCTCTATATTCTGCTAAAGGAACAAACTAGATTCAACGAATGGGGCATTAAACTTCAGCCACTTGCAAAACCAAGGTATCCTGATCTCTTACTGGCCGAATTAAAGTGCCAAGAAGAAAACCCTAGCTCTGGACAACCAAGCCCACGATTATTCTCAGTACTGCGAGGGGCACGCAGAAACTGCACAGAGCACAGGGGAAACGGAGAACATAATGCACTAAGGGCACACTCGACAGAAGCAAACCCACACCGGAGTGGAGCAGGGTATCCAGGACAATAAACATCAAAATTGAAAGACCGTGACACTCTAAGCATAATGCACCCCCATATAAGAACTCTCTGAAAATCTGCTCCTGGAACATTAATGGGCTGGGAGACAAGACCTCGGACCCGGAACTGCTATCTTATCTGCAGACATTTGATATAATTTCGCTCCAAAAAGCATGGAGGGAAGTACCAACGGCACTGCACGGCTTTAACATGCTCTATCTACCGGCAACAAGAAGCGCTAAATTTGGCCACAATAAGGGAGGCCTAGCTACATACAGCTCCATAAGCAGAATTTACGCAGCAGCACCTTTACCATATAACCTAGCGCCACCAAATGAAATGCAAGTATCTCGAATTACCCTACAGGGGAAGACAAGTAAAGAACATATAATACTTGTAAACCTCTATCTGCACTCACGTGATAAAAACAAAGGGAGTCAACAACTAAAGGAGGAACTAGTGAAAATAATAACAGAAGAGAAAACAAATAACTGGATAATTACAGGGGACTTCAACCTAAACATGCTCAGGAAAAGAGCTGATGACATCCACTCAGAGGAGTATCCATTTGCTTGCGAGGAAGTGCCTCAAGACATCAACACTCTAACTCACAAACATCTCTAAAAATATATTGTTGTTCTTAGAGCAAGTTGGCTCACGTGCATTAAACAGCTGATTTCCTGGAGATCACCCACAAACAGCAACATTTAACAATGCAGTAATAAGGTCCACAATTGACTATACATTCTGCTCTCGCTGCTTGTTCACAAAAGTAAAAAACTATCGCATTGGGAGCGTAGATTTCAGCGATCACTTACCCCAGGAAATCACAGTAGAAGAGTCATCAACATACAAATTGCCCCCAGCAATTACACTGTGCTCAGAATATACCAACAACGAGAGAAGAGTAAAATGTAGCACCAATGATCCTGAAGGTCTCCTCTCTTTTGCGAAACAACTCTGGGAAGAAGGGGAAGCAGCCAACCCCGACATAATTGGAGGCTGGGAGGCATTCATAAAAGCCCTACCAAACAGCTACGGAGATATAAAGGGACACTCTTGAAACAGGAGAATTATGTGCCATCAAAACCTACGGCCAGGCTCCAACCCATGGAACAATGCCAAACGAAAACAGCTAAAAGCACGGATAAACTTCACACTATGGAGGTTGAAGAAAGACCCCCTTGGCATTACAAGAACTGAGACCGTTAAAAGCTACCCGCAAAAAACGTATTTGGCAAAACAAAAAGGAAGCCGAAGAATCTCTTTGAGCCAAACTCCTGTATGACATCAAAAACAACAATAGCGCACAATTTTGGAAGAAGATTAATGCCCTATCTTACCCGCAAGGTCAGAGCATCAGCTCCAACGTCAAAGAAGAAGCATGGATAACTTACCTTAACAAAGAACAGTTCAATCAATCAATCAATCAGGAGTTTGTTAAAGCGCGACTACTCACCCGTAAGGGTCTCAAGGCGCTTGGGGTGGGGGGGGGGTTTGGGGGGGTGCAGGTTCCATTCCATCAAGGAGGGGGTCTGTCGAAGAGCCAGGTTTTGAGGTTTCTTGCGAAGATGGGGAGCGATGTTGTCTGTCTGAGGTGGAGCGGAAGGGCGTTCCATGCTTTGGCTGCGAGGAAGGAGAAGGAGCGACCTGCCGATCTGGTCTTTCTGGTGCGGGGGACCACAGCGTAGGAAAGCTGGGCTGATCGTAGGGTCCTTTGGGGTGCGTGGAATTTGAGTCGACTGTTCAGGTATGCTGGTCCGGGGCCGTGGAGGGCCTTGTGTGCGTGGGTGAGCATCTTAAAGGTGATTCTCGCCTCGACGGGGAGCCAGTGGAGTGTGCGCAGGTGCTGGGAGATGTGGCAGTGTTTTGGCAGGTTGAGGACCAGTCTTGCGGCGGCGTTCTGGATGTTCTGTAGCTTGCGGATGAGGTTTTTGTTTATTCCGGCGTAGAGTGCGTTGCCGTAGTCGAGTCTGCTGGTGACCAGGGCGTGAGTGACTGTCTTTCGGTGTTCGAGGGGGATCCATTTGAAGGTCTTACGAAGTAGGCGGAGGGTGTGGAAGCAGGAAGATGAGACAGAGTTGATCTGGCGGTCCATTTTGAGCTCGGAGTCAAGGATGATTCCCAGGTTGCGTGCGTGGTCTGTGGGGGTTGGCGGGTTTCCGAGGGCGGTGGGCCACCAGGTGTCACTCCAGGCGTCGGGGTTTGGGCCCATGATGAGTACTTCTGTTTTGTTGGTGTTTAGTTGTAGGCAGCTGTTTTTCATCCATTTGGCGACGGCTTCCATGCCTTCTCGAAAGTTGCGTCTGGCTCAAATAACCCTGTGCCTAGTATGGAAATTCAACCATTCCAACCAAACTCTAATGCAGAACATGGACAGAACTTCACAATAACAAACACCCAAGTTCGCAAAAGAATTTTGATAGGCAGACGTGAGGGAGCTCCGGTCCCAAAAAGGATTCCGCCCATATTATTCAAACAAGACCCTGAATTTTGGGCTACAGTTCTAAAACGATCTTTGCCAGAATCCTGCAGACATCAACAGTACCATCATCATGGAGGGGCTCAATAATCTCTCCCATCTACAAAAAAGGCAACAGGAGTGATCCAAAGAGCTATCGGTTGGTATTTCTTCTGGACAATGAAGCCAAATATTATGCCAGGGTACTCCTCCAAGAATTAACAACATGGGCTACAGAAATTAAAGCAATACCCTACAATCAAACCGGTTTCTGCAGAGACATGTGCACTGCCACTAACATCTCCGCCCTCTCACTAATGATAGACGCTGCACTTGTAATTAAACAGCCCCTGTACATCTGCTTCATTGATTACAGTTCAGCGTTTGATCATATAAACAGAAATATTCTGTGGCAAAAACTAAAATTGTTAGGTATCCCATCATTGCTCTTAAAACAACTAATCCTTCTGCATAGTAACACCTGGGTACAAGTAAAGTTGGGGGCAGGAGACCATCTAACAAAAAAGATGAACACAACTTCAGGATTAAAACAAGGGTGTGTACTTGCCCCGACACTTTTTAATCTATTTATGGCCGAGCTTCAGTCCAACTTAATTGAAGCAATGCGCATGCCCCGAAGCTAGGAGGCCGTCCACTATCCAACCTCCTATACGCAGACTATAGCTAGGCTCGTGTCTAGAGATGACCACAATACAAGTACTTACTTGCACCGATTGAGGTGAAATACTTTGAAATTTGAACTTTGAACTGTCCTTGAAATCACTTGACCTGCACAGACCACGATGCACTGGGGCGATACGGCAGAAGAGGTCAGCGGTGTGCTCCCAACTCCGGTATCCACTTTTTCTTGGCTCCCGGTAGCCATGTAAGCTGACGAGCTTGTTGGAGATGCACCTGCGCGCCAGAGGGGCAACGAGGCCCGTGACGGATGTTTGGCGACCTGTTCTGCAACCCCGAATCTATCTCTACTCATGAGGGAATCAATATCGAAACACGAGCTAGGCTCGTCTCTAGTGATGACCACAATACAAGTACTTACTTGCACCGATTGAGGTGAAATACTTTGAAATTTGAACTTTGAACTGTTCTGGAAATCACTTGAACTGCACAGACCACGATGCAGTGGGGCGATACGGCAGAAGAGGTCAGCGGTGTGCTCCCAACTCCGGTATCCACTTTTTCTTGGCTCCCGGTAGCCATGCAAGCTGACGAGCTTGTTGGAGATGCACCTGCGCGCCAGAGGGGCAACGAGGCCCGTGACGGATGTTTGGCGACCTGTTCTGCAACCCCGAATCTATCTCTACTGATGAGGGAATCAATCCCGAAACACGAGCTAGGCTCGTGTCTAGAGATGACCACAATACAAGTACTTACTTGCACCGATTGAGGTGAAATAATTTGAAATTTGAACTTTGAACTGTTCTGGAAATCACTTGAACTGCACAGACCACGATGCAGTGGGGCGATACGGCAGAAGAGGTCAGCGGTGTGCTACCAACTCCGGTATCCTATACGCAGACTACTTAGTACTCATCAGTCGGACACCCATAGGATTACAACGCCTGCTGGACATTACATCTCAATACTCAGAGACCAACAAACTAAGCATTAATCAAGACAAAACAAAAGTAATGTGTGTAAATCACCAGAATATAAAAATAAAACACAACTGGCACCTGGCAAAAGTCAAGCTTGAAGTCGCACAAGACTACAAATATCTGGGGGTAATGATCGACAACAAAGGCAATTATAAAGCACAATGCGAGGCAATAAAAAAGAGGGGATTAACAACAGCGGTAACATTAAGAAACCTAAAAAATATGACCGCTGAACCAAGCTTTCTCCCTCTGACCAAGATGATACAGGCTAAACTAATTCCATTAATTACCTATGGAAGTGAAGTCAAGAGAGGGAGGGACGCGGAAATATTGAACGACGGCACCATTGCAAGAGCATTGAGAATAATATACGGGCTGCCTGGATACACATCTCCGGTGCAAATGAGGCTTGAATTCGGGATACAAAGACAAGCGCTGGCCCGAAAAGAAGCTTTTGTTAAAACCTGGTTCAAGATCAAAAAAGGGCAGCCAGAATCGTTTAACTCCTACCTGTGGAATAAAAACTCCACCTTTGGACGAAGATCAGGAGGCCTGATGTTCTTTGCTTCAATAGCAACAATAGGTGAAATTATGTCAATAGAATCTCACATACCTCCTCCTGGTGCAATACAGGTGGTAAAGATTTCACTTTGGTTACAGTAGCAGCCTCAAGAAGTAATAATAATCAATGCTTATATCCATCCTAAACCGAAACAAAAAGCGGCCAATGACCTGGTGAAAGCCCTGGTAAAAATAATGGAAGAAAAGGACTCCGATTTAATCATCTTGGCAGGAGACTTTAACATGTTCCTTGTCAGCGCAGACACAGATAACGATCTTATCCAAGAACTGAATGATGCATGGGGTGTGCCTAGGCAAGGCTCCCTAAAAATCAACAAATCAACAAAGCACTCAAAAAACTTACTTCGACAACTGGAACAACTTAACCTAAGAGCCTTGAATGGGCGTTATGCCGAAGATGATCCACCAGTTGCTACTTTTCATACCAACATACAATCCTCCCATCTTGACTACATGTTTACATCCTTAAATATGCTTGGCTGGGTAACAACGTTCAAAATAGGGACGAGCGACCTTAGTGACCACCTGCCTCAAGAAGCTACAATAAGAGTTAACTTGCAACTGGAAACTGATCCACACATAGGCTTTGACATTGAAGTTACTTCAGATATAATGCGGCTTCGGTGCAACGCCGATAACATTGACTCCATAAGCCTTGCAGCGAAAACTCTTTTCACACAAACTGCCAACTCCTCAACTAAGTTGTCAGAAGTTTGGCAAAACTTTATTCAAAACATCAGCGAGAAATTGTTAAAAACTTCGCCAAATTGCTTACGTCAAGGGAAGGGAACTTTTGATAAAATACAACCCACCCCAGAAATGAAAAAGCAAAACGGTTAATAAACCAAACATTGAGGCAGATGCGAAAGGATCCAACAAATCACGACTTGCGAACTGTCTTACGGAAAGCAAAAAAACTGCTAAAACAGAAGAAATGGGAAAAACAGAAGCAAAGAAATGACGACCTACGGGCAAAACATCTTTATGAAGGAAAGCGGAAAAATAGCTCCAGGTTCTGGCAAATGATTAAAAGAATAAAGAATCCAGAACATCTTGGCCTAAACTCAAACATATCAGAGGAGGCATGGACAAAATATCTACTTAAGCATTTTAATAATGAGGATAGTCCTGAAGACGCGGCAACAAAAAAAACCAGCATAGAAGTTAAGAGGGCTAAAACAGAAGAAACAGACAATTGCTACACGGCAACAAGGACTCAAGATACATGTGAGAATGGGGCCACGCTCCTACCTAAACTTGACAAATTAGATCCGGAAGCAAGTTCTTCTCAGTACGTTGAGTCTGGATGACAGATGACTGTGCCAGCCGACATCAAAAGGCAAATAGCAAGGGGGAGACCTACAGGAGCCCCCGGACCAAACGACATTCGACCAATTCTGTATAAATCGGACGCGGAATTTTGGAACGTATCACTAACACCAATATTCAACAGCATAAGGAATACCCAGACCTTCCTGAGTCCTGGCATGGGTCAGTTATCAGCCCAATTTTCAAACATGGCAGTAAGAAACACCCAAACAACTATCGACTTATTGCCCTCATAGACGTGGAGGCCAAGTATTTTGCAGGAACCATCTTGGAGGAGCTAACGTTATGGGCATCTGAAAATTCTGTAATCCCGATCAATCAAACGGGGTTCTGCAGGGGCCAAGGGACCACAACTAACATCATGGCACTGACCTTGCTGATGGGAGCAGCAAAAGAGATTAAAACACCTCTATATCTCTAGTTTATTGACTATACTGCTGCATTCGAACATGTGGATCGCAATAAACCTTGGCAGAAATTGGACAACTGGGGTATACCTAAACACCTCCTGGATGTGCTAATACTATTCCCCTCAAACACCTGGATTAAAGTCAAACTAGGAGCAGGCACACATCTCTCTAAACCCATCCGGACAACAAAAGGGTTAAAACAGGGGTGTGTATTAGCGCCAATTTTATTCAACCTTTTCCTTGCCGACCTACCAGGGGAACTTGACAAGTGCCCCAACCATGCACCTAAACTAGGAAAAATTACCCGTTCCAACTTACTATACGCGGACGACTTGGTGTTAAGTCGGACACCCACGGGCCTCCAGCATCTCCTGAATGTAGCTCACACCTTTTCAGTAAAGAATGCCCTGCAAATAAACTTCAATAAATCAATGGCTGTGAATTATAGGAAAAAAAGGAGAATTAGTTGAGACTTAAACGGAGAAAAATTGGACCTGGTAACTACTTACAAGTACTTGGGTGTAATTTTGGACTCAAAAAAACACATTTAAACCACAACTAGACTCCTTACGAGGGAAGGCAACTATGACTTACTTGGCTATAAAATCGTTAAAGGCCTAACGCTTAACCCTCTCCTTCAGATCGTGCGTGCAAAATTACAGCCGACCCTTACATACGGTAGTGAATCCCTTCGTGTGAAGGACGCCGCATTATTGGGCATAGTTATAGCCAACTCATACAGGGCCATCTTTAACCTCCCAAGATACGTTTCACCTGCTCAAATCCGGCTGGAATTCGGCATTCTTAAACAAACACTTGAAAGGCGGAGTGCGTATGTAACCAGCTGGCATAAGATTCGCACTGCCGAGATTGGCTCTTTAAGTGCCAATGTATGGGAAGAGCTGCTTCGGCATCATACATCTTCAGCCAGAGACTATTTACTTGAATCACTTCAAGTCCTAGGTCTTTCTGATGTCAATAGACCTCCTGTCATTCAAAAAAAGTGGCAAAAAAATCAGCACGTATCATTTCAGCAATTGAGGACAAGAAGGCACTAGCAAACAGAGCGCACGGCTGGATTGCGCTCTGTGATTATGTAAGAACGCAACCACAAGCATACCTCAATATTGGTATGAAAATAAAAATCAAAGAAAAGTTTCTGAAACTACGCCTTGGTGTAATTCCTGTACTCCCACATTTACCACCCTGGGAGAGAAAAAAAATGTTCGCAGCAGTGCCGTATGTGCAAAACTGGAAAGGAAGATATTGTCCATGCGATTTGCATTTGTCCCAAACTAAAGGACTTGAGGTACAACTTATTACGACCCTCGTTCAAACTACATGGCGTTCGGACATGCAGGCAGGCTGTTAAACTGTGTTTCAACCCCATCAACACCAAATTAAACTGCCAGGTCGTAAAGTTTTTTAATTTAGCAGGAAAAAGACTTAAGAGCGCAAGATGAAGGCTGGAAGATTTTAAGGATAATCATGAACTGATCTTAACCAAACTTTTAATCTGATAAGATTGAGTACAAATGAACTTTCTAAATAATTTTCACCAATGTTTTATAACTTTGTAAAGATTTTAATTAAGCATGTACAAATAAACGATTACTTACTTACTTACTTACCTACCTGTGGAGAGAAGTAGACACTTCAGAAACCTGCCCAGCTAGACACTACTTGGACACTGCACTGGACCAGTTGGGGTTACGGCAACTCTGGGCAATGTCGGGGACCATGGCAAGCTTAAAAAAAAAATTGTAAATAATACTGTCAAAAAAGAATCTATCTTACAAGACAAAGCGGCCTTGACAGAACGCTCACATGGCTGGCTCACCATACAATCCTACAATAAAGTGACTCCTCAAGCTTACCTCCTTTCTAACTTCTCCAAAATCACCAAAGAGAAGGTTCTGAAATTCCGGTTAGGTTTATTACCATTTGCATACCATCTGTCACCTTGGTTGCGCCCTCCGAAGCCAGCAATGTGCCGTATTTGCGGGGAAGGAGAGGAGGACATAGTCCACATCATAACCATTTGCCGTGAGCTGATGCGGGAGCGCCGGTTACTACTCAGACCTATCTTTAACAAAAACCAAATACGGTTGTGCAGACAAGCGGTGCTTGCAAGCTTCTTTGGCGAAGACACTCAACTAAGCTGCTGCCTGGTAACATTTTTAACTGCAGCTGACCTTCGATTAAAACCGATACCGCCGGATCATCAAATAAGTTGCACTGGAATTGAGTTGGAGACGTCCTGTTAAACCTTTGCGCAACATCCGTAACAGCGTTTCAAGCACATAATTTTAAGCATTTTTGCACATGTAAGCCTCAAGGAAAAGCATCAATAGGCTAATCATAGGATACTTTTGCACAAATCGATGGATGTTGATGCGGCAAAATGCACTTTAAACTTGCACCTATTCACCTGCCCTCACTCTGTAGCCAAGACTCTGACAAGGGGGGTAATTCGATCTCATGAACTGCTGCTAATCTCTGCAAACGAAAATGAAGAAACAGGACTATGGGTCACCAAGGCCGGGGGAGTGGATCTTTTCCGCAATCTTAATGTGTGGTTTTAACTTTGGCTATTAGCCTTTTAAATTGATGTTTTATTGTTTATAAGAGATGGCCAACTTTTGTAATGGTTTTAATTAACTGTACAATAAACATATTACTATCTTCTGTTAAGGATCCCATCTCTAGTATAGATTCTGTGCACTTCCCCTATAACACATTCATCAAGAGGGCCCCCTCCATGAGCTTGAGAGCATGTCATCAATCCCACAGTCGGTCTTAGCTACAGCCATAATGCCAGTGACAAGCAATCACGTGCAGGCCAGTGGTCCAGATATACTAAGCTATCCTCCAATAAAGCTGATTCATCCAATTGCCTCACCATCTCCCTAGGCTCTCTCCCCAATAACTAACGGCAGGACGTTGAAAATAGTGTTGTGGAATGTGGGGGGCATAAGGGGGAAACTCGATTGCCCCCCACTAGCTAGAGTTTATCACCCAACACGAGATCTAACTATTGCAGTAAACACGGAGCCCGACCCCCACGTTTCATTCCTGGGTTCATGACTTTTCATAGACTGGCTATTCCATTTAAACATGGCCGGCCGTCCGGTGGGTTGCTTACTCTAAATAATATCACATTATAAAGTGGCGCTAAGAAGCTGTTCACCAATAGCCCAGATAACCTTGGGATTAGGCTAAACAGTGACAAGGGCAAGTCCATTGATATCTACAAAGTGTACGCAAGAAATACTAGAGAAGGTAGCTCCCCAACACTTCGTGCTCTGGACAACTTATTGGAAGCTAGGCACGACGGCCACCCCCTAATAGTCGGTAGTGACTTTATTGTTACATTTGAACCACTTGACTGGGTTGAGTCCTATGATGTGAACGAGAAGGATATAGTGTGGATGGTACCGCCTCTGGAGCTCACCCCTATTAAAAAATAGTCGCAAGCAGCACTGCAGCTGAATGCTACATCCTTAGAACATAGGCTAAGGACCACCAATGGGAGAACCAGCTCCGACAAAGGAGGGGGATGACCTTTAGTGGACCGAAAGGGTCGAGTAGGATAGACTACCTACTTGTGGATCTCACCCTATGGCCTCTAGTACGGGACATGGTCATTGTCCCAACCGGTGACAGCGACCAATATCCCCTTTGCCTGACTGTCGAACATCCATGGGGCGAAAAGGGGAGGGACCCTTCCATCCCATTGAGTACTAAGGAGGTAATCCCTACAACTGATAAACGCTGGCTCAAATGGCCTGGTATTATGGCAGACGAAACGAAGATCAAATTAATCAAAAGTGATCTGGAAAAGCATTTGGAGATTCTGTCCCAGATTAGCTGTAGTATCCTCCATATGGATTTCTTTGACCATCTGGCCAGATCTTTTTATGTTCACGTTCATAAGACTAGGTAAAAGAAGGGGAGATTATTGAGAACATATTTGTAGTTCAATAAGGAGTGTAGGGTGTTGAGAGGGAGACTGTCTTCAGCCATCAGAAAAAGGGATGCACACAGGATCTGTGTAGTCAGTAAGTAGTATAAACAGGCACAAGCTAAAGCCAAGAGAGAATGGGACAAAAGGAGATGGGAAGATCTTGGGGAGGCCATCCTGCATCCGGATAGCAGAATGTTTTGGTCCCTTTTGTCCACGGGCAAATTTGAAAGATCGCCCCCTTTGGCCAACAACATCCCAGCTGCGGAGTGGCATAAGCATTTTAGTTATCTGTATTCCATTATCAACACTCATGACAGACCCCAGATGCTTTATGACATAGGTCCCAGACTCATGTAAAGGGGCCGAAGTAATACCCATTTTTAAGAAAGGGCATAGGCGTTCTCTCCTAGTTAAGATTCAAGACTGGATTGATTAGAATGACATCCTTTCTCCACTCCAAGCGGGTTTTCGGCAGAAGACCAGCACTATCGATCAAGTATTTTGTCTTGTTCCCAGGGATTTACTTTGGCGGGTGCTTAGGGATATGGGAATGCCCCAGGCAACCCTGGAACTTATAATCAGGTTGCACAAAGAAAATTTTGCCCATGTGAGATGGGGAAACCAGGGACAAACGATCAAGCTTTTAAGATCCAGTGGGGGGTCCGTTAAGGATGTGTTTTAGCCCCAACCCTTTTCTCCCTGTATGTTGATCAAGTAGCTGATCTCTTGTGCTCCATTCCAGCTGATGCTCCATCTTTGGCGAACCATAACATTTCTACACTACTATTTGCTGATGATACCCTCCTGGTTTCTAAAACCCCCATAGGCCTCCAAAAATTATTGAATCAATTTAAGGCTTTTTGTGAAGAGAGGGGCTTGGTTATTGACATCACTAAAACCAAGCTAATGATGCTGAACCCTCACAAATCCTTCAAGGGAAATCTTTTTCTGGACAATGTTCCGCTCAAGGGGGTCAGCTCATTTGACTATTTGGGTATCAAGCTGTCTGAGGGAATGATTTGAAAGAAGCATCTAGAGAAGATTCTCCCAACTAACTGGAACTCTGAGGCGGGAGCATCGTCTATCATATACCAAGCCAGTAGCACCTGCTCTTAAATAGTATAGCTGTATGGCTGTGAGCAGTGCTCTTTATGGAACAGAATTGTGGAGCAAAACAAATGCAAATAATCTCTCAGCAGTGGAAAACAAGTTCCTTAGGAACATGGTATCCCTTCCCCAAAGCACTCTTCTCTTAAATTTTTTTGTTGTTGTAAGTTTGAAAAGAAGTTTATTGAAAAATGCAACTTAGCTACAGATTTAACAAAAAACTGCAGTATGTTAATATAATCATAGATGATATAGTGGCGTATTAATTAAATAGCAAAAACCAAACAGTTGCATAAATAAAAAGAATATAATAATAAGAAATAGGGGGGGGCAAAAAGGAAGGGGGAAGAAGATGATAATCTAACCATGGATTGATAAGGAAATAAGAGAGGTTAATACAATATAATGTGGTATGAAACAATTGGGAATAATAGCTGTCAAGTAAAATACATATATATATATTTTTTTCCTACTTTTTTTTTTTTAATAGTCTTGCCAGCACATCCCTCGATAACATACAGACGCTGCCAGTCATTGGGTGATCACCTTGTTCATAGTCACTTTGAAAATCCTGCCAGGCCGAAAGCTATGAAAAACATAAAAGGTTTTTATCCGTGCCTTCGCTGCAAGGCCTGTAAACATAGCACGAAAACATTCAGCTATAAGGGAAGACCGAGTGATCCACGTGCCACAAGAGAAATTTCAAAATTTCTCAACTGTAACTCTGACTTCACGGTGTATTGCCTGGAGTGTCCGTGCTCCAAGAGATATATTGGGAGTACAATTCACCCAATGAAAAAACGCATATTGGAGCACATGCGTGCCATAACGAATCGGGATAAAACATATCCCGTGACACGTCTTTTCGAGACACATCAGAAGAGTGATAGAGACCTGCTCACATTCTTTTATCTGGATCAAGTAGACCAAAGGGAGAGAGGTGGCGACCGTGTGAGAGCTCTAAGGATGTTGGAATATAAATATATTATCGATTTGCAGACAAAAACGCCTATAGGGCTGAACAATGACGAGGAGTTATGGATCCATCTGTAAAAGGCTTAAATGAAAAAGAGAAAAGAACAAAAGAATGCAGGTACAGGAAAAAGGAAAGGACAGTTAGAGCATATGGAACAAAAAAAGAGAGGAGGGGGACTAAAATGCCATCAAGTATCCATAAACCTTCCACATGCCTCAGAAAGGGTCACGTCGTCTGATTCACAGACGCTGATGGAGCAAGGATTTGCACGTAATGCGACTTGCTTGTATTCAGTCTTCTCGACAAAACGATAATGTACTAATCAACATGTTTGTCTTATTAATGTTGCATTTCAAGACACATTGGGTATCTAGAAGAAGCTTGCTTATGTGTTTCTATTAACGATAATCCGCTTGCACTAAAAATGGCCGCTGCTACGTGGGATTTCTTACTGCGCATGCGTCTGTCACACTCACGTGACATGACGTACTTTCTGCTTTTGGAGGGAATCTTTTGCTTCTGCGCACTAGAACTAAGATGTCTGCTCTGTGTTACAGCATGCATGACGCTTGCACAGCTGCTTATGCTAAGCTGTTCGCTCTGCCTAATTTCTAATGGAAATAGTTAAAATAAAGTAATGGCAATAGATTAAGAAATAAGTGGTATACAGTACATTCATTTATTGTTTGTTTTAAAACTGTTCCTTTTCTGCTTTACTATCAGCTCGTGTTTGGACCTGAAATGTATCTGTGACTCCATTTTGAAACCCACTGCACTCCATATTGAAACCTTTGAGCCTGCGCACCAGAGTCTGAAAGCAATCGAGTCATGGCATTGAATGAGTGCCAGGGACTGTCTTGACCAGGATGCCTCTGGGAACTTCACCACCTGAACTCTACGGAGGAAGCAGAATTCTCATATGGACTAAAATGTAACCAATATTGGAACCTTCATTGCTGGATGGAATAAAACATACATGGGAAAATAAATTGATGGGCGGGAACGCAAACATTAATATTCATTCTAAAAGTTTCATTTTTGTATGGTGTGATGACCTCTCCTCATCCTTTTGTTCAATCAAAATTGGGGATCCTTACACTTGCAACATTGGGGGGTGGTACACTGACCTGGAAAATAGTATAACTAGGGTAGGCTTAGTTCGATAATTTGTCCGACTTGTCCGAATAGCTGACCTGTCACTGACCCAACGCACTCAATAGGTGATCAGAAGCAGAGGTGCCGGCAGAGCCCTCTGTCAGAAGGTTCAAACTCAGATCGGGGTTTGAAAGCTGAAGTGCTAGCGAAGCACTTTGTCGGAGAGATCGATAACTCTTACTGGGTACTGGCTGTTAGCTGCAGAGAAGGAGTAACGCAGGCGTTGCAACTTTAACTGCGGGTGCCGTTCTTAGCCTGTTGTGGTCCTGTCCTGATCCAATTTGGCTTTACCTGTCCTGATTCTGATTCTGATCTGCACCTGCTTGCCTCTATGGTGCCTGTACTTTCGGGGTTCTGTCCTTTAAACTGACCCGTGGCCAGGGTTAGTTTGTCACGTCATACTAGGTAAATATTCAATGTGGGCATGTCATTGTATTGTTTGCTTCTCTCTCCCCACCCTAATGTCAAATGCGTAAAGACTGCCTTATAAAATCATTGCATATTTTTATTCTAATCGTTATCTTCCTGATTGAAAGTTTTCTATTGCTCAATGCTTGGATTAAAACATTTAAAGAATTTTAGATAAAGAGTTTAAACATTTCCCGAGTTTGTGGTTATTATATGAGTACAATGTTATTTTTCTAGCTATTATTCTAAACTCCTTTGATCCCTTGGGACTTTAGGTACCGATGACGAGGATTGGTAAGTCAATGGTATAGGTCCTAATTGAAATTCATAAACCACTGATTAGAGTAAAGTGCACAGATTACCTGATTAATCTCACATATAAGATATGTTGTTTTTATGGGCCCAGGTGAGTATTGTAAACTGAGTTGGGTGACCTGCACGCTCTATCAGTACGCCATCAATTTATATTTCTCCCTTCCACAAAAAAGACATATGTGAAGGCCCATACAGGGCGTGAGAACACTCAAGTAAGCCCATTCAGGGCAAGGTAACAGAAGGGAAACGGGTTAATGAAAAAATATATGATATTTACAAATGTTATTGTCTTTGGGCACATATTGATGTTAATACAGTTTTCCAATGCAGCATAGACTATAATTGAGAACATCAATGGGATTGGTAGTTAGGCTGCTGTAAATAAGAACTACAAACGCTATCATTATGGTAATGAATTTAATGCGTGTTTGTCCGTTTCCCAACACAACTGTTTTTAAAGATTGCACTTTTTATTTATCTTATTGCACTAGCACTTTTTCATAAAATCGACTGTTTCTGTGAATAATGACCCAGAGAAAACATAATCTAAGATGGCCGCTATAATAGCACTGATAAAAATAGTCCGCTTTTGTTGTTTACTGGGCTTCCGTGAGGCTTCACGGAAAGAAAATGGTCGCTTTTCATTGCACACGCCAACACTGATGAAGCCGTGAGGTGAAACCCGTCTGTTGGAGGGGTAGCGGGTCTGTAAATAAACACTTGGAAATCGGAGACCTGCGTGCTTTCCTTTTTGTCATCAGAAGGGATGAAAACGTGTTTGGAATATATATACAATGTCTATAAAGTCCCGTTTTTTGAACCTAACGAACCCACCTCTGAGCAGAAAGCTGCATTTGAAGAAAAGTCCTGTACTCGAAACGCGTCATGCCATTTGAATCCCTTTTGAAATAAAGAAACAACTTCTTTGCAGTAACGCTGGTGTGGTCTGGCTTACGTGACTGATTGTGCACGTGTTTGTTGCATATATATATATATATATATATATATATATATATATATATATATAATGCTAATAAACATACTTTATAGTTGTACATTATGCACCAAATAAAACAAATTTAAATAAACTTGACTTTAAATATACATCAGTGTGAAGTAGGGAAAAAGACAAGTAATGCAAGAAATATAATATATATAACAAGAAGAAATATATTTATGGAGGTTGGGGACTTCTTCCAGTAATGGATGGTGTTGATTGAATATATGTGCAGAAGTATCTAGGAAACTAGTAATAGGTGACCATAAGTGTTCTCTTTTAGTAAGTAGGGATAAAGGAGAGATATAGACACAATCTAGTCGATGGTTATAACAAACGCTGTACCACCAAGCTTTGAAGGATACGTGTGTGGATTGTTTCAAATTTTTGGTAATTTGTTGAAAAGCTATTGCAATCGGTAAATCCACAATATCTGTATTATATGTGATGGTTTGCCAATGTTTGGAAAGTAAACCTAGAAAAATGTTTAGAGGAGAGAAGGGAAACTGAGTATGTAAAAGAATATTGATCTGAGACCATACCCTCGACCAAAATTGATGGGTGATAGGACAGTAAAATGACATATGAAATAAATCTGCATTACAGGACCAACAGTTTGGGACATAGGTATACATTTATGTAGGGATGCTGGAGTAAACAAGAGCCTATTGTATAAAAAGAAAAGTGTCTTATTTGTACTAGCGGATCTTGAGGTCTTCCGAATTTTGGTCCATAATTTATCCCAAAATGAAATAGACCATGAAGTATGAAAATCTTGTTCCCATTGTAGTTCAACTTTAGATTTACAACTATGTTCTATGGGCTTAGTAAGAAATGTATAAATAGAAGAAGCATTTGGTTGGGTATTTAATATGGGAAGGATATTGTCATGAGTTGAGGAAGGGAGAGAAGACAAAGACGGAGGTGGTAAAGGCAAGAGTGTAGAATTAATAGAATGAATCAATGCTCTAAATGTATTAAAATATGATTTTGAGAGGTTACAAAGTGTCTGTGCTTCAGGAAAAGTGAGAAAGGAGTCATGCGGGTAAAGTTGATGAACCCAGAGCAGACCTTTATCTCGCCAAGATTTCCAGAATATTGGTTTATTATTAATTGTTATAGGGTGATTATGCCTAATGGAAGAGTTGAGAAAACAACCAAAATCAGAGAGATGTGAAATAATGATTGATTGAAATAATTTAAGTGAAGTATTGTGTATAGGTGAAGATGAAAAAGGTGTCTTAAGGGAAAATGTGAGCGATTCCTTCATTGAAAAGGGGTAAAGGAAATTAAATTCAAGATCTGTCCATAGTGGGGGAGTATCTGTGGGAGAAAGATTTAAACATTTAGAGAGTTGTTTAAGGAGAAAGGCTTTGTGATACATCTGAAAATCAGGAAAGTTTACACCCCCAAGCATTTTACTATGTTTGAGCATAGCGAGGGATATACATGTTTTTTTCTTGTTCTATAAAGAGACAGGTAAAATAAAGTACATTTTCTTGAAGGGATGAGAGGGGATAGCAAGAGGAATAGCAGCAATAGTATACCGAATAACAGGAACAAACATAATTTTAATAGTATGAAGTCTGCCCCACCAGGTTCAATATAGAGGATGCCATTTAGAGATAGAGTTGGAAATTGTGTTGGAGACTTGGGTCATATTCAATGTTAGAGTAAGCTTAATGGAAGTAGCAAACCATAGACCCAAATATTTGATCTTTTGGGTGTTCCATGTAAAATTAGTTGAAAGAAAGTCATGTCTGATACAAAAAACATAAAAAGGAAGGATTTCACATTTGTCAGGGTTCCATTTATAACCACAAAGTAAGGAGAAATCGTTGACCTCTGTCACAAAAGCTGGAATAGAAATGTCAGGTTTAGACAGATATAACAAAATGTCATCTACATAGATGCTCATTTTAATATGAGTTTTATTATTTTGGAAACCATAAATATCAGGATTTCTTTCAATTTTAGCAAGAAAGGGTTCAAGAGCAAGGATGAAAAGAATTGGTGAAAGAGGGCAACCTTGGCGAACACCTCTACGAAGGGTAAAAGATGTGGAAGTAGAACTGTTAACAAGGATGGAAGCTTTGGGTGATGTGTATAATAAAGGGACAAAAGAAATGAATTTGGGCCCAAAACCAAACCATGTGAGTGTATGAAAAATAAAAGACTAATCCATCCGGTCGAAAGCTTTCTCCGCATCTAGCGAGATGGCTGCAAGTTAATGAGGGTATTTAGTTGATTTATGTAAAATATTAAAAAAGGTTCCAGTGTTGTCAGAGATGGACCTAACCTTAATGAAACCAGATTGTTCTGGACAAATGATAGATTGTAAAAGTGGTTCTGAACGAAGAGCAAGTAATTTGGCTAATAATTTAGAGTCGGAATTAATTAAAGATATCGGTCTGTAATTTTCACATAAATGAGCGTCTTTCCCTTCTTTGGGAATTAAACAAATAAGTGCATCTTGAAAGGAACCATAAGAGGCCTTAGAAGAAAAAAAATTAAAACAGTAAATGAAGGTGTGGTGAAAGTAACTTAGAAAAATTAGAATAAAATTCCACAGGAAATCAATCTGGACCAGGAGCCTTCCCTGTTTTAATGAGACGTAGGGCATGAGAGATGTCTTTAACGGAAATATCCTCTTCTAAGGATGAAAAATCAATATCATTGGGAAAACATTTCAGTAGCAAGTCTAGGTATTGTTGTATTTGCGTACAGTCTGAAGTATCCACAGGAGTATATAGTGATGAATAGTATTTTGTAAATCCTTCTAAAATATCTAGGTCCTTGGTAGCACTGGAAGAATCAGCGTTTAGAATATATTCAATGTTTAAATGATCTTTCTTAACTTTAAAATAAGAGGCAAGGAGTTTGCCAGCCTTGTTTTGGCTGCCATAATAGCGAGTACTACATTTAAGAAGATAGGAGCTGGCAATTTCTGTAGCTAATTTATTGTATTAAAATTTTTCTATAATAAGATTATTAAGGTCCGCATTAGAATTAGAGGAAATATAAAGTATCTCCAATCTCTCAACATTTTTAAGAAGCTCAGAAGCTTTCTGGGAATTTAATTTTTTCCTCTTAGCGACATAAGAAATAATAAAATCTCTGGCAGAGGCTTTAAAATCATCCCATATAACAGCAAAGGACGAAACAGAGGATAAATTATGATCAAAGAAATCAGTAATAAAGGATTCAAAAGAAGAAGTGAAAGTCTGATCAATTAGCAAAGATGTATCATATCTCCATCTTCTGTTAGACTCCCCAACAGGGAGTAGTTCCAAATCCAAGATCACTGGGGCATGGTCTGAAATCAATATAGAACCAATATCTACATGTATTATCTGTTGTGTAAGTGCCTTAGAGACAAATAAATAGTCTATAAGTAATTGGGAAAGGTGAGTAGGAGAGACAAATGTGTATTCACGGAGTTGAGGATTGCAGAATCTCCATGAATCAACAAGAGATCTATGGGAAATTAAAGTAGTAAAATATCGGGGCATTGGGGAGGGGATGAAAGTTGTTTTAGAAGAACGGTCTATATATGGATCAATAACTAGGTTACAATCCCCGCCAAAAATACCATATGGTGTGGGGATAGACCTCAAAAGCGTGGAGATATGATGCCAATTTTTTTTATCAGGTTTAGTGGGTGCATACACATTAAATAAAGAAATAGGAACATTATTAACTTTAAGATGAACAATTAACCAACAACCCTCATCATCTGTATCTTCAGACAAAAAGAAAACTTTAATTTTTTTATGACAACTTTATCATTCTTCTTATTTGTACCAGGAGAGGAAAAAACAGTCCCTACCCATTGACATTTAAGTTTCAAAACTTCTGAAGAAACAAGATGAAATTCTTGTAAGAATACCATATCTGCCTTTAAACTAGCTAGGTGGGTAGGAACCCTCTGCCTTTTAATAGGCGTACCTAAACCATTGACATTCCAAGTAATTATACGTAACGTCATTTATGCAAATATACAAGTAAAAAAGAAAAGTGCATAAAAAATGAAACATTTACAGCAAATATAAACATAGGAAAAAACCTGAAGGACTCACAGATACCATTAGTAAAGAGCTCAATAGAGACAGAAAAGGAAGTAAAATAGGGAAAAGCAGAATAATAAAAAGGAAAAAGAAGGCTAGAAAGAAGAAGAAGTGATGATAGAAATGAAGAGAGGGAGTAAGAGAAAATACTGAATAAATGTAGAAGAACAATGAAACATACCATAAACTCAAAAATGGATGAGGGGTACTGAGGCAACAAAAACGGGAAGATGTACGACCAGCGAGACAACTCTGGGGGAAGCTCACGAGGAGAAACATGTTTCAAACAATTTTGATACAACGGATGATGGAAATACCAAGGGAAATCGGTATCTGGAGTGGGGAGACAAAAAAGGGATTAATAAGATTTATCTTGAAAAGGGAAAATGAGAAATAACATAAGGTTACACATGAGACAATGAAACAATATTATTCTTATGACGAAGATGCTCTTGCGAATTCCATAGATTCTTCTTTGCAATTGTTCAGAAAATGTTGAAGTAAAACAGAATCCTCGTAGGTGGTAGTTTTATTTTTATAAGTTACTTTGAAGTGGCAGGGGTGAATCAACCCATATCTGCCTTTTAGATCATGAAGTGCTGGTCTTATAGCAGGGAAACTCTTCCTTTTATCTGCAGTAACTTTGGCATAGTCTTGTGAGAAAAATAAATGTGAACCTTGCCAGGAAATGCGCCGCTTAAATTTAACTGCTTGTAACACTTTCAACAAGTCTGTATACTCTAAGAAGTAGAGTATTATACCTCTTGGTTTACGTTGCGATGAGGGAGTAGATGGAGGTCGATCAAGTCTATGTGCTCTTTGTATATTTAGTGAAGGAGACTCTGGCATCTCTAAAATCTGCGGAAGAAAAGATTGATAGAAGGCTATAGGATTGGATCCTTCTAAACCTTCTGCTAAACCATAAATGCGTAGATTGTTGCGTCTACTATGGTTCTTAAGATTTTCTACTTGCTTCTGAAGTTGAATTATTTCAGCTTTCATTGGAGAAATATATTGTGAAGTGATTTGTAGAGAATTGACTTCACACTCCATAGAAGCGATTTTATTTTGAAATTAAGACCAATAATCTTCCAAAGCTTGAAGACGGGTGTTTGCATCTTCCATACATGGCTTGAGAGCCCTTATTTTATCCAGAAATACCTCCAGGGAAACTAGTGGAGGAGAGGTGGCTGGTGAAGGAGGATCTTTCTTAACACTTTTAGTAGACGATAGCAATGACAATGGGTTAGGTTTAGACGCATTTTTACCAATGGCTGGAGGTGAATGAGAACTAGAATTAGGTAAAAATTCAGAAGTGCCAGAAGATGGTTCCGCAAGATGAGGTGAAATGACTTGAGGGGATTCCTCCATGTCGTTCTGTAATATTGAAAAAGGGTTAGATGTAGGCACTGCGGTAGACTTTGGGTGCACGACAGATGCGTAAGATGAAATAGCGCCCCAATTAGGTTTATTTCTTCCCATAGACATGGGTAACCAGCAAGGTAAATACTGACTATATGAAGGTAAGTGGAGAAACAGGCTTGGTGCAGCTTTATTATGTCGAAGTAGTCCCAATTGATTGAGATCCTGTGAAAACGAGTGTGTGCCGCAATCAGGAGAAACAAGTGTTAAACAGTAGAGGCACAACATTCATAGCATAAGGAAATCAATTGTTGAAGAAAGTTGCAGCGAATGTTCAATATTAGAATATGCTTCCAGTGCCACTCAGCATCAGAAATTATGTACAATGAAATTGATAGCAGACCACAGAGAGAATGTTCCCAACATATTAGAGTAGTGGCAACTTATGAGACACCTCTATCACTTCGTCAAAGAAAAACGCTGCAGGCTGAAGCATAAACAAAATGGCGGCCACGGTTCAGTCATGGAGAGCGCCGTAGGATTTAAACAAGAACACCAAGAATATTGGAATACTACAGGTACCAAAAGGCGTTTTCAGGAGCAAGGTTCCACCAGGTGAAAAGATTAAACTGAGAGAGTCAATTGTGGAAGAAGGATACGTCAAAGTTTCTATTTGAAAAATATGCCTTTCGTGGTACAACACCAGAAACATCCAAATCAATATTTTCAGTGGACCTTCAAAAAGTAGCTGTTCCTTTCATATGGAACCATCAGCAATTCATGATGCAAATTCTCCGCTTCACAAGAGAAAAAAAAAAGTTGAAGAAAAAAATGACAACAAAATGGCGGCCGCGGTTCAGATACGGAGCGCGTTCAAGACAAAAATGCGGGCTTACCGCGTGTAACAACTGGCATCTTTGGGGTCAGTAGAGACTCCGATAACGTTTTTCATGTAGAAAGCCGGTGTTCAAAGGCTTCCACCAGGCGTCAAGAAGAAAATCCTCTGAACTTGACGCGGAGCAGCGTCAACCAGCCGCCATCTCCGTCGGTGCCTAAGCCATGCCCCCGCTCCCTTTTAAACTTGATCTGGGCATTAAGTCTATTAATGATCTTGCAAGGCTTCGCCCATTTCTGTTTTGGCACAGATTGGTTACCACTCCTGATCTGGCACCATATGCTGCAGCTTTTAGCGAGGTCTCTGTTTTGGATACTACCAAAAAGATTGACTGGATCAAACATGTAGATAATCTTCGGTCAAGCATCGGCTTGCCAAAACAGATTACCGGTCATTCACGTCCCTATTCTAGAGGCCAAGTAAAGCTATTGTACTGGGCATGGGTAAGTAGAACAATTTTCTGAAAAGTCAACATAGCAGCCTAACAGATGCTTTCATTGACTTGAAAAACAATTGTCATTTAGAAAGCTATTTTGATGACATCAAGGTGCCAGCCGACAGGAAACTGTATACACAGTTCAGGCACGGTAGTTTACCAATCAACACTTTTACCAACTCCTGGCTGATAAATAAATATCAACCTAAGGGCTGTCCCTCCTGCTCATGCCCACAAGAATCAATAGTATATATTATGGTGGTCCCAGTATTAAAAGATCGTAAACATGTCAAAAAGGGGGAAAGAAACATACACAATAACAATCAAATTACAGAGTGAAAGGCAGAATAGAAATTAAAGTACTAGTGTGATTTAATCGCACTGAAACTGGTTAGCATTTGGTCAAAACAAGCATTAAAGGAAATAATGCTTGTTTTGACCAAATGCTATCCGGTTTCAGTGTGATTAAATAACACTGGTACTTCAATTTCTTTTCTGCCTTTGACTCTGTAATTTGATTGTTATTGTGTATGTTTCTTTCCCCCTTTTTGACACGTTTCCGATGTTTAATACTGGGACCAGCATAATATATACTGTCTAGCACCTAGGTCCTAGTGATTTTGGGCTTATCCTTTATTTGTAACCAAAAGAATCATTAGGCCATGTCTTCTATTCCTGCACAGCCTATGCCAAACCAAGGAGCAAATGGTTAGCTCCTGTGTGCAGACAATTAGGGACCCAAAACTCCAAAAATGCCTTGCGCATATTAAAGTCAGATGCTAGATCTCTTTTTGCTTGTGCAACTGGTAAATTCCTAGGCCACTTCAGGGCGATTAGAAGGAGGGGCTACTAACACCATTTTCTGGCCCTGATTGACAAAATGGAAACTGTAATGACCAGACAAGTGAGGTTTAATTCCCAATGTTGTTATTTTTATACTGTAAATATCTGTTTTTATGGCAATATTTTATGTTTGATTTTTTAAAACATATTTTATAAAATTTCAAGAACCACTTGGTCAAGAGACCGACATAATCCACTTGATATCAAAATATCAAAGAATTAGCAGCAATGGAAATATTAATGGGTACACTTTGTATGAAAACAAACTATGAACTGTACGCAGACATTCCCACCCCACCCGCATCAGCAAGCAAAATTCAGTACACATAATGTCCAAGAAAAGGAAATTATGCAACATACATTTTGGCCCACAAGCTTCTCATGAGGCAGTTCCTACGGGGATTGCGAAAGAAGAGGAGGGCGATCGATGCCACGGCATGTAGCCCACCAAGACCATATCTTTCTATGTTTTTTGGGGCAGCCCTCGCTTGAAACACTGCTATCTCCGCACCCATACATTTATCTAGCTCTTTCCGCCACTTCCCTATCGTTGGTGGTAAACTTCCCTTCCACAACTAGGATATTGTATGTATTTTAATCTTGTCAATTGATGATCCAGAGTAAGGCCATTACAAGGGATAAGGGGCAATTATGTTTTGTTGTTTCATGTGTGGACTGTAAATTTGGCAACTGTTCTATATAATATTTGTTAATGCACTAGCACTTTAGTCTTGTGGCTCTATTGTCCCGCCTGTATTGCCAGAGATAATTCAACTATGAATTATTTGGGAATTGTAACACCCATGCCTTTCTCCACACTGGCTTAATATGTTAACCAGAGCCATTTTTATATCTTTCAATTACCCATTTGCCTCTTAAATGCTCTATTTAGCTCAGAATGTCTCAACCATGACTTGTGTGGCTGTATCTTTTATGTTTTTTTATTAACCGAAATAAAGAGAATTTGATTGTTGTGTACCTTCACCTGGGCTATACTTTCTGGTTCTTGCGTTTTGCTTTCGAATTGTGTGTTATGAGGCTAATTATGGTAGAATATAATTTACAGTTTTTTTATTAACTTGAGCAAAGTTACTTCAGCATGGAATCTGTGTTTTCCTTTCCAAATGCTATGCTAGAGCGAAACAAAGTGCACATTTTCGTTTGTTTTATACCTTTCAGCCACACAACATAAATGTGTAAAGCTCAGTCTTTTACACCTTCAGGCCCTCGTTATATGTGGCTGGTAAATTGAATTTGAAATTGCAAGTTGGTCAAAATTACCACACCTACAAGCTCTTTCGCCATGCAAACAAACTGGAGATAGGTGGGTAATACCACAGCAGGGATTTTCCGGAGTCATCCTGCCACATCTGAATACCAGACCCTTCTTACGAGAACCTTAATAAGTAAAAAAAAAAGCAAAAATACTATTTGAAAAATCTACTAAAATGTGGCTCAACGTTTGCTGCAATGGTCAAAGGGCGAGTGAAAAAGAGCGCCATATCCATAAGCCATGGCGATCTCTTTTTTTGTCCCCCAGCAATAGCGGTGCACTTTAGTCGCCAGTGCACACAGCCTTGCCCTATAATGAAAGGATGTGAGTTTTGACATGCATAGGGTTTACACTGGAAGGGAAACTTCCATTTTAAAAACCAGGCATTAATACTTTTTCCACTTTGCGTGTGTGCTGTAAAATGCAAAGTTTGAGAAGTATGGAGAAAGCAGAACATTTGTCCTCAGTTCTGTGCGCCTTGAGGAGGCTTTAGGGCAAATTCCTGTCTACAGTTGATATTCGATTAGGGATTCCCTCAAAACCCATTGGCGGTTGTATGGGAACGCCCATGTACCACCCATGGAATGCTCCCTTGGCGCAAACTACCGCACTTTTGCCAGCCTTCCGATGTAAACCCTGGTTTGTTTTGTAAAGTAAATACCACCACAATGATTTGTGCAGTTTGTGTTCAAAGCGTTAGTAAATCTACCGTACATCTGCTACTTTTATGCAGATATTTTTTTTTTTAAAAAAGCTGTTTGGGCTTTATTATAAATGTCCCGTGGTAAAATGCGTAAAAATTTAATTTGCAAAATAAATGTGTTGTATACACATACTGTAATGAGGTCTGGACTTGAGGGATGAAGGTGGTAGTGGGGTTAATTTGTTTAATATTGTATGCAGGTTTTATTATAAATGCGATCGAGCTACAGGACCACTTTAGTTTGAGTCGATTCTAAATTAACATCGCACGGACGTTGAATAAGGCGCTACATGAGGGTGTCAATGCGCAGCGCGAGGTGGGTATGGTGAACGTGGCCTGCTGCTTCTACCCACCCGTGGCGCCCTCTAACGTTTGAAAATAGCAGCACATCCTAGAAGGCGGTCATCACAGTTGGGCTGCCACGGCCTGCCTGCTCGTGCATGCACATAATGGACCTTTCAGCATAAATGTAGCTAATCTGTTGAGAAATCACTCAAATTGCATCTAATTAAGCAGAGAAACAAGGCGGTTGCACATTTCTGTAATCATGACAACTATCAGCGCAATTATGGTGAAGTTGACGACTACAGCTGACGGGTAACGAGCTTTCTCAGACTAATCCCCCTGCGTGTTTCGATTTTCCATCCCGACGGTGTTTACCGTTTCTAAACCATTAATGCAACACGAAAACCAAATGACAGTCTGTGTTATACGATAATAGCTCGGCGGTTCTTGGCAAGTGACGCCTGTAATTTCCTTTGTGGACATCGCTCCAGCAAAGTTGTGAGTGCATTTGCGTTCCATGCACATTTTCCACGCCCGACAGTCTTGCAACGTTTCCTCAATGACCGCTCGTTTCCCTGGTTACGTCAGAGGTGGCATAGCAGCACCCTGGTGAAGTGGACACAGTGTAAAGTAGGAAAAACTGGTCGAAGCAGATTCAAACTATTGAGAAGTAGTTTATTCTAATAAATAACAGCAGATCACAGGAGCACGTCTTATCAAGTTGATCTCTCACAGGAGTCTGCCTAGGAATACAGTTAAACAACTAAAGATCATTTGTACCGCGAGCGATGCACTTTTGAAGAGAAACATTCTCTTCAAAAGTGCGCGCAGCGGAATGCAATACATCACGATGAATAACAAAGAGCGTGCCTGAGCGCGCAGCAAATATAATTAAATAACTAACTTACATGTACTCTACATCTTCTCCCTTTTTACAAAGGTAAACTGAAAAATAAAAAAATATTAAGAAACATTTAAGAAAGAAAATAGTCTTTAAAACGAGTAGGAAAGGAGCAATTCCTATGACTCTTAATTGAAGAAACATTGCTGGTGCTAGTATCAACATGAGAACCAACAGAATTATCACAGTGAGGTACAACAACATTTGTTTCTTCAACATGAGTTTCAACAACATTCGATTCTTCAGTAAAATTGGAATTACAATCCGCAAAGCGAGTACATGGAGCATTTACAAAAGAGTGTTCATCAGAGGTTGTACCTAGAGGGAAAAAAAGAACAGTAAGAAGAAGAAGAATCATTGACATGGAAATCTTCTTCGCTTGTTCTGGAGTAAGCTTCACAATGACACGCTTACTCCACCAACCTTTTCGGTCAAGGAAAAGAGATCCCTTAGATACTTTTAGAACTTGAGTAGGTAACGAAAAGGTTGATAAACCTTTTTTAACTCTGTTGTTAAACTTCACCATGACCCAGTCACCAATATTAAAAAGTTGATCTGAAGAATTGATTTTTGAATTAAAGTTCTTTTCTTGAATTGCTTGTTTGGAAGCAACATTCCTTTTGACAACTTCCTTGTCACGACAAGCAAAACAAGAATTGTCTTTAGGCTGTAAATCTTTTATCCAAGATGGGCAAATATTTCCATTTGGGTTCCTTTTCCTTAACAGCCTAAAGGGAGACATTCCAGTGGTGCTATGAGGGGTAACTAAATAAGACCACAATTTCCCCTTCAAAATTTTTTCCACATCCATATTAGAGGCAACAGCAGTTTGGATACCTTCCTTAAAGAATGTATTCATTCTCTCTATTAAACCATTTGAGGAAGGCGAATATAGTGCAACACGAAGATGTTTGATGTCATAAGACTTTAAAAATGACTCAACACAAGAAGAACAAAAATGAGAGCCATTATCACTAACTAATTCTTTAGGAGGACCCTCAAAAAGAAAAATGTTACTCAAAAATGTAATAACCACTGCTGAAGTTGGATTCTCACAGAACTCAAATGAATTATGGCCAAAATTCACATCTTCAACAGAATTAATGTGAACATCATCAAAAGAGGACTGTAGGGAAGAAATATCAACATTAGAAACATTGGTATGAGAATCTTCAAGTGAGGAAAGATTATTAATTCTAACTGTTTTCCTGTTTCTACAAACTATATTGAAGTGACCAGTTTTATTGCAAAAAGTACACTTTTTTCCTAAAGCAGGACAGGTAGGACTGTTGCTAAGATGATTTTTTGAGCCACACCTAAAACAGTATGAGTTTGTTTTCTTTTGAAAAGGCTTAAATGAAGAATTCTTCTGAAGAATAGCATTAATCTGAATGTCTTTTCCAGGTTGAATTGCACATCCATCAGTGATGCATCTTGAAGAAACTATCGACCTTTCAACACTCTTTGCCATTTCTAATACTTCATTCAAGGTTGGGTCGCGACAACTCAATATTCTCTCCTGTATTTTTTTGTGAAAACAATTATACACAAATTGATCTCTGAGGACCATATCCAGATATGCCCCAAAATTGCATTCTGCAGCTAAATTTCTTAAAACGGAGATGAAATCCTCCACAGACTCATCTTGTTGTTGCTTCCTTCTCATAAAGTTATAACGTTCCATCATGACGCTGGGCTGTTCAATGAACTTCTTATTTAATCTTAAAATAGCGTTTGTAAAAACATTCCACCCTTCTCCATTACCTGGTGGTGGACCAGAAATTGGAAGATTGTTGAAAATCTCTTTACCAGCAGTTCCCAAATGACTGTACAATATAGCGAGTTTCCTTTTTGCAGAATACTCATCTGCTCCAATTGCCACTAAATAATTTTCAAACCTTTTTAACCATAATTTCCATGCCTCTTTTGGTTTACCTGGAGTGGGCAGGAAATGGTTTAAATATACAATCTGTTGATTAGTGGCCATAATGTAAAAAGATTAGGAATCTTGTAACAACTTCTTTAAAAAGAGTTCTGCCAGAAAGTATAATTTGTATTAAATAAATTAGTCAAATATCCCGTTTTTAAATCATGAAAGAAATACCTTTTAAAATGTTGAAGCACTTGCCGTGAGACAAAGAAGAAATCACCCTCGAAAACGCTCCGTGTGAAGCATCACCATGGAAACAGCTTCTGAAATGAGCTCAAAATGGCCGCCGGAGCGTGGAAGAGCGTGCTGACGTTGGTATGAGTCATGAGACTGATGTCGTCATGACTGACTCGACGAATCAACAGCTCCGTGTCAGGAAATCCGAGATAATATGGAAAAACGCGAAGAGGTGAAATCTTGGATCCTGTAAAGCAGTTTTTGGGTTTTTAAGACGAAGCGAGGTGTGTCGAGGTTCCGGCAAGATGTACTTCTTGAAGAAGGTATTCGTTTATTTACGTGCAAAAATAGTAAAATGCTGTTGAAGAATTCTTGTCGCCAATATGTAAAGTAGGAAAAACTGGTCGAAGCAGATTCAAACTATTGAGAAATAGTTTATTCTAATAAATAACAGCAGATCACAGGAGCACGTCTTATCAAGTTGATCTCTCACAGGAGTCTGCCTAGGAATACAGTTAAACAACTAAAGATCATTTGTACCGCGAGCGATGCACTTTTGAAGAGAAACATTCTCTTCAAAAGTGCGCGCAGCGGAATGCAATACATCACGATGAATAACAAAGAGCGCGCCTGAGCGCGCAGCAAATATAATTAAATAACTAACTTACATGTACTCTACACACAGACAGCTCCTTAGACAGTATCGGTGAAGTTAGATTCCCTGTCACTATGGACACCATGTTCCAATCCTGGGCTTTCCATTTGTAAATCTTAGTTTTCAGATATATAAATCGGTTCTGTTTTACTGAATCGTGACTACAACTCCCAGAATGCATCAGGTTATGAACGATAGAGACAGTGCTGGAACACTGTGTCCCGGGTGAGAAAGTTATCTGGTAACTTTACCGGTACCGAGGATATGTGCAAAGAGATTCAGGGTCCGATTTACAAGGTTTGGCGCATCTCTGCAAATCAGCAGGGATGCCCCAGAACACTTGCAGCACGCAAAACCACCCGTGCGCCACCACTGATGCGCCGCATTTACAATGCAATGGCACACGGATGGGCAGATGAGTGTCGCATCCCCTGGCGGAAATGTGACGCATGCCATTGCTGGAGTTGCATCGCAAGCGTGACGCGGCTCCAGCAAGGCTCAGGGGTGCCCTATGCCTAACATGCTGCGTCACTCCTTATGCCTACTTCAAGCTACATGTCCGTAAAAGTGACTCAGTGAAATCTTGTAGATTTCACTGCGTCACTTTTACAAGGCGTACCTGCGAGGGAACGCCCACCCTGCGTCGGAATGGCCACATGAAACCTGACGCAGGTTTCCTACGGAACAGGGGTTTGCAACGTGACGCATCTTCCTAGATGCGTCACGTTGTAAATACGGCGTAACATGGCGCATTGTTTATGCTGCCGCTGCATCACAGAAATTACGCAACCGCGGCATAAATGTGTCGCAAGGGGCTTGTAAATCTGCCCCTCAGAGTTTTGGAACCTGCCACCTGATTCACGGGTTGTCCTTGCAGGGTGGCTAGGGATGAAACAGAGACCTGTTGGAGGGTTACAGCTGAGGAGGCAGGTGTCAGGGCATCCCACGATATCCCTGTGTAATCATGTGGGGCAATTATGGAAATAAAATAAAAACAGACTGCCTACAACAGGCAAGAACCGCGTAACAAGCATAGGCAAGTATAATTGATCTGATCTGGACAAACCTCCTGTTTTTTTTTATTGTAGATATATGCAATAAACATTGGGGGGCCTGTTTATGAGAATGTCATGCAGTACAGCGCAGCAAGTCACATTGCTGCGCTGCGTGACAGGGAAAGGGTAGGAATGTGCCGTATTTTTTTTAGCCCCTTCGCCGCGGGGCTAATTCCTCTGCGGTGCGGGGGTACGGGGACGGGCGCGGCGCCACGGTGCTCGTGACGAGCTCAGCTCGTCATGCTGCGCAGCGGAGCTGGGCTCATGACGAGCTGACCTCATCACGACTCCGCCCATTCAATGGAACGCCCCGCACAGGAGGGGAATTAGCCCCATGTGGGCATTCCGCGGCGGTTATGACGAGCTCAGCTCGTCATGAGCACAGCTCCACTCTGCCTCATGACGAGCTGAGCTCGTCATGAGCGTCAAAGGAGTTAAACAATTTTTATTAATATATTTATAATCAATGCATGGACTGTCAAGAATCAGCAGCGCATAGACATAAATCATACATTGCAGTAATAAAGATAACATGGTACTATACAGCATTAACACCAGTAGGGCTGCAATGAAGTCAGTCACATGTAGTTACAGTCAGTTTTAACCGCTTCGCTGATAGGCCTATCCCCCCCCCCCCCCCCCCCCCATGCTAAGCCTTTTGGTGGCTATTTGGGGTAGTCGCGCTTCGGCCCCTGTAACTTTTTGAACACATAAGGTATCAATGCCAACTTGGCGTCCTTTTTTTCCAACATCATGGGGATTCTAAAGGTACCCCGGGTTTGTGGATCCCCTACCGGGGACCCAGAAATTAGCCAAAATACAGGTACATTTTGTTTTTTGGGGAAAAAAGGACTACAGCAGCCGCGGCCGGTAGTGGGAATACCGGCCGGGCGGTGACGTGGGGAGAGGGAGGTGCAGGGTGGGGGGTAGTAATGTATGGATTACGGACTTTAAAAGGTAAGTAAACGTAAAAATAAATAAAACAAATTTCGTTGCACACACTGCATCACCAAATGCGATGCAGTGTGTGCAACGAAATTCGTTTTATTTATTTTTATGTTTACTTACCTTTTAAAGTCCGCAATCCATACATTACTACCCCCCCCCACCCTGCCCCTCCCACTTCCCATATCACCGCCCGGCCGGTACTCCCACTACCGGCCGCAGCTGGGCTACAGATGTTGGTATAAAAAAGGGGTTGTGGTGCTGAAATCACAATGTTCCCAGATTTCAGGGACAAGCAGACTTTTGTCAGAAAACTGTAGTGAACATGGGACTGAGACCCACTGCGAACCCAGTGTAAGGGAACCTAACGCATGCATAATGGACTCTTGACGGCAAACCCTTGCATAGATCCTCTGTAAGTGGGAAAACATAATAGTGTAATGAACTCTTGACGGCTCTTACCAACTTGGCGTATACCTAGGGTCCATGGACAATAATGTTGAAGGCAGACCAGTGATCCACGCCGGTGAGTGACTACTTATCCGAGCTTCAGAAGGTAAAAGACACCCTAGCATAAGATGTAAGCACGAGATTTAAGCATGCCTAACGTGTCACTGTACCTATGTAACACAATACAGTGTTAGAACATGTGACAAAGATCGGTGCAAAATGTTATCACTATGGGCCATATGTATCAACATAACGTTTTGCGATTCCTAAATAGCGAATTTTAAGGAATCGCTATTTAGAAATCGCAAAACGGTATGTATGAAGAAATATGCTATTTTTTAGCGATTCCTTAAAATTCTTTAATTGCGATTAGCAAATTGCTAATCGCAATTAAGGAATAATTTCCCATTCATTTCTATGGGCCAGGAGGCCCATAGGAATGAATGTGAAATTAATCTCAATTTGCGATTCGCAATTTGCTAATCGCAAATTGAGAATAATTTCAAGGGTGCAGGGGTGTCTCAAGAACACCCTGCTGCACCCCTGAAAATGACATGTGTGCGCATATGGCGCACATACATGCCCTAAGGGCATGTATGAGCGTCATATGGCACCTTTGGATTTTGAAAAAAATGCATTTTGTAAAGAATTCGCAACTTACCACCAACTATAAGCTGGTGGTAATTTGCGATTCCTTATGGGCATTTAGGATTTTTTTTTACCTTGATACATTGCATTTAAGGAATCGCAAAATTTGCAATTCCTTAAATGCAATCGCAAAATAATGAATCGCAAATTTTGCGATTCCTTATTTTGCACGCAGATTTCCTTAATACATACCATTTTGCCAAATTGCATTCGCAAACGCCGAAATTCGCAGAATTTCGGCGTTTGCGAATGCATTTTGGCTTGATACATATGGCCCTATGTACGAGGACTTTGCGAAGAAGTAGGAGGAGGAAAGGCAACGTGAAAAATCAGATGTATACAGAGAAAACATTGCTTGTAAAGGAAAAAAAACTTCACTCCCAACGGACATGCGTTACTACTAGAAATCACACACCAACAAGAAAAACTGTAGAGAACAAACATTTGAATGCAAGTAAACGGTACCATAAACTTGGCGGCTAAGACATGGAACTCCCTCCCCATCCACCTTTGCCTTACCCAGGACCATCTCGCCTTCAGGAGACAACTCAAGACCTGGCTGTTCGAGCAATAGCAGACCCCTTCCCCCAAGCGCCTTGAGACCCTTCCGGGTGAGTAGTGTGCTATACAAATGGTAAGATTGATTGATTGATTGGTGTGCCCATCACCATAGTAACACAGGCAGACGCAAATAAATCCTCGAAGTGTCCAGACCAAGTGAACGGCATACACAATGGGAGGCCGTCAGGAAGTTAATATAGGTCAAAAGGCGTTTTCCTTGACAAAAGGCATCGCTGGTAACAAGGAGGAGCAGCAAAAACTCCACAGATCAGCGCGAGTGCTGAAAGCAAATGAAGCGTTTAACTCATGAGTTGAAATCACACAAACTGGTGAAACGATGCAGGAATGTGAAACGAAAGGATCCTCCTACCGCGATCGGGGTGAAAAGTGACTAAACTAGGAATAACTTTATTACAAACACTGTCTTCGTGGTTGGAACAGCTTGTAGGATGCTTCACGCCATGCCAGACAAATGCGTGATTGCCAAATAGAGACGTGGTTTGTAACGAGAGAGTGAGTGACGCAATGCGAGAATCCCTATTGTGTGCCATCAACAAAATGGTGGCGCGCTGAGTCACATCGTCCTGGGTGGCTCACAGCAGCGGCATGACCCAAAACATTGGCCAGCAGCGGAAAAATCCCACCGAGAAACAAATGCACCACAGGGGTCCGTGACCGGCTGTAGAACACAGGTGACTTGGTGCGCTTGTCACAAGCTTCTTTTAAATTTGATTTTAAAGATGACAGTTCCATACCGCTGTAGACACGGAGTCTCAGCTTTGGCCAGAAATAAAAGACAAAAATGAGTTGTACCTGATTCAGCCCATTGTACAAACACTAACTGCCAGATTCATGAAAGGGCCGTTTTGCGAGTCTTTAATAGCGATTCATAAGGAATCGCTATTAAGGACTTGCAAAACAGGATTCATGTAGGAATTGCTAAATAAATTGCGATTCCTACACATTCCTTATTTGCGATTAGCAAATTGCTAATCGCAAATAAGGAATAACTCCCCATTCATTCCCTCATTCCTATGGGCCTAAAGGCCCATAGCAATGAATGGGGAGTTATTCCTTATTTGCGATGAGCAATTAGCTAATCGCAAAGAAGGAAGCGATTTCAAGGGTGCCAGGGGTGTCTAAAGGACACCCTGTAGCACCCCTGAAATGTAATCTACATTGGTGTTGCGCACACACATGTCCAAAGGACATGTGTGTGTGTAACATGCAACTTAGAAAAATGCATTAAAATGCTTTTTTCTAAGTTTTCGCTATTTACCACGAGGTTTGACCTTGCGGTAAATAGCGGCCCAAAATTGCGATTTCGCAATTTTAAAATGGTTCATGAATTGCATTTAAGGAATCTCAAATAGAGATTCCTTAATTGCAATTCCTCGCAAATGTGCGAATTCTTTATTAGCGAATTTTGCATTTGGGATGATTAATCCCAAATGCAAAAATTGCACTCGCAAAGGGCCAGATTCTCAGAATCTGGCCCATTGCGAGCGCAATTAAGCTTGATGAATCTGGCAGATAGTTCTTAGAGGTTTGAGACAAAACTCTGTGTTGAGTCCCGAACTCTGAATTGTACAAGAAGCTGACAAGGTCAATGTAAGACCAGTTGTAGAAGCATGCTTTGTTTTGAAAGAGGTTTGAAATTGTCCATGACGGTTGAACAGGCAATTGTCCAGGGATAACGAGGGATCCCAAGAAAATCTAAAATAAGCTCACGTTTGAGAGTCCACACATGCCACAAATAGTACAAACGCTGAAACAGTACCACAGAAGATTGTAGAAAAATCCAGCTGTCAGACCACGACTTTCATACACAGGTTGGGTACCTGAGAGAGACTGATGTCAGGAGAAGTGCAGGCACAAGATCCATCATACAGCTGATGATAAATGGCAGGCTATGTAGCTTTGAGCCAGAAACACACTTCCAGACAGCATAGAGTAGGCTTACCCTCGCTGAAGGCACAGCACAAGACGCGGACGTTGGCAGGCTTACCCTCACTGAAAGCAGTTTGGTTGGCACACACATAAAACAGCACACTTCTTCACCAGACAGTGTAGACAACGATTTGTGGCGCTAAAGACAGACGTTGTTGAATGACAGGCTTACCCTGACTGAAAGCACAGCACAAGACACAGACGTCATTAAATGGCAGGGTTACCCTCACAGAAGGCACAGCACAAAGGCGTAGTGATGATTGGGAGTAGACGGCCAAGGTGAATGGGCAGCTCCAGAAACAGCACTTCCTGAGACTCACAGGAACAACTGGCAGACTGCTGTGGGCGACCGATGGGAGGTCACTGGTGGAGTCAAGGATGCCATTTGAAGGTAGATGCTTAGCTTGAGTTACTGTAGAGTCTGTACTTGGAGTTGCTTGAGGTTTGAAGAGGTGAAAAATGCAGATTCTTTTGAATATCGTCGCCAAAATCTTGTAGTGGTCAGGTTGAGATGATTCAAAGAGGTTTTATTAAAGATGGTACAAGATCACAGCGAGACCCCACCAGGAGCAGCCTACCTGCTGCTCAGCCCAGCCAACTGTGGCTATTTGACTCCCAACATTCTGTAAGTTGACATCACATCAAGATTTCACAGAAAAAGCAAGCATAGCATACAGGAATACAACAAAAAACAACAATTTTTACACAGTTTTGGCATTTTTCTGGGACATAGCCTATTTTTGCTATTTTATGTGCTTTCAACTTCTTTCCAGTTAGTGGTAGAAGTGGGTATGAAAGCCATAATGGATCCTGGAAAGCTATACATTTTAGAAAAGTAGATCAAATTCTGAATTCAGCAAGGGGTCATTTGTGTAGATCCATTAAGGTTTCTTTACATAAACTAGCCATTGAATATAGGAAAAATTGAAAATTATTTTAAGAAAACAGCCATTTGTGTCAACGTTTTCACCTGTAACTTCTTCTAATCATGACAGCTGTTTGAAAGCAATATACCATTACATCTGCTGTATTTTTCTGGTTGTGGGGATATATAGGACTTGTAGGTTCACCAAGAACCCGACGAACCCAAAGTCAATAACTGAGTAGCGTCTTGCAATGGTTTTTTATTATGTACCGGGTATATAGCAATTAGTTTGGGAAAATATATACATGGAAAAATCGGTATGAAAGACACCTATGTATTTCTGAAATTGGAACAAAATATAGAGTTTAGAAACAGTAGATATTTGCACATTTCCGAAATTGTGAGTACCCATACTATCATGAGAATTATAGGTCATTTTTCAAAATTACTTCTTTTTAATACATAGTTTTTCATTTGGAAGGCAGAAATGCATCAAAAGTCAGTAGGAAAGTACAGTTGCTCTACAATTCTGTGTTACCCTAAGTCTCCGGATAAGAATGATACCTCACTTGTGTGGGTAGGCCTACTGCTCGCGACAGGAAACGGCTCAAAACGCAACGTGGACACACCTTAATTTTACAGTGAAAACTGACCCTTTTTTTGTAAAGTGCCTAGCTGTAGATTTTGATCCCTAGCTCTGCCGGCACCTAGGGAAACCTAGCAAACCTATACATTGTTTAAAACCAGACACCCAGGGGAATCCAGGATGGGGTGACCTGACTGGCTCTCACCAGATTCTATCACCCAGAATCCCTTGCAAACCTAAATAATTGTAAAAAACCAACACATTTTTCTCACATTTCTGTGGTGGAAAGTTCTGGAATCTGCGTGGATCCACAAAATTCTCCCCACCCCGCATTTTCCAAAGTCTTCCAAGAAAAATGGTACCTAACTTGTGTGGGTAGGCCTAGTGCCCGTGACAGGAAATGGCCCAAAACGCAACGTGGACACACCACATTTTACAGTGAAAACTGAAACTATTTTGCAAAGTGCCTAGCTGTAGATTTTGAACCCTATCTCTGCCGGCACCTAGGGAAACCAGGGAAACCTATACATTTTTTAAAACTAGATACCCAGGAGAATCCATGATGGGGTGACTTATCTGGCTCTCACTAGGTTCAGTTTCCCAGAATTACTTGCAAACCTTAATATTTGTCAAGAAAACACATTTTCCTCACATTTCTGTGGTGGAAAGTTCTGGAATCTGTGTGGATCCTCAAAGTTCCACCCACCCCGCATTTCCCAAAGTCTTCTGAGAAAAATGGTACCTCACTTGTGTGGGTAGGCCTAGTGCCTGTGACAGCAAACTGTCCAAAACGCAACGTGGACACAACACATTTTCATGGTGAAAACTTACCCTTTTTTTGCAAAGTGCCTAGCTGTAGATTTTGAACCCTAGCTCTACCAGCACCTAGGGAAACTTAGCAAACCTATACATTTTTTAAAACTAGACACCCATGGGAATCCAAGATGGGGTGACTTGTCTTGCTCTGACCAGGTTCTGTTACCCAGAATCACTTGCAAACCTCAAAATGTGTCCAAAAAAACACATTTTCCTCAAATTTTTTGGTGGAAAGTTCTGGAATCTGTGTGGATCCACAAAATTCCAACCAGCCCGCATTCCCCAAAGTCGTCTGAGAAAAATAGTACCTCACTTGTGTGGGTGGGTCAAGTACCCACGACAGGCAAGGGCTCAAAACTTATTGAGGCGATATCAAAATGACCTATCACAAAACAACCTGGTTCTGCAAGGGGGATTCCCATGAGTTTTTGGCCCCGGGCTCGGCGGCCATCTAGGGAAACCTACCTAACCCACACATTTCTGAAAACTAGACACCCTGGGGAGTCCAGCAAGGTATGGCTTGGGTGAGTCCCCCAACATTTCCCTACTGAGAATCCCCTGCAAATCTCAAATTTAGCTGAAAGAAATCCCTTTTTTCTCAAATTTCTATCTGGGAAAGTTCTGGAATCTGCCTGGATCCACAAATTTCCTTCTACACAGCATTCCCACAGGTCTCATGATAATAAATGGTACCTCACTCGCGTGGGTGGGTGAAGTATACGCGACAGGCAAGGGCCCAAAACGTATTGAGGCGACATCAAATTGACCTATCACAAAACAACCTGGTTTCGCAAGGGGGTCCCATGAGATTTTGGCCCCGGGCTCGGCGGCCACCTAGGGAAATCTACCAAATCCACACATTTCTGAAAACTAGACACCCAGGGGAGTCCAGCAAGGTATAGCTTGCGTGGATCCCTCAATGTTTTCCTACCCAAAATGTCCTGCAAACCTCAAATTTTGTTGAAAAAAATCACTTTTTTCTCAAATTTCTGTGTGGGAAAGTTCTGGAATCTATGTGGATCCAAAAATGTCCTACCACCCAGCATTTCCCCAGGTCTCCCGATAAAAATGATACCTGACTCGCGTGGGTGGTTCAAGTACCCGCGACAGGCAAGGGCCCAAAAAGTATTGAGGAGACATCAAAATGACCGATCACAAAACAACGTGGTTTTGCAAGGGGGGTCACCTGGGTTTTTAGCCCCGGGCTCGTTGGCCATCTTGGGAAACCTACCAAATCCACACATTTCTGAAAACTAGACACCCGGGCGAGTCCAGCGGGGTATGGCTTGTGTGGGTCCCCCAAGGTTTTCCTACCTAAAATGCCCTGCAAACCTCAAATTTAGCTGAAAAAAATCACTATTTTTCTCAGATTTCTGTGGCGGTAAGCAGGGGCCAAAAGCCCAGGTGGCAGGTGCCCCACAAAACCAGGTAGTTTTGTTATAAGTAATTTTGAAGTCTCCACAGTATAATTTGGGCCATTTCCTGTTGCAGCCACTATGCCTACCCACACAAGTGAGGTAATATTTTTATCTGGAGACCTGGGGTAACGCTGGGTGGTAGGAAAATTGTGTCAGCCTGGTGAGCCTACAACTTTCCCATACAGAAATGTGAGAAAAAATAGATTTTTTCAACAAAATTTAAGGTTTGCAGGGGATTCTAGGTAGGGAATTGTTGGGGGACCCACGCAAGCCATCCCTTGCTGAACTCCCCCGGGTGTCTAGTTTCCAGAAATGTGTGAGTTTGGTAGGTTTCCCTAAGTGGCCCCCAAGCCCGGGGCCAAAAACTCATGGGACCCCCCTTGCAAAACCAGGTTGTTTTGTGATAGGTAATTTTGAAGTCGCCTCAATAGGTTTTGGGCCTTTGCCTGTTGTGGTTACTTGAACACCCAGACAAGTGAGGTACCTTTTTTCTCTGAAGGATTTGCGGAATGCGGGCTTGGTGGAATTTTGTGGATCCACACAGATTCTAGAACTTTCCACCACAGAAATGTGACGAAAATTTGTTTTTGGGACAAAAATTGAAGGTTTGCAAGGGATTCTGGGTAATGGAAATTGGTGAGAGCCAGACAAGTCACACCATCCTGGATTTCCCTGGATGTCTAGTTTTCAAAAATGTATAGGTGTGCTAGTTTTCCCTAGGTGCCAGCAGAGCTAGGGTTCAACATCTACAGCTAGGAACTTTGCAAAAAAAAGGTCCGTTTTCACTGTGAAAATGTGTTGTTTCCACGTTGCGTTTTGGGCTGTTTTCTGTCGCGGGCACTAGGCCTACCCACACAAGTGAGGTACCATTTTTCTCAGAAGACTTTGGGGACTGTGGGGTGGGTGGAATTTTGTGCATCCAACAGATTCCAGAACTTTTCACCACAGAAATTTGAGCGAAATGTGGTTTCTTTTTTACAAAGTTTGAGGTTTGCAAGGGATTCTGGGTAACAGAACCTGTTGAGAGCCAGACTAGTCACCCCAAACTGGATTACCCTGGGTGTCTATTTTTCAAAAATGTATAGGTTTGCTAGGTTTCCTTAGGTGCCGGCAGAGCTAGGGTTCAAAATCTACAGCTAGGCACTTTGCAAAATAGTGTCAGTTTTTACTGTGAAATGTGGTGTATCCACGTTGTGTTTTGGGCCGTTTCCTGTCGCGGGCACTGGGCCTACCCACACAAGTGAGGAACCATTTTTCTCAGAAGACTTTGTTGAATGCGGGGTGAGTGGACTTTTGTGGATTCACGCAGATTCCAGAACTTGCCACCATAGAAATATGAGGAAAAAAATTTTTTGACACATTTTTAGGTTTGCAAGGGATTCTGGGTAACAGAACCTGGTGAGAGGCCCACTGAATTCCCCTTGGTGTCTAGTTTTACAAAAATGTACAGGTTTGCTAGGTTTCCCTATTTGCCGGCTGCGCTAGGGCTCAAAATCCACAGGTAGGCATTGCTAAAAACAAGTCTGTGCCTAGTGGGCTTTCTGCCGCCCTGGGGAGGAAACAGGGGTGGGGGTGAGTTTTCACTGATATGTCCCCAAGGGGGGCATAAAGACTGTGGCTATGTTTTTGGGGGATGGAGGCATTGGTATGCCCATTCTGGGCAGTCCCCACCCCTAGGCATAAAAAAAGCCAGTGTAACTGCTGGCGCCTAGTGGGCTTACTGCCTCACCCCAGGGTCAGATCAGGGGCCACTGCCCCATCCGCCCCTCTGGGGGGCGCAAAAAACTGGAATTTTTTTGGGGAGGTGTGGGCATTGGCATGCCCATTCTGGGCTGATATCAACTCCGAATGAATAAAAAAAAAATCCTAAGGCCTGTAGGGCTTTCTACCCCCCCCCCCCCTTGGGCAGATGAGAGGCTCCAAGGGGAGGCAGGAAGACTGTGGTAATTGTTTTTGGGGTGGGGGCCTTATCGTGCCCATTCTGGGCGCCCCCCACCCCTATATTATAAAAGAAAAAAAACTCCCTGATGCCAAGCGTGCTTTCTGCCACCCGGGGGGGGGGGGGGGCAGATCAGGGGCTATTGCCCCATCTGCCTCTGGGGGGAGCAGAAAGAATGTTGCATTTTTGGGGAGGCATTGCCATGCCCTTTTTGGGCAGCCCTACCCCAATGTCAATAAAAACATAAATCCCTGGTTTCTAGTGCGCTTTCTGCCCCCCAGGGGGGGCATATTGGGGGCTACTGCCCCTGTCTGCCCCATGAGGGGGCAGAAAGACTGACATTTCTCTAGGGGGGATTGTAATGACCTTTTTGAGCAACTCCCAACCCAACGTCAATAAAAAAATAATCCCTTGTTTCTAGTAGGCTCTCTGCCTCCCCGGGGCTAGATTGGGGGCTCCTGCCCCTGTCTGCCCCCTGAGGGGGCAGAAAGACTGACATTTCTCTGGGGGCACCCCTGATGCCTAGTGGGCTTTCTGCATCCCCCCCCGGGGGCAGATCAGGGGCTATTGCCCCAATCTACCCCTGAGGGGAGCAGAAAGACTGTTGCATTTTTTTTGGGGGGGGGGGGCATTGCCATGCCCCTTTTTGGGCATCCCCACCCCAAAGTCAATAAAAAGAAATCCCTAGTTCCTAGTGGGCTTTCTGCCCCCCCTGGGGGGGAAGCAAAAATACTGACATTTCCTTGGGGGGCTTGTATACCCCCGGCAACGCCAACTCGGATTCATTCCTGACGAGGTCCGTGAGATACGAGATTTACTCCTGTTTCCATCCTCTCCGAGATCGAGGTTACTTTCCCGGCGCCGGATCGACTGACCGGCACTTCAACCGCTAGCCCGACTGACCCTCTGCATCTGGCGTCCTCCTTGGTTGACCGAGCCGACGACCAGATCATCCTGGCTTTTGATTCCCGCTGCCAGAGCACTGCATCTGACCCAAGTCCTGATGATGATCCCGACTTAAATGGGATCGAAACGCCGTCGACCTTCAAGCGCGAACATAGGCGCTCCAGTCCAAATGGTTCCAACATAAATACCTACATATTCTCATTCAAGTCTATCTCTAACAAACGTGGAACCATATTGTTTTTATTCACTGTATATATTGATCACCAGTCACCATGCGCCGTCGTGGTTGTTTATTGTCACTTGTTTCGCTACCGTGCCTTCACTCACTCGCACTAAGCACCAAGTACAATTTGGGTCACCAACAAGTGTCTTACTTTGCTCCTTGCAGTGCTGTTATAACTGCAGAATTATCCTGTTCTCCCCCCTTTGTTCCCTCTCCTTGTACGCAATTAATAAATATGATGTTACCCGCACATATGTGAAAAACCAAAAGAGAGTCTCCTTATATCCTTATGATAATGTTTTATACATATCTGAACTAACTGTCTCTAAATTATACCTGTTGAGATATCATATGTTTTTTACATATTTCTCGGGGGGGCATTGCCATGCCCTTCTTGGGCAGCCCCCACCCCAAAGTCAATAAAAAAAAAGCTGGTTCCTAGTGGGCTTTCTGCCCCCTCCGGGGGGGGGGGGGGGCAGAAAACTTACATTTCTAGGGGTGGTGGGAGCATTGCCATGCCTTTTTTGGGCAGCACCCACCCCAATGTCAAAAAAAATACAAAATCCCTGGTTACTAGTGGCCTTTCCGCCCCCCCAGGGGGGCAGAAAGGCTGTTGCTACCAAAAAAATAGCCCTTGCCTAAGGGCCCACTCCCCCCTCCCTGGTGCTAGTGCGTGGATCCCTGCCTGGGGATCATCCTCCTGGGGTGATCCCCAAGCAGAGATCCACTAGGGAAGGGTACCATTGGAAAGGGGTGATTCTCCCCTTTCCAACGATACCCCTCCTATCTTTTTCGGTGCTTGGGGGCTGAGATAGCTCCACAAGCACCAAAACGGAGAAACTGAAACTAAGTTTCAGTTTCGATATGGTTGCAGGCGCGCGATCGTCATTGCAATGAAATTCTAAAATATGCCTGGGGAGGCTGGGGAAGCTCTTCCCCACCTCCCCAGGGCAAAAGAAAGGGGAAATCCCTCTGCTGTCTGCAGCAGAAGGATTTCCTGAGCATGTGCTCTTGGCGAAATGGTTCCGTCATGAGCACAGTAGCTCTTGTGCTCATGAGCAAAGAGGGGGTTAAAAGCTAGAACCTGGGAAAGGTACCAGGGGAACAAAGATGCATGAGGGACAGGAGGATGGGGAAAGGAGGGGGGGAAAGAGGTGGGTTCCCCATCTCTTCTCGATTCTCGGGCTTTGCCTCGTTATGGTATATTCTTCTTCCTACCCTCTACACTGAGCCCGTAGAATTTTATCTAAGGAGTCCAAATCTTGCGAAACTTTCAGGGGCATCCTCTCGCCTGGTAGGTCACTTTTTTAGTTATCATTTAGAGGTCCATATTGGTCCTCCACTCATTAAGTATGGGTGGGTTTAGGTCTCCCCATTGATGAGCAATATTTCTCTTGGCCACTATGAGCCCCAGGTTGCATAGAAGGAGTTTGTGGTATGGCAAGTCCAGTTCGGTGGGAATGCCCAATAGGGTGTATTACCTCTCCATTTCTAGTTACGCCCCTAACACTTTATTCAGCTCCTGTAGTATCTGGCTCCAGCACCTGTGAATTTTCTTATACTCCCAAAGTGTGTGCATGTATGTACCTTGTTCTGTTTTGCACCGCAGACACTGAGGTGTCTGTGCTTTATCCATGCTGTAGAGACGCCCCTATCAAAATAAACGCTATGAAGAATCTTAAATTGTATTAGGCGTAATCGCTGTTTAATCGCTACTTCCTTCGTGTGCGTCAGAGCTGCCTCCCAGTCAATATCTTATAGAGGCCCAGTGGTAGCTTCCCACTTGGCCCTGAGTGGCCCCAGTATATCTGGAATGTTGTTCATTAATGTTTTATAGGTCCAGGAGATAGCTTTGTGAGAGAGAGCTCCACCTGTAGCAGCCTACTCTCCAAGGGGGCGAATTCTGGGATATCTGTAGCATTTATCCCCTATGCTTTCCACGCATGTTACAGCCTGAGGTATGAGTATCTCTGAGTGTCACACAATTGATATGTATTTTTAAGCTTGTCAAAGGAAGCTCAAGTACCTCCCTCTATGATGTCACTAATTTAGTAATCCCGATTAAGTCCCACTTTCTGAGCTCTTGGACTTTACCAATCTCCGGCAGCCTTGTTCCCTCCCAAAGGGGGGGCTCTCTTGTTATCAGTTTGTCCCGTTCCATCTGACTTTGCGCCCCTTTCCAGGACTCAATTGCTCTTTGGGTGGCCGGTAGAAGTCGGCTAACCCCTTGCCTCCATATATGTAATGGAGATATGTATGGTTTCTAAACTCTAGTCCTTCTAGGGCATAGGTGGGGTCATCTCCCGCTGCATGTCCCCAATCAATCACCATAAGATGGGCAGCCCTATAGTATGCTCTTATGTCCGGCAGAGCAAGTCCCCCGTTGTACTGATTTCGCTTTAGTGCAACTCTCGATTGTCTTCTGTTCCAACGTGTGCAAGGCTGCATTTATTGTGTTAAATATGTCTTAGGGTATTTTACAGAATGCATGAAATCAATCAGTAATAGGACACGCACAGCCTATGTACGCTAGGTGTGGCTGCTGTTGGTTGTTGTCGCGTGCAACTCGGGCTTCCCTGTCTGGACAAACTGAGTTACATGAAGTACAATTAGCAAGCAACCCCTGTGTGGGGGGTGTCCCCCGTTGCACAGCGTAGGAGCACTGTATCAGTGTTCTCAATTAATCACAAAATGTTCATTGAAGTTTATAACATAAATCCTTTAATTGCTAATTCTACAGAATGCGCCATATTTAAGGCAACACTGCACATTCCTGCCTTGTCCTCTGCGCTGGTACGATTTCAGCAGCCTAGCGCCAACATAGGCACCCTTGCACTGGTGCATGCATTGCATGCAGGATTGTTTTGGGGGATATTCCTCTTTCTATGTATGCTGCAGAATTTAGTGCACATATAAAGAGACAGTAACGAGTAGAAATAAAGATATTTATCCTTGTTATGCCTCTCCTGGGGCATATCTTTTTGGCATATTCCCAGGTCTATCAGTTCCGGTAATTCTGGGAATGTATCAAAAACCATAGGATTTGTGTGGGAACACCCACACAACGCCAATGGAATGCCTTCCCAGGGCAGAGTAAAGCAACAGAGAAATTTGCGCTGTGTTGTCTCACTCCACATTTACGGAGCCACTCAGGGCCTTGGAAAGTGGCCTTGAATGGCTTTATTAATCATTTGTAAGGATTGCATCTCTCTTGCACCACGTTGTGGCGTGGAAGAGTGATGCGAAACGGCCCGTAAATAGGTCCCTAAAAGTGTAAAAATAATAAAAAGTGAAATGCATCAGTCTGCAGGGAGCATGGATAGGTTTTGAAAAAAGTACACCAAAAAATGATCCACTGCAAAAATTAAAGAAATGATACCGAAGAAGAAATTGCCCCCAAGTCCTGACACTGAAAGTGCTCTTCTTTTACGTGGAGGTGAAACAGCAAAAAAGCAGTCACTGTCAGCTGAAGAGGGTTGACCCACTGCTCTGGGGTAGGTGGAAGCAAAAGGTGAATGAATTTGAACAGACTAATAGATGAAGAGAGCTGAGAGAAAGCTTTATATGTACCTGTATGTTTTTGTTTCAAGAAACATGAGGGGGCAAGGCAGTTAATGTTGTCGCTATGTATTAACCACATGAATGTGGAGGACGAGCCGTTCACATCATCCCTGGCATCAGGCCCTGCACCCCCACCTCCCATAATAACCCCAACCATCCTTGTCCCTGCCAGGGGCAGATTGGGGGGGGTTTAGACTAATATGACCACACGTAAAGGGGGAGGATATAAAGCCCACTAGACACCAGGAAAAATGGTCTAAACAAAATAATAGAGGCAGCTCATACAGGCATTGGGTCTTGTCCCCCAGACCATTACAGGTCCTCCAGTCTACACAAACCCTCAGAGGTCAGAAGTCAGCAAAAAATACAAAGTTGAGGTTGCCACATCCTGACAGTTGAAACACACAAAGTGTTTTGCCATTCTGCTTCCCTCCTTTGAAGTGTATCGTAAATGTTATATGCAAACTCAGCAGACATATCAAACAGGCTGTGACACAGTAATATCAAGGAGTGGCATTACTTTGGCAGGGTCCTTCTATTGACCTGCCAGCCAGACAGGCCCCGATCAAAGTATCAGCTAACATTTGCCTGTGAGAAGGGAGATGACTATGAAGTGTGTCCCAAACTCATATAAAACACCTCAACACAGGGGCGTAACACAGGCCCACGCAGCCCCCGCGGTGCGGGGGGGCCTCTAGCTCCAAGGGGCCCCCTCGGCACAGCACTGTGGCCGGAGAGCTCCTGATTGAGCCCGGAGGGGGCCCCTCGAAGTACCGTGCAGGGAGGCCCCCTCACTTTTCGTTATGCCAGTGCCTCAACAAGGTGTTGGGTAGAGTGCCTTAATTCATTTCAAAATAATTACAAAAAGGGGGTGGTGATGGACAGAGTATCTGAGTTAATCAGAACAATCCTACCCAGTCAACAGATCAGGGCTTGATCCATCACCGTTTTTTAGCTCACTGCACCATCCCAGTTCAGAACCTGGCTATATGCAAATTAGTCTATCCCTGGCCCAGTGCATCATGGGAACAGGGCAGACCAAACTACCAAGCCAATTCTTCACTGGAAAGGAAACAAGCTTCCGGGGACCGGTTTCTGGCATTACAGCCGTCTTCGGCCCGGCTTGCCTGAATCCTGATGGTGCAATGAGCAAGGGACTCATGTCTGAGCATACCCTTCCACACTCATGGTGGCCAAAATAATTACAAAAAGGGGGTGGTGATGGACAGAGTATCTGAGTTAATCAGAACACTCCTACCCAGTCAACAGATCAGGGCTTGATCCATCACCGTTTTTTAGCTCACTGCACCATCCCAGTTCAGAACCTGGCTATATGCAAATTAGTCTATCCCTGGCCCAGTGCATCATGGGAACAGGGCAGACCAAACTACCAAGCCAATTCTTCACTGGAAAGGAAACAAGCTTCCGGGGACCGGTTTCTGGCATTACAGCCGTCTTCGGCCCGGCTTGCCTGAATCCTGATGGTGCAATGAGCAAGGGACTCATGTCTGAGCATACCCTTCCACACTCATGGTGGCCAAAATAATTACAAAAAGGGGGTGGTGATGGACAGAGTATCTGAGTTAATCAGAACACTCCTACCCAGTCACCAGATCAGGGCTTGATCCATCACCTTTTTTTAGCTCACTGCACCATCCCAGTTCAGAACCTGACTATATGCAAATTAGTCTATCCCTGGCCCAGTGCATCATGGGAACAGGGCAGACCAAACTACCAAGCCAATTCTTCACTGGAAAGGAAACAAGCTTCCGGGGACCGGTTTCTGGCATTACAGCCGTCTTCGGCCCGGCTTGCCTGAATCCTGATGGTGCAATGAGCAAGGGACTCATGTCTGAGCATACCCTTCCACACTCATGGTGGCCAAAATAATTACAAAAAGGGGGTGGTGATGGACAGAGTATCTGAGTTAATCAGAACACTCCTACCCAGTCAACAGATCAGGGCTTGATCCATCACCGTTTTTTAGCTCACTGCACCATCCCAGTTCAGAACCTGGCTATATGCAAATTAGTCTATCCCTGGCCCAGTGCATCATGGGAACAGGGCAGACCAAACTACCAAGCCAATTCTTCACTGGAAAGGAAACAAGCTTCCGGGGACCGGTTTCTGGCATTACAGCCGTCTTCGGCCCGGCTTGCCTGAATCCTGATGGTGCAATGAGCAAGGGACTCATGTCTGAGCATACCCTTCCACACTCATGGTGGCCAAAATAATTACAAAAAGGGGGTGGTGATGGACAGAGTATCTGAGTTAATCAGAACACTCCTACCCAGTCAACAGATCAGGGCTTGATCCATCACCGTTTTTTAGCTCACTGCACCATCCCAGTTCAGAACCTGGCTATATGCAAATTAGTCTATCCCTGGCCCAGTGCATCATGGGAACAGGGCAGACCAAACTACCAAGCCAATTCTTCACTGGAAAGGAAACAAGCTTCCGGGGACCGGTTTCTGGCATTACAGCCGTCTTCGGCCCGGCTTGCCTGAATCCTGATGGTGCAATGAGCAAGGGACTCATGTCTGAGCATACCCTTCCACACTCATGGTGGCCAAAATAATTACAAAAAGGGGGTGGTGATGGACAGAGTATCTGAGTTAATCAGAACACTCCTACCCAGTCAACAGATCAGGGCTTGATCCATCACCGTTTTTTAGCTCACTGCACCATCCCAGTTCAGAACCTGGCTATATGCAAATTAGTCTATCCCTGGCCCAGTGCATCATGGGAACAGGGCAGACCAAACTACCAAGCCAATTCTTCACTGGAAAGGAAACAAGCTTCCGGGGACCGGTTTCTGGCATTACAGCCGTCTTCGGCCCGGCTTGCCTGAATCCTGATGGTGCAATGAGCAAGGGACTCATGTCTGAGCATACCCTTCCACACTCATGGTGGCCAAAATAATTACAAAAAGGGGGTGGTGATGGACAGAGTATCTGAGTTAATCAGAACACTCCTACCCAGTCAACAGATCAGGGCTTGATCCATCACCGTTTTTTAGCTCACTGCACCATCCCAGTTCAGAACCTGGCTATATGCAAATTAGTCTATCCCTGGCCCAGTGCATCATGGGAACAGGGCAGACCAAACTACCAAGCCAATTCTTCACTGGAAAGGAAACAAGCTTCCGGGGACCGGTTTCTGGCATTACAGCCGTCTTCGGCCCGGCTTGCCTGAATCCTGATGGTGCAATGAACAAGGGACTCATGTCTGAGCATACCCTTCCACACTCATGGTGGCCAAAATAATTACAAAAAGGGGGTGGTGATGGACAGAGTATCTGAGTTAATCAGAACACTCCTACCCAGTCAACAGATCAGGGCTTGATCCATCACCGTTTTTTAGCTCACTGCACCATCCCAGTTCAGAACCTGGCTATATGCAAATTAGTCTATCCCTGGCCCAGTGCATCATGGGAACAGGGCAGACCAAACTACCAAGCCAATTCTTCACTGGAAAGGAAACAAGCTTCCGGGGACCGGTTTCTGGCATTACAGCCGTCTTCGGCCCGGCTTGCCTAAATCCTGATGGTGCAATGAGCAAGGGACTCATGTCTGAGCATACCCTTCCACACTCATGGTGGCCAAAATAATTACAAAAAGGGGGTGGTGATGGACAGAGTATCTGAGTTAATCAGAACACTCCTACCCAGTCAACAGATCAGGGCTTGATCCATCACCGTTTTTTAGCTCACTGCACCATCCCAGTTCAGAACCTGGCTATATGCAAATTAGTCTATCCCTGGCCCAGTGCATCATGGGAACAGGGCAGACCAAACTACCAAGCCAATTCTTCACTGGAAAGGAAACAAGCTTCCGGGGACCGGTTTCTGGCATTACAGCCGTCTTCGGCCCGGCTTGCCTGAATCCTGATGGCTTTTGTAGTCTGGTCTGCCCTGTTCCCATGATGCACTGGGCCAGGGACAGACTAATTTGCATACAGCCAGGTTCTGAAACTGGGATGGTGCAGTGAGCTAAAAAACGGTGATGGATCAAGCCCTGATCTGTTGACTGGGTAGGAGTGTTCTGATTAACTCAGATACTCTGTCCGGTGTTGGATCTAGCCCTGATCTCTTGACTGGGTGAGAGTACTCTGCTTAATTCAGAGACTCTGTCCATCACCACCCCTTGTTGTAAATTATTTTGTCCACCCTAAGCGTGGAAGGGTATACTCAGATGTGAGTCCCTTGCTCATTGCACCATCAGGATTCAAGCAAGCCGGGCCGAAGACGCCTGAAATGGCAGAAACCGGTCCCCGGAAGCTTGTTTCCTTCCCAGTGTAAGAATTGGCTTTTGTAGTCTGGTCTGCCCTGTTCCCATGATGCACTGGGCCAGGGACAGACTAATTTGCATACAGCCAGGTTCTGAAACTGGGATGGTGCAATGAGCTAAAAAACGGTGTTGGATCTAGCCCTGATCTCTTGACTGGGTGAGAGTACTCTGCTTAATTCAGAGACTCTGTCCATCACCACCCCTTGTTGTAAATTATTTTGTCCACCCTAAGCGTGGAAGGGTATACTCAGATGTGAGTCCCTTGCTCATTGCACCATCAGGATTCAAGCAAGCCGGGCCGAAGACGCCTGAAATGGCAGAAACCGGTCCCCGGAAGCTTGTTTCCTTCCCAGTGTAAGAATTGGCTTTTGTAGTCTGGTCTGCCCTGTTCCCATGATGCACTGGGCCAGGGACAGACTAATTTGCATACAGCCAGGTTCTGAAACTGGGATGGTGCAATGAGCTAAAAAACGGTGTTGGATCTAGCCCTGATCTCTTGACTGGGTGAGAGTACTCTGCTTAATTCAGAGACTCTGTCCATCACCACCCCTTGTTGTAAATTATTTTGTCCACCCTAAGCGTGGAAGGGTATACTCAGATGTGAGTCCCTTGCTCATTGCACCATCAGGATTCAAGCAAGCCGGGCCGAAGACGCCTGAAATGGCAGAAACCGGTCCCCGGAAGCTTGTTTCCTTCCCAGTGTAAGAATTGGCTTTTGTAGTCTGGTCTGCCCTGTTCCCATGATGCACTGGGCCAGGGACAGACTAATTTGCATACAGCCAGGTTCTGAAACTGAGATGGTGCAATGAGCTAAAAAACGGTGTTGGATCTAGCCCTGATCTCTTGACTGGGTGAGAGTACTCTGCTTAATTCAGAGACTCTGTCCATCACCACCCCTTGTTGTAAATTATTTTGTCCACCCTAAGCGTGGAAGGGTATACTCAGATGTGAGTCCCTTGCTCATTGCACCATCAGGATTCAAGCAAGCCGGGCCGAAGACGCCTGAAATGGCAGAAACCAGTCCCCGGAAGCTTGTTTCCTTCCCAGTGTAAGAATTGGCTTTTGTAGTCTGGTCTGCCCTGTTCCCATGATGCACTGGGCCAGGGACAGACTAATTTGCATACAGCCAGGTTCTGAAACTGGGATGGTGCAATGAGCTAAAAAACGGTGTTGGATCTAGCCCTGATCTCTTGACTGGGTGAGAGTACTCTGCTTAATTCAGAGACTCTGTCCATCACCACCCCTTGTTGTAAATTATTTTGTCCACCCTAAGCGTGGAAGGGTATACTCAGATGTGAGTCCCTTGCTCATTGCACCATCAGGATTCAAGCAAGCCGGGCCGAAGACGCCTGAAATGGCAGAAACCGGTCCCCGGAAGCTTGTTTCCTTCCCAGTGTAAGAATTGGCTTTTGTAGTCTGGTCTGCCCTGTTCCCATGATGCACTGGGCCAGGGACAGACTAATTTGCATACAGCCAGGTTCTGAAACTGGGATGGTGCAATGAGCTAAAAAACGGTGTTGGATCTAGCCCTGATCTCTTGACTGGGTGAGAGTACTCTGCTTAATTCAGAGACTCTGTCCATCACCACCCCTTGTTGTAAATTAATTCATTTCAGGCACTAGCAATCCTCAGGTCATGTTTCAGTCCATCTATTTTCACCCACCATGCCTTTCCAGCCAGAGTCCTGCCTTATGCACATCACTACCAACCATGCCCCCCCTTGGCAACAGTCTGCCCGTTCTCAGTCCAGGTTGAAGGACCTCCATCAGGACATTATTCTTGACTTCAACAGAGGAAAGCTGCAGGTCTTATACGTCTGCAGCCTACTTGATCACCACAACACAAGAAGTGGATTTCTCTGTGGAAGGGCCAGGGGGGAAGTTCAGCCTAGTGTCCAGTCCACTTTAGTCCTGTAGGTCCATAAAAAAAGATTGTCCTCAACATAATAATGGGATTCATCATTCTACTCGTCTCTAGTATCACTCCATGTGTTCTGAGTCTGAGGAAGGAATGTGGAGCGTCCGAACAGTGGCAGTGTTCTGTCAGAGTCAGAATGAGGTTGAACTGGCTGCACCAAAGATAGTGGAGGGTGCGACGTTGATAGAGGATGTGTCGGGTTCATTTCAGGGTCCTTGTAAGCCGATGAGTTTTTCCTCAAGTGTCAGCAGCACCAGGGCCTGTGTTGACATGGCAGGGGCAGATTTGTGGTGTCGGATTTGATATTGGCCCAGAGTGGGGACAGACCTCCCAGCAGAATCAAAAGTTGCAGATGGCATCGAGGACAGATCCGCAGACGGTAGCCCCTCTATAGGCCTTCTCTGATCCTTGGGGACTGAAGGCACGCCACAGAGTGCCAGAAGGGTACCAAAGATGCGCAATATGTCTTCCTTACATGACTCTACTTGCTGTGGCGTCGCTGAGGGACTTGGAAATTCGGGCTGCATTTGTATGAGGCATGGGGTCTGTTTCTCAGTAGATAGGGCTCGAGACCAGAGGCACCTTCACATCTGCACAACTTTTCTGAACGAGAGTAGCCAGACCAATCGCAAAACCTCCTTTCCATAGTAGAAAACTAAGGTTTGGCACCACAAAAAGCCCCAGAAGCCTAGGAACGTATTTCCTTGTTACCTTTGCAACTCTTCTACAGCAACACTGCACCCAAAGCTTGGTTTCTGGCATCTTTCCTGATGATGCTCACATCATTGGTATCAATCACTTTTAGAGGCGAAGCAGGAACTATAAGCTGTTTGTTCTGACAAAGGACTACAACACACCCTTTACTCCAAACATACCTCTCATTGTTCTTACATAAGACATATACAACTGCAGCTTTACTTGCAAATTGAGGAACACATTTTGCATGTTACTCAGAAAAAACCATCGCTCAGCCTTGTCAACAGTGCTTAATTTGAGCAGGTGCTTTCAGGTGATCAGCACCAGCACTTATTTCACAGGGCCGGAGCTACAATTTCTGACCCTACAGGTGGTGGTCTCAATCTTAATTGTTCAAATTCAAAAGAAAAAGAAAAACATACATTGCAGGGTGACTGGCTGGTAAATGTTCATAGACAGGTCAGCATACGCCTGTCCAGGCAGGCATGATTATGTATCATCACGCCGATCACAAATCCAAGAAGTCATCGACAAACTACGGCTTGCATTCTATTCCCCTAGTCTGCTGCACTGCCTGAGCCTAGGCCTCCCATTGGATAATTGTAGCTGGGCCTGGCTTATGACGGAGTTGAGGCAAGGAAACTGCGAGAGCGCATTTGGAACTTGGGAGTGAGGGTTCTTTAGAAAGAATAAATGAAAGTGGGGACTTTCCACTTGCTGCATAGCCAGAGTAGCATATCCTGCAGCCCTGCATTATTGCTATCCTTAACGTGTTCGATGCGGCTGTGGCCCAACACAACTTTTGTGCACTATGGCGTCATGTGTAGAATCTGTGCACTGCACCCCAGCATGGTAATTGCTGAGCCTGCGTGAGTCCAGTAGGCACCACAGCAATACTTACCGGCATTGGCAGCATTACGGCTGAGGACAATGCCTGTGCTGTAGCACGCGGGTCACAGCAAGCTGACCAGTGGATGCCGATGTCAACGCCATCCCTGCACCTACTAATTGCAGGCAGCACTAGCAGTGACATCACCTGCTGTGCTCGAGCAGCAATCTGTTCCGCAATAAACCCAATCATACTGTACTGATTAATATATGCAAAAAAGCATTTTCATTTGGTGTACATTTTGTTTTTGCACTCGGTGTAGGTAAGAAAGTAAAACCTGCCATCTCCACTTCTATAGGAATGACAACAGAAAACGCAGAGTTCAAAATATCAGGGACATGTACAGGCTGATGACAGGGGTCACAGGCAGCAGCAGCAGTGTTATAGATGAGAGAGAGCAGGGGTAAAGAGGAGAAAGAAACAACAGGAGAGGAGAGAGATAAGACAGAGCTAAGTAGAAGAAAGGGAGAGCAAATCAGATACAAAGAGAAAGAAGCTATGATGTAAAGAAGAGAGCATTAAGAAGAGAGAAGCTAGAATGAAAGGATGAAGGACAGAGGAAAAGAAGCATACACATGATACCATGGAGACACAGCTAATCACTGCTAAAAGAGTGTTAGTAAAGAGCCAAGATCGAGCGGAGAGACAAGAGCATGGATAAAAGTGAAGAGGAAATAGGGCAGGGCTAGAATGAATAGAACGATTCAGAAAAGGGGGTGGTGATGAACAGAGTGTCTGAATTAAGCAGACCACTCTTACCCAGTCCAAAGATCAGGGCTTGATCCATCACCGTTATTTAGCTCACTGCCCCATCCCAGCTCAGAACCTGGCTATATGCAAATTAGTCTGTCCCTGGCCCAGTGCATCATGGGAACAGGGCAGACCAAACTACCAAGCCAATTCTTCACCAGAAAGGATACAAGCTACCGGGGACCGGTTTCTGGCATTTCAGCCTCGTCGGCCCGGCTTGCTTGAATCCTGATGGAGCAGTGAGCAAGGGACTCATGTCTGAGTATACCCTGCCACACCTATAGTGGCCAAAAACGATTCAGAAAAGGGGGTGGTGATGAACAGAGTGTCTGAATTAAGCAGACCACTCTTACCCAGTCCAAAGATCAGGGCTTGATCCATCACCGTTATTTAGCTCACTGCCCCATCCCAGCTCAGAACCCGGCTATATGCAAATTAGTCTGTCCCTGGCCCAGTGCATCATGGGAACAGGGCAGACCAAACTACCAAGCCAATTCTTCACCAGAAAGGATACTAGCTACCGGGGACCGGTTTCTGGCATTTCAGCCTCGTCGGCCCGGCTTGCTTGAATCCTGATGGAGCAGTGAGCAAGGGACTCATGTCTGAGTATACCCTGCCACACCTATAGTGGCCAAAAACGATTCAGAAAAGGGGGTGGTGATGAACAGAGTGTCTGAATTAAGCAGACCACTCTTACCCAGTCCAAAGATCAGGGCTTGATCCATCACCGTTATTTAGCTCACTGCCCCATCCAAGCTCAGAACCTGGCTATATGCAAATTAGTCTGTCCCTGGCCCAGTGCATCATGGGAACAGGGCAGACCAAACTACCAAGCCAATTCTTCACCAGAAAGGATACAAGCTACCGGGGACCGGTTTCTGGCATTTCAGCCTCGTCGGCCTGGCTTGCTTGAATCCTGATGGAGCAGTGAGCAAGGGACTCATGTCTGAGTATACCCTGCCACACCTATAGTGGCCAAAAACGATTCAGAAAAGGGGGTGGTGATGAACAGAATGTCTGAATTAAGCAGACCACTCTTACCCAGTCCAAAGATCAGGGCTTGATCCATCACCGTTATTTAGCTCACTGCCCCATCCCAGCTCAGAACCTGGCTATATGCAAATTAGTCTGTTCCTGGCCCAGTGCCTCATGGGAACAGGGCAGACCAAACTACCAAGCCAATTCTTCACCAGAAAGGATACAAGCTACCGGGGACCGGTTTCTGGCATTTCAGCCTCGTCGGCCCGGCTTGCTTGAATCCTGATGGAGCAGTGAGCAAGGGACTCATGTCTGAGTATACCCTGCCACACCTATAGTGGCCAAAAACGATTCAGAAAAGGGGGTGGTGATGAACAGAGTGTCTGAATTAAGCAGACCACTCTTACCCAGTCCAAAGATCAGGGCTTGATCCATCACCGTTATTTAGCTCACTGCCCCATCCCAGCTCAGAACCTGGCTATATGCAAATTAGTCTGTCCCTGGCCCAGTGCATCATGGGAACAGGGCAGACCAAACTACCAAGCCAATTCTTCACCAGAAAGGATACAAGCTACCGGGGACCGGTTTCTGGCATTTCAGCCTCGTCGGCCCGGCTTGCTTGAATCCTGATGGAGCAGTGAGCAAGGGACTCATGTCTGAGTATACCCTGCCACACCTATAGTGGCCAAAAACGATTCAGAAAAGGGGGTGGTGATGAACAGAGTGTCTGAATTAAGCAGACCACTCTTACCCAGTCCAAAGATCAGGGCTTGATACATCACCGTTATTTAGCTCACTGCCCCATCCCAGCTCAGAACCTGGCTATATGCAAATTAGTCTGTTCCTGGCCCAGTGCATCATGGGAACAGGGCAGACCAAACTACCAAGCCAATTCTTCACAAGAAAGGATACAAGCTACCGGGGACCGGTTTCTGGCATTTCAGCCTCGTCGGCCCGGCTTGCTTGAATCCTGATGGAGCAGTGAGCAAGGGACTCATGTCTGAGTATACCCTGCCACACCTATAGTGGCCAAAAACGATTCAGAAAAGGGGGTGGTGATGAACAGAGTGTCTGAATTAAGCAGACCACTCTTTCCCAGTCCAAAGATCAGGGCTTGATCCATCACCGTTATTTAGCTCACTGCCCCATCCCAGCTCAGAACCTGGCTATATGCAAATTAGTCTGTCCCTGGCCCAGTGCATCATGGGAACAGGGCAGACCAAACTACCAAGCCAATTCTTCACCAGAAAGGATACAAGCTACCGAGGACCGGTTTCTGGCATTTCAGCCTCGTCGGCCCGGCTTGCTTGAATCCTGATGGAGCAGTGAGCAAGGGACTCATGTCTGAGTATACCCTGCCACACCTATAGTGGCCAAAAACGATTCAGAAAAGGGGGTGGTGATGAACAGAGTGTCTGAATTAAGCAGACCACTCTTACCCAGTCCAAAGATCAGGGCTTGATCCATCACCGTCATTTAGCTCACTGCCCCATCCCAGCTCAGAACCTGGCTATATGCAAATTAGTCTGTCCCTGGCCCAGTGCATCATGGGAACCGGGCAGACCAAAGCGTGGAAGGGTATACTCAGATGTGAGTCCCTTGCTCATTGCACCATCAGGATTCAAGCAAGCCGGGCCGACGACGCCTGAAATGGCAGAAACCGGTCCCCGGAAGCTTGTTTCCTTCCCAGTATAAGAATTGGCTTGGTAGTTTGGTTTGCCCTGTTCCCATCATGCACTGGGACAGGAACAGACTAATTTGCATATAGCCAAGTTCTGAGCTGGGATGGTGCAGTGAGCTAAAAAACGGTGATGGATCAAGCCCTGGTCTTTGGACTGGGTAAGAGTGGTCTGCTTAATTCAGGCACTCTGTTCATCACCACCCCTTTTTCTGAATCATTTTGTCCACCATAAGCGTGGAAGGGTATACTCAGATGTGAGTCCCTTGCTCATTGCACCATCAGGATTCAAGCAAGCCGGGCCGACGACGCCTGAAATGGCAGAAACCGGTCCCCGGAAGCTTGTTTCCTTCCCAGTATAAGAATTGGCTTGGTAGTTTGGTTTGCCCTGTTCCCATCATGCACTGGGACAGGAACAGACTAATTTGCATATAGCCAAGTTCTGAGCTGGGATGGTGCAGTGAGCTAAAAAACGGTGATGGATCAAGCCCTGGTCTTTGGACTGGGTAAGAGTGGTCTGCTTAATTCAGGCACTCTGTTCATCACCACCCCCTTTTCTGAATCATTTTGTCCACCATAAGCGTGGAAGGGTATACTCAGATGTGAGTCCCTTGCTCATTGCACCATCAGGATTCAAGCAAGCCGGGCCGACGACGCCTGAAATGGCAGAAACCGGTCCCCGGAAGCTTGTTTCCTTCCCAGTATAAGAATTGGCTTGGTAGTTTGGTTTGCCCTGTTCCCATCATGCACTGGGACAGGAACAGACTAATTTGCATATAGCCAAGTTCTGAGCTGGGATGGTGCAGTGAGCTAAAAAACGGTGATGGATCAAGCCCTGATCTTTGGACTGGGTAAGAGTGGTCTGCTTAATTCAGGCACTCTGTTCATCACCACCCCCTTTTCTGAATCATTTTGTCCACCATAAGTGTGGAAGGGTATACTCAGATGTGAGTCCCTTGCTCATTGCACCATCAGGATTCAACCAAGCCGGGCCGACGACGCCTGAAATGGCAGAAACCGGTCCCCGGAAGCTTGTTTCCTTCCCAGTATAAGAATTGGCTTGGTAGTTTGGTTTGCCCTGTTCCAATCATGCACTGGGACAGGAACAGACTAATTTGCATATAGCCAAGTTCTGAGCTGGGATGGTGCAGTGAGCTAAAAAACGGTGATGGATCAAGCCCTGATCTTTGGACTGGGTAAGAGTGGTCTGCTTAATTCAGGCACTCTGTTCATCACCACCCCCTTTTCTGAATCATTTTGTCCACCATAAGCGTGGAAGGGTATACTCAGATGTGAGTCCCTTGCTCATTGCACCATCAGGATTCAACCAAGCCGGGCCGACGACGCCTGAAATGGCAGAAACCGGTCCCTGGAAGCTTGTTTCCTTCCCAGTATAAGAATTGGCTTGGTAGTTTGGTTTGCCCTGTTCCCATCATGCACTGGGACAGGAACAGACTAATTTGCATATAGCCAAGTTCTGAGCTGGGATGGTGCAGTGAGCTAAAAAACGGTGATGGATCAAGCCCTGATCTTTGGACTGGGTAAGAGTGGTCTGCTTAATTCAGGCACTCTGTTCATCACCACCCCCTTTTCTGAATCATTTTGTCCACCATAAGCGTGGAAGGGTATACTCAGATGTGAGTCCCTTGCTCATTGCACCATCAGGATTCAAGCAAGCCGGGCCGACGACGCCTGAAATGGCAGAAACCGGTCCCCGGAAGCTTGTTTCCTTCCCAGTATAAGAATTGGGTTGGTAGTTTGGTTTGCCCTGTTCCCATCATGCACTGGGACAGGAACAGACTAATTTGCATATAGCCAAGTTCTGAGCTGGGATGGTGCAGTGAGCTAAAAAACGGTGATGGATCAAGCCCTGATCTTTGGACTGGGTAAGAGTGGTCTGCTTAATTCAGGCACTCTGTTCATCACCACCCCCTTTTCTGAATCATTTTGTCCACCATAAGCGTGGAAGGGTATACTCAGATGTGAGTCCCTTGCTCATTGCACCATCAGGATTCAAGCAAGCCGGGCCGACGACGCCTGAAATGGCAGAAACCGGTCCCCGGAAGCTTGTTTCCTTCCCAGTATAAGAATTGGCTTGGTAGTTTGGTTTGCCCTGTTCCCATCATGCACTGGGACAGGAACAGACTAATTTGCATATAGCCAAGTTCTGAGCTGGGATGGTGCAGTGAGCTAAAAAACGGTGATGGATCAAGCCCTGATCTTTGGACTGGGTAAGAGTGGTCTGCTTAATTCAGGCACTCTGTTCATCACCACCCCCTTTTCTGAATCATTTTGTCCACCATAAGCGTGGAAGGGTATACTCAGATGTGAGTCCCTTGCTCATTGCACCATCAGGATTCAAGCAAGCCGGGCCGACGACGCCTGAAATGGCAGAAACCGGTCCCCGGAAGCTTGTTTCCTTCCCAGTATAAGAATTGGCTTGGTAGTTTGGTTTGCCCTGTTCCCATCATGCACTGGGACAGGAACAGAATAATTTGCATATAGCCAAGTTCTGAGCTGGGATGGTGCAGTGAGCTAAAAAACGGTGATGGATCAAGCCCTGATCTTTGGACTGGGTAAGAGTGGTCTGCTTAATTCAGGCACTCTGTTCATCACCACCCCCTTTTCTGAATCATTTTGTCCACCATAAGCGTGGAAGGGTATACTCAGATGTGAGTCCCTTGCTCATTGCACCATCAGGATTCAAGCAAGCCGGGCCGACGACGCCTGAAATGGCAGAAACCGGTCCCCGGAAGCTTGTTTCCTTCCCAGTATAAGAATTGGCTTGGTAGTTTGGTTTGCCCTGTTCCCATCATGCACTGGGACAGGAACAGACTAATTTGCATATAGCCAAGTTCTGAGCTGGGATGGTGCAGTGAGCTAAAAAACGGTGATGGATCAAGCCCTGATCTTTGGACTGGGTAAGAGTGGTCTGCTTAATTCAGGCACTCTGCTCATCACCACCCCCTTTTCTGAATCATTTTGTCCACCATAAGCGTGGAAGGGTATACTCAGATGTGAGTCCCTTGCTCATTGCACCATCAGGATTCAAGCAAGCCGGGCCGACGACGCCTGAAATGGCAGAAACCGGTCCCCGGAAGCTTGTTTCCTTCCCAGTATAAGAATTGGCTTGGTAGTTTGGTTTGCCCTGTTCCCATCATGCACTGGGACAGGAACAGACTAATTTGCATATAGCCAAGTTCTGAGCTGGGATGGTGCAGTGAGCTAAAAAACGGTGATGGATCAAGCCCTGATCTTTGGACTGGGTAAGAGTGGTCTGCTTAATTCAGGCACTCTGTTCATCACCACCCCCTTTTCTGAATCATTTTGTCCACCATAAGCGTGGAAGGGTATACTCAGATGTGAGTCCCTTGCTCATTGCACCATCAGGATTCAAGCAAGCCGGGCCGACGACGCCTGAAATGGCAGAAACCGGTCCCCGGAAGCTTGTTTCCTTCCCAGTATAAGAACTGGCTTGGTAGTTTGGTTTGCCCTGTTCCCATCATGCACTGGGACAGGAACAGACTAATTTGCATATAGCCAAGTTCTGAGCTGGGATGGTGCAGTGAGCTAAAAAACGGTGATGGATCAAGCCCTGATCTTTGGACTGGGTAAGAGTGGTCTGCTTAATTCAGGCACTCTGTTCATCACCACCCCCTTTTCTGAATTAGAATGAATAGAAGGCAAATCAGAAATACAGGGAATAAGGTAACACACCAGTGTGACAAAGATGATAGAAAACAATTTGAGAGGTGAGAGGATAGACACTTAGTGCAAAGACTTAGGAGACAGACAACAGATCAAGGTTAGAAGATAGAGACTGAGGCAGTGAGACTTTTGAAAGTGGGGCTCATTGGAGGCAGAAGTGAGCTGAGGCCTCCTTGGCAAAATTTTTAGCACCTGCACTTCTTTTTTTACAAATTAAGCACTGCTTGTCAACAGGAGCAGGCACATTCGCAATTGCTACCAAAGTCTTAAGTTAGGTGCCACACCCCTCTCAAACACATGTGGACCTAAGTATCCCACACTGCAATGAAGGAATCCGCATTTATCTGTCTTCAAAGTGAACCCACTAACTTTGAGAATACTTAACACCTGCTTCAATCTGCAGTCATGCTTACATTATTCCAGATTCCAGAATTTCGTCCTGGAAACAAGTCACCCCAACAATCCCCTTAAACAGATTATTCACAATCCTTTGAAATATGGAGGAAGCAGACAATAATCCAAATGGCATACAAAAATAACAGAATGCTCCCTGTGGTGTTTTAAATGAAGTGAGGTGTCTGAAATACTCAAATAGCTCAATATGGATGGAAGTCACAGATATTTTAAGTGAAGAGAAATCACTGCATTTCTTTGATGTTAGACAGGGGTTGTCTGCTAACCCAAATGATACTAGTGAGATCGCACAGATTCACACCGTCTTAAAGACTCGTTCACTTTATATGCCAACACTAGGGGAGCTAACAATTCTGAACCCTTAACGGGTTCATTTATAATGAAAGCAGAAAATGTTTTCAACTCTGGTCTAAATTCTGATCTTACATTTAGAAGTACCTTATGCACCTCTGGTATGCCACTGTTTTTTTAGAACTTTACGTTGTTGGTACCCCTTACGTCTTCCCAAATTGTCATTAAAACTTCAGGGTACTCTTCTAGCCATCATGCAAATCAATATGTCTAACCCCAAGAATTTTTTTGTCTTGAAATAACTTTGTCTGGATGGTTGGGGTCTAGATTCCTGTTGAGGAATCTAGATCCCAACCATCCAGACAAAGTTATTTCAAGATCAGGTCATCTTGCTCATCCTGACCCAACAAACTGGACCCATGTCAAGTCACATATACCACACTCTTAACCATATTATCTTCAAATTTTAAATCGGCCTTGAGCTCACCAATAAGCTCCACCCTTTCTTATGCATATGCAAAAACTGGATTTTTTCCCTCCTGGAGTTGCAATGGACTAAAAGTGCAAACTTCTTTTTCTCAGCTAAGGGTAAACGGCTACCCAGAGTCTACCACTGTCTTGACTACCTGCCCACATATACATACATCAAATAGGGTGGTTTTGATTTCCTTTTAATTTCCACGGATGCTCCGTCCACCACACAATTTCTCTCCACTTCAGAATTAGTTATCATTACAACAAAATGTTCTTGCTGTGGAATCGTCAATTACATTAACAATGTCATTGACACTCCCCTGTACCCAGGTTAGCTTTGAACACACGCGCAAAATGCTCCTCTTACTAGACTTGAAACGTCTAGGACATTGTTTGGCATTCCCTGTATGCGATTTACTGCCACACCAGCAAGTAGACACTTTCATGCATGCCTTTGGATGCATCATGTTTTATATAATACTTACGATTTTGCAATATCTTAGGTTACATTTTGTTAGTCTATCTACTTATCGAAGTTATTTTCCTTTTATACCAACATGTGTAATGATGATCTCCCTCATGTAAAACTTTATTTAATACTTCTGGCTACATTTAATGCAGTATCTAAGTCAGAATCCTCAGTCAATAGTAATTGTTCCTAAATATTCTTATTGTTTTTTCTTCTTCAAATAACTGGTCTCCAATGAGCTCACTTTTGAGAGCGTGTGGCGGCTAGAGTCCTCAAAGCAGCCACAAAGTCACCAACGGATTCCCCTGGGAATTGGTGCCTTTGTAAAAATTTAAGTCGCTTAAACAAAACAATCTTGGTAGTATCTCCTTCACTTGTGGGTTCATTAACCACCACTATTGGCAAAGTTTTCAATAAACCTCTACATTTAGGATAAAAGTTACAAATAAGTGAGACATTTTCTTCTTTCGGGTCAAAGTGTCTCCATCCATGCCGACAAGGTATTCTTCAAATGCATCAATCCACTGTTCCCGATTCAATGGAGGGGTCCCAAAGTTGCCATAAACGGAGTTACAAAAATTCTTTCCATTGCCATTTATCAAAATGCTTAATATATATAAACCAAAACTACAAGTGAGACAGTTTATGCCTTGGGAAAAGGTTATTAATGTGCATATACAGGTGGTTTACTGCTACTCACTCGCATACTCCATTGAAAGCTGTGTCAAACCAGTCAATATTACCACCAGAACTGTCCAAGGAGTGACTGTCACTGCAAGATACCAGACATGCAATGCAGAAAATCAACAGTGAAAAATGTGCCATTCAGTGTGTCACATGTGTTGTGGAGAGAAAGAGAGCGCCAGCTTCTCAGTGATGATCAATTGTAAGGAAAACAAGCTTCATTGAAGTCTATGGGATTTAAAAAATGGCTGCCACATTGACATTGTAACATGCCTGTTTTGAAAGGTGGTGGTGCTTGTATACCACTATAGCTCAAAGTCTGGATCGCAAAAGGGATATGTTTCAGTGGAGCTGCGATGACGTTGGTGCTGGTCTATAAAGGTGATTAAGGAACTGGTGGAGATGGTGGAGTGTAGAACACACCAACCAGCGTGTCACTGCGATTACAGCTACAATCACGATGCCCAATCAAAGGTACAATTACTAAATTAAAAAATCTTTAACCTCGGTATGCAACAATAAGTAAATAAAGCTTATCAAAAAAATTTCTGGAGCATCACCACAATGAGAAGTAAAAGTCCGTCACTCTAGCGGTTCTGTTAAAGTAGGGTAAGCTTCAATACACATAAGGTAGGTACAAAAAGTCAATGATTCCAATAATTTTTATTCCATATTGTTGTGCAAATAAAATTCTATCAACAGCCGACACGTGTTTTGTTGTACTCGACGACTTTTCAAAGCTTATGAATGTAATATCGGATTCATTCAAAGGAAGGTTCAAAGAAACCTGAATCCAGGCCCTCTGATTACTTTTTAGCTGAGTTTTGAAAGGGCGTTCAGCGTTTTCCACGTATTGTGCTACAAAGACCTGGACTTACCAAGGTCTGTGCTGCCTGTGATTGGATGCTATCGTGCCTGACTACGTTTACAGATATACTTTTGAGTAAGAGCATCTTCTCTGTAGCCCCTGGGACTCCGAGGGCCTGGATTCGGGTTTATTTGAACCTTCCTTAGAATGCATTCAGAAGCCTTGAAAAAGTTGTCGAGTACGACGAAACGTGTTGTTGTTGTTTGGATTTTATTTGCACAAGTATATGGACTAAAATCTATTGGAATCATCTGCGTTTTGTACCAACCTTATGTGAATTGAAGCTTATCCTACTTTAATGGAACCGATAGAGTGACGGACCCGGATGCAGTCTTCTTTACGGAGACATGGCTGACCTCGTCTTCCGCGCCTGACCTCATTCAAGCATTACCACAGGGCTATCAAGTAGCCAGGACAGACCGCACGTCGGGGAAGGGAGGAGGTTTAGCTATAGTATTTAAAGACAGTTTCACATGCCGATGCACTTCCACTTCTATTTTGGACTGTGAAAGTACCTCATTCAGTCTGGAACTGTCACCAAATCTAAATTTCTCCGGAGTATTAGTCTACCGTCCGCCTAAGAGGAAGTGTAAAAGGTTGGAGAGGAAATGGCGTTTGGACTATACAGATCTAGACAAAGCTGTATATAGAAACTCCATCAGGGCATATAAGCAGGAGATTAAGAATGCTCAATCTCTACATTATACAAAAAAGATCACTGATGCTAGGTCCAACTCCAAGGAAATTTATAGAATAGTAAAAAGTCTTACTGTTCTCTCCCAGCCCCCCATAAACAGCGAAAATTTACAAGTCCGATGTAATGAGCTGGCAGACTACTTTTTAAAAAAAATAGATCTTATATACTCTGCCTTTCCAAATATTCAACCACATATTCCAGTAGTCAATTCTGGATATGCCAAAAACAGTGTGACAGACAATATGTTACCAGTGCTGGATAACTTTCCATTGCTGCACTTGGACTTATTAGCCACCCTGATGACTCAGGTAAAATCTGGCTCTCCCAGCGACCCTGCCCCTCCAAGCTTCCTAAGGACCGTTAGTCAAACCATCCTCCCGGTTGTACTAAAGGTGCTCAATGCCTCTATTTCCACCAACACAGTTCCATCCAGGTGGAAAGAGGCTAGGGTAAAGGCACTTCCTAAAAAGCCCAATCTGAACATCAACAACTTCAGCAATTACCGTCCAATTTCCCTGCTTCCTTGGGCTAGCAAGTTACTGGAAAAATATATCAACAGCCTCCTGACCAATTTCCTGGAGAATAACAGCCTCCTAGACCCCTCGCAGACCGGCTTCCGTCCCAAGCATGGGACGGAGTCGGCCCTGTTGGCAGTCCTGGAGGAAACAAGGGGCATCTTAGATTGGGGGGGATCGGTGGCAGTCATCCGCCTCGATCTGAGTGCCGCTTTTGACACTGTAAATCATAACATCTTATTGCAGCGCCTCCGGGACATTGGGATTCAAGGAGGAGCGTTGGAATGGATCCGTTCATTCCTAACCAATAGAAATTTCCAGGTCTTTGAGGGAAATACCACCTCTACTAGCAGGCCCTTGGAATGTGGTGTCCCGCAGGGTTCCTCACTCAGCCCGACGCTGTTTAATGTCTATATGAGGCCGCTGGCTGGGATAGTCCGCCCATATGGTATTAAGATCGTGACCTATGGGGACAATACACAGCTGGTGGTCTCATTGGCGCGGGCCGAGGACCCTGCGGGCACAGTGGATTTGGTGGGCTGTTTGAGTGAAATTAGGAGCTGGATGACCCTGTCTTGTCTCAAACTCAATGGGGACAAGACAGAGGTCATGCTGTTGGGCCGCTCAGCGCCAATTGCAATCGACCAGATCTGGCCAGCCTGCTTGGGGACCCCCCCAGTCCCCAAGGATGCCATCAAGAGCTTGGGTGTCTGGCTGGATAAGTCCTTGAGGTTCGACCATCAGGCTTTTGTACTATCTGCCACCTGTTTTGGCCTCATTAGAATGTTGACGAGGATTCTTCCCTTGCTACCTTTTGAGGCAAGACAAATTGTGGTTCAAGGACTGATCCTTTCCAGGCTAGATTTTGGAAACGCGCTGTACCTTGGGGCCCCAGATTTCACATTAAAGAAGCTGCAGGTTGTTCAAAACTGTGCTGTTAGGACCCTGCTTCAAATCCCTCGCAGGACTTCTGTGAAACCTGGATTAGCAAGATTGCACTGGCTCCCGGTGAAAGACAGGATCAGTTTTAAATCTCTTTGTGTTGCACACCAGTCTTTTTGGGAAACTGGTCCAGTGATCAGTCACCCCCTAATTACCCCTTACCTTCCCTGCAGACAGCTACGCTCAACCAATGCTTTACGTGCTGTTGTGCCAAAGGTAAATAGGTCTAGATTAGGAGGTCGCTCCTTTTCCCTGAATGCGGCCAGGCTTTGGAACAGTCTACCGTTTCAGTTAAGGTCCAATCCGGACCTCACTTCTTTCAGGAAACAGTTGAAAACTTTTTTGTTCAATAAATAGTTGTTTTCGTTCTGCTCACTATCTCAGCTGACAACACACGGTTAGCACTCAGCGCTTGGACGCCTCCGGGCAGCTATGTGCGCTCTACAAAACTCATTTTCATTTTATTTCATTTCATTGTGGTGGTGCTCTGGACATTTTTTGATACTCTTTGTATATAGGGGTTTTCTCCTGTATAATTGACACTATTGGGATGACATAGTGTTACCTGTCTTTATTGAGGACACTTGAATATATGGAGGTTACAAATAAGATCCTGAAACTGTGTATGTGCTAGCACCTGTATAGACCACTGTCATCCTTTCTATTTAAGTAAATAAAGATTGCTGGGCCTTTGGAAGTATAAGGCGGTACCTTGGACAAGGAATCATCAATGACAAAGGTCCACAAAAAGATAAGGGCAGGAAACATCAATCACATGTGCGAGTGGATTTAATGGTGGTCACTCGTCGCCAATAAAAGATCAATACCCTGGTTCAGGATGTCTTTGAGGTATTTATTGAGTCTAGCACAACCCTCAGTTTTCAACTCCTGGCAGCAGCTGCCAAAGCCTAGAGTCCTTCATACAAACTTCAGCTCAACATCCTAGCACATAGAATGTCCCTTGGCTGAGATCATGACTCCACACACGAGTGCCAAGCATCAGAGGACAGAGAAAACAAGCGGGAGACCAGCAAAACTTTACCACAGGCCCCAAAAACCCGAGAACTCAGATATGACTTTATGTTAGGCTCGGGGGTTCAATAAAGTGGTATACTAAAGCTTTTCTACTTCTCAGTAAGGGTAGTAGAGCTTCAGAGACGGCTCATAGTTACCAGCCACTGTCCCAGTTTCCTGCTTCTCTTGAAGTCTGATGCACAGCTCACCCAGAAACACACATCTTTATTGAGGGGGGGGCAAGTCATAGGAGCTGGAGGCTCTGGCCTTGATTGCACTCCAGGGCATCTACTGGCACAAGAACAGCATGGAAGGGGAACAAGGGGCTTAAGGAAGCCTGTAGATGATTCATCCATCAATGCACAGAAACAGCACAACATTACGGGGCACTGGTTTGTTTCATAGTCAAACTTCCTGCAGAACAAGTGTATGTGTATAGTCAGGACTCACATAACTTTAAAGTCGCACGTGGTCCCAGAGGTGCAAAACTTGATAAAAAAAAACTGGCAAAGACTATATACTTACAAAAAAGAGCTGGGGTGCCCGGCAATTCTCTACATCCTATGTGCCGAGCTGCTACCAGAGCAGCAAGAGCTCAGCAATAACCCTTGAATCGCCAGAGGCCGACTTGCTCCAATATAGAAAAAATCCAGTGGACACTGTGGGATCTCTTTTGCTGCCCAAGGAAACCAAAGTATACAAAAAAGTCATGGATGGAGTACCTGAATTAATCACAGCCACAGGTAATTACTCGGGCCGCATTCCAGTCCATCATTATTTTGCACACCATGCGAACTCAGTTTGGACCCAACTATGTGCAAATCAGTCTTAAATCCGCTCCAATGTAAACAGCGCAGTCCGAACTGCCAAGCCACTGCCTCCCTGCACCAAAACACAAGCAACCCAAGACTGGTTTTGCCGTACTATGGGCTCATCAGCCAGATATGGTCCGGTTTCAGTAACATAGTGTGTATGGGACCCACGTCTGGGAATATCTGTCCAACTTTGGGCGACACACTAAAGTATACAAAAAAGTGATGGATGGAATTCTTGAATTCATTTCAGTCACTGGTAATTACTCGGGACGCTTCCCTATCCATTGTTATTTTGCGCACCATGCCACCTTGGTTTGGACCCAGCTATATGCAAATTAGTGTTGACCCTGCTCCAATGGGAACAGTCAAGCCCGAGCTGCCTTCGAAGCCAAGCAACACCAAGAGAAAGATATACTTTGGAATGGAATGAGTGGATCCCTCTAGTGGTGTGGATACACTTTAAATCTGAATGGTTCATTGACTTCAGCCCTACTGTCACTGTTTCTAAGTAGGGGTTCTCATCTGCCCAATTCAGAGGTCGCCCTTTGGCTTGAAAAAGGTCTCAACACCTGTGAAGAGAAATGCTGCTACCAGAGGCAGGATTTTTTTGCAGCCTCCACTGAATGTTCAAAATGCAGAGAACACACTACACGGCTGAGAAAAAGAATTTGCTGCTGCTGCAAACAAAACAGAAAAGGAAGTCGATGAGCTGTTGTGTAAAGAACATGCCTTATTAAAGTCCTGATCATGATTCTAGCTGTCTCATTCTCTGCAGTGTTAAGCTTTGACCTGGAAGGCTGACTAGATAGGAGGCTTGTGAAGGCTGCCCAGCCTGATGCAAAACTATAACCAGAGCTACTCATAGCAAGCGCAGAGAGGGAGAAGAGGCCATAGAGACTGCGGAAGAAGAACAGGCTGCTGAAGCACCCTCTACCCTGCCGGTAATTGTGTGTGTTAATTGACTGTGCCACTGGAAATCAACCCTTGGAGGTCTGTAAACTAACTTGCCAGCACTGCTGGACCACTCCCAGTGACCAAAAAGTGGTTTACCCATGTTGGTGGTGCTGCCCAGTTTGCTAGGGCCCATGAGCAGGTGAGCTGGTACCTTCATTCAGAGCCACGTCCTGTGGCGGAAGCTCCGGACCACAAGGGAAGAAAGTAACCATCACTATGGCTATGTAACTGTTGACAACAATTTAATTTTGATCTATGATGCAAGCAAGCCAAGTGATGTCAATAAGCCTAGAATATTTACTTGAATGGAGGCACCCAGTGTGTGGTGGACTGAGTGTAGCTGGGAGACTGCAGCTCTCCGGATGCAAGAGGACTTCACTCCATATTGAGGATGGCTTTAGAGATGGAGAGGGAAGGAGCTAACAAGTAAACATATCTATGGGAACACCACTGGCAGATCTCTCTGGCCCCTCCATGGAGAGTCCATTTGCATCAAAGATACTGCTAGAAGGTGCCCCTTTATGGGCACTCTAAATAGGATCACACACCTACTTGCAGAATAGCCAGCTCTTGCTATTATGGGCCAGTAAAGTCCATGCCACACTCAGCAGATAAAAAGGAAGAGGCAAAGGGCCATCGCCTAGATCTCCTCTCAGAACATCTGCTCACCTACTTTATTATTTCATAAACTACCGGTCTAAGTTCCACAGGCCAGGTTCAGGGAGCTGAATGTGTTGTGACAGGAACTGGTCTGGGATGGTGGTTGACACATACCTTTTTAGACATACTGCGACACCAGATAACTGAGTGGGGACTGAGAGTCCCGGGATTTTAGATCTACTTCTCATCAGCGAACCTGTAATGGTTGGCCAGGTAGCTTGCCGGAATTCAGGTGGAGGAGATAGGGAAGCAAGAAAGCCTCTGAGAAAAGGGGTACTTGCCACATTGATGGTAGACGTACTCTTCTTGCGGTGGCACTCCACAGTTAGAAGGCAGCGGGCAACAAATCAAAGTAACAAACACTCTACACACCTGGTGGGGCTGCCCAAGGCCAGAGTGGGTATTTCACGGATACAAACTGGAGGAATGGACCAGAGTAGGGATTGACAAATAAGGGTTTGTTACAAAAAGGGAACGCTTCCCACACTAGAGACATTAATGGAGAAGGGCCTGCTTGGTACACAATTCTGGACATACGCAGCGCTCCAGAGGGTGCTTCTCCAGTTGTGGGGCCTAAACACGCACCCTTCTTCAGACCCTCCTCACCTCTGTGGGGGGCGTAAGTTAATAACCTGGATCTTTAAGACATTACTGTCAAATACCCTCATTGATCTTGCATCTTGCGAACTAAATGGGAAAACTCGCTGTGCAGTGGGAATAGTAATTTTTACCCCTACGCTATCCAACGCCTTCCCTACTGTTGCACTCACTGGAGTGGGAATAGTAATTTTTACCCCTACGCTATCCAACGCTTTCCCTACTGTTGCACTCACTGGAGTGGGAATAGTAATTTTTACCCCTACGCTATCCAACGCTTTCCCTACTGTTGCACTCACTGGAGTGGGAATAGTAATTTTTACCCCTAGGCTATCCAACGCTTTCCCTACTGTTGCACTCTTTGGAGTGGAAATAGTAATTTTTACCCCTACGCTATCCAACGCTTTCCCTACTGTTGCACTCTCTGGAGTGGGAATAGTAATTTTTACACTCCTGCTATCCTACAGTAATAATATTGTATATTTTTTATTAATATTATGTTAATATATATGTATGTTTTAACAAATATGATTGTATGTTTTTTTTATAACTTAAATTAATTATTTAATCATTTTAAGGTAATGTAAGTATTTTTAAGTATATTTTAGTTATTTATTAATATTTTTTAAATTTTACATTATTTTTAAGAAATTCGATATTTTTAAAAAGTATATATTTTTAAACGATATTTTGGATTCGATATTTTTGCACTTACCCGTTTGTAGATAGGAATTCGATATTTTGTCTGTCGATATTTTGGCATCGATATTTTTGGTAGTCTATATTTTGTTTCTCGATATTAAGTCAGTGATCCGCTGTTGGCATAGTCCAGATGGGATGTGATAAAGGCATGAACCACTGTCCTCCTGTAGTCCATCAGTAGAAAGTGGAAATATGTCCGCAGGATACGGAGTTTCCGAAAGAAGGAGGAAGAGACTTGCCAAATCTGGGCTTGCAAGAAAGGTCATGATCAAATCTGAAACCCAAGTTTCTCACCAAGTCTACAGGCTCAGGAGGGGGGTTCAATTCTTGGGGCCACCAAAGCCTAGAGGGTAGAGTGGCCGGTTGATTGAAGAATAGCACCTACGTTTTTTACGAGTTCAGTTTTAGAAAATGTTGGGTCATCCAGGCCGAGATGTGACTTAGACAGCTTCCGAAGTTGATAAAGCAGCCTCTGAGTGTCTTTAAAAGAAAACAGGAGCTGGGTATCGTCAGCGTAGGAGATCACCCTACCCCCAGGGATTCGACCTGAGTTGCAAGTGAGGAGAGATAGGCATTGAACAGGAGAGGACTCAATGTCGAACCCTGGGGGACCCCGCAAACAAGCGGCTTCTGGGAAGAGACAAAGGGACGTAAGAAAACTTGTTGTGTCTGGTTCTCCAGGGAGGACCGGATACAGGCAAGGGCCGTACCCTGAATTTCCAGAAGTTTTAGTCTCTCTAGGAGAATCAGATGAGCCACAGTGTCGAAGGCCACAGACAGATCCAGCAGCACCAGCATTGCTGCGTTGCCCTGGTCAGTAGTTTCACGGACACTTTCTGCCACTTCTAGGAGTGCACTTTCCGTGCTATAGCCTCGGAGTCATTTGTTAGATTCCAAGAATTCCGATAGATGACTCTGGACTATCTGTTCAAGGTTCTTTGGCCTGACGGGGGCAAGGAGTTTAAAAAACTGGGCTGGGCAGGGATCCCCGGTAGAGCCAGATTTGCTTTCTGATCGTTTTTTTAAGGAAGCCTCAAGAGAAAGAGGACAGAATTCAGTCAAAGACTCCAAGCTATCTGCAGTGGCGTTATGCTCCATCAGTGTCAGATTGTAAGGGAAAGTAGAGTAGATGGATTAAATTTTGTCCTGAAAAAAGTTTGACAGCCCCGCGCAGAGGGACAAGGAGGGAGTCAATGTGTTATCCAGAGCTGCAGGTTTAGTAAAGCTTTGAACAATTTTATATAAAGCTAATGCTGAATTTTCAACTGTTTTAATCTTGAAGGTGAAGTAATCCTGCATGGTACTTCGCTTGAGTTTCTGGAAGTTTTTAAGGGCCTTTCTATAAGTGAGTTTGGCTACCAGGTCATAGGATTGTCTCCAAGCACGCTCCAATTTTTTGCATACACTTTTCTCGGTTAGATGTTCTGGGGAGAACCAGGGGGCAGACAGTCTCTTCCTAGCAGAGACAGCAAGTCTAGGGTGGGCAACAAGATCAAGGGCCTTCTCCGCCCAGCTATTAAAACTTGCAGTATCTTCATCCGGATTACCTGACAGCGTAAGGGAGACTGTAAGGAGTGCTGAAGTCATGCTGTCTTTTGTGATTTTGATCCAGTTTTTCCTTCTCTCGGGGTAGTGCTGGGGTCTGGTACTGCAGTTAGCAGGCAAAAAGATAAATAGTATGAATAGATGATCAGATCACGTTAGGGATATGGGGAGCTTCAATCGTCAGGTTGGGGTCATTAGTAAATATTAAGTCGAGTGTATGACCAGCATGAGGGGAATAGGCATTGCCGTTAAACGCAGGGAGGGGTATTAGGACATAGCAAATTTAATAGCCTTAAATTATTGAACTGAACCTGTGCACACACAGACTATTGAATGTTCTAAATTTGTAATCTGTTGATGATCCAAGGAAAATTAGTAATGTAAGGGGGGAGTTGCCATCCCTCATCAGTGTAATGGGGAGCAGCAATGAAGTGAGTAACGTACTTTATACTTTGGTTGTATTGTTCATGTACTGGAAATGCTCTGCTGCTACACGACATTTCCCAATAAAAGTAGATTAAAGAAAAAAAATATGCACAATTCATGTATCAACATAATAAATAATTAAAAAGAACCATGATAGCCTTGGGAAACAAAAGATTCAGCAATATAGTTAAAATCATCACAATAAAGGATACATTTTTACATTAAAAGAAAAACCCTGCTCCCTCAAGCAGAAAAGCATGGACTTCCTCAGACAAAGGACGTTTTTGTGGCAAGATATCGAAAGGCTTCCTAGCTTCCTATTGTGCCAGCTGGTATTCCTTTTGCAGGTTCGCAAATAATCGCACGTCTCCTCCAACCTACAGGTCACCCACCCTTGAGAGGCCAATGAGGTCCCATTTGTCGACGCCCCGCTGCTGTCCCAGATTCGTTGAGTCCCATAACGGGGTCATCTGCATAAGCTAATCTCACCAGACCAAGGCTGCTAGCACCTCCTGCCAAACCTGTAGTGTGATGGAGGTTGGTTCGGGAAATGAATTTGCTTTCTTCCCCCTGTAAATTGCTCTGAGATAGCCACACGGCGGTCCATTCTATATGCTGTGTCATCTTGGGGACTATGCACCAAGTGGTTGACCACTGTACGCTAGGCCGCCTAGTAGTACTTCCAGAGAGCCGGGAGCGCCACCCCACCGTCATGCTAAACTCTGGTCAACTTTGGGAGGGAGATCCTAGGAGATCCTCCATCCCACAGGAGTAGAAGCACTGCGTCTTGACTGCTTGAAAGTATGCTGGTGGCACCGGATATGGTGTATTATAGAGCACGTAGAGGAATTGGGGCAAGACCATCATTTTAAAAAGTGACGTTCTTCCCAAGAGAGACCGTGGTAGGGACCTCCAGTGCGGGATGTCATTTTACAGACGCTGAAGCAGGGGGTCACGGTTTTGGTTGTGGAAAAATTTTGGGTCTCCAGTGACAAAGATACCCAGGTATCAAAACCCTTCAGTCATTATGGGTATTGCATAACCCCTGGGCTGACTTGGTGGATTCCCCCAGAGTACATAGATCACTGACTTCTCCCAGTTGATGGAGTAACATATGCAGTATCCTGTGGAGTGTCACCTAAGTGTTCGCTATGTATGATAGGTTGTCATCCGCACAAAACAAGATTCTATCTTCCCATTCCAATGTCCATTGCAGCCCCCGAATAGGAGGGTCACCTCGTATACACACCGCTAAAGGCTCCAACACCAGCATGAATATGAGCAGTGAAAGGGGGCACCCCTGCCTCGTGCCACGTCGCAACGGGAAGACTTCTGATGTGCCCTATTAACTGTCACTTGGGCCAGTGGGTCAGAGTACAGGAGTCTGATCCATTCTAGGAATCGTGCTTCAAAGCCCTGTTTTTCCAATACTACATACAGAAAGGGCCATTCTATTGTGTCAAATGCCATTCGTGCATCTAGTGAAATCACCGCTGCATCCTCCCGGATGTTCCTGACTCCATGCAGATGCCTCAAATTGAGCACAGTGTTTCTCCCCGGCATAAAGCCGAACTAGTCTGGGTGGATCAGTGAATGTATGAGCTGGGTTAGCCGGGTCGCCAGCAATTTGGCCATAATCTTTACCTTTGCGTTTAGAAGTGAGATTGGCCTGTATGATGCACAATCATCTCTGGGCTTGCCTGCCTTGGGGATCACCACCACATTTAGATATTTCTTTGGTCCCTTGGTAGCGAAACCACTTCCCAGTTCTCCTGAAACATCTGTAAGAGCAGAGGAGCCATCTTCATTGCCGTTAGTTTATACAGCTCAATGGTTAAGCCAATTGGACCTCCTGCCTTCCCTGATCACAGCGCCCGGATTGCCTGAACTATTTCAGTAGCCATCAAATCCTCTTCAAGGAGGTTCCAATCTTCTGCTGTTAGCTCCGGCACCTGAAGGGTCGTTGGCAACTTTTGTGCCTCTATGGTGGCTGTGGATGTCGGTGTGTAAGCAGACTATAATATTCTGAGTATGTGTTCACTATATTTTGCCCTTGTAGAACTTTGGTGCCATCCTTTAACTTCAAACACTCACCTAAACGCTGTTTCTCGCCTATCCAACCACGCCAATAATTTGCCTGCTCTGTCTCCAACATCACAGAGATTATTTTGTGATGCGCAATATCTAGCCTTGGCTGCTTCTTCCGCCTCTCCCCGAAACTCCCTCGGCTTAAGTGTCAAGTAATGTCTTACAGACTCATTGCCATCCAATATCAGGCATGTCTCCAGTCCCTGGATCTCCTGCTCTACGGTCTCTTACCTTGCCCTCTTCTCCTTTTATGATTCGCCACTAGGGAAATGCCCTGTCCTCTGAAAACCGTTTTGAAGGCATCCCAAAGTATGCTAGCAGAGTCAACTATCCCCACATTTTCCCAGATATAGTGGTCCCTTACCTCCTAAAGCTGTGCTCTAATGTGGGGAATCCTGAGATGCCAGGGATTGATCCCCCAGTGGCGGGAACGGTGAGGGGAGGCACACTCATAACTCCCGCACACCGGAGAGTGGTTTGAAATACTGCGGGCAAAGTGGTGCGCATCATGAAAATTTGGGAGCTGGTGAGCCAGTGTGAAGATATAGTCAATACGTGATAGACTGCTGTGAGCTCCTGAATAATAGGTGTAATGACACGGGGGTTGAGTGCCCTCCATGTGTACGTGAGGCCCAGTGCTGACAAAAAGCGCCCAACATATTCCCCGAGTGCTCCTGTGGGCGTACTGGCCAACGGTCAATCTCAGAGGAGAGGGCCACATTACAGTCCCCCCATATTATCATACTGCCCTCTGGGAGATTAAGGAGCAGGATCCCCAAATCAGGGGGCATCTGCGCCTGCAATCTTGTCGGTATATAAAGCGAAATTATATTAAAAAGTAGGACCTCCCAGTCACCCGCTACAGCCAAGAAACCTCACAGTTCGTCACATGTGACCTTTTGAACCATGAATGGGAAAGAGCAGCGCACGAGGATGCCCACCCCTTTAGAGTATTTGGTGTATCCCGTGTGGGCAACCATTTTGTATCCCCACCTGTTCAATGATGCATAGTGAGTGACTTGGATGTGGGTCTCCTGCAGTAGAACCACTTGGGAGGAGTACCTTTTAAAGTATTGCAGGACCACTCCTCTTAATATTATCCCTCAGGCCATTCACATTCCAGGGGAGCATCTCAAATCTTTTGTCCAACCCCATGCTTTAATTCTATTTTGTCCCAAAGTTGCTGTCGAACGTGGTTGGCACATTAGAATTCTCCGCCGTAGGGTCATGACGGGGTACATCCATAAACCCTGACATCACCACCTGTGAGATTTTATGTTTATAACAATGGAGCTGGGTGGGAAGAGCGCCCTCCAGTCGGAATGTATACCTAAGGATTCTGGTAATCGCTGCTAATAATACAGTAAACAAACACCAACTACACACTTCAAATCGCAACCCCGTCCCCCCACCCTGCCTTCTTGCATGATGTACTTCAAACTGCCCGCCCTCACCCAACTTTGCAGTGATAGGTTTCATTTCTAATAAAATTACCTTGTTCATTCTTTTCCACTGTCCGGCTGACTTATTACTGGGTAACTATAGGTGAGTGTGGTAAGTCACTCGGGTGGATTTGAGCCACGCTTATCAGATGGCGCCCGAACAGGGACTCCGCGATAAAGAATATTTCTCACACGTAAGTGGGCAGCAGAAGACCGGGGACCCTCTGGTCGGCATGGTGGGTCTGGGTACCCACTTCGATGTCGAGCTTGGTTCTCGCAGCACTGCCCCGCCCTGCTGATCGGGAGAGGTCCCGGTTCATGATCCTGCGCCGGAGTCCGGAAGGCAGAACTTTGGAGCTGACCGTGTTGGTCCTGGCAGCCGGTGGTGGAGAACGGTAGAGGTCGGTACCGCGTATAGAAGGTGAGTGATTGAGGGAGCGGGGATGCTCCATGAGACCGGTGTGTCTCTGAGACCGGTGCGTCTCTGGTGATTGGAGGAGCCGGTGTGCTCCTGGGGCTAGTTTGCTCCGGGGAACTCGGGGTGCGAGTGGCGCCCTGACAGACTTAGTGGAGATTGGGTGGACGTCTGTTTGTCATCCGACCGGATGGTACTGCTGTCGAGGCGTGGATCGCTGCGGATGAATTTTGGGACCTACCCGAACCCCTAGGGTGTGTGGTTCGCTGGGTGCGGGTCCCGGTTCTCACGTGGTGTAGTGCGCGGCAATCTGTAGTGCCGCCCGGGAGGCGGATGTGTTCCTCAATATCGGAGCGGCGTGTATACTGTTCGGTCTGCGGTAGGGTCCAGGCTCCCCAGGACTTGGTCGAAGTGCCTCGTCCCATTTTTGATAACATGTGTTTGGTAGGGATTGTGTTGGCGAAATAGGAAGTGCAACTGCGTGTGAGTGTTAATTCTCCGTTGTGATTGTGTGACCCGGGGAAGCAAAAGTTTTGTGTTAGTGTGAGAATTGAGTGAGTGGCGATGCCGTGTTTTAGTAAATTGCGGGGCCTTGGGTGCTGCTGCGGCGCCTCGGACACTAGACTGGCTGAGAGTCAACCCGCCCCAGTGGAGGGCTCCCCTAATTTCGAGATGTACGTCAAACATGGACTGCCTCCGATTTTGTTTAACACTTTGTGGCACAGATATACGAAAGGAAATGTGGATTTGCAGTGGCCTTTGACTGGGTCGTTTGATGTGGCAAAATTAGATTATTTACAAGACAGATTGTTTGCTAGGCGCAGTCGCCAGAGTATGTTCGATTCTTTGAGGATGTGGCAGAAGGAAGTTAAGGAGCGACAGTTGAGAGAAGAGAAGGTAGCCCAGAAAAGAGCGGCACAGACAATGGCGCAGAAGGCGAGAGAACATACTAAGAGAGAGAATGAGCAGCGGATTGAGCACGCAGACAGGCTTTTCAGGTTACAGGATAGCAAAAGCTATGTGGTTAGAAAGGAGAAACAAGATGAGATGGAGGACATTTTGAACGCTCGCCCCCCTCCCCCATATGCCCCGCAACCCTTGTATCCTGTGTTGACGGGTTCTGCTTCTTCTGCAGTGGTTTCGGTTCCGCAGACAGGTGCTCCTCCTTTATCTGGCGCCCACACCACCTCCTCCGTTTCCGCTCCAAAATTGTTGAGTGATGTTGAACAAGCTTTGTCTTCTGTCACTTCTTCATTGACGGCGCCCTTGGTCTCCCTCTTGGCGGCGAGCTCACCTGCCCCCTCGGTGCCCCCCCCTGCGCTTCCTACTGTTTCTGCTAGCGCTACCCCTCAAGGTGGGTTGGTGACCCCGGCTCGGGGTGCGGGAAGTGGGCTGCTTACTCAGATACGGAAGTTGCTCACGCGTTCTGCTATTGGGTTGGATGTGAAAACCGTGGTGGCTAATCAGGCTTGCCAGTGGGCTAGAAATAATATTTATTCAATTGAAGATATTTGGTCCACGATGAAAGATTATGAACCCCTGATGCAACAGCATGCTTTATGGCATATGTCGACGACATTGATAGCGTTGTGGGAACAGGGATATGGTGGGGCGGCACCGGCGATTCTTCATGACATTAAGAATAATGCCTACAGAGCTAATACTAGTATGAAGGATGTGTTACGCAGTTTGAGGTCCTTGTTGGAGTATAGAAATGAGTTGCCGTCGGCGGTAGAGCCTCGTTTCCCTGGGCTACATCCAATGCGGGAGGTGCACCCTATTTTCCACCCTGAAATACCTGAGGTGGTAGACCCGGTCACTAATACTGTCCCCCGAGTTCGTGTCGATGCTCATTTCCAAGAACAATGGGTGTACACACCTTGGAAAAGGAGGGAGGTTTTAGCACTGAAGGCCCAGTTACCAGATTCGAGAAAGAATCCGACTGCCTATTATAAAGAACTAACAGAGGCAGCTTCCTCGACGGTCATGACTTTAGCAGATGTAGAGTTGTTTTTTGGACTGTTGGTCCCGGTGGATGTGTGGAGACAGGTAAAGGGTACGGACCATGCGGAAGAGCTGGGTGGTACATGGGAGGAACTTAAGGATTGGGACAAGGAGCGAAAGCCAGGGGAGAAGCCGAAGGCTGAGATTCTAGCATTACCGGGACGTATAATAAAATATATGCACTCCCTTATTCCTCCTAAGAAAGTAGATTGGGATAAGTTGACTGCATGCAGACAGAAAAAGGATGAGGCGGTTTCAGATTTTTTCACTCGCTTTGAAGAGACTTTCATGGATTTCAGTGGTCAAGATATTTCCCAAGATGGAGGCCTGCGCCTTTTCGTTAATAGATTCGTAACAAATTTGTTACCGGAAGTATCAGGTCAATTGCAGGCGTCGGAGAGTACGTGGACGACGTCCACCCCTTCTGGTATTCTGAGTATGGCTCAGTATTATGAACATAGGGACAATGAGAATAAAGACAGACAAGAAAAGAAGGCGAAGGATTTGAAGACAAGAGTGTTACTGCAGCAAGTGGTGAAGGGTCGGGGACGCGGAGCCCCGCCCATGGTAGCTGGTCGAGGTGGAAGTAGTTATGGAAGGGGAGAGAAAAGAGAGCGTCTGGGGCAAAATCAATGTGCTAACTGCAAAAAGGAGGGGCATTGGTGGAGAGATTGTCCGGAACTCCGGTCCACAACAGGACAAGGCAGGGGACGGGGTCGGGGTGAATTACGTAGGGATGATAGACAGTCTGACGGAGACAGGCGACCGGGAGGGAATTACTTTGATGGAGACAGGGATCGACAACACTTTCAAAGAGAGGGCGACAATGGTAGAGATAGACAGTACTACAACGATGCATATACCATGGACGACCTGACTGGATTCTCTTATAACTAGGACAGCGTAGGACAGGGCTTGGGACCGGTTTCTGTGGATATTGATCAAAGAGGACCCTACATGACTGCAGATTTGTTAGGGTCCCCCCAGAAATTTTTAGTAGATACGGGCGCTACGAAAAGTTCGGTGGCCCGTTCTCAGGTCCCAGGGGCGGCTCTGTCTGGCAAGAATAATATCTCCGTAGGGTTCTCAGGTACTCGGGTGATTAGCCCCATTTCTAAACCTCTTGCTCTTACGATTGGCCCTTTCACTGTTGATTCCCCTTTCCTTCTAACGTCACGAGAACTTGGCGAGAACTTGCTGGGTTTGGATTTATTGAAAAGATTGAATGCTACCATTTACTGTTCTCCAGACGGTGTGTAGCTCACGTTGGGTCCTACAGTCGCGCATGCGCAGCAGTGTTTTTCAAAAGATGAGCCCCTCCCGGTTGAGTTTGAGGGGATTCCCGAGAGTCTGTGGGCTAGCAGTGATACCGATGTAGGAAAAATGGATATTGCCCCTGTGTCCATTAAAGTTAAGGTGGGAGCCCGACTGCCTCGGATACCTCAGTATAAGATATCTAGGGATGGAGAGAAGGCTTTGTTGCAAATAATACAGGACTTGATTCGGTCAGGGGTAGTGGAGGAGATGGACTCTAACAGTTGTAAATAGTCCTATTCTCCCGATCCTTAAAAGGCCCTCCGCAGATGCCAGTGATGGTACACCTGATGTCTATCGCTTTGTGATTGATTTACGCCACATTAACAAGGTGGTTGAGCCCCAGTATCCAGTGGTCTCTGATATTACCACGATTTTGACAATGATTCCTCCCTCTGCCAAATATTTCTCTGTTCTGGACTTGATGAATGCATTCTTTAGTATCCCTGTGCACCCAGATAGCCGTTACCTATTCGGATTCTCATTGGCTGGCCAAAGTTTTAGATTTTGTAGAATTCCCCAAGGTTATACGGAAAGTCCCAGCATTTATAGTCAGGCTTTGAAGGCACAATTGGATGACTTGGAACTTCCGGGAGGTAATGTGTTATTGCAATACGTAGATGATATTCTCATTGCATCGGACACCGAGGAAGGGTGTCGTGAATCAACTGTTAAACTACTACACCATTTGGCTCATAAAGGACACAAGGTGTCACTTCCTAAATTTCAATACTGTCGACAGGAGGTTACCTACTTAGGTCATCTCCTATCTAAGTAGGGGAGGAGGCTGACACCGAAACGCATCAAGGCGATAACTAACATGGCTGTACCTAACATGCAGCCAGAGGTGCGCGCGTTTCTGGGCATAACTTCGTATTGTCGCCAGTGGATACCTAATTACGCCTTACTAACAAAACCCCTTTTGTATCTGACTACTAAAGAGGTGCGCGAACCCCTACCCTGGACTCCAGCATGTCAAGAAGCGTTTGAGTTACTAAAAACTGCTTTATGTTCTGCACCTGTTTTGGGAACACCTGACTACCAGAAGCCTTTTGTGCTCTATGTACAGGAGGCGGAAGGTTGCACGTTGTCTGTCCTAACTCAATGTTTTGGCGGGAAACAGAGACCGTGCGCTTACTTTTCTGCAATGCTTGACAATGTGGCGAGAGCGTTGCCGAGTTGTCTAAGGGCTACAGCGGCTGCTGCAGTTTCAATTAGACAATCGGCAGGGCTCGTCCTGGGGTCAGCTCTAACAGTAATGGTACCGCATGCTGTGGACATTTTATTGAACAGAACAGAGACGCAGCATTTAACTAGTGCTCGTCTTACTGGTTATGAGATGACATTATTTGCACCCCATGTGACGATTAAACGATGTGCTACGCTGAACCCGGCCACATTGATACCTATCCCTTCAGATGAAAAGGACGATGAGGTACACGATTGTTTGTTTCGGACAGAGGAGGAGACAAAGGGAAGAATAGACTTGACAGACACCCCCTTAGATGATCCTGACGGGGAGCTGTATGTTGATGGTTCCTGTTTCAAACTTGCAGACGGTACCTCAACGGCAGCATATGCAGTCACGACTTTGGAAACTGTGGTGGAGACTTCTAGGATTCCGTATCATTCAGCCCAGGCTGCAGAAATAATAGCATTGAAAGGTGCGTGTGAGCTCAGTGAAGGACTGGACGTGAATATTTATACTGACAGCCAGTACGCCTTTGGCGTGGCTCATAGTTACGGGAGACTGTGGGCGGAGAGGGGATTTTTGACATCACACGGACAAAGGATCCAGAATGGCCCACTGATACTACGACTATTGACAGCATTGACGCTTCCCAGACGACTGGCAGTGATCAAATGTAGTGCACACAACGTGGTGGTGGATGATGTAGGAAGGGGAAATGCATTTGCAGATCAGACAGCTAAGGAGACGGCTAGGACGAAACTCCCACGGATGTTTGTGGCAGGACCAGCTAGGTGGGTGCCAGACGTTACTATGTTCGCGAACACTGTACAAAGTGTGCGGAACATACAGGAAAAAGCAACTGATGACGAGTTGAGGGCATGGAAGGATGGTGGGGGAAGGTTGGACTCGGATGAATGTTGGACGGATGTGTCAGACAAAAGACGATGGCTACTCCCAGATGCATATGTCCTCCCAGTAGTGACAATGGCCCACGGGCCAGCGCATATTAGTGCCAGCGTAATATGTAAATTGTTAGATCCAGTGTGGAGCAATAAGAACATTTCCAAAGTGGCAACGCATTTAGTGCAGCAATGCATGGTTTGTTTAAAACATAATCCCGGCAAGGGAACACCTGTCCCAGTTGGAAATTTTGCCCCTCCATCTTTCCCTTTCGAAGTCATACAGATGGATTATATTGAGATGGAGAGGGTTAATAACTTAAAATATCTCTTAGTGGTGGTATGCTCATTTAGTAGGTGGGTGGAGGCCTTTCCAACTAAAGATTGTACAGCCATCTCGACAGCAAAAATGCTGATTAAAGAATACTTTTCTATGCTGCATCCAGTATGTTTACTGATGCTCCCCTGTCACAATCAGTGTCTGTATGCAATTGTTTTAGATCCAGATCTAACACAATGGCGGCGGTCTCCTGGTGGTGTTGGCTCATCGGATGTTTGACACTACAAAAACATTGTCTTCGTCTTCAGCTACCGCTAGTTTCTGACACTAGCTGTCCAGCTCTTCCATCTCCTGGATATTCTTGGCGCTTCTTGGGAATCTCGAACCCTTGGGCCGGTTCGCCCCTGCTCTTGCCGCCCCTTGGCATACTTTTGCAAAGTGTCCGTATTTATTACACTTGAGACACTGTCGCCCCTGCGCCGGACATCCTCTCTGGGAGTGCGTGGCTAGCCCACAGTTTCAGCACCCCTGCTTGTTCTGTCGTTCTTCCGTACCTGAATTGGTACCCGCCCCTCTGGTGTACGTTTTTCAGATGACATCCACTCTCTCGTCCTTGGGTCGAGCCGGATACAAGTGTTGAATGGCCCCAGATCTTTTGGCCAATGCCACCTCAATCTCTCCAGCACGGGCGTCCGCCAGCTCGTGTGATCTTCCCAGGACTAAAATATCATCTAACAATATCCCTGGTTGTCTTAGTATCAGCTTAAGCAACTCCAGCGACTTGCACCCTACGATGAGTTGCGCTCTCGTCTCAAACTGACGGTCAAACCCAATACAGGAATTTGCGAACTTCCTCAGACGTACGAAGAACATATCAATGGACTCATCTTCCTACTGTTTAGCCTGGCGCAGCTTGAAGTGTTCGAAGTCTGGATTGACCTCTGGATCAAAGTGCCGGTTTAGGGCCCTTACAGCCTTTTCATAATTGTTGCCATCTCCTGTGTCGGGTAGGTCCTGGAACAGATCATTGAGCTCATCTCCCCCATCAGGAGCATGGTGGACTGCTTGACGGCGTTGTCCTTCTCACTAGTGGCCACGAAGTAGTTTTCCAGCTGACCTATCCACGTTTGCCACCGGGGCGCCGCTGTAGCCGGGTCCGCCAGCTGGCTAAACTCCGGGAGGGCCTTCACTGCCATTCTTCCTGGCCTGCTCCCAGCAGCCCCTGCATCCTGGGGCGCTGCTGCCGCTTGGGATGTGGACCTCTCCGCTTGGGTGCCTCTGCTGCCTCTCTGCCAGTAATTCCCTCTGCGGCCTCTTCTCCCCCTGATGTCCCTGCATGCCGCAGGCTGATTCCTGTGTCTTCTCAGGCTACACTCCTCCTGCCTACACAGCACTAGCCTCTGCATGTGACCTCCTCACAGCCTTTGCACTTTCACTCCACAGGCTGACTTTCTGCCACACAGTCCAGGAACTCCTCTCTCACATGCTCCACTCCTTTACTACCTTTCTTCTAGTCCCCCAGGGCAGGCTGGCGCTTCACACGCTCACCTAGCGGTCCAGCCGCGTCTTCAGGGCCTCATGCATGCGCGCCACTCCGCAGGCTGCATACGCACCTCCGCTGGGGCTTGCAGCCGTCGAGCACACACGCGGCTCCCAGCTCCAACCACACCAATCACTACCACATGCAGGGCACTTGCCTTACCGCGCTGACCACCTCACTAAGTCATAGGGTGGTGACCGCCGTACTCCTGCAGCACAGGGCCGCTCCTCTACTCCTGCGCCTGTCACCAACGCGATACACGTTGGACTTACACACATGGGTTCCACACTACCCTCGTCGCCAGTGTGATGGTGGGAGACTAGGGAGGCACCTCGGGGCATGCGGCTGGGGGCGTCAGCCGGCTGCTGGGGATAGCGGAAGGGACAAGGCCTAATTATGCCGCAGCCGCAATAAGGGGACACAAGTACACTGGTGTTAGCTCCGTGGTGTCAGCCACGTGCGCTGACGTCGCCGTTTATTTATACTCCCTGGTCCGAGCCCGGCCCAGGGAGTTGCAGCTGCAACAATGTATTGCAGTGGCCAGGTGGCTCACTACATCTAATTTACCATCTGCTGGGATACTCTCGCAAGCTCGGAGTCCGGAGCCGCAGCCTTTGTGGGAGGGGTAGTACTTCAGCCGAAACGAGGCAACAAAAGGCCCCAGGCCTGGATCCTGCACCCAGACCTTCGCCTCCAGGGTGTGTCGGCCAATCAGTTGTGCTTGCCTCTCGCTGGCCACGCTCCGGTGTCACCTCACCCATCTGGGCACTCTCCCTCCCTTGTACCAATCACAGACTCGCCTGAGGCTTGCGGGGAGCACCTCCCTTGGCCAGCAACGTCGTACCAGAGCTCGGGGTCTCTCCACTCGTAACAGGCTGCGACTGCCGGCCATGCCGCTGGTCACTAATTCCTCCAGTTTGGGGCCAGACTCGGCTCCCAGGGTCAGTATGGCTTCTGGATATCTTTCTTGGTAACCTCGTCCAGATAACTGTGTGAATTTATGCGGCTTTATGCGGAGGCTGGCCTGGGCCTCTCTAAGCTGTGGCCATCTTGGTCAGCTGTCTGCCTCGCCCCCTTAGTCTAGTCTACCCAGATATAAACACATTTGCTTAATGTTATCCACCCAGAGAATACAGTGACCCATCTCGCAGGACAACATCTTCAATCACATCCCTGCTAAATGAAGTGTTGGGGTTACAGCATATTGAACACCATAATGGTAATGGGGCTAAATGAATCTGATCTTCCACATAATCTAAACCAAGTTCCTGATTGGTGGCAAAAGTGGGGAAACTGGGGGGGAGACAGTAAGAACTATCTACAGTCCCTGTTTCTTCGGCCTGCAGGCTGCTAACTGTTTTGTAACCCCAAAGAGCTGCCCCATAGGTAAGCACAGGCAAACACGACCTCCTATATACTTCTAGAAGAGGCGCAATAGGCTTCTTACCTATCATCACACCCAGGTTTGACACAAAACACAAAGTTTGAAAAATGAGTCCTGGCCTTTGCAATACATGGCAACCACCTAATCCCCAAATCAAAAGTAACTCATAATAAGAGAACTCATTGATCCTCACAATCAGGTTGCCTTGGATGGCCAGGGATCTCATTTAAGAGTTCCTCAGTCCACAGACCATAACAAAGATTTTAGTAGGATCAACTTCCAAATTCAACATAGCCATATGGTCACAGTAAAATTCCAGCAGAGTTTGAAGCCTGTTGGGTGTTGTAGCTAGGAGGACAGGGTCATCCGCATATGCTAATACAGGGATGCGCCTATGCATAACAACAGGCACCCACAATTCTTGGCAAACAAAACGTGGCTCACCGACTCATGGAGACGCACACTATACACAGGGCCTAGGACTGAAGTTTGCATCATGTTGAGTGGAAGGAGGTTGGGGCACAATGACAGTGTAAGGAGGTGAAAATACTCAGCGTTTCTCGAAGAGAAATAGCTGGATCATATCACTGATGAACAGCTGTCCATAAATTCAGCCAAATGGAAGTTCATGTGCCCTACAAAAACATTTGAAAGTAAATAATGATTACAAATGGTCCAATTGGGGCAGAAAATGGCAAGTTAGATTCTGGCTATTGTGCAAATAATGTCCATGACTGTGAAGAATTTGCCCCAGTGCCAGTAAGCTAATTGAAGATAATCTCTTAAACATATATGATGGCAATTACATGTCTGTGAATGAGGAGGGATGAGAGTTTTTATCTGTCTAGGCATGGTGTATATCTTTGCCCTTGTAATTGTGTTAATACAAAATGTTTACCAATCATATTTCTACGAACTTTACCAGGTTTACGACAGACTTGCAACCACCTTGAAAAACAGGTACTTAATGATCATGGGGCTGGCTCATTAGTGCCCTCGAGGCTTTCAGAGGACTGGCCAGTCAGAAGTTACAAAATACGACAAGTCAGTCCGGCTCTGAAAATATAAAAGCTGTACGAAAAATATGTTAATGCATATTAAACGACAAAAAAAAGAAAACTTACAAGACAATAAAGAGACATGCATGTAAAAAAGTATACTTTTATTAATTTGGTCTGTATACATTAAAAACATGAATAAAATCAACGTAAAAATCTCTTGATATACACACAATTAAAAATCGTATTTCTCCTTTATAAATATACTGAAGTTTACAATAACCATAGCTTATGCCAAGAATGATTATTACAAAGAAAATATGCCTTATGTAACTGAGGTAAGAAGCAAGTTGTAAAAAAAAAAGAATGCTGAAGAGTGCAAACTTGGATGGCTATTTGGAAAAATCAACAGGAGCTCTACCTTTGGATCAGATGAGACGTTCACTGCATAGGGCAGCCCAGTAATCGTCACAGTCCCGGAAAATAGAAAATAGACCATATACACAAAGGACAAAACATCTAATGCATATCCTTCTTAAGAGGCTGAAACATGGTAATTTTTGCCAATTTGAAAATGATCAACTTCATTTGAAAGCCAAAATGGGCTGAAAAAGAAAAGAGTGTACTCAGCAGCCACCTCCTTCATATTGCCAAATCAAATTGTGGGGAATTATTGTATAAGTGTTATTTAGAAGTCATGCCGAAAAAACAAAAGAGTGCTTAGTGCTATTAGAGAAGGGCTTCAATAGTGGTTCTATAAGGGTGAAACAGGAGTGAAGCTTTAATGGAAGTCTGTTTTCAGTTCAAGATGCTTTAGTTCTGTGGTTTTCAGAGTCCATTGTGAATTTTATAATTGACCAATTGTCCTTTGTTGAACTATTCAAATGGTTATTTGCCGATTGTCTTATTCTGCACATTCATAGACCATTGCTTATTTTTAATCCAAATGTTTATTGCTCCTTTGAATAAACGGATGAATCTGGATTGCAATAGCTTAATCTGAGGCTATATCACTTCTATGGAGAGCTGCAGAATACACTCGTTTTCCAAGAAAACAATTCTGTATATGTCATTTCAAAGGCAGGTGTACAAAACGTTTAAAAGGTCAGATGTTCACTCCTTAAGTAGGACCGAAAGTGCACACATTCACATTACTGACCAAATCCTTAATACTAAAAATGTCAATCCAGTTTAAGAGAATTGAACATTATGCATCATTTGGCTATTGCGTGTAGGTCAACCGATATTCTCAAAGAAATTCTACGTATTCAAGCTAAAAACTATTTATGTAGAATAACAACATTTATGTTAATGCTGTACTTACAAACATTTTAAAAAGGCAAACTGCTTAAAACCTTTAGTCAAATGCATTTTTCTAAAATAAACTATACAAATGGCGTTTATCTGAACAGGCTTTACGTTTTGATTTCTGTTTAAAAATACATCATTTGCGACTCCGCAGTGATGTACACAAGATGCAGTGGAGCTGCTTGGAGGAGCCCAGCCATTGGAGTACAACTGGCACAGTTTCAAATCAAACGTCACTGTAGTGTGTAGTTATGACCATATCTGTCTACAGCTCAGCAAGAATAAATCTTCCAAATAGCAATGTTGTGACAGTAACAAGGGAGCCCTTTCAGAACCCTGGCCCATGCACAGATGAGTAATATGAGCATGATGTGGCAGTGCACTGCCCACTGTACCAGTATCCCACAGGCCAATAGAATCATTTCAATGGTCTAACTAAATACATAGGGAGCCTCAACGTTTTCACATTTTTCTATTGAGTAGTCAAAATATGTCAGTGACTTCTTTTTCAGCACTTCATAAAGTGGGATAGTAGATTTTGCATAAATCGTTAGTAAATTAACTTCTCCTTATAGCCCAGAGTTAGCTCTACCCTTTATAGTGGAATAATTTCACATCCGTTTAGATATGGCGACCCTCTGTTTGCTACAAGCCCTCAGTCTGCTTCTACTGAGCATGGATAGATGAGCCATGTCAATGAGTGGCAAACCTCTCCTGGTCCTGAAGGTCCTGGAGACAGCTGAACGAGATACCCAAGTCACTAGTCTACATAGCGGGTCCGCCAGCATCCTTAGCTGATTAAAGTATAAGGCAATAATCTGCATTATGGTATTGGATAATGTAAAATTCAATCACGTTAATCTCAATGTAGACCAGATGAACTTACACTATTTGCTATGGTCCTAATACAAAAGCAGACGCTAGTTTTGCTCTAGTGTGAACCTACTTGAATGTCCACAGACCATTTGAAGCATGTGCTGGAGGAAGTAACATTTTTAGCACGCCAGTTTAAAACAAATCCGCAGGTTACGCATCAAAATGGACACTTTGACTTCGGCATCCAAGGCGGCAAGATTTGGTATCAGCGGATATTCTCCTTAACTGAACGCTTTGCTTGATGCCACTGTGTCACTCGATGAATTGTCACAATGAGTTAGTCACACCTTGAGGTGTTGGCAGATCACCACTTGACGTATTATTTGTTGGGTAGTGGATGCTTCAACGGTTTAAGGTCCATCGGCTTTGTTCAAGACGCCTCCTTCCCTTTGTTTAAACTTCAGGCACATGACTCCTTTATTGCAATAGGTCATTCAATGTTCATATCAATCAATGGGCAGAAGAGTGCTCCTTCTGATCTACTAGAGTACTCTATGTATGTAGAGACATCACCCTGGTCTTATGCTTTTGAGACGTCCTCCTCTTTATCCAATGCTGGCTTGTAGACAACTGATTTGTTTACGTCCTCCTCTTTTTTACCGCTGCAAGAAAATAAAGATTGTCATTATTGCAGAGAACACATTCAGAAACTAACATTACTGCATCCAGGTGCCATGTGTGTTATAGGTTCATTCAGTGATATTACAACCACCTTTTGCAGCATTGCAACATTAGGGGCAGGGAAGCTCAGTGCACAAATGTGTTGTTACTTTTGGGAGACTTTATAGGAAACTATTGTTTGTGCTGCTCTTGGACCTCTAGCAGAGTTGGACTGGTTTAGGATCATCTATCCGTGCCAGAAGAACTGGTCTGACAGGTCAGTGTGTTGGCTGTTTGTGGGTCTGTTTTGTGGTGGGAGGGGGCAGTTTTTACTGTTCATTTCTCTGACAATTCCACAAACATTGCTTACAGCAAGCACAATTAATGCTGTCTCATATACCCATAACTAAAGGAATTATGTAGTTCTGCGGCCTCAGCATTTTCCTCATAATTATGGATTTGGCCTATTTCCCATTAATTATCTGCTGCATAGTTTGCAGATTCTAGCTCAAACGGATCAAAAGTTGCTAAAAACAAGCAATGAATCGTGTTGCCATGCAGTGGAAGGCCCTTTGCAAAGCTTCACTGGCCACCTTTCAGTTGCTTATTTTTGTAAACTGGTAATAATGAGATTAAACCTTAGCTAAAAAGGTGTTAAAATGGTGTAAGAATTACAAAATAATGAAGAAAAAGAACTACAAAATGTGCAGTGTAATGGTGTGTAATTTTTCTTTTCTTGCCACATAATGTAATAAACTGCATAATTCGTTCCTCCCTTTGTCGCATAACTCAATTGGCCCTTCCCATACCTTGCAAAACACATACACAGCGCGTCTCCTTCACAAGTTCAAAACTGCCCTTATTTGAAAATATGGGTCCCTTTTTTTTTTTAGCTTTTTATTACAAATGAGAGAAGTTTTGCGGTTTGCGCCACGGCACACCTTTAACAGGTAAGCCGGGCGCAAACAAAAATAGGGCACCCTGATATAATTAATGTATAGCACTCAGGGCAGCCGCAAACTCGCTCTGACTAAGGGGCAGCGCATTCAATGAAATACAGAGTTGCTTCTTCAAACCACTCCATGTTTCTCTGTGGAGATGGCAACTCACCTGCATTTTGAAAGAGGGTCGAGGGATTCCCTTCCAGGTAGGTGCAGTGAGTGAGTGCACCTGCCTGTAAGGGTGTTATCATAGAAGGCTAGAAGTACACAATGGAGACAGCTGGAAAACACACACATTCAACACGCACATTCTCATAAAGCACTTAAACAAAAAAAATAGCACTTGAAAAAGCAAGTTGAAGGACACTCATTTATCCATGCTCCAAGGGAGGGACAAACACAACAAGAGAAAGGAAAACCTATTAAACCCGATGAATTAGAAGCAAGCAAATGAGTGGTGATAAAGCCAGGGAATGGTAAGTAATGGGCAGCCTCTAAGCCCACTATAAGGTAACAAAATGTCTTGCAACAGACAACATGTGCGGACTGAAGCGAGATCTAAAAAAGTGACTATTTGTCTAAGTGGCTCACTTGTTAAGTGAAGTGCCCTGTAATCCTTAATGATGAGGCACTTTAACCACATTTTAGCATGATAAAGTTCATTCTCTGAACTACATGGTCAGCACGGTTACAGGGCTCCGAGCGTTTTCTTCTGTGATCAGATTACTACTCAGAGGAACCAATGTTAAGTTACTATGCTCAATAGACCTTTAATCCATCTGCAAACAGTACATTCCCAAGTCTACTACTTATCGACTTTTGCTTTAATTAATAATGGCTGACTTGTAGTAACCACAAGAGTCTTGGTGCATGTCGAAGGCAGCAGGTGAAGGGGTTCTGCCTCATGGAGGTTCTTGGTTGAGAAGGGCTGAAACACCAAGGTCCAGTGTGCTAGTCTCCACCATATGGTCACCTGCCGTATGGTCATTCAGCTGCAGTGAGGGTAGCGGAAGTCTACAATTGACAGGTCCTGTACTAAAGTAAGGTGACTATGACCACATGCTTAGAAGCAGTCTGCTAACAAAAAGGTCTCTGCTGTGCACGTCTGGGACACCACATTCTGACAACAGATTCTATATTTAAGACATAAGCTTCATGATCCTTCAAACAAAGCAAACTGTCACTAATCGGAAGCTCTGCCAAGACTTACCGCATCTTCCTTCGAATCAGACAGCAGATGACTGCGAGAATGACAAGCACTCCGAGAACACTGGCCAGCACCACGGAGAGCACAACACCTTTGAAATCAAAAGAATAAAGTTAACAATTTTCCAGAGGCGTGTGGTCCAACACAAGCAACAGGATGAAAGGATCCACTCACTGACCTATTTTTGCAAACCAAACTTTACTCTGCTTGACAAGGGCAAGATAGTGTACAGCATGCTTTACAATGGAGAACAGTGGATAGTTTAAATCCCTAGCTCTTATATCACACTTTGTGGAACACATTTCTCCATGCCCTCAAGTGGAGTAGAGCTCAAATAAGGGTGCAAAACAGTATTCGTCCATATCTAGGCCTGCACGGGTTTTATTGTAAAGGGTCATGAGCAGGTACGCAGGTTTAGAGCGAGTACTGTGGATCAAACGATGCAATAGATGATTACTCCAAGCTTTAGATCCAAACTGCCCGAGTTGCAAATGTGGGCCACTTTTTACTTTAGCTATCTGGGGCCGTATTACAAATAGGGCATACTTTTGCTGGACTTCAGGAAAAAAACAGTTTTTATTATAAAATTCAACAAAGTCAAGCTGCCCTTTTTATGATGTCTAAGAGGCTGGTCAGCGCAGTAGATACAGCTAACCTGACTGGCTGCTGCCTAAAACGAAAACTAATGACCCAGGATTTTTGGCAATGGTGAAAGGGTTACTGAGGTGGAAAAAAACTCAATAAAGAAAGTTCTTTTTTGATAAGCTTTGACCACTTTTATTCAAATACAGGGAGTAGGAAAGTGTGCAAGGTAATCTCGACCAGTTCTGGTAATGTCCAGAAATCTAATGGTGGCTGTGTGGCTTTATATTTCTTTCCATCGCCATTTATCTATTCCTCATCTGAGAGGACTTTTGCTATAGGTGTTTTATAGTTATTCCAAAATACTTATAATCTGAATCTTACATCTGCAATAAGCTATGTCTTTAACACATTCTAGTTACATGGGATAGCCTTTGTGATGGGCTACTCAATTTAGGGATCCACGTCAACAGGTTAAATGTTCTGTCTTGTTTACATCGAGTATTCTACTACTCATTAGTCGAATTCTTAAAAAGGCGCCTGAAAAGCCTCTGGACCTCCACACTCCACATCCTGTATTTGGGCACAACTAGTAGTTTTAAGTTGGTTTGTCTAGAGGAGGCATGTGAATCCCTCTCCTGTGTGTAATCTCTTTTCTACTGAATTCTGCATTGCCAAGATGCAGTTTTCACCATTCATTTAACAGATGTATACGTTCATTGTCTCCTTTGGCTATCGAGTACTCAGTCCTTGATGCTACGGACAGTGGCTCGGTCTCTGGCACGTGGTTAATAACTAGTTAATGATAAACTGCTTCATCAGCAACATTGTACAGCTCCTCTGTCCTTCATTCAGCAATCCACAGTCTCGGTGCCGAACTTCCTGTCCAAATGCCTCTGCAGATGCACTTTCCATCGTTACTCTGATCTGTCGAGTTCAAGAATAGGAGGTGGGCAGGGATGCAAGCCTCTTCTTTATCCCAATTTATTTATTCTCTGTAACCTTAACACTGCACCGCCTTGGACTACAAGATACTTGAGGACCCATACCTTGCAAAACACATAAGCAGCGTGTCTCCTTCACAAGTTCAAAACTGCCCTTATCTGATAATGTGGGCCCCTTTTTTTTTTAGCTTTTTATTACAAATAGATTCGATTGTTGGTTTCTTTCATGCCATGCTGAAACAGAAGGATAGATGTTTGCCTTATAGAAGGTAGGTTGTACTTTTCTGCTCCGTTCTGCATATTATCTCTTATGTTTGTGCCCCTTTAGTCATGCACGTCATACCTTTGTGTTGTGTCCCCAATTATGGAAAGTTTCATCTTTCTGGGCTTCCATTTGCTTGCCACACAGACCTGGACATTTCCTTAGACTGTGCACAATACATCTGAGGCGGTCCAACCTTCCCAGAACATCTCACTTCTTATACAGACTGTACGTGGATGGCTAGCGGCTATTCTATGCAAGGTGTTAGAGGAAGAGGGATCAGGTAGCATGCAGTCGGAAGGATGCTGCAACTCTGAGCAAATGTTATGCAAATACGGCATCACCTGACCAGATCGAGCTATTGGACGCTTCTGTACCCACTAGATACTATAAGCAACAGTTACGGTTGGGATTGGCTACCGCCGTCCCACAGCCTGACACACATGGTCCAAGAACGACTTTCTAACATTACATACCAATTAATTGGGGGAACTACAAACCTAATAACAGCCCACTAAGTAAAGAAAAATATCAGAAACAAATAACTTAATGCATTTAATATTTTCGATGGTTTCAGACTGCAAGTACATCAAAAACATCCCCAGTTAAAGTGGATTCCGTAACCAGTGCTTTCAGGGTTGGTATACTATTCTAACTTGTATGATCTGCACAGGGGCCACAATACGGGGAATCTTGACCAGTTTAGCATTTTAAACCTTTCAATCTGCTGCTATTCCTTGTGTATAAAACCACAAGGCATAAGAAGTGAGCGACAGACAACTAGGCATCATGGACTTAGGAGGCTAACATATGTTATTTCAGAATTAACTAGTCAATTGTGGGAATATTATATGGGTTTTCAATGGAAAACTGCTTTTCAAGTAGCCAAAACCCCCAAGCAAGTTGGAGGCACGTGTGTATGCAAAAAAGATTTGAAAAAACAAATGCCAAATATTTAAATTTTGTAAAGGTTTGACAGCTGTGTATGTGCAAAGCAATTAGAAATCAAGCAATTGATGATGTGTAAGAACTCTTTAAGAAGAAATCGGCATAAGCGAACTAGAGCCAAGGGAAGGCGAAGGAAAGTGAATGAACAGAAGGAAATTTAAGAAGTCATGGAAAACCAGAAAGCAGAGGCACAGAGCACTGGCCTTGGGCACGGTGGAGCAGAGCACCACTGACTGAGGAAAAGGCAAGATCCCAATACACAGAAATTTTGTACATATTTCGGCCAGCAAGATAGTAGTGTGGCTAAGTAAGACAGGCAAACAATCAAGATATGTGGAAAACATGAGGGGGTATTACAGAACTGGGGAAAGCGATACCACCCAAACATTCAACTCTACTCAAACCCGGATAGATCAATAATTTGTTGATTTCCTGAAGAACTTCACAACAGCCAACCTTCTCGCAGGAAGAGAAGCATTGCTTTAGGAACCAGGGGGAACAGCTCCGTGTCAGTATTTGAAATAAGATATCTATGATGTCAGAGACAACGAAAAAGGGCAGTCAAAAAATATCTGTGCCTTCTATCATCCATTCTCTTTAATGACTGTTGAGACCAAAATTGTATCAAAGAATCTTATGATTAGGCAGAGGAAGCTGCTGGAGACACGATGCACCGTGATCAGTTTCTCATGTTTCATTGCGTGCAGATCAGCATCACTCCTATCAATAACAGTGCATTAACTGCAATCATGCTCACCTGACCATCCACCACTATTCGGAGAACAGACTTATCAACTGCATCGGACCACAAGGTCACATCAAAGCTTTCCTTTTTTATTATACTGCGCAATTCCTACCAAATCATTTGTTTGGCTCAATTCTCATATTTGGCAAAAATCAGAATTCTGAAACATGCAAAACTTGTCTCAAATGAAATATTTGAAAAATCACGAATTAGATTTCCAATTTCTAAATAACATGTACATTGGCATCTAACTTGGTGCTTTCAACCAGATGCTAAATGACCTTTATGTGGATTTGTAACTAGCCATAGCAATGTAATTTGACAAATTTCAATAGTATGATATTTAAGAAATGCAGTATTACAAGGATAAATGCAGAAAAAGACTGCGTCAAAACCCCATGACACCTGTATATGTGGCAATTACTGCAAGCTAGAAAGTTAAATTAAAAATGTTAAAAGAATTCCAGCATTCACAAGATGGTGACTGAACTATATGTACTCAAACTGCAAGGTTTGCACAGCATTATATGAGCTAGTATTTTAAAATAGGGTAATTTATTTGGGATCAGGAGTGCATAGGGATCTGTGAAGTATTCATATTCATATCCATTGGAGTTATTAAATAAACCAATAACATTTCTAACTCCATTGCGTACTGAAACCCAGTCCAACACTATATCAGTTGACCAGAATGATAACTGATCAGGTGATACGTTGCCTAGGTAAACCTCTTACCAGAAGTCATAAAGAGAAAAAAAAAACATGTAGCTGAATCTAAGAATGATTGGGTGACAAACTTCAAAGAAATGATAGAAAACAATGGAGAATATAAACTGTCTCACAAAATCAGGAAGTTGGCAGACTGGACTTGTCTGATGCTCTTTGCATCTTTTCAAATTCTAGGATTCCAAGATTGGAAGTTAAATGAACACTCTTTCTTCCCTCATATATGTTTTATTCTATGATCTATTATGTGTTTCTTTGAAGGATTCCATGTTCAACAACATGAATTAGCCACTGCCACATTCCACTGTATTTTTTGTTTTATCAAACAAATTTAGAAAATATTGCTGGATCTCTCAGCTACCTTCAACTGAGTCGATCATCCCACCCTCATGCGCAACATGAAGTCTGTCTCGAATATGATTCACCAGCAATTTCCTTCATGGATTATCTTTCTAAGATTCCAACTAACACCAGTTTGCTCACATGAGCACCTACAGGTCCAAACCATTCCTATAACCTGCGAAATCCCTGAGGGTTCCATTCTCCTATCATCTTCAACCTCTACTTGGAGCGGTTTGGTGCTCTACTCACAGATCACAGCATCAACATTCACAGATTCAACAATATGCTGATGATACACAACTCTACTTAAGTATCCCCATAGGCTCTGACATGTCTAAAGCAAACACTACCTCCGTATCATTCAGAACTGGATGTCCGCACCTTACTGAAGCTTAACCCAACCAAGATAGAATTCCTGATATTTGCCAAGAGCAAAAAACAAAATAAGCCTGGCTCAATGACATGAGCTTTGATGATTTTGAACCCCTACTTTCACTGAATGCAAAGTCACTTGAATTCCAGTACAATACCCTCCACACCAATGAACACATTGCCAAAACAGGAGGCCTGGTACCAGCTCTCTTTTAAAGAAAGTGAAACTGCTACTTCCAGAAAGTGACTTCAGAACTGATGTTGGACTCTGGCAACTGGACTGTGGTAACGCCTTCGTCTTTGCCTCCCAGACTCCACACAGACAGCCCTTAAGGGCATTCTACAAGTTGAAGCAGCTCTCATCCAGTGTCTGTACTAATTTGATCACATCAATCCCTTCCTTCTGGAATTCAATTAGTTTACACTGCCAGTCGGCACGTACCATCTTCAAAACCAGCTGCATCATTTACAAAGCGACCAGCATCCACTATCATCTTGCAGACAAACTCACTATCTCTAGTGGTTCCTAGCACACCTGCAGCAAATACACCATCATAATGCAGACTAAGGAGTGTACAAATGACAAAACAAGGAAGCAGGCCTTTTTGATTTATGCACCCAGAATCTGGAACACCAACCCAGTATCCATTAGGATGGCCTCAAAACTGCTCCATTTTACGGAAGAGTTGAAGATGCACCTTTTTATAGAATATTACATCACAATGCATTTACAGTCCACAAATCGGCTACCACTCCTACCATTCAATGACTTTGTGCTGGTCTTTGACCCCGTTCAGTGCTCCAATGCCTTTTGGCAAGGTTTGTGCAATGCAAATACCACATGCATACATGCAAAAGTGAGTACCGCAGTGGTGTGGCTCCAATGATCCAGGAGTAGTTGCTTTGCGGAAGTTTCTTCCCAGGTGTTTCTGAGGCCCATTCTGGTCTGGTAGTACATTCTGGTCAGGTAGTACGGCAGGTCCACAGCTTCTCCCCGTGGAGGAAAGTTTCAATTTTTGGTCAAAAAGAAAAAGAAATGACTGCTTGATGACAAAGTGAGTTCGAAGTCCGAGAGAAGGCAGCTGCTTCTTGCAAGTCGAAACTTGCTGCAGTCAATAGAGTCAAAAAAAGGACAGTGATTGCAAGGCATCGCAATCACTGTTTAATGAATTAGCATGCACCGAACAGGAATTAAAAGAAGAAACTGAAAACCATCCACAGACTCCGGTGGTCTGGATCTTGCATCCTCAGGAAGGAGGCAGAGTTTGTAGATGTATGCACAGCATAGCATTGATGGGACAAAGGAGACCCTTTTTAGATTTTGTCCCAAAACACTTTGTTTCAGCCAATGCCTACGCATAAGAAATTCCATAGAAAACAATGCAATCAATCCAAACTGAGTTTATAGAAGAGAGCAATGAGGAAAAATCCATTGCTATGCTCACGTAGAAGAGAAGTGTACTAGCAGCAAACTATGTCCACAGGTATTCAATACATAGAACAAGTGAATGCCACACAAAACCAAATTAGGCTGAGAGAAAGGACAGTCATGCATAAGAGTTCCTGGGTGAATCTCACTAAGGAACGAAAAACCCATAAGGTCAAAGTACAATCTCATTTATCAAAGTGAGAAAACAGAACGCGAGCTGATATAGACATTCTTGGTCTATATCAATGTCTTGAGTAAGAAATGAAAGACATTGCAATATCTGTAAAATAAATCTCACAGACTGATCTTGCAAAGTGCTGCAAATAGAATTTTCTTCTAGTTTGCAAATGCTTTGCAGTCTCTTCCATCATACTCTTAGTGCCACAGCATGCATGGTCAACTCCGATCTACCTGAAGGATGGTGGTTGCCACCCTTGCCATAATGAGATCGCCATCTTCTTTCCTTTATCCTCAGAAGAGCTGTGGGGCACTGCAGGGTTATCCTTCTGCTTCACACCCATGTTTAGGATCCAAATACAGGACTAACCATACCAAATTTACTTTTTTAAAACATAAAATCACCCTTTTATACTTAAAGATGCAACTATTTAAATGTTTTAGAAATGTTAAAGTAAGACTGAACTTTGACAAAAGCGAAGAGATGAAAAATGCTCAAATTAGGGTCTTATTATTATATTGCAAGGAACATTATTGCTAAATCTTTTCCATACCTGAAAGTCTGAAAAACAAAACAAAAAATCTGGAGATTGTGCCAGGCTCTGCGGAAATCATCTAACATTCTTTTGAGCATGGCTACATGGTCCAACAAAACACAAGATTGTTGCACATCAGGAACAATTTCATGTCTTTTCTGCAATGGTCTCCATTTGCTGAGGAGAGAAGCATGGCTAGACCAGACCAGCCTACAGTGGTATTCCTGATGCCCTTATGTGTGCCAGACAAATATGTACAGATGCCTCCATCGGAATTATCATGCCTTTGAGAATAGTACAGAGTCTGTGTCCAAAGTTTATGTTAAAACTTCACAGTTAATTCAATGGTTCTACGTAGTTTGGCTCGTAAGTTTTAAGAAACTCAGACACTGTTGTGGCTCCTGGTAAATAGGCCACCATGGGCAAGTAATTCAATTGCCTCAATAGATTTTGTTGTGGTTACGGATTAGGTGACCCTTGAGCTGTCCTACTCCAATTCTGCCAAGTCCCCCATTCTGACAACCCTAGCACCCAAAACGTTTACTTTTGGCATTTTGGGGGCAATATTCTTGAGGACTTCAATCTGAATATTTTAAGTTTGTATTTATGTCAGGTTCCAACATTAATCTAAATCTATTGTAGGTTTTTCAGGAAACCTAATTCCTATTATTTTCAATTCACAACTTGGTCTTTTGATTTGTATTGGCCATATCTTGCTCCACACCACTGTTAAATTTACCTTGTGACTATTGTGAGGATACAAGACAAAAAATAACATATTACATAACTATGAAAGAAGTTACAAACTCGGATTCAATGTCCACAATGTACTGTTAAGGTGTCATGACGGTGAAATGAGAAACAAAAATCTGTGTATTCAAGGTGGTTCATTTTATTCTTCCAACTTTTTCCGCATTTGCTTTTCCGTGTGTGCTGAACTTAACTCCTACAAGTATTTTAAACTCCTCTGCTTAGGCTAGACAGATTGATGCAAGGATCACTCAAACTACAGCCACTGTCCTAAAAATCATGAAGTGTATTTATACAGTGCACAGTATCCCCCACCCACATCCTCTGAAGGGCCTCTTGGCTCTGAACAGCAGATTTGTGTTGTTGCCCAACTCAACATATTCGTTTTGTAAACTTGAAAAGGGTGCCCCAAATTGTAGAGGTAGAAATTCCAATTATATAAGTTTAAATTCTGGGGACAGCTTTTCAATCTATCAAGACACATGAACTAACAGCAGACTAGGAGCTGGCTAATTTCAAAACATGGTGCCTTTTAGGCGGTCTTGCTCACCAACAGGAACTACTTTTACAAAAACATGGCGAGGTCTATAGATAACCATGGATAATAGCCCCGTCAGAGGTTGAGGCATCATTGCGATAGCTGCTTAAACAGGAGTGCTGGGTACAATAACACCATGGCAGGATTAAAACAAATGCATTACGAAGCTCACTTTAGCCATACTGGTCACCTGGTGTAGATGTGGTATACAGACAGACCTGCTACTGACAGCATACAGTGTTACTCTGCATAATGTCAGGAATTTCAGGTAGCATAAAGAGTTATTTGTTTAGCAGACCACATATTGCACCTTGTCCTTCGACCAGGACCTTCCAGGAAACTTGATGCACGAATGCGAAGCCTTAAACAGGCCATCTAGTGTTGAGAAAACAACAGGTATCTTTACTTAGTCCTGAATCTCAAACAATGCTGACACTGGGCATTCCAGAGTGTTACATTGTTTGATTTGGTGTGCTTGTGTTTCGAGGCCTAGTATGAAATTCACTGGACAGCCCCTTTTAACTTACTCAAGACTCCATCACATGGCAGCCAAAGTTAGATCTGGAACTAGTGAGCGCTTATTGGACTACACTCGTTTCTGGATTCCACTGGGGCAAACATGGCATCTGCTTCTACCAAATACCATAACAACACTCAAGTGTGCTTTGAAAATCACTCTACAGAGGAAGGGGCTATTTTCATAGATAACCAAGTGGCCAAATATTAGGATGTATGTAGATAGTCTATCGATGTTTGAAAAAGGATCCAACCAGTAATGTTTACCCTGAACCACACATGAGTTGCAATAAAACAAATTAAGACAAAATGTGGCCATACAACTCAGATACTTCATGATTATCTGTTCGCTATCTGGAGCGAGCAGAGGACGTGCCTACAGTCTCAATCACGATCATTTCCTGAGGCTGCCATTGATTGAGGCACATAATATGCCGTTTTACATAAAAAGTTTGTGTAGGGACCACTCCAAAGGCAACAGAGTCTGCAGCCACAAAGTAAAACATCTTGAAAAATTACTTCACAGAATAATTTGAAGCTCCAGTTAGCAAATATTTTGAAGGACCACCTGTGGCAGGAAATGAACCCCTCCTTCCCACTTGGCTATAGATGTGGAAGTACTGGGGGCAAGTTCAGTCTCTAGCAGGGAGTCACAATCAAGGCTGATGATAATACTGGAATTAAAAGGTAATAAAACAAATGGAAAATGGAGGATTTTTTACCTTAAAGTTTGCTGGGTTTTAAAAGTTGTTAAAAATGGTAGAAAAAGTGGAGACTGGTTCGTGAGATGAATGGCAACAAATGTAGGTACTCACTCCCCAAGATACCCAGTACTCTCAATTGATAATACCGGATCGCTACTGAGAACTACCCATAGCCCCCTATCAGATAAATTAAGTGCGGGAATCAAGAACCAGACAGTATCTGCTCACTGTAAGCTCTGGGAAACATCCTACCTTTAAGGGGCATAGATGTGTCCCACCTGACAATTTCAGTCTCCCTCGTCACAGACCTTGGCACTCAAGGAGTGGACAATGAAGTAGCAGCTGAAGACTACACTCACTCTATGGTGGGTGGAGGAAATTCTCCTGAATGTCGTGCGACAGCCCAAAGCAGATTCCAAGAGTGAAAATATGAATACGAAGATCTTACTACGAACAACTCACACATTAATGAATTAGCAAAATTCTCAATTGTAAACAAATTACGACTATAAACTATGGTTTATTTATATACTTTAAAAAAATTAATACTTGATTAAATCTAGCACATTAGCAAGGATCAAAACTTTAAATAGCTCTTCAACCATACCCAGCAACATACAAGCACTTCTGTCTATACAGATCACAGGCACTAAATTAAAGTAAATTTAGCCATCTTAGCTTATTGCTATTGCTCCTTTAATTTACTAATTTCTAACTATGCATTTTACTTCTTTCGCTAATAAAACCAAACATTATTTCAAACATTAAACCGTGTCTCTGCCAAGCGAGTATATATAAACTAGTTTCAAGCATCTTTATCAAAAACTTGCTTTGATAATGCAATTCATGTCTCTTGTCAGTCAGGATGGTCTTGAGCTTCTTCTCCCTTCCCATTTTTCTTCTTTCTTGTATTCGGATCCATCATGATCGGCGTTCTCAAGGACAGATCCCAGTTTGCCCAGGAATGTTTGCACAGCATGCCAGAGAACAGGTCCATACACATTTGAGAAAGACCTCTAGACTACTCAAGGATGTTCTTCTCCGCCCAACTTGCTCTAAGAAGGTTTCAAGGAATGATCCCGGTCTCCTCTAGATAGTATTTGGCTTATTCAGAAAAGTCCATGTCTATGGACGAGTATCCTCATGCAGCACTAGGATGGATTCCCCAGCCTTCAAGTACAGTCTCAAAGCATGTCCAAGTATATTGTGTGAGTCTGCCCCAAAACTCAAACTAGAGCCTAAATAAAGCACGCTCAGAGCCCAAACAAACATGTTCAAAAGTCTAAGACCTCCCAGTCTGCTCCAGCATTTGCTGCCACCGCATAATATTATATTGCCAGAATCTCCCAATGCCTTCGTAAATGTTAAGCATTCTCCCTGCAGGTCACATTTTTTATCGGATCCTCTCCTACTGCTCCAGCTTTAAAGGTCATATCTTCTTCAACCCTTTCCTGTACCCCCTGTTCAGACTATACTCTTGTAAATAGCATCTATCCTTACTTGTTATATGGTTTGCTGTGATGCTCCTTCAATCTAAAGATACCTGCAGCTTAACAGTAGAATCTTTTGGTACTTCCATGTTCATTTTCTGGCAGTGAGAACCTTGCATGGAGGTCACTTGTGTACACCTTGTCTAAGCTCATAACCAAAATGTGATAATAATGATGATTTGTGTGACCAAATAAGAGGCACCATGGAGACACCGGTGGTTGGTGGAGGCAATGTAGTTGCTGGGACTTCTTGGAAGTTAAAGGAGTGAAATTAGAGAAAGATGGACCATCATAATGGGGATGTGTGGTGTGCTGGGGATCCAGCACACATAAGGCCTACTATTGTGTAGTGCATGATATTTTCATTACCAGGACTAGATTTGTGTCGGCCCAATGATTGCATATAATGAATCTGGGCACTGTATAATTATAATTAGACGTTATGTTTAGGTTTTGTTGCTTATAAAGCGCTCGAATGCCGAAGCGTCTTGGTGCAGAGCTGTGAGGGCAGAAAAAAAAGATTGTTGAAGAGGCCTATGTGGCTGTAAAGAGCCAGGTTTTTAGACTCTTCCTGAAGAGCTGAAGATTAGGTTGGAACCTCATAGACAGAGGCAATTTGTTCCAAAGCTTGGCCGCACAGTGTGTTATAGCTCGGTCCCCCCATCTGGCCCGTCTAATCTTCGCGGTTTCAATGAGACCTTAACTAGCTGATCTAAGAGCGAGTGAAGGAACATATGGTGTAAAAAGTTTTTGGAGATCAGCTGCACTACCCCCATTAATCGCCTTATGTACCAGAGTTAGAGATTTAAATTCTATGCGCTGTTTGATGGGCAGCCAGTGGAGTGATCTGATTCCAGCTGAGATTGGCTGTCCTCTGTGTAACCCCAGAAGAAGTCTGGCTGCTGCATTTTGTAGGGATTGCAGTTTTTGCAGTTGGAATTTGTCAATTCCCCAAAACAGTGCATTAGAATAGTCCAGTTTTGACAAAAAAGAGCTACCATCACTGTTTTTTGGAGCTCTTGGAGTATAAAAGGGAAAATTTTTCTCAAAGGTTTTAGGAGGAAAAAACAGGAAGATATAATTCTATTCACCTGCGCACCGAAATTTAGTTTGTTATCGAAGACAATCCCTAAATTTCTGACCTTTTCCACTGGGCGTGGGCACTCTCCAGCCTCCGACGGCCACCAAGACCGGTTCCCAAGGGGCTGGCCTGGCCCAAACTCCATCACCTCTGTCTTATCTGTATTAATTTTCAGATAACTCTGACACATCCAGGCCACAATCTCTGTGAGACAGGCATGGAACATGGCTGCTGTGGTCTCTGGCTGGTTAGTGATAGAAATGATAAGTTGAGAATCATCAGCGTATGAGACCAATGCGAAGCCATGTCTCCTAACTAGGTTGGCCAACGGGGGCACACACAGATAAAACAGGGTCAGAGATAAGCCGGACCCCTGTGGCACTCCACAGGGGAGATGAAAGCTCTGACTTCATGCCGTCCCAAAACAGCTTCTGCTCCCTTGCCTCCAAAAAGGAGGACAGTGTGGACAGGGCGGTCCCTCCGACCCCTATGTCCCTCAGCCGCTGCACCAGAACAGTGTGGTTTACAGTGTCAAAAGCGGCTGATAGGTCAAGGAGCACGAGGACCGCCTTTCCCCCATCATCCACAACCCTGCGGATCTCTTCAGCTGCAAGGATTAAAGCAGACTCAGAGTGACGTGGGCGAAAGCCATGCTGTGAGGTGTCCAGCAGGTTATTTACATCGAGATAGTCGGTTATAAATTTATAAGATGGTGTATTAGCAAACTTTGACCTTTAGTTTTCATTCATGTAAGTGTGGTGCCAGGTTCGGTGGATATGTATAGTAGCATAAGACGGTTGGACAGTCCACCCTAAAAAACTAACTTGGTATATTGATAAACACAAGGAGAGGTCTGAAGTGTGGATGGGATATTAAAACTATTCCTGAAACGTATTTTACCAGTAGGAGAGCTGGCAAAACAATGTATTATTGATTGGGATGACAAACAAGTCCACCCTCTCCCAAGCAAAGCATTTTTAAGGCACATTTAGTAACTGGCCAAAATGTTAAAATGCAAGACTGGTCTGCTCTTAGGCTACCAATGGAATAAGAACATAGGAATGTCTCCTGTTTATAAAATCACCTCTAGGACTTAAATATTAATATTCTTCAAGATCTACTTCTGTCAGGTACAGGTTTATGAATTTCTACCCCTAACCCGATTTCTAATCTGTCCATTTCTTATTAACAAAAAGTCTATTTTTCAATGGACCATCAAGTCATCATGTTTCCACATAGAAAACATTTTGCAGAGCCTGGTCCATCATATATTTTGCATAGTGTGGCCATCAAAACATCTTCATTTTATTATCATTGGCGTAATCTGCCCTAAACAAAACTATGGATGTTGGTGCCAGCCACAGTTTCACCCATGATCTCAATGTGGACTGAAGAACTGTGGCATGTGAATGAGAAGGGTATCCTAGAGGCAGATCACTGCATCCCAAAGAGCTGAAACTTGGCACAGACTGAAGTTTTTAGAATTCGCTTACCCCTGGGCAAGGCCAGCGGTGAAGCTGCTGAAGAAAGTGAGACCTTGGGCGTAGTGGTGTTTGGGGGGATGGGGAAGGGGAGGGGGGAGCCCAGAGTTAAGAATACCTTGCACAGTCGGTAACAGTCGTTTAGAATTGATTGGATCCTGGCTCCCAAACCTTACACGAAGAATTCCAGAGCTCTAGTACGAGGGTCACATGTCTGACTGACATGGAGACATTCGCTGATAATGCTCTCTGATAATAGTCTTACACCCATCACCAGGACAACCTAAACAAGCAATTTTGTTTATGAGGAATACTGGTGGTGCACCCCAAACCTGCGTGCGGGAGATGCATTCTAATGCATGAGGGCAACTCAAACAACAGGGTGGAGGCCATATGACCACATCAACTTATCCTGATTTAATGGGAAGGGGTCAGAAAAAGGCGATGATGCAAAGAACTAGTGGTAAGAACCTCCTCCTTCAAGTCCTACAAAATGTGTTTGTGTTCAGAGTATGTTAATAGAGTGTCTGGATTTTAAAAAGAGATGCTGCACCCAAAGTGATATTCATTGCGAATCCTCATTTACATTTATCATGAAATCTGCTTCTGCCGGCAAGAAAATCCCATCACTAGTTCTTTATTATTTTGGTTGCCCACTCCTGGGACGTTTCTTATCCCTGGTGAAAGGCACTCATAGTACTGGATTCCCTAAATAGTCTGTCTTCTTACCTTGGGAAGAGGTAAATAATGCCCAGTTTGACAGAAGGTGTAGTTGGGTAAACTGGCAGAGAGAGTAGCCAGCTCACGAACTACAGAAAAAGGCTGCAGCAGGTGGTGACAGCAGTCTATGTATGATCGATCACACATCTTGTGTTCAGTGGCAAGTCAGTGCTGTGAAATGTGGAACTTGCCTAAGGATTACGGTGTTGTTTTTGCGATTTGACTGGAATTTAATGTTTTAATATTTTACTCTACCTACGATGGTAATGAACTGAGTTTGTATTTTAATGTGCTTTTATGTAATAATTGTATGTATATTTTATGTGTACCAAATTCAATAAATATTGAATTGAGTGTTGTTTTTGCTTGCATGAACATGTTATGAAGTGCTGGAATGATTGACATTATACTTAATACACTACGCTACTTTTATGGTTTTATAATTGTACTGGAGCAAGACTCACTTCACCAGCATAAAATCTTAAATAAAAACACATTTTTAAAAAGTTAGTGATGTGAATCATATTGCCATCACAGTCAATGGTATTCTTCAACGCAGGTGGATTGTTGGTCAAAAGAAAATATTCTAGTCCATAGTTTCTGTACAAGCACAGTGGGCAAATATTCACTGCCAAGCAGGTCCAGCTAATACCCGTGCGTACTCCAACACATTCCTGGGCAAAGCAAACCTTCGTTTTAGCCCAGAAGTTACAATCCTTGAGTAAGGAACATATCCAGTGTTCACTGCCCTCTAATAAGGTGCATCAGGTCCCCAAGGAGCTTCCAGTGTGAGAAGATGTTCTATATGCTGCTTACATATCACTGGTCAGTCAGATGGGCACCAGGAACCTACAGTGTTATTTCCATTCTGGTAAGACAAAATATATACCCTTCCCCAGAGAGATCCCCGGAAATTTGCATGAAAAGGACAAAAACCTATGTGGACTACTCCTCGAGTATTAAAAAAAAGTCAGTGCTGCTGCTTACACTCACAACAGTGAGCTGCAGAAGTCCAATGCCCACAAATACAAAAGTCTTCTTTTGAGGAACACGCTAGGTATCAAATTCAAACTCTAATTCCTGAGCTTCTTCCGATCTTGCATGATTCCTTTTTAATGGTCTCCCTGCAAGAATCCCTTTGAGTGGTCTCCCTGCAAAGCAAAGTTAGGGCTGTTTCAGTTCACTGTAAACATTATCATAGCAGAACGGCATGCACATGCACTCCACTGGGCTTAGTGCCAGTTCCTTCCACTCGTTGCCCACCATGCCGCAGGTAGATGGCATCATGTTGTGTGAAACAAAATACTCCAAATCAGTTATTTGTTCCATTGTTCATTACTGGAAATGGATGACAGAGCAAATAATGAAAATTGTCTAAATATGATACAATTTCATAAAATCATACAAGAGGGGTTCTATTTATTTCTAGAACTTAGTTTGGCGTGTAACCAGCTTTCACGGCTAGAAGAGGTGACTTAAAAACATGACCTTTGGGATGATATGCTGCTCGGTGCGTTATGGTGCTAAGGTTTGAGTCACAACCCGGGTTGCTGGGTTGAGGTCAATTGTGAAATTTCGCGGTTAGGCCGGTGACTCTAAAAAGGATGCTAAGGTGAGGGCAATCAGTCATATTTGGCCTGCCTAAAATAGAATGTATTCTGTAAATACCCGGCTACTTGCCCAGACGCAATGCCTTTAAGAAAATCTTCCCATTTGCCTCCAAGCCAAACAATCTGTCTTTGTTACACAGCTCTGGTTGTGGTGTTCCCCGAACAGTGTGCGAGTATTCCAAATCTACGATGAAGTAGTGTCAATCCTTAAAAAAAATAACTCCCTCTGTGACAACGACCAATTAGAACCTTTTCAGGTCTACAGGCCACTAATACCTCAGAGCCTTACAATGAATGGGTGATGAATAGTCTTAAGAGGTTCTGATGGTAGGAGTTGAGGGGCATTTGCTGTCAAAAGAAATATAAAGTCACTGTATTGGGATAAACAACGGAGTCGGCCAAACTCATGTAATCCCACTGTAAAGATACAATTAAATACATTCTATCCCTCCTACAAGGTTATGTGGCTTGTACAAGTAGGCCTTGTTGCTTCTCACAAGTGCAAGGGAAGTAGACTTTCTAATTACAGGCAGCACCACTCAGACTGTCGCCCAAGAAGTTATGGGTAGACATAGTTTCTAATCACAGGAAGTGGCACTCGTCCTGTTGCTCAGGGAGACCGAATTATCAAATTCTTGCGTACCTTTTATAAAGCACAAGACAAAATCAAGATAGAAGTCCCCGGCATCGACAGACCTTACTGTCGTATAATGCCTTAAACCTTATATGAAAACTTTAGCTAGCAATATAAAGAGAACCAAACAAAATAACTACTAAGGCTTGATGGAAGCAAAACAACAGACATGCCGGCTAAGGTCTTGCTATCGGTGCCACGTTACAGCTATTAGGTGAGAGCAAATGCCACTGTCCTGCAACACTGCATCACTTATGCTTAATCACACTCGCATCCTGTACTAGATTCAAGACTCCCTTACAACTGATGTGCAGAGCTGCCTGCATTTCCGGTGTGACAGTAGTTAAAAACTTCTTCTGTCTGATCGGTTCCAAATATTCCACCTTTCCTCAATTCCTTATCTTTCGCATCTTTAGTAATTCGTCTGTGTATATTCCCTCATGAGTGGAAGCAAATTCCAATACATCATTTGATATATAGGTAGTGTAATCCTCCTCTCATGAAATCAGCCAGATGTTTCTTTCACCCGAGTCATGGTGGACTTACCTTGACGGAAAGAGATCCGAACTCGCCTTTCATCAAACTCCTGTGGGTGTCTGTAGTTATCAGTCATTTCCAGAGGTGAAGGGTCATCCTCTTGTGTGCAATACAGAGCAGTTTCCAGCGCCACGAGCTAGGTAAAGGAAAGATGTAGATGAATGCGGAGGTATACAAGCAGCATCGTTCTCACAGTACCATGGACGTGGCTGGGCGTAACAGTCCATCATGCAACCTCATTCCAGAGGAGGTCTGGTTTAGGCACAGGCGTGTACTGATATGTAAGCAGGTGTCTCCCAGAGACTGGTATCGCCAGGAAATCATGATATATCTCTCTCTATATATGATCTGGCCATATACAACATGCCAAAGGGAGACTGTGTTCTAGATTTTAAAATAACAAGCAAAGCTACAATGTCAAATCAACCAGAATACTACTAGGAGCTTCTCCGCTTCCTTTTATGGTTTACCTACCTGTTTCATTAGCACCCTCACACATTACACATCCTTCTCACCAAACAACCCAACCAGGAAAGTAGACAAGAGGGGAAAGGAGCATAAACTCTGAACACTTGTGTAACATTATACCCTGATTCGCCACCAGGCCCACACCCTAGTCGGAACAGGAGACAAACTGATATAGTGAAGAGAGAAGAGGCAGGGAATTAAGGGATTAAAGAGGGTAAGTAGAGGTTGGTGGCGGTAAATTGAATAAAAACGGAACACCTTTAACCAACAAACCTGTGTAATAACAGTTGGAATCGGGCGGGTCACCCATCGCAGAGACAGTTACACCGACACCCACAGCATCTCTCATTCAACCCTCAGAGTGCCCACTTTAATACTCTCCACAAAGGAGGGTGCCGCCCCACTGAAGTAAAAGGATAGGATGGATTTCCACAGGTCACATTTTGTTTCACAAGGAACTGTACTAATACTGTCGTGCTGAGGTGCGCCTTGACAATAGGGCTGGCAGAGGGAGAGCTCCTTGGCTAGAACATCACTTGTTAGGGCCAGAGCTTTCCAAACGGTGTGTCCCGACACAGTAGGCCCTCATCGGCAGTGCTGCACACACAGTGAAGGTAGTTTGCACTACATCATCAATCTGGATGGCTTGCAAGCAGTCTGGCCCATTATCCAGGGGCAATGATGCCCCAGGCTATGTTGACTCCGCGTGTGCCGCCACGCGCGGTCCTAGAGAAGACAGAACCTCTCTCTTCCTTGACTGCGTCACGACGGCCCGTCGCTGCCTGACCCCGAGATTCGAAGACGCACGCTGCGTCCCGTCCGCCATATTGAGCTCGTAAACTGCTGCGTCCTCCAGTGCCTCCCCATTGCGGCTCGACCAGTTCATCGCTGTCTACCGCTGCACCAACCCACACCGGCGCCTACCACAGTAAGTAGGGTGACCACCTGGCCCAGATGCAATTTCTAGGATGTAACTGTAGACAACATGTAGGACAAAGTGTCTAAAATTACAGGAAAGCAGGTCCATTTTAAGGATACCCGTGAGAAGGTCAAGCAATAATATGAAAGTAAAGACAATGCGGACAATTACAAGTCAAAATAGATTTATTTTCTTTGGTCTGTGTAACGCATTGCACTATTGACAACATATTCATACATAACTGGACTTATTTAAAGATGAAAAAACTAGCAAACATTAACACTCAACAGAATTTGATTGAAAGATTGTCGTTTGAGAGATAGTCATTTGAGAGATAGTGTGTGTGTGTGTGTGTATTTCAATCAATCAATCAATCATGGGCATTTATATAGCGCACTACTTACCCGGAGGGTCTCAAGGCGCTTGGGGGGGGGGGGGGTGCTGCTACTGCTCGAACAGCCAGGTCTTGAGCTTCTTCCTGAAGGAGAGGTGGTCTTGGGTCAGGCGCAGGTCGGGAGGGAGGGAGTTCCAGGTCTTGGCGGCCAGGTGGGAGAAGGACCTTCCTCCTGTTGTCGATCTTCGGATGCGGGGGACGGCGGCGAGGGCGTGACTGGCTGATCGGAGGTGGCGTTTGGGAGCGTAGAAGTTGATGCGGTTGTTGAGGTAGCTCGGGCCTTGGTCGTGTAGGGCTTTGTGTGCGTGGGTGAGGAGACGGAAGGTGATTCTCTTGTTGACGGGGAGCCAGTGCAGGTCTCTCAGATGTCCGGAGATGTGGCTGCGTCGGGGGATGTCGAGGATGAGTCTGGCTGAGGCGTTCTGGATCCGCTGGAGTCTCTTCTGGAGCTTGGCGGTGGTTCCGGCATAGAGGGCGTTGCCGTAGTCCAGTCGGCTGGTGACGAGGGCCTGGGTGACCGTCTTCCTGGTCTCGGTGGGGATCCACCGGAAGATCTTTCGTAGCATGCGCAGGATGTTGAAGCATGACGAGGAGACGGCGTTGACTTGTCTGGTCATGGAGAGGGAGGAGTCCAGGATGAAGCCCAGGTTGCGTGCGTGGTCTGTCGGTGTGGGTGCGGTGCCCAGGGCGGGGGGCCACCAGGAGTCGTCCCAGGCGGAGGGCGAGGAGCCCAGGATGAGGACTTCCGTCTTGTCTGAGTTCAGTTTCAGGCGGCTGGTCGTCATCCATTCGGCTACATCTTTCATCCCTTCGTGAAGGTTGGCTCTGGAAGCGGCGGGGTCGTCGGTCAGTGAGAGGATCAGCTGGGTGTCATCGGCGTAGGAGATGATGTTCAGGTTGTGTTGGCGTGCGATGGGCGCGAGGGGGCTCATGTAGACGTTGAAGAGGGTGGGGCTCAGCGAGGATACTTGAGGGACGCCGCAGATGACTTCGGTGGCCTCTGACTTGTACGGTGGTAGGCGGACTCTCTGTGTTCTTCCGTCGAGGAAGGAGACGATCCATTCCAGTGCCTTCTCCTGAATTCCGACGTTGCTGAGGCGCTGCACTAGGGTGCGGTGGCAGACAGTGTCGAATGCCGCGGAGAGGTCTAGGAGGATGAGGGCCGCTGTTTCTCCGTTGTCCATCAGGGCTCGGATGTCATCGGTGGCAGCGATCAGGGCGGTCTCGGTGCTGTGGTTGGCTCGGAAGCCAGACTGTGAGGGGTCGAGGGATCCATTCGTCTCGAGGAAGGCGGCCAGCTGTTTGTTGACGGTCTTCTCGATGACTTTGGCTGGAAACGGGAGGAGCGAGATGGGGCGGTAGTTCTTGAGTTCGGTGGGGTCCGCTGTTGGTTTCTTTAGTAGAGCGCTGAGTTCGGCGTGCTTCCAGCTCTCCGGGAAGGTGGCGGTGTCGAAGGAGGTGTTGATGATGTCCCGCAGGTGGGGTGCGATGACAGCGTCGGCCTTGTTGAAGACGTGGTGAGGGCAGGGGTCGGTCGGAGATCCGGAGTGGATGGAGTTCATCATGCGGACGGTGTCATCGGTGCTGATCGGAGTCCAGGCGTGGAGGGTGGTGGCGGGTGGCGTTGCTGCGGTCGTTGTGTGCGATGGTTGACTGCTGAAGCTGTTGTGTATGTCCGCGATCTTGTTGTGGAAGTAGGAGGCGAGGAAGTTGCAGAGGTCTTGCGATGGGGTGATGTCGTTGTTTCCGGCGTTGGGGTTGGAGAGCTCTTTCACGATGTTGAAGAGTTCCTTGCAGTTGTGTGCGTTGTTGTCCAGTCGGTCCTTGAATGCAGTTTTCTTGGTGGCGCGGATCAGTTGGTGGTGCTTCCGGGTGGCAAGCTTGAGGGTGGTCATGTTGTCCGGTGTTGGTTCCCTTCTCCAGACTTTCTCGAGGGCTCGGCAGTTCTTCTTGGAGCTCTTGAGTTCGTCGGTGAACCATGGGGCTTTCTTGCTGCCGGGTCTGCTGGGCGGGGTCCTCAGAGGGGCGAGTTCGTCCGCGCAGTTGCTGATCCACTTCGTGAGGTTGTCGGCGGCCTGGCTGGGGTTCGCTGAGCTGGCGGGATGGTGCTGACTCAGGGAAGCGGCGAGCTGGTCGGCTGTGATCTTGTTCCAGCTTCTTCGGGCAACCTGTTGCTGGTGGTGGTGGGTCGTCGTTCTTCTGAAGGTGAAGTGGACGCAGCTGTGGTCCGTCCAGTGGAGTCCTGTGGCGTGGCTGAAGGCGGTGTCTTTGCTGGATGAGAAGACGGCGTCGAGTGTGTGTCCGGCGAGGTGGGTGGGGGTGGTCACCAGTTGCTTGAGTCCCAGGTTTGCGAGGTTTTCCAGCACGGTGGTGGTGTTGCGGTCGTCGTTGTTCTCCAGGTGGAAGTTGAGGTCCCCGAGGAGGATGTAGTCGGCTGAGGGGAGGGCGAGCGGGCTGATGAAGTCGGCGATGTCCTCGCTGAATTGTGTGCGTGGTCCCGGGGGTCTGTAGATGAGGGTGCCTCTGAGGGTGGTCTTGGGGTTGACGTGGATCTGGAAGTGCAGGTGTTCGGCGGGTGCGATGGTGTCGTCGGTGTTGGTCGTGATGCGGATGGTGTTCCTGTGAATGATGGCGATGCCTCCTCCTGTCTGGTTGACGCGGTCTCTCCGGATGATCTTGTAGCCGTCCGGGATGGCGATGGCGATGTCGGGTGCTGAGGAGGCGTTCATCCAGGTTTCCGTGAGGAAGGCGACGTCTGGGGCTGTGGTGTCGAGCAGGTTCCAGAGCTCGACGGCGTGTCTGTGGACGGAGCGGGTGTTGAACAGGATGCACTTCAGGTGGCTGCTGCTGGAGTTCGGCTTGGTGGGTGCTGGTGCAGTGCAGGTCCGGGTGCAGGAGAACTTGCAGGCCTGGCAGATGAAGGGTCCGTGGGTGCGTCTCGGGGTGGCTCGGTAGCATCCAGGGGTTCGGCCGGCGTTGAGTGCGTTGAGGGTGGCGTCGTCGTACGTCCGGCGGGTGGGCTGGGGTCTGCGGGGGCCAGGGGTCCTGGCACTGGGCGCGGTCCAGGCGGGACGGGCGCAGACGGGCTTACCTTTGGCGCACCTTCCGCGCTCATTCGGTGCTCCCGCTGCGCGCGTCCGCTGCGCGGTCGCTGAGGGGGCGTCATAAGAGGGGAGCAGGGAGGGCGGGTCCGCTGGGAGGCGGGAAGGGGTTAACCAATCGTGTGGCGGGGGGGGCGGGCCGCAGGCAGGAGGCGCGGGAACGGGACCGGCAGAGCGGGCGGCCCAGCGGCGGCTGGGGCGCTGCTGGCGGCGTCGGCGAAGGAACTCTGTCAGCAGGTAAGCAGGGGCTGCAGTGGCAGGCGTGGAGAGGAGCAGGGGGGCGACCAGGCCAGAGGCGCAGTGGTCGCTCCCTAGTAGCAGGCGAGGTCCCCTTAAGAGGGGAGCAGGGAGGGCGGGTCCGCTGGGAGGCGGGAAGGGGTTAACCAATCGTGTGGCGGGGGGGCGGGGCCGCAGGCAGGAGGCGCGGGAACGGGACCGGCAGAGCGGGCGGCCCAGCGGCGGCTGGGGCGCTGCTGGCGGCGTCGGCGAAGGAACTCTGTCAGCAGGTAAGCAGGGGCTGCAGTGGCAGGCGTGGAGAGGAGCAGGGGGGCGACCAGGCCAGAGGCGCAGTGCAACTAGTGAGGAGTTTCCGCCAACCTCCCTATAGTGCTGCTTGCCTTACCTCTGGTTTCACTTCCACCAAGCTAGAAAAGGGCTTAGTCTTGGGTAGTAGCTTCAAGCTCTTGTACTACAAGAAATGTCATGTGTAGCAGCACAATAAATCACAGAAAAGCATTAGCGAAGCCAATAGGTTTGATACGTGCACTTGAGTGCTGGCAACAGCAATAAAAATGGCAATTGCAGTGTAAAACAATTAAAAGATTGCTTTGTGCATTCATGGGCCCAGGAGCCCCTTGGAGTCTCTCAATCTCAATAAACAATAATTTAAGTTTACTTTGGGTCTCACACAGCTTTCTAAGGCCAGCCCTCAACCTTGGACGGATTATGAGGTTTAGCTTGGTCAGTAAGATTGGGTGTGTGTGAATTTCAGATTTGCCGACAATCACGCTGAGGTTCTTGTGAAAATACATTGTATGAGCAGCGGTGCATGAAAGGTGCTTGGGGGCAGTGCATTAGGAGTACTTAAAACACAATAGTTTTCAAACGAACTACATTTTTTTAGGACCTTCAAAATAGAGCGCAAGTGAGTGTTTGTTCTGTGTTTATGTGAAAATCTGGCAGTTCCGGCTGGATTGTTCCTATTGGGCGCAGGGTCAAGACTGATTTTCATATGGCTGGGTCCAAACTGGAATGGCATGGTGAGCAAAAAAAACGATGGATTTAGGCCCAGATCTCTATACTGGGGTGAATGTATGACATTGTTCTGCATTCTCTCCATCAATTGTTCTTTTTGCCCAGGTGAAATCCGACAGACATTAACCATATTCAACTGAAAGAACTTCTAACTCAACTATTTACTACAGAATACATTTTTTAAGGGGGGTGTTAATACCCCAAACACCCCCCTGAAGCTATGCCCGTGATTATGAATTCCCATGTGCCTGCCAAACACGTGTCATATCATTCCTCACAGACACTCGGACTTGACTTTGGTGGGTAATGAGAACAGACGGTGTTGAGACTTACTAGATGTTTGCTGACTGACACTAAAGCTATGAACCAGGTAATGACGATTATTGACACTTTTGCGGGGACTGTATCCTCCCCTCAGGCATTATGGGAAGTATTTAGGACGCGATCTGAGGTGCTATGATTAATAGCATAGTAAGCCACAACCGACTCTGGCAAAAAACTGTAGTGCGACAAGTGGCAGGGCTCCTCGCCCTAGAAACAAATTCCTACTTCACATGCAGATGAACTACTTTCACATATAGGCCATTTGATATTTTGATATTTATGGGTATTTGTAGAGCGCAAACTTTCGCTCCGGAAGGAGCATCTTGGCGCTGAGCATACGTGTAAAAAGAAGCATTGGAGAGAATCTAGATAGCTGCCAATACAGAGGTGTCTGATTGTTGATACAACCATGTCTTTAAGAGCTTCCTGAAGAGACTCTCCTTCTCAATTAGTCTGAGGTTAACAGGCAAGTTATTCCACGCCCTTGCTGCCAGGACAGTGAAAGTTTTCCCACCCCTAGTTTTATACTTGAACCTCGGGGTCGTAATGAGATTGGTACCCGAGGATCTCAGACATCTTGTCGAGAAGCGATTAACAAGGTAGCGGGGCCCAATATTTTTCGTGGATTTAAACACGGTCAGTAAAAGTTTAAAAAGGATTCTTTTATGAAGGGGCAGCCAATGGAGGGAGTTGAGTGCTGCTGAGGCTGATGACCTTCGAGGGAGTTTCAGTACCAATCTGGCAGCCGCGTGTTGTATACTTTGTAACTTCCTAAGCGTAGACTTCTTCACACCGGCCATTAGGCCATTGCATTAGTCTAGTCGGGAGAGTATTAATGCTACCGCGACCGATTTCCTAGCTGCAATGGGGAGGAAGTCGAAGAATTTCTTTAGGGATTTAATAAGTCCAAAGCAGCGCCCAGCAGTGATCCTGACGTGGTCATCGAAAGAAAGGGATGAATCAAATTGCACGCCTAGATTACGAGCGGAAGCCACTGCACTGGGAGGGGCCTCTGATCCTTTGGGCCACCATTCTTTCTGGCAGAAGGATAGATCTTTACCAAGTGGTATAATTTCGGTCTTTGCGCTATTGCACCTCAGGTGGTTTTTGTTCAACCACTGGTAAACATCAGCGAGACAGTTCCGAAATCGCAAGTCTGCGTCCGTGCACTTTTTGTCGATGGTGACGACAAGTTGTGTGTCGTCGGCGTATGACGTGACAAGGATCCCATGAGACTCTATCACAGCGAGAAGGGGAGCCATATAGATGTTAAAGAAGAGTGGACTTAATATGGACCCCTGAGGAACTCCTGATGTAATGGGTTTTTCGCTGGATAGATAGGGACCCAATCACACGGTTTGGGACCTGTTAGACAGGAAAGATTTTACCCATGTCAAAACAGTGTCTGTCACGCCAATCTCTCGCATTCTATTAATCAGAATGACATGAGAGATAGTGTTGAACGCTGCTGTTAAGTCAAGCAGGACGAGGATGGCTTGCCTTCCCTCATCCTGCAAGAACTTAATGGAGTCGGATAATTCTATCAAAGCTGTTTCAGTGGAGTGGCCGGAGCGGAACCCCGACTGTTGAGGATGAGGCCATCACAAACCAAACGTCTCCTATGGCATATTCTTCTACACAAAGATCAGGAGTTCTGGCTGGTGGCACAGCATCAGATTTACCACTGGAGATGCAAGTACGCAAACTCCTTTGTTGGCTCCCAAAATGAGTCAACCCAGTCGCCACACTATAGAACCTAGACCCAGTGGCGGCCAACATAATTAGGAGGTGGTGAGGTGGTTACCTTATCTGCCGGCCGCTCCCATCGTCGCACCTCAGTGAACTTCGTCGTCCCAGCAGGCACTGGAGCAGCATCACAGACTGCCATCCAATCCCCGGCGCTGCTCTCAAGCTTGAGAGCAGCGCAGGGATTGGCCTGAGAAGTCTCTCTGCTCAGGTCAGAGAGTCTGTGGGGTTCCTCCAGCCCGGCTGCTCAATGCAGTGGGGTTGGAGAAACCTTCGTGCGCATGTGTATTTGGCTGGCCTGAGACTGCCAGCCACACATGTGCACTTAGAAGTGCACATAGCACTCCTCCTCCCCGTCCGATGCCCCGCCCCACTCTGCACCACTTGGGTCAGTGCTGGCAAGTGAAAAATAAAACAGTAGTAAAATATTGTTTTATTTTTCACTTGCTGGCTCTGAGCCAGCGGGGTGACGCTCCTCCTCCATTGCGTAAGAGCAGCCCTTGCCTAGACCCCAAAGGTAGTCTAATCACTGAATATGGTTGTCTTCGTCAGGCTTTTGCACATTACTGAGCCCTGTGTGTGATGGATGATCCTCCTCATGTGGAGGCAATGCAGGACTTTGTTTCCAACCTTTTAACGCAGAACTTTTCTTTTTACAAAGAAAACCCTGAGAAACCTATCAGCACCACAGAGCAGTGAGAGGCAGCCGGTCATCTTGAAAAAGGGAAAACAGGTCCAATGGCTTCCCAGTGGGTAATTTTAAGGGCCTCTTGGATAGGTTAATCCTACATTCGGTTGCACTTTTCAAGATCTTTGTTGGGGACTGTCTGCTGTAATCCAACCTGGCCAAGATTGCCCTGATCCACAAGCCATGCAGGACACTCGACTCCTGCGCTTCATTCAGATAAATCTCTCTACTAAACACTACTCTGGTCATTAGTTCTGTGGCGCAACCAGATCCTATTGGGTTTGTGCAGGACTGGTCTACAATAAACTAGAAAAAGTTGCTGACCCCCCACTTTGACTTCATGTCTCCAAGATTAAGAGAACACAAACAAAGAATAATCTTCTGTTTGTTGGGTATATTTATTTTACCCTTTTCAATTTATCAATTCTGTTTCCAAGTTTTTCATGAGTGAGAAAAACACTATACAATAAATACACATTTATACATATATACACAATTACTTGACATCAAACATATATACATTTTATACACAATCTTCTTCTCAAATATTGCGATTTTTATCCACAAATAATGATTCTTTGCAAGATAAATATCAACTAAGATAACCACACAAATAATTAGCAAAAAAATTGCTTGAAGAAAGATCAAAATAAACTTTGAAAACTAAGTCAAAGTAACACTCAATGAAATCCTGTTGTCTTTCTTTTATGCCTGCCGACGCGTTTCGAATCCGGAGTTTACAATTTCCAGATTCTCATCAGGGCTCTTTCGTTGTGGGTAGTCTAAAAAATTATAGAAGAAGGACATTTTGGGAAGAAAAAGAGAGAAATATCTAGCAGAAGGCTCCTCCCAGGTCAATAACCAGGAATGGTGTAGGAAGCTACAAGAAGATCCTTTACAACAGATCCAGGCATTAATATCAAATATTGTCCAAACTGGTAGGGAAAGTGGGTTTTTGGGCCCAAAAGAGAGTGAGTTTCTAGTGAAGAAGTTCCCAAGAACCCCAGTGGCGTATTTTCTTCCCAAAATACATAAAGATTTAAATAATCCCCCGGGACGACCAATCGTCTCGGGTTGTGAATCGTGCCTTGAACCTTTGTCCAAATATGTGGACTTTTTCTTAAAGCCTTTTGTTAATAAAGTCAAAGCTTACTTGAGAGATACAACTGACTTTTTAACAAAACTAGAAGGTACTCTCTTTGACCAAACAACACAACTCATGGTTACAATGGATGTAACATCACTCTATACGCAGATCCCACAGGACGAGGCGTTAGAGGTGATAGAACTTTACTTGGACTCTAGGGAAAGACCACAAAGGGTCCCTACATCCTTTATCCTTGAATTAGCAGAAATCACGCTGAAAAAGAATTATTTCCGCTTCAATGATGAGTTTTTTATGCAGATTAAGGGCACCGCGATGGGGTGCCCTTATGCACCAGAAATGGCCGTACTTTTCATGGCCGAATATGAAAAGAAATACGTTGAAGAGAATAACCCTTTCAAAAATCATATTGTTCAATGGTTCAGATATATCGACGACGTGTGGCTCCTGTGGCAGGGGAGTCACAAAGAGTTGTCAGACTTCCATGAATGGCTCAATGTGAGACACCAGGACATAAAGTTCTCCATAGACTCCAGTGGCGAGAGAATGACGTTCCTGGATGTCGAAATATCAAATGTTGAAGGCAAATTGAATTCCTCCTTATATAAGAAAAGAACGGATAAAAATACCATTCTCCACTATAGAAGTTCGCATCCAAGGAACTTGAGGGCAAATTTGCCATATGGGCAACTTCTTCGGATTAGAAGAAACTGCTCTGATGTAGGTCAGTTAGATCAGTATGGACAGAATTTCTGTGATGAGATGGTCCAAAGGGGTTACCCTAGGAAGTTAATTAAACATTCCTACAAAAGGGCACGGTATACTCCAAGAGAGTGCCTCTTTGAAGCCAAAGAAAAACGCGAGCTTGATAGCATGGTTTGTGTTACTACATTTTGTTCAGAAACACACAAAATAAGACAAATGGTTCTTAAAAAATGTCATCTTCTTGAGGAATTGGAAGTGCCATTCCCTCGCCCTATATTTGCGTATAAGAAAAATCAAAACATTGGTCAGCAGATAGTCCGAGCTGATATAAGGTTACCTAAACCCAAAAATGACCTGTTAGCACAATGGGGACTTAAACCCATAGAAGGACACCACAGATGTGGTAACTGCGTGGCTTGTGATACTACCATCGAGGGTAAAATATTCCAACATGCCAATGTCACTTGGAAACATGATTGCTTTTCCAATTGTAGGACTAAGAACGTAGTTTACGCAATTGTTTGTCCATGCCCTAAAATCTATGTTGGTAAGACTAATCAACAAGTTAACGCTCGAATGACCCAACACAGATCACGTCTTAAGAATAAGATCTTAACCGCGCCCCTTGTACAACATTTTATTGAAAACAAACATGGAGATAACGACTTCAAGTGGACGGTACTGTTCAGTAAGAATCAGGTTAAACTTGCGACAAATACAGAACAGGTCTTATTGAAAAAGGAAACCTATTTAATTTTAAAATTTAATAGCTCGCAAACGGGTCTGAACTCGCTTTCCGAAGTATCCAGACTGTGACATCTTTTTTGTTTGAGAACCGAAATGTCTAAAGACTACATTGTCCAGAATGCCTTGCGGTGATTGTCTATATTGGAGGAGCCAAACATGGCCGTCATGTTGACAGAAGGTTCGCATCTCCGCTCTGTAGCAGGGACTGTAAGGTGAGAGAGCGTCTTGGCAGAACACACATAAACGCTATCTTCGCGTTTCAACACACTAATAAATGTGCGCTTTTACCTAGGTATTCAGCGCGACTAAGTAACGCTGGAGCCAACAACGTGGAGGGGGTTTAAGTGATTAATAACAATACACCCTGCCTTGACTCCGAGCAAGTTAGTAGTAGCAACGCAGTGGAGCCGCAGCGCCAAGCATCCGCACCCGCCGCTCTTAACACGAGCTAGCCAGGTATGTTGCTTCGCACGCATGCAGACTGTATGCTAGGGTCGCATCAGAACCTGGCACTAAGTACAACTTTTAATTGTGTTTTCAGACTGTTTGGAGTGCGACACATGAATAACCGAGGTCCTCATGTTTATGCTTCGCCAAAAATAAGGTACAAACTCGAGGCCTTCTCGTTCTGGAACCACTCAGACTGTACTGTCCTTGTTTCAGAGTAGTAATCGCGGATCTCGTCTCAGATAGGGATCTGGACCTAGCCATTCTAACGGAAACGTGGCTCACTGAAGCCTCTACCCCGATTATGGACATACTAGTCCCCCCCAATTATCACATCATTAGGCTGGACAGGTCTCCTGGCAAGACGGGCGGGGGAATTGCATGCATTTTTAGGAGCAACCTCTCCGTTACTCAAGTCACCTCCCCCTCCCTTTCCTCCTGTGAACTCCTCTGCCTCGACATCACCAGTGAGGGCAAACAAGTCTGTGCTTTACATCTCATCTATCACCCGCCTGGTGACAATCTCATATTCACCCAACAATTCATGGACCTGATCACTTCCAATGCCGGTCGGCAGACCACTCAAGTCTACCTGGGTGACTTCAATCTCCATTGGAACGATCAGAAAGACACCGTGGTGAATAGTCTCAAAACTTTCCTCAATGCGCTTGACCTCACCCAATTATGCGATAAACCAACACACGACAAAGGAGCGATACTCGATCTCATCATTGCCAAAGAGAACGCCATTCAACTGGAGGCGATTCTATCCTGCGATTGGTCAGATCACCACATTATCACCTTCTTTATCAACGAAAAAGTTAAGCCTAACCCTACTCAACCAATCAAAACCAAAGCATGGAAAAGGGATTTGAAGAATCTCAACCCCTCTACCCTACCTCCCCACATCGGCAACCTCCTCCTTCCCCCTTCAGGGGCCTCAGATGTTCAATCACTGACTGACCACTACCTTGACTCTATGAATACAATAGTCAATGAAGTCGCCCCTCTGCAACTGAAGAGAGTCTCCACCAAAATCTCTAACCCCTGGTATGATGACAGACTCAATGACGAAAGGCGTAATATGCGAATGGCAGAGCGCACCTGGAGATCGGACCCTTCAGCACTGCATCTCAAAAAGCTTAAGAACAAGAGAAATGCCTACTTTAGGAAAATAAAGCGCACAAAGTCGGACTTCTTCAGCCGCCAGTTGGACCAAGCGAAGAACAGGCCAAGAAAGCTGTTCGAGCTAATCAAGACCCAAACAAAGGCACATCCCACACAATCAAACAGCACAACAAACGACACCCCACACTGTGAAGCCTTCTCTGCTTTCTTTAAACTAAAGACTGACAACATAAGAAATGACCTCATCATGGATGTAAGCCGATACCCCAACCACACCAGAATGGCAGACACTCAACCTAAAAACAAGGCATCCTGGCAGTACTTCGATACCTATTCAGAAGAAGCAATACACAAACTGCTCTGCACCTTGAAGCCCTCTAATCACCTCACAGACCCTCTACCTGCTAATGCTGTAAAAGACTTTATCCCCTTGCTCCTCCCTCTCTGGACCAAGATCATCAATAGCTCTTTGCAACAAGGCCACATTCCAGACTCCCTTAAGGTGGGGCAAGTCACGCCTATACTCAAGAAACCTACAGCTGATCCGTCTGACCTAAACAACTATCGGCCCATCACCAATATCCCCACCCTGGCCAAACTGCTGGAGAAATGTGTCCAACTCCAACTAACAAAACACATTGATCAATTTGACCTCCTCAACCCTCATCAATCAGGCTTCAGAGCGAAACATAGCACGGAAACAGCTATGACACACATAATTGATGACGCCCTCCAAATCCTGGATCGCAATGAGTCCTGCCTCCTCATCCTTCTTGACCTCTCGTCAGCATTTGACACGGTCAAACATGAGAACTTGCTGGAGCTGCTAAGCACTAGAATGGGGCTATCGGGAACTGTTCTCAAGTGGTTTTCGTCCTTCCTTCACAATCGGTCTCAGAGGTTCAAGATCGACAATGTGCTATCTCCACCTGTGCCTGCAGATCTAGGTGTCCCACAAGGATCCACCCTCTCCCCTACACTGTTCAACCTCGTTATGGAACCGCTCGCCACCTTGCTTCAAGCATCCAATGTTCAATTCCATATGTACGCCGATGACACACAACTCTATCTAAAGTTACAATCCCCGGAAGATATCAAACATCTGAATTCCACGCTTATTAACACCCAATCTTGGCTGGCCGATAATCACCTCAAACTAAATGCTCTGAAAACTGAGTTCCTACTCATCACACCCCCGGCGAAAATCTCCACCACCCAAACCTGGCTCAACAACCTAACAGCACTCAATGTCCAACCTACCATCGTGGACTCGGCGAAATCCCTAGGCATCACACTCGACGCCAAGCTCAACATGCAGCAGCACGTCAGCAAAGCCACAAAAGCAGCTAATTTTCAAATTAACACGCTGAGGAAAATTAAACCCTTCCTCCCGGCCAAAGACTTCCAAACTGCTGTACAAGCTTTAGTCATCCCTCGAATAGACTACGGAATTGCGGCCCTCAGCGGTCTCCCGCTATCCACAACAGCACCCTTAAGAGCCTCCCTGAACGCTGCCGCGAGACTCATTACTGGCTCTAGAAAGCATTCGCACATATCCCCAGACTTAAAGTCTCTAAAATGGCTGCCTTTTGAAGCCAGAATACATCTAAAAATTGCAGTTATGACACACGCGGCCGTGCACCACAAGGCACCCAACTACCTCGCTCAAAAGCTGTCTATATCAGGAGGTTCGAGATCCAATAGGAGTACAAAAAATCTACTCCTGAAACCTCGTAGATTCCGGAAAGTGAAAACCTACAAGCGCTCCTTCTCAGGAATGGCACCCAGGATCTGGAATGCGCTCCCTCCTGAAACCAGGCTGATCTCCTCCACTGCACTCTTCAAGAAAGAGGTGAAAACAATCCTTCTGGCCAAGATCTCCTGATCGTTATAGATTTTGGTTCAGAGACTCTGCATTGCTTTATATCACTGCTCACCCTATCCCTTGGCACTATACTCTACTTGTTGGGGGCACTACTACGCTACTCTCTTACTACCGACCAAGATGTGATACACGTTGGTTTACTGATCCACCTGAACACCTCTGTAGTGGGATCAATGACTTGTGCTGTCCTATATTACTTCCTTACCTGATTGTATATGGATTGGTTTTATGTATGTTTTTATTATCCATGTTATTACCATGTTATTGACTATTATACTGTTCCCATTATCTCTGTTGACTCCTACTGCCCCTACCCTGTCTTTGTGAAGCGCTCTGATATCTGTAAGGATCCTGTTCGCGCTATATAAAACTTTGAATAAATAAATAAATAAATAAATACTTCCCTGTTTACTTGTACACTAGGTGAACTGCCCCAATAACAGGTTGAGGACTGTTTCGGTACCATTAGAAAAAGTGGACCCGCGGGACCGCCCGTCCATAAACGAAGGTAACAAAAGCCTTTATGTGACACCCAGCTTTTTTAGGGATATTTGACAACCAGAGACCTTTAGTTATTTAATGTCCTTCTTCTATAATTTTTTAGACTACCCACAACGAAAGAGCCCTGATGAGAATCTGGAAATTGTAAACTCCGGATTCGAAACGCGTCGGCAGGCATAAAAGAAAGACAACAGGATTTCATTGAGTGTTACTTTGACTTAGTTTTCAAAGTTTATTTTGATCTTTCTTCAAGCAATTTTTTTGCTAATTCTTTGTGTGGTTATCTTAGTTGATATTTATCTTGCAAAGAATCATTATTTGTGGATAAAAATCGCAATATTTGAGAAGAAGATTGTGTATATAATGTATATATGTTTGATGTCAAGTAATTGTGTATATATGTATAAATGTGTATTTATTGTATAGTGTTTTTCTCACTCATGAAAAACTTGGAAACAGAATTGATAAATTGTAAGGGTAAAATAAATATACCCAACAAACAGAAGATTATTCTTTGTTTGTGTTCTCTTAATCTTGGAGACATAAAGTCAAAGTGGGGGGTCAGCAACTTTTTCTAGTTTATTTCATATTGGTCCAGCTGCCCCTTTGTCCCAGGACCACACTCCGTTTTTTCACGAACTGGTCTACAAGGCATAACATTCAGAGACTCCATATTCTATTAGCACAGGAACACTGGTTGAGGGGGCCCATTGCTTACGATATACTTCCAGAAATAAGGCTTGGATTCAATAAACAGGTAATTTCTCTTTGCTACCCTTGAAAAAATGAACTATGAGTCCAACTTTATCTGGTTCATCCATCTGCACTATACGTAACCCGCAGCTGGGCTAAGTATAAACGAAACACTGTCCCCTCTCTTTCCAATAGAATAGGGAATGAAAAAGGGCTGTCCCTTATACGTGCTCCTATTTGCCTTAGACAAAGACCCTCTGGCGCAATAGTTCCACAGAGGTGCCCAAATTATGGACTTTGGGCCAGAGATAAGGAGGACAAAGTGTCCTCTATGCAGAGAGTCTCCCTTAGCTCCAGTATCAAATCTTGTCTGGCCTGTGTGCCCTTAAATGTTGTATATATGCAGCACATTTTCGGCCTCACGCTTAAATTAGTTTCCTACGTTATCAGGAGCAATGCAATGGGGAAAGCACTGAGTGACAGGCCTTAGTGGACATAAGGCTTAGACACAGGATGGTCTGCGGAAACCCTTTCTATGCTTGTTCACCTTTGGCTATCCTTGATGGTTTGAGTCTCCATAATTCAAATGGTGTCAATCCCTCAAACACTGCACTAACCCAGTTATCCACACACCAACCCTGTGACTTTTTTTAACATGATTCAATGCCATGTAAACAATTGTATATGGGATGAGTGTTATCTCAGGATGGCCATGAGTAAATTCATGATGTCCCCATACGATGGAGATTTAGTCATGGCTGGCATGCTATTCTATTAGCTCACCTCCCACCTGGTCGTCTGGAAATATACAACTCCATCTACGATCCCACTTGCGTGATAGGAGTGGTGGTCCATCCATCCATCCATCCATCCATCCATCTGCCAACCCATGCACCCACCAGGATGCATCCACCCACCCACCCAGATGAGTCCATCCATCAGTCAGTGTGCCACTCCATTTTTTTTTTTAAACAATTTTTATTGCGGAACTGATACACGGCCATTCAGCCCACAACCCGGAGGTCGGGCGGCACATTAGATACAACGTATATATGTAGGCCCAACAGAAGCCCAATGCGGATAATCTTTGCCCTGCGGTTCAGTCCCGCTTTTACTTTATTGTAATTAAGCAAAACCTAAGAAGTAACAACCCAAGAAAACTAAACGGCCCCCCTCCCTGATGCATCAAGGCCCCCCCAACAAGTCGAAGGCAGCACGACACAGATAAAGGGTCAAGTGTTCGTGATATAATCAGTATGTGTTGTCTGCACATCACCCCCCCCCGTCATCAGTGCAGCAGCAGTTCAACTGTGAGTGTGTAGGAGGAAACTACCTGGAGTATGTAGGAGTATATATTTAGTCTATCGCATTACATGGACGCAGAAAGTTCATCGGCGTCACTGTCCGTGTCGCTAGGGGATTTGTGGTCCCGCAGGGCCTGTACCAATGTTTCCCATGTCTGCGCAGCGTCCAGCGCCTTCTGATTCTGTTGCCGCCTCGCCAGTTGATAACGCAGGGTGCTCTCTCCCTCCACCCATTTAGGGAATTCAGTGCGCCATTTAGTGCCCGTCGGACCAACTCGTGCCTTCCAGCGCCGCATTATTTCCCGTTTTGCCAGGATAAGTCCCATCTCTATAAACTTGCTGGTTACCCGCGTCTTAGGGGTATGCGGGAACCAGTGCAGCAGCGTCACTGCAATATCAAACTGGAGGGTTCGCCCTGTTACCTCTTTAAGGGTGTCCCCAACCATCGTCCAGTAAGAGGACAAGGCAGAACAAGACCATAACATGTGGGCCAGGTCCGCTCCGACCGTCCGACACCTAGGGCAAGCCGCAGTGTCAGAGGCAAAGTACCTCCGAATTTTCTCCGGAGTGAGATATGCGCGGTACAGAATATAAAAGTGAACCAATTGGAACCTAGCGTTCCGCGAGCTCTTCGAGGCCCGACGCAACAGCTGAGCCCATTTGGTCTCTGGGATGGGTTTCCCTATGTCCGTCTCCCATTTGACCTTAAGCGCCTCCAATGGAGTCAACTGCTCCTGGGTCATCCTAGAATATAAGCACGTTACGGCTTTAACCGTTCCGGCTGCCATCATCACGTATTGGCATGTCAAGGACAACGGTGGTTCCTCTAGCCCGGACTGCCAATGTGTTTGCAGTGCTCTCGTGACCGCCGCGTGTAGTAAGAAGTCCCCTCTGGAGATGTCGTAGCGATCCAGTATCGTCTGGAAGGGTAGGAGCATTCCATCCTCATACAAGTCCCCCATGACCTGGATACCCGCCTCATCCCAGGTACGCAACTGAGACCAGTCGCCGCCGTGGGGGAGCGCGGTAATCATTCCCAGCGGGATCTCGGGGGCGTATGGGTGGCCTATTCCCAGCTTGCGCTGAACACGATTCCAACACATTCTAATGGTGCGCTCCTCCTGCGTGAGGTCCCTCACTGCTATCCTCTGCCGCAACGCAATATAAGAGAGGACGTGCCGGGGGACACCCAGGCCTCTCTTCTCCACCGGCCCTCGGAATTCCCTTGCCACCTCCTGAGTGTAAACCTGTAGTTGAGCAGCTAAGTAATACGTCTCAAAATCTGGGACTGCCAGCCCCCCCTACGCCTTTGGTCTCATAAGGGTCTGAAGCGCCACCCTGCGGCGGCCCGACCCCCAAAGGAATGTGATCATGAGTGATTTCAAGTGCCTGAATACAGCCGGTGGAATCCATATCGGTAGCGTTCTGAAATAATAAAGGAGTCGGGGAAGCGCCACCATCTTGAGCAGCGCAATTCGTCCCGCCACCGACAGCGGGAGAGTAGCCCAGAATGACATGCTGCCCTTCATTGCCCGGATGCAACGAGATATGTTGCCCTCTAGGACATCGGCGGAGGAGTGGTAAATATGGACTCCCAAGTATTTAAAGCAGCTGGGCGCCCATCGAATCTCCCTAGTTGTGTTAGGCCGGGGTTCTCCGTTACGAACTGGAAACAAGCAAGTTTTCGACCAGTTCACCCTTAGGCCCGACAATGCCCCGAAAGACGTGAGTACTGCATCGGCGGCGGCCAGTGCCTTCCCAGCATCTTCCAGAAATAGCAGCAGGTCATCCGCATAGAGGGAAATGAACTGCTGCCCCAGCACGGTTCGCAGCCCTCCGTAGTGGGCACCGGTGCGAATCGATATCGCCAGGGGCTCCACCGCCAGTGCGAACAGCAGAGGAGACAGTGAACAACCCTGCCTCGTGCCGCGCTCTACCGAGTATTGCCGGGAGATCAACGGGCCCGATTTCACTCTCGCCACCGCCGAGGCATAGAGCACCGCGGTCCAGCGCAAGAAACCCTCCCCCAATCCGAACGCACCTAGCACTCTATGGAGGTAGTCCCATTCTAGGCTATCGAAAGCCTTTTCCAGGTCTACCGAAAGAATCATGGGGTGGGCGGCCCCATCATGGCTATCCTCAAGCAGGCGAAGCAGACGGCGGATGTTCATGGTGGTGTTACGCTTGGGGATAAACCCCGCTTGGTCGTCATGTACCAAGGAGCCCATGTGCCCCAACAACCTCGATGCCAGGATACTGCTCAGTATCTTATAATCTACCTTGAGCATCGACAGCGGCCTATAGGACGCCGGGTCATTAGTCTCCCTACCTGGTTTGGGCAGAGGTACCACTAGGGCTTCCCGCATCGATCCCGGGAGGTATCCCAGGCGCTTCGCCTCTTTGTAGATCAACAGCAAGCGCGGGGCGAGGAGGTCCATGTAGGCGGCATAAAACTCAACCGGGAGTCCGTCGAGGCCTGGGGTTTTGTTGCGTGCCATCCGCTTGATGGCGCTGCGGATCTCCCCCAGCTCCACCTCCCTCCCCAACGCCTTGGCATTTTCAGGCTCCAGGACAGGGATAGGCAAGTTTAGCAGGAAGGTGCAATGGGATCAGCATCCACGTCCGCCCTACTTTGGTACAGTATCTCATAGTAGTTCGTGAGGCAGTCTAGGATCTCCGGCTGGGTGTAGACCTCCACTCCCGCTGCATCGTGCATGGCCACCGTGGGAGAGGTACGCCTCATGGGATTAGACAGCCAGGCCAAGAGCGCTCCCGATTTATCACCCTCCGCTAGCGATCTAGTGAGGAAGGCTTTGTAATCAAAGCTACGCAGCCTTTCAACCTCCACTGCTACCGCCTCTCTCACGGCCGCCACCTGCTCCCCGAGTTCCGGTCTACCGGGGCGTCTTAGCTCCAGCTCTCGAAGGGTCCGGTCTGCTTTGTCTAGGTCCTCTAATAGGACCCGGCGCACCCCCACTTTCTTAGCTATGCAGTAGCCTCTTATAACCACCTTGAAGGCATCCCATTCGGTGGCCCTGGTCTCAGTCGAACCCTCGTTTTCACCGAAGTAGGTAGCAATCCTGTCCTCCAGTTCAGTCCGAAATACCTGATCCTCTAACAGCTCGGGCCTCAATCTCCACATGGGGACACACGGCGCGCCCGGGAGCCATCTAAGGTCGGCCAGCAGAGGGTTGTGGTCGGAGATAGTCCTTGTTAAGTACTCGGATCTCACAGCCGCGGACATCACGTCCGCCGACCCCAACAGAGTGTCCAGTCCGACATGCAGCTCGTGCAGTCCAGAGAAATGAGAGTAGTCCCGGGTGTGTGGGTGTTGGGCGCGCCAGATGTCCGTCAGTCCCCATTTAGTCTGCCAGTCCAACCTACCCTTAGCCACTCGGTATGTAGGCGAAGTCACCAGGGGGGGATGAGATCTATCGAGATCCACATCCACCACCGAATTGAAGTCGTCCCCAATTAAGAACAGTCCCGACATATAGTGGGCCAGCGATCCCGAAAGTGTCGCAAAGAAGGCTAGTTGGTCCGCATTGGGCGCATAGACACTGCAAATGTTCAACTCCCTCCCCCCTAATTTACTCGCAATAGCGACAAACCTACCCTCTGGGTCAATTGTGTGTTTCGTCACCTGCAGTGGAACCCCGGCACGCACCCAAATCAGCGCTCCCCTAGCATAAGCCGAGTAAGTGGTGTAATACACCTGTCCCCTCCATCTACGCTGCAGGGCTAAACCCTCCGCTTTCGTGAGGTGCGTTTCCTGTAGCAGCGCAATGTGAACACCCCTGCGCCTCAGGTAAGCATGTACTTTGTGACGTCTGGTCATAGTGTGCAGCCCGCGTACATTCCAAGTGATACATTTCAGGTTGGAAAATTCAGCCATTATCCCACTGCGTTCCTGTGTGCCCCCCCGATTCCCATGAACAGGAGAAAATACAATAATCGCACTGCACCGATGGCGTCCCTCCCCTGTAACCACAACAGTGAAACCCCTCACCATGACTCCCCCCCTCTGCCCCAGAATAGGACCCAGAGATTGCCCCCCAGTTCCCATCCAAACCTTGTTCCAAAACCAGAAAACTAACCTGTCGGTAGCCACCGCAGGTATGCCTTAGGGGCAAAGGAAGGGGCCGAGCACCGACAGGAGGGCTCTCCCGCACTCAGGCCACCTAGTGGCGATCGAGCCGTAAAGTACTAATAGAGGCCCTGGGCTCAACCCCAACCCGCGTAACAATCAGTTGTTCAACAGTCTCAGCAGGGGTTGTGACATTCCATACCGCACAGTTCTCCTAGCGCCGCCAGGAACGACTCACCCAAGCTCACCCTCGGCCGTCAAGCAGTTCTTCCGCTGTATTTGGGGTGACTACAGGGAGGGTCACGCTATCAGCCTGAGAGTCCTCCGTGTCTGAGTGTTCTCCGCCACCTCCAGGCTCCGGTTCCTCGGTCATTGGTTCTCCCTGGGAACCCGAAATGCTGGACAACATCTCGAGCACTCCACGCCGTTCCGCCGTAGTCACCACATTGGAAGGGCGGCCAAAACCACCTCGACGGTTGCGGACCCTCTTAGATCTCCGTTGAAGTCCAACCACTGAAGTAGTCTGGAAAGAAGAAGCAGGTCCATCCTTGCCAGCCCTGTAAAGTTCCAGCCAGCTGCACGCCTCGTCAGGAGTGTCGAAGAATTTGGTCTTGCCATCAAGGATGATGCGCAGCCTCGCCGGGAAGAGCAATGAATATTGGAGACCTTCCTTGCGCAGTTCACGTTTAATCGCCAAGAAGGAGGTCCGCTGGCGCTGAGTCTTATAGGTGTAGTCCGGAAAAATATTCACCTTGCTGTTGTCCACCTGGTATGGCCCATTTTTCCTGGCGTTGTTGAGGAGCAGGTCCCTATCGCGAAAATGCAACAGTCTCGCCACCACTGGGCGCGGTGGTCGTCCCTGCTGAGGCGGTCTGGACGGAATTCTGTGCGCCCGCTCTAGAGTGTAAAAGGAGGAGAGCCCCCTGGCGCCACTTCCGTCTTGAGACAGTTTTCGAGGTAGGACACCATGTCGCCATCTTCAACTTTTTCTGGCTGGCCCGCCACGCGGATGTTGTTCCTTCTGTTGCGCCCCTCTGCCTCCTCTGCCCTCCTCTCCAGAGCATCTATTCTCGTCAGTGCATCTTTCATGACGACTGCGAATGTCTTTTGCGCCGGTTCCAGGGTTCCAACCGAGTCTTCTACTTCTTTGACCCTGTCCGAGAGCTTGCCATGGTCAGCCCTTAGTAAGCCCAAGCCCGTCACCACCTGGGCAATGTCCCGCTGGAGTGCCGACCTCGTGTCCGTTATGGTCGCAAAGATATTGTCCAATTGCCGCTGAAGACTCGGGTCAGTCGGCACCTCCGGGTCCATCTGGTCACCCTTGTCCGATAGTTCGGTGTCGGAGGTGGTCTGCGCGTTCTCCTTAGTGCCCCTCGGTTTACCCATGGCGGCCCCAAGCACCAACCACGAGAAGTCTGGTAGCACAAGGAATGGCTGCACCCAACACTCGGGTGGCTCTTCGCCGGTCCACGATCCCGGTCCAGCCTCGGCTCGCGTCCCCAGTCAGCGCCAACACCTCGGCCAGAAGCGACACAGCCGTTCCCCGGCTCAGGTCAAGCAATCCGCGGGCAGCCTAGTCGGATCTCGTCAATCAGGGCAAGGGGCTCATCGGCAATCGACCTCCCGTTACGCCAAGGCCGAGGCCCCCTCCATGGCCACGTGGCTCAGGGCTCTCTGTGTGCGTGGTCGTCTTCGCCCCGACCTGCCTTGCAAAAGTCAGGGCCTCGCCCCCGACGAGGAAATATACAGCCGTGGAGGGGAGACGGGCTCTTCACTGGACTCCCTTCGCCGCTAATTACCTTCTCCGTCACAAGCCGCCTCCTCCGCCATCTTAGAGCACAGGCCTTCTTCTCCGCCCTATCGGTTCACCCTCTCCTGGTGGCCAGCCCGGTGCTACCACGCATTCGCTCCCTCGCTCCTCAGGGCCGGTCCGGTCTGTAGGCTCCCAACGGGCACGGAGCAGCAGGCGGCAGGATCTCAGTCCCAGCGAGGGCGCAGGAGGGCTTCCCCAGCCCCGCAGTGCCCCGGGGGGACCCGCCGGCCGATCACCGCGCCTCGTTAGGAACAGGGGGCGGCAAGCAGGACCCCCCCGGATCCGCGACCCACGAGGGCCTCTGGGCGCTTTAAGACCTCCGGGCCAGGGCGGGCGCCATGATGAAGTCGGCGTCGCTCGCTTCCCGTCCGCTCGGGCAGGCTCCCGCTCTGTGCCTCACGCGACGTCGCAGCACTCCGGTCGTGAGTCACCTCGTAGAGCCCCTGCTCCGACCCACGGAGTAGGATCGGGGGAGCCCCTGGAGCCGTCAAGACAGGATGAATGCGGCTCAATCGCGGAGCCGAGCGCTCAGACGACCTCCGCCATCGGCGCCTTAGCCACGCCCCCGTCAGTGTGCCACTCCATCCCTATCTCCATCCAGCTTCCTGCCCAGTGCAGCATCCTTCCATCAAACTATACCCTTTACATTCATCCTCACACTCTTCATCCACCCATCCATGTATCCTCCCATCACTCTCCCAGTCCACCATAAACAATAATAACAAAAACATCAAAATTATTTTTAACCCCTTGCATGCGGTGTGCGTCGAACGGCCGGGAGCTGTCTGATGTGCGCACGCGTGGAATTTCGCTGCAGCGAAATTCTGGCCGCGCCCAATGGGTTAATATGCTCAAGATAAACAAAAACGTAGGTGCTTTATACCAAATTATAGGAGAGCAAAACAGCAAAGAATTAAAATACATGTGAAAACCATAATAAAACAACATGCAACAGGCGAAAGCTTTGCAAATGTTCGACAACGTTATCTGTTCTGTTGAATAATACCTTGCTGTTCCATCAGGGCTCATTAACACAGCAGTGCTTCTTAATGGACGGTTCTAATATAGGTTTCGGTCAATATTTATTTGGTAGAACAATAAGTGCCAGGGCTCAGGGTATTTTACAGGAAGCCACTGAATGTTTCACCACCTACCCTGCCAGAATGGCCAAATGCCAAAAATTCCTCAAATCTGACAATTTGAACTATTTCAAGTCACATAAGGTTGTCCTACATTCACTGGTATTGAATTGATAAACATGGTGCTTATGTTCTGTAGTTCAAAATAGGCAGACAGTGCCACCATGTGCTAGACTTTCATAAACAAGTGCCAGTTTTGAGAATTTGGTGCCGGTCCGAGCCCGGGAAAACACCGGCACAAATCAAGCACTAGTTTTGACAAGTGCAGAGAGAGTTGAAATTACATCACTACAGCTGTTAGATGCACAGCATGACACAAACCTGCAAAATAGAACTTTCCGCAATTCCGGACAAATGGTGTCCATTATGACATCAATAACGGACACTGTGCTCAAATTACGGATAGTCTGTGCAATTACGGACAGGTGGTCTCCTTAACAGTAAGGCCTGCAGGATTACAAGCCGCAAGTGCTGGCACAGGAGCCAAATAAACGGAGACTTTCTGAGCCACAAGAAAGGCAGGCACTCAGTGCACTGCCTGGATATGCTCCTCCCTCAGCTTCTTCTTAAGTGCGGACTGGGCTAGTTCTTCCTGGCTGGATCGGCTCTCGATATGAAGGACTAGTCTGCTTATTCAGTTATTCATCCCATCAAACTGGGGAGAGGGAAGGACAGCTTTGGAATTGCTGAAATGTATTCTGGGTAGCAATAAAATCCATGTAATTATTTTATTTTAGGTTGAACTAGTCGTCTGGATTGTATTTGTTTGGAGTCCATCATTTTATAGACCATGCAAATATTGCCAATATGTGTACATTAATGTATGGCCTTCAAGATCAGGAGGCTACAAGTAGTTGAGGAAGCATTTATTTATTAAGATTTGTGGCACACCATTACCACAAAGAGAATTATGGCGGAGACCATTTTAGAAATTTCAACAGAAATATTACTGAACATACAAAGTTACTACAATAGAACAATAACTGTGTGCAGATTGAGGACAGTAGAGATAGGTGTTAATTCATTTTCAGGTGCAGGTGGAAAGGGAGAGTTTTTCGTTTTTTTTCTAAGTCTGAAAAGTGTGGGCTTAGTTCTACCTCTAAGAGGCAGGGAGTTTAAAGAAGAGTTTGCCGTGCCTGAAGGAGAATTGATGTGCATGAGAGGTTTTGAAAAGAAAGACGTCCATCTGTAGGGCGTGGCAAATTCTGAGCAGGGGTGTAGCTCCAGGGGGCGTTATGGGTGTTACACCCCCCCTAAATAATGTATTCTGTAGTAAATTGTTGGGTACAAGTATTTTCAGTTGGGCAGTGTGAGGTGTCTGTCAGATTTTACCTGGGATTTTTACCTGCCCAGACTGACAAAACAACACACACACACACTCTCTCGTCATTGTATTGAAGGTCTTAAATAATGTTGATTAGTTTGGAAAAAAATGTAAGTGCCCCTAACAAACCGCCCTCCTCTCTCTCTTTCCACTGCCTCTTAAGCCCCTTCATGTGTAGCTTCTCATGTAATGTGTTTAAACAAGATGCCCCAGTGTGATTGTTTGGGAATCTCAAGTTTTCTCCCCTACCCCCGTCATACTGACAAAGCTAGGCCCCTGCTTCTAGGCTCCCTAAAACCACCCAAAATTGTGAGAAATGTGGTTATGTTTCTTCAGATGAGAGGCACCAGTGTCAAATGCTTGTTTGAATGAGAAGCCAGTGCAAATTGTGTTTAATGTGACTTGATTTTTCCACTTTGGTGACACGCCTGGTTGCAGAGTGTTGAGGGGAGCTTACAATGTATTAACTGTATAATTAATTAAAATCTTTACAGTAGAAACAAATCAGTATAAAAAAGCTAAAAACACTGGTTTCAAACCTCAGTGCTAAATAAAATTTGACAACCCTCCCTGAGTCCCACTTATTCTTTCCCTGGCATTTAGGGACATGTTCTTGGAGCCCCTGTTTGTGCCCTGCAGATGAACTGCTTTGCAGAGCTCTTGAACTGCCCTCTATAGCTCACAAGGTCTCTCTCTCTCTCTCTCTCTCTCTCTCTCTCGGGGCAATTCTGTCTTTAGAGACCATGCAAGTTAGGTACTGTCGGTGTATTTTTGGTGCATCGTTAAGAAAACCCATCAGCTTTTCTCCATATAGATTACCATTTTCTTCCCCAGGGTTTCGCTGCTTTGGTGGATGAGTTTTGCCAGTCTCGCTAGTACCATGGTGTTGGTGGTTGAAAAACACAGGGCTGATGTTTCGCTACACGACTTTATGCCTTTATTGAGACAGATAGGGCGCAGAAGTCGCCGATGTTCGTTATTAAAGTTAGGGCAGCAGCACAAGAGATGCAGCCAGGATTCCCTATTGTAGGGGCACAGTCTACCGGTTGTGGATTCCCCTCTTCGGGCCCATGCAGGGTTGAACTCCGCAATCCCTATCACGGCCAGCCTCATGAATAAGATTTTGCTTCGGACTTGTGTGGTGATGTGATGGACTCGCTTAGGTAACGTTGTGCTTTACCTGCTGTGTAGGAATTATTCAACGGATCTAAATGAGAGCTTCGGTGGTGAGATTTAGAGTCTTGTTTAAAGGAGAATCCGCGCACTTGTTTGTTGACTGCTTTCTTCCAGGCATTCAGGGGGATGTCCAGCCGCCTGATACTTTTTTCATCGATTTTCAATACTTTAATCGCGTTTCCTAGGCTAGAGTGCCAGACCGAGCCAGGCGTCTCCAAGATTGGTCTCAGATGATTTTTTAAGGAGTTGTCCGGTGCCCTTAATATCCTTAGGTATGCCTTTGTAATCTCCCCTGACACATCACATCTGGCCTTGCCAGACCTAACTCCAGTCTTAGCCTTGTTTTTCTGGCTGTCCTCGGTATCAGAAGCACTGCCTTGTGCGCCTTGGCTTGGGCTGTGTTGAAGAGGGCGTCCAATTTCCCGGGGAAGGCAAGGTGACCGTAATTAATTGCTGGAAGGAGTTTCGCTCTTAAGACTGTAAGAATTGGGCTGGCGGATGGGCTGATCAGATGCTGGCTTAGTTGTTTTAATAGATGTATAACCTTGCTGGCCTTGGAGCTCTGCTGTTTTAGGTGTACGTTTGCCTTAGCACGTTCTGTCAGCCAGACCCCTAGGTAGTTGTATGAGGCTGCCGAGTTGATTTGCACGTCTCCCAGTTGCTACAATGCATTCTTTTTCAGATGGTGGGACCCAAAAATGATGACCTTGGTTTTTCCTTGGTTGACGGTCAAGTTAATATTGATGATGAAGTTATTTAATGCATTTATGGCTCTTTGTAGGCCCACCTTCGTGTGGTCCATTATGACTGTCGTCAGCATACAGTAACACTGGCAGCCTCACACTTCCTAGTCTTGGGGCTACTAAACTGGCTCCTTTTAGGGCCTCCCCCAAATCCGCCGTGTATAGGTTGAAGAGGATGTGGGCCAGCACGCATCCTTGCTTCAGCCCATTCTCCGTGCTAATTTTGGGGCATACTGTGCTGGCACTAGTTTTAACCCGCACCCAGGTGTCCTCATATAATGATCTTATTGCCCTCAGGAGATGTGATGGAATGCCCCAGTTTTCTAACTTCCACCATAGTCTTTTTCTATCTACTTTGTCGAAAGCTGTGCTATAATCCATGAAGCAGCAGAAGAGTGGGGGATGATTCTTCAGGGTTGCCTGGGCTGAAAGATACCTTATCGCCAGGATATTGTCCATGTTTGATGCCTGTGGCCTAAAGCCATTAAAGAAATGGGGTATCACCCAAAATTGTCACAGGACCTGGGTATCAAATGGTAAAAATGAAAAATTGGTCCTAGACCTATACTTTGTATAGACAGACGCATTGGGTTTTTCCTTTCTTTATGTATCTTGCTAAGGATTAATTCCTATGAGAAAGATATTAATTGATTCATCTGTTTGAATACAAAGTGTGGCCTAAAGCCAGTCTGATGCAATGGTATTATGTTTCTCTCTTCAACCCACTTCTCCAGGTCTGTTAGTAGTAGACGGACGTATGCCTTAGCTTCCAAATCGAGCAGGGCAATGAGCCTATAATTAGATGGCTTTAGGCGGTCTCCTTTTTTGAAAATGGGGACCAATATGGAGCCCCTCAAGGACTTCGGAGTTAAGGCGGTCGAGTAGGTGTGTTGAGGGTTGCAGAGTTTAAAATTGCGCAGACCGAGGCAGGTATTCCACATTAGTCTTTCAAAAATTTGCATTTAGATGAGTTTAGCATACACACCAGTTTTAGATAGTTCAGGAGATGAAGTGGAATGATTACTCTAATAACATGTATACATTGGTAACTTTCAAGTTCTCTACATTCTTTCAGCCAGATATCAACTTTAATGCAAATCATTCAGATACTGCATAAGAATAACGCAGTTGCCTATCAGAACACTTTAGCTGTGGAATTTAAAGAGTAACTGCTCACATGAGGAACTGATAACTCCACACCTTCCCAGGGCACAAGTACTAAAAAAGAAGTGGGGGGGACTGACCAAGTTAGGCAGTATGCAAGTGATATGACCCGTGCCACCAAACCACATGACGTCACGATGCGTGAGATTCCACGTGGCATCACAGGAAGTGACCTCACTGGAAGTGACATCACAAGAAGTGACATTAGATGCTAAGATTTCACACATATGTTTATAAGGTGCATAATGGGTACATTTAAGTGCATTATGTTATGATATTTAACAAAAGAGATTTGGAGTCAGGGTTGTGACAAAAAAGTGGCGCAATCCTGATGCCAAATCTGGGCCTCAACGAATAGTTTTTTAAAAAACCCTGCCACAAAGAAATTGGCAACAAGGAAAGGCATGGTAGTAAATCTGTTCTGCTTAACTGGTTGCAAAGTCTGCATTTTAAAATATTTTATGGGGTTAAGGCATCTGCTGCAGAGGTCCCAGTAAATCTCAGGGAATAATAATAATGGTGAGACAACTTTGGATCTTAACGCTTTTGTTGGCGAGATCTGTGTTTTATGTAGTCCTACATCTGTATCAAAGTAGTGAAGATTACGTTGTCTCCTCCAAAACACTATCACTCACTGTTCGTTTGGGGATTGTTGAAGCTCTATTTTGTTGCTACCTTCTTCTGGTTTGTTAATCATGATTTCGCAACACACATGGTGTGCATCCTATACAATGTTGTGAGGAATAACTGTACTTTTGACTTCTCTAAAGCGGTACCTGGTCAGAACCAAATGCTTTGAGTGACAGGCGATAATTATGTGGAGATCGGTATACGTCAATTGGCTGCTATAGATTCTCCTGCCATCTGTAGAGCTGTGTGGTGCGCATGCGGGTTCTCATGGCCTGTTTGACGTGTTCTTTTACTTAGGTCATTGGTATGGGTTAGCAATAATGTGTCGTTGATCGGAATATCACTTTACCAGCTGTGTAACTATGTTGTTTTGTGTATTGTTGGAGTATGTCGTTTTCCATAAATTGGCGTGGAGCAGGAGCGGCAGGAGGTTCTGGTAAAATAAAAATAACGTGAATACATTTTTACAAACCCATCCCCCTCTGCTCTCTCTAGCCAAGCAATTTAAAAGAGTTTACCCTCTTGAAGTGGACCACTGAAAAAGTACTACAGCAGGCTCGCGCGGACACAAGTACTCCTGGAACTGCAAAATGATTATTTACATAAATTATCATAACGCACATTAGTGAACAGATTCATCACTGCACACAAGTCACACATTCAAACTATGAGGGCTAAGCATTCACTGCATGATTATGCGCTTGACCTCATGACTACAGGCTTGAATCCTGAGGAGTCAACATAGACGATAAAGAAGTACCTTTGAGTTAGGTAAAAATAAATTTGATGTCACTCAATTTACCGACCTCAGAATGATGACAGACTGAGTTTTCTCTGTCAAGAGTCAAAGTCCAGGCAGGTTAAGAGACAATATTGGTTGTGGTGCATGAAATACATATTTACCTCCCCTTTACGACCAAAGCTTGAGAGCACTGTTGGAATGTTTGAACATTTTTCATACCCTAATGCGGTCAGTGGTAATTTTTCAGGGTAGAAGGTCCCTATAGCCTACACACCCCAGAGTTACCTGTCGTAAGTGGTTTTGGGGTTATCAGTCAGTGTAATGAGTTAAAAGTAGTTGTTTGCACTTTGGTCTCAAGCTGTGATCTATCATGAAGAAAGTATGCACATGTTGCCCCTGCCGTATTCGAACAACTCGAAATGGAGACTCTCCTTTTGATATCTTGCCCCATATTTTTGGAATAAGTTACCTGTTCATATTCGTATGCAATACTTTTTCAACTTTCAAATAGCGAATTAAAACTTGGCTTTTTAATCTTCTTTCTGTGAGATATTGTTTTTTGTTTACATGGCTTTAACGCCGGCATACTCCGTTTGGGGAGAGCCATTTCACCGGTAGATCAGGTGTCTTTAACATAGCATACCAACACCTAATGAAGCTAGGGAAATATAAAAAAAAATTGAAAATACTGCTAATTCTCAGCCTACTTCCACTTCTATTACTCCTTCAGCTTCGCTTTGTGCCAGTCTGTCAAATTGTATTCACGGAAATCATTATCTCACATACTCTTCAAACTATTTAATTCTCCAGCATTACCGTCTACCTAAATCTACTGCAGCCAATAGTATGACAGCACCTAAAGATAAGCCACTCTCTTTTCTCTCATTTCTAATAAGCTGGAACAAAATTCCCTTTGGCTCACCAACCAAAATATCTACATTTTATTAGGTAGCCTTTGCCCTGGTATTTGAGGAGCAGTGCAATCTATTGCTGATCACTGTATGAGATACCACTCTATGGAAAAAGAAAACCTCATTGTGCTTCTTCTAAAAAGACCTACAAATGACCCCCCACCTTCTTGGCCAACTTCAGGCCCATCTCTCTGTTATCCCTAACAGTAGGGACAAAGGTCTACCCAGCTGCTATCCTCCTATTTCGTCGTTAGACAGTACTGTCAAAATCTTCAGTAGGGTAATACTCTTATGACTGTAGCAATGGGCACTTAAGAACAGGGTACTGTCTGATGTGCAGTTTGGGATTCACCCTGGGTTGGGCACTGTAGATCTGGGCATTGACAGAAATTGACACCAACGTACAAGTCAATAACGATTTGCACAAGAGGATCAGGTAAATTCAGTTCCGTCTGTTTGCATCCACCAGCTAAAACCCCTGAATAATAACCTCCCTGTTATACCTTGACACCTGTGATCCCTTCTCCTGGGAGCAAAAATACAGCGCTGATTGAGGTTTCTTGAGATCGTTACAAAAACAGCTTCTTCAGAACATAGTAGTCTGGCGTTCTTTAACCTTCAAAGTTTTGTTCATGGATCCGGTCATCTCCAAATGCACCTGCTGCCTGTGTGCAGAGAATCTATTTAATAGTGACATCTTGACCATTTCGCTTTCTGTGGGCTTGGGCCCAGTTGTATACGGTCCAGGCTTGGAAGGTGTTCCCCCCCAGCATCACCCTATCTTTCACCTTCGGTCGGATACTCGATTAAAGGTTCCTATCTTTAAATGCGCCAGGATTGTAGGTAGGGCCTTCTCAGTTTTGAACCAGCAACTCTGCAGACATCTACCTCTCGCTCTTTTGTCATATTATTAACCATAAAGGTTTACATAAAGCTCCTAAAACTCCTCTGTCATTGATTTGGCTCTGTTTGCTTCCGTCACACAACAGTTCTAGCACCAAGATGCCTGCTAGTGAAAGAGTGCCTTACAGTGTACTCATCAAAGCAGCTCACTGTCCGAATGAGGCTAATACACTTGCCATTGAAAATGGGACCACCTCGGGCTTAAGTGAACTGTGTCCATTCACTCAGACTCACCTGTGTAGTGGCAAGATGGACAGGATTTCTGAAAACGGTCCATAGAACGCTTGGATAACAGGGTGGAGTAGTCAGAGAACCCTCATAGCGATAGTACTCGTCCAGTCTTTCGGGGAGGAGATCCCGCACATTGAAGCCTGAAATCGGAACCTTCTGGTCTAGAAGAAATAGAAGCTACTTTTAGGCACAGTACTTATTAGAATACATAAACCTGTTTCATGTTCATCTTAACAACTGAATAAATTAAGATACTCTAGACTCCTCGGTACATACCATACCCGTCAGGTTTTAAATGTGTAGTATAATAGGCTGCCACTATTTTCAGCAGCATGCATGCTCTTTTATGAACAACTTTAAATATATAAATACAATTTGAGAGGTGTAATTTCCACTCTCTTGTTGATATTTTTCTTAATTGTAAGATTTTAAAATAGAGCTGAATTTCAATAAGTTGATTATGGTTTCACTGTGATAAATATTGGTCTCCAGAGCCCAAAAGCAGTTTGTACTGTAAGGGTTGCATCCTACAGTCGCAAGAGCTCACCCTTCTTATCTTCTATTTAAGAATATTTCAATTTTAAGACAATTAAAATACGATTCTTTTGTTAAGACAAGAAAGTGTAAAAAGAAATCCCTTTTAAGTTACTAGCAATCAACCATGGATTTGTACTTACCTTTGTATCTCACATTGGCAAATTTACAGAAAATGTTTTCGAAAGATGGATGGAAAGATCCCAGCTGTATAGAAAAAAAGAAGTGACACAGGATGCAATTGTAAGTATGTTCAACTTTGTATCTTTTTAGAAACGCATCAATGTATTCCTCTTACAAAAATAGGTCATCTGAACAAAATTGTTCCCTGTTACAACAAGGCATTGAATCTATCCATATTATTCCACTATAAGAGCTTAGATTATTAGATGTTCTACGTGAACCAAAATCAATCTAGATTCGAACCAGGTGATTATGTAGAAACGTATCAAACCTCAGGAAACGAATGCATCAAATGACAGCGCTTGTTAAGAGTAATATCCAGAGCCTTGTAAAGATTGCATTGACTATATTCAGAGACTAGTGCAATGAGATTGTAAAACAGCAAACAGGTGTGCGATCAGGGTAAAACTCTGCCAACCCAGAGTCACTGGCAAGACATGGAGGACAACTAGTATCATCAACTCTGGAAACCCCCGGATTCAGAAGAGGGCGATTACACAGATGATCCATGAAATGGTTTTTAATGAATGGGCTACCACCAAAATCAATAAACATTACATTATTGGGAGCACATGGCAGAGATGTACAGTAGCATTTGATTAACAAATCCTAACACTTGAGCTATTTATGGCATGACAATTCCATGCATAGAATAGGGATAATTTATTGACCACTCTGTTGCTTATGAAGAAAATTACACTTCATAGTTAGGCCTTTAAATTAACATCTAAAGGTCTAGATCCAGCCATTCCTCGTAATTTTAATTCTTAAGATTCCTCAGTCAGGAAGTGGGCGGGCTGCTTGAAAAGTGCTTCACTACAGAAAGAGGTGTGAACATCCTCCATAAACAGAATAAACCTCAGCACGTATCACTTTCAACCAGTGCTAGTATTACCTTTAAGCAAGAAACTGAAGCTCAGTGGCTGCTGGTGCTTCTCTAAAAGTCAATATTTTAGGGCAGAAGGGATGCCACAGGGATGAGAGAGCTTACAAGTATATGGAGTGTGAGAAAAGCGATAGGTACTTGCTTGTAAACCTAATTGTCCTGCAAGGATATCTTCATTGAAGTCGAACACTCACAAAGTCAGGAAAGTGTGAGGGATCCCGGAACACTTTTTAAATATATAAAACTGTCCATATTTAAATACAATACATACAAATAAACATTGTAGTTTATACAAACTTACATTTGCAGAATTTAGTTGTTTTTTCCCCCAATTAGAGCTACAAAAATACTCCTAAGCCAAAAAAGACCACCAGTGCAAATGACTTGGTTGTGTACTAAAGCACCTTACACTGGTTCCCGACCAATAAAGCAGTAATAAGAACTCATCCCTCGTTTCTCACAAACGTAGTTTCAGATGGTTACTTTCTTGTCTGCAGTTTTGAAACATCCTACTTCCCTGCAAAAAGATTCTTGCATTCCCTAGATGTCTGGCCGGCCTTCAGATTTCACCTAGAGAAAACAAAAGCAACTAGGAAAACATCTGGCAGTATAGAAGTAGGCACCTCGGTAAGAATGGTACTAAGTTTTAAAATCACATGATGGATTGTGTTACAACCTTATGATAACAAAAAGAAAAGAAATCTGTACCTGGTATAACCAAGGCACTCTTTATGAGATGTAAAGCTGTCGCAGCTGCTTTGTTGAGAAATGTGTTTCAGCAAACAAATGATGGACGGAATGCTGACAATGCAAACATTCTCCCCCAGTCAAAAGATCTGGCTTAAATCCATTGTTCTTTTGCCCACTATGCCACTCCATTTTGGACCCAGCCATATGCAAATCAGTCTTGACCCTGTGCCTCATGGGAACAGGGAGGACTGGACTGTTCCCATGTGAGGTTAGAAATATAAGGGTTGAGGTGGGCACACGTAGAAAACGATAAAGTGGAAACGGCAATAGCGTCTCTTCGGTTGGTGATATTTACAAACATGTCAATAATACCCAAATGACTAGACACTACCAATTTGGGGTAGAGCCCTCTAAAGAGCACCATGGGGATGGCTCCCCACCCACAATAAGAATGAGGGGGTTCTGTCAATTTGAAGCATGAAAGAGTACAGCGTTGGTAATTGCAAGCATTTTCAGCAACCTTTTACTGAAGTGCGAGTTATGAATACAGACTACTGGATCAGCCAACGAGAGTTCACAATCCATAGAAGCTTGTCTCGTATCTTCAGTTGTTCAGCTTTGCATGCTCCCACTCTGCCAGATACCACAGTGACTGGCAGGGTCTTCTGCCCCTCAGCCGATGCTAAAGAAGTGGCTATGGAGGGTCAGCCATTGATGCCCAAAAGATGGAAACAATCAAGAATGTAGGAGGGAGGACACAAAAAACTTGATCCCCACCAAAATACTCAGAAATATTATAGATATAGTAAATTTACAGAGGGAAGAGATCAATGCTTCAGGAAAAGTTGCAGAAACTGTACTGCTAGGAGTCAAACTTTAAGTGCTAACATTTATGAATCAAAGGAATGCTTAGCAGTGAAACACACGTGACGCTCAGACTGACACTCTCCACAAAGAAACCAAAGTCAAATGAGCCAGAGAATGTAATATCAGGCTCAAAGGATCAGAAGGACAATGAAGAAGTACAATCTACACTACTAACTTTGAAGATAATCCTAGTTTTTGGCACCTTATCAACTGCAGAGATCGCGAATCAACAAGAGGGATTTTACTAAGAACTGCAAGGTTTGGAAACATCGGATTGCCACAGCAAAGAAGGGAACTGCAAGGGTTGGAAACATCTGATTGCCACAGCAAAGAAGAGAACTGCAAGAGTTGGAAACATCTGATTGCCACAGCAAAGAAGGGAACTGCAAGAGTTGGAAACATCCGATTGCCACAGCAAAGAAGGGAACTGCAAGGGTTGGAAACATCGGATTGCCACAGCAAAGAAGGGACCTGCAAGAGTTGGAAACATCCGATTGCCACAGCAAAGAAGGGAACTGCAAGAGTTGGAAACATCTGATTGCCACAGCAAAGAAGGGAACTGCAAGAGTTAGAAACATCCGATTGCCACAGCAAAGAAGGGAACTGCAAGGGTTGGAAACATCGGATTGCCACAGCAAAGAAGGGACCTGCAAGAGTTGGAAACATCCGATTGCCACAGCAAAGAAGGGAACTGCAAGAGTTGGAAACATCTGATTGCCACAGCAAAGAAGGGAACTGTAAGAGTTAGAAACATCTGATTGTCACAGCAAAGAAGGGAACTGCAAGAGTTGGAAACATCTGATTGCCACAGCAAAGAAGGGCATTGCAAGAGTTGGACACATCTGATTTCCACAGAAAAGAAGGGAACTGCAAGAGTTGGAAACATCGGATTGCCACAGCAAACCAGGGTTTTGTTTGAGGCATTTGAAAGGCTTGTTATGCAGGAGGTAATGGACATAAATTTTCTACTCCCATTCTCAGGAATGCTCTTAAAGGCCAAATTACCGGTTTATAATCCAGCAGATTTGATCGCGTGGTTAGGGGTTTGAGCAATTTTTGCTGTTACACTGTCAGACCAGGCGCTGCTTCTCATGGGAATTTATTATCATTAACTACAATCTTGTAGAAATCAAATGTTACTCAGAATCCTAAACCATTACATCCAAGCTTTCTTAACAATTCTCTGAACCGCATGAAACTTTTCTAATAAGGCCTGCCTCAGTCAGTCAGCCAGCCAACTACTGTTTTTAGTAAACATTGAGGTTAGTTTCTAAAGTAGCAAAATTCATGTTTGAGCTGGGAAGCTGCCAGAAAGAACTCCACCCCTGCTTCTTGCAAAATCACATCCACCACCAGCAGCGATTTGCAACATAGGCACTGGAAGCTGGGCTGCGGGGAGGTACCCCCAAAATAACTATCCTGGAGTTCAGGAGGTGAATGAGCTATAAAGAGGCATTTAAATTTTGATTTAGTTTTCTCATATTTGTTGTACATTTAAAGACTTAGGTCAAATCTCAGGTAATGTCTTCTGACAAATTGATGCTTATTCTTTTGACATGGAGACCGGTGTTTACTTTTGTAATGTGAACATGTGATTTAAATACTCGAAATTGAACTGTGTAAATATATCATAGAAAGCACAAATGAGGCACGCTGTTTTTTTCATAATTCTAGAGTTTTGTGGGACGATAGATTTTAATAGAATCCATCACATCTGGACATGTCACTGTGATGCGTAAATTATAAATTGTTGCTGAACCCCGCTTTACACGTAGTGTTTGTGCGACATATAGGTTTATAACTAAAACAGCTTGTCAAATGCAAATTTAGGAGTCATTTTAAGGGGACATTTCAATGTAAAATATGCGGTCTGTAAAAGACAGTGGCTACCAGACGATGCTTTGGTCATATTCTAGTGAAAATGTGCTCCAAAATGACTCACCGGCTATATACAACACCCATAACACTCTCTTGCCAAATGGGGGCAGCTCACTTGTTCTTTGTGTGACGATAGTTTAATTCGCTTTCTCTAAGACTTCAGTGATGCAACAGTGATAGCATCATCTCTGTTCTGAAAATTGTACTAGTACCGTTGGCCACCATCTCAAGATAGATGAGGGCTGCCTCTACAGTGGCCCCAAAGAGAACTGAGAAAAAGAACTGCCTGTACAGCTAGCTTGATACTACACTAAGAAAACCATCCATAAGATCCCAAAAATATGAAGCCAGTCCGAGAAAGAGATACAAATTCCAAGCAGCAAAGATTTCAGTTATTGCATTTCACAGTGTAGTTTGTGAGCAAATTGGTCTAATATTTGAGAAAAAAAACATATGAAAGTCTATAACTTACTTCAATTAGAATTCCCAGAACAGCAAGCCCATCCGCTTTATCCATTGCAGTAGCTACATTAGGGTACTTATCTGAGTTGTAATGTACAATATGCAGCTGCAGAGAGAAAAGGCAGTATTTTCACTGTTGTGAAGTAAAGCATTCGTTGTTTGCATATTAAAATAAATGCATTCAAATTCACAGCCCTATATAAGATCCTCTTTCAAAACCCTGTGTGGCATGAAATAGGAAGCATATCTGGCTATTATGAGTCGGTGCAAACCAGCCATCTTCCTGCACTGGCTGGTGTATCTGGAACAGGACTATTGCACCAGGGACCTCAGCACAGCTGCGGACCAGCTCCTGGCATTCGTGGGAGAAGATGAACCTTCTCCACACCCTTTTCCACGTGGAACATTGTTTTTATTTTGTGCTTCCTTCTAGTCAGATCTTTCTCTATTATCTTTTTCTTCATATTTCCGGTCTTGTGAACAGGTGGTCAGAACAGCGCCAGCATTTCAAAAGATATTCTTCAACTTAAGACCTCACTACTGCTTCAGATACCTGCCACCTCCATGGACTCGCCATCCCCCATTTTTGGACCAGTGAACCAGGACTCTTCAGCTTGTTATCACATGCAAATACACATTATACCCCCAAAGCGTAATGAGAGATTCAACACGGATTTCTGCTCTGCATCGAACAGCACAGAACACTTTCTTCCACACTGGGAGAGTTGTTCTTAATTGACTCTTTTCCTCGCAACCCCCACATCATTAGGACTCAATGCATTTATTTGGCACTGATCCTTTTGTGGACACTTCAGTCTCTTTATCTCTGCACAGTCCTACTTTACCTGCTCCTCCTTGTGTGCTTACTACAAAATCAACTATACAACAATCTAGAAGTGAATCCCTTCAACAAAACATCTTTCAAACACACAAACCAGCAAAATTACAGTTTTTATTGCCCGTCAATGCTCACCACACAATAATTACTTGAAACTACAAAACCCCACCCTAAAAAGCGGTTGTCACAATTTAAGGTCTGTCACTGGTTGCATGTCAATATTCGTAGCAGACATGCCCATCCTTGAAGGCGAAGGGTTCTGGTCCCCACACTTTTTTGCAAACATGAATAGTGTCTGTCAGGTGGACAGCCAGATACTCTTCATGTTCAGGTCAGTCAGCCAGGTGCTGTACATGAGCTAAATGCACAAGCGTCTGGTTGCCCGAGCTGAAGTTTGCAGGCATGAGCATTTCATAGTCCTGTGGACGTGACCTCAGCCTGGCAAAGTTCTTGGAGGTCCGTCCCTCATGGCAAGGGGCGCTTTGGTTTTAAGCCCTGAAGTGTCCAGGCTGACTGTCCATCAGTAATGCCTTGACAAAAAGTGGGGCAGGTTCAGCAGTCTCACGGACCATTCCACGGTGTGACGAGTTAAGGACTGCCACCTCCTCTCACTGGTTCACCAAAGGTCAATCCTATAGTAACTTGGAGGCTTCCTTCCTGGTAGCCAAGATCAGTGCTCCAGCCGGCACGTTTTTCTTTCTTTTTGTGTGTGTGTTTTGCACGTGCCTCTATGTATGACTGTATGTACATTAGTTTGGGCTGTGACTGAGTGTGTGAGTGAGTATGTGCTTGTGAATGGTGGGAGTATGTGTGCATGCTTGTGAATGTATGGGTGTGAGTGAATATATTTGTAGATGGGTGAGTGTAAGTATATATGTATGTGCACATGTGTACGCTGCCCGCCCCACCGCCTGCTCAAATTGCCTGCTGCCACTGATATCCGGGCTGAAAATATTGCCATACAATAATATTACACCTTCCACTATAATATAAGGCAAGTATAACATTGTTATTAAGACCACTTGTTCTTTTTTTTTATAATCAATTTCATTGATTTAGAAAACACAGCGAGATAAAAAAGCAATAATGAAGTGCCAGGCATTATGTACATATAGGGACAATGACGGGACAATCGACTCATCTACCCACTCAGGCCGAACCATTGACCCCATACTTTACTGTGTTTGGCTGGGCACCCTCTGGCTTCATATAGTGTTTTTTCCTGTGCTGTACACAAGATTACTCCCCTGTGTCATTTAGTTATGCTTGGCGGGACAGGATTTTTCCAGGCAGCAGCATTATATCTCGCTTGGCCACCATGATGGCGGTGCGCAAGAATAGCTTATCCTCCCTAGACCCATCTAATCCGTCTGACCCCTATTAGCATGTACACGGGACTATGCGGGACTTCCCATCCCAGGACTTCAGTGAGCTCCGTCTCTAGCAATTCCTAATAAGGGGCGAGAAGGGGGCATGTCCACACTATATGATAGAAATCCGCTGGTTCTACCCCACAGCGTGTACAGGATGGGTTTGGTTTTAATAAGGAGTAAGGTAGGAGGTGTGAAGGTGTTTGCTGGACCAAATGGAGCCTAGCTGAGGCAATGATGGTTTTGGGGGCCATCAAGGCATCTCTCCAGTCATCGTCTTCTAGGGCGCCCAGCCACGTTTCCCATCGGCTTCTGAGCAAGTCTAGGGTGGTTGGGCCGTTGTTAGTTAGGGAGCGATAGATGCGTGATACCCCTCCTCTCCCCAGTTCGCCCATCATGGTTTGTGCCTTTAAGGAGCTGTATTCTGGGAGTGTTTTCCCAGTGGTTATGTGTACATTGATTGCATGGCGGAGCTGCAGGTATTTGTAAAACTGCAAAGGATGGAGCGAGTATCGTCCTGTAGGTCTGAGAAGGAACGTATATTGTTGCCAACCCAAACATTGCCTATCTGCGATGCCAATGAGGTCCCAGCCCCGGAACCCCTCCAGTTTCCCCATAATCCCAAGCCAAGTGCTCTGCCAAAGGGGCGTTTGACGTGTACGTTTATTTTCCCATTGGGTATGGCGCAGGGAGGCACGCCTGGTCAGCAGAACTGCACGAGTCACTGTGGGTGGGGTCCTGAGTATGGGCCCTCCATACATCATTGTTTGAATTTGAGGGAGTCCCAGTTCCTTCAGCTCGGTCCTATAGGCTGGGTTGGGCCAGCCCCCATTGAACCAGTCGTGTAATGTCAGTAGACGGGTTGCTCAGTAATATGTTAGATTGCTAATCAGTCTCTTGATAAGTGTAGGGGTACCAGAGACGATTTAGCTGAGTTCAAGCAAAGGCCTGAGACTTGTTCAAAGGCGTGGAGTATTTGAAGGCACCTGGGGCCAGGCCGGGACGGTTCCGCAAGAAAGAGCAGGACATCGCCTCATATGCAGACTATCTTGTTCTCATGAGAGCCCTTCCATTTCCAGCCCTGGATCTGGTCAACGGTGCGAATGAGGCAAGCTGGGGGTTCCATCGCCATGGCAAAGAGGAGTTGCGAGAGGGGGCACCCCTGCCTCGTACCCTTCCTGATCAGGAACACCTCTGAGAGCGCTTTGTTTATGAGCAACCTTGCGTTAGATTTGGAGTATAGGACTCGGACCAGACGGCAGAAGTGTTGGCCCAGGTCCATGGTGGCCAGGACATGGTCCAAGTATTTCCAGTTGACAGAGTCAAAGGCCTTCACAAAGTCAACTAGGAGAAGTGCTAAATAAGGGGTTAGCGACTGGTGGTTGGCTAGGGCTAGGTGAAGGTACCGGAGACGATGTCTGGTGCTCAGCGCCGGCATGCAGCCCCATTGGTCTGGATGAACTAGTTTGCTGAGGTATGGAAGTAGTAGTTGGGCCCGAAGCATTGCATAGATTTTGATCCCTGTGTTGATAAGAGAGATTGGGTGGTAGTCTGTGCGGGCTGGTGAGGGTGAGTTCATTTTAGGAATGACGACTATAGTGGCCGCATCAGTCTATGGTGTTAATGAGCCTGATTCTACAGCTTCTATGAATAGAGCAGAGAGCTGAGCGACTAGTATGTCTTGGTAGGTGGCATAATACTCCTATGGAAAGCCGGCCAGGCCCAGTGTTTTCCTGCTGCCATACGCGATATTGCGTCTTGTATTACTTTGTGTGAAATGGGGAGATCTGTTCCAGCCGACTCAACTGCAATGAGCCGTGGGAGGGGGGAGGCTCTCCAGGTTAGTCAGTGAGAATTTTGGTCGCCGGGCTGAGTAGAGTTCGGTATAGTAGTCTGCGAAAGCTTGGGCTATTGCCTTCGGCGTACGGTGGATGGTCCCCCCAGTGCCCCGAATTTCTGGAATTATACAGTTAGCCAGCGGGTACGACCCCAACCTGTGTAAAATGCTCCCTATTTTACCTCCCCATCTGTATATTCGGGCGATGGAGGACCTCCATAGCAGCTTTCCAGAGTCCAGTGAGATTTGTTTAATTTCGTCCCTCAACAGTGCAAGCTGATGGATCTGGGGCCATCCGCTGCATCAGGTATGCTTCTTTCCAGTCAAGTTGTTTGGGCCTCGAGGCGGGCAAGCAGTCTCTGTTAGGCTGACTGTTTAGCTTTGAGGTGGCCCTTCGCAAAGCCGCGGATGGTGGCCTTACGCGCCTCCAGAGAGTGCCCGGGTAGGGGATGGAAGCTTGATTAGTGAAGAAATATTGTAAGCTCCACACTGATTGCCTTCTTGAATTTCTCATCTTGTAGAAACCAAGGATTCGTCATCCACACGGGGCGGAGAGTATCAGACGGGTCGCCTAGGGTTAGGAGCAGAAGTGACTCGGGGACGGATAACTACCTCTTTGACCCTGCGGTATTCGGAAGCTGGCATAAATATCATGTCTATACGTGCATGTGTGTGGTGTGCCGCAGGGGTGTGGGTGTATTGGGTGTCACAGGGATTCCATGCCCTCCATACATCATAAATGCACAGGCCGCTCGGCCAGCTTACCAATTGTTTGGCATGTAGTGTCTGTGGGGCGAAGGGAATTTCCGTGGTGTCAAGACTAGGTTACATGACCGCGTTGAAGTCCCCCCTATCACCATCTCACCCAGGGATAAAGAGCTAATCACATCACTAATGCGACTCAGAGTTTGTGTGAGTGTAGCAGTAGGGATGTATATGGACAGGAGGCTGAGGGTGTTCCCTCCCAGCATTCCAGAGAGGGCTTTGAAGAGCCGTGGGGATCTCTGGTGGCCTGAGTGGGTATGAAGGTGGGTTTCCTGGAGAAGGAGTATGTCGGAAGTGTGTCTCTGGGCATGTCGAAGGTCTGCAGTCCGTTTTGATTCTATCTATCCAGCAGGCCGTTTAAGTTCCATGACATCACTCGGAGGGGGTCACCTTTATGTGTCATCTGGGTCATGGTCAGTATAGGTGGGCCAATGAGTCGTGAAGTCCCGATGTTGCGGAAGGGCCGGACGGGAAACTAGAGATTGTGACAGGAAGTCTTGTCTGATGGTGTGCGGGCAGTATACGGTGCTGTGCTGGCACAAAGCTGAGGTTCTGAGAGCATTAGGCTGTACATATAAACGCGAACAAGGGTCCCAACCCCTACCCCTCCACCCTAAACTTCGAGAACCGAAGCATCTGTCGCCCTATTGAACTTGGAAAGTAACAGGCCAGACTATAATGCTTCGCTGCGGACTCGCGTGGAGGACTCCCCTCGAAGCAGGATAAGATCATACATAGGCAGATTTGACGGACTAGTGTGGCATGCTGGGCCCGCCTAATCGTAACCGTTAATTGTGAAGTTGTATCCCAGTGGTCATGATTCGTGCCATCAAAGTCCATAGAGTCATTGCCCAAAGTCTTTGGGGAACTGTTTCTCATGGGCAAGCGATCCAGGGAACCAGCCTGTTGCAGGTGATGGGATTCAAGCGTCCATTCCTGATTTCTGGGGCCGTGGGTAGTGGGCCTCGGTGATCCTGACCTGGCTCTGGGCCTTCCTTGACCCCTATGGTAGTGCGTGCGTCTTCTTCTCACTTTAGGGGTTGTTGCGGGGGCGACACGGGTTCCCGAGGGTGGGTTCGCAGCTCAGGATCTGATGGGACGTTCCTCGGTCAGCCAGAATCAGGCTAATTCTGGGGTGTTGAAGAAGTAGGTCTTGTCCTGGAAGATGACTTGGAGACGGGCCAGAAAAAGCAATCTGTAGTGAAGATTGAGAGCGCGCAACTTTTGCTTAACATGGGTGTATGATTGTATTTGAACCTGAACCTCCCTCGTGTAATCAGGAAATATCATTATAGTATGGCTCAGTATGTCAGGGTTCTCTGGCTGTGGGCCTCTCTTAAAATCAAGTCTCTATCTTTGAAGTTAAGGATCCTGGTGATGATGGGTCGGTGCGGGGCACCCGGAGGGGGTTTGGGTGCCAGGGATCGGTGGGCGCTCTCTACTGTGAACAATGTGAACATTGTGTCTTTGGGCATCCATGACTTGACGCGTTGCTCGATGAGAGCCTCCACTTGTCCTTGCTCTGACCCCTCAGGAAACCCTAACAGGCAGCGATTGTTGCGTCTAGACCGGTTTTCAGCGTCTTCGGCCCTTTTGTGCTGCTCTTTGGTACGGGTATGTAGGTGGGCTATTTGTTCTTTCTGGTTACGTCATCTTCAACAGAGGAGATAAGAGATTCAGTTTCAGAGATGTGGGTCGTGGCATTCCAGAGTCCTGCCGGAGTAGAGTCATGTCCACCCAGACCTCCCTGATTTTGTTTTCTACTGAGGCTTGAGAAAAGCTGATGGTGTGTAGGATCGCGTTGAGATCAGGCCCTGTGGGAGCTGATTTCTCAGTGGCTCCTGCCCTGAGGCCAGGTTCCTTGGTGGTATATTGATCGATCTTAGTCTGCGTCGCAGGTGGTTTAGGACCTCTGCCTTTCCCCATGGCTGTTGAGACAGGAGGGCAGGCCTTAGTCAAAGTTATATATAGGGCCTGGCGACCTATGTCATTGTGTTGGTGCCCGCTCTGCCCGGACACTCCGCGGACACAGGTAAGGCCGTTTGAGTTTCTTGGTGCGGTGGAAGGCGTCACCGGTTACTCCTGGACCAGGTTATCAGTTGTTAATAAGAGGGCTCCTTTGCTTAGGTGGTGAGGTTTCAGAGTTCTCAGTGTCTCCTGCCCGTGGTGGTACAGAGGCAGCTCCCAGGGCTGGCAGTCACAGCCCAGAGCCCCGCCAGATCCACAGGGGGACGGCGTAAGGGGCCCGTATATGTCCGGAATGTTAACGTTGGGTCCCCTGAAGACTTGGGGCTCAGATGGTTAACAGGCGCTGTGGTGCGGGCCTCACCCCGAGCCTGCAGCCCCGGGGTTGAGACTACTAGACATGGTTTGGAGGGAGGGAAAGAAAACGGGTCTGCATCATTAAAAATGGGGGATCCTCCAGCTATGCGCCTCACCCCTCTTACCGTGTCTTAGGTATTCTGAGGTAGTTGGACCAGCACCACGTCCACCACTCCCTCAAAGCAGAATCCGCACTTCAGATCCCATGCACACTTCTGGCCAGCATGGCTGTCTGTGCCTCCAGCTCCGGGCTTGCGTCAGGCTGCTCTACAGGGGATCAAGTGGCTCAGCTCACTGTCACGCCCATTAAGGTCTCGGACCGGTCTTCCGCCCCGGTCCCCATCAAGGCAGGCTCTGGTTTGCGATTGGGCGGCCAGCGCTGGGGTGTGGGTTTATTTCTTCGGGCCTCGAGACAGGATCATCTCCATTGCGGGGGACCTTGGTGGGCAGCAGGCCTCCGCGGTCAAGGCACCTTCACACCCAGTGCCTCGCTACCCAGCGGTCCACTGAAGAGGGCCGTGCTGAGCGGAGGACTTCCGCTCCGCGCGGGTGTTAGGGCAGCTGCGCCAAGCATCTCCGTGCAGCTATATGTGGATCTGACAGGAGATTCAGGCCTCGGTCGGTTGCGTCGCGGCAGCCACTAGGACCCCTAGTGAGCATGTCTGCCATGGACGGGGCGCAGAGAATTCTTCAGAACTGTGTATGCAGCAGCGGAGGGGGAGACAGTCTGCGGTCCTCTGAGGAGTCGAGCGGTGAGTTCAGATAGCCATCTTGTTTGGGACACAATCGGAAGGCCCCAGCGCGGATCGGGTCATTTTTCTTCGTTATCCTGGGTCTCGATCGCACTCGGTAGTTGCCACGGGCGTTGGTGGGGTGGATTCCTCCTTTGGTCAGTTGCCGATGAATGCGAAGTTTCAGAGCAGATGACGAAGGGATCCGGAGCACTCTCAGAGTGCGACCGCCATCTTAATCTCCAAGCCACGTCCCAGACTCCACTCATTCTTACCTTGGCAAGTTAGAATTCGTGAAATTAAGAACAGAAAATATATACTACCTTACAATACACTGGCCGGTTGCTGTAGTAGGTACAACATTATTGCCATGCGATACATTACATATTATATACTGACCCCCACATTTGCCACAGCACACGTCATTGAAATTAGAGACCATACAACTTTTTAGCTGAATTATATACAATCTAGTCCCAAAAGGTGTCACCCTCTTTTGTGCCCAGGGAGGAACAGCAGCACGTGTGGCGGTTTTATACAGTAATTCTGATTTTTACCTACTGCATGTGATGACAGTGCTAGCTCAGATGTAATGTCCTAAAAGCATGTGAAAATTATTTGCCAACGGCAGGCCTACCGATCACAGGGGGACACTTGTGGAAATTATGCACAGGCTGGACATTTTTCAAATTACTGTCAATGATGGGGGCGGCCAATGACTCGAGGGTTCACTGGAGGACTAGCACCGAGTGGCCAGTGTGGGAATTGACACCCAAAAAGCTGAGACCTCTTAACGAATTGGGATTACAGGGCAAGCAGATGATGAAATGGCTGTAGCCAACACTGTATTCCTAGACCTCCCAAAACCCTGCGAAGACGTACCTCTGCTGCATAGCGCTTCCCGTTGATGCTGTGTTCAGAGCCTTCAGGCCTGTGCCTGTTCCCCCAGTGCAGGTGGAGCTGGGCCGCTGTGTACCGGAAGGGAAGGCTACTGATGTACATTGTCGGGGGCAGGCTCATCGTTACTGCAAGGGTGGAGAAAGGCTCGTGAAAGTCAACACTCGGCACACAAGATAACAAGCATTGGCAAATTCCGGCTTTGGCAAGGTGGTATGATGGCTAATTCATTGTTTTATTGCAAGCACATACAATAAAAAGAAACCAGAAAAAATATATATATATGCGTCTTTCACCTAAACATGATCGTCTTATGCTTGCAATACAAATTTTCCACTTAAAAACACATTTATGTCACATCCTTTCAGTTGTGCCATGAATGTTATGGTTATTTTTTTTATGAAGGAGACAAGGGTAAATCGTCATCTATCCAAGCACTCACATCCCTCAGCTGCAATATTACAGTCTCTCTTAAACTCTTTATAACAAACTTTATAAAGGAATGGAGGCAAAATAAACAGCCGTCATTTAAAATTTATATAAACATTTTTTTAAAAAAGGAACATAATTTGAACCAGCTGAAGTGAAAGGACAATTTTTGGGTGGGTGTGAACAATGTGTATAGACTCTGTGCAGTAACTCAATGTGAAGGGGGGCAATTGATAAAGTGAGCTGACCCATTGGCCTGTGCTGTTGTGCTGTGGTGGGCAGAAGCAAAATGTGAATGACAGTTCAACAGACCAATGGATAAAGTCATCTTAAGAACCGCCCCTCCACGTATGCCTATAATGAAAAAAACAATAGTCTGGCGAGGCAGTTAAAGCAGTGGTAAAGGCTCAATCTAAAACTGAGAGAATGTAGCAGATCATAAAAAGGAGTGCTGAATTGCTTCTAGCTCATGTAGCGCCGACATCAGTGGACGAGGTATGAGATCGGCCATCACGGTCCTGTAATCTGGACTCCTTTCCCTAAGGTGACTTTTCTACCCTGTAAGCTAGGAACCAATGAGAAATCTGAACCAGCTAAAAGCATCTCTGGCTTGTCCCAGAGTAGACTGTGCAAGGCCCCCATGGCACACCAAGCATGGGCTGGGTTTGCATAACATGGTGCAATTGTCATTGGTACAATAAAGTGCCCTGGGCAGCAGATGTCACCATTACTAACCGTATGCCTCTGGTTCGCAGCCTGATTGGTTGTTGCAGCACATTGAGGGTTTGGGTGTGGGAGGTTGGGTGGATCAACTTGATCGCAAAATCTAAACCAATTACATATCCTGAACCCATCCTTCAGGTTTAAAGAAAATGGGAAATAAGGCCCTTATTTAGAGACCAAAGGGTCTGGCTGAAACCACATCCTCTGAAATAAAGTATTTCCTCTACTTCTAAACGAGGTCAAATAATAAAGAAGTGGGTGGTTGAGGAACCCCCCACTCAGCATCACACTACTCCCTACAAACTTTGGCCGTATTCTGTACTTTCATGTCATTAGAGGTGGGAAAACAAAATTATCATTCACTATGTTCATTTTTCAGCAAGATTAGAGTATATTAGGATCCTTATTTTTTTAAGTTAGCATACAATTCTCAACAAAATGTATAAGAACATTGGACTGGAGGCTCTAAGCCCTACTATGCCAATACATATAGGACCGACTCTACTATTCATCCTTTAAAAATGTACGAATTTAGTACAATTACATTGGGTTATATGAATGTATTATTTATGACAAAACTGTGGTATCAAGTACTGTACAAAAAGAAGTAATTATTCACAATACTCTCTCCACATCTTCTGAGATCACCCAAAGCTCCTCTCCCCCGCTCTCTTGTCCTACTACCCTCCCAGGACATATTGCCTTAAAAAGCTGTTAGGTGCTATGTCAATGACTGGTTAGGCTTTTGTAGGATTGGACAACACTCAGCTTCTGTCGCCTACAAGAAATGGATGCAGATGTGCTTATTTTCACCCCATTCCCTCCCTAATGGGGAAACTTGCTCCACAGTGTCAAGTACAACAGTGTTTCTCTCCAGGCCCTTCTAGCCTCACACTTGTAAGAGTGTTTTGCAATCCACACTGCAGGCTTTCTTGGACTAGACCAGTGGCTCTTAAGTTTTTGATTTCTGTGAACTTAATCATAACTGGAATCTGGGGACCCCCTTGATCATTATTTGATTCAGGGAACACCGTTGAGTCGCCATACTCCTGGAACCTGGATCAATTGGTCTGAGCAAGTTCCATGATTTGAACCACAAAATAATATACATAGACAAACAATAATCAACCAAAAATAATTGATGAGTTTTTAAAATTCAATCTAGGCCAACCATCACCCCAACTATACTCAGCTTGATACACTTGCACTGTTCCCATGAATTAATGTGAGGATACCAACTTAATTTTTACCCTCCAATTTCAAAAAGCTTCACATTTACTGAACGTTTTAAAATTCTGAATTTAACATTTTGCTTCTTTATTTATATACACTTTATTATTCTGTTAGCATTTTATTTTGAAACCAGTTGGGGACCCACTCACAGTAAGCGTTGTGATCTCCCAATGGTCCCAAGACCACAGGTTAAAAACTGGTGCACTAGACCATTTATTGTCAATGTCAGCAGGATCAATTTAACCCCTACCAAGATGTCCATTCCGCTAACAGTGAATTAATTGTCTATGTAGGACAGCTCCAAGCCGAGCTCTGGATCCAATGTAGATTCCCTTTCCTGCTGGCACAATCTTTGTAAGTATGGAATTACAACATCCGAACCCTGATGTCAGTGGGTACCTGGTAGTGACTACCGCAACCAAATTAAGGGATTGCCACTTTGGTGTCTGGCCTAGACTGTGCAGCATAGTTCTCTTCCTGTGATAAAAAGATAATCAAAATGGGGCTCCTCACTGGAAGTGAACACAGGTGAGGCTAGAGTAATTTTAGGATTTTGGTTTGGTTAGGGATATAGGGTGAAAAGGGTAATTTTAGGGTTTAGAGGTGGGTAAGAATATGGAGTACTAAAGGTAATTCCAAAATACATATCATTAATTTTGACAAAAAGGTGGGGTGGCTGGGAATGGTTTTCCCAACCCTAAAAAAAATCATAACTATATATATGTATATTATATATATATTACACACACACACACACACACAAGTTTAACTTTTCTAAACAATACTTACCTTGCATGGTAAAGGCATGTTTGGTAAAGGCATTGTTTGGTATGAAGCCATACAACCCTCAGTGAGAATTGGTATAGTTTACAGGGGTTACAAATATGCAGGAAGTGACAGGTTCTGCTAGGTGGCATCTACTGGTATGAGATGAAAATCTTTTTTAAATGTAGGGCATGTCCGCTATTTATTCTCTCAGTTGAGAATCTGGAACGATCGAGCCCAGTCTGTCTTGTATGCCTCGAGTCTATGCAGAAAGTGTGATTTTTTTCCATGGCAAGTATCTCCCACAGTGTAAGGAGCCATCCCCAAACACTGGGACCTCTAATGGCCCTCAATGCTCTAAGGTTACTCGTGTCACGAAGGTGGCGACTGCAATCTGTTACCCTCTCAGTAATATGTGAAATTTTCTGCCAGGATATTGCACGGACAAGGAAAACTAACCCTGGATTCCTTAGAATATGAACACCGATAGACAAGCTAATTTCGACCAGGATAGCTTCCCAGTATCTTTGTAAATTGGGGAACAACCATAACAAGTGTGTAGGGATCCCTACATCTCTACACTCCCACCCACATGTGCTTGGCCTCGACTTGTCCCATGCAGCAATTTTAGCTTGTGTGTGGTGAGACCAGTGTGAGGATTTTATAGTAGGCCTCTCTAATTTTTTATACTTTACACCAATGCGCAAGCCTTAACAGAGAAGCTCCCAGCTTTTGAGAGAAAAGTTCCCTTGAGCTTCCTGTCCCAAAGTCTTTGACCAGGTGTTTTCTTAGACAGGAAATCCCTCCCAATGCCAGCTGAAGGGCGGCTCTGTCCCAACACTCGTAACACTGAGGAGACAATGACACCTATGGAGAGGACACATAGATAAGTCTTGAGATTTTTTTTTTGTGTTTTATAGAGCGCGAACTTGACCCGTTAGGGTATCCGAGCGCTTTACAGAGTTGCAGAGTTGTACAAAAGGCATGAAATAATAATAGTATACCATCAATAGCGAAGGGGCGGGTGCCGGGTACATAAGGGATAGAGGGATAACATGGACAGTTTACATTACATTTACTCAAGACAAGGTGCCAGGTTACATGGTGGGGTGAGTAGGTCATCAGAAGTAGGCAAAAGTAGGCCAACTTTAAGCGAGAAATTTACCCGTAAGGAAGGATTTGGCCTCCTTTTTGAAGCATGCAAGAGAGGGAATTCTTCTGATGGTGGGTGGGAGAGAGTTCCATATTCTTGGTGCGGCCCCAGCAGAAACCCGATTGTACTTTTTTTTTTAAAGCGTGCCGGCTGGAGTAGGAGGTCTCTGGCGCACTGTGAGTTTCTGCTTCCTCCGGATACCACAAGTTTCTGTGCGAGATATGCAGGGGACTATGAGTGTAAAGCCTTATGTGTGATGCATGCCAGCTTAAGCAGTATACAGGCCTCGAGAGGAAGCCAGTTCAGCGCTTTCAGGTGTGGAGAAATGTGGTCGAATTTCCTTGTGCCGGTGAGTAGTCTAGCGGCTGTGTTGAGGCAGGCTTTTAAGGGTGCCAGGGAGATCTTGGGTAAACCTGAGAGGGTAGAACAGCCATATTCCAGCCTAGAGATGACTAGTGCATGGACTGCCATTTTTAGGTCGGGCGCGTCAAGGAAGAGTTTCAGTTTCAATAGGTAGCTCAGGTGGAATCTGGCTGATTTGGCCATCGAGTTGATGTGGTTTCGCATGTTCAAATTGCAGTCCAGGGTTATTCCCAGTGATTCGGCCGAGTCCACGATGGTCGGTAGGCAATTTAAGGCTGTGATGGCCTTAATCCATTTCTGAATCTCAGGGTCAGTTTTAGGAGGGGAAATTAGAAGAAATTCTGTTTTCTTTGCGTTGAGTTGATTGGAGGCGAGCCATTGGACAGTCAGCTTCAGGGTCTCATTCAGGGAGAGAATCTCCTTGAGGGACGAGATTTTGATATAGATCTGTGTGTCGTCAGCGTACATATGGTAGGAAATATTTGCAGTGCGTAGGACTTTGGCAAGCAGTTCTAAGTAAAGGTTAAAGAGGGTGGGGGACAGCGTTGATCCTTGAGGAACTCTAACCGTGACCGGATAGGCAGCGGACAGGTTGTGGTTAATTAGGAATCTCTGAGAACGGTTTTGGAGGAAGGATCTGAACCATTCTAGGACTGAGCCATCCAATCCCATCCTTAGTTTGAGACGCTCGAGTAACTTTCCATGGTTGACTGTGTCGAAGGCCGAGGATAGATCTAGGAGAATTAGGAGTCAAGTTTTGCCTCGGTCAAGGGCTTGAAGGGCATCATCAACAATGTGGAGCATGGTGATTTCAGTGCTGTGTCCCGGTGTGAATCCGGATTGGAAGTCATCGAGAAGGTGGAAGTTGTTGATGTGTTGACTTAGCCTGAGTTGCACACACTTCTCTAACACTTTAGCTAAGAGAGGGATGTTGGAAATGGGTCTGAAGTTGTCGGGGGAGGCTGGATCCAGCGACGTTTTTTTCAATATGGGGAGGACTTGGCCGGCTTTCAGAGAGTCAGGAATCGATCCCTGCCGGAAAGAGGAGTCGATTATTGTAGTCCAGCTAGGAATAATGGATTGGGCGGCGGCAGCTAGGCAGTTGGAGGGGAGCGGGTTGTTGAAGTGGTTGTTTGGGTTTAGGATAGAGGATTTTGGAGACGGAGTCTTCATCGTAGAGTGTGAAGTCGCTCCAGTGTGCTTGATTCTTCGTTGAAGCCTGTTGGGGTGGCGTGGAAGGAGGAGGTAGGTCGGGGGGGGGGGGAGAGAGTATGAGGCGGAACTGAGTTTGTTACCTTTGGCTTTGATTTTGTCTGCAAAAAACGAGGAGAATTCCTCAGATTATATTAGAGTCTTGGGGTTTTCTTTCGATGTTTTGGCCAGTTTGTTGGATTGGTGTTTGACCAGTTCGAACAGTTTGTGGGGTCTGTTTTGGGTGTTCCCCAGTTCTGATTCTTTTTGAGTTGAGGATGTTCCTATTGTATGTATTTCTGGCCTGGCGAAGACGTTTTAGGTGAGCGGCAGAGGGGTGCTGTCTCCAGGTTCTTTCGGATTGCCTGAGGGATCTCCTCTCATTGTTGAGGGATCCAGTGAACCAGGGGTTTCTATCTTTGACTTGGGTTCTTTTTAGTTTTAGAGGGGCTAGGTCATCCAGAATGTTCGATATAGTCGCAGAGTATTGGTTGTTAAGGTCATTGACCGTTGTGAGATGCGAGGGGTGGGGGGAGGTCAGATTTGCACCGAGCCTCCATTTCTTTGTGGTCCATGCTCTTGGTGTCACTGACCCAGCGTTTAGGAATCACCGGCTGCGGTGCCCTTGTCTTGTGGGTGCCGCGTAGTAGGAAGGCAATGGCGTGGTGGTCAGACCAGTCACAGGGATCTGTGGAGATGAGCTTGACTGTCGATTCCTTGGAGATGATCCCGTCAAGGGTGGCCCCTTTCGAGTGAGTTGGGAGTGAGCAAGATTGGGTCAGGGCTTGATCGTCCAGGAGGTCTTTAATGGCGTTGACATGAGGATCCTTGGGATCGTTCCAGTGCAGGTTGAAATCACCAAGGAAAAGGTCTTTAGCATTGTGGGAACTCTGTGCTGTGAGAATTTCCATGAGGGGGTCTGTGAAGGAGCCATTCATGCCTGGGGGGTGGTAAAAAATGTGCAGGTTGCATAGTTGGGTGGAGTTACTGCAAATGGAGAGGGCGAGGTATTCGCAGGAGTCGGTGGTATCCGCCAGAAGTTCCGTGACACGAAGGTTAGAGCGGTAGATGCAGGCGATGCCGACTCCTTTCTTGCTATGTTGCCTGTCTAGCTTTGCAATGTTATAGTTGGGAGGGACTAAGAGGTCTAGGCATGGGGATGAGGAATCGTTTAGCCATGATTCTGTTAGAACTGCTAAGTCAAGATTTTTGTTCAGGATGAGAGCAGCAAGATCGGCTGTGTGCTTTACTGTCGACCGGCAGTAAGAGACCAGTCAGAGGTGGGTCGGAGGGAGTGTCGGGAGTCGAGGTTTACAGGTATACAGGCGCTAGATTGCTTCTAATCACCTTTCTGTTACGGAGACTAGTCAGAGGTGGGTCAGAGGGAGTGTCGGGAGTCGGGGCGGACAGGTGTACAGGCGCTAGATTGCTTCTAATCACCCTTCTGTTACGGAGGGTAGCTGATCTGCAGGGGTTGATAGCGACCGTGCAGATGGGATGTTTGGCACTCACGTCTGATGGGCAAGGGGAAACTGCGGCTGCATTGTAGTCCTGTAGGATGCCAAGGATTTCCTTTTCAGTGAGTTCTAGTGGATTTGGTGTGGCGAGAGTAGAGTTGTAGGAGAGGACGAGAGCTAGGGTTTCCTCCTCCGATAGGTGACAAGGATGCTTACGAGGGCGAAGGTGCCTCAAGGATAGTAGGTGTTTGGGGAGCTCTGTGATAAGAGGAGGGGTGGGGTTGAGCAGGGGTTTGGGGCTAGCGAGGGAGAGTTCAGCGAGGTGAAGGAGGTTCGTTAGATCCAGAATGGAGAAATGGATACTCTGAATTATTTTGGCAGCTCTGGAGTGCAGAGTATCGATATCCATATAAGGGGAAGGTGCTAAAAGACAGTGGGGGCAGAGGTTTAGTGGCAGTTCTAGCGTCATGCCTAAAGGATCGGAATGACGGGTTAGCTCGACCTGTGTTGTGGGAATTTGTGGGCGCCTCAGTCTCAAGGTCGGAGTGGGTAACTAGTGGGGAGGGGACCAGAGGTCCAGAGCCGGTTCTGTTGGCAAGACCAGAAGACGAGCTTGGAGTGTTAGGATGGGACTGTGCTAGGCGCAATAAGAGGGGTGGTTTGTGGGCTAGCAAGGCTAGCTTGACCTGTATCATAGGTCATTGGAGGCGTACCAGTGTCAGAGTCAGAGTGGTGAGCTGGCGGGGGACCCAGGGTCTCGGTCCGATAGCGTTAGCCAGGCCGGGAGACGAGCTAGAGGGGTTAGGATGAACTGTGTTGGAACCCTCTGTGACAGCATGGGGGGATAGAGAGGAGGAGACCAAAGGTTTTGGGGCGGTTGTGTTGGTAGGGCCGGGAGGGGATCTAGAGGGGTTAGGAGGAGCCGAGTTGGAAACGCTTAGGGAGGTAGTTCGTGGGAGGTTAGTCTCGCAGGGAAGGCTGGTTGGAGGATCGTCGTCGGGGCGGGTGTTGGTCACCCTGCTAGTGTCGTGCACATGGTTCCTGAGGAGGGTAAAAAGGTCCGCAAATTTATTGAGGTTTTTGGTTGAGGCCTGGATTAGTACGATGCCGCTTTTGTAGAGGGTGATGGTGAGGTCAGCTCGCAGTGTTTTGGAGGGCGCTATTGTGAGCTTAGTGCCGTAAGGGATGTTCCTGGTACATTGAGGAGGTGCGCAAAGGTATTGCGCCAAGAGGGGGTTCTTTTGGAGTAGAAAATGAGGCCATTGATGACTAAGCCGTTGTCCGCAATGAGACGCGGGTCAGAGATCAGAGTCTCGGGGTGATTTTTCAGGGTGGAGTGCTTGAAACTTTTTGTAGCGGTTTTGGAGAGGTTGGAGGGTAAGCCAGGGTATACGAGTTCACTCCAGTGGCGGTCAGGCCAGGATCTACGATGTTGGCTAAAGCTGGGCACTATAGGAGAGACAGGGTCAGTAGGCTGCAGATTTCCTTAAGGTCGTGATCATTAGGATAGTAACCTTATAGAAGTGTCAGTAGGCGGCAGATTTCCCTATGGACGTGATCATAAGGATAGTAACCTTATAAGAAATAAGAAGTTGGCTAGGTCGTAGGTAAGACAAGAGGAGATTCTCAGCGCTTTTTCAAGTTCCCCAGACTTTCATTGACTGCTATAGCAGGTTGGTGCCACTTCATGATGGCCGCCACTTGATCAAGCCTGGCTCAGGGTGCAGCTGTAGATCCTGGTTTGTTTTGATGGTGCAGTCCTCTTTCTGTTTCCATTGCCTGATGGAGCCTAGCTCGGGTGTAGCTGTAGATACTTTAGTTTAAATGTAACAATAGGAAGGTTCAAGAGGTCATGTAGTAGATGGGAGGATCCCACAGCGGAGTGATTGTATTGAGGGTCTAGAACAACAGTTCTTAACCTGTAGTCCGTTCTATGGCCTCTAACCAATACTCTTTAAAGATGCTTCCTCCTACGAGGACAATAGTTTCCTCAAGTAGTAATATAATACTAATTTGAAGTCTATTCTACTGCTTGTTCAATGTATCGGATATATTTATTGATTTTTATTAACACATATATGTTAAAAAAAATAATCATAAGCGCTTTAGAAACTTTTTTAATCAGAAGCGGATTGCTAGTTCAAAGCGGAGCATTTGTATATATGCACAGTCAGTGTTCGCATTCAAACAGAAATCATAAGCACGTGCTCTCGAGAGCCAGTTTTATGCATGTATACAAAACTAGACTGCCCAAAAACCTTTCCAGCTGCTGTGTTCTCCCATCCACTGCTTTACATGGGAATGCACTTACAGCTCCAAGCAGCTACACTTTTTGGTACTGGAAAGGGGACAAGCTTGCACTTTTCAGCAGAGAGGAAATGATGTCGCAGACCGAGCAGCACTTCCTAGTAGGCAGCATATACTTTGGCATACAGCACATCTGGTCCTGGCTTTTATGCAATCACCATCTCTGTCACCTTTTGACACAAAGACCCTGCATCATCTCTAGCTTGGTCCATACCAAGCTTAACTACTGCTCCATGCAAGTCAAAGGCCAATGTCAATCCATTTACTACTTCTATCCCACCGTTTCTGATGAGATCTCCGATTTCACCAGATTACCTATTGATTTGGGAATATGATATGGGTCTTATACCAGTATGTAGTGTCTATCATATTTAAACATGCATTTTCAGAGAAAAATAGATGTGCTGAGTTCTTACAGTGTACATGTGTTTTTGTGTATTGTTGTTAAAATACAAATCATAGATATGTCTTGGATGTCCCTGGCTTCCAGTAACGAATCGGGTATTGGGGTCAGAGGAGGTGGCAAGAAGTCAAAATGTTAAGAACCACTGTTCTAGAACACCTCATGGAATGTAAGGATTGTGCTGCGTTTTGCTACTGGAAAGTACAGCAAGGTTCTCAATCTTCATTTTCAAAAGTCACTCTTCCTCGTGAATATCTTTAGATGCCAGACAGGGCCCAGAAGCTCCACACCCACGCCCCATCAGCAGCTCACCTGTCAAGTCAAGTAGTAACACACGTCCAGTCACAGCTCCATCATCTTGATACTGTCAGCACCGGCCTACATACAGCACTCACTAGCTTGCTGGCATCAGTTTCTTTACTTTTTCCTCTGCATCCAACCAATGCTCGCAGAGAGGAACCAAAACAAGCTTAACAGCAGACTGTATTGCTGCATAAACGTTAAATATCTTGGAATCATTATTGAGAGAGGCTCTACCTCAGAATGGGAGAAGGGATGGTGGCAGGGAATCGGAGAGGAAGCAGTACTCACCAGAAAGAGTATTACCAAAAATAAATAATTTAGACTTCTGATGGCTACTTCATCCCAAGATTCCTCAACATATGAAGGCATTCCAAAGCAGTCCCAATGGAGAGCAGAGCGGAGTACAGTTGGCTAAACAAGGACGTCATGCAGAACAGCCCAAGGAAAATAGCCACTGCTTCTCACCTGAACAGCAAAGCAATAATGCTGAGCAAAAGTGTGTAACCAGAAACAATTAAGTACCTGGCAAATACCAGCCACCTTTAGAAGCAGCTAGGGCTCTAGTAGAATGCATGCAAATGCCTGCACGCACATATGTCTTTACCAGTGCTTATCAGATCTTAATACAAAGTGACTCGATGGGATAAAGTACGGTTAGTCACTACTTTTCTCTGTTGCGCCCTAGCAAAACCATTGAAAAGCTCATCAATCACCAGATAGATAACATCTTGTAAGATCAATGTAGCATGAGACAGCCCGCTCCAGACCCTGCCTTGCTGTTAGAAGGGTATGGAGGAGAAAAACAAGGAAGAGAGACAGGCCAGCTTACATTGAACAGGGGACACAACCTTTGTCAAAAGGTGGAGCAAGTGTACAGAACTCATTTTTATACACTTGATCTGTGTTCTAAACCCAGTAGACCAGAATCAATTACTTACCAACTCTGAGAACTGAAATAATGGGCACCAGAAGTGTAGTCTTCAGGGCGAAGAGCTGTATCATAACCAAGTTTAAATGCCACCGCAGCACAATGAGTCATGAATGGGATTTTACAGTATACCTTGCCAAGGAGGAGTTTTTTTTTTCTCTAAGGGGTTCCTTCCCATCAAATGGTTTGCCCAGCAAAGCACTCGTCCTTGCAGTCTGTTGCTTGCTAGCATGATTGATGGTATTGTGGAGCACACAAGCAATACTTGGCCGGTGGTTCCTCCCGAAGGAGTATGTCCCCAGCATATTTCAAAGCTCGTAAGCACTGATCCTTGGATGGTAGTCTCCCTCCATGGGGCGCAATTCCTCTGCGACTTGGATTTTCTGTTCATATGACAGATACCTATTGGGTGGGTGACGCTATTCATTTTCCTGATTCATGCACTGCATCACGGGTTCATTCCCACTATGGTTACTACCATTGTCTTTTTTGCCCTGATGATGACCCTGACAAATTGCTGCTAACTGCGTCGAAACTTTGACAATTTTACTAGCGGACTATTCTCACTTACCATATGAATCTGTATGTACTTTCAGTTAGAGTCTTACTGAGATTCATTTCCGTAGCCCCCAGCTACTAAGGTATTTATCAAATGTATTAAATATTTCTTCTCTACAGCACTTATGCACATTTCTCACTCATGTCACTATGTCTGTTCTGAAGCACAGGCGTTACTATCTTTACTTTTGTTAAATTGAATTGAATGATGTCAAAACTCATGATTTGTTTGTGAATTATGTGGCCTAGGGAATCTAGGCTTGTGCCTTACACCACAGGGAACCATTGTTTTGTTTCGCATCAAAGCAGTCCGGGCATCTCTGTAAAATCCTGTACAGCATATCCAGGTATGCTTGCATTAGCACATTATGGTTTCCACAGGGTGTGCCATAGTATTTACGAAATCTAGACCACATGTCTGGTTTTAAAGATCAAAAAAGTCCCTGACAAGAACACAGTATGGGTCCTTCGCACAATCCGGAAGACTAATGGTACCACGACGTATGGTCCTATCGCACAAGGCGTGCATCAAGGCATCTGGTGTTCTGAGGGTTCAGATAAATAGCAGCATCAGTAGAGTATGCAAGGGTGGGGTGGCAGTTTTAGCCTTCAAGTAATCTATCCTCCTGTGCATTGCAATGCTCTCTAGCGGCTCTTTAGATTTCCACAATTAATTGCCTCTGTGCCTCAATGGCAGCCACTTTAGTATTAGTTCCAACAGAGCTAGAAGAGTTCAACTTGTTATGGTTTTACTTGACTACCTTATGTCTGTCCATCTGACCGCACGTGAGCAAAGGCTGTGATGAAGGCCAGACATAGACATGGATATCTAGTTCCTTACAAGTACAATTTGCTACCATTTCCCAAACATAGAACCGTTTTACCTCTGACTGGCCTGTTTGTGCTGAAAGGTGCCTTTATCCACACCTGAGTGGGAGGGGCTAATGATGCATATCCTTAGAGTGAGGTATATACACTCTCCAAGTATAGACCAAGATGAGGAGGAGATGAACCCAAGTAAAGAAGAATACCAGCGGCTGCAATTTAAGTTGAAGATTATACAAATGATAGATGCTAGTTGATACAGGCTGTCTCAGAATTACCAGGAACACCTTAGCTTCCTTCCAGAATTCCAGTTTTCAGCCGGATTATATGGTGCAGTCACTTTATTCAATTAGCATTGAACTAGGTTATCTGAAGTTCTGTTAAGAAAAATCATTAGAGTTCACAAAAGTTTGTTGATGTAGATTTAAGAGGCCGTATCATGGCGTTCTGTAGTTCCTGATCAAATAAAGTTGTTCTACAGATGTGGGGGTGAGCTGTGTTTGAAAATATAGAGCATCAAAGTTGCTTTGATCATCATCAACGTAGTAAGTCTACTTACGTGAGTGGCCATTGTTGGAAATGATGCATTGCTCCGTCAGAGACAAGTTATAGCCCACGAGCTCAATGGGCAGGAGAGTGGAGTCGTACTGCAGAATGTCATTGTGAATGTCAATCGGAGACTGGAACACCCCTCCACAAAATGGAAAATGCTTGTGCCAATGTTCCTCTCCGTCGGGACCTATGAATACAACAAAGATAATGCAGAGTTAATAAACGAAGCAACCGAGGCTCACAACAGTCAGGCCCACTAGGCCCATGGTCAGCCTCCACCTCTGCCTCCCCACAGATCTACAGCTTTACCTACGCTTACGTAGTACTATTGCTGTCAAGTCAGTCCTTTTATACATAAACATACTATTTATGTTCTCATTGTCCTGTTTATACAGGTTAGTCAATGTATTAACAAGTTTCTAATGCTTTTCTTTCACCTCCCAAATAAAGCCCCATTGAAAACTAGTTTTAAGAGTACTGGCCTCGTAAAGGGGCACCTAGTGTGGAGAAAAAACTTTGGGCCTGATGAGGATTTTTGGTGGTCAGGACAGCCAAAACCCGTGATAGCGGTGCGGTGAACCAGTGGTTCACCCACCATATTTTGAGTATGGCGGTCGGACAGCCATGGGACCGCTGCTACTGCCAGAGATCCACGAACCCTGGAAGTCTTGTAGTGGTCTCAAGCCTGCAATATGCTGGTGGTGCAGGTGCAGCACCGCCAAGCATAATACCAGTTTCCTCACCGCCACAGTTTTCATGCCGGTGAGGCAGCCATGAAAACTGTGGGAGTGAGGAAATTAAGGGGGCCCCTTGTTGCCTCAGGGCCATGGGGTGTATGCAGGGGGCACATGGTCTGCTACCCTGTGTGCATGCAACAGTTCCTGCATGGCATAGACTGCACCAGTCTATTCCATTCCCATTGCAGTGCTTTTCTAAGGCTCACCGCCTCGGACCACCAAAGCACCACACACCAGACCAGAAGAAAACTCCTATAGGAGACGGCTAACTTTTGTAAAGGTTTTAATTATCTACACAATAAATTTATTATTATTATTATTTATTTATTTATTTATTTATTTAACAAACTTATAAAACGCAGCTGTCACCATTGCAGGCATCCTGGCGCTGATAGATCTGATGAGGCGGAAAGAGGAACACAAGGAATGAGGGCTTCAGACAGTTACCTTGGGGAATAGCCAGGTTTTAATCATCTTTCTAAAAGGCAGGAGTTCAGTGATGTGTCTAATCTCAACCAGGAGAGTATTCCAAAGTATGGCGGCCGCCACTTCAAAGGATCTCCCCCCCGCTCGGACCTTCCTGAATCTGGGGACCACTACCAGCCCAGAGTCTGAGGATCGAAGTCGTCTGGTTGGAGAATACCAGGCAAACTTTGATTGCAAAGGGGCAGGGCCAGATCCATGAAGAGCCCTGAAGACTATGCAGAGGGCCTTGAATTGTATCCTCTGTCTGATCGGCAGCCAGTGAAGTTTGCCCAGGGCAGACGGTCCATGAGATCTTCTCGGAAGCCCTAAGGCCAACTTGGCCGCCGCAGATTGGACCCTCTGGAGCCTGTCCAGCAAAAAACCAGGAGAGCCAAGCAGGAGGGCATTACAATAGTCCAACCTGCTGAGGATGGTACACCTAACCAGTTTGGCACGAGTATGGATAGGTAGGAGAGGCAAAACTTTCCTCAAGGATCGAAGAATGGCAAAGCAGCAGGCGGACGTCTTTTGCACGTGCGTCTCCATACTAAGCCTTTGGTCAATCATGACCCCAAGATTGCGGACTGATTTCACAGGTCTTACTTTGCACCCACTTTCGGGGGGCCAAAAGTAGTCTGGGAATGGCCGGGAGATCTTAGTTCCGGCGCTAAAGAGCACCTCCGTCTTCCCAGCATTAAATTGGAGGGAGTTGTCCTTTAGCCACCGAGACGTGACACGCAGGCAGTTGTGGAACATCTCCACATATGTAGATTCCTCCCCTTCTAAGGAGAGGATCAACTGCGTGTCATCAGCATAGTTGACAATCCTGATATTAAAGCTTTTAATCAGAGAGATAAGCAGTCTAAGATACAGATTAAAAAGAATCTGGCTAATTGCCGAAGCTCGTCCATAGCGGTGATTAAAGCTGTTTTGGTGCTGGGAGTAGGCCGGAAGCCGAATTGATCCCTATTCAGTAGTTGTTGACATTCCAGGTGTTTAGACAGAGTGTTACTGACCAAACGCTCGACGATCCTAGCCGGGAAGGGTAACAGGGAAATGGGCCTAAAATTTTTCGAGCAGTCTGGGTCCAAGGAGGGCTTTTTTAGCAAGGGAGAGACTATTGCCCGCTTCCATTGAGCTGGGACACTACCAGTCACCAGCGACTGGTTACAAATACGATGGAGTGCGGGGAATAATTCTCCCTCGAATTCCTTCCAAATTTTAGGAGGAACAGGATCCAGAGGAGACCCAGAGGAAATCCCTCTGGCTAGCTTTGAAAAGGCCACATATGTCAGGGGCGGGAACTCACATAAGAAATCTATTGTGGTCATGTCCGGGCCAGACGCCCATGCCGTGAGAGGCCCTGATCCTGTGTCTAAGGACGGAGTACAATCTGGAGTGTTCAAGTCCTTAAGGATAAGGTCAATGTTATCCTTAAAGAATCCAGCCAGATTGTCGCAAAGATCTTGAGAGGGGACAATAGCGTTTCTGGAGCACTCAGGATTAGTAACACTGTTAAGTATATTAAAAATGCTCCTAGAATTGTTGGTGGAATTGCAAATCACAGAAGCGTAGTGCTCTGCCTTAGATTTATTAATCTGACTCTTATAGATCATGACCTTATTTTTCCACATCTCTTTAGAAGTTTCATTGTAGTCCCGTCTCCATCTTCTCTCTGCTTGTTTACAACCCAGTTTTAGGTTTCTTAGATTGTCATTAAACCAAGGGGCAGAGTCTTTTCCTTTACAGCTACGGATTTTTAGCGGGGCATGTGCATCAAGGATGGTTGTGATGCTACTGCAGAGAGAGGCATAATTGTCTTCTATTTGCTTTTCCCCATTAAAAGACTGGTCAGTGTGGAAAACCCTGCCAGAGGAATGCAAACGTGCAAGAGCCCTCCAGTCTCTGCACTTAAAATCCTTGGTCGTTACAGGGCCCTTGTAGAGACCACCGTTCATATGTAAGAAGAATTTAACCAGTGAGTGGTCTGTCCACTCCATAGGTAAGGTCTCCCCCATCGTCACCAGGTCAGGGGCGGCAAACAGCAAATCTAAGAGATGTCCAGCTTTGTGAGTAGCCCCGGACACCAACTGGTGGAGGCCGAAGCTTTCACAAGTTTGGAGTAGGTTGCCAAGACCTGAGTCAAGGGCACCGATTAAAGTCCCCAAGGATGATCAGCTTATGGTGGGAGGAGGCATTGTTGGTGAGGGTAGTCAGCAAGTCTTGTTGCTGTTGAAGGCTAAACGCCCCAGGCGGGCGATAGCAAACTACCCCCGTTACCGCCGTGCCAGATTGGGCAAGAATAGATAAGCCAAGAAGCTCTGTGCCCGCAATAGGGTCTAAAACCACAATCTTAATACTGCAGGCTGCACTGAAAATGACGCCTACCCCTCCACTTCTTCCACTCGGTCTAGGAGTGTGAAGAAATTTAAACCCAGGGGGACAGGCAAATCCCGGGTCCACCGCACAGTCAAGACGAGTCCATGTCTCCGTCATGACGAGAATATCTAGTTCATGTGTTTCGATCAGGAGCTGGATCTCGGTGCTGTGCCTAGGTAAGGACCTCACATTCAAAAGCCCACATTTTAAAAGACCATTACTCAGAAAGTCGACTCGTGGAAGTGCCGTGTGTGACAAAGCAACTTTACCTTTGTCCGCAAAGTGCTCACCAATAAGAAGAAGCTCCTCTCTTGAGTAAGGGGGGCCAGGAGGCAGCTGTACAGGGTCGGCTAAACCAAAACAGGCAGCGTAGCCGGCACATGGCGCTACCTTGCTTACTTACTTACTAATCGGGCAGTCAGCGGTTGAGTTTGGCGATGTGGGAGCGGGGCACTGGTGTGGCGGCCCGCTCCCACACCACCAAATTCTTAATCAGGTCCATAGTTATTTATCCAGCCACTGCATCACCAACAAGCAGCAACTAAAAGCATTCAACAACGGTGCTTTGTTTGACATCTGCAGAGGTTTTGAGACGTACCGTGATATTATTTGCCATTTGTTCCCTATAATAAATCACTGTGGAGAAGCGTGGCTCAGTGGTTAGAGGCGGCAGACCTGGAAGCTGAGATCGACCGTGGACCAGGGTTCGATTCCCCGCCTCGGCGGGTCTCGGGCTCAAAAATTCCACGGACTCAACAATTCTCGCTCCGGTGCCTACTCAACTCACGGGGTCACACTCTGCGACTCTGGGCAATAGCTTGCTTAATCTCCACTACGGCCCCTCGTGGCGGGATGCCTGGCTTTCACCTTGTGGATACCCTGCCGGGGTATCTCACAGGGGAATACCAGGACGGGTTCCCTAAGCAAGCGCTTAGATACCGTGTTGGTGATTTGCGCTATATAAATACATGTACATTTACATTTACATTTACATTCATTTCCATCTTATCTAACACCACTCTAATCCTTCCTGCAAAATCATTAAGTCGTTTGAGAGCTTGGAAAATAATCAGAGGTTGGACTGCACATGCAATAGGGTGTTTAAAACACTGGCATAAAAGTACAGTTTTGACTTTATGTCGGAATCAACATACCTAAGACAACTCTTATTTCATTGTTTGGTGTAAATCACTGTGTAAGACAATTGTAAATCGCAGTTTACCGCAATAGTTTCTGAAGGAGGAACAAAGAATATTTAAAGGACGCCAAGTTTTTGCATGGATATTCAATGTAAACGGCTGTGAAATGAGGGGTGTTCATCTGCCCTGGTGGTACAGCGTTTAGTTTGTTTTCCATACAGGACCTGGCCTCTTCTTACCTCAGACATAACTGATTCTTTGATCAAAAAGGAAATCTAATATTCCCTTAGAATCACATTTGTGTATTTGTTAACTTGGATTCAGTGACGTTATACACTTGCAATAAAACTAGATGACCACAACTCTTCTTTTGCAGAACTGGTGTGAATTCACTAGATAATACGTCCACGTCCTCTGTGAGACATTTACTATGTTGGTATCTGCGGCAGAAGATGCGGGTTCCTAGGAACCAACGTTGTGTATTTGTATGGGTTCTACCAACTAATGCTAATCATTAAAACGAGCTATACCAGAAACTGCAGTGGTTTTGAGGTGGCTATAGAACTCTCTTACTTTTTTTTTGGGAAGTTTTTTTATTGAAAATAAAAAGTGAACATTGGACATTTTCAAAGGTACATTGCACTTAGTAATCATACATAAATAATGAAAAGACATGAGGTGGATACATTACATGCTTACAAATAGAAACAAGTGTCAAAATTGGGATGTCCCAGGAACAAAGCCCCACAGCCCCGGATACTCCCGTCTCCCCTCCCTTAACCGTCCGAATCTGTATCACTGTCTAACTGAGGTGGTTCACAAATGTCCCCTCTGTATTCATTACAGGCTCCCCAAAGTGCCCCCCACTTTCGCGGACATTTCCTATTCAAATATACTGTTGTTTCGGCAACCATCGCTGAGTCTAAATCCGTGCTCCAGTCCCTAAGCGCCGAAGACAACGGGGAACCCCAGGCCTTGGCCACATTCCTTTTAGCGTACATAATACCTAACGTAGCCCAAGCTTGTTGGTGATTACTGAGGTCATTCGGTTCCCCGACGTTCAATAGACACCGTCGTGGCTCAGGGAACACTTGGGATATAGTTCTCATTACCTGGTTCCAATAATTAGCAATCACGGGCATTCCCAAATAATAGAATGTCCCCTCTTCTCCGCAACCCCTCAGGCAATATTGGTCTGAGGCTCGTCCTATCTTATGTAATGTGACCCTAGTGTAATATATTCTGTGTAAGACTTTCAATTGTACCAGTCGGAGTCGTGATGATATAGCAACCTCCGGTGGGGAGGAGAGTGCGGTTTGCCAGTCCGAGTCGTCAAAGTCATTCAGTTCTACGGTCCAAGCGGTTTTGAGTCTGTCCATGGGGTCAGGCATGTTGTTAATTAGCTTACGGTAAACCAATGAGGTCGCTTTCTTAAGCATATACTCCGTAAGCAATCTATCCTCCAGAAGAGTGGATTCAGGCAGTTGTCCCTCCGTCGGTAATACCGAACGCAGAGCATGAGTGATTTGTAGATAGCGGAACCGTTCCGCTTCCACCAAACTGAATAGGGCCGCAAGTTGGTCGAAAGTAAGGATTTTACCTCACCTGTAAATGTCTCCAATGGTCGAGATTCCTATGTGGTCCCAAGCCTCAAACCCTTTGCTGTTACAAAGTTGGCCGAGTCGGCGCGACGCCCAAAGTGGTGTCATCAGTGTGATTGTGTCCTGACATTTGAGACGTGTTGACGCCATGTACCAGAGCTTCACCGTGTGGGCCTTAGGGCCTACCAGAGTGGCTACGCTCCGGGGATCATAGAGTGCGGTCATCACTCCTCCAGCCCCCAGGTCATATCTGTCTGCCTTAAACGCGGGCTCCGTCTGTGGTGCATGTAGCCAGTGATTTATTATTTTAAGTTGTGACGCCCAATAATACAACTGGACATCCGGAAGTGTGATACCCCCATCAAACCACCCTCTCACCAACTTTAGTCTGGAGATACGTGGAGGTTTATCCCCCCAGAGTAGACCAGTGACTAATGTGTTGATGGACTGAAAATATTTTGGAGGCACCAGAAACGGGGCATTTTCTAGGATATAAAGAAATCTCGGTAGTGTCATCATTTTAAACAGGGCGGCTTTTCCTAACAAAGTCAGCGGTAGGGAATGCCAATGCCTCACATCCGCACGGAGTCGCTCAAGCGCTGGCATCAAATTAACTCTCTTACTTTGTTGAAAAAAAATCTAAACCGAGAATATCAGCAGATGACTCTCGGCTGGCGACGCTTTATTTCTTTGATTTATCAAACTACAGAGTTCTACCTTTACTTTCAAAACATGTACTCAGGGAGACAATAGCAATGTCAAATGAGTAATTGCTGGTGATAACCACAGACCAGGACAGTGGCAACTTTGTATGGAAAGGCGGCTACCAACAACCTTCCTTCACTCTCTAGGTATCTTTGTCGATCCATCTGGTCCTTGTATAAAGTACCAGGTGTGAAAGTTGATCCTCAACATAAGTAATGCAGTTACAATAAATGTCAAACCAGTGCTTAAAGGATGCCTCCAAATCTAAACATAGGTGCAGTTAAAATAGTAGCCAAACAATGAAAATCACAAGTGAAAAAGCAACAAAATAACACAAATGCAACTAGCACAATATGTTCAGTTCGCAATGCCTAACTGATCACAATCACTTTGCATAATAGAAAGACTATGTAGTCGCGCAATCCTCCAACAAAAATAAAAGTAACCACTTTGCATTTTTTTCAAAATGGATCACACCAGACATCTTTAAAAATTCCCAGAATGCAACCGGTTAGGAGGGAAACCAAGATTCTAATGCAATGGAATCGATGGTCTCAGTGTTCACCCTTACCTACCCAAAGAAAAATTAATCAAAATAGCTTGAAATAAGAAACAAATAAGGGTATAGGCATCCAAATGTATGCTTCCCTCCCAGTTTAGCATCAGAATCCTTTGAAAGGGCTCTACATTCACGTGAGACACTACTAGGACATGTTTGGTGCACATGGCTAGCTGACCAGCAAATTAGTTGGTGTGTTAATTTTAAGAGGGCCGGCACGATCCTCCTCGGTACCTTTGTGCCTATGGACTATGTAGATCTGGCTAGTACAATAACCAACCAGTCCCTGGTAAGGGTACAAAAGGGCTTGTTAGAGCTGTGTGTCTGAGGGTCTGGGTTCCTCGGACGACCTGTGACCTTCCATGCCGCAAAGGTCCGAAGCACCTGCTCAGGCCAGGTCGCCTCCCTACTGCCGAGCAGCACCACCTGTGCCTGCTCGCTCCACTGCTGCCGCTCCTAGCACGTGCTCGCCTCCTCTGTGCCCCGACAGCCTTTGTGCATTTTGGTTCGCTTTTTAAAACCTGCTTCATTTTTCTGCTGTTGTAATCTTTGTGTGCCCATTAGCACTGTAGTCATTGTCTGGCCAATCCACTCCCCCATCCCCCCTTTTCTTTCTTCTGCTAGCAGTTACCGCCGGTGCCCCCTGCGGCCACGCCCCCTCGCCACCCTGCTCCCGCCTCCCAGCTGCTCCTCCGTCCCTCCCCGCCTTAAATGGCGGCCGCTGCCCAGACAGCAGAAGGCGCGCCGCTGGCGCGCCGAAAGCGTGCCAAAGGCAACCCGTATGCGCCCATCTGCACCTGGACCGCTCCCAGCGCCAGAACCCCTGGACCCCGCGCACGCCAAGACGCCAGACTCCGATACGACGCCAACACCCTCCTCACCCTCAACACCGGCCGAGACCACCGCTGCTTCCAGGCCACCCCGAAACACATCCACAGACCCTTCTCCTGCCACACCTGCAACTTCACCTGCGACAGAAGCACCAAACCTCCAAGGACCAGACCCAACCACCTCCGCTGCATACTCCTCAACACCCGCTCCGCACGCAAACACGCAGTCGAGCTCTGGGACCTACTCGACACCTCCGCCCCAGACGTTGCCTTCCTGAACGAGACCTGGTGGAACGATTCCTCGGCACCTAACATCGCCATAGCCATCCCGGACGGCTACAAGATCTCCCGCAGAGACCGCGCCAACGGAATGGGAGGAGGAATAGCCATCGTCCACAAGTCCAACCTGCAGGTCCACACTCTTGCAGACGACTGCCTCAACACCGCCGAACACCTTCACTTCTGGATCCACACCGACCCAAACACCCCCCTCATAGGAACACTCGTCTACAGACCCCCCGGACCCCGGGCCCCCTTCAGCAACTCCATCGCCGACCTCGCCAGCACCCACGCACTCGCCTCTACGGACTACATCCTCCTCGGAGACCTGAACTTCCACCTCGAGAACAACAATGACACCAACTCCGCCACCCTGATCGACAACCTCGGCCTCTGACAACTCATCACCGAACCCACCCACGCTGCCGGCCACATGCTCGACCCAGTCTTCTCCACAAGCATCCACATCGCCTTCAACCACACCACCGAACTCTACTGGACCGACCACCGCTGCATTCACTTCACCTTCAAGAAACCAACCATGCACTGCTGCACCCAACAGCTCCCCCGCCGCTGCTGGAGCAAAGTCACTGAAGACCAGCTGACCTCCACCGTCGCCCAGAACCCGCCCACCGACGACACAGACGCCGCCGCCCGAAACTTCGGACAGTGGATCAACGACTGCGCCAACACCCTCGCCCCACTCAAGAAACCATCCACCAACCACTCCAGCAAGAAAGCCGCCTGGTTCACCGAAGAACTCCAGACCTCCAAACATACATGCCGGAAGTTGGAGAATAAATGGCTCCACGACCGCACACCAGACATCCACGTAGCCCACAAGGACGCCATCCGCAGACATCGCCACCTCATCAGAACGACCAAGAGATCCTCCTTCAAAGCCCACCTGGACAACAACGCACACAACAGCAAAGAACTTTTCATCATAGTGATGGAACTCTCCAACCCTAGCACCAACACCAACGACATCACGCCCTCGCAAGATCTATGCGACTCACCGGCCACCTTCTTCCATCGCAAGATCGCCGACATTCACGACAGCTTCAACACCCCATCCACCCCGACCGCTACAGACCCCACCCCGAACACCACCTGTACCACCCAGCTGACCTCTTGGTCCCACGTAAACGACGATGAGACAAGCAAGGTCATGAACTCCATCCACTCAGGATTACCGTCAGACCCCTACCCACGCCACATTTTCAACAAAGCGGACGCAACCATCGCACCCCAACTACGGAAGGTCATCAACATCTCCTTCGACACAGCAACATTCCCAGAAAGCTAGAAGCACGCCGAAATCAAAGCCCTCCTCAAGAAGCCCAAGGTAAACCCCCAAAGACCTAAAGAACTTTCGGCCCATCTCACTTCTCCCCTTCCCGGCAAAGGTCATCGAAAAAAATTGCCAAATCACAGCTGACCTGCCACCTCGAGGACAACATCCTAGACCCATCCCAGTCCGGATTCAGACGGAACCACAGCACCGAGACAGCCCTCATCGCCGCCACAGAAGACATCAGGTGCCAACTGGACAACGGCGAAACGTCAGCCCTTATCCTTCTGGACCTGTCGGCTGCCTTTGACACGGTCTGCCACCACACACTAAGAACACCCCCGCCCGCCAGCTCCGCTCCAACAGCCTCGCCCTTGCTGCCGTCCCACGCACCCAACATACATCCTCCGGCGGCAGATCCTTCTCCTTCCTCGCCGCCAAGACCTGGAACTCCCTCCCCACCCATCTGCGGCAGACCCAAGACCTGCTCAACTTCAGAAGGCTCCTCAAAACCTGGCTCCTCGAGCAGTAGCAGCCCCCCCCACCCCCTCAGAGCCTTGAGACCCTCACGGGTAAGTAGTGCGCTTTACAAGTTCACTGATTGATTGATTGATTGAAGCAGGTCAGGCCAGTAGAGCTTGAGCAAGGCAGCGTGCAACTCTCTGTTCAGGAAGCAACACAACAAGGTTCACACAAGTCTGTCAGCTTCAAAGGAGCACAAGGGTATAATCACAGGGGATGGCGGTCTAAACGCATCCTAATGACAATCACTGTCAAGTCTGAAAACAAACAGGTTTCCAATTACCCTCAGGTGGGTGGGAAGGCAGTCCTTCCCGTTCTCTCAGAATTCAACGTGAGGGCTGTTATCTACGTGACACTAGGCAGGTACAATTACTAAACGCCTGCTCTGCTAGGAAACCAGGAGTATTTCTCTAAGGACCTGGAGACAAAGGAGCAGAAAGAGAAAGAAGAACAAGAGGAGAGGGAGTCGTCTTAAGGATTTTTGATGACCTCAGCAACTGATTGAAGCCTGTGTGATGCCAAATAAACTTTAAAAAACGGGGATCACACTTTCCAGAATCCCCAAAGCGAGAGAGAGAGACAGAGAGACAAAGACTCAAGGGGGCCCTTGGAAGGTGGTGGCCCTGGGCAATTGCCCACTTTGCTCATGCCTTAAAAAGTCTCTGAGAGGAGGAACAAGTGTTAGACCTGGCATCTTTGGTGTGGTTTCCCCTGACTTTATGCCTTCTGACCACCTGTTTTTCTGTCTTAATTTTTGCTTGCTTTAAGATTCTTGTGCTACCCACTTCAGTAGCCCTTTAAACATGTCTCAGGCCAGCCACTGCGGAGCCTGTGTGTGCAGTTTTAAACTGCAGTTTCGACCAGGCAAGTTAATCTACTTGCCAGGCCGAAAACCTTCCCTTTTATTACAGAAGAGTTACCCCTAAGATAGGTCCTTTGCAGCTCAATGAGCAGGGTACAGTGTTTTTAAAAGGTAGGACATATATCTTTGAGTTTTACATGACCTGGAAGTGAAAAACTGTTAAGTTTGTTTTTCACTACTGCAAGGCCTCTCTCTCTCCCATACGTTAATATTGTGATTTCCTTAAAACATCTTTTAAGTGTAATTTCCAATCGGGAAAAGATGGGGATTTGGAGGTTGGTGTCTCTGGACTCACAATTTAAAATCACAAGTGATGGTGAAGCGGGATTTTAAATTATAAGTCTGAAAATGCCACTTTGTAGAAAGTAGTCATTTGCTTACTTTAACTATTCTGTGCCTCTGCTTGTCTCTTAATACACATCTGGGTTGGGTGACAGCTGGGCTTTGTGCATTCTCACAAGACAGTTACACAAAGTGAGCTGGGATGTGACATTTGCATCCTGATGACCCATTCACCTGGTTGATGGGCCTTCCTGAGCTAGAGTGGGAGGGAGGAGCTGACACTTGCACCTGAATAGGGCGGTGCCTGTCCTCACACAAAGAGCTGCATACTTCCCCTGTAGTGAGTCTGGAGCCAAGACAGGAAAGGCAGGGCCCAAGTTATCTTCAAAGGAGTGTTTGAAGTCTCCCCCACTTCAAAGCCACAGCTGGGTATAAAGTATTGGACCACTGACATCACCAAAGCAGAACTTTACTGGAACCAAGGACATTCTGCCAGGAAGAAGAGCTGCAGGGGGGACTGCCACTCTGCTAACTGCTTTGCTGTATTGACCTTCTGCCTGGTGATTGCGGTGCTGCAGGAGGGACTGCCACTTTGCCACCTGCTTTTCTCTGTTGGCCAGCTTCCTGCTGCTTCTTGCCTGGGTGTGAGAAGTTCTCTACATCCCTGAACCCAAGTTTCTCCAAGTGCTTGCCCCTGTTCTTGAGGTCTCAGGACCATAAAAGACTTCTTTCAACTCTTCATCTGGTGGACTCTGCAAACATTGAGTCCTGCCCTGTCAGGAGGTGCCAATCCAGTCCTGGGCCTTCAAAGCGGATTCTGTGGCTGTTCTCCTTAAAAAAAACATACCCATTCTTTTTCAAAACATTTTAATTCGATGCAATGACGACTTTGCTGTGAATGGAACCGACACAGTGGCCTTTGACGTCGGCGCAGCACTGTCTGAGGTCCCGACTATGAGGTTCGAGGAGGTAGCAGCACCTGCATTGGAAAGGGTTTGGCAACAACACAGGACCCAACTCTGCGTGAATCGGAACCAATCCATCCATTGACCATTGACACCAGCGCTTGCTCCATTTAAAAAAAAATATCTTTATTGGTCTTTTCTGATTTTATCGTTTCTGATATCACATTACATTACAGGAGAATGTAAAACAGTATCCAGCCATGAATGATATAAATCAATGAAAACATTGTGCATATGAGTTGAGTTATTACTTATTAAGCGCACAAATGCCGCGGCGTCTTGCCGCTGACTGTGGTACATGGAGCTGAGAGCATCGCAGGTAAGACATTAGATCGTGGAGAATAGCCAGGTTTTCGGCTCCTTACTAAAAATCCACAGGTTTGATTGAAGGTGCAGGGCGGATGGCATCTGATTCCAGAGTTTGGCCGCACAGTATGATAGGGTGTGTCCCCACCCATCTTGCATTACGGATCTTTGAGATACAGATGAGACCCTTTGTAGATGATATAAGTGCTTTGGGAGGAGAGTACCTAGAAAATAGCTTCTGTATCTCCCCTGAAATGCCTCCGGGGAGTGCTTTGTGCACCAGACAAAGAGACTTAAAATCGTCTCTTTGCTGGACAGGAAGCCAATATAAAGCTCTCCGGCATCCGAGGTGGGGCGACCCTTGGAGATGCTCATGAGCAAAATGGCTGCCGCATTTTGCAAAGATTGCAGCTTCCTCGTCTGCGCCTTATCAATTCCCACAAAGAGCGCGTTGCAGCAGTCTAATTTGGAAAGGAATAGTGCCACTACAACGGTTTTTTGAAGTTCATATGCAATGAAAGGGAACAATATGGTGCAACAGTGGGGATACAAGTCACAGTGACATATACATGTCGCTCCAGAAGATACTGGCTCATCACAAAAACCGAAACGCTGCGTCGCCAACCTGTATTTTAATGTTCTTTATGTGAAGTGACACATTTTTAAACTTTATAGTGTGGCACTGTATTTGTATGTTAAACAATGTATTGTATGGAATAAACTGTATACATTTTTTTAAATATTGACTCAATCATATGTTTAATTTTTACATCTGTTTCATTTGAAATGTGGTTGCAATTTTAGGGGGTTCTTGAGTTATGGAGGTATACATATAATATCTTCCACTTTTGGAAACATAGGGAACAGTTCTGTTTTTTGCTCATGACTCCTTGTCCCTGATTGGACCTGTAAGGAGACCTCCTTTCTTTCTTGATAATTGAGATAGTTACACAGTACACTGCATCATAATTGGCTATAAGCAGATCTTAGCTCCCGACACCCTAACATTTACAAGGTGATGACTTAATTTGAGGCTACCGCATTAGGGTATATTTTAGTCTGCTTTCTAGATAATAATTTTTTATCTAACCAGTCTTGGTGCAATTCAACCATTAGTGATGACTTGGATAAATAAATCCCTTCCACATACAATTTACTTTCTTTTGGTCTGAATCATTTTAATTCCTTATTTATTTGTAAAGTCTCATTAGGAAAACGGCCTCTCTAGTACTCCGGTGTCCGTGTCCCCTTTGCTGTACTAACAGTTTTAATACCTCCTCCATCTTGCAGCTGAACCCAATCCAACTGGGGTGATGTTTGCCCACACTGTACACCAGTAAGTATGCTCACATGTGGCTCCAGTGATTGCGTCACACACCTGTCACTTGGTAAACGTGCGGGGACTCCGTATGTCGCTGAAAGAGTTTTAGTGTTCCGGAGCGGAGGTTTTGAAATATTTAACATGATCACTGACCTGAAATTAAAGTCTTGTTAACTCTCGCCCTACTTTTAGAACCAATGAAACAAAATAAACAAGAGACTCGGTGCCGATGAGCAGTCCTGCAGTTCCCCCAGGGCACAAGCAGGCATCCACTTCTGTCAGGGTAGCTGATCGCAGCAAAAAGACAGAAGTGGATGCCTGCTTGTGCCCCGGGGGAACTGACAGCCGATCGCAGTGGAGAACAAGCGCGCACCTCAGCAGCAGGAGAGGGGACATGTGCGATGTCCTTGCCGGAGCATGTGACCATATGATGCCACCAGATGGCTCCACGTGTTTCCCGCAAGGAAATCTCCAGACGTGCACGCGTTTGCATTGCAAGCAATGCAAAGCGTGCACTTCTTTGCTGAAAAAGCGGTGCCGATGGCATTAGGTCTCTCCTATGCAGCGCATGCACGCTGCATAGGTGAGACATAATGATGAACATGATGACGCCCAGACTGCCACTGGAGTTAATTTACAAGGAGCAACCAGTAGGCATTACACCTGGGCGCGTTGTTTTGCTCTCTTCTGGAGACCTAAAGATGGATTGGGATTTTCTCATTAAAATTTCTTGCTCCATGAGGGCTCTGGGTCCGTGTTTCCATGGTTCCAGCTAAGATCTGCTCATAGTCAATTATGATGCAGTGTACTGTGTAACTATCTTCCATGTGTTCTTGAGTAAAACTAATCAAGTTTTGCATTATTGAGCAAAAGTGTACGGAGGATCAAATTCAGAAAGTTTAGAATATACTGAGCAGTCTATGCTTTTCAAATTGGGAAGTTGCATCACTTTGTTCATTTTCTCTTAGAAGTGAGATAGAACATCCACACAAGGCTAGACAATGAGTTGTACTGAACTATTTCCTTAAATTAGGGTATGAAAACTTGGGGAACAATTGCCCCACTTAATCAGGAGGATATACAGAAGACTTACACAAACCCTAAAATTCTTGTTGAACAACTAGAGATTTCAGCAGAATATTCCAAAATTAAAAGAAATTAAAACCAGGCATTCATGGTAAAATCGTGCAACAGTGCTTTTTTCAGGACTGTTGAAATGCAAGCACTATCTTGCTTCTTGTGTGAACTTGGAACCACAACAGTACCTTCGAGAGTTCATTAAAGCTTAAATAAGACAAATATATTTTTCCTTCAGACTGCACTACACAACTGCACTTGTAAATTGGGGTAATGGTCCTTCTTTTCAATTGATTTTTGGTTCAGACTGTGTGGATGGCAATCAAATGTAATCCATTACTTTGGGCATATGACTAGCCCTGGCAGGACAATACCTGTTTGGAAAAGTTTTTTTAATTACCATAAAGTCTGATGTATGTATATGAACAACGGCTGATCAAGGAAACACCATAGTCAGGAAAATGGGTGTGAAAATGTATCTAGATAACCAGTAATAAAAGAGGACAAGTCAGCAAAGTGACAAAGGAGCAGACACCCAGCAGACCTAATTGACTCTCTCTCGAACCACATTCTAAATTCCACCTCCTAGTTCTAAACATCATCAAACAAACCACATTCAGCTAACAGTTCTGCATTCACTGATCCATTTTCAAGGAACCCCCTACCACACACCTTGCCTTCAACAAAACAAGCAAAAAGAAATAACAAATAAAATAGAAACCATACACAACAAGAGGTGACAAAGGTGGCCATATAAGGCAATACAAATTCTTCCAATCTACCTTACAGTTTTCCCATTCTTGGTGCTATGTATCACTCCTGTTTCACAAGAGGCATATCCAAATCGCCTAAGAAATTAGAAATAAACTTACTCCAAACATATACACAGGTGGACGTGTGCTTCATTTCAAAGACAATGCCTGAAGGTAAAATCATACTTCCCTGGTCACTAGCTTTATTTAATCACATGTGCTTACAGGCCTCGCCTTATTCTTGGGTGCTGCTGAGATTTGTACTTTCCACATTGACTTTCAATATAAACAATTGACCTCTCTAGCATGTTTGGATACCACATGCACTTTTCTTTCCTTCATCTTTATTTATAAAGTTTTAATTTCCACATGCATAGTATTTGTGGTTCTTCGTTAATGCAGGTTTATTAAAACTTTTTTTGAACCCCAATATTGCTCCTCTCTCACTGCTGTTTGAAATGCTACTGCCACATATCTCTAAAGGGCAACTACTGTGCTCACTCAAGCTGCCAAAGGGTTAGCCATAGAATAGTCTTACGAAATAAGGCTACTTTACCACTGTGAAGTCCCTACAGCCAAGATATGAGTTATGTTGTAGCCTAGTCACAGCAGGTGTGTGGCCTCTTACCTCTTCATTCATGCAAGTGGATTCTTTACGCTTACATAAGCGTGTTCCAACTCGGGAATGAGCTTCATCCCAACATCGCGTACGCAAAACCCCAGCTACACCAGTGGATTCCAGGGGATCACTTGGAAGATCACAAATGTCGGAGTTTCAGATTAAAATTGTTTAAAAACAATGTTTACAGAGACACTGGTCTCTAGGCAGAAAGGTTTTGCTACACTTCCTGCTAATGGAAAACAAATGCCTGAAATGAATGCTCTGAAACCTATCTATAGCAACCACGCGGTTGGTCCTAAAACCCTCCCTGATTGGGCCGCAGCATCTGAACCAGGAGCAGGAGTGGAACACACAGGGCCTGTGTCCTCAAGCAATCATCCAACTCCTAATTTGTGCAGCTCATAATAATTACAATAATACTGCACAATCAGGGCAAGCTGCCAAGGCTGATGTTATTTCCAGATAAAAGCAAGTGGCGTGTTCACAGGCTACACCACCCTGCTCCAGCAAGATGCCAGCTCTGAGGGCTCTTTGTCTCTCCTCAATCCTGTCAGAGGCAGCACTTTATGCTCAATAGCACAATTGTGCCCTCCTTTAAATGCCATTTGAAAGGACCAAATGAAGGAATTGTTTCTATTGATGGAGTTCAGCATGTGAAGTCATAAGTCAAAACTGTCCCTCCTCCGGACAAGCAGAATCAACACGGGCATGTTGGGATTATTCAGCCGCCCATCTTTTCCAAATTTTACTGCACGAGCAAGATCCAAGTTGGATCACAATCCTCTCTTATTATAAGTTGTCTTAATACAAGTCATTAATCACCAATGTTATTTAAACTGTCAGTAATGTGAGATTCTGTCTCAGGGTATCATGTATAATTATGGACTCATCTAGCATATGTATTGCATCTTCTTGTGTTATCTGACATAAGAAATATTTTATTCTTACTAACATGGGGAAAAAGACAATATATCTCCCCGCATGGCATTGTACATGAGACATACTAAGTTTGCTTTCCTGTAATCCAATTTAATATCAACCCACATGCACTAAAAAGCAAGTATTTCACTTTTCAATGACACACTGGTTTTAATACGGGCCACAAGGTTGTATTCAACCCTCCTCGTTTTCCAGTAACGTGCTCGACAATACATTTTCACTGCATTATAGTACAATGCTGTGGGCATGAACCTATTGTATAGTATAGTAATAGTCTTTCATTGTGGCCGCCACGAGTTCCATTCAATCATCATCTTGGCACTCCATGAGCTTCCCTTCAACAAGTTACAGGCCCAAGATGGCGAGCTTCCATTACCACAAACTTGGCTTCCACCCACTGTGCACCTAAAACACGCACACTGGACCACCCAAAAATAAGGAGGGTAGATACCTACTCAACCAAAATCCAGACCGTATAGATTTTGTTTTCCAGGACTGCAGTGACCAGACCACCCATGGACTAGGCATCAAAGAGGGGGGTAAACATGGTATGCTTCACTTTCACCACTCCCTCCAAGCAGAGTTTCCCAGGCTCAGAGTCAACTATTGCTTTCAGTGCATTAAAAAAACAGGGAATTTTGTCCCCTCTTTTTTAGTCTCATGTGTAGGAAAGTACTTTTTTAGACATTGTTACCTCCCACTTTTTACCCGACTCTGTTGCACCTTTGACTGAATGTGCACTGGGTTCCTGCTAACCAGGTTTCAAGTGCCTGTGTTCTTTCCCTAAACTGTACCTTTGTTTCCAAAATTGCCACAACTATGGCTCACATCTAAGTCCCTTGTAAAAGGCCCAAGTGGTACCAAAGGCCTTGCAACATGGAATGTACCACCCTAAGAGAACTCTCACCAAATACATGCACACTGCCACTGCAGCCTGCGTGTTTTGGTGCAGATAAAAGTGAATAGTCAACCTGGCACACATCCCTGTATCTCAAGTAATGAACGGATGCACTACTGCTTTTTATCGTTATTCAGAGTTCAAAAGTTTCCAACAATACTCATGGCAAAGATCTGGCGGGCGGCTCGTTGCGTGCTGTGCCCCACCGGCACCATAGTAAAGTATTGGAAAATTGGTAGCGCACAAATTAGCGCCACCAAACGATCGCGCAGCCTTGTACACACTTTACTCAAGAAACCAAAGTTTTTCATCACAATCCAGTTTAATCCAATTTTAATCCATATGATTTTTCAAATCTTTTCTCTCATTGCTCCATTCCTATCAAAGGTGACATGATTACATTATTTTTTCAAATGCTAAGGAATTGCCCATTTAGGCCTTATTCAAAAGCACGCTGGAATACCCAGTACATCAAGGACATCCACACCTTTATTCACCCAATGCATTTCAGGCTGTTTAAGCCCTTCCTCAGGGGCATCAAAAATGTTACAAAAAAACATAAATTTTACTCGTTTTACATAAAACTCACCACTCCCTGCACCATTGAAATCATGACCAAAACAGTCTCCAACCGCACCCTACTTCGTGACAAAAAACAAAACGCTCACTGAACCCCTCCTTACAACAAAGGACCCCTTAACAAACAAATTTCCTCAAATGCAGTGCTTGCTTGCCAACAAAACAAAAAAAAAACACGATTTTGTATCCCAACTCACTTCCCAGGTCCCAACCCGTTCACCAAACTCCATACCTGTCTTCATTTCTACGCTCTAACAAGCAGCATGTCCTCTTCTCCCATATTACGTGAGCTCTGTTTGAAACTAGCATCTAGCTGCTTCACTTGTACTGTCCCCCAGGTGTAAACCATTGAATTTGAACTTCTCGCCAGATTTCTAGCCCGCCCTGTGAGTGCTGATTTGTATGATAGACATCGAAGAAATACTATACCCTTCCCCCAGGGTTGTCAAGCCTACTAGCACTACAAGAGGCATAGGTAAGTCACCCTTACAGCAGGCCTCACATCCTTAAAGTGATACAAAAGGGGATGATGGACGGAGCGTTTGAGCAAATCAAACACTCACCCCCCAGTCAACTGATCTGGGTTTAATCCATCACCATTCTTTATCCCACTCAGCCACCCCAGTTCAGACATGGCCATATGCAAATCAGTCTGACCCTGTGCCTCATGGGAACAGTCCAGCCCAAACTGCCAAGCCATGTCTTCCCTGGACCGGAAACAAGCATCCTGGGACCGGTTTCGGATTCATAATCCTCATCAGCCAGGCTATCTTAAATCCAGTGGCCAAGTGAGCAAGGGACTCACGTCTGAGCATACCCTGCCACACTTAGGGCGAACAAAGCGATAGAAAAGGGGATGATGGAGGTACCTCACATCCTTAAGGCAGGGTGCAGTATACCTCTTGTGAGACCATAACTGCATGAGCCGATATGCCCCATAGTATCGAAGTCCACTCTTAGACATTAGAAGTGCACAGTCAAGCCATACCGACTACAAGGGCTGGGAGCTTGCCAATACGAGTTCCAAAGCTCCATGATGGCTTCATCAAATTCCCAGATGTTTAGTACCAAACATCTCAGATTAATGAGCCCCCGCTGAAGTCAGTGTTGGCTTCATTAACAATATGCACGCAGAGGGCACCTCAGAGGTGTCCCACAAACCTACCAAACCAATAGTGTGTGCCTGACTGCTCTGCACCAGCATGCTACTTCTAGACATGTTTCTGAACCCCATAGAGGGGAGTCTTTTGCTCTAGTGGATCAGAAAGAAAGCCTGTTCTGGATGGAGGAGCTTCACACCTACCCCCAAGCAGGAACAGTATTGAAAGGCGGCGAGCCTCAAATATTTTGCGTCCTTTGTTAGGCTGACCAGGGCCTCTCCAGCTAGTGGAGATACCCAACCCGCCCGACCCAGGCCCACTTTTGGCGGCAAGGTTGGTGGGAAAATTAGTAAGTAAGAGAGCCCTAAGGTGTCCTGAGCTGAAGTGACCCCCTCCTTTGATAATCCGCCATATTGTTTTGAAGGATTTTAGCCAATAGGGTTAGGGGTATGCCCCCTCCCCAGAGAGAGTGAACATACAAAGGGTATTGTCACCATAAAGGTAAGTAGCCCATTGGCTACTATCTCCTAACCCCTGTAGTGCCCCTATAACTAGTATTTAGGGGTACCCTGAACCTTAATCCTCAGAGTACCAACGGCCTATGAAGAAGAGGACAAAGAAGAGCCGTGCAGCAGCAAAGACTGAAGACACCAACTGACTAGGCCCAAAGCCCTACCAGCCTGTCTGCAGCCCTCAAATACCCTGTTGAAGAGAGACTCGACCTGCAGACCAGCAATGTCCAGGACCCTGGGAAACCTGTCTGCCTTCTAGAAAAGACTTCTGATCGCTGGTGGACAGTGGACCTGTCCAGAAGAAAACCAAGTTTAAAGATCAAAGCTCGGCCTGTGGAACTGCGAATTCGAACACCTCTGCACCAGGCACTCACAGCTCGAGTCCAAGAGGCCCACTGGTCCAGAAAAGGTTTCCCAATGATTCTGAGCAAGAGTCCCTCTTGGGTTGACCCCTGACGGACTCCACCTCAATGCCTGCAGCCTCTGCACGACAACCCCCTCCCACCCCACCTGCAACTGCACTGGTAAGCAGACTTCTGACGCCAAAGGACACCCCTGCAGCCAGAGCCCCTGGGCCTTGGGAGATCTACCAACAGTGTCCTAAAGCGCCAACACATCCCAACTTACCTGTGCAGCTGTAGGTTTATTTCGTCCAGCCTCCTGGCCTGAGCCTGCAGCATTTATTCAATTCCAAGATTCCCCATTGGTTTGCCTTGTGTGCCCAACACTGTGTTGGCACTCTGCACCCATCCACCCTGTGCCAATGGAGGTGTACGTTTGAGGCTGCCGTGTGGCCCCCTTGTGCTTGCCTTAACCCCCGGACAATGGGTTTCAAAACTATGCTACTTGCCTGTAAGTAGTACCAAATCTATTGCCTTCTTTCTACATTGGATAATATTGGCATCAGATCCATAGTTGAACTCTGCACTCGGCTGCCCGAGTGCCGCTGGTCTGGCAGTGAGGTAACTTACCCGTACCTTGCCTGGTACTGATTCTTCATCAGAAAGCTTAATTTTGTTAAAACGTTTACTTACCTGCAAATTGTTGATTGTGTTTTCTCCCATACGATAACATTGTATAGATTGAAAAAATGCACTGTGTTCACTTAGTGACATTGCAAACTTATTTCACTGCAATAAAGTATCTTTGGTTCTAAGAAATAAATGTACAAAGAGTAATATTTTTACAAACAATTGGTCTCGGATTTAGTCTTTGAGTGTTTGTAATCGTTTCTTGACTGTGTGTGTACAGCAAATGCTTAACATAGCCCTCTGATAAGCCTAACTGCTTGCCTAAACTACCACAAAGGAGAGCATTAGTATTATCTACTTTACTGTACTGGAGGTACTTTTCAGGCGTATATTTAACTTCAGGTCTACTGACCCCATTGCTATACTACCGTCAAACCCTCCCCATATTCCTCTACTCCCTTGCTCAGGAGTAACCACTACAGGTCCTTTGTTGTAGGAGGGGGACAATTGGACTCCCACCAAGGGAAGCTTGAAGGCCCTATCTCCTCTTTACTCCACTGATTGGTAACCTCTATAACCAATTACCTATTCTTACTCGTAGTTTCCCCCACCCTAGGTAAGCCCTCCTACTACTCAAAATGTCCTCTGAATAACGGATCTTAGTGATCTTTTTAACCAAGGAAATCAGCCGTAAATATGATCCACTAGGGATTATAGCATCTGATAGACAGAATATAGAACCCAGGTTTATTATAAGTTTACACTTATATGTATCCTGTATACTAAATAGGATGGGATGGGACATAACGGATCTATCAACTTCTGATCAGAATAGTTACTACCGTCGACCCTGGAGTCCTGGAGTAACTTCAATACCCCTTAATATTTTCAACCATGCTTACCACCAACCGGGTTACACTACAGATTTCATCAAGCTTCAGCCTATGAAAAACTGGCCAGTGACAACCCCTACCTCTAGCCCCAATACTAGCTCATACATGTGTGTATTTTTTGACAAGTCAAAAGCCTCTTTAGCAATAGAAATTGGCTATTAGGAAACCATTTTGATTTCCATCTGCCATCTTTTCGAGAGTGTCTCTTCACTACATTCCACAGGAGTGCCACGTTACACCAGCGTGCTACTCACTTTCACCATCACAAACAATTCAAGGATTCGATCGCATTATTAGAATGATGTAATATTATTCACAGCCTTGAAAAAGCCGAGGGCCAGCTCTCCACAACATGTTGGCTGTTCAGGTGCTCCTTATGATGGACACATAGCCAAAAAGCAGGATTATGAAATGCCATATTTTCGTGCTCTAAAACGGTGTGTGATGTATTCGTATAAGTTAACATGATAAGGAGTCTCAAATAACACAATGTGCATGAATGTGCAGACATAATATATGGTGAAAGCATTTTTGTGAAGTAGTAGGCCCTACCTACTCTTTGTGAATGCATTTATCACCAACACAGTCCATTTAACTTCCAGCTCCAGGCATTGGACATGGCATAGGGCTGCCAGGCCAATCCAGGGTCGGATTGGCGTATAGGGCGATCAGGCAGTGCCCAAGGGGGTGGTCTAATAGGTAAGTGTGTGACCCGATTTTTGGGGGATTTGTGGGCCTGCTAATACTATCGATGCCGCTGATTTACCACAAACATTGCCTGTAGCAAGCAGAAATGCACGTAGTTTCTATCCTTTGCCAATCACCACTTGTCTTTGCAAGTACAGAATTTCCCTATGTGCAAATTTGTGCTACTCTTTTTAGCTTCGGATTCACTTATGGGGGTCACTTTTATTGTGATGCCTGGGCCTATGTTCTGTCCCAGTCCGACACTGGGTCTATCCTTTACTGCAGGACACAACGCGTGTCCCTTTCATGCTATAACTTTGTTTCAGACGTTTTTACAAGGATAGACAGGCTAGTACAGGGAACAAGGCAGAGAGCCATTACTGCTACACATCCAATGTAGCATTGCAATATGTCATTTTATTAACCCTCTAGAGGTCTGCAGAAATGAAAGTCAATCGCAGCCTTGCGATATATATCGGACAGGTGAGCAAAATATAAATGTTAAATCCCTATTACCTCAAAAACAGAGCCAGGTTGCCGTCTCTTCCCAAGATGCTAGGCTCTGGCGGAGTTTGAAACCCAATGCACACAGTCAAATGCCAAGATTTTTTTTTTTTACTTAAAACTGCTCTGCAGCAAAGGTAGAAGTGGGCAGGAACTAAAGCGAACAGAGTTCTGCAACTTTTACTAGTGAATAGTAGTACTCATTTTGACAACCATATTCACAGTCTTAGTACTTAGTAATTAGAGTTTACCTTTTTCCAGAGTTGTGTGTAATACTCAGAAGCTAAATGTGTCACTTTTGCTGAGCTGTGAGGCCTAGGAACTGTAACTTGTTGAAATAAAAAAACAAAATGAAGCAATCCTGCAGCACCCACAGTCACTACTCTGCTATATTTGTGGGGACGCTTTCGTAGGTGGTTTGCCAGCAAGATTACAAAAAAATACTACGTTGCAGCAGAGTGCCCAATGTTTAGGTTGGGAAAGAATGACACCAGGTTCAACTTATAGGGAGTATGTGGCAAGAGCGTTGACCTATCTCCAGCGGATCCCTTGTACTCCCAGATGTCTTAATTGTAACAGATAAAGTACATGAACGTAGAGCTGTCTTTTCCTTCATTACTTCACAAAATCTCTAGCGCTCTTCTCTTGCAAACATGCATTTTGCAACAATTACTTTTAGAAGGCTATACGTTTGTGTACATTGGGTTCTTGATTTTCTGAAAACTAGCATTTATTCCTCAGTTTTAGAAAACGAAATTTGGAGACTCGAAAAAACGAATTTCTGAGAAATACGCATAGACTAGGGCGTTGTGCAGAAAAAGACAGCCTCAAATTTAAAAGGCCTCCATGAACCTTTTTAAGATCTATACACTTTCAGGACGATTAATGCACATTTCATGAAATGTCAAAACCCGTAAATTTAAATCAAAATAATTTTACTTAAATGAGTACTTGAAAGCAATAGTAGATTACACCGAATTTAAAAACTAAAAATAATAAAAATCAAGAAACGTGCAACCTCCAATGAACTAAGTTACAGCCAGTGCTTAAAACAATCTTAGTGTCTAGGGAATCATGGGTTTCTAGTTTAAAAATTTTGTCAAACAGCAATACTCAAATGCCCTGACAAACTCTCCACTTCTTTTCCTGAATGGGCTAGACAAGAAGAAGTGGTTGCTTCAGGACTGGCCTAACACAATATTTCCTTGGCTGTTCTACCACAAAGAAAAAAAAACAGACATGCCCTCTTGTGCCTCGGTCTGCTAGGCCTCTGAAACACCGCTACTCTGATGTACAGACTCTGCTACCAGATTACTACTAGCTGAAAGGGACCCTAGAAAGATTATCAACACAACCTCAACATCTTGTTGGCTAAACAAATGTCCACCGCCTGGTATGCAAAAAACAATGGTATTTAGGGGCTGAAAGTAAAGCGGTCTGGGCCCCAGATATCAGAAAGCCAGACTATATTATAGTGTTTTTTTTTTATTTGCTTAATAAAACACAAAAATGTCTTGAGATACTGTATAAGGACAGTGTATTGAAGCAATACAGGAGTATGTGCTCCTCAGCGTCCCAAGGCCAACAAAAAGAATCAGCAAAACGTAGAGGCAAAAGGCAAAAAGTCTGTGGAAAGACCCTAAGGATAATCTGTCTAACAGGAACTCCAGGCCCACCTGACTCCCCACCACCTCAGCATTTATCAGGAGGCAGTGGACAAAGCCAACTTGCCTCCCCAACTTGACCTGGTCACCATATGGGTTTTGCCCAAACCAGACAAACCTCTAAATCGGTGCGCATACCGTTTCCCCCTTTCACTCATTTGTCACTTGTGGTCCTCCCACACCTGATCCATTTAGACCAATGCAGATTCATGCCCAACAGGAGCACTAGACATGTTCTGGCGTAGTTGCTTTAGGTAAACCCCATCCCCTCACATCTCCCTGAACTTACTGGAGTGGTTCTCTCACCGGGCGCCTAGTGCTAAGGTGGACTGGATGGGGCTAATGAGTCACATCCCTAAGATCCCGGTTGAAATAATGGGTGGGACCCCTAGATGATTCAGACTGGAGGAATGACTGCATAGCCCCTAAGGTGAAGGTCATCTCATGAAGGCTCAGACTTATCCAGCTTAATTTTCTACACATAACATGTAGAACATTGGTGCGACGCTGGCGATGCAGACGTGCTGGTACTGTTCGGAGCCACCAGTCAACTTCTATCACATGTTTTGTTTGCACCATACTTTATTGGCATTTTCAGCACATTTTCAGTACAAAATTGGCACTAAATCAGTAAATAAGACAGTAGGGGCCATGTGTATCAAAAACTAATTTTGCGAATCTCATTGCAATTTTTTTTCGGATCGCAATTAGAGAATTGCAAAATGCAATGTATGTAGGATTTGCGAAAATTGAGATTCACAAATAAGGAACACCGTCCCATTCATTCCTATGGGCTAGGAGGCCAAAAGGAATGAATGGGAAGACATTCTCAATTTGCGATTACCAAGTAGAGAATCACAAATTGAGAATGCAATTTCAAGGTTGCAAGGGTGCCAAAAGGACACCCTGTTGCACCGCTGAAATATGTATGTGTGCACATGTGGCACACATACATGCCCTAGGAGCAGGGCATGTATGTGTGCCACATGGCACTTTGAAAAATGCAAAAAAGTGAATTTTTCAAAGAAATCTTAAATTACCACCAACTTGAAGTTGGTGGTAATTTGCGATTCTTTAAGTCCAAATCGCAATTTTTCTGTGCTTCCTAGATTGCATTTAAGTGATCGCAATTTGCGATTCCTTAAATGAATTCGCAAAATAGGGAATCGCAAATTTTGCGATTCCTTATTTTGCAAGTGTTTTTTTCACATACATTACACACAGCTAAATTGTGAATTTCAGCGTTTGCTATCGCTATTGAGCTTGATTCATATGCCCCTAGATTCCCCCAAATGAGCCCAAGTCTTGTGTTAAACTGATTGGTATCATGATATACTCTGCAAAAAATAATATACTACAGAACAACCAGCCAACAAAGAACACCCCCACCCCAATGCTTGGTCTCAGGGCATCCTGTCAATCATCAACCTATATGTACACAGGCCTGTGAATCCAGTATTGATGGAGACAGCACTATTATGGAAGGGGATCACAAACAGTACAGGGAGGAGACCGGGTCGCTCCGTCATTCTAGGCTTTCACAGCAGAAGCAGTCACCGAACCCTCCGCCACTGAACGGAATTCTTCTATTGAAGCGACCCAGGCCCACGGCAACTCAAATGAGCACAGCCCTTTCTTGGCATCCCAAAGCAAGGTTGCCCCTTCGTATGCCGCCCATATCTTCAACTCCCCCGTTCACCTGGAAACCTGGGGACCTAGTGCGCTCTTCCAATTAAGTGTGATCTGTCATTTCGCTTAGATCGCCACCATGCTGATCAACTGCATGGGAACCTTCTGTCGGCCTAGGAAACAGTTCCAGACCCCAGACTGTGAGCTCCGCTGGCCGAGTACACTCCATGACTGCTGTGATCTGGGCCAACACCTCTACTCAGAACTCAGTCACCTAAGGACAACTCCATACCATAGGATACATGTCAGCAGGGAACAACTCTGGCGTAAAATACATTCTATGAAGATAATAAAAGTTAATCAACTAGAAGTAACATTGTGAGAGACGCGAGGTTTACCAGCCAGGACTTTAATCCAGTCCGCCCCGTAATAGGAATGCCAGTGTAAGCCGCCCTGGTGTCCCCAAGGGCTGTATGCGGAGCACTAGTGTCTGCCTAGAAGGCAGTTTATAAGCCCATTATAGCCCTGTGCCTGCCAGATGACGTGCACAAAACATGACAACCCTGTAGCAATGGACGTTCTTCCAGTCCCTGTGGCCACCTTTGCCGCAGCAATGCTGAAAATGCGCCATAGCAGAGGAAATGACCCACGGGTAAGCCATATGCCACTTGCAGGTCCTCACAGGGTCGCAAGGGCACGGATTTAGAGATCCCCAAGTATTATCATCCCCAAAGCTGCCAATTCCCCCAATCTCTGACCCGCCTCCCTAGGCAAGGGGTAAAACTGGGGTATAGGGAGCCTCCACTCTCGCTCTCTAAGTATTGCACCCAGCAATGCTTGGCCACCAGTTGCAATGCACAGGGCTCCAACTGGACCTTTTTGGGCTCCAGCAGCAGCTGGTCAACCCAGGCCAGTGTCGGCGCTCCTCCTTTGTGGCAGCTAAGGAATGGCTTCAACAGCCGAGGGTGGCATACAACATGCTTTTCCTAGCTAAATTAAAGGTTATGGGCGATAATGGAAACCAATTCTTTTCAGTTCCTAGGGGTGATTGGAAATAGATCAAGGCTCATCCAGGAAACTTGGAGGCACCGAGAACATCTGGGTGCCCCTGGCGACGTCAGCGATGTAATGCGCGCCCCGGTCCTGTGTCCCCTGGCCCCTCTCCCCCCACACCCCCCCACTCCAGGGGGCTCCTTTGTGCCATCTTAGTTGTGTATGGATTGGCGGCAAAGCCATGGGAGTACAATGATAGTACGTCCTTCGCCATTGGCTCCCAGGCCATGCCCCCAGTCCACTTCTATCACATGGTGTGGGAATGTCCTGCGATGCTAGGTACTGGCAATCTATCCTCAACACGTTCTCTAGAGTGATTGGGAGACCTATAGACTGTTCTCCCGGGATTGTATTGTTGGGCGTCCTTGAAGGCATTAGTGACACTATTAACCCCTTCCACGCTGATGACGAGCTGGGCTCGTCATGAGGTAGCCTCCTGCTACGCTGATGACGAGCCCAGCTCGTCACGTAACATGCGGTTTCGCAAAAGTCAGCGTACGAGCGGAATTCCGCCCGCACGCATGCGGTTAAGGATAGGACACTGGTGGTAATCAGGGTGGCTTTTGCGAAGAGGGACATTGCTAGATTCTGGCAAGCAGCTTCCCCTCCAATACTGATTTCTTGGAAGCAGACAACAGACTGGTGAGCTACACGGGAGAAAGCATCCCGGGGTTGCCACAAGAAGCACAAGAAAATCTGGGGTCAATGGTTGACATATCGTGGGATACTTTAACACGTACACATTTGCAGTGTTTTATATTGTGCAACTTGTGAATCCATACTTTCCCATGGCAAGTGGCTATGTAACACAGTGGTTATATGACCACAATTCAATAAAATTACGTTTTTAAAAAGAAAATCCTTTCAGCGATCATTGAAATTCTGAATATTTGAAGTAAACCTGCATTAAACTAGGTAGTTCTGGCCATTATTCAGAAATCGATCATGAAAGGTTGCTATTCTTTTTTAAGGTACTGGCCAGTTTTTGGTCTAATTCGTATTAAACGGTATCTTGTTGAACAACGCATTTGTTTACTTTCTTCAAATATTTTGGGAGTCGGCCATAAACAAGTTTTTTCATCCAACACTGCTTGATGTGCCTAGACAGCTGGCAACCAATGTGAACTCTATTTTGGCATATGAGTCAATGTCTTCCTATTAAAGGTGCTTGAGGTAGCAGGATTTAGGGCCGAAGCTTCATAGTCTGGATTTAGCTAAACTAAGGTACGCACAGTTCTCGTAATGTTTATGGAATTAATGAGCCTTTTCTGGTGATGTTTTTCTAACAGAAATAGCAGTCTTCACTCATGTGAATTAACAAAATTAACAACAAATGTACCTTCTACCAACTATCAATCCAGTTTACAACCACATTGCAACACAGAAATTCCTACTTTTTAAGTAGTCAATAACGGCCTCCTCACCAACAAAAGTTATCCCTGGCTTCCTTTCCAACTTGACCTCTGCAGCCTTCAACGTAGGTAAAAACCCAGCATCGAGTCACACCCTGGGGTCATGTATGGGATCTTCCTTCGCACAAACAACCCCCAGATCCTCCAAATGGGACATTCAACATCCCTAAAAATCTGTCCCTGCAGAGTACACCCAGGGAACCAGCCTCTTGAATCTCTACACAACACTACCCCAAGCCATACCCTGACAACAGCAAGAAGCTCCACCAATATGCAAACTATACACAATTCAAAATCTCTTCGAATCACGGATCCTATTACTAAAGCCTGCTTCTAGCTGTTCCAGAACTGAATGTTAAGCATTTACCGAAAGTTAACCCTACAAAGACTGGATTCCTCCTGCTGGCCTACAGCAATAAAACAAAATTACTGATTCAGGTTAGTTTATCCGAGTCTAGCCTATTTCACCTGCTAGCTGACAGCCAATGTGAAATCACTTGGATTCAACCTAGACACAGAGCTTTCCTTCAAAGAGCAAAGCACTATAAAACTTAAGACAAATTAGTACAAGTGTCCCATCTGAAAAAAGGTAACACCCATCAATCCTAAAACCCAACTTCAGAACAACAGTGCAAGCCTTGGGCCTTACCTTGTTAGGTATAGGCAATACTGTGCTTAACAGCATCCTGAACATCATACTGGCACTCCTGAAAGACATCCTACACGCTATCCTACACGCTGCTGCATCAACGGCCTGAAAAGCCTGGCCACATAATCCCAACATTGATGGAACTATGCTGGCTCCCCTACAGGTGTCCATCAACTTCAAGACCTGCTGCTAGTCTATAAATCCATCAGAAATTACTTCTTTGCATACCTAACTGTGAAATTAGCCATCTTAGGTGGAAAGTGTTACACCAAGTGCCATGACATCACCAGACTGGAAGAGAAAAACTACCTATGGAGAAGACGGAGAAGGTCTTGTCCATCTACCCACCTAGAACCTGAAACATTCCCATTGACAACCTGTAGTTACGAAAAAATGCAGACACATCTTTCAATGTACACTACACAATACAACTTACATTCTACCTGCCTCACTTCAAACACAAGTACCACACACTACTGGATTGTAAATAAGGGCTCATGCCTACTGTTCAGTGCTCCAATGCTCCACAGCTAGGCTCTCATAAGTACTACTACATGCATACATACACGCATGATGCAATAGCAGGTCTGTAATCCGTCACGCTTGCAGAAATTGTCAACTTTTGCCACACTGAACATGGAAGACCTGTCCTTCACATGCAAAGGTGAGGCTGTTATAAATGGCCATGAATTAAACCATGCATTTGTCTATGGTAGGAAGGTGGGTATTTTTGTGTGCTGGAGGGTAGGATAGGCGGATGCTGAGGGAGGCAGGCTAGCATGGAGGGTGCAGGTACCCTGATGCAATTTACCAGGGGGGAATCAGAGTGAGATGGGGAGAGGGAAAGATCAGAAATCTAAATAGTTTAAGGGGGCGGTTCATGAAGAATAGGGGTGATAGGCGGCAGGTATGATTTTTATTTAGGGAAAGGGGCATCGGCGTGGTGGGTGTGCCGCTGATCATCGTATCTTAACACCTTTCGAAGTCCCAAGCTATATTTCTACATTGCGGTCCGAAGTGATTAACAAATTCATCTTTGATGTTGCTGTCCACGTTGCCTTAAACCGTACAATTCTATTTATTTGATGTCTGCAAACCCCGACAACCATATAAATATTACAAATAGAAAATCATCAGCTTTTTTGGTTTGCAACAATTGATATTTAAAATGTTGCCTTAGCGTACCTGTATGCGGTGCAGCCATCTTTCTGCTCCCTTGAACCATGCCCTCGAGTTGAGGAAGTGTAGGTCGTGTAAAATCCCGCTTCCATATTTGGCTCTTGAATCGAAGAATATCTAATTTATATTTTTGAACCCGCTTAAAGGTCGTCTGCCTACGTATTGATGACTTCAAGATTCTGCCCGGTGGAACTCGTGTTTCAGACTCATCACTTGGTCTCCACTGGAGCCCTGTATACGAAAACCTATACGTCCAGGCCTTGACTCTCCTTGAGCATTAAGTTGTACATTTCTGGCACTGGCTGATCTCTGTTGCCGGTTTCTGTGATTCACAGCTAGATTTCTCTTTTGTCAATAAATATTTTCAGACTTAAAATTAGCATGCGGACATATTATCTTTAACAAGATCATTATAAATCTGCTCACAAAGGAAACTGCAATTATACCTGGATTGCAAACACTTCTGTTTCCATAGTGGAAACTGCAGAACACAAATACCTGCAGGTGCGTTACGTAAGAGCCCCACAATGCGAAATGTGCTTTGTCACAAAGCCTAGGAGCCCGTGACAAACTCTCTCCGTTCATTCCTACACCTGTCTTTGTCTACCAGTACAAAGGAGAGGCCATTCAAGCACCAGCACAGGCACAAGGTGTGTTAAAGCAGGCGACGATTGGAAGACACGTGACCACTTCAGACTCCACACCTGCAGCACGCGGCTCCGAGACCAACTCGACAATAGACAGGATACGACAGGGCTGTGGGAAAGCAATACTGCGGGGTACATTTCTATCAGCCGGGGTGTGAGGGCCCACTCTGGCTAGTAGCCAGCAAGGAAGCCAGTCAAAGCTGGTTTGGCAATGCATCAATATCACACCAGCCAATACTCTGCATGGGTTACAACAGCTAACTAGTGGAGAAGTGTGGCTCACCGATTAGAGCGGCAAACCCTGAGGCAGAGGTCTGGCCCGGGACCAGGGTTCAATTCCCGATGCGGCAGGGTCTTGGGCTCAATGTCCACGGACTCGATAATTCTCACCTCGGTGCCTACTCTAATCATGGGTCCCACTCTACAGCTCCGGGCAATAGCTTGCTTAATCTCCACAACGGCCCCGAAAGTGCTAGGATGCCTGGCTTCACCTTGGGGGTGCCCAGTAGGGGGCATCTCACAGGGAAAGCCAGGAAGGGTTCCACAGTGGTATACAGCGCCAGGATGCCTGAAAGGTGATAGTGCGCTTTACAAGTATACATACATTTACATTTACATTTAGTTCAGATGTCAAAGCTGTCTCAAGTGCTGTATAGGAATCTTCTGTCATCAGAAGAATGAATGAATGAATGCCGGGTTGGTAAAGCAAAACCGCACTGATAAAGACAAGGACCGGAGAGCTAGGTGCTAAATGGTGAGAGAGGCTGTAAAAAACAGGTTGAGTAATTTACCAAAATGTTCGGTGAGTAAACTGGGCACTAAGAGTAATGGAACAAGCATTGGCAAGCCAATAGGCGAAACCTATTGGCGTTGTCATTTTTTTAAAAAGATGTACAGCAATGTGGACTGCCGTGCAATGTGACTCAAAGTAAATGAAAGCAAAGCGCCAAGGTGAGCCCAGCGTGGACTGCATCATGGCACTTTTTCGTTTACATTAAGCCATGTTGCACAGCAGCGCTTTAAGTTACTTTTAAATTGTGCCGATGCGAGCTTCAGCTCATGTTACGCTAAAACTACAACCTGTCCAGCGTCTGTAAAAAAACTGGCCAAGTAATAGTGAAGTAATGCGATGGAAGACGGCCGGTCTTCATGCAAAGCGAAGAGGCTGCTGCAATGGAACACAAGTGGTTGCACTTTAAATACAAAGATTTGTATCTACACACACAAAGATTATTTTTAGACCGCACACTTGTTGCCATTCACACTCATGAACTCAAATGTAAGTTCTCAAAATGCCCTATACACAATAAGGAAACGCTTCAGAAGCCAATGGCAGATTCAGCTCGTGATCCTTAATCCAAGCTGCACACCAAAGCAAGAAGCTGCATGCCCAAACCTAGCTCCGTGGAACATTGAGTAAATAGAATGGCATTGTCTAGTCCATATTACTGATGCGCAAACTTGTTGTGATCGAACTATAACATAGATGTACATGGCTATCAGAATCAATGCCGAATAGCAGCGGCAGCTACTGGCAAAGGAGAAGAAAAAACGACAAAAACAGTCCGCGCTCTCTCCTGATTCAATGGAATGCTTCCACCTCCACACCCTCTTATAAAGCAGTAATGCTTTTTTTAGTTGTTAAACGGATGACTTCCTTGTAAACCACTACGAGCCAGAGAGTGGGGGAGGTGGGTTTAAGAACAACAGAGATCGGGAGGAGGACTGAGATTAGGATTAAAAACAACACTGGTGAGGGGGGTCTAGATTCAAAATAAAGGAAGGCTTGAGTTGGTTTTAAAACAAAAACAGCAGAGAGCTTTTAAAAAAACAACGGCGAGCGGGGTTTAAAAATAAAATAACAGATCAGGAAAGGCGGGGTGGGTTTAAAAACAACTGAGTGGGAGTAGGGGGTATTTAAAAAAAACAAAACAACAGACGAGGAGTGTAGGGTGAAGGAGAGGTACTACAGAGCATGCACTCTCCGAGTGCCTGACAGTTAAGTATAAAAAATGTAAGTGTACCTGCTGGCCAGTGGAATGACACTGGCCGCAGGAAATAGTACGTGGTCCATGCTCCATGGCAGGGACTGTTGACACTGAGGAGTCCAAAGCCTGGAAGAGCTTTGGAAGAAGCCCAATGCCAGGAGCACTTGACTAACGGTAAGAAAGGAAACAGTGACATGGAAGCCAACCAATGGTAAGTAAAGGTAAGTAATGGGCGGGCTCTATGCCCCCTTAAGAATTTTTTTTTTTAAATCAATAGCTTTCACTCCAGGATACAACTGCCTTCCTGCTCTGGGGCTGCCTCAGTTATAGGTCTGGCGCCCTTTGATGTCCGGACCCTCGCACTGGGAGGTCGGGAGGTCCGGGATGAGGGAGTCCAGACACCCAGCAGGGGGGTGGAGCCAGCACCCGGGGAGGCTGGGGGCGAGCGGCACCTGGCGGGGGAGAGCCATCGACACTTCTTTCTCCCATTAACCTGCCAAGTGGTCCGTCACCTCCTGGGTGGATGGTGGTGCCGGGATGTCGGGGCCTGGCCAGGCCCAGGGTTGGGGTCGAGCTGAGGCCACGCGGCCGCGTGGTGCAGGGTCCAAGATGGCGGCTGGGCCGGGAAATGGGGCTGACGGGGGCCCGGGCCCGTGACACAGAGATATCCGGGAGCAGGCGTCCCGTAGGGGACGGGTTGCGGGTTGTTTCTGCGGGTAGCACCTGGAGAGCCGGTGTCTGGGCCCTGTCATGGGGGGGGGGAGCGAGCCCTTCATGGGGCCTGTCCAATATGCGTCCCCCCCAGCTGAAGGCGGGGAGAGTCACCCATCCTCTTGGGGACTCTCCTCGTCGAGGCGGAGAAAGCGGGACAGGCCATCCGCGTTGGCGTGTTCTTGGCCAGGGCGATTGTGAGAAGTTGGCCTGATAGGTGATGTTTCCAATTCTGGAACCACCTATTATCAGACCAAACAATCCCTTATGGTGTCTGGTTGTAAGTCAACCTTATTAGACAAGCTATCCTAGGGGTAGCATGGACTAAGCAGCCTAAAGGCTTAACTTAAGAGGTCGTGTTAAGCGAGCTGTTTTACCACATACAATCCTGTAATATCAAATGAAAGGACACCACACAAGTATATATTATAAAAATATATGTGTTTATTACTAAAAACAATCCCCAGTATTCTTTATGAATAAAGGGGCACAAGCGTTAAATCAAAAGCACTGTTTAAACATACAAGTTGCACAATTATGGATGAGGGCAGGGGGCCACTCAAACCATATACTAAACAAGTGGTATAAGAGATGCCACTCGAGCAGTGGTTAGGCCTAGGGCCTAGGGAATCGCTGGGAGCAGTCAGGACAAGCAATGCTGAAGTCGGGAATGGCCCTCGGGATTCGGGAGCAGTGCGGAAAGCGCACGCATGCACCAATGTTAACCAATGGTGCGTAAAAAGTGTAAAGTTAGAGTTTTAGGACACTTCCGCTGAACCTAGAGGAACAAAACTTAAGACACAGACCCTAGAGGTGTGCACCAGTGTGGGAACACCGGCGGAGCAAAGTTACCTCACCCACAGGAAGTGGGTGCACAGGGTCGAAGTGGCGTCGGGTTTTGACACGCAGGCTCTTGGTGCTTGAAGCTGAAAGGGCTGCAGGCGGGGTGAAGATGAAGTGTCCGGTGGAGTCCAAGGGTGGACTCAAGTCGAAGGGTACCTGAAAGCAGAGGGGACAGAGTCTGGGTCACTCAGCAGTGACCAGGGTGGAACCAGGACGGAACCAGGCAATGTCGGGCGCAATCAGGTGGTCGTCGAGGAGCTTCTCTCCGCTGTCACGTGGGCTCTGGGGCATCTGCGACGTCCAGGAGCAGGTCACGATCTGTCCCACGCAGGCTCTCGCCGTCGGCACTGTCGGCTTCAAGTTTGGAGCAAACAACACTTGGCAAGAGCAATCCACGCGGGATCGGAAGATTGCTTCTCACTCGAACCAGGAAGGTCAGAGTGGGGGCTCCTTTTCAGGGGAGCTGGTGTGGATCTGGAGCAACCAGATTCACGAGTCTTCTTTGTAGTTTCGTCGGCACAGGGACCACTAGCCGGCTGGCAAGTGACCGGGCCAACGCGTTGAGCCAAATGGAGCAGAAGGGCCCCACGCAGCACTCGTCGAGTGTGGAGGGCTGAACTTCGGTTCAAGAGTAGCTCAGGGTGGGGGCTTCTCAAACCCCGGTGCACAGCGTCGAGGGTCACTCGTGGGCTGCACGGTCAGCATCTCGTGGTCAATTCAAGATGGCGTGCCCCACGCTTCCGGTCGCCTCCACGGGTCTCAGCTCTGCAGGGACTGTGGATCGGGCTGTTGGAAGGCAGGCAAGCTTGATCTCGTCGATCTCAGTCGCTCGAGTTCTGGCGGGAACTGCAACCAAGTAGACGTCGAGGGCTGGATGGTGCCTGCTGCTGCAGGGTGGTCACTCCTTGACCACAAGGGAGATTCTTCGGGCTTCCACGTTGAGATGGAGGTCCAAGGGTCCAGAGTTTCGTTTCTAATGTTTCTTCCAGGAAATCTGATGTGCATTGGCACTGCTCCCACTCTTATTCGAATCTGGGGGGCGTGATTACCTGCTAGGTCCCCCCCTATGGGTGGGACCCAGGAAGTGGGTGGATACACCCCCTTCCTTTGATCCAGGCCGCCCTGGCACGAGGGCTGGAGTGCCCCAGAACCGGTTTGGCCGGATTATGCAAGGGGCAGCCTTGTGCGCCCCAAGCAGTGTCTGGTTTCTTTCAAACCTCCCTGCTACAATCCACTATCTCCTGTCTGGAGGGCGGTGACACCCTCCTGTGACAGGAAACCCTTTGTCCAGGCCCCATTTGGCCGAGTTTCGGTCAGCTGCAGGGGTCCAGACATTTGTCTGTGGCAGAGGCATCCATTTTGTGGATCTAAGGTCTTTGGAGAAATTAACCGCATTTAAGTAAAGCAACATGTCTTACCCCTCTAGAGGGGTGGAATGCTATCCTCGTCGCCAGAACTGGCGAGGGGATAGTATTCCAAATCGTATGACACCTTACACGACATGTTTTGATAAAGCCAAACCAAAGTTGCTATTTAACCGCGAGGATTATAAGGCACTTAAGAGTATATGGTATGGCATTATCCTGAAACAGCTTAGGGAGTTGTTCCCGACAGCTGCAGACAGGCTCAGCTCATGCTAGAGCTCCATCTCACATAAAACCACGCACTCTGCCTCCAGGATTGATGAGGCCTTCCATAGGAGTGGCTCACAGGTTTACATGTGTCCAGATATAGGTTTAGATATAGGTATACTATATCTAAGCAAGGGGTGATTACACCACCTTACCCCAGCTGAGTGATCAGCCAGTTGTGTCAATTTAAGAACCAGCCAGGGGTGGCAAAAGATATGCTGCAGCCCCTGGTAGGCCTTGGTGGCCCCTATGCCCTGGGCACCTATAGTGCATTATACAGGGGCTGACAAGGAGTCCATTTCCAATTGTGGTATGTGCCTATAGCACATGTGTCATTAATTTAGTGAGAGAACAGCAGGCTGGGGGTCTGATCAGCAGGCCCACAGCCTCAGTAGTCGAAAACCAGTGAAGCAAAAAGCTAAAATTTGGGGTGACCATAGGATAGCAGACCCTACTCTCCTACACAACCCCCCCCCAAACGCAGGGACATTAAACTAACCTTGACCAGATAAGTCTTCATGTTCTAAGTGGAAGTACCTGGAGAGACCATCTGCATTACCATGGTCAGTCCCTGGGCGGTGCTCCACTGTAAAGTCCATCCCCTGTAGGGAAATGGACCACCTGAGCAGTTTGGGATTTTCACCCTTCATCTGATTGAGCCACAAGAGGGGCTTGTGATCTGTCTGCACTAGGAAGTGAGTTCCAAACAAGTAGGACCTCAACTTCTTTAGTGCCCAAACCACAGCAAAGGCCTCCCTCTCAATGGCTGACCAACGTTTCTCTCTGGGAGTCAGCCTCCTGCTAATGAAAGCAATGGGCTGGTCTTGACCATCTTGATTAAGTTGTGAGAGCACAGCTCCCACCCCCAACTCAGAAGCATCTGTCTGTACAATGAACTGTTTGGAGTAGTCAGGACTCTTCAGGATAGGTGCAGAGCACATGGCCTTCTTCAGGTCCTCAAATGCCTTCTGACAGCTAACTGTCCACTGAACCTTTTTTGGCATCTTCTTGGATGTCAAGTCATTTAATGGTGTCACTATAGACCCATAGTTTTTCACAAACTTCCTGTAATACCCAGTCAGGCCCAAGAAGGCTCTGACTTGTGTCTGGGTAACTGGAGGAGCCCAGTCCTGTATGGCCTGGATTTTGCTCTCCAGTGGCTGAACCTGGCCTCCACCTACTAGGTGGCCCAGGTATACAACCTTACTCTGCCCTATCTGGCACTTAGTGGCCTTGATAGTTAGGCCTGCCTTTTGCAGGGCCTCCAAAACTCTCTTCAGGTGGATCAGGTGATCCTCCCAGGTGGAGCTAAAGACAGCAATATCATCTAGATATGCTGCGCAAAAGTCATCCAACCCAGTAAGGACTTGGTTCACCAACCTTTGGAAAGTGGCAGGTGCATTCTTCAAACCAAAGGGCATTACCACAAACGGATAATGCCCACTAGGGGTAGAGAATGCTGTTTTGGCTTTTGACTCTTCAGCTAGTCTGATTTGCCAGTAGCCAGCTGTCAGATCAAATGTGCTCAGAAACTTGGCAGAAGCCAATCTGTCAATGAGCTCATCTGCTCTTGGAATGGGGTGAGCATCTGTCCTAGTGACAGCATTGAGACCCCTGTAGTCCACGCAAAACCTCATTTCTCTCTTTCCATCTTGGGTATGAGGTTTTGGCACCAGGACTACTGGGCTGGCCCATGGGCTCTCTGATGGCTCAATCACTCCAAGCTCCAACATCTTTTGCACCTCAGCCTTGATGCAATCCCTGACATGGTCAGGTTGCCTGTAGATCTTATTCTTCACAGGCAGACTGTCACCAGTGTCCACTACATGGGTACACCAGTCAGTCTGGCTGGGTGTGAGTGAAAACAAATGCCTGTGGGCCTGCAAAACTTGTCTGCAGTCCACCTGTTGCTGGTCAGTGAGGCTGCCTGCCAAGGCTACTCCATCAACTGAACCATCATCAGGGTTCTGAGAAAGCAGGTCTGGGAGAGGGTCACTCTCTTCCTCCTGATCCCCATCTGTGGCCATGAGCAAGCTCATGTCCTCCCTGTCCACAAATGCTTTCAAACGATTCACATGGATTACCCTGTGAGGGCTCCTGGGTGTTCCAAAGTCAACCAAGTAGGTGACATCCCCCTTCTTTTCAATGATAGGATAGGGTCCACTCCATTTGTCCTGGAGTGCTGCTGGAGCCACCGGCTCCAGTACCCACACCTTCTGTCCTGGTTGGAACTCTACCAGTACAGCCTTTTGGTCATGCCAAGCTTTTTGTAATTCTTGGCTGGCCTCCAGGTTTTTGGATGCTCTCTCCATGTATTCAGCCATCCTGGAGCGGAGACCAAGTACATAGTCCACTATGTCTAGTTTGGGCTTTTTGAGAGGTAACTCCCATCCTTCCTTCACCAAACACAATGGACCCCTCACAGGGTGGCCAAACAAAAGTTCAAAAGGGCTGTAGCCAACCCCCTTCTGTGGGACCTCTCTGTAAGCAAAGAGCAGGCAAGGTAAAAGAATGTCCCATTTCCGCCTGAGCTTCTCTGGTAATCCTTTTATCATGCCTTTTAGGGTCTTGTTAAATCTCTCCACAAGCCCATTGCATTGTGGATGGTAGGGGGTGGTAAACTTGTAGTTTACTCCACACTCCTTCCACATTGCTTTCAGATAGCTGGACATAAAATTGGTGCCCCTATCTGATAACACCTCCTTTGGGAAGCCCACTCTTGAGAAAACTGCAATGAGGGCTTTTGCCACCACAGGTGCTGTGGTGGTCCTCAGGGGAATAGCCTCTGGATACCTGGTGGCATGATCCACTACCACCAGTATAAATCTGTTCCCAGATGCTGTTTGGGGGTCCATTGGACCCACAATATCAATTCCAACTCTTTCAAAGGGAACCCCCACCACAGGTAGTGGTATTAGGGGGGCCTTTGTTGTGCCACCTGACTTACCACTGGCTTGGCAAGTGACACAGGAGCGACAAAACTCCTTGACATCCTCTGACATGTGAGGCCAGTGAAAGTGTGAAACAAGCCTGTCCCACGTCTTGTTCTGGCCTAAGTGTCCTGCAAGGGGAATATCATGGGCCAAGGTAAGAAGGAACCCCCTAAACTGCAGAGGTATGACCAACCTCCTGGTCATGCCAGGCTTGGGGTCTCTAGCCTCTGAGTAAAGGAGTCCATCATCCCAATACACAGTATGGGTACCTTGGGCATCCCCAGCAGCCTCAGCAGCAGCCTGCTGTCTGAGGGGTTCAAGTGAAGGGCAATCTAATTGAGCCTGCCTCAGGTCTGCCCTTGAGGGTCCCCCTGTCCCCAGAAACTCAACCTGGTCAGGTTCAAGTTCCTCAGAGACAGTCTCCTCTTGGACTGCAGAATCAGTTTCCTCTGAAACTTGATCCTCAACCTGGGGCAAGGTGGAAGGCTCAGCCTTTCCTCTCTTGCTCCTCCTCTTGGGTTGTGGTTGGTCTATTGTTCCAAGATCCACCACTGGTTCAGGAAGGCACTTCTTAGCCTGAGCCCTTGTCATGGCAAGGACATGCTCTGAAATCCCTAGCATTTCTGCATGAGTCCTGTACTCCACTTCTGACCATGCTGAGCTTTCAAGATCATTGCCTAACAGACAGTCTACTGGTAGGTCTGCACTCACAACAACTTTCTTTAGGCCATCTACCCCTCCCTAGGAGAAGTTCACAACTGCCACACTATGGGAAGTAGTGGAGTTGCTTGCATTGGTCACTAGGTAGCTCTCACCTAGTACAATCTGTCCAGGGTCCACAAAGTCAGGTGTCACCATTGTGACACTGGCACATGTGTCCCTGTAGGCTTGAGCCAGTTTCTCGTTAATTAAGGGAGTCTGCCTATATTTGCCCAGGTTACTGGGGCTTACTGCAGTGGGCAACTCAATGTCCACATCATACAGGAGAACTGCCTGTGTAGGGATTCTGACTAGGCCAGATCCTACTTCAATACCCAGGGTCAACCCAGCTACACCCTTGGACTGTGTTCCACCACTGCTTACTGTACTTGGGGTTGCAGTTGCTTTAGGAGCTGGAGTGGTGGGGACTGGATTTGCCTTGGTGCACTCACTGCCCCAGTGTGAAACTGATTTGCAGGTATTACACCAAGGTGTCTTTGGACCTTTGTTCTTCTTCTTCTTGTTTCCATTTTGGGAACCACCCTCCTTACTATTAGTTTGGGGGCCTGAAGACTTCTGGTCTTTTTCTTTATCTTTCTGATTACCACCCTTCTGGTCTGTTTTCTTCTGGTCGCCACCTTGGTTCTGGGGTTTCTGCTTAATCCTTGTTCTGACCCATTTGTCTGCCTTATTTCCCAATTCTTGGGGAGAGGTCAGATCAGAGTCAATAAGGTATTGATGCAACAGCTGGTTTGTACAGTTATTAAGGATCTGTTCTCTCATTATAAGATTGTACAATCCTGTATAGTCTGAAACTTTACTTCCCTGCAACCAACCCTCCAAAGCCTTAGTGGCACACTCAACGAAATCGGTCCAGTCTTGAGTCTGTGCTTTTTGGGTGTCTCTGAACAACAACCTGTATTGCTCAGTGGTTAGGCCAAACCCTTCAATAAGAGCACTCTTCAAAACAGAGTAGTTTTTGGCATCCTCAGGTCTAACTGTGAGGAGCCTGTCCCTCCCTTTCTCAGAAAAGGAGTACCATAAAATTGCAGCCCACTGATCCTCAGGAACCTGCTGTACCATGCAGGCTCTCTCAAGAGCAGTCATCCATTTGTGGATGTCATCCCCTTCTTTAAAGGGGGGCACAATTTTTGTCAGGTTTCTATTGTCATAGCCCCTGTCTTTTTCTCTTGGAAAATTGCTGCCACCAGTGACATCTAAGCCACTTAATTTCTGCTCTCTTGCCAAGGCAAGTCTAGCTTGAGCCAAGGCTATCTCCTCCCTCTCTATTTGGAGTTTGACAGCCCTCATTCTGGCCCTATGCTCTAACTTTTGAGAAGCAGTCATGCCTCTCTGTGATTCTCTGGAGGCACTAGAAATATGAGAGTCCCCTGAGGGAGATCTCACTCTTCTGTTGCCTGGGAGAATAACATGTTGGGATCTGGGGAGGTGCTGGCCCTCTCCATTCCCCAGTAGGTCTAAGTTGGCCTGGTTAAGCCTGGCAACTTGGACCTGGCTACCCCTCTGATCCTGATCTTCTGGGTCCTCAACTTCTGAGTCCTCCTCCTCCTCTTCTTCTTCCTCGTCCTCCTCCTGAGGGGGATCAGTTACAGGGGGGTTCCCTCCATTTCCTGTCTCTAGGGAAGCTTCCTTCGCCCTTTCTAAGTCATCCTGCTCTAGGATGTCTACCAGGATTTGGCAGGTGGGACTTCTGCCCCTTTTTAACCCTCTTGATTTGCACAAGGCAACCAAGTCTTTTCGGGTTAGTTTGTCATAGCTGGAAGTTGCCTGGGTAAGGTCAACTGTCACAGGAGTAGACCCTGAGGCTTTTCCTGTGTCAGACATGACTCTAGTGTGGTGTAAGTGATGCACCTACCTACACTAAGTGTTTTCCTACTGTACCTTACTAGTGAGTTGTAGTCAGGGTGTGCTAATCCCTTTAATCTACAACTACTAAGTTCAGTAGAACTTAATATGCTAAACTTTTGATTTATATGTACCTAGAGGTACTTGATGTGATCTTTCAATTTGATACAAAGATTGCAATGGTAAAACAACAGCAAGCTCAAATCCGCACCGCTGCTCACCAATGTGAGAAGTTGGCCTGATAGGTGATGTTTCCAATTCTGGAACCACCTATTATCAGACCAAACAATCCCTTATGGTGTCTGGTTGTAAGTCAACCTTATTAGACAAGCTATCCTAGGGGTAGCATGGACTAAGCAGCCTAAAGGCTTAACTTAAGAGGTCGTGTTAAGCGAGCTGTTTTACCACATACAATCCTGTAATATCAAATGAAAGGACACCACACAAGTATATATTATAAAAATATATGTGTTTATTACTAAAAACAATCCCCAGTATTCTTTATGAATAAAGGGGCACAAGCGTTAAATCAAAAGCACTGTTTAAACATACAAGTTGCACAATTATGGATGAGGGCAGGGGGCCACTCAAACCATATACTAAACAAGTGGTATAAGAGATGCCACTCGAGCAGTGGTTAGGCCTAGGGCCTAGGGAATCGCTGGGAGCAGTCAGGACAAGCAATGCTGAAGTCGGGAATGGCCCTCGGGATTCGGGAAAGCGCACGCATGCACCAATGTTAACCAATGGTGCGTAAAAAGTGTAAAGTTAGAGTTTTAGGACACTTCCGCTGAACCTAGAGGAACAAAACTTAAGACACAGACCCTAGAGGTGTGCACCAGTGTGGGAACACCGGCGGAGCAAAGTTACCTCACCCACAGGAAGTGGGTGCACAGGGTCGAAGTGGCGTCGGGTTTTGACACGCAGGCTCTTGGTGCTTGAAGCTGAAAGGGCTGCAGGCGGGGTGAAGATGAAGTGTCCGGTGGAGTCCAAGGGTGGACTCAAGTCGAAGGGTACCTGAAAGCAGAGGGGACAGAGTCTGGGTCACTCAGCAGTGACCAGGGTGGAACCAGGACGGAACCAGGCAATGTCGGGCGCAATCAGGTGGTCGTCGAGGAGCTTCTCTCCGCTGTCACGTGGGCTCTGGGGCATCTGCGACGTCCAGGAGCAGGTCACGATCTGTCCCACGCAGGCTCTCGCCGTCGGCACTGTCGGCTTCAAGTTTGGAGCAAACAACACTTGGCAAGAGCAATCCACGCGGGATCGGAAGATTGCTTCTCACTCGAACCAGGAAGGTCAGAGTGGGGGCTCCTTTTCAGGGGAGCTGGTGTGGATCTGGAGCAACCAGATTCACGAGTCTTCTTTGTAGTTTCGTCGGCACAGGGACCACTAGCCGGCTGGCAAGTGACCGGGCCAACGCGTTGAGCCAAATGGAGCAGAAGGGCCCCACGCAGCACTCGTCGAGTGTGGGGGGCTGAACTTCGGTTCAAGAGTAGCTCAGGGTGGGGGCTTCTCAAACCCCGGTGCACAGCGTCGAGGGTCACTCGTGGGCTGCACGGTCAGCGTCTCGTGGTCAATTCAAGATGGCGTGCCCCACGCTTCCGGTCGCCTCCACGGGTCTCAGCTCTGCAGGGACTGTGGATCGGGCTGTTGGAAGGCAGGCAAGCTTGATCTCGTCGATCTCAGTCGCTCGAGTTCCGGCGGGAACTGCAACCAAGTAGACGTCGAGGGCTGGATGGTGCCTGCTGCTGCAGGGTGGTCACTCCTTGACCACAAGGGAGATTCTTCGGGCTTCCACGTTGAGATGGAGGTCCAAGGGTCCAGAGTTTCGTTTCTAATGTTTCTTCCAGGAAATCTGATGTGCATTGGCACTGCTCCCACTCTTATTCGAATCTGGGGGGCGTGATTACCTGCTAGGTCCCCCCCTATGGGTGGGACCCAGGAAGTGGGTGGATACACCCCCTTCCTTTGATCCAGGCCGCCCTAGCACGAGGGCTGGAGTGCCCCAGAACCGGTTTGGCCGGATTATGCAAGGGGCAGGCTTGTGCGCCCCAAGCAGTGTCTGGTTTCTTTCAAACCTCCCTGCTACAATCCACTATCTCCTGTCTGGAGGGCGGTGACACCCTCCTGTGACAGGAAACCCTTTGTCCAGGCCCCATTTGGCCGAGTTTCGGTCAGCTGCAGGGGTCCAGACATTTGTCTGTGGCAGCGGCATCCATTTTGTGGATCTAAGGTCTTTGGAGAAATTAACCGCATTTAAGTAAAGCAACATGTCTTACCCCTCTAGAGGGGTGGAATGCTATCCCTGTCGCCAGAACTGGCGAGGGGATAGTATTCCAAATCATATGACACCTTACACGACATGTTTTGATAAAGCCAAACCAAAGTTGCTATTTAACCGCGAGGATTATAAGGCACTTAAGAGTATATGGTATGGCATTATCCTGAAACAGCTTAGGGAGTTGTTCCTGACAGCTGCAGACAGGCTCAGCTCATGCTAGAGCTCCATCTCACATAAAACCACGCACTCTGCCTCCAGGATTGATGAGGCCTTCCATAGGAGTGGCTCACAGGTTTACATGTGTCCAGATATAGGTTTAGATATAGGTATACTATATCTAAGCAAGGGGTGATTACACCACCTTACCCCAGCTGAGTGATCAGCCAGTTGTGTCAATTTAAGAACCAGCCAGGGGTGGCAAAAGATATGCTGCAGCCCCTGGTAGGCCTTGGTGGCCCCTATGCCCTGGGCACCTATAGTGCATTATACAGGGGCTGACAAGGAGTCCATTTCCAATTGTGGTATGTGCCTATAGCACATGTGTCATTAATTTAGTGAGAGAACAGCAGGCTGGGGGTCTGATCAGCAGGCCCACAGCCTCAGTAGTCGAAAACCAGTGAAGCAAAAAGCAAAAATTTGGGGTGACCATAGGATAGCAGACCCTACTCTCCTACAGCGATGCTCCACAGTGAAGTCCATCCCCTGCAGGGAGATGGACCATCGCAATAGTTTGGGGTTCTCCCCCCGCATTTGCATTAGCCATTGCAGGGGCCGATGATCTGTTTGTACCCGGAAGTGGGTTCCGAAGAGGTAGGGCCGGAGCTCCTTGAGGGCCCATACTACTGCGAAGGCCTCTCGCTCAATGGTGCTCCAGCGCTGTTCTCGGGGCAGTAGGTGTCTGCTGATGAAGGCCACTGGTTGGTCGACTCCCTCGGGGTTCAGTTGGGAGAGGACGGCCCCGATGCCATGGTCTGAGGCATCAGTTTGGACGATGAACTCTCGGCTGTAGTCGGGGGCCTGGAGCACAGGAGCGGTGCACATGGCGGCCTTCAGTCTCTCGAAGGCCGCTTGACAGTCGGGAGTCCAGTTGACTGTTTTGGGGTTGGTCTTGGATGTGAGTTCCGTGAGGGGCCCCACCAGGCTGCCATAGTCCTTCACGAACCACCGATAGTATCCGGTGAGCCCCAAGAAGGCTCGGACCTCGGTTTGGGTTACGGGGGGGCGCCAGGACTGGATGGCAGCGATCTTGAGCTGGATGGGGGCCACCAGACCGCTCCCCACTTGGTGTCCGAGGTAGGTCACGGACCCCTGGCCGATTTGGCACTTGCTGGCCTTGATTGTGAGGACGGCCTGTTGGAGGGCCTGCAGGACCCCTCGGAGGTGGCGGAGGTGGTCTGACCAGTGGTGGCTATACACCGCGATGTCGTCCAGGTATGCGGCGCTGAACTCTTCGAGGCCCGCTAATACCTGGTTCACAAGTCGTTGAAACGTGGCTGGAGCGTTTTTCATGCCGAATGGCATCACTCTGAAATGGTAGTGTCCATCCGGGGTGGAGAAAGCGGATCGTTCTTGTGCCCTGGGGGTGAGGCCGATCTGCCAGTAGCCCGCCGTCAGGTCGAAGATGCTTAGGTAGCGGGCCGCCCCCATGCGGTCGACTAGTTCGTCGGCTCGGGGGATGGGGTGAGCGTCGGTTCGGGTGACAGCGTTCAGACCCCGATAGTCGATGCAGAATCGGAGCTCGGGTGTGGTGCCCGGGGCCGCAGCTTTGGGGACCAGCACAACCGGACTGGCCCAGGGGCTGTCCGAGGGTTCGATGACTCCGAGTGCAAGCATCTTGGAGACTTCTTCTTGGATGCAAGTGCGTACCCGATCTGGTACTCGGTACGGCCGGTGTCGGATAGGAGGACTGTCGCCAGTGTCCACGTCGTGCAGGCACCAGGGGGTGACCCCGGGTGTGAGGGAGAATAGGCTTGCAAATTGCAGCAGGAGGGCCCGACAGTCTTGGCGCTGCTCCGGGGTCAGGGCCTCGGAGAGTTGGACCCCGTCCACTGAACCATCTTTTTCCCCGGTCCCCAGTAGGTCAGGGAGGGGGTCGGAGTCCTCTTCCGCTCCACTGCCTGTAGCCATCAGCAGGCTGAGCTCCGAGCGCACGAAGTGGGGTTTGAGTCTGTTGGCGTGGAGGACCCGGAGGGGGTTTCGGGGGGATTCCATGTCGATGAGGTAGGTGACGGGGCTCTTACGCTCGATCACCTTGAAGGGCCCCGTCCACTTGTCCTGTAAGGCACAAGGTTCGATGGGGGACATCACCCATACCTGCTGGCCAGGCTCGAATTCGATGGAGGAGGCATGTTGATCATACCACTTCTTCATGTCCTCCTGACTGGCCTCAAGATTGGCTTTGGCGATCTCTCTGAATCGCCGGGTCTGATTACGGAGGGTCAGGAGGTACTTGTAGACGTCTGGAGGGGTCTTCAGGGGGTCCATTTCCCACTCTTCTTTAACTAGGCTGAGGGGCCCGCGAACAGGGTGTCCGTACAGGAGTTCGAAGGGGCTGAAGCCGAGGGACTTCTGGGGGACTTCTCGGTAGGCGAAGAGGAGGCACGGTAGTAGCACGTCCCACTGGCGGCGTAGGGGTTCTTCCAGCCCCATGATCATCCCCTTGAGAGTGCGGTTGAATCGCTCGACCAGTCCGTTTCCTTGCGGGTGATAGGGGGTTGTGAATCGGTAGGTGACTCCGCACTGTTGCCATAGGGATTTCATATATTTTGAAATAAAGTTTGTGCCCCTGTCGCTGACGACTTCCCTGGGGAAGCCCACTCGAGAGAAGATCCCCATTAAGGCTCGACCTACCACTGGTGCTGTTACAGTTCGAAGGGGAACCGCCTCAGGATAGCGGGTGGCGTGGTCCACCAGGACCAGGATGAATCGATGTCCTTGTGCTGTTCGGGGGTCCAGGGGCCCCACAATGTCTATTCCCACCCTCTCGAACGGGGTGGTCACAACGGGGAATGGTTGCAGGGGTGCCTTGAGTTTGCGTCCGCTCTTCCCGCTGGCCTGGCAGGTCGGGCAGGACCGGCAGTGGTTGGAGACGTCATTTCTCATTTTCGGCCAGTAAAAGTGAGTCACCAGGCGGTTGTATGTTTTGTCTTGCCCCAAGTGTCCAGCCAGGGGGACATCATGGGCCAAGTTCAAAAGGAAGTCTCTGAAGCGGAGGGGCACCACCAGCACTCGACTGGCCCCCAGCTCCGCTATTCTTTGTTCGCTGTACAGTAGGTCATTGTCCCAATAGATCCAGTGGGCCCCTGCGGTGTCTCCGGCGCTCTGGGCGAGCGCTTGCTGTCGCAGTCCCTCGAGGGAGGGACATGTCTTTTGCTCTTGCCGGAATTGTTCTTGGGTGGGCCCCCCTTCCTGACGCCACTGAGCCAGGTCTGGAAGGTCTTGGGGCTGAGTGGGCTCTTCTTGGGTTTGTTCCGGGGGGGCGGTAGGGCTAGAGTCTCCCTCTGGAGCGATCGGGGGAGGAGGTGCTGGCCATTCGGGTTCTTCAGATTTAGGGATGTTGTCGGCGGCCATGGACCGGGTTGTTACGCACGCCCAGCCCGGGAGGCCCAACATCCCCAGGTGCTCTCTTCTTTCAACGGCTGCCCACGGGGAACTCTCGAGATCGTTCCCCAGGAGGCAGTCCACGGGGGCATCGTCGCGGACAGTCACTCTTAGCATACCGGACACTCCTCCCCATTCGAAGGGGACGCAGGCCATCCGACACAGGCTCTCCGAGTTGTCGGACGATCGGACGGGGCAAAGAACGTTTGGCAGGATTTGTTCTGGGGTCACCAGGTGACAATGGATGGCCGTCACACTGGCCCCTGTGTCACGTAGGGCTTCGGCCTTACGCCCATTTATGTTCACCCACTGACTGTATTTCCTGGTGTTGGCTGGTAGGGGAGCCCGCGGGATCAGGTCTCTTCCCCCTAGGCAGGCCAGGGACATGGCGGCAGGTTCCCACTCGGGCTGCTCCTGCTCGTACTCTTCAGGCTCTTCGGAGATTTGCTCTTCTCCTAGGGTGGCGGCAGCCACCTGGCGGGGCCCGGGGGTCTGGTTCTTTGGGCAGGTCGGATCACTGGCATAGTGGCCGACTCGCTGGCATCGATGACACGTAACGTTGGCTCGGAACCCCGGGCGCATCGGGGGGTTGCCCCGGCCGGCCGGGGGCGGGGTGTTGCTTGCGGGAGCGGCCGGGACGGCGTCTCTGCCCCGGCCCTGTCCTCCTCCTCCTCCTCGGGGACGATGATGACCTTGGTTGGTTCTGTTCTGCTCGGTTGGCCCATTCCGGGTCACTCGGGTGCTCTCCCATCGGTCAGCCTCGGCGGCGAGCTGCCGTGGGTCAGTCAATTTACTGTCGAGGAGGTGCTGCCTGAGCTCGACGAAGCAGTTGTTGGAGAGGTGCTCCCACACAATGAGGTTGAAGAGCTGCTCGTAGGTTGTTACGTTGCTACCCTTGATCCATCCCTCGAAGGCTCGGCTCAAATAGTTCACATATTCTATCCAGGTTGTACCCGGGATCCGGGTGCAGTTGCGGAACCTCTGGCGGTACATCTCGGGCGTCAGCCCATATCGACTGAGGAGGGCGGCCTTCATGTGGTCATAGGACGTCATTTGATGGTCCGGAAGCTGCAGCAGGGCATCACGGCCTTCATTGACGAATCTCCCCCATAGACCGGCTCCCCAGTCACTTCGAGCGATCCGGTGGGCAGTCATGGCGATCTCGTAGGCCTTGAACCACTGCTGTATGTCGTCGTTCCGATAATATTCACGGACCACATCTTTGGGGATGTGGACCTTCTGTTCGGTAGTACCTGGGGGGCGCGGTTGTTCGGGCACCCCTAGGTCTTTGTTCTTTTTGCGTATTTCTATCTCCGCTAGCTTGCACTCGTGTTCGTATGCCAGTCTTTTTTCTTCGAGTTCTCTCTGTCTCTGCTTTTCCTCTCGCTCTTCTTGGAGCCGTAAGTGTTCTAAGTTCATCTTTTGTTCTGCTAGTTTCAATTCTCCGTCTAATTTGAGCCGTGCCAACTCTAACTCGTGTAGCCTATTTTTCTCTCGTTCTCGGATCTCGTCCCGGGAGAGATCCGTTCTCCTTTCTTCCGTCAGAGTGGCGTTTGTCTCCGGGGTTTCGGCGGTATTTGTCTCTGCCCAGGATTCTAGGGCGTGTTTGAAGTCCTCTTTTGTGCTCAGACCGGTGGTAGCAATGCCTAGTTCTATGCAAAATTGTTTTAGCTCTCGGTGGTTGTACTCTTCCAATTCCTCTGCAGATCCGCTCTCTCTGGTCGTCATTGTGGATTCGTCGTAGGGTGAGTTACTCTCTGTACGGTTACGCGTTGGTTCGGATCCCACCGCTGCCACCAATGTTAGACGGAGACCTGGAGGGTCGGCCGAGCACAAGGGGAGAGGCCGCCAGTGAGGGCCGTCTCCAGCGAATCGTACAGATAAGTAACTTCCCCCCCACAGATGGACACCACACGAGGATCAGATTAATACTCTTTATAGGCAATTCTTGAAGTAAGGTAGTACGATACAAGGGGATCAGGACACGAGGATCCTCTCGATTCTAGTCTCCAGTAGGGAAAGGGGGTAGCGGGACAGTCTTGGTACCTACTGGTACGGAGGTGAACGGTGGTAGCTCACAATCCTCGAGCTCGGCGTTCGGACGGGTCGGGCCGCGGCAGCGCCAGCAGGTCCCAAAGAGGTCGTAGGAGGCAACGGACCGCGGCAGCGCCAGCAGGTCTCAACGAGGATGACGATTACAACGGGCCGCGGCAGCGCCAGCAGGTCCCACGAGGATGAAGGTTGCAGAAGGCCGCGGCAGCGCCAGCAGGCAGGACGATAGTTCACAAGGCAGGGCTGCGGCAGCGCCAGCAGTCCGTCAAGGATGAGTTCTTCTCGGTGTCTCTCGACTCCAGGATACAACTGCCTTCCTGCTCTGGGGCTGCCTCAGTTATAGGTCTGGCGCCCTTTGATGTCCGGACCCTCGCACTGGGAGGTCGGGAGGTCCGGGATGAGGGAGTCCAGACACCCAGCAGGGGGGTGAAGCCAGCACCCGGGGAGGCTGGGGGCGAGCGGCACCTGGCGGGGGAGAGCCATCGACACTTCTTTCTCCCATTAACCTGCCAAGTGGTCCGTCACCTCCTGGGTGGATGATGGTGCCGGGATGTCGGGGCCTGGCCAGGCCCAGGGTTGGGGTCGAGCTGAGGCCACGCGGCCGCGTGGTGCAGGGTCCAAGATGGCGGCTGGGCCGGGAAATGGGGCTGACGGGGGCCCGGGCCCGTGACACAGAGATATCCGGGAGCAGGCGTCCCGTAGGGGACGGGTTGCGGGTTGTTTCTGCGGGTAGCACCCGGAGAGCCGGTGTCTGGGCCCTGTCATGGGGGGGGGAGCGAGCCCTTCATGGGGCCTGTCCAACAAGTCTCATTTTGGGGACATGTTCTCCATCATTCCCCATCGAACGCCCCCAAATTTGTGATGCTATGGAGGCCCTTTTGTGCTCACATGTCACGTCCTGGCTGCATACCCCAGAGGAATGACCAGCATGTGACTGCCAACTGAATCCATGAGCCAAGTGAGTGGAAAAGGGTCAAATGTGTAAACTGGGGGTAAATGTCCATGGGAGGGGATGAGATAGGGAAGGGAGTGGGAGAAAGGGAAGCGGAGAGAAGCTAAGAAAAATAAAGAACACCCGATTTTATAGACTGCCTGGAGGTAATGAACTGAACCGGCGGCCTAGAAAGAAAGCATTATCCAAGGCAGCTCGCAGGTCAACTACATCTGCGTCCTAATCCAAGCACCCCAGCTCTCGTTAAAGTTTGCCAATGCCAAAAGCCGGCCCTGGATAGGACTTTAAGGTAAAGGCAGTCCACTTCACAAGCGGATCCTAAAGACAGGTTATCGTATTTGGCCAAAGTGTTCTTAGCTAAGGAGGCACTTTACAGGCAGGGATAGTACGGTTGGGTCATCCCTTTGAACGGGGGTGGGTCATAGTTGCTGTGGGATCGACTGGGCTCTGTTAAGTTGGCACTGCTCACCGGACAAGGGAGGTGAAATGGTCCCACTAAAAAGGCAATACTGTTTGGATGGTGTGTAGTGATTTTAAGGAGGAGTCGGAAACTCCGTACAAGGTAGCTATTACTTGGTTTTGGAAGGCTGTGTTAGTTAGAAGTTAATGGTTTTCTTTCACTTCTAAGCCTCTTCGGTTGGGAGGGAAAAATCTTCAACGACTGACGGATGCTCAGCTAGAAGAAGGACGCTTCTATTTGGGGGACGTGTGCAGACATGTTGCTTCGCTAGGTAGCGGCGGCGATTGGGACAAGGGAGGGAGGTGGTTGGTCCTTACTTGCCCAGCTCCTTGTACAGCTGGTAATCATCAGTGAAGCAGGTGCAAGTGGCGGGCAGCCATAGCGAGGCCCATGGGCTGACTCCTAGTATCACCTGTGCTGGAGGACCACGTTTGGTACACACAGATCTCCAGGAATAGAAGAGAGGGTCAGGTTGTCCGGCTCCAAAATGCTAGGCTCATGCACTGTCACTACTGCACCATTGGGGAGGAGAAAGTGGATTGCCAGGAGCACTGCAAGATCCGAGATGATCCGCCTCCAAGTCGGGCAGAGGATGAGTCGAAGGAGGATACTACGAATCTAGTTGGTCTAAGAACGGGATAAAGGAGGACCAAGAGGAAGAGACAAGGGAAGAAGATATGCTAGGGGCAGGAGAGACGGGGTTCACACTGGAAGAGAGAAGGTAACCGCAGAGAGTTGGTATGCAAAGAGGAGGAGCTAGGTGAAAGTAAACAAAATGGGGATGAGGGAAAGGGAGGAGTCGTTTGCGTATAAACAGGAATCACAGTGGGAATAGGAAAGGAGGAGCTTGGAAGGAGGGGATGGTGCTGTACCTCACTTGCCTCCCACACCTGCAATACTGTACCCCAAAGCACCGCTAACACTTCTTTATAGTTAATTGCTCTTTAACACCAAATTAAATAAACTGTGTGTGCGCTGCCCTTTCACAAGGACAGCAGCCTCCCGAAACGCTGCACCTGCTGGCGGTACTCGCGCTGCGTGTGAGCCCCCCTCTTCACAGCACTACATAGCATTTGCCCTCCCAGAAAATACTTCATACAATTTGCACAAGGATAGAAGCTCGACACTTACTCAACGAGCCCTTGGAAGAAGGGTCTTTCCCACCAGGGATTAAAAACTCCTACATTGAACCACTAAAGTATAAAAACTACAATCAATCCAACCCAGCATCCTACAGACCAATATCATATTGGCCCGTTCTCTGGAAAAATATTTCAAAGAGAAGCTTTTACTCCTCCTGTCGTGTATTTCTATAGGTTCTGAATCGATCCCCCTATTCCTGACCCTATTCTGGTTAAACTAACTAGCTAGTTAACTAACAGTCAGCCCATGAGGCAAGAAAGCCCCCATGATGCAGATACCGTTATCTGACGCAGTCACACTACGGCACAGGAACGTGTTATCTGATTAGGTCATAACGCTTGAGATCTAATTAGACAAGCGACATTCCTCCAGCCCCTGATAAGGCATACGACGTTCTCATAACAAATCAAACCTATGACAACCTGGACAATCCGTGCGGCCATTGTTTTGATTTCACAGAGAACTTTTGCAAAAGAATGTGCTAACGAGCAAGTCGTATGACATCTTTATTGACGTACCTATGTCCATCCTTACGTCAATCCCGGCACCTTTAAGGTATAAATATTGCCGACCTTGCCCTATGCAAACACACGCGTGGTGACAAGACGGAGCAGCCATACTTGCCGAAGCCGAGAGCAGAAGCAGACCCCGCAGGCAACAGCCCCGCCTTCCTGACGCGCTGAGAGACGCGCTGCTATCTCAAGCCGAGAGACCCAGCACCGGCGCTTCCGGGTAGCCCTCGCAGGCAGCCTGGAATATCGAGAGCAGAGAAAGAGATACCATTCCTCATCCATCCTAAATTCCAGGTACAGAACTGAATAACCCCTCCTAGAGAATTCTTTAGTTATTCACTTGGCAAAAACAAACTTAACTTAAACTGTAACTTTCTATTCCCGCCCACGCATTAGACTTAGGTCAGGTACACGGGGTAGGCGTATTTAGAAACACCAGTTGAGTACGTTTAGTCAAATGTATATGTGTATGTAAATATATTTTAATCATTTTAAACATCATATGGCTCAGAAACCATATCAATGTTTTTACAGTATTATTTTATACTATTGCTTCTAATGTATGCACTTTACTTAACTATAAGTATTGCAATAATATCGATCCATTTCTCTTGTACGAGAAAAGAGACTGATCAATAAATAACACCTTTTTATTGAACACGCCCGTCTCTTCCTTTTCTCTACATTCTGATGAGACTAAGAATGCACGTACTGACTGAGTAAAATAATTGCCTTGTGCTCACACGACTCTTGAGATTGACTCTTGATTAGGGGAGAGCAAAGTTGTCATGTTCTATGGTTGTCAGAAACTAAATCCCTTCTTGTCTAATCAGGGGAGGTAATTCTCTCTTGAACATTCGAGAAAGTTTCTAGCGAACTCTGAGCTTAGCTGGCAAACCCAAAAATTAAGTCTAGTATCGACAGTAGTAGACCTAGTTAACGTCTGGTCTAGGCCTTTACTGCTGTAGGTACTATTCCAATGCGCAGAGCCTATTGGGAAAATAGGAGCTACACTACATGGCGCCCAACGTGTTTGGAAAGGGCGATAAAACTAACGTAAGACATTTAGAGTAACTCAGTCGTGCTTTCTCACTCAGACCCCTTTTCCCAAATACTCCAAAGACGTCTGGAGTGGGTGAAAGGTTATTATATCCTCCAAAACCTCGCAGGGGGAAACTCCTATGTATGGTTCTTGGTCTAGTCAACGTTGAAGGATAAAACAGTTCCAGAATATTGTGCATCTAATCTCTGTTTCCATAAAGAAACCTGATCTGCAAACAAACATAATACCATCCTGTCTGTAAAATGGCAGAGAGTGATGATGAAAGAGAGGCAATTAGATTAGCCACTGAAATAGCAGATGCTGATGCTACCATGCAAACAGCAGACCCGGATATAATACTCATCCAGGTCGCCAAAAGGAGATCTATAACCTTAAAACTTATAGAAAATGGACTGACACCTAGAGGTGGCACAGTCATATTCGTAATTGAGGCACACGAATATCGGCAGACAGAGGTATACTATACATGGATACATTTTCCAGCAGCGAATGCTGTAACAAAGTACTTCCACTATTACAAAGTAGAGGAACCTCCTGAAATGTACACTCCTTTCGAGGAGGTGGAAGTACCACTCAAATTCCAAGAGCATTTGCTCTTATTTGATGGCGCCCTAAAACATAACAATCACATTACAAGGCTCGGTCCTTTAGGTAGACCAGGAGCAACGTGGCCGGTCCTAGCCGGATACACAGCACATCCAGACATCGAAAGAATGCCTGCAGCAGAGCTGTTAATACAGCTAAAACAACTACTAAAAATTCACAGACAATTAGTTCAGTATGTAATGCGGACTTCAACAATTCAGCCAGCGATTAAACTACCACAGCTGACCCCTCACCAGGGGAACACAAATAAAATTACACCACAGAACATCCAATCCTGCCTAGGTAAAGTTCCAGCTAAACGGGAACAAATACCATTCTGGTTGGCACAGAAAATCACCCAAATAGAGGCGGTGTTTCCTGACACCACCCCATTAGAAAAACACAGGATTCTGACTATATGTCTCCCAATGGGAATCGCACCACACATTGAGGACTGTGACACTTGGGGTACAGTCTTTGCTTCCATCTACACAAAAACGCACGGTGTCCCATCCATTTCGGTGATACCAGATGTGCTAAAACAAATTCAAGATGAATACGGTCCAGAACCTGCTTTAACTCTTGGTATGAAATTACTAAAAGACTTCAAGCAGGTCTCGGCTATATTACTAGCCAACATAAAAGGTGAAGCAGCAAACGTGGCGATCCGCCAGAGGTTAAAAGAGACAGATATAGCAGACCAACCAGCTGAAATTGCCAGAATCATAGAAAAATCCTATGAAGAACTAGGCAGAGATAGTCTAGGTGGAATACCAGTAAAACCGCAACTGACTACAAGTCCGGAAAAAATATTTTTTAATAATAGTAATTCACCAAAAAAGAACTGGGATGGAAACAAACAATCCAATCCTAAAGAAAAGAAATTCCAGTCCAGAGGAAGGTCTCCTAGGCGAAGAGAGAAATCTCCAAACCCGAGACAAAGATCACCCCAGAGTGAACCCTCTGGGAATAGATATAACCTTAGAAATAGGGATAATATTAAAAAACCTGATAGATATCAAGACATTGATACACGTCCCTCTCAATCTTTTCAGAATTCCTCGCAGAAATCGGAAAGAAGAGGACGATCAGAAGAGCACGCCAAGTCCAAAGACAAGGAACCTGCTCAACTTAAAAAGAAATCACAATTTCCAAAAAAGAAGGTAGCCAGTATCAAGGTAGTTAAAAATGCCGAGAATACTGAGGACACAACTGAAAAACGGAGAGTGGGCTCAGACAATGCTAGACAGCGCAGCAGAGGTGAGCATAGCTCGCAAAGTCCTTATGAATCATCTGGAGACAGTGGACACGAATGAATATCTTCAAGTGGAAACTGCAGATACCAGAGTTAGCAAGCCCCACAAGATATACGAGATAACATTACGTATAGAGGGAGATAAGACTAGGAAAATAAGGGGACTATTTTGGGATAACCTATCCAAAGGCTATGACATCCTTCTAGCTGAAAAAGACTGGCCACCAGAGTTTGTCAGGGAGTGCCCTCATGGCGAAGAAGTAATTATGCCTGCCTTCTCGAATCAAATACCGATTCATAAAAAATACACACTTGCTAGAAAGTGGGCAGTGGCCTTAGCACCTGCTTTATATAAAAATCATGTAGGATGGGATGAGGATTCTCCTCCTCACAAAATCCAGTTAAAATCACAACCTACTGCACAAAGGCAGTACCCAATTAAGCAAGAAGCTAAAAAACAAGTAAATGAAATACTAGATCAGCTAGAATACCAGGGGGTGATTGAAACTTGCACCTCACAAATGAACAATCCTTTGTTTCCGGTCTCCAAACCAGACAATTCGTACCGTCTAGTTTTGGATTACCGACACCTTAACACATGTTGCAAAACCTTTGCAGTGCAAAACTCACACAGTGCTGCACTAATGAATAACATAGTGCGCAAAAAATACAAAACAACCTTGGACATCTCCAATGGATTCTTTTGTCAAAACATAGCACCAGAGAGCAGATATTTAACTGCATTCTCAGTAAATGGCACTCAAAAACAATTCTGTCGGTTAGCCCAGGGGTACAAGAACAGCCCGGGGGTATTCTCAGCGAGAGTAACAGAATTACTACAACTATATGATGATGAAGCATTATCTTATGTCGATGACATTTACTTAACAGATGATGACTTGGATACTCACTTGAAAAGAGTGAACACCATAATACTTGGGTTCGCTGCAGAGGGTTACAAATTCAACTTCAAAAAGTCCAGAATTGCCCATCTGACAGTCCTATTCTTAGGATATGAGCTATCAAGTGAAGGTAAAAGCCTGGCAGACAATTTCCTAGAGAAATGTGCCGTTATCCAAGCTCCTAAAACACTAAAAAACCTACAATCAATTTTAGGCTTCCTAAATTTCGGAAGAACATACATTGCAAATTACGCAGAGAGGGTGAAACCCCTTTACGATCTAATTAAACCAGACTTTAAAAGATCCAGTTGGACTCAAACACACACAGAAATTTTGAGATCCTTACAAACAGACATGCTAATTAAAACAAAATTAGAAACACGTGATAACACACGCAATCTTGTGATCCGAGTCATCCCAGGGAGATGCGGATTCACATACCTGACCTCTAATGAGGGAGAAAAGGTACCAATTGCATTCAAATCACACTTGTACACAGAAGCTGAACAGAAATTCAGTAATACAGGAAAAATCATTCGTGCAGTTCAAACCGCAATAGCTAGAGAAAAAGACATAGCTGACGGTAGACATATCACAGTCAGAACAGCAGAATCAGCCTTTGAGGCACTAACAACACCGTGTAATTTACCAACAACAACATTGAATCCGGAATGGATACAATGGGTGAATTCAATCACAACGGACAAAGTATACTACTACTTTGATCCAGAACTAGAAGAATTAAAAAATCTAAAATATGAAAAGACGTATCCTCTGCCAATCGACATTCTGCCTCTACGACATTACGCCTGTGTAATCTATACAGACGGACATGCTCAACCCTCCGTTTGGGGAGAACATGCATACAATCCCACATGTGAGATTACAAAAGAAGTGTGGCGCGGAGGTAAACTAAGACCTCTATTAACAAAATCACACTCAGTAGAAACTAATTCAGAAAAACAAACTGAAATAATAGCTTTGAAAATGGCGCTAGATAATGCGGATCGCGAATTCCCGACACTTATAGTGTCAGATTCATATTACTGCGTCAAAGCATATAACAAGGATTTGCAGACATGGATTCAGAACGGTTACAAAGATGACACAGATGCACCAATAAAGCAGAAACTGCTCTGGGAACAAGTAGCTCTTTTGAAAAAAGAACTACCAAAGACTCACGTGACTCACTCACTGAGTCATCAGCGTGATGGCGTTCACGTTGTAGGGAATTCATTGGCTGAAGCAGCCGCAGCGGCAGCCACTAAACTGGCTCCCGTAGATCGAAAAAAGCGTGCATTAAAGTACATTGACGGCGAAACATTGCTGGCAGTGAAAACGTCATCAAAAGGCGACTGCTCAGCGTTACCGATCAACTATCCACTCAATTACACATACATCATAGATGCAAACTCCGTTCCTTTTGCTCGAATCCCTGGAGTGGGGGATAGAGTGATTCCAAACATGGACAGGAGACACTTGTTAATCGCAGACGCACATATGGGCGAGGGTCTCAGACACCTTAAATTAAAAGATTCTCTGGAAGAATTACAATCACGGTACTGGTGGCCAGGCATGAGCCTGCACTACACCATGTTTGTAAAAAACTGCCCAAACTGCAACAGAGATCGCAGAGGGGAGAGAAGCAGTTTAATACCTCGTCGAATCAAGGCAGATAATATTACCAGCAAAAAGAATGGCTTGCGATTAACATACACAGGCTAGTTCCACTTATAATGTAGATCCACAGCACTCGGCTGACGTCCGGACTGTTATACAAGATTTGCGAGTCTAAATGGCATATACGCTAAGAGCATGCTACGTTCGACCATTTCTTTCACTCAGGCAATCCAGCCTGGGGGGGAAACATGGCCAAATGAGCACAGCCCAGCGGGAATCTTCTCACTTCCTTCCTGAGGGTATGGGATGGTGTAAAGAAAAAACCAAGGCAGAAAGCAATCTATAATGGAAAGGATATTAGGTTCGGGAGCTGGGTGGGTCAAACATCTAATAAGTGTCCAACGTAGTCTAAATAACTTGCCAAGAAATTCTCTGAAGGGATTCAGTCCGTACGAATTATTATTCGGAACTAGGATGTTGATCTCTGACCTTGATAGTCAGACTTCAGTGGTAATAGAAAAAACCTTTGATGTCAAAGACCGTTTGGCTATTTTGCAGGACTTAAACAAAACAAGAAAAGACCTGAGCAACATACAGTTGAAACAACAGCCAACAACCACTGAAGAATCACCACCTGTCCCAGCAAGACCTGTCTGGATTCCAAAAGTCGGGGATCTAGTCAGGGAAAAGATCGCGGTAAAGAAGGAATTTGGGCCTTCTTACAGAAAAGCAGTTCCTGTCTTGTCTGTCAACGGGACAAGATCAGTTGTACTACCGCCACTTGCTGGAAAAAAGGAGAACCGAGTTGTATCCATCGACCTGGTAAAACCACAACATGTGGCCGATAACAAACAGTAGGCCAAGTGGACTCCCAATAAGTAGCAGAACACCAAGGTTTGCTACCAGTACAGAGGTCCTATCAAAGAGGCTCATCACATTCGAAACGCCTACAGAAGAACAACAAGGACTATGCAACAATGCAATAGAACTAAGACCTCTGAAAACCCAAATAAAAACATTTAGCAGAGACACACCAATCTATACTGAAGTACCCAGTGAAAATGCAAAAAACAAAAATCCTGAACCAATTGGAACAATTGACAGAACTGCATCCGGTTACTTCATCAACTTCGATAATTCCTCTGACGGCTTCAGTGAATCAAAGACACAGCCATCATCAAAATCCTTTAAAGACAAAGCGAAGGAACTTTTGAAACAACTGAAAGAAACATATCTGGTTTCTCCATGGATTGAATTTTGGGTGGGTTTTGGTGCATTTATCCTCATACTTTGGCTCATCATGGTATTTACTTTGGGACGCTTCATTGAGGGAAAATATGCTAAAATGGACACAGCAAGTCAGAACATCAACTTGGTCCTCAAACCACACACATCTTCACACATCGAGAAAAGAGAACTTTCTTCAGAACTTTCTTCAGCCAACTTCACAGCAATTCCGATACCTGGTGGGGTAGCCTAGGACAACACTGACTATGAAATTTATGGTCCGGTCGAGATCCTGAAATATCCACACCAAATCAAGATCTCCTTGAGTGACTTTGCAAAACCAAACTCATTTGCTGATGATTGGGACTTTGAAAGTATAAACAATATGATGTCTGACTTAGTAATGTCTGCTAAATTTACAAAACATGATTATTTGCAAGGTTCTACAAATTATGATAGTATGTATTGCTATAACCATTATGGTAACCATTTCTTGCATAAATCGGCACAACCTAGAAATGTTTTAAATTATAATCAATGGGAACATTGTGCTACACCTCCAAAAGGGAGCTCTAGAACCGTTTATGACAAATATTCATATTTTTCAGGTTTTAACATAACTAATGCTGAAACATTTTATTACAAATTGTCAAACAAGACAGGGATGAAAACCATGATAACCAACACAAAATTGATATATTCAGATTCATTCTTTGAAAAAATGAATACTTTTGGATTTGATTATTGGGACAAAAATGTTGATTTGAAAAGTGTTTGGGGTACAAAAGAATGGCAAGTACAGGGTTTAGAAGCTTTGTTTAGAGCCTGCATGATCCCAGAACAAATGATATTTTTAAATGACACTGTTCAACAAACCACCTGTCTTGGCTTAGCCAAAATCAAAGATTTAAATAACCCGTCTATTCCAAAGCCAACAATGTTTAGCAATAACTCTGATACAGATGAAGAAATAGACATAAACCATATACTTAACCAAAACAGAACACATCCTGATTGGAAACAATGGTTAATCTGGCCCACAGATACAAATCACTGTCAAGATAGATTCCTGAATAAAACACAGGGTTTCAAAATGACCAGGCCAGACCCTAGATATCCTCAAAGACATCACCCAGGGATAATAACAACCTACAGTGTGGGCAAATTATGCCTTCAATGGCTACAGACTTCCACACTGCCTGAAATTAAGCAACACCTAACTTTACTTACTGATGGTGCTGACTTGCGTGATTTCATACTGGGACCACGCAAACAGCGTCAAAAGCGTTTCATAGCAGCCTCTGTATATGCAGCATACAATGAGGCCTGGAAGGTTACTCAAATTGAAACAGCAGAGAGAATACGTGAAATTGATCGTATTAATTTGGAAAAATCACTTTCTGTAGTGGACAATGGGTTAATGACTCTGTCCTCCAGAATTTTTTCATTGGACAGCATTGTGTCTTCAGCAATCGATATATTATCGCAAGACTTACTGTTATTACAACATGGTCAGTCACAATTGCGTTCCATTGTACAGCTTGGCTGGACGTTACAAAATCTGCGTTCAGGCTATGTGCCTTGGCGTTTAATCAACACAACGTCACTATTCCAAATCTTTAACCTTACTGATAGACAAATCGGTATGGCGCAGAAGGGTGCTGATTATACAATCTTGAGCATTGAAAAACTTGAAAGATTACCAATGACAATGTCAGAACGACCTGTCAGTGAATGGATAATCCACGGAATCATAAATATTCCAATCTCAACCTTCAGGTTTCAATACTGCCAAAAATATATACAGGCTGGCATGTACGAGAAATTGGGAAAGGGGTACCTTAAAACAACTTGGAACCTGCCCTATTCACATGCATGTGTCAGTAACAAAGGACAGAAAGTGTTTCTTAGTGGCAACAATTGTGCGATGTCACTAAGCGGCACGCTTCTGTGTAACGGTATTAGTTTGCACGGAGCCTGTGAAGGGAATTCATACAACCTTTCATGTCACCAGCAAGGCGCACCTGCAACTGAAATAGAACCATTCTTTCAAAGACTCTATAATGGGAGTTACATTCTTATTGTAGACCGCCGATGTTGTAGTCTTATGCCCGGGACTCCTTATCTCGTCACTACGACGGCGAAGGTCAAGTGCTGTGGACGTTCTTTGTTCCCCAGCTCCTTTCCAGACAGGGAGGCGAGGGCATGGCCCAGTTTGAAAATTACTTCTATTCGAATAGATACTTTAAGCAGAATGAAAACAGTGCTTCTTCAGACGCCTACAAGGCTCACGTCATCAAAAGAAACGTATGATCTACAAGTCGCAAGGAAGACTGCAGAGATACATACATTATTATCAACTAATTCCCCCGTACATTTCGCGGAAATCCTGAGCGAAATCTTAAATATTTCTGATACCACTGGGGTCTCAAAGGTATTTAAGACAGTATTTTCTATGGCATTAACACCATTCAAAGCCATACTGGGTATTTTTCCAGATTTCGTCCATTCGATTTTTGGCGGACTTCCCCTGATCCTGGGACTAATTGCAGGAATCCTATTCCTAGTCCTTATTTTTCGTTATGGCAACCCATGTCACAGATCAAACTCTCGCGACAATGGAAGATACGATCCTAGCCATTGGATACCGGGACCGGATATCAAAAATCCTGGGACTCTCCCGGCTTAGAGACCTAAACATGACTTGGTTTCTATCATTTCGACCAATGTGGCAAAGGTGTGTTTTACCTGTACTAAGGTGTCTGCTATGCGGAGAAGAATGCGTGTTAGACACCTGTCTGACGCTACAATCGGATGCGCCAGTGGATGCAGATACACTGTTGGTTCCTACCAAGGTTCACGCACTGTGCTGCCCTCAAAGGCTGCCAATTCTGATGACGGCATTCCTGGAATCTTCACCACTACGATTGAAGGGTAGTGAAGTTCAAGATGAAAGCAACATCGAACAGGTACGACCTTCTGTCAGCAATGCAAATCAGAATGTCAATGGAGACAATCATGCGCACGAATGCATGGTTACCCCTATTTCCGACTTAGAGGAACTTTCCCATGAAGCTGTTGACAGTTTTTTCGAAAGCCTGAATGATATGATGTTCTCTCCAGAACAGAAATAGAGACTTTTGAGTAAACTCGCACACGGCGTTCCCTGAATTCGGCCTTCAACTTTAAAAATAAAGTCACATGAACAATTACAATCCAGTTCACGGACAGCAACTTTTTTCAGCAAGCCCTTAAAATATTTTTCTATATATTTTTTCCCCGGGACACTGATCTTCTGCTTAAAGTAAGAAACTATTCCTAGAAAACTAAGATTTCTATTTTTAGTTACTTTATAGACTTTAGCTGCCCGCTGGTATGTTCACAAAATATATTATGTGATGAAATGGTTTCGACTTTTCTTTCTGTATAGCCATATTAAGAGCCATTTCATGTGTATTTCTCATATACCAACAAGCAATAATGCATAAAATGCGTGTTTACTTTTGCATTTAATTCATAGCTTAAGTGCATACAATATATATGACTGCAATTTCAGTATATTTGAAAATTTCGAAATGCATTTATGTATTTTGGGGTGGTAAGGTATACACTATACTCTTTAGTATGTTGTACTATGTTATACTATGCATAGATTAGTAGATATGACCATAGTTAGCGTGGAGTGGGTGTCGTGTATTTCTATAGGTTCTGAATCGATCCCCCTATTCCTGACCCTATTCTGGTTAAACTAACTAGCTAGTTAACTAACAGTCAGCCCATGAGGCAAGAAAGCCCCCATGATGCAGATACCGTTATCTGACGCAGTCACACTACGGCACAGGAACGTGTTATCTGATTAGGACATAACGCTTGAGATCTAATTAGACAAGCGACATTCCTCCAGCCCCTGATAAGGCATACGACGTTCTCATAACAAATCAAACCTATGACAACCTGGACAATCCGTGCGGCCATTGTTTTGATTTCACAGAGAACTTTTGCAAAAGAATGTGCTAACGAGCAAGTCGTATGACATCTTTATTGACGTACCTATGTCCATCCTTACGTCAATCCCGGCACCTTTAAGGTATAAATATTGCCGACCTTGCCCTATGCAAACACACGCGTGGTGACAAGACGGAGCAGCCATACTTGCCGAAGCCGAGAGCAGAAGCAGACCCCGCAGGCAACAGCCCCGCCTTCCTGACGCGCTGAGAGACGCGCTGCTATCTCAAGCCGAGAGACCCAGCACCGGCGCTTCCGGGTAGCCCTCGCAGGCAGCCTGGAATATCGAGAGCAGAGAAAGAGATACCATTCCTCATCCATCCTAAATTCCAGGTACAGAACTGAATAACCCCTCCTAGAGAATTCTTTAGTTATTCACTTGGCAAAAACAAACTTAACTTAAACTGTAACTTTCTATTCCCGCCCACGCATTAGACTTAGGTCAGGTACACGGGGTAGGCGTATTTAGAAACACCAGTTGAGTACGTTTAGTCAAATGTATATGTGTATGTAAATATATTTTAATCATTTTAAACATCATATGGCTCAGAAACCATATCAATGTTTTTACAGTATTATTTTATACTATTGCTTCTAATGTATGCACTTTACTTAACTATAAGTATTGCAATAATATCGATCCATTTCTCTTGTACGAGAAAAGAGACTGATCAATAAATAACACCTTTTTATTGAACACGCCCGTCTCTTCCTTTTCTCTACATTCTGATGAGACTAAGAATGCACGTACTGACTGAGTAAAATAATTGCCTTGTGCTCACACGACTCTTGAGATTGACTCTTGATTAGGGGAGAGCAAAGTTGTCATGTTCTATGGTTGTCAGAAACTAAATCCCTTCTTGTCTAATCAGGGGAGGTAATTCTCTCTTGAACATTCGAGAAAGTTTCTAGCGAACTCTGAGCTTAGCTGGCAAACCCAAAAATTAAGTCTAGTATCGACAGTAGTAGACCTAGTTAACGTCTGGTCTAGGCCTTTACTGCTGTAGGTACTATTCCAATGCGCAGAGCCTATTGGGAAAATAGGAGCTACACTACACTCCAAGTTCATGAAGTGGACTTTACAATACCAACAATATGGATTCAGACCATGCAGAGGCACATAGCCATTTGGAATTACATAGAACTCAGTGTACAAGAACGGAGTGTACACCCTACTGCTTCTGGACAAAACAGCACAATCGGTCACTGTCAACACCACACACTACTAAATTGAATATATACCCACCACCTTTCACATTAGTTCCTCATACCCAACACTGTGGTGTCCCCGGAGGTTCATCATCTCTCTCCTATAATCCAATATCTACTTTCTTGGCCTGATTAGGTCACACAATCTCACCGGTTACATTTATGCAGAGGAACTGCAAGTCGTTCTGAAAATGGATAGCCTACAAGATATCTAAAATCAAAACTTAATGATGCTTTCATGCCATAACTGCCTTAAAAAGGAGTAATGACCTAAATCTCAACACCAAAAAGACAGATCATAACCTGTGGAGAAAGGCACAAATAGCAATGTACTGTTAAATGGCCATAGGAACTCAAGACCACTCCAATGACATCAAAAGAAGTCGGAACGTAGGAAGAACAATGAATTTGGTGGATCAATGGATCCCCGATACCACGAATCAAGACAGTCACAAAGAGCAGCTTGAATACAATGAAAATACTTCAACACATATTGTATGCTGGACACCAACAAAAGCTACAATCTTAATCTCAAAGCTTGACTAAGCCAAAAGTCTATACCTTGGCACCCCCAGTTCCATTGTATGTAAAATACAACAAATTAAAAATGATGCCATTATATTTCTTCTTCGCCTTCACCCAAGAGAACAAAAGACTCCTGAACTGGAATCACTGTACTGGCTACCTGTAGTTAGAAGACCAATTTTCAAGGTATTCTAAATCATCAACCGAGCCTGCTAAGGAAAAGGATCTTTATACCTTCAAGTAAAATTCAAGCAAAACAAACAAAATAGGACACTGTGCTCCAGGTTTGTGCCATGGATCATCAGAATACTTTACTATAAGAAATCCATAGAAAGTAGTGTCTCCGCTGAACAAGCCACCAAGCTCTGGAACTCACTATCATATTGAATCATTTAGGAGAGCATTTACACAAAAGAGGGGTGAAACATGGCTGTTTCTAAGATTCCTAAATTATCATATAAGTCAAAGATAAAACTAAAAACAATTAATCTTTCAAGTACAATCTACAGTCTTCAGATATGGAACATCCGAAATAGCACATAACTTTCTACATCCAATTAAGTTATGAGGTGAAGACCTATGTGCAGCCTGGGTATTCTATAATAATATCAACTTATATATAGCCCACCTGGCCTGCACTAATACTAGTACAGTAGCACTTAGCGGTCAGGCAGCAAAATTTAGTTGAAAATGGCTGCTTAATAATTCCCTTGTACTGCATGATCCAAGACAGAACTCCTAACAGTACCAGTTCACAGCAATAAACCACCTATCACCAACTTAATAGGCATGGAATAATTGAGATATTCCACATACTGGCTAACAGGGGACTCTAATTTAGCCCACTACTGTAAAGTCCCTATACCAACTTCTTGCCATTTTGCAATGACAATTATACATGGAGTGATAGTCAAATTCATTCCAGCAGATCTCCCCACCATCTCTCTCTCTCCAACCTGTATCTGTTCAGGGTCATAAACTTTAAACTAAAAAATTGTAGAATGGACAACTCAGTACAGTAGTTGACTATGATCATAAGAAATACTATTAAGGGAACTGCAGAGCTGTTCAAAGCTTGGCTAGTAAAAATGATAAATTACTCGCCTCTCGAGTTCTTCATCCATCACACTGCTAAGAAATGTGTACCATAACACAATAACCACGCCTCAGTTGTCATTAGACAGGACATAGAATCACTTCCTACATGGAATCAAAACAAAGCCAACACGCTTTCAAACCACACACCCTATAGTAGGCAAGTGAACCTGCTCCCCACACCCTATAAGGTGTAGCATGCTACCCACGTAGGCAAGTGAACCTGCACCCCACACAGGGGTAGTGTAAGAAAGTGGATCATTATTTGGCGCTCACCTCAAGGAATAACATTAATTTGGCATAGTGAACCCTAAAGTCACTAAATTAACCTGAGCTAAACCTTCTGTTAGTTATGACACAGAGCAGACAGGCTTAACTTGGGTCAATGAGTAAAGTATTTACGCGGTACCAAAACAGTAATAAAGGTAAAAAAACAAACAATAAAAATCCCAACAAGAATTATTAAAAATAAAACAAATGACACCAAAATAACAAATCCAATAAAGGGTAACTAGATGCATGGATTTTTAAAGTTTTAAGTAAAAATAGCACTAGTCAGCCTAAGTGCTGATGAAAGTCTATGGAAGCGGTAAATTTCTAAATATGTGACTTCAGAGGCTAGTTTTTCATACTTTCTTTGGAATTTTTATTCATAAGTTGTATTTGCATAAAAGAAGTTTATCCATCAACAAAGACCCGAGGAGAGACTGTGGCTCTGACCATCCTAGACCTCACATCAGTCTTAGATACAGTCTCCCACCACACTCTCATCAAAAGACTGCACAATATAGGAATTCAAGGAGCTGCTCTCAGATGGACCGCCGCTTTCCTCAGCGGAAGAACGCACAAAATCTGCCTTCCCCCGCTTCACCTCCTAAAGAAGCTGGCCTGGTATGTGATGTACACTTATGTAAGTGGACATCCTGCACCAGTCTAGACAACCCTTATGGTGATTTAGGAGGTCTTAGCAACCATAGAAAGCTCTCTAAGTGGTAGCTGTGAAGAGCAGGCTTCAGGCTTAGTCTAGAAAGAGTGTAAAGCAGCTTGTTTTACCAGAACACAATCTTGTATGTATTGATCAAGTGAAAAAGAACCACACAAGGTATTTATAAAAATATGTATTTATTATATAATATTCTCTAATACTTTCAGATATCTCCTACCCAGAGATATGAACAATGCACACAATACTTTGCATAGAAATCACAGTAAATAGCACGAAATACACAATGGACCCGAGGGAGGGGGGACCAAACTACATACTAAGAAAGTGGTATAAGAACCACGACTCAGATCAAGACATGGTCCAGAGGACGTGGAAATGCTGGGCCCCAAGGCACCGCCCAGAGTGAGTAACTAGGAACGCAATGGAAATCGTGTGCAGTGTGGGAAAACAACTGCGTTCTCCGTACAAGTCAACGTGTAAGTCGCAGTTGGATTTTTAAATATTAAGAACCCTTCCCAGTGGACCCTGAAGAAACCCTGTGGAAGACAGAAGGTTGGAGAGCCACCCCACCTGTGAACCCTAGAACATACGTTACCTATACCATGGGAGTTCGATGAATAGGTGTCAATTGGGGTCAGAAACCGCCGTTGAACGCAATGGAGGACTTCAGGAAAGTGCCGCTGCTGACGAAGGAGAAAGTGTCTGGTGGAATTCAAAACTGGATTCTGGTTGAGAGGTACTTGCAAGCAGAGGGGACAGAGTCCATGTCACTCAGGAATGACCAGAAGATCTGGAAGACGAATGCCCGCTGATGTCCAGAGTTTCAGGAGAGTTGACAAGGACCTTGACTCTGCAGCTGTGAGGACCAGGCAATGCTGAGGAAGGAGCACAAGCTGTCCCACATTGGATGTCGATTGCTGAGGGGTCATGTCTGGCGGGAGCACCAACAAGCCTTGGCAAATGCAACCCACGCAGAAGTCAAAGAAGGTGCAGGGTCGGGACCAGCAAGGTCCTGGGGACTCACCACAAGCAAGGGAGTCAGGGTAGGCCCGAGCAATAAGGGGAGCCCAGCAGAAGTAAAGGTGACCCTCAAATGGACCCAGAGGCCGGAGGTACTGGAGTCGCAAGAGTACCTCAAGCAGCTCACCAAAAGATGCAGGCCACGATGCAAACGATGCGGTGTGGGCAAAGATTCTGGTCTATGTATATGGTCGAGGTTGGGGATACTTGGGGCCTGAAGATCTTCTTGGAAGGAAGCCAGCAAGCCTTTGAAACAACAAGTTGACCCGTTGCACATGGGTTCAGTTATTGCAGCCCTCACGAAGGATACTGGCCTCAAACTTGGTGAGAGGGCAGGCCTCAAGAGCTGTGGGAAACCACCCCCAGGTAAGCCCTTAAGTACCCTCAGGAAAGGGTTGGGACGATTCATGGGCCCCTCCCAGGGGAGGGTCTGCACAGAGGGGGTTACTACCATATCCTTTGTCCAGTTTCGCGCCAGAGCAGGAGCCAATGCTCCAAGGACTAGTTTGAACTGGACTCTGCATGGGGACACCAAATGTGCCCCTCATGCAGACTGAGTGGGGCTGGCAAGTGCACCCACCATGCCCCAATACACTAAATCCTGTCTGGGAGGTGGTCACACCTCCCTGTGACAGGATGCCTATTGTTCTGCCTTCCCCTGTCCGAGCTTGGCTCAGCAGCAGGAGGGCAGAATCGTGTCTCTGGTCGGCAGCAACCATTTTGTGCTGTCTGGGTCTGGAAGACTGGTACCGGCCCGGGGCATGAAGAACCTAACGGAGGGCTCTTCCAGTGCTTGGAATCATACCTCTCACACCATTTATGTTGTGAAGGTAAGATTCCAACATGTTTGATACCAAACATGATAAGATTCGTTGCAGCCAGTTTTGAGATGGTCATCGCGTAATTACGAGGTACCCCTCTATATGATATATGGCTGCTTCACCTACAACCTGGGAGAATGGACTCCGTAGGCTGTAGTGTTGTCCTGCTCCTGCAGGGACAGCCACACTTCGAACCAAGCACCCTGCCTTCAGGATTGCAAAGGTTTGCTATAGGGGTGACTTATAGGTTTTAAGTGCAGTGACACCATATATAGGAAACCTACATCGTTAGTAAGTGGTGCTAGCACCAGCTTTCACAGGCTGCTGTAGCAGACCTGTAGTTACAGTTTGAATGGTCTCCCGTGGGTGGCATAATACATGCTTCAGCCCATGGGGGACCTTTGGGGTACATATGCCTTTGAATATCTTAGTACCTTATACTAGGGACTTATAAGAGTACTTCAATATTCAATCTGGCATGTACCCAAGTACTGAACATGACAATTTAAGGAAGAAAGCAGAGAGACTGGGGTCCTGATTAGCAGGATCCCAGTCAGACTAGTCAAAAACAGCTTAGCACCAAACAAAAAGTGGGGGTAACCATGCAGAGGGATCCTACCTTCCTACACCTCCGAAACCAAGGAAATAGTCTGTGGAGTATCCCCGGGATCCTCGCTCAGCATCCATCCCCTTCAACACGTCACCTCTGGCCAGCATTGTCAAAAGCCACTAGTCATCATTTCCTTTGCCGATGTCACAGCTCATCCTTACCTGCTCCGAAGAACCCACCAACTCCATGGCAGACGTCGCCAATTGAGTGAAGGACAACTGCTCGAAACTCAACATCAATAAGACAAAGGTACTGATCTTCAGAAACAAAAGCTCTCCATGGGACAGAACATGGTGGCTTTCAGAACTCTGACCTACTCCTACCCACACTGACCGTGCTAGGAACCTAGTGATCATTCTGGGCAACAAGCTAACCTTGATGACTCAGATCAACTCCACCTCCTCCTTCTTCATCCTCCACATGCTTCGAAAGATATACAAATGGCTACCCCATAACTCAAGACACACCATTACCCAGGCCCTAATCTCCTACCGACTGGACTATGGCAACACGCTCTACACAGGGATTGCAACTCACCTCTGATGACTTCAGATCTTACAGAACGCTGCAGCCAGACTCATCTTAGATCTCCCTAGTCAAACCTACATGACCCCCTACTTCAGGGAACTTCACTGGCTCCTTATACAGAAAAGAAGCCAGTTCAAGCTCCTTTCCCATGCATACAAGCCCCTACACGACTGCAGACCGGTCTACTTGAACCACTGCCTGAATTTCACCAGACACCTCAGTTCTTCTTCCCTTTCTCTAACCTTCGTCCCCAGCATCTGATGTAACAGATGCGGAGATTGCCCCTTCTCCTACCTAGTGGCAGAGACATGGAATGAACTACCGTTTAATCTCCGGAACTCCCCATCTCTTCCAGAGTACTGAAAGTCCCCAAAGACCTGGCTATTCGGTTATTCAACTGGACCCTGCCAGTACACGATATCTTCACGGGTGACATGAAGCGCTCCACAAATCTACTGATTGAATATGTGACTTCAGAGGCTAGTATTGTCATACTATTCGTATTTGCCTAAAAAACTTTTAATAGATACACTAAAAAAGTCACAAGTCACCGTCGTTTCTTTAACCATAATATTTAAAAGCACTGTTTTCCAACTGTGAAAATGGGTTACAGGTTCGACAGCAGGTTTCTGGGCTGCTGTAGTCAGGCTGCACATGGTAGGCCTGAAACCATATTTTTACAGGTCCACTCTGTGAATGTCACAATATTTGCTGCAGTCTGGAAGAATCATTTAACTTCCGAGCCCTAGCTACATTTTCTACATAATATACTAGGGACTTATAACATGAGATGAACCAATTTAGCCATGTTTGAAAGGAGAGCAAAGACACTATACTCCTGTTTAGCAGGGGTAACGTGCACAGAATATTAAAGCCAACAAAATAAACAGGGCTCAAATTGGGGGTAGATTACGCACAAAGATGGCCATTCCCTTCAGGTAGCAAGTGCTATAAATGTTGCAATACAATAGCCCAATTTCCTCATGACTATTAACATACCTGATCGGTATGCCCTTTGCTAGTCTTATGTAATCAATGGCTTTTCTATTCACATCAATTTGCTGCATTTAAGGACAACATATGTGCTATAAAAGTACCCCAACAAATTTAACAAAATTCATTATTGTAGGGGCGCTCATGTCACAAGGCTGATGTCCTGAGATCAGCAATGTCAAGTGACACAGGCAGGTGGGATGAGTGTGCCCTCTTGAAGCTTTCACTCCCCACAGCTAATAATAATATTCCAAGCCCTGTGCACTGAGCACTCCATGAAACTCCATGCTTTAGGTGCAAGTATGTGAACAGAAACTTGTTGGTGGGACTACCCTGACCGCCCTTAAATAAACCCTCCAAAGGTCAGAATTCATCAGAAAATGGCGGCTTCGGAGGCCAGTCTGAATGTGTGCTTCAAGGTAGCCTGATCTAATTTTTTCTCCAGAGCCTCAATTAGCTGGTTAAATTATGAGGTTGGAGATGGAATTACTAACAGAACGCGTTTGTGTCTGGCCTGCCCTCGTGGCTTTGAGGTTGCTTGTTGAGCCACTTGACTGAAACTGTCCTGTGTGCCCAAGTACCAATTAGATGAGCATGGCACAGAATAATTATAGAATCACTTGTTTAGGATAGCAGGCAGGATCATCCGCACAGGCCTGCTATGAGTAACAATGCCCCTTTTCTATAACACATCTGTGACCGCAGAGCGCTAATAACAGGGGCAAGTGACCACACACAACACAAAGCATCCATTAACCGTCAGCCAAGGCAGAGGGCCTGCGCACGAGTGGGACCCGCGACTGTGCGCAACCAGTGGCACCAGGCAGTGAAGTCATGCCTGCACTCTTCGGGCAAAGGAGCTAGCAGAAATAGTTACACGAGTTTGTAGAGTAAGATTTTTGCGTTTTTTAACTAATGTCAGAGACCTTTTATCACCAGATTGACTGCATGTCAAACAGTTAACAATCACATTGACAAAAGTCGAATTCAAACATGTACTGATTAAAACTAGGCTTGGGCAGGTTTTTTTTATTTTGCCGGCGGAATCAGAGGAATTTTTTTTATACTGCGTTTCTAAACTTTAGAAACCACTGCAAATCACATGGCGCCCGCCCTTTACTGTTGGTATTAAAACTGCAGTCAGTGAAAGTGTGGTAATAAAAATCGGCCAAGGCACACTAAAAAAACTGCCCCACATTTGCATATTGCCTTTCCGCAAAATACTGCTTCGTGAAATTTTATTAAAAAAGTGGGTGGGGGTTAGGGGAGGGGTTTTAAAAAAATGCCCGGATTAGTTTACACTGGTGAAACACACCTGAGAACAAGAGAGGCCTCTTCTGCTCAGGCCCGCTGCCCCGCTAAATCTGCATACATTAATGGGCCAGCCCGGCGAGAGAACGGTAAGGACACTGCTGCCCGTGGATAAAAGAGAGGTAATGGACACCCATCTGCCTCCAGAAAGGCCACTCGGGCACCCAATGGGCCGTTGGGTGCGTTGTATCCGAACAACGCAGAAAGCACCCAAACCGGCCACCCCAGACTGCTCAAAAAAGCAGCCGACAGCTGGAACTGGACACCGGCCCCCCCGGCATTGCCCGAGGGGCCGCATTACCAATCCGACTTGCAAGGAGGCAAGTGGTATTTGGCCACGTCATTTTCATTTTTGGATGTGAGGGTCAATCAATCAGTATTTGTTACACGCGACTACTCACTCCCCCACGAGTGTCTCAAAGCGCAGGAGGGTGCATTCTGCGCTAAGAAAATTGCATCAAATGCCCACTTCACCCGGTTACAGAATTTTAATGTAATTTCGTGGAATCAAACTCCGCGAATTCCACCCACCCCCCCTAAAAACTTTGTTGAAAGCGGTGGCCAACACATCTTTCTATGTGAATTACAACAGTGTAGTAATTATAAAATTGTCATTTATAACTTGGTGGTAAGTACAGTAGTATTTACAAGGCTTTTGCACAACATTATTGCTTTGCCCATCAAGGTGGAGAAGGCCCAACTGTAAGACTTGAGATGGTGAAGACCACATGTTTAAGGAGCTCTTTTGGAGCTGCCTTTAGCTGCTGGTAATTGATGCAGGAAATGAGAATGAGGCGTGTGGTTATAAAATGGCATTGATTAAATGTGGAAGAGCTATGGCAATGGCTGCTAAGCCACTTATCGGAGTAATTTACTACACCACTACACGATGACTATTTACTAAATGTGTGTACAACTCACTTCAAACCTTGGAGGGGTCACCACTTTTCCACAGGACTACTTTGGGCCAAAGAAATGAAGAAACGCAGAGGGTGATTCCCATGGTAATTCCTCATTTTGGTCCAAACCTCATCCCTGCATTTCACCAAGTTTTAGCTCATGAAATATCCTGGGAAAGAGGGCGGAGAGCATCGAAAATGCGTAAAGCTGAAGGGGAGGTTAGTTTATTTCAAAATGTAGCCAACAGTATTCAAATCCAGCACATGTTTAAGGATTTAAACCCTTGCTTAATTTAAGCCAGAGGTTGCAGGCAAATACTTGCAGAGCACAAGAGAGGGAAAAGCACAAAAATCTGAAAGTCGGCAGAATCGTCACAAATGCCAGGAGTGTCTGATAGTTGATTGAAGGGGCGTTAAGTGGATTTAAGACTACCAGCCTTGGCAGTCGGCGTGCTGATGGTTAATTGTACCAGCCGCTGGATCTGAGCAGACCCTCGGGCACCGGCACTCTCTCTTACAAATTAAGCACTGGATTCACTTTAGACCAAAGGAGTGCACCATGGGAAAACTGCCATAATCCAGTCCACCTTTAGCTGGTGAAGTGGTGAGTGTGGTTAACCAGCTTTATCCCAGGGACTCATCAACTGTGGCAATGTGAACCACCACCCAGTGCCCCCTGTCCACCTCAGACATCACTGGAGCCTTCCTCATCTAAAACCACCACGCTTATCCCGCTCAGGGTGTCGCAAGGGGGTGTACATGGTCCAAGCATCAGCTTACTTCATGCGTCCCAGACTAACTGTCTAACTGTGCACCTTCCTCGCACTTGTCAATGCACCTGCCCAATGAATAGTCACCGCTACTGCAAACTAACCTTCAGGTCCACCCATGCAGTCCCAAGGTGCACCTCCCTCTCCCCCCCCCACCCATACCACCACAGGCTAAGGATTCCCACGGTCTTCCCATCTTCATGCAGTGTGGCTGAAATTTTGCCAGAAATGGAGTCAACTGAAGACCCCCATCCCAAAGCGAAACCCTATAATTGTGCCTTGGAGCAGTTACTATTCCCGCTCACAGCACATGGATACTAGAAAACACTCCATGCAATCATAGTAGGTGTCCCATGCACCCCTAGGTGAAAGGTTCACTGAGGCCTGCTCATCTGTGGGGTCTAAGCAACATGCAGTTCGCCATCATCATGCTGCCTGCAAAGGATCATTGCGCCAGTACCAAACCTACCAGGGAACAACTGTCCTATCAGTACCATTAGTAATACCACCCATCTGTAACGCGAGACCCCCGACTCGCAGACTTCAGATGCTATAATGTCAATAGTCTCCATGCAAGCATCAGACTATCAGGGCTTCCATCCCATCTAAATAACCAGGAACAGGTATCAGCATCCTCGACCAACCCCCCACCCCCAGCAGGTGGTCAGGATGAGCCCACCAGGGGTGTAACAAAGGGGCCCTGCGCCGTAGGTCAAGCAAGGGAAACTGTCCCATGACTACTGTTTGGTTTGTAAAAGACAGCAAGTATCGGATTTCTGTCGGCTCCTCAGGCCTTTAGGCCCCGGTGCCACTGCACCTGTGCACCATTGATAATACGCTGACTCAGTCTTTATTACGATCCTACATCTTTACATCCCTTTTCACTTGCAGTCCCACACACAAGCAGACCATCATTGGCTCCATGGCGAACCCAATCGCTTGGGAATTTCATGCATTTGTTGCCCTACAGAACAGGGCCGGGGAGACAAAAGTGAAGTGAGTGGGGCGACCAAGCCCTCCACAGGGCTTGGTAGCCCCACTCACTGCTGCCGCTCCTGCCTGCCTTTGCCACCTCCTGCCTGCAGATTCCTTCGCTCGCTGCCCGCTTCTCCTGGGAATTTCCCGCTGCTCCTGGGAATTTGCCGCTGCCCGCTGCTTCTTGGAATTTCCCGCCGCTGCCTCCCTGCGGCCCCGCCCCCCTGTGATTCCATTCGCCGCCCCGCTCCCACCACCCAGCTGCTCCTCCCTCCCGGCTCCTTACTTAAGGGGACCACAGAGTGTGACCGCTCAGCCTTTCACAGGGCTTGGTCGCCCCACTCACTGCTGCCGCTCCTGCCTGCCTTTGCCGCCTTCTGCCTGCAGATTCCTTCGCTCGCTGCCCGCTGCTCCTGGGAATTTCCCGCTGCTCCTGGGAATTTCCCGCTGCCCGCTGCTTCTTGGAATTTCCCGCCGCTGCCTCCCTGCGGCCCCGCCCCCCTGTGATTCTCCATTCGCCGCCCCGCTCCCGCCACCCAGCTGCTCCTCCCTCCCGGCTCCTTACTTATGACGCCCCCAGAGCGACCGCGCAGCGGATGCGCGCAGCGGAAGCACCGATTGAGCGCCGAAGGTGCGCCAAATGTAAGCCCGTCTACGCCCGTCCGCGCCTGGACCGCGCCCAGCGCCAGGACCCCTGGCCCTCCCCGCCGAGGCAAGACGACCCGACTGACCTACGACGCCGCCACTCTCAACGCACTCAATGCCGGCCGGACCCACGCCTGCTGCCGAGCCACCCCGAGACGCACCCACGGACCCTTCACCTGCTGCACCTGCAAGTTCACCTGCCTCCGAACCTGCCCCGCACCCTCCAAGACAAACACCAGCAGCAACCACCTCAAGTGCATCCTGATCAACACCCGCTCCGTCCACAGACACGCCGTGGAACTCTGGAACCTCCTCGACGCTACATCACCGGACGTCGCCTTCCTCACGGAAACCTGGATGAACGCCTCCTCTGCACCCGACATCGCCATCGCCATCCCGGACGGGTACAAGATCATCAGGAGGGACCGCATCAACCAGACCGGAGGTGGCATCGCCATCGTCCACAGGAACACCATCCGCATCACGACCGACGCCAACGACTCCTTCGCCGCAGCCGAACATCTCCACTTCCAGATTCACACCGACCCTAAGACGACCCTCAGAGGCCCCCTCGTCTACAGACCCCCTGGACCACGCACACAATTCAGCGAAGACATCACAGACTTCATCAGCCCGCACGCCCTCCCCTCCACAGACTACATCCTCCTCGGGGACCTCAACTTCCACCTGGAGAACAACAAGGACCGCAACACCACCACCCTGCTGGAAAACCTCGCCAACCTCGTACTCAAGCAACTGGTCAACACCCCCACCCACTACGCCGGCCACACGCTTGATCCCGTCTTCTCTTCCAGCAAGTACATCACCTTCAGCCACGCCACCGGACTCCACTGGACCGACCACAGCTGCGTCCACTTCAGCTTCAAAAGATCCACGACCCACCACCACCCGCAACAGGTACCTCACAGGAATTGGAGCAAGATCACCGCAGACCAGCTCACCACCTCCCTCAGCCAGAGCCCACCCGCCAACACAACGGACCCCAACGAAGCAGCCCGCAACTTCACACAGTGGCTGACCGCCTGCACCGACGACCTCGCGTCACTAAAGAACCCTCCCAGCAGACCCAGAAGCAAGAAGGCATCCTGGTTCACCGACGACCTCAAGGACTCCAAGAACACCTGCCGCACCCTCGAGAAAGCCTGGCTCCTCGACCGGACCACCGACAACATGACCGCCCTCAAACACGCTACCCGCAAGCACCACCAGCTCATCCGCACCACCAAGAAGAAATCCCTGAAGGAACGACTGGACAACAACGCCCACGACAGCAAAGAGCTCTTCACTATCGTCAAGGAGTTCTCCAACCCCAGCACCGGCACCAACGACATCACTCCGTCACAAGACCTCTGCGACTCCCTCGCCTCGTTCTTCCACCGCAAGATCGCCGACATCCACAACAGCTTCGGCGCCCCACCCACGCACCCAACCGTCGAACCAACGCCCCCCACCGCCACCCTTCGCACCTGGACCACGGTGACCACCGAAGACACAGCCCGCACGATGAACACCATCCACTCCGGATCACCGACCGACCCCTGCCCACACCACGTCTTCAACAAGGCCGACTCCACCATCGCACCCCAACTCCGGAACATCATCAACGCCTCCTTCAACACCGCCACCTTCCCGGAGAGCTGGAAGCACGCCGAGATCAGCGCCCTCCTGAAGAAACCTACAGCGGACCCCACCGATCTCAAAAACTTCCGCCCCATCTCGCTCCTCCCTTTTCCTGCTATAGTCATCGAGAAGATCGTCAACAGACAGCTGACCGCCTTCCTCGAGACGAACGGATCCCTCGACCCCTCACAGTCCGGCTTCAGAGCCAACCACAGCACCGAGACCGCCCTCATCGCAGCCACCGACGACATCCGGACCCTGCTCGACAAGGGGGAAACAGTGGCCCTCATCCTCCTGGACCTCTCCGCTGCGTTCGACACGGTCTGCCACCGCACCCTAGTCCAGCGCCTCAGCAACATCGGTATCCAAGAGAAGGCACTGGAGTGGATCATCTCGTTCCTCGCCGGAAGAACACAAAGAGTCCGCCTCCCCCCGTTTCGCTCCGAGGCCACCGAAGTCATCTGCGGCGTCCCGCAAGGATCTTCACTCAGCCCCACCCTCTTCAACATCTACATGAAACCTCTCGCAGCCATCGCACGCCAGCACAACCTCAACATCATCTCTTACGCCGACGACACCCAGCTGATCCTCTCCCTCACCAGAGACCCCGACACCGCCAGAACCTGCCTACACGAAGGGATGAAAGACGTCGCCGAGTGGATGAAGGACAGCCGCCTGAAACTGAACTCGGACAAGACGGAAGTCCTCATCCTGGGATCTTCGCCCTCCGCCTGGGACGACTCCTGGTGGCCCCCAGCCCTGGGCACTGCACCCAAGCCAACCGACCACGCACGCAACCTGGGCTTCATCCTGGACCCCTCCCTCTCGATGATCAGACAAGTCAACGCCATCTCCTCATCGTGCTTCAACACCCTGCGTATGCTTCGCAAGATCTTCCGCTGGATCCCGACCGAGACCAGGAAGACTGTCACCCAGGCACTCGTCACCAGCCGACTGGACTACGGAAACGCCTTCTACGTCGGAACCACAGCCAAGCTACAGAAAAGACTCCAGCGCATCCAGAATGCCTCCGCCCGACTCATCCTGGATGTGCCCAGACGCAGCCACATCTCCAGCCACCTGAGGAACCTGCACTGGCTCCCCGTCGACAAGAGGATCACGTTCCGGCTCCTCACCCACGCACACAAGTCTTTCCACGACCTGGGCCTCAAGTACCTCAACGACCGCCTGACCTTCTACACGCCCACCCGCCAGCTATGGTCCACCAGCCTCGCCCTCGCAGCCGTACCACGCATCCGAAGAGCCACCGCCGGAGGAAGATCCTTCTCTTACCTGGCTGCCAAGACTTGGAACTCCCTCCCCATCCACCTTCGGCTGACCCAGGACCATCTCGCCTTCAGGAAACAACTCAAGACCTGGCTGTTCGAGCAGTAGCATACCCCTCCCCCCAAGCGCCTTGAGACCCTCCCGGGTGAGTAGTGCGCTATACAAATGGCATGATTGATTGATTGATTGATTGAAGCACAGAATTGCGGGCGTTCTACATCCGCCTAGTTTTACTTGCGGTGGGATGTGAGGGGGTAGGCCCGAGGAGTGATGGAGTGATGGAGGGAAGGGGGTAATCAAACAGATTTTTGTATTTAACTGGGACCAGACACGTCCACCCTTTATGGGTTCTGTCCAGGAAACAAAGGTGTAAGTTATGCCTTTATGGAGGAATGAAGAACATTCAAAAAGTGTCCAGTTACAAAAGCAGAGACATACTCCTATGAGTGACTACCACAATGTGACAGGACAGAAGACAATGGAAAGAGTGTTGGCATTTCACGACCAACTGGCTCGGTCAGGCGAAGGGCATCACAGGACACCACTCCTGGCCTCAAGGGATGTCAGATCTCCACCTGGTCGATGCTGCAGAGCGCATTCTAAATTGACAATCACTACCTTTTAATTGAAGATACCTCTCAGGCAGCCAGGCCCACTGTCTGACTTTGTAACCTCTGCCAAGCGTTGAAACGCTTTCCAGCAGCTGAAAGGGTTCTGTTCTTCAAGTTAAGCACTCTCGATATTAGTTTTGAGCCAACAGGGCCTCCTGCGCCCCGACTTCCATCCTGATAAGATTTTGGTGCGAAGAAGCTGTGCTTTGGGAAAGGACCATCTACTATTCCGAGGCCAGCTCTTTCTCAATGGCCCCTGGCACACTCTCGTCACTGGCCCTTGTCCCGTGAGAGCAGGGCTAACACACGGGTGGACGGCGTCCCCCCACTTATTTTACCAGGAGCTCGATTACTGGAGCAAATGGAGCCACACATTCACTCTTTGGCCTCTCTGGGGCGAGATCTCAGCTCATTCAGAACGCTGCTCACGCCTGGCTTCTCTGATGCAATCGCATGCAAGAGGGGAGGCAATGAGTGTGATGGTGCAAGCCACCTTTCGTGATGTCACTTCCTGTCGTGACGTCAGCGTCCCCCCCACTTCTTTTTTTTAGGACTTGTGCCCTGCGTGAGAGGCCTCCCAAATGTTCTCAGGACCACAAACAATGGAGCCCGGTCAAAGGTCCTGCCAAAGCTAGAAGGACAGGAGGACATACTATCTGCGTCAGAGAAGTGTCCCCACAGACTTTAGGTCATCGAAAACACTGGTTTACTGAATGCATGCCCTGGACTGGAAACCTGGTGTTCAAGTGCCAAGAGGTCAAACGGGGTCACTCGATCCGAGAAGGAGGGGTCCGATTCCAGGTCCAGAGGCCGGTCTCCATTGCGAGAAACAAAGAACTGCCCAGGCCCGCTTTAGGGGCGCCCTCTACGTAGAAAGGCAAAGAACTGCCCAAGGCAATCAGATTTTGCGTTTGAGAAAAAAAGTTCTCCGGCCGAATTTATTAACACCACAAGATAGTATAAAAAAACATTTGATTCTATACCACAATGTACATACAGCATGAAAAAGTGGTGGAGAAAAAGTTTCTATAAAGAAGCTTGTGACTCAGGCAGCAGGCCGCCTTGATGGTCGACAGGGGCACAGTGCCGCTTCTGGGAGAGTGATTCAGAAAAGGGGGTGGTGATGAACAGAGTGCCTGAATTAAGCAGACCACTCTTACCCAGTCCAAAGATCAGGGCTTGATCCATCACCGTTTTTTAGCTCACTGCACCATCCCAGCTCAGAACTTGGCTATATGCAAATTAGTCTGTTCCTGTCCCAGTGCATGATGGGAACAGGGCAAACCAAACTACCAAGCCAATTCTTGTACTGGGAAGGAAACAAGCTTCCGGGGACCGGTTTCTGCCATTTTAGGCGTCGTCGGCCCGGCTTGCTTGAATCCTGATGGTGCAATGAGCAAGGGACTCACATCTGAGTATACCCTTCCACGCTTATGGTGGACAAAATGATTCAGAAAAGGAGGTGGTGATGAACATAGTGCCTGAATTAAGCAGACCACTCTTACCCAGTCCAAAGATCAGGGCTTGATCCATCACCGTTTTTTAGCTCACTGCACCATCCCAGCTCAGAACTTGGCTATATGCAAATTAGTCTGTTCCTGTCCCAGTGCATGATGGGAACAGGGCAAACCAAACTACCAAGCCAATTCTTGTACTGGGAAGAGAGCGCAAATTTTATAGTGCCTATATAGGCAGCACTCCCCATCCTTTGCAAGGTTAACATGCACAATGGAATAAATAAATACACAACACAATCATTTGTTGGGAAAAGATTGTTGAAGGTTGATTCCATTCAAAAGTATGCAACATGGTGGGTTAACTTACGGGCGATCCAAGGGCAGGCAGTGGTGACTGACCTACACTGCCCTGCCCGCCTGAAGAGCCAAATTGCACCGTGGCCAATCCAATCGGTTCTACCAGTCATGAGGGGATTCCCCCCTTGAATACAGTGAACCAATGGTCCACCACTTTACTCACGCCCTTTTTAGGGCAGAGCTTTGCAAGACAAGCCCTGGTTGCTCAGGCCTCCAGCCGCCCAAAGGACTAGCAGGGTGCTGACTATTCTTTATCCAGGGTCCTGGGGTTCGGCACCGGCACCCCTATTGTGCTCCTGAAGAGGTACCCTTCTGTACCAATCCACCTCTAGATCGACCTATAACTCCGCCAAAGCTCTGGATGTGTCCTCCGTCGCCTTCAGAGCCCCCCACAAAGGTCTGTAATTTCCTTTCATTGCAACCTGCTGTTTCCAGCACCTCACACTTCCATTTTAACTGTGATTGTTATGTTCTCTCATTTTATATTGTTCCCTTCTTACTTGTTGATACTACTTTCACTTAATCTTGGCGTCTCAGTCTTTTTACCGGTGTCTGTTTCTCTCTTCTCATCGTTCTCCCGTCTACATTAATGTCTTTTTAGTTTTCGTATTTATGACTAAAGTCCTACGGCTTTTTGTCATCTCTATTTTTTATTTATATCAGGGGAGACTAGGTTCTTCCCTATTCCTTTTCTTCTACTCTTATAATATATAATACTCTTCATTCCTGTTCGGGTTCCTCCCTTTATCTTCATATTCTTCCTTTTTCGCAGCGCACTTTCCTTAAGTAATTTTATCTTGTGGCACTTCATTATCTTTCATCAGACTTTATATGATTGGATACATCTCATTCTTATTTTAACTCTTTATATTTTTGGTTCTCTAATCTCTTTCTACATTTTTCCTCATGAGTAATTTACGTATTGTGTCATGGAATGTCAAAGGTCTTGGTAACCCAGTTAAAAAGCAAAAGGTTCTGTCTCACTTATCAAAATTGAACTGTCAAATTGCTTTATTACAAGAAACTCACCACAAATAACAAGACATACATTCCAATAAAAGACATTGGGTTGGGAATGTTTTTTAGCTCCTCTGCTGTAAATAACAAACATGGTTTTCTTATATTGTTTCATAAGTCGTTAAATATTCAATTGTTAAACTAATTGAAAGATGATACTGGAAGGTGGCTTTTGTTAGATGTGAAGATAAATAACACACATTTTTTGATTTGTAATGTATATGGTCCAAATGGAGTGAACCTATTATTTTGGAATGATTTTTCTTCTATGTTATCCTCCCATGCATCAGAAAATCTTATAGTTTGGGGAGATTGCAAACAACTTATGGATCCCTTTTTGGACCGTAGATTTCAGACCAGATTTAATCCCACCAAAATGCACAGAACCTTTCAGAGAGCCATATCCTCTAGAGGGTTGGCAGATGTTTGGAGGGCATCACACCCCAATGTTTTGGAATTTCTTGTTTTCCTCCCGTCCATAATTCCCATTCCAGAATAGATTACATATTTTTTACCCAGCATACATGTCAATTATTAACACATGCGGAAATCTGTTCAATTCTTATGTCGGATCATGCTCCCATTATTGTAGACCTAGACCACCCTAGTCCCATTGCCCCAACTCGTAGATGGAGATTTAACAACACCCTTCTACTGGATCAACAATTTACAGAACAATTCACAGTTTTCTTACAAGAATTTTTCACAAATAATCTTCCGTCAGATACACAAATCAACATTACCTGGGACGCAAGAGGTTTTAAAATAGATTTTTTAGCTAATAAAAAAAGAAGAGAGTTCTTAAGGATTGCGTGCAGCTCTTAGAACAGATTATGGTTTTGGAGCATAAATATTTCTCCACCAATTGTAAGGACATGTTATTTAAACATATCAAGGCCAAGCTACAATAGAACAAACAATCATGGGACAATGCTTGGGATAACCTACTTCGTTTTAATGCAAAAATGTATGGGGGTCGCAACAAAGCTGGCAAAACCTTGGCAAATTACCTTAACATTTAAAAATAAATCTAAGATTGTTGCTATAACAGATGCAATTGGGGTCAGGCATATTATTGACTCTAAAATTTTAGGATAGTTTTCTGAATATTATACAGATTTATATACCCCTGAATCATCTCCTTCTACTGATCAATTAGGTACTTTTTTCAATCAATACTTAAAAACTCCGAAAATAATGTAGACTTATCTTCTCTGGATACTCCTCTTTCTGAGCAAGAACTCTTAAATGCCATGAATCAACTCCCCAAAGATAAAACTCCTTTGCCTGATGGCTTTACTGTACACTTTTACTCACATATTACACAGCTTTTAACTCCCAAGTTACTACAACGTATTAATCATTTTTTGAACACAGGACGGAAACAAGATTCTTTCACGCAGGCTATGCTCTACTTACTCCCTAAGAAAGATAAAGATCTCTCTCACTATAGTAATGTTAAGCCTATCTCATTGATGAACACGGACTGTAAAATGTCTGCTAAATTACTGGCACTCCGTATTAATTCTCTTATTCCTGACTTAGTTGATATGCATCAGTCAGGTTTTGTGATGGGAAGATCACTTTCAGATAACTTTAGAACTTTTCTTCACATCATTCACTTAGCCTCTAAACTTAATTCTCCCTTAGCTGCCATAACCCTTGAAGCTGAGAAGGCGTTTGATCGAGTGAATTGGAAATTTATGTTTGGTGCACTGAAATGGCATGGTTTTAGTCCTCATTTTCTCCAATACATTAAACTATTATATTCCGAAACTTCTAATTCTATTTGGGTCAATGGTAAACAATCCCACTACTCTCATCTTCATAGAGGTTCTAGGCAGGGTTGCCTTTTATCTCCCCTTTTATTCATTTTATCATTATAACCCTTCCTGGAGACAATTTTCACATCTCCAACCTTTTCTGGTTTTCATTTAAAAATGTTGAATATAAAATGCACAACATATGCGGATGATATTTTACTATATATATATATATATATATATATATATATATATATATATATATCCAACCCCACTGCACCCTTACTGTAGTTTTTTTCATTACAAAATACATGCTACTTTGTTTCGGGATATAAACTTAATATAGATAAATCAGACGTCTTGCTGCTAAATAAATACTGCCTTCCTGATATGTTCAAAGACTCTGCTTTCAAGTGGAACTCAAAAGGTATTAAATGTTTAGGCATCCTCTACTTCAACAATATTAATGAAAATATTAAGATTAACCTTAATGAGATTATGACTAAAATCACTGCACTGATAGAAGGTTGGTCACCTTTATTTCTGTCCTGGTGGGGTAGGCTGGCTACAATTAAAATGAGGTTATTACCTAATGTTTATTTTTATTTGTCTATGCTTTCAATATCTCTTCCATATACCTTTTTCAAAACCATTAATCATTCTTTGACTCAATTTTTATAGAACAAACGCAAACCGTGAATCTCTTTAGCCTACCTTCAGCAACCTAAAGACTGGGGTGGGGTTAATTTTTTTTAACCTTAAAGCATATCATTCAGCCTTCACATTGAAACATATTTGGGTTTCCCTATCTGAAACTCATACAGATTCAACAGTTTGGGGGCAACAAAAACATGCACACTTTTTACCCTTTGCTTTCAAGGAAGTGGTCCGTATTACCCAATCCCCAAAAGGATTTATTTCCCTAATACCTACACGTTCTATAGCTATTACCAAACCTTTAATTCTTTCTTCCAGTTCTGGCTCTGAAAATATTTTACACACCCCAATTTGGTAGAACAAAAACATCAAATAAAATAATAGAGTTCTTGGGTGGAAAGAGTGGATTAACAAGGGTATTATAGTCATTGGACATTTACTCTCTAAAGGTTCTCTGCTACATTTCCCTGAGATCCAGGAAAAATATAAAATTTCTACCCAAAATGCTTCTCATTTTCAGCGCCTTAAACCTCTTACTCTCCTTTACATATCTCAACAATCTGCAGCCTCCTCCTTCCCTGTTAAACTTTTCCTCACAAATGAGGGTTTTCGACATTAACAAATTTCCCCCTACTACTAACTGTTGGTCTTATGCTCAGGACAATAGTGAACTCCTACACATGTTTTTGAATGCCCTCTTGCCAAAAAGCTCTGGTTACAAGTATGGGATAAACTGAATGGGATTTTGTCTACAACTTTGCCTTTTGATGTCATACACGTTTTTCTGGGGGGTGCCTCTCCCCTATGGATTTCTCAGTGTATGGTTGGGAAATTTATTGACTTGATGATTGGTCTAGTATTACAAATAATCACTACTAATTGGAAAGATACAACTAAAATTTCCTATATTGAATGGTGGAATCTATTATGTCATCACCATTGTTTGGATCAAACCCACACTACCTCTCTTACTCCAAAAATTAAAAAAGGTTTTTTATGGTCACACCTTACTTCATTTCTGTCCAGGTGTACGGCTCGACCCGTATCTATGGTCCGTAACTGAAAGCCCCCTTAAAGATTAGAGATTTAATATCCATTCATAGTACCGCATAGTTGGTAATTATTTGCTTGTTTAATTTAACATGGCATTATATCTTCCCCTCTCTTTCTTTTCTTTCCCCATTTCTCTTGGTTTTGTCTTTTTCTTCCCCTTTCTTTCTTAACTGACTTTTTCTTCACCCTTACAAAATAATTCAAATGCATTTGTTTCAGCATTACAGTTATACATTTCAATTCAAGTTTATTAAGTTCATAATTTATTATTACAGGATATGTTTACTTGCAAGGCTCTTCTACGTTCATTATCCTCCTTCTATTTATTAGACTGTTGTATTAATACACATTCATATTCTTCTAATATTTGCTTGGATTGACATTTAGATGTCTACCTTTATCTAATGTAATTGCCTCTTGTTCTTCAATTTTCTTAAATAAAGCATTTCTAAACTTAAAAAAAAGAAGTTAGTAAGCTGTTCATGTCACCAAGGCTGCTGTCCATTCCTCAAGGCTGCATTAAAGGGGAGCATTTTTCCTACAGGACAGAGTTTGTTTGTCAAAGATTAGTAATGAAATGTTCCTAGAGAACCTGCTGGCCTGTTTAATTTATCGCCTGCATTAACATGACCATTCTGAGAGGGAGGCCAGATAGTAGGTGCACTATGCTGGCCTGTGGTGAGTGAGGTCATGATTAGTGGGACAGTTCAGGTCCACTTACGGCATTTATTTCCTTTTAGAGAAGCATAACAATGGTGTTTCAGGGCCCTCCAAGGGGTGGCTGTAGCTAGTCGAATAGAGTTTGCATGGGAGCGGGGGATGGGAGGGATCACTGCCATCAGGCCCTTCTGGCCAACCTTCATGCAGGTGTAAAGGATGCAAAGCTAGCACAGGCCCTTGGTGGGGGGTTGGTGGTAATGAGGGGCGTCCGCTGTAGGTAGGTGGGGTCCTCCCCTAAGGAGGGACCCATCCAGGTTCCTTTGGTGGGGAAGAGCAAGGGACACTACTGGGGCCAGTTATGATCTCACTCAAAAGCCCAGTTTGTAGATAAACCTGGAAAAAGTCTAGATATGGTTAGGAATTTAATGTATTAGGTCTCTATTAAAGCGAGTCATCAAACAAATGTAAACAAAGTTGTCTAATATGAAGTGTTATTGCATATAACCATGGAAATGTGAGTTTTTACTGTGAATTTTTGTGTTTTATATAAATACGTCCAGGGGTTCATGACCCCTAACCAAAAGAAGAATGGAGTTGTAGCATCTACCTATGACGGGGCGGCTCTGTTGTTGGGGTGGGCAAGTGTCCATTTATGGGGAGTCCTCTGCAATACCAGGCCATATGACAAAGGCTACCCCAGCTCAGGGAAGCCGCACGTATTGCGGTCTCGACTGGCTTGGGAGATGGGGGGCGACAGTACAATGCAGAGCTGCCTCCCAGTAAGGCAAGCGGCGATTGGCTCCCTTTGGAGTTTGTGGCTCCGGTAAGAATTTGAGAGCATCCGGGGCCGCACACACTGGATCACGGCAGGCACCGCCCATAAAAGTGCCTGCAAGACTGCGATCGCGTCTCTGTTTCCCGCTCTCCACTTTGCTGTAAAGATGGCGCCCACTTCCTGGGGACCCCATCTCCTATCCAGCCTGAATTTTTATTTTCCAGCCCACCATCCCCTTAGCATGCAACACCCCCTCCCTCCCCTACGTGGTTTTGGATAGTTCTAGAGAGGTTTTCTCAGGGTTGCCCACAATAAGGAATGGGGTAGTAGACAATTCTTCTGTCTCCAGAAGTTCTATCTGATGATGTTTCCTGGAGAAGTGCTTCTTGTACTTGATGGTTTGTCACTTTTACCAATTTTTCTCATACGGCTTGATGGAAATATAGTACTGAGGAACAATGGCGAATTCCCCTTTGGTTATCCTGATATAATTTGATAATTTATAATTGTGCTATATTGCAGAGAGAAGCAGCAAACCGGCCAACAAGGTGGACTTTAATGCTTCCTAGCTAAGTTTTTACCTGAAACCCGCCCACGCCTTTCAAATTATTGCTATTTTACAATGTCAATGCTGGATTGAATTATCATGCAAATATTAATGATGTTTTCTTGTTAAAATCAATAAAAATCTGTTACAAAAAACATTTTTTTTTCTTGCAACTTGGTCACTATGTTGTATTTATTTAAATTTTGTGCAGCCTTGCTGAGTGAGGTTATGATTGGTGGGACAGTTCGGGTCCATATAAGGCATCCTTTTCCTTTTAGATAAACATAACAGCTGTGTCATGGGGCCCTCCAAGGGGAGCTTGAATTGCATCGAATAGAGGCGGCAGGAACACAGGAGGTCGGGAGGGATTGCTGCGATCAGGCCCTTCTGGCTAACTCCCTACGCAGGTAATGGGCGCCAAGCTGGCACAGGCCCTTGGGAAGGGGGGATAATGAGGGGAGTAGCTGCCCTTGTGTTCCTGACACTGATTTTGCCACTTCTGGGCCCAGGGGAGCAAAGGCAATGCCAAGGGTCGTAAGTTTCAAGCCTGGGGTGGTGAGCAAATCGTAATTAATGTTCATAAGCCTTTCTCCCCCATATCCTTCTGGCATCCCCACCTGCATAGTTCAGTACTCATATCTTTCCTCTTCTGCACCCTCGTCACTCTATACTTAGTTGCATCCCCTTCACTTCACTGTCCCCACACACAATCACTGCAAGCACTTAATTTATTTTCCTTTCCCCTATGTCAATATGCCAACAACTTTGTACCTCCTACACACACGTTTGCATATAAATCACAATATCAAGTGACATGTCACTATTGCCTTGTGAGATCTGCTGATGAGTCAAGGACTGGATGAGCATGTATTCTGAACACCTTTATGACCCACTGAGAGAACCTTGCACTGCCTTTAGCCTCTAATCCAGATTCCCCCATAGTAGCTTTTATAATCACCCACCCAACACCGGAGCTCACACAGATTTCTACAGTTGACCCACTTTACTGTAAACACAATACAAGAATAAAATGCTGCATGGAAAAACACTACTGAAAACATCATCCTGGAAAAAGCAAACTCTCCTAGGGAAGTAAATTAAGAAAAACATGTGAAAAGTAAATTGGAGTTAATATAGCAATATGGATTACCTGAATGGTTTTTACAGGCATTGTTGAGGTATCGGTTTTGAGAAGTTAATCAGTGTTTCCCTTGTAAAGGACATCAATATAGGGCCTGATAGGGACCCTTTCCTTTCCAAATCAGTATTTAATTACTGCTGGGTTTGGGAACTAGAGTATCCCGTCTCACTTTAAGCCCCGAGGCAATAGCATCAGGCCACAACCCTAGTTCAAAAGTTCAAGGACAGCCATCTTACGAAGGGGCCTTAGCATCACAACCCAACACTAGAGAGTAAATCCAGTTTTGTGAGTGTGATCCAGTTGACACTAGCAGAAAGAATGCTGTGATGGAAACTATGTCTTGTTTCCTACCTGGAGGGAGAGGGGTGAGCGGGTCAGTGTACACATCAACAGCATGCTCTACCCTGACTGCTATTGCAGAAGATGTGAACTTACATACTTTTGCTCTGGCATCATGCTTGTTTGGATGGTTACAGGCCATGCATGAAGTTCAGGAGTGATGTATTGATCAATGCAATAGTTTGCTTCAATTTGATTAAACGCAAAGCTGTGTACATAAATTTAAAGATAAGTGATATATAACTGGTTTGACGAGCAGAAGGACAGTGCTGGGACTGTTTCTCGGGAATCTGAGCAGACAAGTTCAACAGCTTGTGCCCTACTTCTGCTACATCAAACCTCCTAGCACCCCCACCCACTCGCAAATTCACCAAGATTGACAGCAAAAGGGAAACTGGCATGAGCAAAAAAACTAGTGCACAGGTCTGCATTTAAGTGATGTCTAGGGCCATTTACATCTGGACTTGGCTGTATTTTATAGGCAACGGCTGACCAGGTTTACCAAATTGAATTACCACATGCAACTGCGCAGACTAGAGCGCAGACTGTGTAGCTCGATAGGAATAGTTCCTTGCCTGCGATGCTGAGCCTTAGTAGTCCGGGCACCAAATCTTAGCTTTAGACAGCAGAAGCATAATCAAATATTCTTCTGAGTAGTCTAAACTAGCTGGATTTAAAGGTAAAGTAAGCACATGCATCTGCTTTCGGTAATTAACCCTCGGCTTCGAGATGAGAACACACATGATCTCATTGGCCTGTGGTAAATAAATAATTAATTACCGGTTCTATTTTTCAGAATAATCAATAAACAGGTAGCTCAATAAATAAGAGTCAAGATTCGAGGTAGCTGGGGTTTACAGGCTTTAATCAGGCATAAAGGACAGGAACAGGACAGCCTGTACGGGAATAGGATGGCAGCTGCCGGGGGCAGGATCTGGGATGACTAGCAACTTTTAATATGGGTGCACAATATATATACTTAAACAAGTACATTACATTCAATACAGTAGGCGTAGCAGTAGGCGTGGTTTGTAACAGTCGCGAAAGATAAGGCATAAAGTGGGTGTAACAAGAGGCGTATACATAGACATGTGGTGTATACGTAACAGAATATGTCATAAACGGGGCGGAAACATGGAGGGGGCTACCTGAGGAGCTGGGACCTTTAACCTAGTGGTGCGCGCAAACTGGCAATGACGTGTTACTAGGAGGAACAGGGGGCTATGACTTCTGCACTAGAAGAGGAGACTAAAGTCTGGAGTGTCAGAGCGACATGTACCCAGGCATATCTAGTATCTGATGTTTAGAGAACATGTTGATAGAATCCAAAAGTTATCAGGGCAAAGGCTAACAGACATTAAGACTGGTGCATGCATTATTCTACATGTGTTCGTGTGCGAGGAATATTCTATGAATATAATACAGTATTTCTCTTACATGGAGACATAAAGGCTAGACCATGACAGAAACTATGGATGCGATTCAGTAGCTTAGGAATGCAGAGAAGGAGGGCTGGACTGATAACTAGAAACATAACATACTCTTGGCAGACTGGGAGGCAGAGCCAGGCCGGGCCGGGCACTGCGAGGCAAGAAGTAAGCTAGGGGTCAGGGATACAGGTGGGGGCTGTATCGCTCCTTGGAGGGTTCAGGAAACAGGAGCTGAATCTGAGTCCGGGCCCTTTTGAGGCCTAGAAACGGGGACTTTTACTGAATTAACGTGCACACTGAAAAACGTGGCAACGTAGGTTTACATAGGCCTGATACTCGTAGCTTTCACGAAGACTGGAAACTGACATACTAGGGGTGGACACAACTGTAATTGCGTCTTTAATCGATCAGAGAGGAATACATATGCATATCGATCATGCACATATAACATAGGATGGGGAACACGTAGGCACATATAACATGGCAAAATTTACTTTTCCACATTCCCTCCTTGTGCCCTACGTTTCCATCAGGAAACATCTATATTCATGATACCATCTATCATTTCATATAGCATCATTTGCTCGTCTCGAATTGTCTTGGAACGGGATTTAGGACTAGGAATACAAGAGGTAGCACAAATGCCGCAAATCGCAGGGCCACATTGTATACAGAGGCAGCAACTGAATATGATCATTACTGCAATACCTAGAAATGACAATACTTTCCATCCCCAGGCAGATATGATACTCCAGAGCCAACCGGACCATGTCCAGGTGCCTGGATTCTGGTGTAACTGATGGGCAATTTTATGAAGTCTGGTTATAGCTGAATAAACAGACGGCGCGTTATTAGGAATGAAAATGCAGCAACTAGATCCGATGACTCTACATGCTCCTCCTCTATCGGCCAGTATGACGTCAAGAACGAGACGATTTTGGAGCACGACAAATCTCATAGCAGATTGCTCTTCGGTTAAGTTACCTAGAGCAGAAGTAGTCTCATTCACTACTGCTTCAAGGGTTCTGGTTAACCTACGTATTAGCTTACTATTCTGGATAGGTCCTATAAAGAAGAAGAAACCTTTATTGAAGTCTTGATATTGTTCTAGAGTAGTTTCAGTTTGATCGACAATCGGGGACTCGATCTCCCTTTTATGTCTGACGTGTACTAAATGTGTGTTTCTGTGATAATCAGATGGGGCTAGAAAAACTGGTGGCAGTAGGAAGGCAATGTAACATGTTCCATCCCAATCGAGGGGCAGACGAACATATGCGGTCTGACCACAAACAAAATAAGAATGACGTGAGGCTTTAAAGATAGATTTCCCACTGTCACTATACTCGACAATAGTAGTACAATCACTATGTCCTACATGTGCGGAACCATTCTTTCTGACACATAATTCGCCTTTGACTGGTAGTACTGAAATAGCAGGCAAATCTGGAGTAGTATCGGACTGAACATTCAGGACCATAAAATTCGAAGAATAATTACCTAAATCATATACTTCATTTTCTAGATCTAACCCTGTTCTATGGGGGAGACCTTGCTTGTCTGGGAAACATGTACTATTCAGAAGGGACATATCAGTGGAGGATGACGTTAACGTGGACCATGCTCCACACGAACCATTATGTGAAAATGGATAAGGAAAGAGTGGCAGAACTCCCTTCGGTGTCTGAAAAGGGGGGAGTCGACCACACACCCAACAATTAGTGGCATTGCTGGTCTGGTGTGAATAGTGTAACATTCTAATGAATGTATTATTACGCATAGCAAGACGATAGGATAGCTCGTGAGGAGGCAGATCACTAAATGTGTGCTCTACTGTAGTATTAGAAAACTTATTTACATGAGAAATTGGAAAACATAAATGTAATGCATAACTTGTGCAGGTAACCATAAGACTCACATATACTAGAAAACTTAGAACAATGATACACTTGATAGAGTTTTGACTAACTCTCTCACTAGGGGGGGTCTATCTCATACATGTCAGAAACCTGTCTAACCGTTTCACCCGAGAGGGACTTAGACAATTAAACTGGCTGACTTATTTTACTAGACCGGAGTTTCAATTTATACTCCTGTTGCGGAGTTTTCTCAAACAGAGGAACTTTCAGTTCCGAATCAAGTTCAGAGTCTCTTTTTAGGCAGTCTTTAGTAATGTCCTTTGCAAATGTTTTTTCTCGAATTTCATGGAACTTCTTGATGTGGGACAGATGGACCCACCCCTTGCGGCCTTCCAACTTCACGGCCGTGCGGGTGGTCAGAAGAACTAGTCGTGGCTCCTTCCAACGAGGCTCCAGTGGACTTGAACGATCAAAATTCCGCACCAACACGAGGTTTCCTGGAATGACTTCATGCGGTTTAACCTCGGTGTTGTCTGGAAATGCGGCGGCAACCTGTGAACGACAAGAGTGTAGGGCAGACATCAAGGAAGCTAGGTAATCTGTCGGCATATTACTGGAAACATCTGTAATACTGCGGGGTCTAGGTGTACCCCACATGTTTGGGGGGCGGCCGAATACGACCTCATACGGGGACAGACCTGATCTGGAGTGTGCAACCATTCGCATATAAAATAATGCAACTGGCAGGGCAACTAGCCAGTCTACACCTTTCTCTTTACATATTTTGGCAAGTCGGATTTTCAGAGTTTGATTATGTCTCTCTACGAGACCGGCTGCTTCAGGATGGCGCACACAATGGAACTTCCACTGGTACCCCAACAGAAGGGAAACATGTTTCATTAACTCGGATGAGAATGGCTGGCCGTTATCTGAATACACGACCCTAGGGAGTCCATAGCGGGGAAAGAATTCACGAACCAACTGCTTGGCAGTGGTCGCAGCTGTGTAATCTGGAACTGGGTATGCTTCTGTCCACCTGGACAAAGCGCATACAACTACGAGGACATACTTGAAACCTCGACATTGCTCCATCTGAATGTAATCCATCTGGAGGACTTCAAAAGGGTGGTCAGGAGGTTGGAATCCCCCTTGTTCCACCGGGACACTTTTACCTGGATTGAACTGACAACATATCATACAGGTACGGACTTTCTGCTTGGCTGCAGCTCGTAAATGTTTGTTGAACCAAAGGTTCTGGATACTGTCTAACATAGCTTTTTCTCCTAAATGTGCAGGACTATGTGCGGTATTGATAATGACTTGAACCATTGAGTCGGGGAGAAACCATGTGGCTTTTCCCTTCGTCACCCATCCCTGATCTGTCTGGACCCCTCCTTGTTCGGACCATTTCTTGATTTCTTCGGGAGTAGCATGTAACTGTATGTCTATGACATCTTGTGTAGGGTCCTTAACTGTCATACATGTAGTCGGATCTGGAGTGTGTGTCAGTGTCGCATTAACTGGAATGTCTGGTGTCTGAGCTGTAAGCTTGGCTGTTCGATCTGCTAGATCGTTACCTTGGGAAATAATATCAGTGACTTTCGTATGTGCTTTGCACTTCATGATAGCGATAGCTGTCGGTAAATGTATTGCATCTAACAGAGCTTGAATAAGAAGACCATGCTGAATCTTGGTTCCATGAGAAGTCATGAAACCTCTTTCTTGCCAGAGCACTCCAAAGTCGTGTACGACTCCGAATGCATAACGTGAATCTGTGTATATATTTACTTTCAGGTTCTTGGCACGCATGCAGGCTTGGGTCAGAGCGACTAGCTCTGCTGCTTGAGCAGACAAGGTGTCAATACGGTGTGTCTCTATAACTTCAGTCTCAGTAGTCACTGCATACGCGGCTACTAGTTCTCCTGTACTTGTTCTCATACATGAACCATCCACATAAAGTGTCAGGTCGGGATCAGGTAATGGAATATCTGTCAAGTCTTGTCTTGGCTTTGTCATAGTGTTAACTACTTCCACACAGTCATGTGTGGCAGGATTTGAAGTAACTGACGGTAACAGTGTAGCAGGATTCAGAACGTTGCAGCGTCTGATTTCTATGTGTGGCTGGAACAGTGTCAATTCATAACCTGTTAAACGTGCAATTGTCAAGTGCTGAGTCTGTGTTCGGTTTAAAAGAACTTCCACGGAGTGTGGAACTTGTACTGTCAGGGAGTGTCCTAACACTATGGAATCACTTTGTCTGATAGCTAGTGCTGTGGCTGCAACTGACTTGAGGCACGCAGGCAGAGCCTGGGCTACTGGATCTAATGTGCTCGAAAAATAAGCACAGGGCTTGTATTGTCCTGCTTGATCTTGTGTGAGAACAGATAATGCTGTACCATCACGTTCTGTGACAAAAAGTGTAAAAGGCTTACTGTAGTTCGGTGTAGCCAGAACAGGTGCTTGGCATAAGGCTTTCTTTAATTCATTAAAAGCAAGTGTATGTTCCTGGGTCCAAGGGAGGACAGTCGATACGGCTGCCTCCTGTGTCGTTAACTGTATCAGTGGCTTGGCTAGAAATGCATACTGAGGAATCCATTGTCTGCAGTAAGAAGTGAGGCCAATAAAAGCTTGTACCTCCTTCTGTGTCTTGGGCTGTGGAAGACTCGCTATTAACTGGATACGGTCTGGTGTCAACTGCCTACCCCACTTGGACAGTAAGTGGCCTAAGTAGATCACTTGCTGGACACAGAATTGAAGCTTCGAAGGGGACACCTTGTGCCCCTGCTCGGCCAGAAAATACAGGACTGTAAGTGACGCACGCTCGCAGTCACGTTCAGAACGGGCTGTGATCAGTAGATCATCGACATACTGGAGCAGGGCAGTGTCAGTTGGCATGTGAATATTGTCTAGTTGTCTCTTGAGTGCTTGACTGTAAATACTAGGGCTTTCTGTGAAACCTTGAGGAGCTCGTGTAAATTTATAGCTCCTTCCATTTAAACAAAAACCGAAAAGGTACTGGCTGTCTGGATGGATGGGGACACTGAAAAATGCGTTCTTGAGATCTATGACAGTGAAAAACGTAGCTTCAGAATCAATGGCTGTCAATAGGGAAGAAATATCTGGGACTACTGGGTACTGAGGTATGATACATTTATTAAGCTCTCGAAGGTCAATCACTAATCGATATACTGGAGGTGCATTTGGATCAGTACGTTTCATGACTGGAATGATAGGAGAATTACATACATTGGAGTCAGTTTCTACAACCACTCCTTGAGCAATGAGCTCGTCAATAATTTTAGATAAGGCTGCTACAGCCTCAGGTGGCAATCTGTACTGTCTGATTCGTGGCAAAACTATACCTTGTTTGAGAGTCACACGATGGGGTGTGATTTGCATAAAACCTACATCAGTTGGACCTTGCGCCCATAGATGCTGCGGTACATTCAGTAATCTTGGATCAAAATCACGTAATACATAGTGACCTTTAAAGTCGCGTAAAAACAAACGGACTCCTTCTGGGGAGCAACATATAACTGCACCTAATTCTTTCAATGTTTTAATGCCTAACAAATTTTCTGGACATGCTTTTGTAAGTAACAAATCAGTAGTTCGGGACAATGGACCAACTTCTAGAGAAACTGGTTTTGAAATTTCGTTAACAATTGGCTTTCCTGAAAATCCAAGGGAAACATTTCTTGAGCCTGAGAGCGGAGCCCCTGGAACCTCGTCATGACTGATAGTAGTCCTACTTGCCCCTGTATCAATCAAAAACTTTCTGTCTTTCCCTAATACTTGACTGTGTACATAGGGACCCTCTTGATCTACAGGTATCTCGATGAGAGGCAAGCCTACCTCCCTCTCTAGGCTGTTTCATGAATACTGTTGATACTCTGGATACTCTGACTGGGCATACTGGTACATCTGCTGTGTAACATGCTGTGTTGCAGCGATAGGCTGCGGTGCTGGAACTGTCTGTTGTGCATTCTGTGGTGACTGAGAAGTCTGTGAAACTTGTTCTTGTCTAGGCGGACGTGGTCTTTCTTTAGTCTTACCAGTAGCTATGTTGTGTTTCAGAACTGCACACTCGTTTATAAAATGACCTGGCTGTTTACAATAATTGCAGGTCCCTTTAACGGGAGCTGCAGGATGACTGGCTTGATTCGGACTCCTCTTCTGACTGTCTTGTGGAACAGATTGTGCAACTAATACTTTCATTTTCGTGTCTTTCATACGTCTCCTTTCGTGTTCTTGTTCTTCCCTGATTCTGTTCTGGTGATACTGGAGCATCTGTAACATTTGGGACGGAGTATTAGCTTGCCAGGTACTTTCGACTTTCAGAACTCGATTTTTAACTTGTGGACTTGAATTCTCGACTAGTTTAGTAACAAAAAGATGAGGGTATGACTCGCTACTCGTCTTCAAACCACTGTTAATAATAAAACACTTTTCAAATCTAGAATAAAAATCACTAGTATCTTCATCCTGTTTCTGTTTACATGCTGAGATTGCATCCCAATCTTCCTTTTTCGTGGATAGTAACCTTGGCAAAACTTGTATCAATAACTCGGGCAATTCTTTACATTTGTCCCCAAGACCGGTACCTGGTACTCGTATTTTATCTTCAGCTTCTAGAGCTGTCCAATCAATCTTTTTCTCTCCCACCTCCCATTCTTTTTCCTTGAGTTTTTCATATACCCCTGCGGGCAACAGGACCTTTAGCATTTTAATGATATCTGGATACGTGTATTCTCCCATACGGAGCATGTCTTTTAATTCTCGGTGGAACCCTGCTGGATCCTTGTCGTGACAGGGAATTAATTTCTTCATCTCTAAGAGTTCCATCTTTGTGATAGGGGTGTAAACAAATACTCGTTCTAGATCACCACCCGTTGTCCTAACTGGGTGTACTTCTCGTAACGGATGCTGTCTGTCTATATATAATAGTTTATTTTCTGGAGGTGAGACATGAACAAAATGCGGATTCAGAAACGTTCTATATTTGTGGCGCTGCTCTAGAATGATACTAATTAAATCGGTACCTAGGCCTCTCCATCTATACTGGAGTAACTCGTTCAGAACATCATGTAACGGACCTGGATCAGAATGTTGTCCCTCATACAGTGTAATGAGGTGCTGGATCATATACATACCCACCAGTCGCTGCTCGGCTGGGGGCAGTTTCAGAAACATTTGTGCCACTATTTCGTCTGGAAAAGTGGTAGAATCAGTAGTCCATCGGACTGCTGATCGGGCTAGTTCTTGTTCATGCATGGTACTAAGTTCACTATAACCGATTCGTGATTTCAGAATGTGATCGGTAGCTTGAAATACTTGTTCGAGAGAACCTTGTTCTGGTGCTGGAGGAGGGAACCCTTTCTTGTGTTCCGCGCGTGAATGTCGGTCGGGAAGTCTAGTTCTACCTACATACGCTATTCTGGAGGGATTCTCGCTGTCTACCTCTTCAGTATCAGAGGCGTCTTCTTTCTCGGTTGCTTGTAATGCTTCTCGTTTCTCGTGTAACTTTATTATTTCTTTACGGATTTTCTTGTACATACTCTCTATACAGTTCTGGGTCTTGTGTCTTCCCTCGGCTATATGGTCACTCCATTTGGTCAGGACTTTCATTTCTTCCGGATCTTTTTCCGGATAATCTTGTTCTCTTATTAAACAATTAATTAAAAACTTTAAAAGCATGAGCTGGGTCTCGACTTTTCGTTGAGCCATGGCGTCGCCAATACTTCCTGGGTCTGTTCCTGTACGGATGAAACGATATATTCTGTCTAGATAACCTTTCATATTGGGCAGGGTGTCCAAATATTCGGTCACCCGTCTTACACGCAGTGAATATATGACCATATTATCATCACCTGGGACTGGATCATAATGGCATTCGGTAAGAGCTCGCTTGATATCTGCAACTGACTGATGCTTGGGCGAACGCTGTAACGCTCGGGCATGTAGCTCGATTAATGTCACACGTCTGTGCTGAGGCGGGGTTCCAGGAGGACTTCCCCCCGAGGCCCCTTGACTAGAATCGTCGACGGGTATTGTACGGGCTGGGAGAGTGACCGATGTAGCGGGTACATGTACTATAGGCTGGACCGGGGGTACCGTAACAGGTGCTGCAACGGGTGCCCCGGTAGCTGGAGGTACTGGAATTACATTATTTACGGGAGCTGGCGAGACAGGATTGGCGTATTCTGGGACTGTGTCGTCCAAATAGGACGAGAGAAAAATATCAGCTGCGGTCTGTTTGTGACGTAGCTTAATCGGAACTAGTGACGGCGGAAAATTACTGGATGCCTCCGGGGTTGCTTTTGGCAAGCCCTCGGCAAGAAGAGGATACATACCCTTAATAAGGGCATTTCTCTGTCTGTCTGACTGTTCGGCTTTAACTCGTTCACCTATTTCGATTAATTCCCTTTCTTGGGCTCTTTCTGAGGATTCCCTACTTAGTTCTGATTTTCTGATTTCTTTTTCGGTTCTTTTATGAGATTCTTTGCGCCATAACTCGATGGCATCTTTCTGGGACTGTCTGGCTTTCTTTTTCCATAATGCTTCTTCTACTCGCATGATGCACTCGGCATCCCACGTACCTGATACGGGCCATCTATATTTCTCTTCTAATTCCTTGGTGTACTCCACCCATAAGTCTAGATATAATATGGCACTTATGCCATGCTTATGATACATAAAATGACCTGGACTGTCCCTAGGCGGGACAGGAACTGCTTCCTCGAGCAGACCTTTTCTAGTTTTTAACTGACGTAACCTTGAGAACAGAGGCATAACTTAGGCTGGAGTCTGGACACAATACAATACACGATAAACACAATAATAACTTGAAAACAAATCACTCATACCACGACATTGAAAAACACATGGAATAACATTTAAAATAACAGTTCGGACAGAATATTACCTGAAATACTGAAAACAGAACACATGAACTTCTCGAGAACAGAACTTACTGGAACAGGAACTTACTAGAATGACTAGATGTACTGCTAAAACAGTACGAAACTTACCGGTCCCATAAAGAGACACGTCAGGACCCGCATCCACCTAGGTGGACACTTCGTGTTGGATCTGTGTACCCAAACCCACGGACCAGAGACAAATTAATTGACCCTGTCTAGATACTACCCCAGCAACGGTACTCACCGGGCAGCAAGAACGGAAGGCCTCGGACTGGACTGGACTGCTACGACGACGGACTACGAACTTCGGACTTCAGTTACAGGTGGGCCTCCGGATACCTCGGACCTTGGACTCTCGGCTTGGGCTCTGGTCGGGACTCGCCGCGTTCCTCCACCGCCTCGTCTGGATGCTGGACCGCAACCTCCGTCTCCTCCGTGGGCCTGAGGGATACTTGAAGCAGAAATATCTGCACGTGCACGGTATGGTTCCGTCACGGCTGCAGAGGATCAGGGGGCCTGCGTGGCTTCTCCGGCGCGTGGGGAAAGGGCAAGTCCCTATTCGGGCGCCATTATGTGGTAAATAAATAATTAATTACCGGTTCTATTTTTCAGAATAATCAATAAACAGGTAGCTCAATAAATAAGAGTCAAGATTCGAGGTAGCTGGGGTTTACAGGCTTTAATCAGGCATAAAGGACAGGAACAGGACAGCCTGTACGGGAATAGGATGGCAGCTGCCGGGGGCAGGATCTGGGATGACTAGCAACTTTTAATATGGGTGCACAATATATATACTTAAACAAGTACATTACATTCAATACAGTAGGCGTAGCAGTAGGAGTGGTTTGTAACAGTCGCGAAAGATAAGGCATAAAGTGGGTGTAACAAGAGGCGTATACATAGACATGTGGTGTAAACGTAACAGAATATGTCATAAACGGGGCGGAAACATGGAGGGGGCTACCTGAGGAGCTGGGACCTTTAACCTAGTGGTGCGCGCAAACTGGCAATGACGTGTTACTAGGAGGAACTGGGGGCTATGACTTCTGCACTAGAAGAGGAGACTAAAGTCTGGAGTGTCAGAGCGACATGTACCCAGGCATATCTAGTATCTGATGTTTAGAGAACATGTTGATAGAATCCAAAAGTTATCAGGGCAAAGGCTAACAGACATTAAGACTGGTGCATGCATTATTCTACATGTGTTCGTGTGCGAGGAATATTCTATGAATATAATACAGTATTTCTCTTACATGGAGACATAAAGGCTAGACCATGACAGAAACTATTGATGCGATTCAGTAGCTTAGGAATGCAGAGAAGGAGGGCTGGACTGATAACTAGAAACATAACATACTCTTGGCAGACTGGGAGGCAGAGCCAGGCCGGGCCGGGCACTGCGAGGCAAGAAGTAAGCTAAGGGTCAGGGATACAGGTGGGGGCTGTATCGCTCCTTGGAGGGTTCAGGAAACAGGAGCTGAATCTGAGTCCGGGCCCTTTTGAGGCCTAGAAACGGGGACTTTTACTGAATTAACGTGCACACTGAAAAACGTGGCAACGTAGGTTTACATAGGCCTGATACTCGTAGCTTTCACGAAGACTGGAAACTGACATACTAGGGGTGGACACAACTGTAATTGCGTCTTTAATCGATCAGAGAGGAATACATATGCATATCGATCATGCACATATAACATAGGATGGGGAACACGTAGGCACATATAACATGGCAAAATTTACTTTTCCACAGGCCAACCCCTTTCAGAAGAAGCTGGTGAGAAAGCAAGCTCGTAAATTTACGGCCCCCTCACCACCTATTGTTCCTGCTGTAATGCTGGCTAACTAACTCATGTTCACTTAGTGAGCAGTCTCTTCACTGCAAAAGCCAAGAGAACAGCTTCAAGGGGGCTCATTAGTAAGTAAGGCTGCTTTGCCTGCCGCCAAAAAACCAACAAGGCATATTCTTTTAAGGTTGTAGGATAGTGGTCCTTAATCTTTAGACTTCTGTGGAACCACAGTGATTCACTATTTTAAGTTGGGTAGCCTGGCCTAATCCAGTTCTACGATTTGAAACTCAAAAGCATACACAAAACTGCCCTAAAAAGTATCATCAAACAAATACCCAAATTATAAACTACTCACTCTGATGCACAAACAAAAAAAAAACAATCAAAACTAATTTTATTTGGAAGTTTGGAGCATTCCAAAATTTTGTTTGATTTTTTTAAAAAAAGCTATAGGCTAGACTACGCATACTGCTTTGCTTTTTTTGCTCCTACTGCATTCTTTTTTTGTGGGCTCGTACTGGTGCTTCAATTGAGTCAATCAATTTTCCAAATTACTGTTTGCTAAACTTGCGCTGCTCCCACTAATCAAGCAAATTTTTAGCCTTTATTTTCAAATTCCTTCACATTTATAGAACTTTTTAAAATGGCAGCTTTTGATGAAGGTTATTTGCCAAGTCCCTCCCTACCCATCAAACATTCTTACATACCCGGATGCAGTAATGCCCATTCTTCATAACCTGCATTGGCTGCTTCCGTATTCAAGGCAAAGATTTGAGTACCCTTCAGGAATCCCCAATCACAACCTAAAACCAGATTTCAGATGGTCCGCGGGCCACAACAAGCAGTGCAATTTTTAAACTTGAGAACCAAATTCTAATATGGATAAACCTCTATACTGATCTTGCAGTTGCCAAGCTACCAAGGTCTGCAGTGTAAGGCTGCACATTATCCGTTTGCAAGCCTTCAACAGATCTGTACTTTTCTGCTTTAGTTGGCAAACTCTGGTTCTCTGTATGTTTTAGTTAGTTTAAGTCTGTTAAACAGTTTATGTTGTATTGTTGTTTGTGTTCCTGTAAAACATTTGAACCCCTCTTGGATTTAATGCTGTGGTTTATGTAAACTTTTAAAATAAAAAGTGGTGTTACACTTTGAGATACCACAGAGCTGCACTGAAGATTGAGTATTTTCAGAAAGTTCATGAGTGTGAATGCATTACGATGTGTAGATGCATTATCACGTGTACCACTGTATACAGTGCGAGTGCTTTGCTTCGAGTATGGAAAGAATTGAAATTCTTTCAATTTGTAGAGGAGAATCTAAATACGGCGTAGACGTCAAGGGCTCATTTTCCTCCACCATTAAGATAGTGTTGTGGAGCAAATTCAGCTAATGCTTTTTACTGTGTACTGTTTTCTCCATAAATCAAAGGTTTTTTAGTCCTCCAACCTCTCCATGTGTATAGGCTAGTGTTATTAGAGTTATTTGAAGGTCTCGCAGGAGGAGTAGATCCTATGGACAGTGTATGCTGCAAGAGTGGGTGTGCTGTGTCCGTGGACTGGTGTCAATGTGTGGAATAGGTAGTTGTTAGTTGACTCCCACATTAATGTGTGCATCCCAATCGGGGATGTGGCATACCCATGGACCAGTATCAGAGTGTGTCCAGCAGGTAAGATGGGTGTAGGTTTGAGAGGAAGCTTATGTGTGTTATATTTTTTGATGGTTGTCTTTTGTGAGTGAGACATAAAGGTGTATTGTAATTGTTTCAACATGTGAACCAGAGTTCATGATAGGTTGTTTCAATAGGTTTGCAGGTTCCAGGAGTCACTGTACAGGCTGTATGAGGGGCATGGTGAAGCAGTGTCCGGACGTAAGAAAAGGGGAGTATGAAGGTTCTTCACTTGAGAAATGGTGAGGGCAGCTGGAAGAGTGTGATGATGTAAGAAGTGCTGGGTCAACCAGTAAGGCAGCTACATTTACAAGAGGACAAAGGCCTGTTTAGAGCCATGCAGATGACGTGATGTGCAAAGAAGATATTGTCTCTTCCAAGATATCTTCTTAACGTTCGTGTAAAGAGCTCTCTTCCAGCTACAAAACACAACGGTGTCACCTTTAAATCATACCTAGCCTTTTTCTATATGTATGGATGTAGTATACTGAAAGAAGTTGAGTCCAAGTAGATTTCCATGAAGATTTATTGAGTAGTAGATTACATGGAAAGAGCCCCACCAGGAGCAGCTTCCCAGCTGCTCAGCCCATACACCAACTAACTTAGGCACTCCAACATTCCACATCCCAACATTCTATCACGTAATCATTCTAGCTGAGCAGCAGGATACCACAATGGGGTTATCTATTTGAATTTGTTAAAGAGTTTTTTGTAAGTGAAAAGTAGATGAAATATAAGCCATCACCGCAGATGAGGTCCTTCTAGCCTTACACAGCCACCAGAGCAGTCTTTCCTGCTAAAGAGCTTGTTGGTTTTTAGCTTGAGGATACTAAAGGGAATGGACCTCTCTGAGGGGGACCGATGATCATGTATGTGCAAAGTCCATCATCAATAACATCTCCTGACTCAGAGTGAGGGACGGAGATAATGAATGTAGGCTTCAAACATAAGCCCACTATTCTAGGTCCTGATCATCTCCCTTCATACAGGCTCCTGGTGTGACCAAGATCCTTCACATCATAATGTTGAGCCATCAGCAGGTTTGTGTATTACACCTGGATGCATGCGAGTGTGGACTGCCTGAGCCCAGAATGCCATTAACCCCACTACGCAATAGATGAACGTGCAATAATTTTGAATTATAATAACAATAATTCAGGTTTTTAAAGCGCAAACATAATTAAGGGTTTCACAGCACTGGGGGCCTTTGGAAAAATTAAGTGAGCTATTGCCCAGTCATATGATGCTGAGCGGAGCTGCTGCCGGGGATCCAACAGTGCACCCCGAGCTCCGGAGGCAGCTGCTCTGACCACTGCGCCACAACTATCCCTAAATTCAGGGATAATTCTTAATCAAAAATTCAAGTAATGCCTTAATGACCTCCCAATCATTCTCGAAGAACAGCTACTCTACCATAACTCTGCAAGCATGAACCAAATGAAGGACTGTGGTAAAGCCAGAACCAGGGATGGCTTCTTCCAACCAAAGCCCAAAATCATAGGGAGTATATACCAGGCGGGGATAGATGAGAGTAGCTTAGTACCTCAAGAGTGCCGCAAAGTTGGTTATGATATGGTTTAGGCCATTGGCAGTGGTCTTCATGCAAAGGCTTACATGTTGCAATTTTAGAGCCCATTTATTAAGAGAAAGGTGTCCAAGTGGCAGAAAATATAGTATGTCGGCAGGGACTACATTAACCCTTTCATTTAGCAGTTTAAGGAAGGGGTGGGTGTCACTGGGCAGTTCTGTGTAACATTAAACATTTAAGTTTGTTTTGATAGGCCTTTGATTAGATGGGTGTCTCCAAGAAGCTTATATCCACTATCGCTTACAAAGAAAGAGAGGGGTAGAGGCAAGGATGGATGGATTGAAAGACCGAGATCGGATTGATGAATACGGAGCTAGATGGAGAAAGGGTGATGGGGTGAATGGCAAGAAGGACATACGTAGCAGGATGGAAAGATGTCTAAAAATGAGAATGAGGAATGGATGAGGTAAAGAGTAATGGAAAGACGGTTGGATGGAAGGAAGGACAAATGCATCGATGCCGAAAAGGAAGAGTGGATGAGGAAGGAAGGAAGGTAAACCACAAAGAAGGAATGATAAAAAAAAGTTGTAGGGAATGGAGGATGGCGAAAACAAAAGAAGGATGTAATAGTACAGAAAGGATGCAACGAAAGACAGTAGCAAGATGGACTGCGACAGAAAGAATGATGGAGTATAAATAAGGACAAAAGAAAGCAGGACAGAGAAAAGGAAGGAAATTTAAGAATTTCGTCAGAGGGAGCAATTTCACAGAGGAATGCTGTATTAGTTTGCTTCATGCACTCACTCAGAGCTATTTGGGATATGGTTCAAAGTGGAAGGTATTTCATTTCTCGGGCTAATCCGTGCACGCTGGGCTATAGGCGAATGTGTGCTTTAGGAGTGCAAATGCCATAGGTGTCCTCTATTATTCCCCGCAGGTTGCAGTGTAGTGTTGTAGGAAAGTAGGATCTGCTTTGATGGTCATTCCCACTTTTTACTGGTATCATTATGTTTTTCTGACTAGTATGACTTTAATCCTACAAACGGGGACCCCAGTATCTGTGCTTCTTCCCTAAATTGGATATGGTGAGGTCCTTCGGGACACTCCAGATGGGCTACTGGTATACCCTTGTAAGCCCCTAGTATATGGTACCAAGGTACCCAGGGCATAGGTACATCAGAGGACTCACATAGGCTGAAGCATGCATTATGCCACCCATGAGACACCACTCAAATTGTGACTCCAAGCCTGCCATTGCAGCCTGTGTGAGCTGTGCTAGCACCACTTATGAAACATATAGGTTTCCCTATATATGAGGTCACTACACTTAAAACCTTAAGTCACCCCTTAGACAGGCCTTTCAAACCTGAAGGCAGGGTGCTGGGTCATAAGTGGGAGAGTGCCCCTGCATGAGCGGGTCACCCCTACAACCTTCGGTGTCCATTCTCCCGGGTTGTAAGTGCATCAGCCACTGTGACACATGGAGTGGCCATGCATCATTACACAATGACCATCTCTAAACTGGATGTAACGAACCGTGTCATGTTTGGTATCATTCAGGTTGGAATCATACCCCCATACCGTGCTGTGGGAGGTATGATTCCATGACACCGTAAACAGTGTGGGAGGTATGATTCCTTGCACTGTAAAGCTTCTCCGGGAGGCCCACAGTGCACGAGCAGGGGAAGGCATAACAACAGATATACTGCCGCAGGGAGGTGTGACCACCTCTCAGACAGGGTTTAGTGTACTGGGGAAGGGTGGGGGCGCTTGCCAGTGCCACTGAGACTGCATGATGGGCACATTTGGTGCCCTCTCTGCATACTCCAGCTCAAATCAGTTCAGGGAGCCGTTGGCTCCCGCTCAGGCGTAAAACTGGACAAAGGACATGGGAGTATCTTCCCAACTGTCCAGCCCCTGATTCCAATCACATACCACTACATCTTCGGCCGTCTGGACTTCGCTATGGGAACCAAAGCTACACCGGGGAATATTCCTGCTGCTCGAGGTCTCGTCGTCCTGCTGGTCTTCTACAATGTCTGGGTCCGTGCTCCATACAAGTTCTTCACCAGGCCTGTGGTAATCCAAAGACACCAGAAGGAATCTCCCTTGGAGTGAAGGAGTCAATCCCCTGCATCTGCAGGCACTGCAACGCAGCTGACCGATCTGCTGATCCTGGGCTCCCACGGACTCCAAAAGGCTCAGCAACACAGGACTTGGTTCTGCAACTCCCTCGAGGCCTGTACGGTCTTCTCACTGAGTTTGAGGCCAGTATCCCTCTTCAGAACCGCTGGAACAGAACCCTTGTGAACCACATTGACTTGCCATTGCCAAGGCTTGTTGACTCTCCAGTGATCTTCGAGCTTCAAGAAGCTCCTACCTCAAGAATCTCCTGCAGCCAAGATCTTGGCTGCTTCGCATCCTCTGCACCGTGGGCCTTTATTTGTTGGTGAGCTGCATGAGGACCCTCTTGCGACTCCTGTGCCTAATGCCCATGGGTCCTCTTGAGGGTCTTCTTTGGCTCCAGTGGGCTCTCCTTCTTGCTACAGACCTGCTCTGACTTACCTGCTTGTGGTGAGTCACTTGGAGCTTGCTGGCATCACCTTTTTCATCCACTACATTGTTTGTTGCTGCCAAGGCTTGTTGGTGCCCCTGCTGGACACTGACCCACTGCCTCTGACATGTGACATGGGACAGCTTGTAATCAGCCCCTGGCCTTCCACAGCATCGCCTGGTCCACAGACCTGCAATTTCAAAAGGCACCATCAAATTCTCCTGCATCCTCGACAATGGTGGGCATTTGTCTTCCGTGCCTCCTGGTCACTCCTGAGTGGTATAGACTCTGTCCCCTCTGCTTGCAGGTTCTACTCACCTTAAATTCACCTTTGGGTTCCACCAGACTCCTTCGTCTTCTTCTCCAGCAGCACCTTTCCTAAAGCTCTCTATTGTGGTCTACGGCGGTGTTCGATGTCAATTGACACCTATGCACCTGGCTTCCCTGATGTAGGTAACTTGGTTCCCGGAGGATCCACGGGTGGGGTGACTCTCCAACCTTTCATCTTCTATGGGGTGTCTTCAGGGTCCACTAGGAAGGGTCCTTTTTCTTTAAAACTGTAACCGCAACTTACCCATTGACTAACATTGAGCACACAGTCGTGTCTCCACTCTGCACACGACCTTTGTGGGATTCCTAGATACTCACCTTGGGTGGTTCCTGGGGCCCCTTGCTTTTCAACGTCTTCTGGGTCCACTCCTGCCTTGAGCCGTGATTCGCATGCCACTACTTTAGTATATAGTTTGGTCTCCCTTGGAGACCATTGTGTATTTGTGATACTTAAATACTCTATTTCCTAAGTATTGTGTATATTGTGTTTATATCTCTGGGTAGGAGATAATACATTATGTTAGTGAGTGTTTGCATAAAAAAGACCTATTTTTATACCTACACTGTGTGATCCTTTTTCACTTAACCTATGCCATTAGTATAAGTACGTACTGGTAAAACAAGCTTCTTTACACTCCTCCCAGACTAAGCCTGGAGGCTGCTCTCCGCAGCCACCACTTAGAAAGCTTTCTAAGGTTGTCTAAGAGCACTAAAATCACCATAAGGGTTGTCTGGATTAGTACAAGGTGCTACACTTACATAAGTAAGCACCATATACTAAGCCAGTCTCTCGCCAGTGTACATGGGCTAATTGGGGTAGGATAAGTGCAGAGGCATCCCCTAGTTATAGGAAGGCAACAGCCTTGCAAGCATTCTTGTAAGAAAGTGTCATGCACAACTTTAATGCATCAGGTGGATGAACAGAGTCCTTCAAGTCTTCCAGGGGAAAGGATGTTCTAGCAAGATGAGTCTAAAAGAAGAAAGACTGCACTGAAAAGAACTGTCATCATTGCTGCTGCTGCATCACTCCTAATAGGTGTTCCACTGGGGGCCGCTTCCTGTCAGAGGTTCCCAATCCACTTGCAGACTCCCTTTAGGGAGAATGGACACCCACCACTCTGGTATGTCTGGAGTGACCCAGTCCAAAAGGTAACACAAGCAAGATATTAGTGGAATGGAGGGAGGTTGCCGAGAAATATGCCATCAACAAGTTCACCACATAGCACAAGCTATCACTCTGGGTGAGATGGGGCAATACCCTGCACATGTCCTGGGTGTGTGCTGCATCAACAGAAACCGGCAGCAAGTTAGATACTTCAAGCCAGATGTACTACTAAAGGATTTGGAACTACAAACCCTGCAAGTCTAAAAAATGAACCGCGAAATTCATTTTTGTAATGTACAAACCCATTTTTACAAGTGGGAATTTCTTTCTGACTCGTTAGATGGGTTTGCGACCATACCACATCACAATTTGGAAGGGGTGTCAAACAGGTGTTCCTTCTAAACAGAAATTCAGTCCGCAATGTATTGATGGTTTGCAAACACAATTCTGGAGGTGGTAAGTGAACCACGGTGAGAGCCTCAGAGAGAGCAGCCAGTGGCCCACAGGGCAAGTGCCTGCTCCCGCTGATGTTATTCCAAACAGACACACATTAAATTAAGCAGTGCTAGTTACTTTAAGAAACAGGCTGTTTTTGAACAAGTAAAAGGAAAACAAGATTTCAGTTTGCAAATGCATACTCTGGGATGGTGGTCTGCTACCCCACCCAGGACACCATATATATGTGTGTAGCCAGTCACAGGATGTCACCAATTACCATCTGCCTAATTGATATTCATTAGGCAGGTCAGTCTGCACCGCTTGGATATAATGGTTTTGCGAATCACCCCAACAGTACAAAGGTCGAGTCGTAAAATCAAATACTGGATGCAAAAAGTTGGTGCACACTTTGCAACCAGTACATTAGTTCATCTGGTCCTTAGTCTCACAACGCCCAGAGTCCTGATAGCTGGCGCTCCTGGCATCCAGTATTGGAAAAGGGGAGACCAGTGTTTGCATGCTTCCTCCAGACCTTTCGGAGATGAATCTCCTGGGCTGTTGGCTAGATTCCCTTTAAGTGTGCTTTGGCGCCCACTCAGCCTCGGCTTTTATGCCACTGACACCTTTCCATGACCACTTTCGGTGGATACATTGACACCTTTCCATGACCACTTTCGGTGGATACATTGACCATTAATATTAAATTCATTAGGCTTACTCCCCTCTTCATTCACGCACTGCATGTGCAAACAATTATCCAGTCAGCACCACAAGACCGTGGCTTCATGGCCATGCCTTTGTTCTGACCTCTTGCCCCCCCATGCAAACAAATCATGGTTACTGAAATGAGTGGACACTCCCTTTCATCGTTTACAAGCACGCTCTGAAGTTTGAGATCCACTGCCAATTACTAGCAAAGTTGGCTAAATAACTTCGTAAGGGCTCTCTCTGAGAGGTATACAACGGTAACCACGCATTTTCTACAACGCGGTACCGTTACCATGCTACTTTTACCACGCAAGTCGTTACCACGACTTGCGCTGGGGGGCGCTACAGGATAGTAAATAGTTTAATTTACTATCCAACTCCTTTCCCTAGAGTCCACGGGGACTGGAGTTGGAATAGTAAATTAAAAAATTTACTATCCAGCGCCCCTCCACGCAAGTCGTTGATACGACTTGTGTGGTAAAAGTAGCGTTGTAACGGTACGCGTTGTAAAAGTACGCGTGGTACCGTCATACATCCCTCTGAGATGCTGACAGTAACAGTACTGTTAACTTTCCCAGTTCCAGGCATAAGCGTCTGTTACAGGTCAGTTTTCTTCTGTGCACTCTGTAATTTGTAGTCCTGTTGATGCCATTCTAAAGTTAGTACTACTAGTCTGATAAGGTAAAGAAAAACTATAACTGGATGAGCTAATCAGGCAGTGTACTGTGAAACTTGAGGGCTCTGCTTTCATTAGTGTTTCTGCCCTCTAATCACTTCCTTGAGCTCGCCAGTTCGTTTTGTTAAAGCAAACAAAAAAGCACGTCTCCAACACAGTGACCAACAAACAAACAAAACCTCATGAAAACAATAAAATCAATCAGAGAACTGCAGGTTCATGGCTGTGATCTTGCCTTTTGTCAAATGAATTGAATTGAAACAACACTTGTATAGCGCTATCTACCCGGAGGCCTCGTAGCGCTTATGACAGGAAACTTATCTAGCGAGGGCTCAAGGCAGATCAGCAGGGTGTAGCATACAGGTGTGTTTTCAGGGTTTTCCTGAAAGAAAAATGATTTACCGTTCCCCGGAGGGATAGAGGGAGGGTGTTCCAGAGTCTAGCCGCAGTGTGTGAAAAGGAGCGGCCACCCCAACGGGCTTTCCTGACTCTGATGGACGTGGCCAGCTGGAGGGAACAGGAACGAAGGGAGCGGGATGGAACATAGGGAGTGACCAGGGACTGAAGAATTGCGGGGCCAGTGCGATGAAAGGCCTTGTGTAATATACACATGGCCTTAAATTGTATTCTTGCCTCTATAGGGAGCCAATGAAGTTCCCTTAGGGCATTCCTTGCTGACTGCCATCGGGGGAGGTTGTAGAGTAGACGGGCCGCACTGTTTTGGGTGACTTGGAGCTTCTGGATGGTGAATGCAGGAGCTCCCATATAGAGGACATTCCCATAGTCCAGGCGAGATAGTATAAGGGCCTGGACCAGGATCCTCCTTGCCTGGAATGGGAGCAGAGGGAGCACCCTCCGCAACATCCTCATCAACCCAAAACAAGTAGCCGCAGTCTTCGTAGCTTGGACTGAAAAGTTCAAGTCTGTATCAAACCAAATCCCTAGGCTTTTTACTTGGGAGTGGGGGGCGGGCCTAGACATGGAGGCCAGGTGGATGCAAAACCCGAGGGGGAGGGGTTGCCCAATAGGATGGTATCTGTCTTCTCCCCGTTAAGTTTTAAACAGGAAGATTGCATCCATCTGGAGACAGCCTCCAGACAGGGACCTAGGGTGCTAGACGATCCGTCCTGGTGGTCTAAAGAGACCACCAGTTGAGTATCGTCTGCGTAGGTGACAATACGCACACCGAAGGGATGGACTATCCTGTCTAGGGGTTCCATGTAGGCATTAAACAGAGTGGGGCTCAGGGAGGAGCCCTGAGGAACCCCACATCTGAGAGGGTGTTTAGGGGATGCCACCTCGCCCTCAAAGACCTGGAAGAAACGGTCAGCCAGGAAAGATGTCAGCCATTCCAGGGCCGCGCCCGACACGCCCAAGTCCGCCAGGCGTTGTAAAAGCGTGACATGGTTAACCGTGTCGAACGCGGCGCTAAGGTCTAATAGAATGATGGCAACTTTTCTGCCCTGGTCCAACACAGTTCTTGCTTCTTCAGTTACCGCTAGGAGAGCGGTTTCAGTTCCATGTCGAGGACGGAACCCTGTTTGAGAGGCACGCAGAAGGCCAAATGGTGCCTTTCAGCCAATCAAGGCTTTTCAGCCAACAGCACCAAGCATGCTGTGACCTGCAGTTTCATTGGTCCTGCTTTACACATGGGCCAACAAATCCCAGGATGCTTACCTCAACTGGATTAAATGACATTAGATGCAAGTTCTCCTTATGTCTTGGGCGGCGCTCACAGCTATGCAAGTTAAGGGGGCACAACCGCCTTTACCCCGCCCTCCAACAAAAAAGAAAGCACTGACAAAGACAATTTGTCTTGGCACATGCCTGGTGATTATATTTTTATCAGTTTCAACAACAATACTGAGCAATAAAGCCAGCAGCACAGCATGTTCCCGTACAAGCATATTTGTAGCTGCCTAGCAACTAGTGTAGTGTGCCTCTACACGCGGAGCACAGGTAAATTCAGTGCAAGGGTGCCTTGCAGTATACAGTGTACAGGACAGTCAGTACATGGTCAGAAGCACTACAAGCGGCTCAGACAGAATGTGCTCAACGTGCAAAGCTGCCATAGAAGCTTCACTAACAATCACTGCCGGCTCCACCTAGGTAACGGCAGGTAAGTCAGCAGCAGTGCTTCTTTGCTTGTGGAAGAGCTCACTAGTGAAAGTTGTCACATTCAAAAAATTTGTTTTTTTATCAGCTTCGTATTACTTTGTTTTAAAGGAAAACAGTCATTGAGAGAAAGTAAAGCTCCCTACTGGTCAGTTTAAAACACAGAGGGGGATATTCGAGAACGTGTGATAATCATCGCCAAAATAGGTTATCGCAATGTTTCAAATCGCCGTTTATCGGGGGAAAATAACTCAGTTTTAACGTCCTATTCACAACACAGCGAGAACATGCGATATGTCCCCGATAAGGCGTCAAATGTCCGCTATAAAATTACCGGGACGGCAAAAAAAATGTAAACCCCAACGCGCAAAAAGTTGCGATGGGCCCAACTACGATAAAAAAAATCTGCGATAATCTTCACCAGGCCTTCAAGTCACACACGTCAGGTGGGAAAAATCACTATAAAATTAGAAAAAAAAACATACTAACATAAGCAAAACAACAGCGAAGCACAATGGAGATAGCCGGAGAAAGTACAGAGGACAACCAGAACCCCACAAGCCCCCCGGAGGACCAGCCTGGGACCTCAGGGTCAGGGAAGGGCAAGAACAAGAAGAAGAGGAAGACGCAATGCAGTCAGAGGTGGTAGAACACCATCAACTACTGTTCGTCACCTCCACGGTGTCATTGGCAACAAAAAAGGGAATATAGCAGTCCATCGTGGACAAGGTGAATGCTGTCGGAGGGCTGAAGAGGACAATGGAAGAGGTCAGGAGGCGCTGGAATGATGTGAAGCGCAAAACCAAACAGAAACTCGCCAACAACCGGAAAGCAGCAATGCAGTCTGGAGGTGGAAGTCCAGCGCTACAGGAGGAGCTGGACCATATGAAGGAAATGGTGTCCACAGTCATCAGTGGGGAGATGGTGGCAGGATTTGGGGGACCGGACACTGCTCAACATTACCCGACACAACAGCACCAGGGTGAGTAACGACCAGGAACTGGGGGGAGGCGGGAGATGGGCACACATGCACAATTAAGTATAGCACATCTGAGGACAAACTATGCCCCAGACCCCCAACTCTCACCAAGAGACCAATGTACCCTAGTATGCAACATCTCAGCACTGTATAAGCACAGAAGTTAAAGGCACACCACATGAAAGGGATAAGGGGCAGCAAAATCAGAGCTGCAGGGGCGACTCTCCCAAAATGCAGCCACACACATAACATGCAGAGCACATCAACATTGACAACGCTGTGGTACAAACCGCAACATGTCCACAACAGAACAGAGGACACAACTGGTGACGCTTGTGTGTAGAAACTGGCCAATCACATTTGGCATTGCAGGGAAATGTGAGTTGACAATGTACAAGTACAAACACACATCAGTGATGCTGTCAAAATGTCCACTGTCCCGCATCAAATAGGCAGCTCCTCCCAAACAGTCACAATGTACACTGTCATGCAGACTCTATGTAAACATGTACAATGCGTCAACATACATGTGAACACAATGTTAAACTGCATCTCCCCTTCACATTGCAGAGGGAAAACCAACACCTCCTGGAGAGCAGGCCGAACCTCTCTGATGACGAGGAGGACCACCACACCATCGACACCGCCGCCCTCAAACAGCTCATGGACAGCTTCAGCACCCCACCTCCAGGAGCAGGCCAGCCCAGTTGTATCGAGGAGACACCACCCCCTGCACAGACAACAAAGCAGGACGCACCCACTACTACGGCTGTCTCCCAGGACCCCCACGAAGAACACATGGCCTTCCAACTCCGTGTGTTGGGGTGCCAATAGAAGCTGGCTGAACAGGTGCGGGTGGGGTTCGACCGCATGGCAGCCAAACTAGATGCCATACGGGGGTGTCTAAGTCCCATCAGGGACCACTCACAGTCCCTAAAGGACACCCACATTATGCTCCATGCTCTCCAATGATCCATGGCTGACATTGCTGGAGTCCTGACTCGGAAACAAGAACAACTGTCTAGTCAGAGTGGCTCCAGCAATGTGACCCGGGAGTTGGGACACATGCGGAGGAACATGGAGCGGATGCAGGCAGAAAGAGCGGCTGCCACGGCTGCACACAAGCGAGAGGTAGCTGGGTTCCTCAATGCCCTAAAGAACCTCCTCATGGCATTGCTGCCACAAGCTTAGAGGTGTGGGATAGTGCACCGCTTAATCCAACGTTTTGTTGTTTTTTCTGTGCGACCAGGGTATCGTTCCCCACCAGGAACGTGCTGAATAATCCACGTAGCAGCAGTACTATGATAGTCTAGCTGTCACCCTGAGCACAAGTTTTTGCTGATTCTTCAGCTCCAAAGTTTTCGAAATAAGTATTCAAAAAGAATTTTTAAAGTTCATTCATGAGTGTCTTTATTGGCACTTTTCCATTATTAGTGTTCATATATTGACTGTTCCCAATTTATATTATCCAATGCATTTCGGCAGTATTTCTCGGCTGGTTACTAGCGAGTAACTCTCGGTGGTTTACAACATGTGTAGATCCTACGGGCTTCTACTTCCATGTTTGTTAGAACGCGTACACATGTTGTAAACCACCGAGAGTTACTCGCTAGTAACCAGCCGAGAAATACTTCCCTGATGAAGGCGGGAGATCCTGCCGAAATGCATTGGATAATATAAATTGGGAACAGTCAATATATGAACACTAATAATGGAAAAGTGCCAATAAAGACACTCGTGAATCACTGCCACACAGTGCTGGAGACAGAACACCACCACCCACATGTGAGGCACATGAAACTGCAGAGAACGAAGATGCGTGCGAATCTGCCTTCATAGGAAGAAGCACGCAGTAGCATTCATCTCTGCCATATGGCCGATTTCTGCTTGGTTCTGCCCTTTTTATCATCACCTTCCACTGTCCCTCAATACTCTCTGCGACACTCACCTTGGACCTCGACATGGACTGCCATATTCTGTTTGGTCACTAATGACACAGCATTCAGACTGCGGGCTGTACTCTTCCTCTTCCGATTAACTGGTCATTCCCTAAAGGACTCTGGCTGGCCCTCCACGGGCCAACAATGTTAAGTGGGGTTTGCATGGCCCTGTACTGCTCCAGCTTCAACACTCCACCTGAATGTGCATTAAATATTCATATTCACACAGATGTGTAATGTCTTTGATCATTCAAGTGTGGAAGTATGGATGAGTGTAGGGTCAGTGATTCCCCCTCACATCCATGTTGCCCATGTTGTGGGACTTGAGTTACAGGGTGACACATTGTCGATTGCGGTCCGGGTGGCGCCGACACTACAACAGAGACACACAAATTAGTTACTTCCTTGTCCAGTCCAGGATGGAACCACTCCCAGAGCCCCAGGGTCATTGTTCATACCCGGTAAACAACCGTTACAACGCAACTATTACAACGGACTACTTTTACAACGCAACTTTTACAACGCAGGATCCATTACAACGAACTACCATTACAACGCATTTTTTTACATCGCAGATGCCTTTACAACGCATGCCATTACAACGTAAGTATTGGTAAGTATATAATTATATTAAAAATGTTATAGGTTTGGGTTTTTGGGTACAGGGGTATTTTTAGGGTTCAGGGCTAGGTTTGGGTTTTTGGGTACAGAGGTATTTTTAGGGTTCAGGGCTAGGTTTGGGTTTTTGGGTACAGGGGTATTTTTAGGGTTCAGGGTTAGGTTGGGGTTTTTGGGTAAAGGGGTATTTTTAGGGTTCAGGGCTAGTGGTTTGGGTTTTTGGGTAAGGGGTATTTTTAGGGTTCAGGGCTAGGTTTGGGTTTTGGGGTACAGGGGTATTTTTAGGGTACAAGGCTAGGTTTGGGTTTTAAATAAATTTAAATTTAAATTAAATTAAATAATATTAATTTTAATTACTTACATTTTTAAAAATATTATATACTTACCAATACTTACGTTGTAATGGTATGCGTTGTAAAGGCATCTGCGATGTATAAAAATGCGTTGTAATGGTAGTTCGTTGTAATGGATCCTGCGTTGTAAAAATTGCGTTGTAATGGTATGCGTGCTAAAAGTATGCGTTGTAACGTCATACATCCTTCATACCCTTACGCTGGACTGGCATACGCCAGGCCAGCCCACTCCGCTTACGCTCACAGGGGGGGAGGGAGGGACAACGCTACATGTCCCAGGTCTTCCCTGTAGTGATCTGCTCATCAGGTCTAGTTGTCTGCATGCCACAGCCACTCCCTCACGGCTGGTTTACACCCCCACCACAGCAAATAAGGTGGAATCCACCCTCGCAGGCGAGGGAGAAGGGTGTCACCTGCCAGATGATAATACTGTAACGTAAAGAAGTCTCACAAATGATGACGAGAAACAAGCTAGGTACAAATTCAGGGAGAATGCGACAATATGGATACAAAAAATTTTAATACAAAAAAGCAGAATTTATTAGAAATACAATAAATATAGTCAATTTAATTTGTCGAAAGATGCATCAAAAAGCAAAATATACATACAAAGAACAAATATATTATGTGCTTTTTTACACCCCCACCACACTCATCCAGCATACGTGTCACAGGACATGTGACCCTGCCAATAAAAAGGGCCGGGCGCACGTGCTGACGCCAATTCCACTCTCTATCTGGGTGTATCCGTGTGGTTATTTATGCATGAGGGCCTAGGGGCCCTACCACGTCACATTCCCCACTGGTGACATGATGGCATCCGCACCACAAGACTCAATCATAAAGGGTCCATGACTTGGTGGCACCGGATACACTGCGGCCGGCACATGTACACTGCCATGGGACGGTGACTTTCGGTGCACTGAGGTAGGGGCACCTAAAGAGCTGAGCGGGTATGCAGCCTGCGATGATGTCCAATGCTGGCAGTACAGACTGGTAAGGATTTGTGTGAGCCCTGCTGGACCGCAGTGTAGGCCTGAGCCAGCGGGCAGTGGGGGCCTACCGCCACGTGGCGTTGCCTCGCGGGTCACAGAGTGTGTGGCACCTAAAGAGCTGAGCGGGTGTGCATCCTGCGATGATGCCGTGTGCACTGATATGATCTCTGCCATTGCGAAATCAAGACCCAGAATCAAGTGTGTGACCTTGTGGCCCGTGGTGCGGGGCTGCATGATGTGGAGGCTGCCATGGTCGCGGGCCCCAGGCTTAGAGCTTGCACTGGCAGGTGGTGTGACCTCTTGGAGACACGCCAGTGGCGGAAGGTGAGCAGTGAGGCCTGGGTGCGCAGGGGCGGGCAAGCAGTGATGGCGTGTGCAACTGTATGGACTCTGCCATTCATGACTCTGGACTCTGTTTCAGATAAGAGACCTGGTGGACTGCAGTGTATACGGGCACATGGTTGGAGACACCTGTGGCAGCAGTCGAGCAATGATCCTGTGTCTGCAGTGTCGGCACTCTCTCTCCCTCTCTTTCTCTACCTCTTTTTCCTTCTTTCTCTCTCTCCCTCTCTTTCTCGGTCTCTTTCTCTCTCTCTCTCAATCTCTCCCCTTCTCTCCCTCCCTTTCTCTTTCTCCCTCTCTTTCTCTCTACCTTTCTCGCTCTCTTTTTCTCTCCCTCTCCCCCTCTCTTCCCCCTCTTTCCCCCTCTTTCCCTCTCTTCCCTCTCTCGCTCTTTCTCGCGCTCTCTCTCCCTCTAGCTCTCCCTCTTTTTCTCTCTCTCCCTCTCTTTCTCTCCCTCTCTCTCTCTCCCTCTCTCTCCCTCTCTCTCTTTTTTCACTCTCTCTCTCTGTCCTCTGATGAGCACATGATACACCTTCTTATCTAGAATTTTGTCTTGCAGGCTGTGACTTACAGATTGTCCTGAGAAGACCCGCCATGACATTTCAAAATAGTTGTTTTGGGTTTATTCTGAACTAGCAGCCCGTCCCGACGTGTCCGGGAGCAATTAGGCTTCAGGGCCCCCGCCCGCCCCAACGTTGTCCGTGGGTCCCCCGGAGCCTTCCTCCATATATTGCAGTATTATACCTCTATGTTTACTTTGTACGCTTTTGTAACCTGCACACGTCACTTTTTCCTCCTGTAATGCAGTATTATAGCTCTATGTTTACTTTGTACGCTTTTGTAACCTGCACACGTAACTTTTTCCTCCTGTAATGCACCGTTTGGCTCACTTTTGTAATGCTCCGTTTGCTTCCTCTTGCTCACGATGTACGTTTTTGTAACCTGCACACGTAACTTTTTCCTCCGGTAACGCACCGTTTGGCTCACTTTTGTAATGGTCCGTTTGCTTCCTCTTGCTCATGATTGTCATTTTTGCTTCATTTTTCTGCCGCTCACCGCTCCTAACTAAATAAATAAATAACCTACCTCATCTGCCGCTCACCGCTCCACCCCGCCTGTCCGCCGCTCCTCACCGCCTGTCCGCCGCTCCTCCCCGCGCCATGTCCGCCGGTTCTCCTCGCGCTCCAGGACGCCGGTCCTCCTCACGCTCCTCACGTCAGCACGCACGTCGCGGCTGGCGCTTCTTCCAAGGGACTACTTTTTTTTCTCGGTAAATTTTTTAAATAACATATTTATTAAGTTTATATAGCCTATGTCCATCTGCACACCCTGACGATTACAACGATGTATCGGGTGTGTGGATTGGCGCTGTGGTTCCCGAGTTTACCCGCCTCAAAGGTTCAAAGTTCTTCCTTTATAATAGTAGTATAGATAAAACAATTTTGGGGAAATTCTAAGATGAATGTATGATTCTCCTTATTCTGACCACACATGACTGTTAAATGTTGCAATTGTGCGACATCAGACGAATTGTTTTGTTCATGATTTTGTAAAGTTGATATAACATCTTTGTCCGAGGGGGGGGTAGTGCCCCGTGCTGGGGAGGGTCCTGGGGTTAGTGGCGGTGGATGTTATGGCCCACTTGCCTGTCCGATCTGCATGGTCAGCAGCTCCATGGCATCTGTTGTTCTTCAGGTGTGGCTCTTGGCTTGGCTCCCTTTTCTGGTGCAGGTTGTCATCCGACTTTACACCAGGTAAGGGGAGGTTTTAAATCCCTGCTACTAATGCGCCTTATCGCCTGTTTTCTGATCTTAGCGCTGATCTGGCTGGTCGTTGAGAATGTTGCGAAGTGGTGTTGTCGCAGCTTTTTGCAAGGGAACGCCTACTCTGCATATCATTAGCGATAATTGCCGGTGTCATCTGTGCTGATGTATTTTTGCGGCTGGTATCGCAAGGAAACTGGTGATATCGGATGTTAGCACCAGCTTGTGAATGGGGCGATACATTTATCGCGACTTTGGCTGCGATAAAGTGCGATAACGTGCCACTAACTCGGCGATAAGTCCTTGAGAATATTCCCCAGAATTTTGCACTCTAATAAAACCTATGCCCAATTTATTCAGTGCATTCTAGGTAGGTCTTAACATTTGCCTACAGTGTCCGGCAAGGTTTTTCGGCGTCCAAATTGTATAACTGGGCAGATACTTCAAGTATACTATCAGTGTAGAATAGTCATCCTGGCGAGGCCTCTCACCAGCCCCACGCGTTTGGACATGATAGCTCACTTACCGCGATCACTCACTTAGTGGCTCTTTAATACTCATGCACACAGTGCAGAAAAGTGCTGCACACAGAAAAACATAATTAGAAGGAACATTGGGTGGGGTCGAAAGATGGGAATAGAAGATGTAATGTAGTGTTGAGAAAGCTTGCAGAGACACACCCATAGTTGATACATTTTCTCATGCAACACTTAATGCCACAGTTTTCCGGTTTCAAATCCTTGTAAATGAGTACTGCTATTAGTATATTTAAAGGTACTAAGATTAAAAAGTTATGTTGGTTGTGTCAGATTTGAGCTGGTCAGATACAAAAATACAGTCACAAGGACCTAACTCACTGAGCCTACTTGCTGGCTTCCTCAAAAACACCATTCTGATAGTCCTTGGAAGGGACCCAGGTCTACTCGCCCCAGCCCATTTCCTCCCACCTCCCACCAAACCTCAAGAGAAGCTACTAGAGTATGTTTTACAGAGTGAAGAGTGTATGATCAGATCTCGCAGAGTGACTTGAATGTCTCTGAAATGTTCGAGAGATGCCAGGACCAGCTGAAATGAATCCATGCCCATTATGTACCTCCCTGCAATAAATGCCCTGCAATTGGAAAAATGCTTGTGTGGTCACAGTTTGATAATTTCCAAAAGGAAGAAATTGGAGGGTGCTCATGCACTATCAAAGCACAACAGCTAGTTCTTCTGCTCATGCAATGAAAGCTCCTATCCCTGCTTCTTCTGTCTACTGGGATAAGGAACTATGCCCTACCCGGGAGTTGTCATATCCACTATGAAGAGCAAGGAGATGCTGTAAGATGACACCTCCATTCACAGACTGAAGAGGCTTCCTAGCTGGTTACTGGTTGGGAAGCAACACGCTTCAAGTCTAGGATACATATACTCAAGTCCAGCATTATACCACCCGAAGGCCAGCGTGACTTCCTACCCTTTTCGTTTCCCTACATAATGAGAACCATGTCTCATTGAATTAGTCCCATGAGACCATGGCCAAACTCTTCAGCACACTGTAGGGAGTACAGAACCATGCCGCCCAGTTTCATACTGCGGCTAACAAAGATCAAGAACGCTTCCATGATAGGAGGCTGCCTGAATCTAAGAAATGTTCCTTGCAGGCAATCCTGAAGGATCTATCAAGAATGCCTCCGGAGAAGGCAGAGCAGCGGCCTGCAGAACAACAGTCACTCATTGATAAAACCAAAGACAGCCTTTGCCTATTCTCAGAACATTCCCTCCCCCACTGCCTTCCACAAGGAGGAAGTTGGTGTGTCCTGAAGGATGAACTTTTAAAAAGTCTACCCTGTATAGCATAAATGTACCAGGAGGCCTCAACTCAAGGGGAGCAATAACATTAATTTCCTGGTTTCCAAGAAGGCTGGCGAGAATCCAGTACCATCCGAGTCATCAAACCCAAATTCCAATTCTTGAGAGGCAAGTGGAATTACAGAGACTGGAGTAAATGTCCAGCTGGCTGGACATTGTATAGATTTCTTACCAAATGTTTCCATGCACAAGAAAGAAATTTGCCACTGCTCTCATTGGTTGAAGTAATCCCTCGCTACTCTCGGTAAAACCAGATGCACTTTAGGAAGTCAGAGGTACAAGTTAGCAGCTCGCGGTAACTCTAAACCCCAGCAAACAATTTGTAATTTTATCAGCGTTATTGTTCTCACCTTCAAATGGACGAGGCAGCATAGGAGACTCCTGGGAAAAGGGTTCCTAATAGACACTGCACAGGGCCACTGCTTTCAACACACACAATCACACGCGTGCATTAGACTTGCAAAAGAATGTTTATGTACACGTCTAAATACTGATCTACAGATCGAGAGAGAATACAAACCTGGTTAGTACTAAAAGAGTAAAATACATTTTAAATACTGAAATTAGAAAAAATACACTACTCACCAAAATAAGACCAATTATAACCTGTAAAAAAATAAAAACAAAAATATGAGACCTGAATATCGTCAACTTCTAAAGACTTGCTTAGAAACGCTGCTACTGTGAGCATTTAAGCAACGTCTGTGCATTTTGGAAATTACTTGAATTGCTGTGTACAGAATTTGTCAACCACACACATTTTAAATACAAACAGGATTGTCAATAGGCGATTTGCTTTGGCATGTCCCTCCCTTGCTCTGGTCAGCATTACTCCCTAGTAAGTGCACACAGGGACTGCAATGGTACAGGTGAAGAGAAAGCCATGAATGGGTCATTGGGTTGTAAAATAACCCATAACTCATTTTAATACAGAGTATGTGAACCAGAGAAGTATTTTATTTTAGTACACAGTGAGGAGCATTAGGAAAACATTGACCATATTACTTTAACAATAAAAACGTGGGTGCATAAACAAATTTTGACATTCTGTAGATAAGGATATTAAAGCTTCACTTGTGACATATCGATTAATTTAAATCTTGACACTAGATACCAGGGAGCGATATCTGTGAATGAATCCAACCAACCTCAAATAAAGACACCAGCGTCGAGGTCAGACTGAGAACCAAAAGGAGCCCTGGCAAACATATCAACTCCGCCCCTTTGTCTACCCTGCCTCCTTTTCATTCTTTCCCTTTCTTTTTGGCTAGAGTGTAACCCAGGAGAAGGAGGCGGGCCGCGTGCATCGACCTTCAAAAAACAGCCTTCAGTGACCCTCCCCACCCAAGGGAAATGCCCGTCGGAATGCATGGCCACTCCGTCCCGGCCCAGTGTGTGAACAGACATGCACAGTCCTAGAAGGTAAAGGCCACTGGCAGGCCAACCATCTCTCCAAGCCTGCCCCAAGCACTCAGGGTCATTTTGACCAAGCCCCAGATATTTGCTCTTGCTCTGGAACCATTGGCTGTTTGATCAGTGATCATCATCAACAGCAGGGGCTTACATTAACGAAAGGACGCCTGATCGTATCGCCACATGCAGAGGACATACTACTGTCTCTTAAGCGACCAGCAAGTAACCTCCTCCAGGATGTCGAGGAATGGTGCCCTTTAGTGCCATATCTGGGAAATATTTACTGGGAGAAGTCCTAGGTATTTCCACCAATGCTTGCTACAAGTCACAACATCCTTTACGCTGGTTCGGGGAATCAGTTAAGTATTTTGGAATAACGATCAATAGAGGAAAATAGTGAATGATCAGTTCCGATTACCAAATAGGTAAAGTAGGCATCGGCCTAAGGGCCTCACTCCTTTTAGGGGCCCATCGACAACGGATCAAAATAAGGTTGATTTGATCTTGAAAGAGAATTACAATCAAGCTTTCCTAAATATTGTTTCTAAAAGATAGAAAAAAATGAATCAACTCAAAGAAACGAAAACTTTACATTAAAGACTCTATAGAGAAAATACTGTATTAATGTAATGTACCCAATAACAGCGTAAGGTACACAGGGCCGGACTGGGAACCAAACTCGGCCCTGGCAAAGTGCTCAGCAGGCCCCCCAAGGGGTTGGGGGGTGCGACCGAGCTGTTTGCCAGGGCCAGTTTTGGATGATTTTGTTACAGGGGCAGACTTTGCAGCTATGCTGCTAAAACGTCCATGTAACAAAAACGACCCCCAGGGGCTCAAAACTGACCCCCCTACCCTTGCGGCCCACCGGGGAATTGCCCGGTGACCGCTACAGCCAATCCGGCCCTCAAAGTACATAAACCTGAGACATCAGATTCACATAACAGTTTGTCGCTTACAAGCTCACATTCTGGCCGCTGTCAGTCTGTAAAACAAATCTGGTGCATTGGGTATTAAGAGATAATTTGCGAGGGGGGCCTGAAATGTCGAATTCCCACGCGCCTCCACAGCGTTTAACTCGGCACTGTTAAAGATCCGTGATAATGATGGACACCACTAGACAAGCTGTCCATACAGGTCCAGAGATGGATCAAATTGCCACTGTCGATGGCTGGCCGCATAAAAATGATCATATTACCACATGCGTGTACCTGTTCTCCAGCGTCCCTTTTCTGCTCTCAAAGTCGTTTTTCACAACATTTGGCAGGTGTTCCAAAATGTTACAGAACAAAATACAATTAACGAAGATGTGGCTCGTTTCTTGGGATTTAAAGTTGGCCAAAATTGCTTTGTTTTTAACTATAGTAGTATAAACAAAAAGGTACAGTAACGTGGCCGTAATAATCACATTATGTACCATTCCAGGGCACCAAGTCAGTATTCTACTGTGCACACATCGAGAGGGTTAATTAGATCAGAGGGAGGGCAACGGACATCCTATAAACATCCCAGGTTATACACGCAAACAAGTGCATCTTAAATCACGATCTCCGGTGTGAGTCGAATTCTCCCCGATTAGCCACGAAAAACAACTACTTGGGAAGACTACTTTGGAAGATCGGCTTTATTATGTATATCTTGCACACACTGTTGAAATAAAACAGCTGCTTCTCTTTACTTCAGTACAGGTAGCTTTCCTCAGTCCAGGCTCTGGCATATCAGACCATGACTGCCACAAGCAATACACAGTGCAACCACGAAGCCAGCCTTTAGCAGGTGTTTGCACTAGACCACCTCCTCCGCCACCACCTTCAATCAGAGGTTTTAGAAGAAACACAATTCACCACCTTGTTAAGCGGTCTTTTATGTCTACGAGGTTCCCGTCCAAATTAAACAGTAACACCTACCAAAGAACGTTGTTTTATCTTTGAGCCTTCTATGGGTAGCTACAATATTTGTAGCGCGCAAGTTGCAAGGGCACTTTCTTATTTAGGAGTGTAGAGGCCTTTCTATTTTTAGGGTTGAGCCTGCAAGCGTTTTTGCCCGCTTGCTACACTATTGTGTTCAGTAAAGGACTTGCAGCCCACCCATTGCTTACCATTTGTTGGCTCCAGTTTCAGTCTTCTTTGCTACCTCCTAATTGGCCAGGGCTGCCCAAACGTCAGTTCTGTTTTCCTCAGTGAAGCAGGGACCAAGCGCAGATTAATCAAACTTAATCAGTACCTGTCCGCTGCTCCTGATGTGACTGAGGTACTATTTCTCCTCCCCACTCCCCCACAACTCTCCCCTCTTAACCTCTTGGTTTCACAGCTGTTGTTCTAAGGTGATTGCAGTGCGTACTTTTAAGAGGGTGCGTTTGGACATGAAAATCAGGCTGTGCAATGCAATCAATCAAACACTCAGTCAAGAACTACCGACCCACCTCCCTTCTCCCCTTCGCAGCCAAAGTCACCAAGAAGATTGTCAATGCCCAGCTAACAAATTTCATCGAAGAAAACTCCATCCTGGACCCCTCCCAATAGGGATTCCGCTGCAACCACAGCAAGGAGACCGCTTTACTCGCCGCCACAGACGACATCCGCACCCTCCTCGACCAAGGACACACCGCGGCCCTGAACCTGCTCGACCTCTCTGCAGCGTTCAACACCTTCTCCCACCATAAACTCACCGCAAGACTCCATGCTGGCATACAGAGAACCGTCCACGACTGGATCCGCTCCTTCCTCACCGGAAGAACCTAAAGTATCAGACTGCCACCCTTACACTCCAAACCCACGGAATTCAACTGCAGAGTACCCCAAGGATCGTCTCTCAGCCCCTCAAAATAGTATCCTACGCCGACGACACCCAGCTCATCCTCTCCCTCACCAAGGACCCTGTCACCACCAGACTCAACTTCAAGGAAGTAATGAGCAGCAGCTGCCTGACACTCAACCCTGAGAAGATAGAGGTCCTCATCCTCCGCATCGGACAACACCTGGTGGCCAACCGCCCTCGTCAGCCCACCAACCCCCACGGACCATATCCGAAACCTCGGCATCGTACTCGACCCCTCCCTCTCCATGACCAGACAGGTCAACGTTTTCGCCTCCAGCTGCTTCAACACCCTCCGCATCCTCCAAAAGATCTTCAAATGGATCCCCCCAATTCAAGGAAGACCGTCACCCACGCACTCATAACTAGCAGACTGGAATACAGAAACGCCCTCTATGCCGGATCAACAAGTCTCTGCTCCACAAACTCCAGACCATACAGAACACCGCAGCCAGACTCATCCTCGGTATCCCTCGACACAAACACATCATCCAACACCTGCTTAACCTCCACTGGCTCCCCTTCGTGAAGCGAGTTACCTTCTAGATACTCACCCACGCCTACAAATGCCTTCACAACACCCGGCCCCAATACCTCAACAAGAGAATCTCCTTCCACGTACCCAGAGAATCCTCCGATCCGCCAACCTCGCCGAAAAACTGCGCATCCGCAGAGCCAAAACAGGTGGAAGAGCCTTCGCCTACATCGTGGCCAAGACCTTGAATGAGCTATTGATTGACATCAGATGTGTCCCATCCCTAAACATCTTCAGGAAGACACTCAAGAACTGGCTCTTCGACTGAACGGAGCTGCCTATCCCCCCTCCCCTCAGCGCCATGAGACCCTCACGGGTGAGTAGTGTGCTTACAATTTCCCTGATTGATACCATACAATGACAGACCATCCCATACTCAATCAATCAATCAATCATTTGTAAAGCGCACTACATACCCGCGATGGTCTCAAGGCGCTGGAGGGGAGAGGGGCTACTGATCGAGCAGCCAGGTCTTGAGTATCCTCCTGAAGGTCAGCAGGTCTTTGGTCTGTCATAGGCTCAGTAGGAGGGTGTTACATACTATACAATGACGGGTCATGTCATGCCATACTGAACTCTACAATGACAGACCATACCCTACCATACAATGACATGCCATACCATACTATACTACACAATCACAAGCCATAACATACCATAATAAACTCTACAATTACAGGCCATAACATACTATACAACGACAGCCTATACTCTGCTAGACAACTAAAGGCCACACCACACCATACTATACTATACAATGACAAGCCACAACATGCCATACGATAAAATAACAGGCCATACCATACTGTACAATGACAGGCCAAGCCATACCATACCATACAGCAGGCCATGCCTTACTATACGACAGTTCATACCATACAATGACAGGTCATACCATACCATTCCATGCCATATAATATAATGACTGGCCATATCATACTAATCAATGACAGGCTATACCATAGAATTCTATAAAATGACAGGCCATACCATACTATACAAAGACAAGCCATACAGCAACATGAAATAACAGGCCATACCATACTACAGAATGACACAGCATGCTACACCATAGAACAACAGCACATAGCATACTACAGAATGACAGGTCATACCATACTATACAATAGAATGACATACAACACTATGGAATGAGACGCCATTGCATACCACACCACAGCACAACACACCACTAAAAAAAAATATGGATAAAGCCAATGAATCCCATATATTATTTATTTGCATGTATTGCTGCTCCCTTGTCTTGCTTACACGCTGAACACCATAACCAGCATATAAAAGCTTGATGAACTCTGCTACGGAGAGGTGCGGCAGCAAGTTATCAAGATGAGGAGAGTGTGCGACAGCAGGCGCAGCAGTGGCCAGACCCACGCTCTGCGAATGTGCAGTAACATGTTAGTTGGTAAGGCGCGTGCACGACTCCACCAATGGGTAAGCGGCAGTAGAGCTCATGTGCAGCTGAATTGGAAACAGGAGCTGAGAACAGCGTGCTGAGAGAGGACTGGGGGTACCCAGGCTTCCACTCCGCTTTAAAATGCAAACACACTGTTTAAATTAATTAACCGAAACCCAGGTACCCAAGCCTGCGTTCCTCTATGGACAGGAGTTGATGCGATAAACTCTGCTGACGTACACTGACGCACCATTTTTTAAGCCTTTTCGCTCTCCTTTTTTCCTACTCAAGCCTCTTCCATGGGGTTCCTGGAGCAGTCGTCTGATATAACTTCCCTCCTATTGTCTGTGATTCCTCTTGTTGGACTTGGTCCTTTTTGCAGAGTCATCCCTGAACTTTTTGCCTTCCTCCTCTATTTTGTCTGACCTGTTTTTGTTGGTTTTATGACTCTGGGCACTTTACCACTGCTAATCAGTGCTAAAGTGCATATGCTCTCCCTATTATAAATGAATGTATGAATTTGTGATTCCATGATTGGCTGGTTTGGTTTACCTGTCAGACCCTAGTACAGTGCACCAGGAGTGCCCAGGGCTTGTAAACCAAATGCTGCTGGTGGGCTTGTTGCACTGATTGTGCCACCCACAGAAACAGCCCGTAAAAGTGTGTCTAAGGCTGCCATCGCAGAGCCTATGTGCAGTCCGGTACTGCCATGTTGACTGAGCAAGTGTTCCACTTGCCAGTCCCTAAACCTTCCATTTTCTTCATATCAGACACCCCTATGGTAGGCCCAAGGGCAGGGTGCATTGTAAGTATAAGGTAGGACAAGCCCTGGTGTGTGTGGCATGTCCTAATAGTGAATTACAGCCATTTTCGTTTTTCACGATTGCAAGGCTATCTGTTCTCCATAGGCCAGAATGGGCAGTTAGATTATTACATTTTATAATCCTAACTGACTCAGGGAACATGGTAGAAATTCGAGTTTAGTATGCCTGAACTCAGAATGATAAAATTACATCTTTTAGTGAAATTGATTTTCACATTCTGTGTTTGAAAATACCACTTTTGGAGAGTAGGTATTTTCTTGTCTAACTATCTTAGCCTGCCTCTGCTAGGTTGTGTATTCCTGGTCTGGAGTTTGAGTGACAGGGGCTGGGGGATTCCAGGAGACAGGGTGAGTCAGCCCAGTGGTGAATAGCGAGATCTGCATCTAGATGGGAGGGAGGAGTTGCACCTGGGACTTAAATAGGGCTGTGCCTTCCCTCCACAATGCTGGCTCCACCTCCTGTGGTGCGTCTGATGTCTCTGCCCTGCACTTTGAAAGGAAAGAAGTCATATCAACAGAGTGCTCCAGGGCTCTGCTTTCCCTCCACAATGCTGGCTCCACCTCCTGTGGTGCGTCTGATGTCTCTGCCCTGCACTTTGAAAGGAAAGAAGGAGTCATGTCAACAGAGTGCTCAGGGACTGACCAGAACTGGTTTGGACTAGGCAAAGACCTCTCTGCATTCGTGGAACAAAGAGAAATTAGGTATGAAAGAGGGGTTCCAAACCCCAGAAAATTAGATCACTTTTAGACAACAAGAAGAAACCTTGGCTGAGGAGGGGAACCAGAAGAAACAGGGGAGAGACTATCCCTAAGCTGAAGTGCTACTTGGGGGATTGGCCTGCAGTGGTTGCCTGACTGCCAAAGAAAGGAGAAAGGGACTTTGTGTACTTTCATCAACTTGTAAGGATCTCCAAGGGCTTGAGAGAAGAGCTTGCCTCCTACTGAAGTCTCAGGGACAACAGACTTCAACCACCAGCTTCCCTAGAGTTCTTTGGAAGTGCTTTCTGCTGTTTTGGACCTTCTGAGGGACTGTGTGTCGCAAGGGGCTGGAAGGGCGACTCACAAAGAAGAAGCGTGTTGCCGGCGCAGCCACTGCCGTCGCATCTCTGAACAAGGGTGTCACCGCTGTAGCTGACGCATTGCACCACATCACAAGAAACGTCTCGCAACATCGAAGAAGCGTGTTGCAGCCGCTGCCATCGCATTTCTGAACAAGGATGTCCTTGCTGTAGCTGACGCATTGCACCGCAGAAGCGCCTTGCATCCACAGAGAAGCGTGCCGCTATCGGAGCCGCTGTCGTCACATCTCTGAACAAGGGTGTCGCCGCAGCAGCTGTCGCATCGAGCGGAAGCGTCTCGCATTGAGGGAGAAGAGTCTCGCCGCCAAAGCCGTTGTTGTCGCATCTCTGAACAAGGGTGTCGCCGCTGCAGCTGATGCATCGAGTCGAGACATCTCCCAACATCAGAGAAGCGTGCCGCATCAAGAAGAAGATGCCATCTTCGTTTCTTTGCACCCGATCTTTAACGCATCACCGTCCTTGCGTGCCAGGGACTACCGCATCACCTTTCCTGCAACACTTTCGTTGCCCTGCGTGACACATCTTAAGGTACATTGATTCAAAGTGTCGCATTTTAAGATCTAAAGAGAACTAAGCCAATTCTACCATTTTAAAGTACAGTATTGTGGATTTTTGTCGTTTGTGGTCTTGTGTTAAATCTATATAAAGAATACTTATTTTTGATATAAAACTTGTGTGGTGTCCATCTGTAGTGTTGTCACTGGGTTACTGTATGTGTTCACAAATGCTTTACACACTGCCTCTGAGATAAGCCGGTCTGCTCGTGCCAAGCTACCAAGGGGGTGAGGAGGGGTTATTTTAGGAGTGTACCCCCTTACCCGGACTAGACGCAAGGGTCCCTATTTGTCACAGGTACCTACCTATGCCAACTAGAGACCCCTACATCTAACACCTCTCCCCCCCACCGGCCAGATGGGAGAAGCACTATGCCACTACTGTGCAACACAGTTAAAAGATATTGTGAAAGCCAATAGCGCTCTCATAAGCAATATTCATTGGCTTCTTTGCCAATGCTTGTTCAACAAAGAATTCAGGAATAATCAAAACAGCTCTAGAAAGGTTTAGATACCTTCTGCATAATTCAAAATAGTCCATCATATTTTCTATTGTCAGTTCTCTTTAACATCTATACACAATTTTTAGCCAACACTGCTAGAGAAGTTGGTGTTAGGATAATATCATATGCAGCTTATCCCAGGACTCAATAAATCTGGGAGATTCAGGGGTACTTTCAAGATGTCTATCTGCAGTTGCACATTAGATGAACCATAGTTATTGGAGGCTAAGGGCCAGATGTAGGTGGCTAAATGCCGAGCAGTAACGCAGAAATTCACAGAATTTCTGCATTACCGACCGATATTTGGCTGAGAGCAATGTGGGTGAGTTTAAACCTACTAGCAAAATAAGGAATTGCTAAAATTGGGATTCCTTATTTTGCTCTTGCATTTAAGGAATCGCTAATTGCGATTCCTTAAATGCAATGTAGGTAGCACAGAAGAAAGTGCACTTTAGGCTTAAGGAATTGCTAATTACCACCAACTTCAAGTTGGTGGTAATTAGCAATTTCCTGTAAAAAAGCACTTTTTTGCTTTTTTCAAAGTGCCATGTGGCACACATTCATGCCCACAGGGCATGGATGTGCACCACATGTGCACAAATGCACATTTCAGGGGTGGAACAGGGTGTCCTTTTGACACTTTGGCACCCTTGAAATAGCTCCCGCTATCTGCGATTCTTTAATACCGAATCGCAAATAGTGAATATCTTCCCATTCATTCCTATGGGCCTCCTAGCCCATAGGAATCTCAATTTCCGATTAGTTAATAAGGAATTTTAAGGAATCACTAATATTTTAGCGATTCCTTTCTACATTCAATTTAGCGAGTCCTTAATAGCAATTCAGTAAAAATCGCTATTAAGGACTCGCTAAATTGAATTTACCTACATCTGGCCCTAAATGGGTATAAACTAAAGGTCGTTCTTCTTGGCTGAAAGAATCCCTAATCCACCTCTTTATTCCACTAATGTTAGACTACACCCCGATCCCACTGGAAAAGTCAAGAATTTGACATTTCCACATGGAAAAATCAAGATAATAAGGTTCTGCAAATTAATTCAGTATTCTCCTCGTGTTTTCTTCAGCCCAAAATCCTTTGTAAAAACTTTCCATTTATTCCCAGTAATCTTAGAGCTACAATGGTGAATTCAATCACCAGCTCCCGTCTGGACCACGCAGATGCCTTGTATTTAGCTCCCTTTGCATTGTCCCCGTTGCTTTTCCCTAGTTTGTTGCATACATTTCAGCTCATTCAGAATTTTGAAGCTAGGCTATATTTTAACCTTCGCAAAATCTGATTAGGAATCTGAAATTCTTCACCGACTTACAATTGAAATGCACATTCAATGTAAAGCTTTATCAGGCCTGTGCGACCGATGTCACCACACTGGGTTCAGACTTCAGGAGGCGCCAATTTGCAAGTTTATTTTGCTTTTGAAAGCACCTGTTCCTTGCCTTCAGCAATTTCCAGGCAACAATAAAAGTGTCAAGATAGCTCCGGTGATTAATGTTCTTCCTGGAGAGTGAATTTTGTCTATTTGAAGTTTTGACTGATCATTAAATAGCACAAGGGGTTAATATGCTGCAATGAACGTGTGCCATGCAGATCATACTGCCAAGTATAGATAGAGCATAGATTAATGTCCTTTTCCAGACCAAGTACTCTAAAACTGTACTGCCTACCAGTATGGATGACATGTCAAACCTACACACTGTAGCCATCTGGCTAATGTAACATTTCCTATACACCGATTTACACACCTATGGTTGATTGTCTTTGTGTACTGTGCGTAATGCAAAATGCTCTGACACCCTACACTAGCAGGGGTATATAACTTATTGAATGCATCAGAAAGACAGTGGCTATGGAGACTTGAGGGGCACGGTGAAGAGGTAGTGGTTAGGGAATCCATGGTGGAGGTGGTGAGGGGGCGCGAACAAACATTGTCGCAGTGGCCGCCACCAGCACAATGCCAGCCCGGAGCTATATGCTGCTGTACCTAAGCCTCTTATTTGAAGAAACGTTATTCCTTTAGAAAGGCTTGAAAAACGTATCAATTGTGTTAGGGGTTTTGGTTGTTACTGTGTCTGTTTTTATAGTAATTCATAGCGCCATGAAGCCATCGGGCATCCGTCGCACTTTACAAATGAAGTCATTCAAATCCCAGCAGAGCAGTACAGTGTTTGACAGTATGTATATGACTCGGTAAGAGGCCCTTTAGGAGTCAAAACGTCAGACCTCAAAAGATTTTTACTACGCTTGCCAATTTTCTAAAGTCAGAGAGACCTCTTAAAGCAACCGATATTTTGAGAAGAGTGTCTGATGTAAACATGACTCTCAGACAGCAAAGAAGAAATTATTATTTGAATCCTGTCTGACTTGCATTTAGGTATTTTTCTGTGGCAACAGAAGCTCTTATCCTGGTTCATCATTTAGAGAGGTTTCGCCACGATAAACAACCACCTGTTTACATATGTTAACAGGCCAATCAACAGCTTAACGCTAGTCAGTTAACTTCTGGAAAGTGGCAGACACGGTGTTGCAGAACAAGTTTGGCATTTAAGCAAGTGTTGATCCATCTCCAACAGAATGCACATGTATTTTAGTTAAGATCTGCATGTGGATATAGCAGGATATAGATCATTCGGCAACAACAACAAATGCATATTCAAGTGTAAATGGCAGAGGTACTGTGCAACTCTCCTGGAGTTGGCAATGCTTTAGATTTGTGTTTCCAGAGCATAAGAAACCAGGAAAACTCCTCATGAGATCTATGGTCTGCGATGAGATTATATATCCAGCAGTGCAAATGTTTTGTCTGCACGGGACACAGTTCAATGTGATATCACAAACTGGTTTAAAATTAATACAATGTTCGGAAGTCATACAGCTAATTAGCGTCCTTGTATCATCTTTCTGCAGCATAAAAGTGGTCTAGTTTACTAATTCCAATATAGAACCATGGATAGATGGTCGTGTACTTTCAACAGCAACTGACGTTTCGCATAGCTTCACATTGATCACGCCATCACAACTAACTCCAGGCTGGTGGGTGTTCATTGTACAGGCACCTAAAAAGCTTATCCAGATCTAAATGTGTTTTACAGCTTCTTTTACTGCCTATGATGACCATCAAACCAGATTTGTACAATTTAAAACATTTAGGGTCTGATTCTAATGCGGTTAGGAAAGTATTCCCACCTAAGGCCTGATTCTGATGCGGTTAGGAAGGCCTCCTAATGGCATTTGCTCCATCCAAATCGGATCGGTAACGTGTCTTCCCGACCCAGCGCCCAATTAGGATGCGGTTAGGAACATATGCTCCCATTGAAGTCATTGAAGTCAATGGGAGTCCAATCAAATCGTATCTGGAAGCATCCGGATGCATCGTACTCAGTCAGTCGAACTCTCCCGATCCGAGTGGGTCCGAAACCATTTCCAAACCGGTTCAGTCGGGAAGCTTTCCAACCCACATCAGAATCCGGCCCTAAGAAGTAAATCGAATGAAAACACAAGAATGACTCATTAAATTATGTTGCTGCTTCTACTGTCTCGTTACTGCGATGTGGGCCTGCCATGCTAACCATCACATTTTGGAGAGTGGTCAATGTTATTGGATGTGTAGGGCTTTGGTACATCCATTAGACTGTGATCTATGAAGTGATGCCCACCACAGTCAGATCCAAAGAAATGTAAACAGGGTTCAAATTGAGCCAGTGGTTGCAGGTGGGGCCCACCTGTACTAATATTTAGAGGGAAGCACTTCTCTTTCCTCAACAGACTTTGATCCAGAGCAAGAGAGAAAAATAAAAAAAAGGTGGAAAGACTGAGGAAGATGGAAAAATGGTGAGAGAGAACAGAGATAAAAAAGAACCTGTAGGTGAGAGATGTAGGGGTGTTTGAAGAAGGATTAAAGAGGCATGAGGAATAATGAAGACTATACAGTCTTGGTATTAGTCTCCCTGATCTTCGATATGACCAGGCACGGAATTCTGAGCAAATCTTTGAGCCCCAGCACTTATTATTATAGCACCTTTGGAGCGAACCCTTATCCTCAAGGACACTCCTTACGGATAAGGGCTCCCCCCAAAGAAGCATTCAAAGAATAACCATCCATTAAAAAGTTGACTCTTGCTTGCTACTTTATTAGCCGTATTTGTGGGATGGAGAGGGATCATTCCAACACACCTGACTTCATGTCAAACACCAATAGACTCCAGTAATGATCTCTGTTGCTTGTCAAATGGACACAGGTCCCCATTAACCACCTGTAGCAGATTAGCCATTGTGATAACCTGGCACCATTATCTTCAGGGACCTTCCTTGTCTCAGGCACACTATCGCCAGCCTCCAATGGTCTACAGTTTAAGTGAGATCCCGCTCATACCCTGCTGCTCCTATATGTCATGCAATGGCTTTGCAACCACGCCTTCTTAGTCTTAAATGGTCATAAAAAAGGCATCATCCCCCGATGATCACTTCTGATTCATTTACACTTCTTTAGTTACCATCCAGACAACCCACTAATTTGGGATTGGGACAAATCTGCATCTGAGAAAACATCATTCACACACTTCAGCATCAGTCAAAGGTGCCCAGGTGTCTAAAAGCCTCTACGTGGACCTCAAAGTAGGACAACTGCCTGGAATTAAAGACAAAAATATTTCAGGATACTCAACCCTACACATAACAAACCTATATCATCATCATCATCAAGGCTGTGCACCCTAGGCTTAGAGGCAAAAGTGTTCATACATCAATTGGTAGAAATTGGGTTGTTGATGGAGAGGGGTGTTAGCCCTTCTCAAGCAACAGCCACACTCCTTGTGAGGGTGAACCACAAAAGTCACTAAATTAACCAATAATTAACACTTTGGTAGCATAGTACAAATGCAGCCAGACTTAACCTAGAGGCAATGTGTAAAGCATTATGCAGCACACAAACAGTAAAACACGACACACACGTCATTTCATAAATGACGACACCAAAATGACAAAAATCTAATCAGTAGAACCAGTGATATGCAATTTCAAACATTTCAGGCTACCATAGTGCCTAAAAGCCTAAGGCGCCACTCACAGTTATCTTGTCGGACAAGACCAGGTGAAAGTCACTAGTTCAGGCTGACTACGATGGAGCACGGGCTAGACACAGGGACCAGGTTAGTCCCACTGAAATAGTTACCTTCTAAATTCTAGAATGAAGAGTCCATTTCATAGTGGAAGAAGTCACGAGGAACAGGGAGAGCGTCACAGATGGTAGTTAAATAGTAGTTGCTGTAGCACAGTGATACTCAAAGTACGGCCCGGGAGAAGCTTGAGGCCCTTTTGACCTTTCCATGCGGCCCCCCTGATGAACAGAAGCATGAGCTACTGTTTAGTTGCTGAACACTAATAATCAGAAAACAAGTGTTAAATAACCAGGCAAGCATTTAGTAACCTCCAAATAAATGCTTGCCTGTTAATTTAACATTAAACAAAACCTGACCCAACCAAACTCGCTACTGCCACCCTGCTGGCATCAGTGCGGCCCAGGACACACCATCGACCGTACTTTGTGGCCCCTGTGCAAAATGTTTGTGAGTACCCATGTTGTAGGGCAAACAGCTAACAGGGCTTTGCATATGGTCATTACTGGAGCGTCACATTGGCGGTCACTGTGAGCTGTTGACGTTTTAGCAGGAAGTGCAGATCTTGTGTCTCCAGTCATAGCTGGCAGTCAATGTAGAGTGAAGAGTCAGGTACACCGGAGCTACGTGCTTGCACCTCATCTTTAAGAAAGACAAAATGTGCCAATGGAAGAGAGGAAAGTGGAGGGGTGTGAGCTCACAAGGATAAAGAGGCACCGAAAGGACATTACAGGCCTTTCTTTAAGATCTGATCTGGCATGCAAGCTAGCTAAATGCTTGGTCCCTGTACAGCAAGGCATAGTCTGGAGAATAGCCAAGTAAAGCTCCAGGAGAGTTACTCCTACAGCTAGGCTAAAAGGCTGTTGACATGCCTGTGCTCCTGTCATATTTGTAGGTACCGTGGATGCCACAGTGGGGGAGAAGGTCCTACAAAGGCTTGGTGATGAAGGATAATGTGGCCACCAAGCAAAGTCATCACTTCAGGAGGTTCACCGTCACATGACGAAAAGGTCTTCTTTGTCAGTCCTCCTCTAATCACTGCTGAGGTGTAAAGAGCACATTCAGGTCCTCTGATGAGGCAAGGATGGTGGTAGGGTACACATTGTTTGTGTATACTCAATTCCTAAACTGAGGTAATAAGCAGCTGCAGGTGAATGGTCAAGACAAGCCTTGCCAATACAGGTTTCGTTTTTTGATGTACTGGAGCCGGGCTACAGCTAAGATCCAGTCATTACCATTGGGTGGGAGACCACTTTCATTCCGACATCTTCCAAATTCGAAGTGCCTTTCACTCAGGTAAGTGCGGCCTTTGATACAGGCTTTCATGGGCCGGGCAGGCTTGTAGGCATGAGTCTATGGTAACCATACAAAATATTACACCTCTGCACATATACCAACACTACCAATTTTGCTAAGAAGCTCCTGATTTATTGAGCAGAAAACACTATTGTTGCTTTCTTCAGCAGAAAACTTTACCCACTTAAAAAAAAGGGGGAAATATATTCCAATATTTTGGTAAATCTCCCTCTGAGCGGTTCTTATATGTAAGTATGTCTGCCTTTGGTATGATGCCTCTGTAGACCAGTCCCAGTGATGGCCCGGGTACTGCCCAGCCATGATTTTTTCTGTGAGCAGCAATCTCCTCCACTTCTGCATGGTGGCGCATTAATACTAAAGTGTTTACTATCGGGCGATGTCCCTCCACAGGCACTGGGTTGGGGAGGGGGCATGTTGAGGGTCACCAACAGTGTCAGTGGGGTGTACTACTGTGGTAACTGTGACAGTGTTACTCTCACATTTCAAAGCACTATGCCCAGAGTACAAGGATGCAGTGAGGTGCAAACATAAGAGGGCGTTCACTCTCTTACAAACAAGTCACAAATGGCCTACTCCATTTGTAATAACCTCAGTCAGGATCAGTGATGCTATTGGGGAAGAAGGGAGCAGAACGGATCACTGACACCAGGATTGTGTGAAAAAGGCCGCTCTATTGGAACAGGGGCACATCACAAAACTAAAACCTCACTATACAAATGATCTCACCTATATTAAGCTACCCCCTCCTCTAAAAATCACCCCCACAACTAAAAAAAGAAATGTAGTAACTGTTACAGATCTGTTTAACTGTAACTGTGCCCTTTAAACTCCCCACCCCTTTACTACAACTATTAACCCCTACTCAAGTAGCCTTCTTACATAACCTTGAACTTCCTGTGACATCCAGGTGTGAACTAATCTAGCCATTCCCTTTGAGCCTGAATTAGCACAGTCTTTTTTTTTTTTTTTTTTTAAACCTTTATTGCGCAATATCATGTAACAAATACGGGCCTACAACCATCCGGCCGGCCTCAAAAACATGTGGAGCACATCCGCAAACAATACGACATCGCAGTAGTACTTAAAACAAAATATAGGCGATTCAAGTTACATTGGAAAAATACGTACTACTGGGGAGCAGGAGAAGAGTCATTGTTAAAGGTTTTGTCTTTTTTAATGCTATAAATGAAGAATATTAAGCTGGAAGAGACTAGAAAGGATCAAAGACCGAACCTATCAAACAAAATGGAAGTGGGCAATGCACAGCAAGAAATCCAGCAAGCATGGAGAATCATCAAAATGGCGGCACTAGAACAGCAAATAAGGATAGACAATCGCAGAACACGTTGTGTGCCAGTTGCTACCCACCCACCTAAAACTAACACCAGTGACCCAAGAAAAAGGGGAAAGAAAAAGATATAAAATAAAGAGAAATAATGGCCCATAGAAACCAAAAAGGACAAAATAACAGCCCCCCACCCTACACGCATGCAGAGGCTACGGCCTACCCCCCCCTCGCAGTGTGCCTGTTGCCCCAAAAGAGTACCCGAAATGAAGAAGGAAGAAAAGAGAAGAAAGGAAAAGAAAAACATATATTACCGGAGGAGGGCCATTCACATGCACCCAGAACGTTCATCAGGAGTACTATCGGCCACCCCACCCCCGACCCCTAATCAAACATAACCAACGTCCAGCTCCCCTGTCTATCCATCATCGGTAAATAAGAAGGGGAAAAACAGAGTCAACCTTGTCCCTTGCGATACAGTGTGCCAATGAAGTACAGTAGCGAAGTAGCCCCACGGAACCAGGGGGGCAGCCAGAATGACCACAGCAAGACGAGGCACCATCCACCTATATCCATCCGACTCCAGACAATGCGATCCATCAAGGCACAGCACGGGCCAGCACACAGCAGCAGTCCAACCAAGCGAGTAAACCCAGGCGCAGGCAACATGTCCAAAAGAAGAGTGTCAGTCTCGCCAATAGATCTCAAAGGAGGCATCAGACATGGCTTCCTACGGCGATCCCCCAGCATCCGTAAAAGCGCGGGGCGCGAGCCAACCACCAATGTTGTGACCGGCAGAGTCGCGATGTCGTTTGGCTCCCTCAACCTTAGACTCTCATCGCACTTCTGAAGAGGCGGCTCGCAACAGTCGAGCCCAGGATGTGGCAAAACGCTCCGCACGCGAGCGCCAGCTCGGTCAGGCGAGGAGAGTGGGGACAAAATGTCACACAGTCGGCCCTCCAGATCACGGGCGTTATAACACAGGGCATCGCGCAAGTCTGCCAGAGTACTAAGAACAGTGCCGATATTCAAAGGCGCCTCGAAAAAGGGCGATATTACAGCCCCCTGCACATGGGGCTCACTGACGCGTGGCAACCCCCGGTCTCGATCGCTGGCGCAAGCTCCCAGCCGTCGGTCATCAATTCGGCTCCCCGACAAGCACAGCCAGGGCGAGGGGACCAGGGTAGCACCTTCCATGTCAGCCCGCGTATGATGGCAATACAATGTCAGTTGTAGCAGGCATCCACGGCAAAGAACAGTTCGGCAATGCCGGCGCTGATCACTCCGTCCAAAATGGCCCCCACCCCTCCGCTCCAAAACAAGAAGATTCACGGAACCATCAGGGGAGAGGGATACAAATGTTGCAGCGCCAGCGAAGAAGCCTTGAGAGCGCGGAAACCAAAGGGAATACTGTTGCGCCGCTGCAAAAGACCCAGGACTGCCGCCGTGAATCGCCAGCCGATGCCGCCCGTCTTCAATGGCCGACGTTGTTGTTGTCCGGCCGGGCGCAGCTGAGAACAAAGGATCGGTCCCCTTCTTCGAACACCAGCAGGATAGAAGGCCGTCCTATCACTTCCACCGCAGAGAAACCAACGGGGAGCACATCGTTGGAAACAGCGTCGCTTCCCAAACCCGATACCGCACAACAGTAACAAGATAGCACGCAGGAGAAGAAGCGGTACGGGAGGGAAGCGGAAGGGTCGGCGGAGCCGAGGGCTCAGGCGGCCATCACAGTTGCTGGCTAGGCTCCTCCTCTAATTAGCACTGTCAACAAGAATAACTTTTGTTAATCCTTTCACTCCTAGGCCTTTCCCCCCTCCTCTACTAAGCCTTTTTGGCTATGTGGGGTAGTTCGCGCTTAGGCCCCAGTAACATTTTATCCACATTCGGTATCCACACCAAATTTGCGCCCTTTTCTTCCAACATCATGGGGATTTTAAAGGTACCCATGGTTTGTGGATTCCACTGGAGGGGACCCAGAAATTATCCAAAATACAGCTATATTTTGTTTTTTATTTGGAAAAATTGGGAAAAAGTGCTGTAGAAGAAAGGTGATGTTTTTTTTACCAGCAAAATGTATCTAAAAACGGTTTTGTAGTGCTGAAAACACCGTCTTCCCAGCTTCCAAGGACGGACAGACTTTTGTTGGAAAACCAACATTTTATACATAGTTTTGGCATTTTACTGGGACATAGCCTATTTTTGCTACTTTCTGTGCTTTCAACCTCTTTCCAGTTAGTGATAGAAATGGGTGTGAAAACAATAATAGATCCTGGAAAGCTGTACATTTCTGAGAAGTAAACACAATTCTGAATCCAGCAAGGGGTTATTTGTGTAGATCCTGTAAGCATTTGGAAAGGAGTTAAAAAAACAGCCATTCATGCCAACGTTTTCACCAGTAACTTCTTCCAAGTAAGACAGATCTTTTAAAGCAATATACAATTACATCCACTGGACCCTTCTGGTTGTGGGGATATATAGGACTTGGAGGTTCACCAAGAATCCGAGGAACCCAGACCCTATAACTGAGTTGCGTCATGCAATGGTTTTTCATTGTGTACGCGGTATATAGCAATTCATTTACTAAAATATAAAGAGTGAAACATAGGTATCAAGGACACCTGTGTATTTTGTAAATTGGAAAATATAGAGTTTAGAAGCAGTAGCTATTTGCACACCAACAAAATTGTGGGTACCCACACTAGCATGTGAATTATAGGACATTTTTCAAAGTGACTTCTTTTTTACACATTGTCTTACATTTGGAGGCAGAAATGAATGGAAAGTCAATAGGTCAGAACAGTTGTTCAACAATTCTAGGTTTCCCTAAGTCTCCCAATAACAATGGTACCTCACTTGTGTGGATAGGCCTAGTGCCCTGAAACGGCCCAAATCGCAACGTGGGCACACCACATTTTTACAGTGAAAACTGACCCTTTTTTTTCTAAGTGCCTAGCTGTGGATTTTGAACCCTTGCTCAGCCAGCACCTAAGGAAACCAAGTAAACCTATACATTTTTGAAAACTTCACACCCAGAGGAATCCAGTAAGGGGTGAGGTGAGTGGCTCTCATCAGGTTCGGTTACCCAGAATCCCTTGCAAACCTCAAACTTTGTCAAAAAACTTTTTCCTCACATTTCTGTGATAGAAAGTTAGGGAATCTGCCTGGATCCACAAAATTTCATCTACAACGCATTACCCAAAGTCTTCCAATAAAAATGGTACCTCACTTGTGTGGGTTGGCCTAGTGCCGCATGAGGAAATGGGCCAAAATGCAACGTGGATACACCAAATTTGTACAGTGAAGACTGACGCTTTTTTTCCAAACTGCAGAGCTGTGGATTTTGAACCCTAGCTCTGCCGGTACCTAGAGAAACCTAGTAAACCTATATATTACTGAAAACTAGACACACATGGTAATCCAGGACGGGGTGACTTGTGTGGCTCTCACCAGGTTCTGTTACTCAGAATCCCTTGCAAACCTCAAACTTAGTAAAAAGAAAAAAAAACTATTTTCCTAATATTTCTGTGATGGAAAGTTCTAGATTCTGCGTGGGTCCACAAACTTACACCTACCCCACATTCTTTATAGTCTACTGATAAAAATGGTACCTCGCTTGTGTGGGTGGGCCAAGTGCCGGCCGCCGGGAAGGGCCCAAAATGTACTGTGGAGACATCAAAATTACTTATCACAAAATGACCTGGTTGTGCAGTGGGGCTCGCCCGGGTTTTTCACTGCGCTCTGCGGCGATCTAGGGAAAGTCACTGTGACGGGGTGAAGCGGTCAGACTCGGACGAGAGCCTGAATATGAGCCTTTCATCTTTCTCTGTGCAGCAAGGCGGGGCGTGGAGCAACGAGATCCCGACGGTGTTCAGAGGCAACGAGGAAACTGAACACTGTTTCTTTAACTGGGCTGACTTTGACCCAGTCCCCGCCCCCTTTGATGACGTGGATTGCCTGGAGGACGGAAAAGATGCGAGGAAAGAGGAACCGGTGTGTTCTACACCTGGAGGCGACGGAGGATTGAGAGCGAAGGCGGTGAAGGAGGCGGATCAAGGAGAAGAACCAGATCGGGTTGACGAGAGCGCAGTTAAGCCAGGAGGCCAACGACCAGGAGAATCCCCGAGCCACACTTCAAGGGAAGTGTGGCTTCACCAGGTACGGGCTCGCATCGCGGCATGGGCGGGAAGAAGGGGGCAAGAGCCACCTTGATACACTCGACTCGCGTTACCTGTACACCCTCCCCTGAGCACAGCACCGTCACTCGAGAGTCAGGCCAATGAGCACCGCGTGTATCCTCACTCTCTTTTCCCTGTACTTTACACACCAGAGTATTAAAACTTAATCGGGGTATTTCCTTTTTCTTTTCTGGGCATCCCTGCACCCGCAACACTGGAGTGGAGGAGAGGAGGTCCAGACCGACGGAAGCTTCGCCGTTCCCCGGAGAAAAAAGAATCTGAATTGGCCCTACCATATTATAGAAGCACAATAAGAAAGAAAAGGGTGTTTAAGTCAATAAAACCCAGTCTCACCCCACTAACTGTTCCCGTGAGTTTCTCTGAAAGGCCACATTCACCAAACTCAGACATCTTGGAAAACAAGACACCCGGGGCAGTTCCGGGAGGGATGGCTCGTGTGAACCCCCCACCCCCCAATGGTTCCCTACCCAGAAGCCACCGCAAACATTAAATTTAGCTGGAAAAAAAATATCACATTTTTCTCAAGTGTCTGTGTGGGAAAGTTGTGGGATCACTGGGATGACACAAATTTCCTACCACCCAGCATTCCCCGAGGTCTCCCAATTTATTTATTTATTTATTTATTTTTTGAATTTATTAAGCGCGACAGCTACCCAAAAGGGTTTCCCGGCGCTGAACAGGCAGGTTCTATTAAATCTCCGTTTCAACTACAAAAGAGTTACTGATTATAGAGCCAGGTTTTAGTAGCTCTGCGAAACTGCACATAATTAGTTTCAGTTCGTATGTGAAATGGCAGGGAGTTCCACAAAGTAGGGCCTACCAGAGCGAAAGATCTTCCTCCCATTCTGGTTAACCTAATTTTAGGCACTAGAAAAATAGGCCATATGGGCAGATCTCAAATTGCGGGAGGGTACATGAATGTGAACAAGGGACTTAAGGTAATGGGGAGCCAGATCAGTTTTAATTTTAAACATGTAGGTAAGTGTCTTAAATTTAATACGGCTATCTATTTTGAGCCAGTGAAGACTACGTAAAGGACCTGAAATATGGCTAGAGCGAGGTAGTTTGCATAGCAATCTCGCTGCTGCATTTTGTACCAATTGCAGTCGCCCTATTACATCTTTCTTTGCCCCTAAGAAAAGAATGTTTCCGTAGTCTAAACGTGAGGTTATAAGAGCGTGGACTACGGATTTTTGAGAGTCTTCTGGCAACATCCAAAGAATTTTCTTTAGCCAGCGCAATATGACAAAACATGTGGCCGAGACCTTGTTGACTTGGTTTTGCATTGTCAATGCTTTATCAATCACAAAGCCTAGATTACGTACATGATCTGATGGACAAGGGAGCGAGCCCATTTCGGTTGGCCAATGTTATGAAGACCATAAGTCATGTTGTCGGCCCAATATTAACACCTCAGTTTTCTCGCCGTTAAGTTTAAAAAAATTAAGATTCATCCAGTCAGCAATTCTCCTCAACCCTAACTGCAGGCGAGATGGCGAATCCTGAGCAGTGTTTGAGAGAGAGAATGCGATCTGGGAATCATCGGCGTAAGTGAAAAGTGTGAGGCCTTCTTGTTCTGCTATATATGATAATTGACTAACATAAAGATTAAAAAGAAGTGGGCTCAAGACTGAGCCTTGGGGTACACCATAAGGAGACATGTGTTGTTTAGAGGTTGCAGAGTTAGAGAAAATCTGAAACGTACGTTTCTCGAGAAATGAGCTCAGCCAACCCAAAGCTGGTCCGCCTATGCCCACATCAACTAATGTTTTAATGAGGATGGAATGTGAGATGGTATCGAAAGTGGCACTGAGATCCAATAAAATCAGTGCCACGGTCTCACCTTTATCCAAAAGCCTACGTAAATTCTCTGTAACCCCTAGCAAGGTAGTCTCTGTGGAAAAATCAGGACGAAAACCAGATTGTGAAAAATGGAGAATACGGTTGTCTTCAGTAAACTGAGCAAGATGGTGGTGGATGTGCTGTTCAAGAATTTTAGAAAAGACTGATAATAAGGAGATAGGACGAAAGTTGGAAGGGACATTTGGGTCAGCTGTTGGTTTTTTCAATAATGGTGAAACCATTGCATGCTTCCAGACCGCTGGAACAGTGGCATATTGTAATGACAAATTAAGAGTGTTACAAATCACAGAGAGCTGCGAAGTGCTGAGTTGTTTGAGTATAGATCCGGGAAGCGGATCATTTGGTGATCCTGATTTTAATTTTCCTAAGATGTCCCTCAAATTCTCAAGGTTAAGAGGTGGCCAACAATTAAGCACTGGGGAAGCACACGCAGGATCAAAATTTGGTAGATGGTTTGGTATAGAGGTCTGGGGGACATGGGGGTAGTGACCCTGATGAGACGCTATTGCCTTATAGATGTTGTCAATTTTATTTGTAAAAAATTGGGCAAGTTCCTCACATTTTGTATCATTTAGGGGAGGTGTATTAGCTGTGGTTTTGGAGCCAGCTAAATTTTTCACTATTGAGAATAGAGTTTTAGGTTTGTTAGTAGACTCTTTAATAGTCGAAGCTACATAATTAGTTCGAGCAGTTGTACATGCCTTATGATATAGTTTTAGTTCTTTTTTATAATTTTCTTTGGACTCCATGGAGTAATCTTTCCTCCATACTCGTTCTAAGGGCTTACACTTAGACTTTCCTAATTTAAGAGATTCAGTGAACCAAGGGGCTGGGGCATTGTGTGAATTAAATTTTTTGATTGACAAGGGAAGGCAGGCATCTACTGCTTTCAAGAGCCAGTTATCAACACTTTGCGATATGAGTTCCATATCATCTTGTACATTTGTGAGGGATGGCAGGCAATCGTCCAAATTCTGTTTTAAAAGCTCAATGTTTAATTTCCTCCAATCTCTTTTACGAATACTGGCCCTTGAATGGAGAACTTCTGAAGTGACATCCGATGTAATAATGAATTTAGTCAAGAAGTGATCGGACCATTGTAATGGTAATGCAGGGGAACAAACCATATATGGCAGATTAGAAAAGATTGGATCAAGCAGATGTCCCGCTATGTGTGTAGAACCCGAATTACATAACATCATATTCATGGCGGCTAAATCGGCTATCAGATTTCGGCTGGCCAGGTCATGCTTGTCCTCAAGATGAAGGTTAAAGTCTCAGAGAACCGAAAAGTTAGATGAATTTATTAAACTTAAAGACACTAAATTTGACAGTTGTTCAGACCAGGATAGAAGAGGTCCTGGAGGGCGATAAACTAAGATGCCAGTAAAATAGTACCTCACTCGTGTGGGTGGGCCAAGAACCTGCGACAGGCAAGAGCCCAAAACGTATTGTGGAGACATCAAAATTACCTATCACAAAACGACCTGATTTTGCAAGGGTGGGCACCAGGTTTTTGGCTCTGGGCTCAGCGGCAATCTAGGGAACCCTACCAAACCCCTACCATGTTTATCGGGAGACCTGGGGAAACGCTGGGTGATAGGATATTTGAGTCACCCTGGTGATTCTACAACTTTCCCACACAGAAATTTGTTTAGCTAAATTTCAGGTTTGCAAGGTCGTCTGGGTAGGAAAACATTGGGGGATCCACGCAAGCCATGCTTCCCTGGACTCCCTGGGTCTCTAGTTTTCAGAAATGTGTGGGAGTGGTAGGTGACCCCCCCTTGCAAAACCAGGTCATTTTGTAATGGATAATTTTGATGTCGCCTCAAAACTTTTTGGGCCCTTCCCTGCCGGGGGCACTTGGCCCACCCACACAAGTGAGGTACCATTTTTTATCTGGAAACTTTGGAGAATGTGGGTGGGTGGAACTTTGTGGACCCAAACAGATTTAAGAACTTTCCATTACAAAAATATGGGGAACATTTATTTTCCCAAAGTTTGAGGTTTGCAAGGGATTCTGGGTAACAGAACCTGGCGAGACTCACACAAGTCATCCCTTCCTAAACTGACCTGGGTGTCTAGTTTTAAAAAATGTATAGGTTTGCTAGCTTTCCCTAGGGGCTGGCAGAGCCAGGGTTCAAAATCCACAGCCAGGCAGTTTGCAAATAAAGGGTCAGTTTTCACTGTAAAAATATGGTGTGTCCAAGTTGTGTTTTGGGCCGTTTCCTGTTGTGGGCACCTGGCCTACCCACACAAGTGATGTACCATTTTTATCAGGAGACTTTGGGGAATTTGGGGTAGAGGGAATTTTGTAGATCCAGGCACATTTTTTTTTAATGTTTTACAAAGTTTGAGGTTTACAAGGGATTCTGGGTAACAGAACCAGGTGAGAGGCACACAAGTCATCTCATCCTGTATTCCGCTTTGGGTCTAGTTTGAACAAATATAGAGGTTTGCTAGGTTTCCCTAGGTGCTGGCTGCGCTAGGGCCCGAAATCCACAGCTAGGCACATTGCGGGAAAAAAGTCAGTGCCTTGTGGCCTTTCTGCAGCCCTGGTGAAGCGGGGGGGGGGCAGAAATACTGTGGCTATTTTTTGGGGGGGATGGGGCATTGGAATGCCTGTTCTAGGCAGCCCCTACCCCTACATATAAAAAAATCCAGCGTAATCCCTGGTACCTAGTGAGCTCTCTGCCCCCCCCCCCGGGGGGCAGAGAGCCCACTAGGGTTAAAAAAAATGGTGGCTGGCACCACAAAATGATGGGCTAAATACCTGTTGGGCAACAAAAGTAGCCCAAATATTGTCCACTCTTGGAGCAGTCTCCGGACTTCTTCTCTTCCCAAAATAACCAGGGGGCAGACTTCTGTGGTCAGCTGTCCCCCAAGTCTCCAATGTGGAAATAGATAATCCTGCCTCTAATCTGGCTTCACTGCACTAATAATGGATGGACACATCGAGTTTAAGAAACGGATTTCGACCAAAAGCTTGAAAAGGACCCCTGTGTACACTGTACAGCATTCCACTTATTCATATTTCTAAGGGGCCCATTAGGATAGCGGGTGGACTTTTGTCCGCCCGCCACCCTAACAGTGCTGGGACCAGACGCCAGTGGTGCGGCGGTCCCGGACCAGCGATTAGGATGCCTCAAGGTGGTTGCATTCTCCATTCCCAGCATTGTTATGCAAAAGGTGACAGGCACCGCGAGGTGCCTGCCACCATGTCCATGACAATGGAGGGGGGTAACATAGGGAAGCCTTTTTCCTGTTCCCATGCTAATAGGGATGGGGGTGTCTAGCAGACACGGCCACCATATATAACCCCTTTTCCGCCCAGTCGACTGGTCGACCAGCGGAAAAACGGCAGACGGTCTTTACGTCCGCCGGAGCCCCCCCGCCATACTAATATGGCGGGGGAATGGGTGGCGGCGGGTTAGGATGTAGTGCAGATTGTCACGGGCATGCGGGCGGTGGCGATCCACCCTAGACCTTAATTTACCCCTTATTGTCCGATTCTCTTCACTAATAATATTTTTAAAAATGCACACCTTTTTATAGGCTGCTAAGTCTTTGCATTAGATTTCATGTTTTTTTACCTGACCAGATAAGTTAAGAGATTACTGAATGATGAAGTACGAATCACAACTGCGAAAAGGAAACATTATGTAAATACTGCTGTAAGGTGCGGCTGTGTGGTATAAATCATCAAAAACACAGTGAAGTACTTTCAATGATACTAGAATACCACAAATGTTTCTCTAACTTGCTACCTTGTTGGCCCTCTTCAGATCCTCATACCATTTCGCTTAGACCCATTACAAAAACCCGCAGAGAGTTGATAGTCATTCATACATTCACAAAGTGAACACAGTTTGGGGCTCCTTTATCTGTGGGGTGTATGAAGAAAGCTCTTTCATAAGAAACACTGTTCTGTAGGACGATGGGTCCATCTACACTAAGAACGTTGTTTACAATATTAGTCATTTCATTTATATCGGCATCCCTGAGAATAGAGGAGATGCTTTCCCTTCAGCATTACTAATCCCTCCCTCACTACCTGCCACTATACTTATACACAGTTGTGCAAGGCAACCTGCCTAACGATTCTGTGAAAGACTTCACCTGTCACCATCTGTGGCACTCAGTTCCACCAACTGGCTTGAGAGCAGTGCTTAATTTCAGCTGGTGTTTTGCCATGCTGGCGACAGCATATTATTGTCAGCAGGGGCTCTAGTGACAGTCCACCACATGGTGGCGCTCTCGGTCTTCTTTTGAGATGCGCACAACATTTTTTAACCCCTTCGATGCTGATGACAGCCCCCAGCGGTCATGCATCACGGGGCTCGTGTGCTGATGACGGCTGGGGGTCGTCATAAACCCGCCCACTCGCGATTCTGTCGCACAGGCGCATAATCGCGGCCGCGCCCAAGGGGTTAATAAGTCAATGCACATTAAAAAAAGAACAATACCGGTCGCTCACGCCATTATTATAGCTTTGGGTGGCCTAAAATAGTCAGAACTGTCATATTTGTAGGAGTGCAATGGTTAGTAGTTGTGCTGATACTGTCATTGGCAGTGTTAACAAGAGAAATGGGTGCTTCAAGCTACAATGGCCTCCCAACAAGAGCCTTGGTACTTGCATTTATTTTCAAGTTAAGCACTGCTTGAGAGAAAGCAGCCCTACCTGCTGCTGTATTTGTCAACACTGGAAAATCTTTCTATTAATGCTGCTTTGATAGGTTACTGATGGTTCAACTGTGATTTTCTTATGAAAAGGCTCATTTCTCATCTAAATGACATACTGAAGACATGGTTAACTTGACTTGAACGTGTCGCAAGCTCAGGAAGGAAGCACCCTTCATATGCTAGCCACAAGAGTGGCACTGGGTAGTGCGTTTAGAGCAGATATATCCTTGTATGTTCATTAAAGAATGGCCTTTCAGGACACATAGTGGATACAACTCCGTATTGCATGCCCTCCGATCTCTGTCATAACCAGCTTTCAATAAAACCAGCTTCAATATTCTGATCGTCCTAGAATTAATCCTAAGGAAAGCATCTAAACAGAAATACACCTCATACCCAAAATGTGCACTGCCCCCTTCAGGGCAGATTTCTGCACCATTCTTATATGGTGATGGGGGCCGTTGGGCTCCCACCTGGAGACAATAATGGCGTGGGGACCCCATCACACCAGGGACAGCTCCTGTTATTTCATGGCTTGCCCACCCCCAGAACAAACTTGTGTTTGCTTTCACTTGGTATGAACATTCTCAAAGCTTCCACCACGCCTGAGCAAAATGTAAGTCCGCTCCCAGCAGTTGGGAGCGTACTTTTCATCTGTTTTCCTACCCGCATTGAGGCGGAAAGGGAAGCAGATGAAAATATGGCTACCGCCCGCATGGAGCAGCATTGTTAGCCGCTACCTGCAGGCCGAAGTAATTCCTCCTCCCACTTGATGCAGGGTCTCCCACGGCCCCCAAGAAGGAGATGGTGGGTTTATTTGGCAGGCCCTTGGGTATGGGGTCTCCGGGCCAAAACCGACCCAGGGATGAGTCCTTGCAGACCCCCGCTACCATTAGTTATTCGCCTCGCTCTGTGGGATGGGGAACCCTTGGGGCGAAATTGGTCCAGGAAGGCCACCTCTCCTTATACTAATTGACTGCAGGGAATGGGGGTCCCTGGGGTAGATATCGGCCCTGGACGGGTGCTGCGTGACCCTCTCCCCATTTACAATATGGCCGGGCCCTGGGAAATGGAGTCCCCAAGGTTGAATCAGCCCAAGAGGTGAGCTGCATGCCCCTCTACCCCATAATTACAGCAGTGGGCCCTGGGGGATGGATTCCCCGGGGCCAAAATTGGCACTGGGAGGGGGGCTGCGTACCTCTCTCCCAGGCTGGCTGCCTATGGGTGGTAAGTCACAGAGCTTATGGCCAACCTGCTGCTGCGCCCAGCGGCCACGCACGTCGGTGGTTAGATGAAAGTATGGTAATTAAATACTACTTTACATCTTAAAAAAAGCACTACAAATTCACACAAAAAAACATTTTAGGGACGTACAGTTAGGAAATAGCATTTAAAAAACATGGAAATTCACTGAAAAAATCAAAGATTACAGAGACGTTATAGTTAGGTTCAGATTTTACACAAAGAAAACGACAGAACTTCAGCACTTACAGTTAGAGTTACCTCAGGTGCCCTAAGGTAACCGTAACTCGTGCCCTCACCATTCACTGCTAATTACCCCAGTTATTACATAACTCATAACATCTTCTATGACATCATTGATAATATCACTAACATTTGCTGTAAAAATTTTCATAAGAAAACTGTGCATGGCAGGAGCCTGAGTTACCTTAGGGCCCAAGTAACAGTTACTTTAGGTAACTGACTAGAACGGCTAAATGTCTATGGTCTTGTGTGGGTAAAATCTAAACCTAACTATAAATGTCCCTTTAATATTTTTTTTTTTCAGTGAAAAAAATAAATAATAAATATCTATCTCTCTATCTATATATATTCAAATACGGTCCAAGGACGACACTGGGCACTCACAGGCATTCAAATTAAGATTGATTAAAAATAAGTGCAACCACTACTGACAACTGCGTGTCAGCCACCTGGCTTTCATCAATGTCAGTTCCCTTTGTGTCATATTACCTTTTAACATCACAACCATTGATTGGATAGCAATTCACTAAAATAAAATGGGACTTATAGCAGCAATAGGATGGTGGTAAAACAACAACAATACAAGGTGGCAGCCATCTGTAAATGTTACTACACATGATGAAATTATTTGGAACAATGTCCAATCACGTTCATTTAGTAACTCATTATCTTGTATATTACCAGCAGTTTAGATGACTTCCTACATACTCATATGTTTATATATAAATAAATACTTATGCAGTCAATCATCATTTTGTGCATAATATGGCAATTGATGATACTTTCTAATCAATTATACCCTCCAATATTACTTGTCCCACTCGGGTTGGATCTTATTACTATCAGCCCAAATCTTAGGGAATGTTACTATCTAGCCCTCAATGTGCTGGTTGAGTTCTAATGTGATGACTATTGCTAATAATGCATGTAGTAATTTGGCCCTGTATGGGCTTCCCCTCAGATTTCCTAAAGGTTCTATATTATGTTTAACTAGCAAAATGGAACCTAACATGCTGCTTGCGGTCAATGGTGCCCGAGTGGGCTGTGATAGACATACACTCCTTGTTTGACCACATAAACCACACTTTTATTGGAAACAGTCAGAGCATTGTGATTGGGTGCCACCTGGAATCTTTAGGTAAGGAAATCCAATATAAACCAATTCTATGCTTCTTCTCAAAATGTAATGAAGACCTCATTGGGATGCAGGACCCCTACACTCAGCCAATATGTGACCATAGTTCTTTTCGCTGTTGAGCCCATACCAACTTTAAAACTCCAGAACTAAAAATTACAAAATTCCCTTAGACATTGGATGGGGTAAAAATCATTTTGGGACACCATTTTTCTCAGCCCTCGCTTGACGAATCAGCCCAAAACTATCCATGCAGAACTAGGCAAAGTAGACAACTTTTGGGGGGAAATTTTGTGCAGATTCTATAAACATACCAAAGTTTTTAGCAAAACAAAAAACGGTTTGTCTAAGGGAAAAGTTGGTCCTAACTATAACCACCCACTGGCTATTGCCAATCGGACACACACACACATACGCACACACTTACTTTTTGGTTCTCTAAGAACTTTGACGAATTTTGACAAAACTTTCTGGCCAAAAAATGATTCATCCAGCGCAGCTCATTCCTGGAAAGTTTCAATGTGATCAGTCAAGCGGTGTTCGAGAAAATAGGTGGGGGGTCTCTAAACTTAATTTCTCCATGCAATTGTCCATAGAAAAATTGAACAGCAATACTGCAAAAACGGCTCAACAGAATTACATCAAATGTGGCTGAAAGCTAGATCTTCATCTTGAGGCATACTTTTTTTGTTATTTGGTGTAATTTCGTTCATTAATATTTGAGAAATAAAGGTTCAAAAACTGTATTCCTGAACGGTTGAGTTCGCGGGAGGCTCGCAAGAGTCCCACAATCATGCAAATTCAACTAATGGAGCAATCTGATAGGCCGAAGGGGCTTTTTACCCCATTGCCAGCCTCGCTCCCACGAACTCCCATGGGAGATTGAGCTCCGATTGGCTGGGCGCCACATGAAGAGAAATGTTGCAGCCTCCATTTCAGGAGGTGAACAGTCTAAATATCGAATTTTAAATATCGAGTTGCCAAAATATCGAATTTTAAATATAGAATTGCCAAAATATCGACTTACAAAAATATAGTGATGCAGAATATCAAATGGAGGTAAGAAATATGGTTTTTAATAATATCGAAGTTAGTAATATCGAAAGTCATAATATAGTTGTAATATCTATTTTTTTGTGTTTTAAGTGCTAGTATATGTGTTAAAAGTATATGTTTGTAATGTATGTTGGAATTTCTTTAAAGTAATTATTTATCTTAAATAATTTTTGCATATTTTAGTTCCGTAACGGGTTGTTGGTTTATAGGAGAATAGGGTGGTAAGTAATTTAATTATAATATATTAATTAAGATTTTGTTTGAATTAATTATGTGTTAATTTTTGTGTAATTTTATTCCGTAGCGGGTTGTGGGTTTATAGGGGAATAGGGTGGGAAGTAATTTAGTTTAAATTGATAAATTATTTAATTAATAATTTTGTATTTATTTATATTGTTAATTATGTTAATTAATAAATCATTATAATTTGATTAATAATAAATAAAAATGTATTGGTAATTATGTTTGTGTAAAAATATTAAATAGTTATTAATTTGAAATTAAATATTAATAATTAATTTGTTAATCTGTTAAGTTTTTTTTAGAAGAAAGTTGTGTGTTTATAGGGGAATAGGGTGGGAAGTAATGTAATTGTAATTAAGTAATTATTACATTTTATTTATGGTATTGATAATTAATTTAATGTTAATTGGTAATTACTTCCCATTAATACATTTATAATTATATTAATTGCATTAATTATTAATTGGTAAATACTTTTTAATATTTAATATTTATTGGTATTGATAATTAATGTATTGTTAATTATGTATTCATTGGTAATTTGTAGTAATTGATTAATTGATCATTATATTAATTATGTGAAATTTTATGTGGAGTGGGTTGTGTGTTTATTGGGGAATAGGGTGGAAGTAATTTTATGTTATTAAAGTTATTATTATTTATTTATTGGTATTTTAATGTATTATTAATTTATGATAATTCATTTTTTAATTACAAAAATATTTTAATTTAGAAGTATGTTATTTTTAACCCCTACGCTATCCAACACTTTTCCTACTGTTGCACTGTTTGGAGTGGAAATAGTAATTTTTACCCACCCGCTATCCAGCACTTTCCCTACTGTTGCACTCACTGGAGTGGAAATAGTAATTTTTACCCACCCGCTATCCAACACTTTCCCTACTGTTGCAATCACTGGAGTGGGAATAGTAATTTTTACCCACCCGCTGTCCAACACTTTCCCTACTGTTGCACTCACTGGAGTGGGAATAGTAATTTTTACCTACCCGCTATCCAACACTTTCCCTACTCTACCACTCGCTGGTGTGGGAATAGTAATTTTTACCCACCTGCTATCCAACACTTTCTCTACAGTTGCACTATTTGGAGTGGGAATAGTAATTTTTACCCACCCTCTATCCAACACTTTCCTGGAGTGGGAATAGTAATTTTAACTTTCCCGCTATCCAACACTTTCCCTACTGTACCACTCGCTGGAGTGGGAATAGTAATTGTATCCCCTACATTATGCAAGGTTTTCACTATGGTTATATTTAATGTGCTGTAAAATATTAATTTAAAAAAATATATTTGTAATGTTTTAACATATTATATATAATTTATTTTAATATTATATGTTTATACACATATATATATATATTATATATATATATAATTATATTTTTTTATATTTTTAACGTTTTAAAATTATAAATAATAATTACTTTTTACTATTATTAAATTAATAAATATTTAAAAAATGTACGTTTATTTTATTTTTTAGATGACATTTTTTAAATATTAATTTTGACCTTTTTTACTTAATTTTGAGTATGTTTTACTTAATTATATTTATTATTTAATTAATGTTATATTATTTTTAAGACATAAAAAATTACAATTTAGCATTCTATATTTTTAACATCGATATTTTTATTCTATATTTTTGCACGTACCTGTTTGTAGATAGGGAGTTGATATTGTCATTCTATATTTTTACTTCGATATTCTGGTAAGTCGATATTCTTGTATGTTATATAAGCAGACCAAGACATGGCCAATCCCACACGGTGCACGGCCATAGGCCGTGCACAGCAGGCGCACAACTCCCATTGAAATCAAAAGGCTTCAGCCCCCCCCCCCCCCCGTCGTGTATGGCAGCCCGGGCTCAGACAGCTCCCGGGCACACACACAGCCGCACCCGAGCACTTCACGGGTCTTTAAAGACCATGTGCATGTTAATGAGGCTTTGATGTTGTTTCACCCCTTCGAAGAGACCCTGCAGCTCCACTCTGCCTAGTGCTTAAAGTTTCAGCCCCCCCCGAAATTTTTTATTAGCCCCCCTCCGAAATGTGGCTCTAGTTGCGCCTCTGGTGCACAGCATAGAGTTGGCTGCCCACAGACGGCTGACCCACAGGATAGGCCCTACGGCCAACCACACACGGCTAAAGGATGGGTGTGGCAGAGGTTTGGCCGTAGGTATGGTAATGTCAGTTTAAACGTGACCTCTTAAACTAAAAACTTAAAACACACACACTGAAATTCAACAGTTATACGTCTTTCAAGTAACTATAACTTGTGCCTTTCAGGGCCGGACTGGCCATAGCGGGCACTGGGCAATCTCCCTGTGCGCCGCACGGGCCGGTGCCGGTTTGGGGCCCCTGGGGGCAGTTTTTATTACAGGGCCGTTTTTGCAGCATAGCTGCAAAATCGGCCCTGTATCAAAAACGGCCGAAAACCGGCCCTGGCAGAGAGCTCGGCGACACCCACAACCCCCCGGGGGAGAGGGGGCCGGCCAAGCACTTTGCCAGGGCCGGTTTTGGTTCCCAGTCTGGCCCTGGTGCCTTTGCACCATACACTGCTTATGACCTCACATATTCCAACACTCATGCATTCATGACTTGTTCTGTGACATCATTGATAACATTACTGATGACAACCGAGCTGACATCATTGACGAACAATGCATGGCGAGGGTGCAAGTTATAGTCATGTGAAATAACTAGCTGTTGTATTTCAGTGTTTTTTTTTAAAGTTGAAAACGTTACGTTACTGCAAAGTGTTGGATCCTGAGGAGAACTCCGTGAGGATGGACGGATAGGTTAGGCCCCGCCCCGTAGGACGCACAGCTTTACAGAAGTTATATGGAACAAGGATTATCGGCAGCGTGAGGAAGGCAGGGAGGTCCCGGAGGAAGGAGAACAGATGGGCGGGGACAGGTAGGCGAGGTGGACTGGAGATCCTGACACGGGAAGTGGGGTGGGAGTCCTTATACCCCTGCAGGCAGGGTTTTGGTGGAACAGTGGTGTTTTAGGAAGATGTTCTTATTGGCTAGGTTTCATGCTACCCCTTAAGGCGACATGGTGGGGTACAAACATTGTAAATGCAACTCCTCCACTTTAGAGTTGCCTTTTATTTACTATTGCAATATGTCGCGATTGCGCTATTCTTTCTAAAACGTGGTTGAGCCTCAAGGGCAACAGTTGAGCCTCAAGGGCGGCAGTACGTGGGTACACAAAAGGAGAAGGTTACTATAAAGCTCATAGTAAGAAGCGAGGGGGGAGGGGGTCTGTGCAGCATGAATTGCAGGATTTGGGCCAAATTAGGGTACCTTTTTCTGGGAAGCCAGTTCCATGGAGAATGCAAGCTACAGACTTGTCCAGAGGTGACAGAACCCATGATCAAAAAAATGTATGTTCCTGCAGTGATCACAGCACCCAGGAGGACAGAGAGTGATCATCTCCGTAGGGGTGACAGCACCCAGGACCACTGGCTTAATGCTGCGATCAGGGCGGTGCGACCGGTGCCACTACGCCGGGTGCTGACTTTTCAAGGGGGCGCCGTATTTGGAAGTATTTATGGTTTTAAAAGCACCTGCTGCTGCATTGCTGGCCTCCAGCAATTTTCATACAACAGTAAAAATGTCAAGATAACTCTGGTGATTATTGCTCTTCCTGGAGACAAAAGGAGTTTTGTCTAGAGGAAGTTTTAACTCATTTTATGGTAGCAATGAGGGTTAATATGCCTGCTGCAAAAAAAGTGTACCATGCAGATCACATAGTGCATATAGTTTAAATAGGTCAGTGCTTTTGTCAGAGAGATCCTTTTGTTACTATCAGTGTAGATAACATAGACCAGTGAGCTAATAACGGTCATCAAAGAGCAGCATGCAAACTGAAAGGTATAGATTAGGGCATTAAGATTTTTATCTCTGTCTCATTCTAATGTTTCAAAAAGGGTTAATTTCAGTAAAAAAAAAAAAAAACGTATTATTAAATGTAACTCCCAACCATGGGGTTATATTTTAAATTCTGAGTCTGTGCTCCTCTAGACCAAGCACTCTTAAACTATACTGTGTACTAGTAAGCATGACATGTGACTCACCTTGTAGTCTTCTGGCTTATGTAAGATTTCCTATACACTTTTTTACACCCATATGATTGATTGTCTCTGTGCATTGTGTGTGATGTAAAGTGCTCTGACACCCTGCACTGGTAAAGGAGGCTTTCTGTAACTAATTAAAGTGGGTGAGAGAGTTGTTATGGGGACTAGAAGGGGCACTGTTGAAGGGTGGTAGTGAGGAAGTCTGTGGGGGGGGGGGTGCCCGTGGGGGCGCCTACAAACATTGTCGCACAGGGCGCCACTGGCACTAAAGCCGGCCCTGGCTGCAATTGTAGTACTGAAGTGCAGGCGCTATTCCAGACACATGGATTTGCACACGAGAAGTGCCCTGTTACAAGTATTGCACATCTACAGAGAGGAGTGTGCTGCAAGGTCGGCCGCACCAAGAAGTGCAGAGGGCAGCCTCCTACAGTGGCACGCGCACTCAGCATCACTAATGGCCAGGAGAGTTACAGTACTCAAGAGCGCCCTGATGACGTGGAGATCTTTTGGAGTGATGGCGTCCATGGCCATGGAGGGACTGAAACCTGCAGGGGCCGCCCTCATCCGCAAACACTTTCTATTCAAGCTCCTAAGGGGGCAGCAGGAAGGCGCCAAGGTGGGTGCGGGTCGTGTATGGGCGCAGCACCCAGAGGATGAAGGCTTTTTTCGGGAGGGGGTGAGAAGCAGCTAGAATCAGAGGGCCTGATTCACAAAAGTAAACTTAGACCAAAAGTCGGAGTTTAGACCCAAAGTCTAACTTTACTACTACTAAAGTTAGACTTTTGGTCTAAATTTACTTTTGTGAATCAGACCCAGAGTCCCTGGTGCAGGATGCTGCAGGAGTAACAGCACCGTGGAGCACAGAGGGGGCAGGCTCGTGAAGTGATACCAGCCCGCAAGAACAGGAAGGATGCAGGCTGCCCTGCACGGATGACAGCGACGAAGATGGAGACGAAGAGGGCGCAGGCAGGTCAGCATCCGATGGCACCGAGGGCGCAGGCTCCTGCACGGAGTCACGGGACAAGAAGCGCAAAGATGCGATTGTTGCCAGCAATCCGGTGCCCCACAGGGATGGCAGGACCAAAGGACACGGAGTCCTGCTGCAGAACAAATCATAAGAGCGGGAATGGTGTGCTCCTGGGCGCTGTCACCACTGCAGGAGCCTGTGCCCTCTGTGCTCCTGGGTGCTCTCAGCACTGCAGGAGCCTGCACCCACTGTACTCCTGGGTGCTGTCACCACTGCAGGAGCCTGCGCCCTCTGTGCTCCTGGGTGCTGTCACCACTGCAGGAGCCTGCGCCCACTGTGCTCAAGGGTGCTGTCACCACTGCAGGAGCCTGCGGCCTCTGTGCTCCTGGGTGCTCAGTCTGCGCCATCTGTGCTCCTGGGTGCTGTCACCACTGCAGGAGCCTGCGCCCTCTGTGCTCCTGGGTGCTCTCACCACTGCAGGAGCCTGCGCCCTCTGTGCTCCTGGGTACTCTCACCACTGCAGGAGCCTGCACCCACTGTACTCCTGGGTGCTGTCACCACTGCAGGAGCCTGCGCCCTCTGTGCTCCTGGGTGCTGTCACCACTGCAGGAGCCTGCGCCCTCTGTGCTCCTGGGTGCTGTCACCACAGCAGGAGCCTGCGCCCTCTGTGCTCCTGGGTGCTGTCACCACAGCAGGAGCCTGCGCCCTCTGTGCTCCTGGGTACTCTCACCACTGCAGGAGCCTGCGCCATCTGTGCTCCTGGGTGCCTAGTCTGCACCATCTGTCCTCCTGGGTGCTGTCATCTCTGCAGGAGCCTGCGCCCTCTGTGCTCCGGGGCGCTGTCCCCACTGCAGGAGCCTGCGCCATCTGTTCTCCTGGGTGCTGTCACCACAGCAGGAGCCTGCGCCCTCTGTGCTCCTGGGTGCTGTCATCTCTGCAGGAGCCTGCGCCCTCTGTGCTGCTGGGTGCTCAGTCTGCGGCCTCTGTGCTCCTGGGTGCTGTCACCACTGCAGGAGCCTGCGCCCTCTGTGCTCCTGGGTGCTGTCACCACTGCAGGAGCCTGCGCCCACTGTGCACCTGGGTGCTGTCACCACTGCCGGAGCCTGCGCCCCCTTTGCGTCTGTGATTTGTCTATCATCCCAGTATGGCTCCTTCTGCCCTCGATGCTGCCACCCCTGCAGGGAGGGGTCTACTCCTCTGCGCTTATGGGTGCTGTCACCACCGCAGATCCCTGCACCCTCCCTGCTCTTGCAGAGATGAAAGCACCCAGGAGAACAGTGGGCGCAGGCTCCTGCCCAGATGTGGGTCCTGGGCTCACTATGCCACTGGAATCAGGCTATCCTGGCTGAAGAGGGGTGAAACCCCGAAACCGGTCCTAGGATGCTTGTTTCCAGTCCAGCGAGGATCTGGCTTGGCAGTTTAGGCTGGACTGTTCCCATGAGGCACAGCACAGGGTCAAGACTGAATTGCATATGGCCAAGTCTAAACTGGGGTGGCATGGTGAGCAAAAGAATGATGGATTTAACCCAGATATCTCCCCGATATCTTGACTGAGAGTGAATGTTTTGATTTGTTCTGCATTCCGTCCATCAATTGTGTGTCTTTCCTGCAGTGCTGACAGCTCCCAGGAGCACAAGGGTACAGCTTCCTGCACGTTGGCAGTACAGAGGAGCACAGCAGCTGCAGATTCCAGCAGGTTTGATCGACCCCAAGATGGTACAAGCTCGTGCACCCCTTAACTGCAGGGAGAAACTCTCCATGCTGAGCGCGCAGGACTGTGGGGTACCTAGTTCGCGCATCCAGGGACTACTCGCTTTCCTGCGAATCTCCGCGTAATGCAGAAACCCTTCTAGACCTGCGACCCCCGAAGGTGGAGCTGTAAAAGTGCAGATTGTAGTTGCTCTCAGACTCCAATGCTTAGATACTGGCGCTCAGGTAACTAAGCTCTAGTGTCAAAGCGCCCGAGTGTGCACTGCAGGTGTATCGCCAGCCATGCACCATCCCATAACAAGAGCGATGCACACAGCGGGACTCGCGCAAAATTGAGGCGCTATACTCTGATTTACCTGCATACGGTGCCTGCAGAGAACACCGCGCCGCCAGCAGCAGTAAGAGCAGCGAGGCCAGGTGGCTCATTGCACTGAGAGTCAGTGATGACGGTTTGGGGGGCGCTTCTCTCAGGAGCTGGGGTTCTCCTCAGACCTCTCTTCCCGGTCACCAGGTGAGTCTTCAGGGCGCCTGCACCCGCGGTCAGCCTGCAGCACTCAGACACCAGCACGTGCTGCCTCGGACAGAGCCACAGGTGTGCAGCCTCCGGCGCCTCCTCCCGGGCCCCATTATAGCGCGAGCCGCAGGTTCAGCCCCCTGATGTCACCGGGGGCTGCGGAGGCTCCAGCGCCGCGCCGGGCAGAACCAGCGCGGCCGGGAGGAAGTCACGCCCGGGACAGAGGGGGAGGGGCGGACAGGAGCAGCACAGCTCTGAAGGGGAGGAGAAGAGGGACAGAGGGGCGGAGAGGAGCAGCACAGCTCTGAGGGGGAGGAGAAGAGGGACAGAGGGGCGGACAGGAGCAGCACCGCTCTGAAGGGGAGTGGGAAAGGGAGGGACAGAGGGGAGGGCGGACAGGAGCAGCACAGCTCTGAGGGGGAGGGGGAGAGGGACAGAGGGGAGGGGCGGACAGGAGCAGCACAGCTCTGAAGGGGAGGGGGAGAGGGACAGAGGGGAGGGGCGGACAGGAGCAGCACAGCTCTGAGGGGGAGGAGAAGAGGGACAGAGGGGCGGAGTGGAGCAGCACAGCTCTGAGGGGGGGGGGAGAAGAGGGACAGGAGCAGCACAGCTCTGAAGGGGAGGGGGAGAGGGACAGAGGGGAGGGGCGGAAAAGAGCAGCACAGCTCTGAGGGGAGAAGAGGGACAGAGGGGCGGACAGGAGCAGCACCGCTCTGAAGGGGAGGGGAGGGGCAGACAGGAGCAGCACAGCTCTGAAGGGGAGGGGGGGAGAGGGACAGAGGGGAGGGGCGGAAAAGAGCAGCACAGCTCTGAAGGGGAGGGGGAGAGGGACAGATGGGAGGGGCGGACAGGAGCAGCACAGCTCTGAAGGGGAGGAGAAGAGGGACAGAGGGGCGGAGAGGAGCAGCACAGCTCTGAGGGGGAGGAGAAGAGGGACAGAGGGGCGGACAGGAGCAGCACCGCTCTGAAGGGGAGTGGGAAAGGGAGGGACAGAGGGGAGGGCGGACAGGAGCAGCACAGCTCTGAGGGGGAGGGGGGAGAGGGACAGAGGGGAGGGGCGGAAAGGAGCAGCACAGCTCTGAGGGGAGAAGGGAGATAGAGGGGCGGACAGGAGCAGCACCGCTCTGAAGGGGAGGGGCGGAGAGGAGCAGCACAGCTCTGAGGGGGGAGGGGCGGAGAGGAGCAGCACAGCTCTGAAGAGGAAGGGCGGACAGGAGCAGCACAGCTCTGAGGGGGAGGAGAAGAGGGACAGAAGGGCGGACAGGAGCAGCACAGCTCTGAAGGGGAGGAGAGGGACAGAAGGGCGGAGAGGAGCAGCACAGCTCTGAAGAGGAAGGGCAAACAGGAGCAGCACAGCTCTGAGGGGGAGGAGAAGAGGGACAGAAGGGCGGATAGGAGCAGCACAGCTCTGAAGGGGAGGAGAGGGACAGAAGGGCGGACAGGAGCAGCACAGCTCTGAAGGGGAGGAAAGGGACAGAGGGACGGACAGGAGCAGCACAGCTCTGGAGGGGAGGAGAGTGACAGAGGAGCAAGGGCGGACAGGAGCAGCACAGCTCTGAGGGAGAGGGGGAAGAGGGACAGAGGGGAGGGGCGGACAGGAGCAGCACAGGTCTGAGGGGGAGGGGAGAGGGACAGAGGTAGAGGGGCAGGGGCGGACAGGAGCAGCACAGCTCTGAGGGAGCAGGAGAAGAGGGACAGAGGGGAGGGGCGGACAGGAGCAGCACAGCTCTGAGGGGGAGGGGAAGAGGGACAGAGGGGCGGAGAGGAGCAGCACAGCTCTGAAGAGGAAGGGCGGGCAGGAGCAGCACAGCTCTGCGGGGGAGGAGAGGGACAGAGGGACGGACAGGAGCCGCACAGCTCTGGAGGGGAGGAGAGGGACAGAGGAGCAGGGGCGGACAGGAGCAGCACAGCTCTGAGGGGGAGGGGAGAGGGAGAGAGGCAGGGGCGGACAGGAGCAGCACAGCTCTGAGGGAGAGAGGGACAGGGTGGAGGGGCGGACAGGAGCAGCACAGGTCTGAGGGGGAGGGGAGAGGGACAGAGGTAGAGGGGCAGGGGCGGACAGGAGCAGCACAGCTCTGAGGGAGAGGGGGAAGAGGGACAGAGGGGAGGGGCGGACAGGAGCAGCACAGCTCTGAGGGGGAGGAGAAGAGGGACAGAGGGGCGGAGAGGAGCAGCACAGCTCTGAAGAGGAAGGGCGGACAGGAGCAGCGCAGCTCTGAGGGGAGGAGAGGGGCAGACAGGAGCAGCACAGTTCTGAAGGGGAGGAGAGGGACAGGGGGGACAGGAGCAGCACAGCTCTGGAGGGGAGGGCGGACAGGAGCAGCACAGCTCTGAGGGGGAGAAGAGGGACATAGGGGCGGACAGAAGCAGCACAGTTCTGAAGGGGAGGAGAGGGACAGAGGGGCGGACAGGAGCAGCACAGTTCTGAAGGGGAGGAGAGGGACAGAGGGGGGTACAGGAGCAGCACAGCTCTGGAGGAGAGGAGAGGGGCAGGGGCGGACTGTGGACAGGAGCAACACAGCTCTGAAAGGCAGGGGAGAGAGAGGGGGAGGGGCAGGGGAGGACAGGAGCAGCACAGCTCTGAAGGGGACGGGGAAGAGGGACAGAGGGGAGGGGCGGACAGGAGCAGGACAGGTCTGAGGGGGAGAAAGACAGAGGGGAGGGGCGGACAGGAGCAGGACAGGTCTGAGGGGGAGAGAGACAGAGGGGAGGGGCGGACAGGAGCAGCACAGCTCTGAAGGGGAGGAGAGGGACAGAGGGGGGACAGGAGCAGCACAGTTCTGAAGGGGAGGAGAGGGACAGAGGGGGGACAGGAGCAGCACAGCTCTGGAGGGGAGGAGAGGGGCAGGGGCGGACAGGAGCAGCACAGCTCTGAAAGGGAGGGGAGGAACAGAGGGGGAGAGGCAGGGGCGGACAGGAGCAGCACAGCTCTGAGGGGGGAGGGGGATAGAGGGGAGGGGCGGACAGGAGCAGCACAGCTCTGAGGGGGGAGAGGGACAGAGGGGAGGGGCAGACAGGAGCAGCACAGCTCAGAGGGGGAGGGGGGAGAGGGACAGAGGGAAGGGGGGGACAGGAGCAACACAGCAGTGAGTGGGGGAGAACGACAGAGGGGCGGACAGGAGCAGCACAGCTCAGAACCAGCGCGGACTGGGAGAAACTCACGCCCGGGACAGAGGGGGAGGGTCGGAAAGAAGCAGCACTGCTCTGAAGGGGAGGGGAGAGGAGGGGCGGACCGGAGCAGCACAGCTCTGAGGGAGGGGAGTTGGGGGGAGAGGGACCGAGGGGAGGGGCGGACAGGAGCAGCAAGGCTCTGAGGGGGGAAGAGGAACAGAGAGGGAGTGGCAGGGGCGGACAGGAGCAGCACAGCTCTGAGGGGGGAGAGGGACAGAGGGGGAGGGGCAGACAGGAGCAGCACAGCTCAGAGGGGGAGGGGGGAGAGGGACAGAGGGAAGGGGCGGACAGGAGCAACACAGCACTGAGTGGGCGAGAGGGACAGAGGGGCGGACAGAAGCAGCACAGCTCAGAACCAGCGCGGACTGGGAGAAACTCACGCCCGGGACAGAGGGGGAGGGGCGGACAGAAGCAGCACTGCTCTGAAGAGGAGGGGAGAGGAGGGGCGGACAGGAGCAGCACAGCTCTGAGGGAGGGGAGTTGGAGGGAGAGGGACCGAGGGGAGGGGCGGACAGGAGCAGCATGGCTCTGAGGGGGGAAGAGGAACAGAGAGGGAGTGGCAGGGGCGGACAGGAGCAGCACAGCTCTGAGGGGGGAGAGGGATAGAGGGGAGGGGCGGACAGGAGCAGCACAGCTCTGAGGGAGGAGAGGGATAGAGGGGAGGGGCAGACAGGAGCAGCACAGCTCAGAGGGGGAGAGGGACAGAGGGAAGGGGCGGACAGGAGCAACACAGCACTGAGTGGGGGAGAGCGACAGAGGGGCGGACAGGAGCAGCACAGCTCAGAACCAGCGCGAACTGGGAGAAACTCACGCCAGGGACAGAGGGGAGGGGCGGAAAGAAGCAGCACTGCTCTGAAGGGGAGGGGAGAGGAGGGGCGGACCGGAGCAGCACAGCTCTGAGGGAGGGGAGTTGGGGGGAGAGGGACCGAGGGGAGGGGCGGACAGAAGCAGCAAGGCTCTGAGGGGGTAGGAGGAACAGAGAGGGAGTGGCAGGGGCGGACAGAAGCAGCACAGCTCTGAGGGGGGGAGGGACAGAGGGGGAGGGGCAGACAGGAGCAGCACAGCTCAGAGGGGGAGGGGGGAGAGGGACAGAGGGAAGGGGCGGACAGGAGCAACACAGCACTGAGTGGGCGAGAGGGACAGAGGGGCGGACAGGAGCAGCACAGCTCAGAACCAGCGCGGACTGGGAGAAACTCACGCCCGGGACAGAGGGGGAGGGGCAGACAGAAGCAGCACTGCTCTGAAGGGGAGGGGAGAGGAGGGGCGGACAGGAGCAGCACAGCTCTGAGGGAGGGGAGTTGGGGGGAGAGGGACCGAGGGGAGGGGCGGACAGGAGCAGCATGGCTCTGAGGGGGGAAGAGGAACAGAGAGGGAGTGGCAGGGGCGGACAGGAGCAGCACAGCTCTGAGGGGGGAGAGGGACAGAGGGAAGGGGCGAACAGGAGCAGCACAGCTCAGAGGGGGAGGAGGGAGAGGGACAGAGGGGAGGGGAGGACAGGAGCAGCACAGCTCTGAGAGGGGGAGAGGGAAGAGGCGGACAGGAGCAGCACAGCTCTGAAGGGGAGGGGGCAAAGGGACAGAGGGGGAGGGGGAGGGGTGGACAGGAGCAGCACAGCTCTGAAGGGGAGGGGAAGGAGATGGACAGAGGGGGAGGGGTGGACAGGAGCAGCACAGCTCTGAGGGAGAGGGGAGGTACAGAGGAGGAGGGGCAGACAGGGGCATCTCAGCTCTGGGGGGGAGAGACAGAGGGGAGTGGCGGTCAGGAGCAGCACAGCTCTGAAGCAGAGGGGAGGGGGAGAAGGACAGAGGGGAGGGGTGGGGTGGACATTAGCAGCACAGCTTTGAAGGCAGGGGGAAGAGGGACAGAGGGGAGGAGCGGACAGGAGCAGCACAGCTCTGAATGGGAGGGGGGACAGGAGCAGCACAGCTCTGAAGAGGAGGGGAGAGGGACAGCGGGGAGGGGCAGACATGAGCAGCACAGCTCTGAGGGGGGAGAGGAACAGAGGGGAGGGGCGGACAGGAGCAGCACAGCTCAGAAGGGGAAGGGGGAGAGGGACAGAGGGAGGGGCGGACAGGAGCAACACGGGTCTGAGAGGGTGGCGAGGGACAGAGGAAAGGGCAGGCCAGGAGTAGCACAGCTCTGAGGGTAAGAAGAGCCACAGAGGGGGAGGGACGGACATATAGACAGCACAGCTCTGAGGGGGGAGGGATAGAGGGGATGGGCGGACAGGAGCAGCACAGCTCAGAGGGGGAGGGGCAGACAGGAGCAGCACAGCTCTAATAGGGAGAGACAGAGGGAAGGGGCGGACAGGAGCAGCACAGCTCTGAGGGTACGAAGAGCCACAGAGGGGGAGGGGCGGACATATAGACAGCACAGCTCTGAGGGGGGGAGGGATAGAGGGGATGGGCGGACAGGAGCAGCACAGCTCAGAGGGGGAGGGGCAGACCGGAGCAGCACAGCTCTAATGGGGCGAGACAGAGGGAAGGGGCGGACAGGAGCAGCACAGCTCTGAGGGGGAGGGACGGACAGGAGTAGCTCAGCTCTGAGGGTGAGAAGAGCCACATAGGGGGAAGGGCGGACATATGGGCAGCACAGCTCCGAGGGAGAGGAGAGGGACAGAGGCGAAGGGGTGGACAGGGACAGCACACCTCTGAGGGGGGAGAGAGACTGGGAAGTAACTCACTCCCTGGACAGAGGAGTAGGGGCAGACAGGAGTAGCACAGCTCTGAGGTTGAGAAGAGGGACAAAGGGGAGGGGCAGACAGGAGCATCCTAGCTGTGAGGAGAAGGAGAAGGGGAGAGGCGGACAGGGGCAGCACAGCTCTGAGTGGGAGGAGAGGGATGGGGGCAGACAAAAGCAGCACAGCTCTGAGGGGCAGAAGAAGGACAGAGGTGGAGGGATGGACAGAATCAGCACAGCTCTGAGGGGGAGGGAAGGGACAGAGGGGAGCCAGACAGGAGCAGCATAACTATGAGAGTGAAGAGATAGACTGGATGTAACTCACATCCAGGAGAGACGAGGAGGGGCGGAGAGGAGCAGCACAGCTCTGAGTGGAAGTAGAGGGACAGAGGAGGAGGGGCAGACAGGAGCAGCACAGCTCTTAAGGGGAGGAGAGGGACAGAGGGGGAGGGGGAACAGGAGCAGCACAGCTCCGAGGGGGAGGAGAGGGACAGAGGGGATGGGGCGATCAGGAGCAGCACAGAGGGGAGGAGATGGGCGGACAGGAGCAGCCCATCTCTGAGGGTGAGGAAAGGGACTGGGTGCAACTTAAGCCTGGGACAGTGGGGGAGGGGCAGACCGGGGCAGCACAGCTCCTAGGGTGTGGAGGCAGAGGGGGAGGAGAAGGACGGGGGTGGAGGACAGGAACAGCACAGCTGTGTGAGAGAGGGACAAACGGGGAGGAGAGGAACAGAGGTGGGGCTGTGGACAGGAGCAGCACAGCTCTGTGGGTAGTTGAGGGACAGAGGGGAAGTGGCAGGCAAGAGCAGCACAGCTCTGAGGGGATGAGGGAGACAGTGGGGGAGGGGCGGACAGGGGCAGCACAGCTCTGAGGGGGAGGAGACAGAGGGGGCGGTGGACAGGAGCAGCACAGCTCTGTGGGAAGGCGAGGGACAGAGGGGGAGGGGCTGGCAAGAGCAGAGGGTAAAGAGAGAGACTCCAGCTTTGCCACTGAGGGAGGAAGGGGTTAGGGTTAGTCCGTGTTCCTCCTTATCAATGACTGCGGTTTTAAAGTGAGGCAGTGTCTGTTTTTTTTTAGGTAGAGCCTGGGCAGCGCATGCGTTGCTGTGAGGTATGCTGTAGTGGAGTATGGCTCTGAAGCCCCGCCCACTCTCCACCCATATTTTTAATTGGCTTGTGTCATTGTCCCATGTAAACGCTGGCTTTCGAGTCATTGTTAGGCGTGTTAGTCCCTCCTTGGTAGTGCCTTGACTGCATTTGAAACTTCCCAAAACGACTGGACCTTTTACAGCTGTTGTTACATTGTCTGCTTTAAAAGTCATGAGTACTATTTTATTTAAAGCTCTTCCCTACTCCACCCACTACCTGGCAGCACACCGCCACTTTTATTTTAATTTTTACTAATGCCAGTCTGCTTTAACTATAGCGGCCGTGTTTTTCAATTTATTTAATTTAGTACCGCGTACCACATTTAGCTGTGCTCTTTTTTATTCATTTATTTTGTGTACTAGCGCCTATGCGACGCTTTCACATTCATATAGGCAGCGCCCCTTTCTTTACACAAACCGCATCTAAAGTAAGGTACATGGCTGACATTAAAGTAAAAGCGGAGAATGGGCGCTTTTACTCCTAAAAACCATCTGTTTGTCAACTTGACAAACAGATACTTTTTTTTTTCCAAAGCTCTCATGTCGCGGTTTCACTTTAATGTTGGCCACGCCCCTTTCTTTAGACATGGCTTGTCTAAAGAACGGGGCGGGCCTTTATGAATGTGAAAGCTCCGCATTGGCGCTGGTAAAAAAAACAAATATCTGCAATGCAATAGGTCTCTAGTTAATGTGAGACCAATTGCATTGCAAATGCTTGTCTTGTTCTCCTTTATCAAATCAAATTCACTTTATTCGGTTTCTTTTCAAGACTTAAAAACCATAAAAACGTAGCATACAAATACAGAATGTAAACATTTAAAGTCTTTAGTTTTAAAAGCGAACCATCCATTGTACTATAAAAAAAATGTAAAAATTGTCACGTATTTCCAATGCAACGGTCTAGTAATTTCATCTGAGCAAATTCATTTTTAAAATAGTATTATTTTTTTTTCCGTGATTTGATAACAGCTTTTAAAAATAATGCTTTTTTTTGCATAACAATCATTCTCCAATAAATGGAGTGCAGAGTAAGCCGGGCGACATTGAGTCAGACCCCACATTTTCAAAGTTGGGATTATCCATCTTTTTCTATATACCCCATAATATTTACAAAATAACACAATGTGTATTGTTGATTGGGCTGCAACCCCCATCACACGGGCATGGTCCTAAGTTTCTTGACCAATCGTTTGTTACAGGGAACGATACTAAATGATAAAAGCAATCTAATCTAAATCTGACCAAAACGAATCTTTCATATCAGTTAACTGATAAGTCAGATATGATTGCATTCCTAAAGTGGAGAGAATCCACTGGTTTTGGTGAACTGTGGACTTGTGAGCTTCACTTACATATCTTAACTCGTCCATGGGCGCTGGTAAAAAAAACAAAAATCTGCGATGCAATAGTTCTCCAGTTAATGTGAGACCAATTGCATTGCAAATGCTTGTTTTGTACTCTCTTTATTCTAGGTCAGGAATTACTCTGGCTGCTTGCAACAGGTGCGCGCTCATTCAGCTGTGCTGAGGCGCACCGGGCTCCTCACCTCACACCCCGCTCTTTCCCAAAATTTTCTTTAAGTTTCTGAGGCTCGAGTCCTTTAATTTCAAGTTAATGAGGGAATCCAATTCTTTGTGTGTTTCTTGTGGTCTTTAATTGTCTCTATAACAGTGCTTAGTTTGTAAAAGAGTAAATGCAGGGGCCGAATGTGTTGCCTAAACCAGCGCTGTTGAATGGCGAAGACAAAGACTGCGTAGTCTTTATTTAATGTCATGCATTTATATTCCCAGCAAGACCCTCCCTGTCCCGTTATTTCATTCTTGCAGGTTCGTTTTAATCGCTGCCTTCCCTTTCTGTATTTTTTCTGTATTTCTCTTCCTCCCCTTTTTCACCCTTATGTATTTTTTCTCTTGCTTTATGTGAAAGTCTAACGAGGAAAAAAAAGTGCTGCTCCCCAAAAAGAGTGCCAGTGGGCACCTGCAACCATTGGCTCAGTTTAAGTACTGCTGTCATCAGTTTTCACTTTTCCCCAATATAAGTGCTGCGCGTGTACGCCTGACCCTAGCAGAGATTGGTTTTCAATTCATTCCATCGTTAAGATATATTAAAGGTGTAATTCAGTACTACGAATACACAGTACAAGTTTCTGTGATGTTATGCAGCAAAACTATTGTTACTTCCGTGGACACATTAAAACTGAAAACTGAAATAGTCACCTGGCGATTTGAGAAATTATGACCCATTCTGCGCCTGACGATCTGGGACCACCTCCTAAAGTAAGAAAATTAAAAAACCTTGGAATTACTGTGGACCCCAAATTATCAAAAAATGCCCAAATGGACAAGTATGCAAGTTCAAGCTTCATTACCATGAAAACTCTGCAACGCATCTTTCCACACCTAGGATTTCCACTCAAGGTCCAGGCTACTATTTCTCTAGTACTGTCTAAATTTAATTATGCCAATGGCTTCTACCACTGATCATCTTTATCCATTGTGAAAAAACTACAACGAATTCAGAACTTTGCTGCCAGACTACTCCTACATGTAAAGTCAGAGGCCCACATCTCCTCTGCCTTGAGCGCCCTCCATTGGTTACTAGTTACCAGAATATCCACCTTCAAGTTGCTTTGTATCACCCACAAAGCATACATGGAACATGGCCACTTATTAAAATAAAATAACCAAATACATAAAACAAAGGAACCTCTGCTCAAGATTGATACCTTGCCTCAAAATGCCAGCATACAAGAAAAAAAAACATGGGTGGTTCATCTTTCTCTGTTCAAACAGCCAAACTATGGAATTTATTACCCCCCAAACATATGAGCCACAGATAACTATCTTATATTTAGAAGACTACTCAAGAGCTGGATCTTTCCCTCAAGACCACCATACTCAAGCACAAATGTACAGCATGTGCCTGTGCATGTAAATAAGTATAATTTGATTATATGTATGTATTTGGACATGCACATTTCTTTGTACAAAATGTATACTATTTATGGTCTAAAAATATAAAGATAGTCTTTAGGTTTGCTCAACAAATGTATATATTTCTTATGTTTAAATATATAAATATATTCACTAAAAAACAAAGGTTACTGGGATGTTGTAGTTAAGTTTAGATTTTACACATACTAAACAATAGAAATTCAGCAGTTATAGTTTTCACAAGTAACTAAAACTAGTCCCCTAAGGTAACTATAACTCGCACAATGTTATGCACAGTTTTCTCATCAATAATGTTACAGCCAATGTTCACTGATATTATAAATGATGTCATAGAAGATATCATGAGTGATGTAATATGTGGGATAATTAACAGTTGCATTACGCTGGCACGAGTTAAAGTTACCTTATCAAGTTTTTAATATTGTGCTGCTATAATATCATAGCAAAAACATTGACTTCAAAATTTTTGAGAAGGTAAGTATATATAGCTATGGCATTGAAGGTAGATGAACTATACATATGGCGAGTTAACTGATGTGAAGTAGTACCAAGTACTCAAAAAGCATTTGGAGACAGCACGCTGTTTGGCATTTAAGAATGGCCAATACGTTTATGAAGGGAACTAAGTTAATCACAGTATTCCCATAGAAGATAAATGCTGTATCTTTAAGTTTTTTGGGAATAATGAGTATGAGGTCCCAGTTGGCACAGCACCTTTTGGATTGAGAGAGATGCATAGAAATGCATAAGATAATATTGAGTATCCAGATAAAGAGTTATAATAAAGTAGCCACTTTTAACTGGGTAGGATCCTGGTACACATTTCTGTGAGTGTACAGTAGTTCACTTATAGTTAGCTAAAAGGTATGCACTTCTAAATTTTTAAGGCAGTGAGAACTGAGCTCTAAATGATTTTTTTCTAGGAGTAAAGGGGTATTATTTGATATGTTTAAAGCACTAAAGGGGCTACATGAAATAACTGTGGTACTGATAAAATATAGCAGATGCCAGGCTACATATGACAAGTATCCAGTAAATGGAAAGAGTTCTAAATAGGAGTAGTTTGTCCGCTTCAAGGTGGTGCATTGCATTTCTCTGCGCGTATAAACATTTTGTGTTTCTGGTCCATGGCATGTCAACAGTATTCAGAAGTGGAGCAGTATAATTGGGAAGAGTATGCATGCAGATACTTTTTGTCCGAAGACTGACGATATGGCACACACGTAATTGATATAAATTGGGCTCTAAGAATGAGAAGTGGGTGGGGGGGACTCGAGTAGAATAACATATATGATTTCCTTGGAGCTACAAGATTCACTCACTTTCCTATACTTTGTCCCTATTTCTCATCTCCTCAGGGACACACCCCATGTGTAGGAAGTGTTTACAAAACAACAGTAAGAGAAAGCATTGTATCTTATTAAGCTACTAAACTCAATGGCTGCATGTCCCCCTATGAAGGAGTGATTGGTCTGTCCAGAATGTTTAAACAGTACAAGTTAGAAGCTTTAAAAAGAACAATGAGTTCAAGAGTACACGTTCTATACCCTTATCATTAGATGCTGTTGAGGGACACAGGATATACCGAAGATGCATTTAAGAAGTCTCAGTAGGCTAAAGAAACTATGGGTGATCTCAATTACAATTTTGGCATCTGGATTGTTTTCAGCGAGTTTTTATAGAGTAGCAGCATGATACTGGGCTATGCCTTAAGAGTACCTATGTTTGGCTATGGTTTATCTATTCTGGTGGTAGTAACTTAAGGTCAACATGCTACATCTTTTGGGATTGTAGAGTTGTAGTTTGGCATCGGGTCATGAGTGAACTGAAAAGTGAGGTTAAATTCCATTTTGTGAAATAAGACTCTGAACTTAAGACAAACGCTATATTTATGAAAGATTTGGGATTTTTGATTATCATTGTAATGTACATAATGGTGGGACTTTTTTTTTAGATTAGGAGCAAGTGAATGTTGTTCTACCCTTTTTCTAACCTGCATGCGCAATTTAGTTGTTCTGTAAGAAGAACAGCTAATGTTATTCACCCCGAAGAAGGCAAATGAAAATAATCAATCTCCATCTAAATTCTGCTTCAATGTACTTTTTAAGATTGCCTCATCAGAACACTTTCACTACAGGAAAAGCAATTTCGGCTCTATGATATCTAGATGCTCAATTAATGGTAGGCTAAATGAATGGTTTGTGCATGTTGAGAATGGAGAATGTGGAATTAGATTAATCCATTTTCTCATATATGGTATTTGTTACATACGTGCACGTTTTTCTGCAATGTAATTTGCAAATACTTATGTGGATTAAATTAAATTGATCGTTATAGCTAATGTGGGGTTTGCTTTTCATTTCATGATCTGTGGCAGGTATTTTTATATTTAAAAAAAGACAAAAGAAGCAACTACACAAGTGAGCTATTGGATGCTATTTGAATTTAGTTAAATTCCAATTATTATTCCTACTCACAAATGATTTCCTCATGCTTAGGTACAGAGTGTTGCTTACCTTTCGATTTCTGTTTTTGGGGCCTGACGCAAGCCTGAAGACATTCCAATATTGCTGATTTTGTCTGTAAGGAATACTGCCTTTGGGCATGTGAAAAAGTATTGTACATTAAATACTGTGCAGTACACTAAATGGCTCATGGACTGATATATTACGATATATGCAATTAGGGCTTTATTTAGAAATACAAACGTCCTATACACACTTTAGATTTTAGACACACAAAACCCCTCTGGGTTATGAGGAAGTGGCCATTATCTTTGCATGTAAATATTGATTATAGTCTTCTCGAGAACCTCGTCCTGCATGGAGAAACAATAGGGAGGCTTGGTGAACTCCTGTGGGATCCCCAATCAAGGAAACCCACTTAGAGGCCATGTCAATATGATTATTATTATGATGATAAACAGCTAGAATACTAAGTCATGATCCCCTACTTCACGCACCATCTTCCCCTTCTCTTTAGGACTACCACTTTACCTGTTCCTCGCTCTGACTTGCAAACCCTTGACATTATTTCCATTTTTTATAACTGCCCAGTGTCTCATTGATACACTAAGGAGCTGTTCTAGATGCCAACTGTTTATTTTCTTTTTCCCAACACCCTATGAAACCTTCTAAGATTCCCTACTTTTCCCTCAACCTTCCTTTAAACCCATTTACATTTCCTTATTTAACTGCCCACTGGAAGTCAGTGACTCCTTGATATAATGGCGTGGGGTTTAGTTCTATTTACCATCTGAAGCAGGTAGACATTTTAGCGCTTTCTCTTAGGGGGTAAGAAGGAAAGTCAAAAGGAGAAAGGAATTCAGGTTATGGAAGCATCTTTTGAGGAGAGAGTAAGGTTTAAAGAGCACCTGTCAAAGAAATATGATGTGAAGAAGAAAGTTTAATTGCCTCAATTTGATATGGGTGAATGAAAGAACATGGAAAAAAAAGGGAAATAATTCATCATCAGGAAAATAATTTTTGTATCACGGTGGTGGGAGAGAATTGCAGATACTGAAGGGAAAATACAGATGGTTTATCAAACAGAATAGGGATAAAAAAGAAAAAGAAAAAATATGGATAACAAATCTAAAGCTGTATGCGCATAGTCACAATTAACGTTTGTGGTTTAAACGATGCTAAAAAAAGAAGAGAGCTGAAAGAATATTTTAAAACATTGCAAGCAGACTTAATTTGCTTGCAAGAAACGCATGTTGAGTTCTCGCAGAAATATTTATTGGAGCAATTATGTTATTTGGTACTGGTCTGCACTACCCAGGGCACGAGGACACGTGGGGTAGCGATACTGGCACGAGGAAATAGTGTTAAGCTGAAAAAACAGCAGGTAGATAAGTATGGTCGATGGGTCTTGGCTGAACTACAAGCACAAAACTTGAATTTTACTTTATGTTCTATCTATGCACCCACGGTGGATGATCCCGATACTCTCATCCAAATAAATGCACAGCTACCTAGTTGGCCACTTCCGATTATAATGTGTGGTGATCTAAACATAAATGGTCTCGAAGGGTTGTGGAAGAATGATCCGGGCAGGTTTAAAGGACGGAAAAAAAAGTCATAGAGCCCTGGTCAATCTTATGAGAGATAACAGCTTAATTGACACTTGGGAGCAGTTTATGGGAGGGGGAGGTAGCACATACTACTCTGCTCCTCATAAAATAGTAGCTAGGCTTGATTATTTTTTGATCTCTCCCGCACTGTTACCGATAGTTAAAATTAAAAAACTACCAAGACTAATGTCGGACCACAACCCACTAGTCCTGGAGATTGCTCTGGTAAATGCAAGGATAAATCTAACTTCTTGGTCATTTGAGAGAGCTCTATTACAGGATGCCGAATATGTTGTCTTTATGGGAAACTGGTTAATAGAATTTTTGGGGCATAATAGGGGTACGGCACGACCTTCAATTGTCTGGGATGCGTTGAAGGCTGGCATAAGGGGAGAAACCTTAAGCTACTCTCTCAGGCGTAATAAATTGAAAAAGAACTAATAGAGAAGAAGATTAAAGCCGTGGTGAATCTGGAGGAAGACCTGGTAAAGACTCTAGGAGTTAAAGGGGATGTGACAGGGGTGACTCAAAAGTTAACCTTGGCTAAAGTAGCAGTAGGGGAAGTATACAACGCAAGAGCAGCCGAAAAGTTTTTAGCAAGGAGGGAAGAGCAATATGAATATAATGAGCAAGTTGGACGCATCTTGGCGGTAAGAACTCGACCGGCAACTACCAAGGGACAGATAACAGAAATGGTCACGGAGAGAGGGGTGGTAGTTAAAAACCCAAAAGAAATTTGCGTAGTGTTTCAGAACTTTTATAAGAAGCTTTATAGTCAAGAGGGAGAAGAGCCAGGAACGAGGGATATAGAGAGGTATCTGGAAGAGGCCTTATTAGATAAAATTGCAGAGGAAGATAGGAATAGTTTGGAGACAAAATTTACCCGAGAAGAAATTCAAATGGCCTTTAACGGTCTACCATCAGGGAAAGCTGTAGGACCCGATCTTATATCCTTAGAATTTTATGAGAAATTCTTTGCAATACTAGAGGGGGACATTAACACACTTATGGTCTCGATCCAGGACAGAGCTGAACCGCCTGGGTCCTGGAGTGAAGCGGCAATGGTGGTTTTCTTAAAGAAGAATAAAATTTCTACTGATCCCGGGTCATATAGATCGATCAGCCTGATGAATAGCGATACCAAGGCCTACTCGAAAATACTGGCTAATAGGCTGAGTTCGGTAATCGGAAAGGTGGTCTCGCCCCGGCAACACGGGTTCATTCCAGGCACGGGCACAGCCGATCATATTAGAAGGGTAATTACCTTGTTTGACGGAACGACAGCCTCACGAGACCCTATGTCTTTAATACTCTTGGACGCAGAAAAAGCCTTCGATAGGGTCTCGTGGAGCTTTCTTTGGGCAACAATGTATAAACTCAATTTTGGGCAAAGGTGTATAGGGGGATTGAAAGCGTTATATAGATGCCCGTTATAAGGGTTAGAGTAGCGGGGGAACAGAGCGAAAATATTAACATCAAGCGCGGAACTAGGCAGGGATGCCCCTGCTCACCATTGCTCTTTGCCTGTTATATCGATTCTTTTATAAGACACATAGAAAGAAACAGGCTTATCTGTCCTATCGTTTTGAATGGCTGTGAGACGAAAATCTTGGGTTATGCAGACGACCTAGCAATTATGTCACCTACTCCAGCAACAGCGATAGTGGAAATAGAAAAAGAGGCAAAAAAATATGGGCTTCTGTCAGGGTATAAACTGAACCAGACTAAAACACAGATAGTTATTAACCAATTTGCCGCAATAAATGATGAAAGAGTCACAGATTCAGCTGTCTACTTGGGCATAACGATAACATCCAATTTATCCAAGTTGGTTGAGGAAAATTTGACTCCAGTGATTAGAAAGGCCAAACAAGATCTGGATAGGACGGATAATTTACATCTTACAATAATTGGACGCTGCAATGTAATCAAGATGCTACTTCTTCCCAAAATGTTATATTTTTTTCGAACTATCCCTTTAATATTTCACAATAATTGGTTTAAGGACATTGAAAGGGTCTGCAATCGATTCATATGGGCAAAAGGTAAAACTCGGAGGGCCATAAAAATGTTGGCACTTTCTAAGGAAAAGGGAGGTTTAGCTGTTCCAGATTTTAAGGGATATTATCTAGCAGCAGCCTTGCAGTATCTTAGAGGACTTCTCGGGGGAAACACTAATGATAGGTGGCGGGACGGTATTGGTATACCAGATAAATAAAGGATTACTTACATTTAAGGAGTTTAATTATTACAAAAGAACAAAGTTTAAGGTCTTCGCCCCTGCTATATCAGTGTGGTCTATGGTCCGGAAAAAAATTAAGCTAGGACGGATGATTTTTTATACACCTCTGTATAAGAACGAGCTCCTCCCAGAAGTGTTTCATGATCAAGTTATGAAAAGATGGGATAATTCTGGGGTGTGCACTATAGGAGATATTATAGATGACTCTGGTATAATTTATTTTTAAAGGGCATGCCAATTATACAAGCTAGATCGTAGAGACTTTTTAAAATTTCTGCAGATTAGATCAGTAATACAAAGGAAAATGCTTGGGGGTGTTAATTTTAAAAGAGAGGATCTGATGGAACACATTCAAGATGAGAAGGGCTGCTCAATTTCACAATTGTATGGGGTGTTAAGTGAATGTAAAGAAGACAACAGGATTAAAGTTTTTGATAAATGGAGGAGGAAGCTAAATTTAGTGGGAAATGAGGGGGAAAAATCACTGCAGCTTACTAATTCTATTATGAAGGTTGCTAATCTGCAAGCACAATGTTATAAAACTTTTCATGACTTATATTATACACCGCATAAAATAGCACAATGGGGGGGGAATTAGCGAAATATCCTGTCCGAGATGCAAAGTGTACAGGCTAACACTATTCATATGTACTCAGCAAGCCCAAATCTAAACCCTCTTAAACAGGCGATTGAAACATTCTTTAGTGATGAACTAGGGATATCAATTAGCTTAACAAATGAGATTATGATTTTGGGTGTTGGGAGAGAAGGGCTGGATATCCCCCACCAGGAATTTATATTTATTGCAATGGCCATAACCCGACTTTGTATAGCAACCCTGTGGAAGGATCCTAATCCCCCGTCATTTAACCAATGGCTCTTAAGAATGTTATCAATGTATACCTTGGAGAAATCTTTGTATGAAAAAAAAGGCCGTAACGCGATGCAGTTAGGTAAACGGATCTGGGCACCGGTAGTGCATTGGAAATTAAGAATAGAGCGGTAATCTATTCTATAATATGTATTTATTTCTTCTTTTTTCTCTCTCATGATTGTTTTTGTGTAATGATTTATGTGTCTTGAGAATTTTAATTATTCAATTATGTATATCTGCTGTATGGAATATGTATATGGAACAAAATAATTGGTTGGAACTGTGTGGAATCGTATTCTCTGATGATGAATAATAAAAATAAAAAATAAAATAAAAAAAAGGAATTTGAAACATCTTCCTAAATGTAAGATGGGTGTAACTGATGGATATCTTACTCCGGATGAATTTCTGTTATATGTCAATACCAGTGGCGGCTGGTAAGGGACGGTGGCGGGGTTACATAGCAAGGTGGTGGACGGAGTAGGAAATAAAAAAAAGGAAACTTACCTGTAGGTCACTCTCGCCAGCCCCTGCCAGAACAGGAAGCACCCCAGCTTCCAGACTTCCCTGACCAATCTTGACACTGCTAATAGCACGTCGTGATTGTCTGAGCGCCATGGTTTGGCGCTCAGAGAGGGAAAGGGAGTCTGGGCATGTTCTCCATCCACGTATAGTGCAGCCTGGGTGGAGAACATGCAAAGTACGCTTGACTGTTTTGCCGTCCCAAGATGGCTGGCAAAGCAGTCATATGCACTTCAGGTGAAGCAGCAGCTACTCCTCCTCTCCGATGTCCCAGAACTTTAAAGCAGTGGGGCGACGCTCCTTTTCCTTAATGGAGGAGCCACCACTGTTCAATACTGACTGGACCACTGACGTTTTAGGCAATGGGATGTGTTGGACAGCAAGTGTAAAGAAAGTCACAGGAAGAAGGCATGATCCTGTTCAACAGGATCAACCAGGTACACCTATTTTGGACAGTCGTAATTTTACTAATACTGACACTACGAGCAATGATTTTGTTGCATATTAAATACAAAATGCGACAGGAATAAGGAAACATTCTTGTACATAACAGAGCAATTTGTGTCATTCTCTTTTATTATGTTTTTCACGTTTATGTTTTGCATTGATTTTTCTTTCTGGGGAGTCCTCGTTGTTAATTCTTACCTCTCGTTATTTTGTTCAGATGGCCTACAGCTTCAGATACCGGCGACCCCCTTCCACATGCTAACTTAAGGGAAGAGCAGGCCTCCTCAGTTGGGGAACCCATGTCAATCTTCCTTCCAACCTGGCAGCGAGCACCCATAGGTGCCTGCCTAGCCCTTCACCTTCCATCCTGGAGGCGAAAGACCTCCTTCGGATGGACTGTGATTGCTTCTGGCTTGTCGGAGTACATGCACAAGGGTGCTCATAGATCTGCTGTGGCAGGTCGGAAACATGTTTTAAATATGCAGTCCATGTGAATGTGCACAGCAGCCTGCCTGAGCAGTTTGGACACATAGGTTAACCACACCCCTGGTGTAAGTGCGCACCAAGGCTGCAATGACAGGCCTGACCTACGTTTCCAAGCATCATGTCCGCACCACTTCCTAACATGTGTTGGAAGGGTGCATGCACTTTCACACTGCAGTACAGTGGGAAAGGTCCCAGTGTCCTTAAGATTCTACTTGATAAACAGCAAAACGTAGGAGGAAAAAGCAAAAATATTAGGGAAACGCTACCTGACAAGTATCAGATCCAACATTGGCGAGCAGAAATATATTTTGTGATGTGACTTATGTACAAATAAGCCTAATTGGTAATTGTCCATTCGGAGGACATTGCAAAAAGACCTGCCTAATGTACATGATTAGTTAGACAGGTTCCATCCCCTTGTGAGTAGCTGAAAAGCTGGAATGGAAGCCTGTAAGCTACAGCAAATCTCCGTCCCTGCCATTGATTTCCCAAATGACTGTCATTTTTAGGTCTCGGCTAGAAACACGCGAAGCGCGTTCTCGCCAGAGAACTATAGTGATCGGTTCAGCTGACAAAGGGACACAAGAGCTGTTCACGCGCGCAGCATTGTCAATGGGAGAGGGAGAGACAAGAGCTGGCCACGCGCGCATAGGATTTGGTCGCGCGCATGAGTCAGTCTCCATTTTCGTTTCGGAGCTGCCGATGTGCACGCTCACGGCGCCGGCGTCTCCGTCGCGCGCGTGAGCTTGTCTGTAGACAGCCGCGCGGCTGGTAAGTTTCGTTTTCGCAAACTACAGCCGCGCGGCTGGTAAGTTTCGTTTTCGCTACTGGGTCCAGTCATCTCTGGGCCACAGCCGTCTCTGCCACAAAGGCACCTCAGCCACCGAGACACCGACCCTTCTGACCCACAGCCATGCGTGGCGTGCACAGACGCTCTCTGATATACAGACCCCTCTAGCGCACAGACCTCTGCCATGCAGCCTTCTCCCACATACAGCGGTTTGCAGTCCACAGCGAAGGCGCCCTATTAGCTGTGGACACCACACCACACTACAGTTATTTGTTATGTTTTACCCCCACCATTCACTGGCACTGGAAGTAAGCGCCTGAAAGCGGCGCACAGCAGCTTAATTAACGTACATTTTTTCCATTGACTTTCGTTACATGAAAGTGTGCCGTTACATGAAATTGTGCCATTACACCACATGTATTGTTCGCCGTTTGCGGTACAAAAATGTACCAAAAATGCACAGTAAACACATCGCAAACGACAGCTGTTGCGTTTTTTTTGCACAACCTTTTTTTTTACCTCTACGCATTTTGCGTGAACATTTCATGCTAAAATACTGGCGAAGGTTAGGTAAATTACAAGAATTTTGCGCACTCCTACTCTTCTGGTGTCCAGAAACGGAGCGTGTCCAGGGCGTGAATAGACCACTCATCTTAAGTAGATTCCTTTTGCAAGTCGCTGCTGCCTGGAAGGAGGTAAGGGCTGCTCCTACGCATCCTATGGAGGGGAGGCTGGCTGCGCCGGGGGCGCCCGCAGGACGGGCGTGGTGAGCGGGTGTGCTGTCTCCGCCTCGTACAGGTGCCGTGTCCCCCAGTGTTCTCATACTTCACGCCGCTGAACTGAACAGAAGGAAAATGCACTGCCGCTCAAATTTGGCAGTTCTGGGGGCAATCACCACGGTTGGACCTCTACAATCCGATGGGCCCCTTCATCTTGCAACGCGGTTGCCTCTTTGGTCTTTAAATACGGGCTCCCACTACTCCACAGGGCTTACAGTCGCTGGCAGCTTTCCGCGATGATGACCTGTCATCAATAGCCGGCCTGGAGCAGGGAAAATACGGCCCAGCGCCGCGCCGGAGCAATGGACCCACATGTCCGACTCCATGCGTTGCTTGTCTCGCCCCGATACCCTCTATTTTGGGAATAATGTGATCTCCTGTATTTCTTGACGCCCCCCTATCCATTCCCGGCAGTCCCAATATTGTGCCTCCTCCAGTTTACCCTATGGTGTCTGTTTGCCACCATGAAAGGCTCACCGAGTACATAAGGATAAAAGGCTGACTCAACCCAGTCGGGATTAAAACTCGTGGCGTGCAGTTGTGATAATCTGATGTTGAAAACGTGATGGTATTGACACCTTAGGATTTCCCCCATTTTTAAAATTCATTCCGTGCAAATACCCACACAAAAGTCAGTTTATACTGACTTTTTTTTTGCTGCTCAAAAGTACACGAAAATGCCTGCGCACTCTGGCAGAAGATCTGAACAGCGTCTTTCAGCACACGAGTGACATTTTTGCCGGATGGACAGATGTCAAGGAGGCAGGCCATAGCCACAAAAGTGGTTCCCATTGCCCAATGTCGGAAATATGTTAAGAAAGCAGAAGGGGTCGTTGTTTTTTATTTTTTTTATTTACATGCTTAATAATGGGTGCCGCGCTTAATGAGACACGCAGCTCACCCTACTCGAAACAAGCATTTCCAATGCAATAAATCTTGCATTTATGCAGGTTTGAGCTGTTGCCATTGTAAATGACAATGCCTTTTATTTATGTATTGGTTTTTAAATTTTAAATAAAAAGCATGGACAATTACAATGCCAATAGCTTAAACTTGTCATTCCTTTCCTCCACATATTGTTGTCACTTAGCGCCCCAAGGCGGATTTAGGACTTATGCACGCTATATTAGGACACCACGTAACATCATATTGTCCCTTCTCGCCATGCTATGCACCACCAAGCCGAGGTGTTCATTTATACACCAATTCAAAGTTTGAAAAAGAATTGATGCAGCGCATTGTCATACACAATGCCAATAACTCAAACTTTAATGCTGCGAGACCTATTGCATTGTAAATGCTTGTTTGAAAAGCAATCGGTATCAATTAAAGGGGCAGATGCTACTTTAAAAAATGTGTTTCCCATTTGGAAAGTCATCAGCAGGTCCTTCCCAGGTTGCTGACAAGATTCTGAAAGGGTAAGCTGCCCCCTTTGCAGATCAGTTACCACTTCAACACTGGGGTTGGTAAATATCAATCGTTTTGTGACCGCAGTTGCAGTTTCAAACCACAAATACATCTCGTTCCAAATTGCAAATGAAAATGATGGCTCTTTTTTGTTCCTTACATTGTCATATCAGAATGGGTCGTAAAAGCAGTTTTGTAATTTGGAAGGACTTGACTCAGAAAACTGCTTATGTGCATTGTGAAAAGCCCTTTAATTTCTGCGAAACATGTGATTTTGTGAATTGAGGTTTTGCAGTCAGAAAAGGGCTTTGTACAATTGACCCATGCTTCTTACTACCAGAGTGGTGTTGGTATGTGTATTGCAGTAGTGTAATGCAAAATGATAGAGGCCCTTGCAGAATGTGATGAGAGGACCCGGAGACTCTCACAGATATTTACTGGACTTAGGCTGAATGGGGACCCCCTGAAGGGCTGGGAGGCTCCCCTGCACCGCAGGGGCTACTGGGATTTATAATACACAGCTGCTATGTTGTATAATCATTCTACCAAGTAGGTGGGCTTGTTTACTTTGTTCTTACTCTAAAGATATGGTTGCTTGTTGTTAGTGAGAGAACATCGCAGTTTTCCACACTCCAACCAATCATGCAGTCCTATATCTCTATCATCCACAGAATGGATTCCTTGTAAAAGTCTCTCTAGTTTATGTGTGTTTTCGCGAAATTTAACACAGAGAATGACTCTGTTACAAAGCAGTGCTAGTAGTGGAGCTGTCTGAGCAGACAGATCAGGAGTCTGGCCTGTCAATGTGCATGAGACAAACATAGTCCGAGTCTAAACTCCGTCGTCAATAATGCTCTCAAATCACGGGATTCAGAGAGCAATAAATTACATTAGAACATTGGGAGCTCCAACATTCCAATGATTCTTTGTTCACAGCTCTGGCTGTGAACAAAGGCTTCAAGGACCCTGAGGGGATTCAAATCCCCTCACGCTCCCATAAGGCTTTGTTTTTTTTTGTTAGAACATTCTGCCCTCTAGTGGCAGAATGTTCTAATAGCCTTATAGCTCTTCGTAGCTGGGCTATACTGGCTATTAAAGTCCCTCTCCCTTGTTAAAGGCCCTCTCCGAACGCTGGAGAGGGCCCTTTAATAGCCGGTATAGCCTCTACGGCGGGCTATAATAAGTTTAAATAGTCAACTAATTCTCCAAACCGACAGCCATAGGGAACACCATCCACCCCTCCCAAGAATTCTTGACACCCTCTCAGACTACTTCCACAGCAAGATTACCAACATGTACTACAAGTTCATCCTCCAACCCGCCACCCTCAACCCCAATGACCTCAACCAACCAGCGAACATCAGCCAAACCATTACCACCTGGTCTCCGCTCACCTCCCTGCCCACCTCAGCCATAATGTCTTTCATCCACTCTAGAGCACCCACTATCCCCTACCCCCACTACCTCTACCAACTTGCAACAAACCCGATCAGCGCACAATTCACAAGCATCCTCAACACCTCATTCTCCACAGCAATTTTTCCAGACAGATGGAAACACGCAGACTTCAGAACCCTCCTCTTTTTTTTTTGCTTTTGTCGCCCTAAGTGGGAAGGGTGTGCCCAGACATGGCTCCCGTGCTCACTGCGCCACAGGATTTAAGCTAACCTGGCTGATGAGGGGTGATGCCCTGTAACCTGTCCGAGGTTGCTTGTTTCTGGTCCAGGGAGGACCTGGCTTGGCAGTTCGGGCTGGACTGTTTCCATGAGGAGCAGGGTCAAGACTGATTTGCATAGGACTGGGTCCAAACAGGGGTGGTGTGGTGAGCAAAAGAATGGTGGATTAAACCCAGATCTTTATGACTGAGGGTGAATGTTTGCATTGTTCAGCATTCTGCTCTTTTTACCTTTAATCCAAGCAAGGTGATGGTAGGAAAGGAGGTAGAGGTATTTACAAGACTGTTGGAGAAGGGCTTGGAAGATGTTCTTAAGAAACAATTCGAAAGGAATAGTATGTCAGCACAACAGATCAGTCCTTAGGAATAAATGAAACAAATATATGAAAGGACTATTGGTGTGAAAAGAAAAAGAGATGTGATATACGGTCAAAGAGCTAAGATCAATGACCACTTTCTTATGATTAGACACTTTGAGGTCTTGCATTGCTTGAAGAGGGTGTGGTGTACCTGTGGTTGAAAGAGGATGAATGAGTGAATCGCAATATTTTATATTTTTCTCTTGGGTTAGAGTGGGTTTATTTATTGTTGTTTAATTATATAAAATAAAATGTACTCAAAGTATTTCTGTATACTATAGGTGTCACAAGTAAGTATCTGTTGTATATTAAATGCACTATATTGTTTCTAAAATAGTTTGATATTTTGATAGAACTACTTTATGCAGTAAAATGTATTCATGAGGAATGACATGAGTTTGTTTTTGGCGCTGTGATATTCTGATAATTGATCATTTGGAACTGCGTACTGCTATGAAAAAGGATATGTCCTCATTGTTTTGCATCATTGTGGGCAGACTTTGTTTTGATGTTCGAAAGCACAGTCTTTAGAAAGGACGGGTAATGCACCCATCGGTACGAAGCATAGCTGTCTGCCTCTCCATCTATGTCAATAAAGCTACAGTGGCACGCGGCAGTTAGTGACCAATAGGAAAACTGTGACCTGGGCATTCAGTGCAAATTAGCCATGGCGTGATGACCTCATCAACCGTAAGTATAGTGTGCCTAATGACACAGTACCAAACTCTACTTTGGTGAGTTCTGTAATTATCAGCATAAAGTTATGCAGTTGTATCTAATACCACATGTGCAGATGGCCTCACTCCCGGCTGCACGATATGTTTTTATAATACATTGCATTCTTAATCCTGTGATTTGAGAGAATTAAAGGCGATGGAGTGTGGAAACTTTGTCTCACGCACATTGACAGGCCAGACTCCTGATCTGCTCAGACAGACCCCCTTAGCAATCAGCACTGCTTTGGAATAGTGTCACAACGTCACAGTCCCTGTGCTGAATTTTGAGATAACTTATGAACAAGAGAGACTTCTCCAAGGATTCCATTGTGTGGCTGATACAGCTATAGGACTGCATGGCTGGTTGGTGTGTGGAAGACTGGAACTTTCTTGTACTGACAACAAGCCCCATATTTTTGGTGTAAGAACAAAGTCCATAAGCCCACCATCTTTGTAGAATGATAATACAACATATCAGAGGCGTAATGCAGGTCTTTGCAGCCCCTGTGGTCCAGGGGAGCCTCCCAATCCTTCAAGGTGTTCCCATTCAGCAAAAGGCCAATGAATATATGTGAGAAATTGGGGACTGTGGGCTCCTTATCACATTCTGCATTGGGCCTCTATCATTTTGCAATACGCTACTGCAATACAGCATACCAACACAGCTCTGGTCTTAAGAACTATGGGCCAGATGTACAAAGACCTCTTGTGACCGCAAACCCTGTGATTTACAAAATCAGAGGATTTGCGACAACTAAAGGGCATAGCACTATTTATAAAAGCACTTTTGAATCAGAAAAGTCCTTACAAATTGCACACGCACTTTTAGAACTCATTCTAAAATGCCAATGGAAGGGGCAAAAAAGGGGCATCATTTATATTTGCGTTTTGGAACGGGATGTATCAGTGGTCTGAAACTGCAATTGCGGTCGAAAATCATTTGATATTTACCAACCTCGGTGTGGAGGTGGTAACTGAGCTGCAAAGGGGACAGCTTCCCCATTCGGAATCTTGTCAGCTGCTTGGGAAGGGCCTGCTGATGGCTTTCGAATTGGGAAGCACATTTTTTTAAAGTAGCATCTGCCCCTTTAATATATATGGGCTTCTTTGGGAAATCAAAGGCAGGGACTGGGCTCTGCTGTGGCATGCGGGCCTCCATTCCAGCTTTTGCAGCTAATTACAAGGGGAAGCAACCTATCTAATTAATATACATTAGGCAGGTTGTTTCGCAATGCCCTGCAAATGGACGACTTGCAATGAGGCCTATTAGTACATAAATCACATCACAAAATGTATTCCAGTTCATTAACCAGTGAGTGTGAAAATTGCACATCCGTGTTTGGCGAACACAAACAGCACATTTGGCCATAAGTTTTAGTCTTAACTAGGGCCGGAATACAATTCAAAACCATGGCACGTACTCCTAAGATTATTTATAGTAGTGCCCCTATATGAAATACAAGTTGTAGGTGTATTAACTTAGAATCACCCTATGATTGAACTGTGAGGCCCATCTAAGAGCAAGAAAAAAAGGTAGTTAGCCTTGCCTTTCTGACTCTCAGTATAGCTTGCTCGCTCTAGAGTGCCATTCCAGGGAGGGCTAGAACCGTTGAACAACCTCTAATTTGTGGGAAGCCTTTAAAACATATTTGTTTGGAGATAGCTGTTTGGTTATGACTGCAGCTGTTAGGTCTCAAAAGAAAAGGGAATGCTGTCCCTAAAGAGGACAAAGGATAAAGGGGAGTAGGTCAGAGAAAACGAGCCACTACAAGTGGACTAGTTCCTTTTTGGAAAGGGGCTCTCACCCACCCTTGCCGGTGTCCTGCTTCATCATCACGCTTGCTCCTTGTCGGGCCGGCGCGGAAATGCCTGACAGGTACCCTCAACAGGGCTCTTTATTGGAGATCTTTTTCTACAGCCGTGATGTGAAGTGCAAGTTAAGGGCCCTTTGTGTAGATTGAGGAATACAGGTGTCGATGTATTGATTAGTGACTTAAAAACAGCTAGGCAGGTCTCAAGGCAAGTTTTAATCCATGAGTATGCATGGCTTATTAAAAACGTGATGTCACCATTGGGACAATGATCCCCGGTGACTTATAATGTCAACATGTTTCGTGCCGTCAGTTAGTCAAGATGTGATCTAGGGCAAATCTTCAGGACCATAACATTTATAACTAATCTACACAGTGTCTGGGTCCAAGGAAGCAACAAGTAGTGTCCAGACACTAAGTACCTTTTAAGTGTACCTGCAGAATGTAAAATCACTGACTTGGGGGAGGAAGATGTGAAAAGAAATCATAAAATAGCGCCATACTAGGCAGGCTTGTATAGTACTTGTAGAGGCATGCAATACTAGCATGCATGAATTTGTGATTTGTACAAGTTAGTGATAGGAACCAAGTTAGACAAATATGTGACACATACATAAAAACATATAGGTGGTGGTTTCATACACTGGGGTCAAAAGGGAGAAAAAAACACTCACCCAATGAAAGTGATTCCTTCACTTCTCGAGAGAAGCACTGCGATAAACACTAACATTTTTAGCGTGCTGTTAGGAAGTAAAATTTTAATTGAAATTTTGTAAGTGAGCCCAGGGGGAGGAATAAAAACCTCTATTCACATGATGGAAAGCCAAAGATCCAGTACTCACGCCATCCATTGGATAGCTTCACCAATTACCTACACCTTCTCATGTATCTCGCAAGTGAGGACTTCGAGGTGGTCGTTCGGTGTATAAACCCTGATTGGTGACAGGTGGTCCATATGAAATGGTTAGTTGCTGATCAAAGGTCAGGAGTGATGGGCTGGGGATCATGAGCTCCATCTTGTAGTGGGTTAGGAGCCCATGTATCACATGGATCGTTGCTAGAAATTAATGTGACAGGGTTAAAAATGGTTTGAGCTCTAGCATTAAATGTGGGCTTCTTTGCAGTAGAGTATGATTTGAGTGCAACCGCCTTCACAAGGGCCTCTTTAAGAATGTCAAACGCAATTTGACACTCCTCTGTCCACTGAAAACTAACGCCCCTCTTGATGATTGCCCTCAACACATACACCTTGTCAGTGAAATGATTCACAAATTTGGTGTAATACTCTACTAGCCCCAAGAAGTATCTCAATTGATTACGTTGGAGCAGATCACAACAAGCCAGCAGGATGCACTCTTTACAGCGGCAGCTTTGTCTGTCCATGATGCCCAATCTGCTGCGACCTCAGAGCACTTATCGGACGCCGACACAGTGCGCTCTGACTCTGAAACTAGCATACCGTTGTTCCCTTCGATCACGGCTCAGGTTGCCAGAGACTATTAGTGCTATGATCCGAGACGACTGGGTGTGGTAATGTATATGGTGATATTGCAAAATGTGTACTACGGGTGGTGGCTGATCCGTGGGTCCAGGGAGGAAACAAAGCTTTATAGGGAAGTGTGCTAATGTAATCAAGACATATTTGAATGGGCAATTCGTTGTTTTTACGAACTATCACAGACTTGCCTTTACCCCCCCAGGCGATTGCGATGATGCCTTTATTGTTTAAAATCCATGTTGGACTTTTGTTTATTGTTTGGTTTTCTGCTTTTCAATGGGGGAACCTAGTATTGGGAAATTTCTATGTTGTTGCATGCTCGGCTTGTGGACAGTCTCTGCTTGCAGGCTTTCGGCTCCCACATGGCACATCGCTGGTACTCTCACTGTATCACGATGGCATTACATAATACATATACCTACTGCACGTGGAATGTGAGGGGCTTGGGTTCCGTACACAAAAGACACCGGGTTCTGGCGCAACTTAATAGGAGGAAGGTTGCCATAGCTTATTAGCAAGAAACTCACCTTAACACTGATGAGGTAGCTAAACTGCAGAAAAAGTGGAGGGGACAACTGTTCACTACAACATATTCAGCTTTCACCAGGGGGTGGCGGCGTGGGTGCGGAATAACGTCTCGTTTAAGCTCTTAGAGCAGAGAGTAGACGTTAACGGCAGATATGTGTTGCATCATGGCTTGTTGGATGGGGCACATGTGAGCATGGGCTGTATATATGCACCGAACGTTGATCAGGATAAATACTTAAATACACTGGGCAGGGCCTTAGCAGACTGGGCTGAATACCCTTGGGTGATAGGGGGCGATTTTAATGCTCTGTTAGATATTGTCTTAGACAGATCTTAACCCCCATTACATGCCACTGAAAGCAGGAAACAAGCAGAGGCACTCACGAGGTGGGCGGAGGGGTTGGAACTCCATAATGCATGGCGGGCAAAGCACCCTGGGCATAGGGAGTACTCCTTTTACTCGCCACCAATCAAACTATACACTTGAATAGATCGGTTCCTATGCTCCAGTGGCTTAATTGGGTCCATTACTTTGGTGCTTCATATGGGTAAAACCCTGTCAGACCTTAACCCAGTGGAATTGACTATGCAGTGGGGCAAGGTTCCAACCCCCATACCTTCTGGAAACTGCAACCAGCGATGCTGGAGGACCAGGTCTTCTGCAATGCCCTCTCAGAGGCGATCATCTGTTATTTTTCGGAGAACGCGGGGTCGGCTAGTACTCGCCACATGGAATGGTATGCCTTTAATACGGTCATAAGGGGAGTGGCTATTAGCACCAAGACGGGGGTGCGCCTTGCTCTCATAAAGCGGCTTACGAGACTGGAGGGTAGCCTGGCCGCATTGGAGGGAGAGGCAGCTGGGATGAATGAACTATTGACTCAATTGCGGGAGGCTGACATTCAATAAGCAGAACTGCTTGAGGAACTGCGGGTTGTTGATTACCGACTGTACACACAGAAGCTGCACACACAGGCTGATAGGTCGGGGCCGCTGCTGGCGCGGTTGGTTCGGAATGCCCCCTTGCCCACACCCATACTAGAAATTTGGAATGGTGAGGATGCAGTGGTGACCACGCAACTGACATCAATTTCGCGTTTAGGGACTATTATGAGCACCTTTACAGCCCGTTGCCCAGACTCCTTGACACTGCACTATATTTGACCACTTCTTTGATGGTTTAACCTTCCCTCAGCTCACACGACAGCAACGTAATGACTTAATGAGACCGATAACGGGCGGAAATCCAGCATGCAAATAAGGTTTTACCGCGCAATAAAACCCCAGGGACTGATAGGCTGCTAGTTGAATTTTCTGCGATATAAGCCGATATATTGACTCCACATTTGCAATGCATGTACCGCAAATCATTGGTAGAGGGTGGGCTCCCCGCTACTACATTGCAAGCGTTAGTGGTCTCTTTACTAAAACCTGGGAGAGACGTGCTGCACATATCGAGCTATAGACCCTTGTCGCTCCTTAATATGGATTATAAAATCCTCAGTAAGTTGTTGGCCACTCGCCTTGGACAGTTTATTCCCACACTGATACACACCGATCAGTGTGGGTTTGTACGTGGTAAGAACACTGCACTCAACATCAGGCGCCTCCACCGGGTCATGCTGGGCACGATAGGCACAGGAACTAGGGAAGGCTGTATATCCCTTGACTTGAGACAGGCGTTTGACTCTTTAAGATGGGACTATGGGCCAGATGTATCAAGATACCCTTTTGCGAATCTCAAATAGCGATTTTTAAGGAATCGCTATTTGCAAAATAGTATGTATGTAGAAATTCGCTATTTTTTTGCGATTTCTTAAAATTCCTTAATTGCGATTAGCAAATTGCTAATCGCAATTAAGGAATAATTTCCCATTCATTTCTATGGGCCAGGAGGCCCATAGGAAGGAATGGGAAATTATTCTCACTTTGCGATTCGCAATTTGTTAATCGCAAATTGAGAATAATTTCAAGGGTGTCTTAAGGACACCCTGCTGCACCCCCTGAAATTGACATGTGCACGCATATGGCATACATACATGCCCTAAGGGCATGTAAGAGCGTCACATGCCACCTTTACAAATTGCAAAAAGTGCATTTGTAAAAGAATTCGCAAATTAGCACCAACTACAAGTTGGTGGTAATTTGCGATTTCTTAGTGTGAATTCGCAAAACTTTCTTGTTTCTTACATACCATTTAAGGAATCGCTTTTTGCGATTCCTTGATGATATTACACAGAGCTTACTTAACCCCTCACAGACTGAGAGCTATGTTTCAGGGAGCGGACGATGGCTCCCCATGCTGCCACACCCCAGACGCGGGGTCGGTACATATGATGTGGGACTGCCCTAGACTGAGACACTACTGGGCGACGATCTGTAAAATATTGATGGATATAGCCCCAGTGCGCCAGAACGACATGTTGGAAAACTGCATGCTGGGACTAGGGCCCTGTGATAAGAAGGGTGGCTCTGCCTGCCGTTTTGCCAATCTCGCGCTCCTGCTGGCCAAGAGAGCCATAACTACAAGATGGAAGGCTACTAGGGCCCCGTCCCTGCAGGACTGGCAAACGGAAATGCTGAGATAGGGTAGGGCGGAAGGGGCTGAACTACAACAAAAGGAATATAGAGGCCTATGGAAAACACTGATTTCATTGGGCTGGTACGCAATGATAGAGGAATACGCTGCGATAGACATCTTGTCTTACTGAGCCAGACTCGGACTAGCACATAGGGGCTTGCTCAACGGCTGCGGGGCCTGTGGGCTTCTCGCGATCTTTATGGGCTATATCGTGTGGATAGGCGAGACTATGCAGGTTGCTTGTGTCAGTTCTTGGAGCCAAGTCGCATGCAAATGCGAATGCGATAAATGTACAGATATTACTGATGGGTGTACACGGCCGAGCATGCGGGGTGGGTCGGGGAAGTTGGGAGAAAAGTTTTTTGTTAGAATGCTATAATTGTATTAGATCCTGGTTGATTTGTAATGGCTTGCCGATTGGGACGCATATTAATGATTTTAGGCCATCAAGTGATGTCATGCAGGGACTGCCGTGGATGTTCGATACTTGTAATACGTGAAATTCTGCATTATTGGTACATATATGAATTATGTCATGCATGTATATGTCCATATATCACTGTATGATGTCCGGCTTATTATTATGTGTCATTTAATTTAAAAATAAAAAAATAAAAAGTATCTCAATTGATCGTTATCCTGAGGAGCAGGGGTTTTCTCGATAACTTCAACCAACTTGAGTTTAGTTTTCACGCCTTCATGTGTCAACATATGCCCCAGATACTCCACTTCCTTGGTACCAAACGTGCACTTCTTCAGCCCTGTGGTAATGCTCTAACCTGCATAAAACCTCATTCAATATCACGTTGTGCTGGCTTTCGTTCTCACCCCATGCCAACAGAAAGGGATGACGATCCACCCATATAAAACTATTAAGGTCTCCAAGGTTGATGCACATGCAGATTTTGCCATTGGGCTTCCTAGCTATAATGATTGGATTCAACCATTCAGAAGCCTCAATTGGCTCAATTACCCCCTCTTTGCATAATCTTGCCAATTCGTCCTTCAGTGGTCCCCTCGGTGCCAATGGAACATTTCTCACCTTGTTAAGTTTAGGTACCAACCCTTCCATTAACGCAAAGCGATGCTCACACTTCGTCAAACATCCCAACTCCTCCTTGAATAGATTAGGAAACATTTCAACCCAGTCAGTTTCAAATAGAGCTTCTGTCAACATCACTTGTTTGGGATGATTTGGATATAACACGATTCCCAATTCACACTACTCCTTCCATCCCAATGAGGATTGTCCTTTTTTGCAAACATTCACCTTCCCCTGGGCTTTCATGTTCGGAATTTCCAACTCTGTTGTAAAATAACCCAACACAGGTAGCTTTTCACCACAATACCCCGCTGGTTCCACATTGGCAGAGCTTAATTCTTCCGTTTTTTTATGCTTTTCCATGTGTGCACATCAATCAAATGAAAGGAAAACAGGAATCATCCCACCCTTGCACCTCATTACCATTCATTCTGATCAGACATTTGGGAGGGCGGTAAATGCATATGTTAACTGTTCTCTCTTCCCCAACCACTAGCACCTCCACCTCCTCCACATCAGTCACTTTTGCGCTGACATCCACAGCTTGCATCTTGCATCTATCAACACAGTCACTGTTTTCTTAAGTTGTGGTACTTGGCTCTTCCTGTACACTCTTGAAAAAAAACCTGTCTTTTTACATTTGAAAGAAGTACTGTTGGTAGCTGGGCAATTGCTTGATTCCACGGTGTATCTCATACTCCCACAACTGAAACAAGAACTCACTTTATTATGATCATGGAATTTTTGATTTGTGTTGTTTTCCGGCTTGGGTTTATGTATGGTCTTTTTGATGGCACATACACTACATGTTTTATCACAGTTATTATTCCCTTTCATACTCACTTCCCCCAATTCTTTCACATATAAGGAAGTGTTTAAAATACGTTTAGCTACTTATTTGGCCCTGTCTAATGTAGGATCTTTAAGACTCAAAAGCTCTCTTGAATTTTCAAATTACACGTTCTATTAATCATCTGATTTCTTATAATTTCATCCCTGGGGTCTCTAAATTTGCAAGTAACAGCTAATCTAAGTAAAGCCACTATGTATTGACCAACCGTTTCACCATGTGCTTGGGTGCGAGAAAACAATTGTGCCTTTCTACAACCACACTCTTTTTTCCATCATTCTCCTCCAATGCCCTCAATGCAGTATCATAAAAATCCTCACCAGTGTCCGAACCCATCATCCCCATTTCTTCCCTCCACAGGCCACCTCCACAGGCCAGGTTTTTAATACCTTTTTACCTTCAATACCTAAGTTGTGCTTTAAGATGGCTAAGTTTCTTTTTGCCACATGCACATCCCCACCAATTGCTTCTTAGAAGGTCATGAATGTGTCTTTCCAATCCTCCAATGCCATACATGGTTGACCAGGCCTGTCTAAAAAAAATCGGTGGTTGTAGAATGCCTTGCGAAGACATGTTTAATCCCTTATTGGTAAATTTGATTACAATTCGGTAGCCTATACTGTAAATTGGATTACATTGCAATAGATAAAATGTGTACCCAATCAGACAAAAATTGCAGTTGTGAAGCAGTCAGCAGTTAACCAAATGATGAAAAGCATGGGCTTTCTTTGGGTGTGCCCATCTGTGAGGAGGAGCCAGCTTTCAACCCCATTGCAAACCGCAACTCCGACCCAGAAGCCGCTTGGCCGCCAGATAAGCGGAATACAGCCGATAGGCAAGGGTTAATTAACCCGGACTCCTCTTCCCCACAGGAACCCCCAGAGGAAGAAAAGAGCCACTGGGAAGAGGTCTCAGGAAATAGATCAGTCAGCAGGTGAGAAGACTCCGGAAGAACCAGCGAGGGAGGAGGATGGCGGTCGAAGACCGGACGTGTGGAGCCTGTGGAACGTAGAAATGGAGGACGTGCAACGGATTTCACCTGGACACGACGAGGACCGAACCCAGACAGGCGCCGTCAACCAGGAAGAAGAGGACAACCTACTTTTTTTTTTTTTTTAACGAATTTTTATTGAGTTTTGGTCAAACATCTTACATCCATGCATCATAAACTGGCATTCAACACCATAGTCTTTATCAGGATAAAAGCAACAATAACCCACAACCTCCATGTCCTAACAATTCTCCCACCCCTCCCCCTCTACCCCCACCCCCCCTTGTCAGTGTGCTCCCTACCGCTTTCCCCATAAAGTGGCATAAACTTTTGTGCAGTAGCGCCCAACTCCTCCCAAAACATTCACAGTTGTAGCCGCCATCCAGTCGGTGATCCAGAAAAGTGCATAACATGACATGGTACCTCAACAGGCATTCACCCCCGTCAGCAAGAGCACTTAACCCTCCCAAGCACCAGGGTGCGTGGACCTAGCCATCTGCTGCCCCCGTGCGTTCCCCCGCTGCCCCCGCCCCAGTCTCCGAGACCTGACTCGCTTGCGCATCCGTCTCACCACCCCCACCAGCTTCCACCAGCGACTGAAGGTCCACTACCAGCGCGCCCCACGCCCTGGCCGCATCTAGCGCTTTGTCATTAGAGGTGCGTCTGGCTAGTTGTAATCTAAGAGTTCCTTCACTATTCGCCCATTGTAGGAAACTCCCCCGCCACCTCATGAAGCTGGGGCCCCCCCTGGACTTCCAGTGCATTGTGAGCTCTCTCTTGGCCATGATCAACCCCAAATCAAAGAATTTACTCGTAACTTTTGTGGCTGGCGTGTGTGGGAACCAAAGTAAGAGGCAAGCCCCCATATCCGTGTCAACCTGACGTCCCGTAATCTTATTTAAGCAGGCCATGACGTTGGTCCAAAATGTACCGAGCCCTACGCAGGACCAGAACATATGGCCAAAGTCCGCCCCCTCCACGTTACAACGAGGGCACACTGAGTGTGCTCCCCCGAAGATCCGTTGAATTTTAACCGGCGTCAAATAAGCCCTGTGCAGCGTGAAATACTGGACCAGCTGAAACCGAACATTGCGCGTACCTTTCCAGGCCCGGCGCACGAGCTGAGACCAAGTCGCCTCCGAAATCTGCCGGCCGAGGTCTCCCTCCCAGCGCTCCCGCAATCTTTCCAGAGGCGGCGGTCCATGCAATGCCATTCTCCTGTACAGGCAGGTGACAGCCTTGAAAGTGCCAGCGGCCATCGTAATGTATTGGCAGCTCAATGACGTGGGGGGTTCTGCCATGTCCAGCTTCCAATGCTTCTGGATTCCGGACACCAAAGCCGCATGCAGTAAAAAGTCACCCCTCGGCAAATCAAAGGTGTCCTGTAGGTCATGGAACGGCAACAGCGTACCATCCCTATACAAGACCCTATCATGTGGACCCCACGGTCCTCCCAAGTAGCCAGCGCGGACCAATCTCCGCCATGAGGGAGGGCAGTGCACATGCCCAAAGGGATCTCCGGGGCATACGGGGTGGGAAATCCCACCCGTTTCTGGCTACGCAGCCAGCATTGGCGAAGGGTACACTCCTCAAGAGTGAGCTGGTCCAGCTGAAGCCTCTGCTGGAGCACTATGAAGGACAAAACATGGGCCCCTAAACTCCTGCGCCACCGCCTGCGTGAGCCATTGGAGCTGTGCCGCCAGATAGTACCATTCAAAATCCGGTACTGCCAGACCTCCTTCCTCCCGCGATCTGAGTAGGGTGTTCAAGGCCACACGCCGCCTACCAGAGCCCCAGATGAACCCTATCACCATCGATCGCAGCGTCCTGAAGAAGGAGGTCGAAATCCACACCGGTAGCGTGCAGAAGAAATATAGCAATCGCGGGAGGGCCACCATCTTCAATAGCGCTATTCGGCCAGCCACTGACAGGGGAAGGGTACGCCAAAACCCCATACTGCCCCTAATGCCCCTCAGCGCTCTCCCCACATTGCCCTCTTATAGGAGTGAGTGGGTATGGTAAATATAAACACCAAGGTACGGTAGGCACACCGGTTCCCAGCGCAGTCCCTCCAACTCCGCGGGCTGGGCGCTACGTGGTGTCAGTGGGAATAAACAGGTTTTGGACCAGTTAACGCGCAGCCCTGACAATTCTCCAAACTCCCGAAGGAGGTCCCATGCACCTCGCACCGAAGTCTCCGTGTCGGCCAAGTATAGTAGAAGGTCGTCGGCATACAGGGAGATATAATGCGGGACGCCGCGCAGCTGCACCCCCCAAAATATTGCCCCTGCCGGGCTCACGCTGCCAGAGGCTCGATCGCCAGCGCGATGAGGAGCGGAGATAGGGAGCAACCCTGTCGGGTGCCCCTTTCCACCGAGCATGCCGCAGATATTGAGCGGCCCGTACGGACCCTGGCAGTATCAGAGCTATACAGCAGCTGCGTCCAGCGGACGAAATCGTCTCCCAGCCCGAACCGACGTACGCAAAACAGATACAACCATTCCACGCTATCGAAAGCTTTTTCGATATCCACTGACAACACGGCCGCGCCCGTGGGACCCTCCCCCTCAACATCCATGACCCGTATCAGTCGCCGTATGCACGTCGAGGTGTTCCGCGTGGGGATGAATCCCGATTGGTCCGGGTGCACCAGGGTACACATATATACGGACAGCCGCGTGGCCAAGATCCTACTCAGCACCTTATAGTCCACAGTGAGCATCGAGAGCGGACGCTAAGCCGTTCTCGCAGTAGGCAGTCCACCCTTTTTCAGTAACGGCACTATGATAGCCTCCCTAGCCGACGGCGGCAGCCTGCCCAGCTCCCAGGCCTCGCCGTACACCTGATGTAATTGAGGTGCCAGGAGGTCAATATAGGAGGCGTAGAACTCCACCGGTAGGCCGTCGCCCCCGGTGTCTTCTTCCTGGCCATGTGCTGAACCGCTGCTCTAATCTACCCCAAGGATATTGCAGCGCCCAACGCGTCTCCTTGTTTGGAGGTTAACTGCGGTAACTGCGCCTCATCCAAGAAGGCATCCAGCCCAGCCGGAAGTACTGCCAGCCTGCTCCGGTAGAGCTCCGCGTAATAAGCCAGAAACTGACCGTTGATATCTTTCTGCGAGTGAACCAGGTCCCCCTCAGGTGTAGCCAGTGATAATATCGGTGTACCCCTGGATTGGGGGTTGGCCAGCCATGCTAGCAACGTACCCACCCGATCCCTCTCTGCATGCGCCTGGACCATGTACTCTCTATAATCAAGGCAGCAAAGCCTCTCAACTTGAGTGGCTACCCGCTCCTGGGCCGCTAGCACTTCCTCCCGACTGCCCCCCTCAACATGACTAGCCCTCTCCGCCTGTCGTAACGAGGCCTCCTCCCGCTCTACATCACCTAACAATGTCCGACGCGCCCCCGCCGTGGTCGAGAGGCACACACCACGCAGCACCACCTTGAAGGCATCCCACTCATGCGCCCTAGTAGTCGCGGACCCCGCATTTTCCCGAAAGTAACGCTCTATGCCCTCCCGCACCTCTGCGTTAAACACCGGGTCTTCCAGCGCCAGTGGATTCAGTCTCCACGTGGGGACCAACTGCCGCTGCCTCGACCAGAGGACTGTGAGCAAGCAAGGATTATGATCTGAGATGGTCCTTGCAAGGTATTCGCTGCTACGTGTGAGTTCCTGGGCCCCGGGCGTACAAAGCCCAGTGTCAAGGCACACGTGAAGGTCATGGGGTGCAGAGTAAAACGAATAATCCCTATCAGCAGGGTGATGAGTCCGCCAGGCATCTAAGAGGTCCCATTTTTCCTGCCAATTCTTCCTGGCCCTGGCCGCTCTGCGCACCATCGATTGCGCCAGCGGGGGATGGGAACGATCCAATTCTACGTCTAGCACCGAATTAAAGTCCCCCCATAAACACTGTGCCCACCAACAGTGACGCCAGCCTCCCCGACAATGCCGAGAAGAACGCAGCCTGATCCGAGTTTGGGACATAAACACTGCAAAGTGTAACATCCCGGCCATCGAGGCGCCCCAGCACAGCCACAAACCTTCCGTCGGAGTCCACCATCGTCGTCATGGGTTGAAAGGGAACACCTGCGTGCACCCATATCAGCGCCCCCCTAGCATAAGCGGAGTAGGTGGTGTAGAAGAGTTGCCCCCTCCATCGTCGCTGCAGCGCCTGCCCTTCCGCCTGTGTTAAATGCGTTTCCTGTAGAAAGGCACCCTGGCCCCCCTGCGGACCAAATATGCATGCACCTTATAGCGCTTCCTCATGGAGTTGATCCCCCGCACATTCCAGGTAATACATTTCAATTCGAGTCTAGCCGCCATCAGCAGGCCTATACCGAAGTCCAATCCCACACAATCCTAGCGGCACACTGACATCCCCTTTTAACGTGTAACAGCCCCAACCAACTCCCAACCCACCCTCCCCCAGAACAGGCTCCAAACAGTCGTTACCCATCCAAACCCAGCCCCCGCTAACGAGGGAAACTCTGGCAACTACCAGAGACTCACAAGCTACGCCAACCCAGCCGGACAGCAAGAGACCCACCACTCCGTGATAGGCCGATCCCGCCCATGATAGCCTCCCTCCCCCAGCGGCGCCCCACCCTCCCCCGAGTCCTCAGTCCGCCAGGGCCCACTCGCTCCTCAGTAACACCCCTTCAACACAGTAGAAAGCGTTCCTCCCAGCAACCCAAGAGGCGGACCCCCAGTGTCCCCCCCAGTGTCAACACCACAGGTCGAGCATGCCCCCTTACTGTACTTCGCCCGGCAACCTGGGTATCATTCGTCCATGAATCCATCGGCCGTCTGGGGGTAACCAGAGGCAGCTCCCCAGGGTCCTTCTCCGAACCCCCATCAGAACCTTCAGGGTCCACCTCATCTGAACCCAGCTGGGAGCCCGAAGCCACCAATGGGGCCTCCGTCGCCACTCCAGAGATAACCGACACCGCCTGCAGGGCAGCCTGCCTCTCCAGCTCTGTCTGCGATGCCGATGGGGACCTCCTGTTCTGCACATGTTTCCGATGGCGCCTGCTCCTGCGCGGTTTCGATCGCTCCTCCGCCGCCCCCGCCCAATTACCGGCGCCGTCTTTGCCCGCACGGTACCGTTCCAGCCAGTGCCAAGCGTCATCTGGTGTGTCACAAAACGTTGCCACTCCATCCACCAGCACTTTCAGGCGCGCCGGAAACAGTAAGGAGTACTGTATTCCTTTGTCACGAAGGGCCCTCTTGACTGCCAGAAAGGAGAAGCGGCTACGTTGAACCTCCTGGGAGTAATCAGGGAAGAGGGACACCGATGTGTTGTCCACCCTATATGGGCCAGCCGACCTGGCTTGTCGCAGGATGATGTCCCGGTCCCTAAAATGTAGCAGACGCGCAACCACCGGCCGAGGTGGGCGGTCCGGAGCCAGGGGCCGGGCCGGGACCCTGTGAGCCCTCTCCAGCATGTAGAAGTGCGTCAGGCCCTCAGGGGCCACCACATCTCGCAGCCATTGTTCCAGATAGGAGACCATGTCGCTCCCCTCAATATTTTCCGGCAAACCCACCACTCGAATGTTATTGCGCCTATTGCGCCCTTCTGCATCTTCCGCTCTCCTTTCCAGATGTTGCACTCTGCGCAGTAAGTCCTCCATCGTGGCATCCGCTGCTTTCCGGGCCGGCTCTAGCGTCTCCAGCACCAGTTCCGTAGATTTGACCCGATCAGCGAGCTTGTCGTGGTCCGCCTTCAGGAGGCCAAGGCTGGTTGGTACCTGCGCAATGTCCTGCCGCAGCGCTTCTCTAGTGTCCCCTATGGCCTTAAGGATCTGGTCCATTTGCTGCTGTTGGAGCCCCGCGTTCTGGTCTTCCGTCGGGCTCTGTCCCTGCGCTTCCGGCAGGTCCTCCGTCTGGTCAGCCCGCGCGCTCCTGCTCCCTTCCGCGGTTTCCCCATGGCGGAGCCCCGGGTGTCGCAGTCGTGCTGTGCGCCAGATGCCAGCCACGCAGCGCGTTCCAGGCTGCAGTGGGGGCCGTGCTCTCCGCAACCCAGGCCAGTCAGTTCACTAGGACCTCGGTCTGGTAGGCCGCCCGCGGAAGAAGGTCTGGGCACCAGCCCACGTGCAAAGTGAAGTTGTGGCTTATCGTCACCTGCCGCTCCCAGCGAGGGCACCACTCGCCAGCCCCAGCTCCCTCCGGTAAGGGGCGTGCAACAGCTGTAGTGCCACGCCGAGTACAGTGAAATCCAGATCTGGGGGGGGCGCAGTGCGTTCCCAAGTCACTCACCCCAGGGTGTGGCCAACCGCGAGGGTAACTTCGTGCCTGCGGGCCAGCCCTACCTATCCAGACCCTGTCCAAGTTCAGAGCCCTGCGGCGCAGGGATTAAGGTACCATCACCCTCACCAGCGCTGAACAAGGAATGGTGCTCCCTGGGCAAGACCCGCTCCACGTTCAGGCATACCAGCCGCTAGTCCCGCGGCTTCAGCCGGGCGTACACCACACAGCGCACCTGGCTCCTTTGCGCCGTCCCCGAAGCACGGGTTCGCGCACAGCACCAGGCCGCACCGCACCTCCAGCAGCACAGCCAGCTGATCGTCCGGACACGCCACTCTCCAACGTCAGCAGCGCCTACCGGAACCACTCCAGGCGGTGCTCCCCACCGGCAGTCGCTCCGCGCCGCTGCCCAGGACCGATGTTGATGCAGCGCAGCTCACCGGGTCCCTCTGCACCCGACCATCGGCCGCCACCTAGCTGCCACAGCGTTTTGCGGGCATCAGCGCAGGGTGCCCGCGCCAAGGAGCCGTCTGCGGGCCAGCACCAGCTTCCGCTCGTCCGCGGTGGATCAGTGCTCCAGGCGGGTTCCCACAAATCAAGGCCGGGGACCCAGCAGTTGCCGTAGGCCGCCGGCAAGATGGCCGCTCGCTGCAGGCGGAGTCTCACTCTAGCGTCCGAGTGCTGTGCCCCCGAGGCGTTCTTCCCACACACAACAGCCGCCGAGGTGCTCCGCAGCCCCAAGGCACCACGCAGGGTCGTCGGCGCCGCCGGGAGAGGCTTCAGACAGGATAAACGCCGGGACCGGCCCGGAGCTCAAGGCTCAGGCGTCCATGCTCGGCGGAGTCCAAGCCACGCCCCCGAGGACAACCTACCTGCCGAGCCCAAGACCTGTTGAGAGGTCTGGTGGACGCCCCCAGAGGACACCTTCATGCCGCCATAATTCCGGAGAGTTACGGCTTCCGTGGTACGTGGTCCAGGGAAGGGTGTAAAGGGAGAGGGAGGGGGACTGTGGGGCACGGGTGTATAAGGGCTATAGGACCAATCTTGTGTTCGCTTTTGGGGAAGGGGCGACGCACTAAACCTTAAACTGTTGTCCTGGAAAAGAAGGCTTCTGTTGTAAGGGTCCGTAGGACTGCCCGCACCTGTGAATGTCCCTTTGTCTGTAGATACCTTACGTTATTTTGCTGACCTAGGAATTGGGTCGTAATAGCATGCTTCTCTGCCCATTGACTTGCAACCTGAAGAAAGGGCCGAGAATATATATTTACCCGGCTTTCTTTTTGAGCACTCCCAATTTCACACCACCTAGCATCCTGCACTTTCTTTTAATTGGAGCACCCGGTGTTTTCCAACTACAGCCTTGGTGACGGTACCCTCTTTCCTGATTTAAGACACTCTTTTGCATTTCCGGACCACCTGACGTACCGCCTTTTTTGTGTCTTCTCTTCCTATGGTACTAGGGGAACGTCACCACCACTTACCCGGAAAGGAAAGAAGAAATCCAACCACCAGGAAAGAGAACTCACCGAAGCTTACCTGTTTTTGTTATTTACCCTGTGCCTTAAATAAAACACGCCATCATTGAGCCACGCATAGGGCCTCTTCGATTCTTTTTCCACCCGTCCCTCTAACATCTGGTGTCAGAAGTGGGATCGGGGAAAATGGAGGCCGCGTTTCAGAAAATGGTGGAGGGACAAGAGAAATTGGGACATATAATGGAAAAATTCCTAGCTGCTGCGGAAGAAGACAGGGAAAAACTGCAGAAAACCCTCTCAGCACAGAGCCATGCCCAGGAAAATTTCATTGGGAAATTAGCAGATACCCTTAGTCAACCAAGGGGACATACAGGCCTCCCCTCTGTGGTCTTCCAGAAGTATGTAGAGGGAGAAGACCCAGATTTTTTCTTTTCTAACTTTGAGCGGATGGCTAGAGCTGCCGGGTGATCCCTAGAAAAATGGGGACAATACCTGGGTTCGCTTCTTTCAGGGGACTTGCAAGCAGCCTACCAGGCCTTTAACCCCCAAGGTCTTACCCCGTATGAGGAAGTGAAGAGGAACATACTGGAAAGACTAGGTATTGATGAGGACACCTATCGCATAAAGCTGAGACAGATTAAGGAAGGCCTCCAAGAAACCCTTAGGGCTCTAGCTTATCGCGTCAGGGACATGGCGGACAGATGGTTGAAACTCCAAATGGCGACTAAGGAAGAAATCATGGAGAAAATGTATCTTGAGCAGTATTTGACTTCTTTATATCCTCATGTACAGAAATGGGTGCGCCAGCATACAGGTTTGACTCTGGAGAGGGCATCGACATAGCCAGCGCCTTTAATAGGGCACAAGAGCTACAAAAAGGTCGGGATGACAACCATTGGAAACGCCCGTGGAGTAACCTCATCTGACCGACCCGGCAACCCTCTTCCAAAACAGAGACCGTCACACTTCTGCCCAGTCCTATGCCCGTACCCGTTCGGGCCCCTCCACAACAGGGACCCCCTTGTTATTACTGTGGGTCCTTTGGACATATAGCCCGTGTATGCCCCCAGAAAGAGGAGCCCATAGAAGTTGGCCTGACTCATACTTATTACTGTAGCCCTTCAGACTCCAGCTTTCCCTATCATAAATAGGTGCTATTCAACGGTGAGAAGAGATAGGGTTTGGTTGACGACGACGACGAAGACGACGTACCTGCCGAGCCTGAGACCTGGTCAGAGGTCTGGTGGACGCCCCCGGAGGACGCCTTCATGCCGCCATAACTCCGGAGAGTTACGGCTTCCATGGTACGTGGTCCAGGGAAGGGTGTGAAGGGAGAGGGAGGGGGGCTGTGGGGCACGGGTGTACTAGGGCAATAGGACCATTCTTGTGTTTGCTATTGGGGAAGGGGAACGCACTAAACCTTAAACTGTTGTCCTGAAAAAGAAGGCTTCTGTTTTAAGGGGTCCGTAGGACTGCCCACACCTGTGAATGTGCCCTTGTATGTAGATACCTTACATTATTTTGCTGACCTAGGAACTGCATTGTAATAGCACATTTCTCTGCCCATTGACTCGCAACCTGAAGTAAGGAGCGAGAATATATATTTACCCGGCTTTCTTTTTGAGCACTCCCATTTTTACACCACCTAGCTACTACTCCATTCTTCCTCAGATATCTGTACAGGTTGCCTCTACACATCTATGATCAACATTTGTTTTTTAACAGCAATGGTTCGTTGATTGTATGTAAGATGGGAGATAGGCACACTAGTATTTTTGACTGTGGTGTGCTTCCTTTCTATCTATACACAATACAGAGCGGGACCTCATCTACCGAGCAGTTGCCTGGTGAGGTGAGGTGTACTCCCACACAAAGCTGGGTGAGGACCACTAAATTGTATTTACAATGATATACATTAATGGGTTGAATTTTGAAATCAACTGCTCTTTCCACAGATGGGGCAGCAGGCTGTCCTATAAACTCTTTTTGGGACAGTATAAGATATAAACAAGAGATTGGATAGGTTCTCTCTGTACTAGCGAACGATACTGATCATACCAACTTTTGTTTTCTTTTGTAGGAAAGACACAGCCCTTCCTGTGAAAATGAAATATAATGCATTATTGCATAACAGGATCTGGTAGGGCATATTGTATCCTTTATTTTGTTGGTATAATATTTGCACATATTTTGGTAAATAAAAAATTGTTTTTCCAGTAGCGTGATTATCAATTGGTCCTGAAGAAAGCCAGGTTACTAAACCATACTTGGCTGAAACATGTTGACCTTATCTTATTGCCTTAGATAGTTATTTTCTCAAACTATCGGCTTGTTGGTTTTAACATTGATACTGAGGTAGCACCTATTAAAACGTTTTTTGTATCTCAGTAGTCAATTTTAATGTTATCCTTTTTTTCACACATTCTTTTGTGCACTGCAAATCATGAGCACCACTAAACGCCACTGGGTATGAATCAAGTGCAGTGTATTTTCCGCCTGGATAGGTGTGAACTGCATTGACTGATACTTTGAAAGATTTTTCCCAGATGACGAAGTTCCGGCATTGAGGTGGGCTGATGGGTTTCACTTTAAAACACAGTGAGTTTTTCTTGTATCGTTCTGAGTCTCCCAAATTTATTGTGCACTTTATGTGTTTATGTACAGACCGATAGTCGCCCATTTTGTTGTTTCAGTTGTAGGTGGGGATAGGGGACTTTCAGGTTGTTTAACATTTTTTCCCTAGGACCCTCTTTTTCAAATATGTGTATTGTTTAAATAAAACACGCCATCATTGATCCACGCATAAGACCTCCTCGATTCTTTCTCCGTCCGTCCCTCTCACGCCATCATTCACTCAAGGAAATACTGGTAACATATTATAAAAGCATTAGAAGACAAATGCACAGTCAATAAAGGTGTGCCTGTCACTGAAAAAAATCAGAATGGCAGGCTACTTCTAAAATAAATGTCAGTCACTTTTTTCTTTTTCATAGCAGCCGTCACACTTATCGGCAATCAATTATGCTGAAATAATGTCTTTTGATCAAGAATAACGCTGAAGCAGCTTCATCATTTCTGTTGACAAGACAATTACAACAACACATAGGCTGCGTTATGATGCACACAATGCCAAGCTCACCATGGATGTAGGCATGCATACGCATTACGCAGACATGCATGTTAATGCCTCAGAGACGTTTCAGATCACCCTGAAGAATACGGTGAGTTGCTAGCTGCGCCAGGCTAGATTATGCAAAACACACAAGATGATGGACGGAATGTTGCACAATGGCAAAACATTCACCCCCAGTCACAGATCTGGGTTTAATCCATCGTTATTTTGCTCACCAAGCCACCCCAGTTCAGACATGGCCATATGCAAATCAGTCTTGACCCTGTGCCTCATGGGAACAGTCCAGCCCGAGGCTAGATTATGCCACTGAGCTGTTTAGGAATGCTTCCATGACATAGGTTGCACACACACGCGAGGCTCGATAATGCTCCCGAAACTCCTTCCATGTTCTCAGCTTGAACGCAGCCTAGTTCCTCTCGGTGTGGCCGGTACTAGTATGTTGAAAAGCCAGCACTACTCACTGTGAATCATATGTTCCATAAGGTTGTTTATCCAAATATGTACTTGAACAAATCCTCAATGGGTGGGCTCTTCCCAAATGCCTTTTCTTCCCAGGGACAGCAATAGTTTCCTTAGGTTCTGTTGATGAAATTCGTTCTTCTCTACTCCCGCTTCAGTGTGTGCCGTGTTCTGAAATCAGTCATCGCCACTTTTGGAAAATCCAGAACAGGAAGATAAATGTGAAAACTTCTTTATTAGGAGAGGGAGAACGGTCCCTGGTGAAACCAGGTCCACAGCCACAGCAACTGACTCTCCAGCTTCTCAGAATCCACAAAACAGATTCCAGAAGTGGAACATTCAGCCACCAGGTTACCAGGTTCCACATTATAAAACATAACACACCCCTTTGTCCTTTGTTACCTTTAGGAACAGTACATTTTTTCTTTCGAAAATTAACAGTTGAGCATGTATGCTGGAACTATATGCTCTCTTGGTCCCCAATATTTGTGATGGATTATTAAGTATGGCGGCTTAGTCGCATGTCCGACCTTGACAAGTAGCCTTTTGGCACCCTATAGGGTACGTGATGTAGACACAGTTTACTCTCAGCATTAACCCCCCTTTTTCTCCCCCTTCTCCCTACTTCAGTAAACATGTGACATATCTACTTACACCACAATGGATGGTAACTTAGGACTTAGTTTTAGAGATGACATGGTGACAGATATATCGAAACCCCCCTCTCTTCTAGGGGCTGATGGTATCACACCATCATGCAGCCAATATGAAGACTGGAATTCCCTCACCGCCATGAAATTCCAATGGGTGGAAATTACCCTCCATGGCGCCATTATGACAGAATACCTGAGGGCTAACATTTCGCCCACAGGACTAATAGTGTCCAATGTCCCCCGCATTTTCATGGAAGACGTAAATTAAAAAAAAGAATGGTACCAGGTTGCCTGGAAGTGCACAAGCGATTGACTAATTCTGATCATTAACACAGCTAAACGTCTAGCTGATGCACTTTTGATCAGAATTCAGATTGCAGAAGGGCCACTTAAAACTGGGATCCTATTGTCAGTACATAATACCAAACTGGCTGAGATCAATAATGGGATCAAAGAGAATAATGACTACCTCTTGAAAAAGAAGATTAATAAACCACAAAAAGATATTAAGAGGTTTAACAGAGAGAAAGTGTATTCATACCTGAGACATCATCAGACGAAAGCCAAACATCTCGCAGAAGAACTTCTTCCTCCAACAACAACTCTAGCATGGATAGCTGGGGTAGCAACAGTGGGGGAAGGAGAGGCCCGATAGTACCCTTCATGAATTACGGAATGCCACCCTTTCAGGCAGCCCCCTTTTGGCAATACCCCTTGTTTCCACAAGGCCAACAACCCTTCCCTCAACCCTACAACTCTGCTTTTTTAGACAGAGGCTGGGGCAAAGAAAGTGGTTGAAGAAGAGGACGGCTCAAATGTGTACAGTGGCAGGAACCTACCCTGTCCCAGGTACCGACATGGAGTCAGACATGGAAGACAAACTAGTTGTTAACCTGTTGAAGAGAACACTGAATGACACAGAGACCAAGGTAGTCAAGAAGGGCCTTGACTTCGTCACCACACCTAGGATGGATAAATTCCAGTACAACTATGGCCTCCCTGCTTTCTTCTGGAAAATAGGGTTGAGGTCATTCTTCCAGGAGAAATCTGGTCTTCAAAAAACCACATCACATGGCTAGTGAGCATGACTGTCAAAAGCGTAGTCCAGGGGGGTTCTCACTCGAGAAAACTCTGAAAAACAGACAGGTAATATATCATGCACCCCAAAGCAAACCTGATGACTAGAAAGCAGTATAGACACGAAACATGCAAACACATGAAAAACACTCCATAGTTTACAGAAATAAAACTGCCCAGCTACCGTAGTGTGCAAAGTCCACAGTGGAACAAGCAAGGTTCTAACTGTTTTACCTGCACAGTGCACACACTGCTGCCTTGTCTGTTCACTCTCTGCAATGCACCTGCCCGATACCCTCCCTTCACAGTCTTCCAATGATGACATTCAATGACAATGACACAGCTACCCTACTCTGTAACTTCACAACAGACCTGAGACAACAGTGCCCTGTACCTCATTCACCCATTCGCAATGTACATGTCTGCCCCATAAACCCCAAAGACAGATCCCATCCCTTAAATCACCTTGTGCCATCCTTGGAACCTGCAAGGGCTGGGCTGCATGTTTTGGCCAGAGCTAGGTCAGAGGTGATGGGAGAAGGGGGAGGAAGAACAGTTAGGAGCTTCATCCCCAGGCCGCCACCGAGGCCAGACCCATCCAATCTGCTATCAAGCCGAACCAGCTACAACATACGGAACACAACACACCTGAAACAAGACACCAGGGCTGAAACCGAAAGAAATATTGGGTCTCTGGTATTGCAACAGCAGCCTGCTCATGTTGCAAACCTCACAGAGAGCTCAGAACATTCACCATTCCACTTGCCAAAGAGCACCCCAACAACTTTGCAATCATGGAGGCTGCAAAACCCTCAAAACCAAAGCAACATTTCAACAAAAAGGGCAGCCTGATCACAACACTTCTCATGACCCGGTGGCAAACTACAACTCTGAAATCCCAAAAGATGTAGCTTATAAAAAAAACTAACTGTTGTGCTCTCTAGTAAATTGATAATAAATGACAAACACAAAAGTAGATAACCCATAGCCCATTAAATATCAGTACTCTTATTAAGGTCTAGCATAATATCATGCGACAACTCTATAAAAGCCTACTGAAAATAATGTAGATGCCAAATTGTTGAATGAGATCATCCATAGTTTCTTTAGTCTACTGTGACATTTTACATTTCCGTGTATCCTTTCTCCCCAAACATCCTCTACTGATAAGGTGATAGAATATGTACTCATGAACTTATTGTTCTTTTTAAAGAGTCTAACTTGTACCGTTGAAACATTCTGGACGGATGTACGTTGTTACAACGCATGCTTTTACTACACATGCCTTTACAACGCAGGATTTACAACGCAAGTCGTTACAACGACTTGCGTTGGGGGGTGCTGGATAGTGAATAGTTTAATTTACTATTCCAACTCCAGTCCCCGTGTATAGTAGGGAAGGTGTTGGATAGTAAATTAAACTATTACCTATCCTAGAGCGCCCCCCAGCGCAATTCGTTGTAATGACTTGCGTTGAAAAACCTGCGTTGTAAAGGCACTGCGCGGTAAAAGTTGCGTCGTAAAGGATGTTTTCCATTCTGGACAACTCTGACTGATCCACGTGCTACAGCAGAACACAGCTTAGAACTACAACGAGGACACCACCACAGTGAACAAGCTGGTATATTCTATATAGGTACCATAATATAGGCCCCAGTAACTTCATTACCCTTCACCTAAATTCTTCCCTACATTAATCTTGTCACGGTTTACAGGGACTGACCTTTTACCTAGATATGACACTGCATACAGAACGTGGGTTTTTCCTAGTTTGAAATCTCATACATTATGCATGAGGATTCTTGGAAGCACCGTAAGACTACCATCTGCTACATAAAATCTTTGTACAAAGTTCATGCCAAACGTCATCCTTAGGCCGACACAGTAACACAGCAATGTAGGACTCCTGGGGAGATCTACGGGTATATATACATCACATCTTGCTAGGATAGGCAGAGGAGACCAAGACTTCCCACCCAACACACTGACCAGAGACGCTGAGGTTCCTGCATGCAGACACCCCAACTGGCAGTGGTCTACAACATCCCTGGCAGGGTGTTCAACTCAAGACCAGAATGGGGTCCCACAGTCTCTCACTTCAGGTAATGGGGTTGACTAAATCCTAGAGGGATTCTTGGCTTAACACCTACATACATGCTAGGTATTCTTAGGTACATCTAGTTAGGGACGCATCAGAGGAGTACACATCTTTTTATCAAGTGTTTTATATACTTAGATTATTGTAAGATGGTAGAACTATACCATTCATTTACCTTTATAGTACTGCTAATCATTTATATCTTATACTGTCTAACAGTTATTGCAGCTAATCTATTTTACACCATAATAACAACTGTTCAATAAATTCGTATTGAAAATGCCTGGCTTGATTTTTCTGTGGATCTCTCTGAGACAGACTAAGTAAGCATGAGTGACTGAGTGAAAAGTAGTATATTGTTTCCACGGTCCTGGGGGATCAGGGTTGTCATTTTCGATGGTTGCAAGGAACTATTCTCTCCTTGGTTAGAGGATATTCTAGTGGCACTGTGAGCTAGTTGGTACAAAAGGCCAACATACCCCGTGGGGGTGATCAGAGTTTGTCTGACACCAATCCTACAGTGGATGTTGTCTAAACGCGCAGATCCTGTATACTTTTTGTAGGAACTACACTACATGGAGCCGCCACCATTGGTTGGGTACTTCTTTAACAGTAGAATCTGAATAGTTCAGTCGTGCTATTCTCAGAAATCCCTATTCACAAAACACCAGAGACGTCTGGAGTGGGTGGGCAAAACTCCACCACAGCTGAGTATGCAAAATATCCTATTTATTAGCTGTTGGTTGATCAAGCTTGAAGGACATAGTGTACCTATAATTGTGCAAAACACCTTATCTGAGTTTCCTTGAAAATCTCTTTCTTGTTTTTTTCTTTAAAGAAAAAAAAGCAATGACTGATGAAGTGGATAGAGTTGTGCAAAAACGAAATCAGCAGATGAGGAAAATGCAGATGCAATTCAGATTGCAGAAAATGTTAGAAATGCAGTTACCCTGAAGCTGCTTACGCATGGTTTAACACCTAGGGGTGGCATAGTAGCTTTTGTGATTGAGGCACACAAATCATACAGAACAGAGGTATTTTATTCATGGGTTACATACCCAGCAGCAAATGCAAGAACAAAAACTTTTCATTTTTACACAGACGATGAACAACCAACCGAATATTGTCTGTATGAGGACATTGAGGTTCCGCTCACGTTCTAGGAACATTTATACTGGTCTAAAGGCGCCCTACCCAATACATGAAGAAGAGTGAGACTCGACCTGCTTGGAAGAGAATGGGCAACATGGCCAATATTAGCAGCCTACACACCATATGCTGACATCGAAACAATGCCAGGACCAGATTTACTCATACTTCACAAAGAATTAATAAAACTTTACAGAAACATGACGCAATTCGTCATGAGGACACTTACAGTCCACCCAGCGATGGTAACAACAAATACCACTAACATTCAAAACAAACAACTAAGATTACACCACAAACGTTCCACGCAGTAATGGGTAAAATGCCCGCAAAACGTGAACAAATGCCTTTCTGGATAGCTCAGAAAATAACGCAGCTAGAAGCAGTATTCCCAAATACCAGTGCTTATGAAAAACACAGAATGCTGACAATCTGCTTGGCCATGGGGATAACACCACAGATAGAGGATTGTACCTCTTGGGGTACAATTTTCACTGCCATATATACCAGAACTCATGGTATACCGTCCTTAGCAGTAATACCAGATGTGTTAAGACACTTACGAAATGAGTATGGATCAGAACCTGCTCTGAACCTAGAGATGAAGTTACTAGGTAACTATGCCCAGGTATCAGCCATAATATTAGCAAATATTAAAGGGGAGAAGGCATCAGTGGCAATCCGCCAACGCCTAAGGGATTTCAGTCCTTTACAACAGGAGCACGAACTACCAAAAATAATAGAAACTGCGTATGCAGAATTAGGCAGGGACAGTTTGGGTGGAAAAGCATTAAAACCACAACTGATGGGTAATACCAAGAAGAAGACCTTCATTCAGACACCTGCTTCTGCAAAGAAGTGGGACAATAACAAAAAACTAAAAATTCAAGAAAACTTCTCAAACCTGAGGTACATCTTTTCCATAGGAGACCTCCAAAAGGAGGCACAACCTTAGGAACAGGGATAATATTAAGACACCTGACAGGTATGAGGATACTGATACACTTTCCTCTTGCTCCTTTCAGGGTTCAACAAAAAACTTAGAGAGAGAAGGACGGTCAGACAGACAAGAAGAGCGTACAACGTCGAGAGACAAGCAACATGTTCAAGAATATACTTCTAAAAAAGAAGATAAACAAAAACAAAAACCACAGTTCAAAAAGAAGAAGGTTGCAGGTCTAAAATTAGGCCTGCCCAGAATTCTGAGGACTCGACTACTGAACGGGGAATTGGCTCTGACGATGCTAGAGATTGCCGTTGAAGTAACAATAGCTCACCAGACCCCTGATGGAATTTCTGGTGACAGCGGTCTTGAATGATTATATCACGGTGGAAACACCTGATACTAGGGTAAGTGTCCCACATAAATTGTATGAAATCACACTCCAAATGAAGGGGGACAAATGCAGGATAATTAGAGGTCTCTTTTGGGAGAACCTAACGGTTGGCTATGACTTTTTGTTAGCTGAACGGTATTAGCCTCCAGCATTCGACATGGATTGCCCTAGAGGAGAAACAGTAATTTTTCCAGCATTCTCCAACCATATTCCCAAATATTTAAAATATACTTATGTGCGGTAGTGGGCGGTAGCCCAAGCCCCGGCATTATACAAAAACCATGTTGGATGGGATGAGGATTCAACCCACCACATAATTCCATTGTAAAATACTCCAACTGCGCAAAGGCAGAATACAATAGAGCAAGAAGCTAAAAAATGGGTCAGGGAGATCTTAGATCAACTTGAATACCAAATCGGGATTGAAACATGCGCCTCTCAAATGAATAACCCTTTGTTTCCCGTATCAAATCCGAACAACACATACCGTCTAGTGTTGGATTACAGACATTTAAACACTTGCACTACAACATTTGCAATACAGAATGCAAACATAAATAAATAACATTGGCCCAGATGCATGAAAGGAAAATCTGGTCGCAAAGGGGCAGATTCTCAGAATCTGCTCCTTTGCAACCGGTATTTTTGCATTTGGGATGTATCATCCCAAATACAAAAATCGCAATTTAAGGAATCTCTAAATTGAGATTCCTTAAATTGCGATTGCATTTAAGGAATCCCAAATTGAGATTCCTTCAATGCAATGCAATACAGTAAAAAAATTAGCAATTTCGCTAATAGGGGGAGCAAATTACCATGAAGTTGAACTTCATGGTAATTTGCAAAAACTTTGAAAAATGCACTTTTGTGCATTTTTCAAAGTTTCATGTTGCGCACACACATGCCCTTAGGGCATGTGTGTGCGCAACGTATATGCACAGATTAATTTCAGGGGTGCAACAGGGTGTCCTTTCGACACCCCTGCACCCTTGAAATTGCATTCTCAATTTGCGATTCGCTAATTACTAATCGCAAATTGAGAATACCTCCCCATTCATTCCTATGGGCCTCTAGGCCCATAGGAATGAATGGGGAGGTATTCCTTAATTGCGACTCGCAATTAGCGAGTCGCAATTAAGGAATATTAAGAAATCGCAATTTGTTAGCGATTTCTTCATGCATAGCATTTTGCTATTGCTTATTAGCGAATCCTTATTTTTCACTAATAAGGAATCGCAAAATGGATGCTTGATGCATCTGGGGGATAGTGTGGAAAAAATACAAAACAACACTAGATATCTCAAATAGATTTTTTTGCCAAAATATAGTGCCTGAGAGCAGATATTTGACAGCATTTTCAGCACTAGGGTCACAGAGTCAATTTTATTGACTCCCCCAGGGGTATAGGGACAGCCTGGTGTTTTCTTCGGTTAGGGTAAGTGAACTCCTTCAAAATCTGGATGAGGAGGCATTGTCCTACATTGATGATATTTATCTGATGGATGATGACCTGGAGTAAACACCATACTTTTGGGATTTGCTGCTGAGGGTTACAAATTCAGCTTAAAAAAAATCAAAGACTGCCCACCTTAATGTCCTTTTTCTAGGATATGAGCTTTCAAGTGAAGGAAAAATTCTAGCAGCCAACTTTTTAGAAAGATTTGCACTGCTCCAACCTCCAAAATCATTAAAAATGTTACAATCAATCCTGGGATTCCTGAACTTTGGCAGAACATACATTTTGGATTATGTAGGAAAAGTAAAACCTTTGTACAATTTGATAAACCCTGACTTTTCAGTTAGACAATGGACACAGGAACACACAGATACTCTTCGTTCCTTACAAGCTGACTTGATAGCTTGAAAACACTAACAGACACGCGTAAATGTACCCAACTGGTGATCCGTATAGTTACTGGTCAATCTGGGTACACCTATCTAACATATAATGAAGGTGAGACAGTACCAATAGCATACAAATCACATTTTTACACAAATGCTGAGATGCGTTTTGCATTAACTGAAAAAATTCCAACAGCAGTACAGACCGCTGTAGTCAGAGAAAGAGCCCTGGCTCAAGGGAAGTGTATAATAGCCGTTACCCCCGTTCCAGCCTTAGAGACTGCGACAAAGGCAAGCGTTCCTAACGCTAAAGCCTTACATCCAAGATGGATACAATGGGCTAATTCTCTCACTGCAACAGATGTAGAATACAGGTATGATCCATATCTAAAAACACAAGCATTTCTGCAATATGAACAAGAGTATCCTCTACCAAATGAAATAATCCCTTTAGATCAGTCTGAATATATCATTTACACTGACGGTTCTGCGCAACCGGCCATGGGGAGCAAACAGTAACATAGCACCACATGTGCTATCGTGAAAGGATGCATGAAGGGTGGGAAGTTTCATCCAAATTGCACAAAAACACAGTCTCTAGGGAGTTGCATAGCGCAGCTGGCAGAACTAAAAGCCCTAATACGGGCACTAGTAAATATGGATCGAGAATTCCCCAGACTAATTGTGTGTGATTCCTTTTACTGTGTACAGTCATATAATGAATATTTACATCACTGGGGACAAAACGGGTTTAAGGATGCAAACGGTGGCACAATAAAGCACAAAATGCTTTGGGAACAGGTAGTGGAGTTGAAAAACGAACTACCAAGGGCTCACGTGATACATACACTGAGTCATCAATGTGATGGCGTTCACGTTGAAGGGAATACTCCTACAAGTTAGAAGCAAACAATGTTCAATTTGCTCAAATTCCTGGAGTGGGGGATAGAGTAATACCAAATATGGATCGTAGTTTAGGATTAATTCTAGCAGGACACAAGCAGGAGTTACAGCAACTGTTTCTCTATTGAAACAGCGCTATTGGTGGCTAGGACTAAGAAAGCAGACTAAGGACTATGCCTTGAAATGTGACATCTGCCAGCAGATGAAAGGCTCCACTGTAATACGTCCAGCGCAGACACCATCACTAATATCAGACAAACCACAGGCGTGTGTCTATTTGGACCACGGCGGCCCCTTACAATCTGATGGGGCTCACAAGTATATCATGGTTGCAGAGGATTCCTGCTCGAGATTCCTATGGGTGTGGCCCCAGCGATTGGCTGACGCTCGAAATGTTATAAAAGTTTTGTGAGTATTTATAGGGACATACGCAATTGGCGCATTACATTCTGACCGTTGCCCCATCTTCAGCTCTAGGACTTACAAGAATGCCGTGGGAAGTTTGGGTGTAGCATTGCGATACTCCTCTCCGTACAATCCCGAGAAAAATTCGGTTGTGGAGTGGAAAAACAGGGACTTAGAGCAGTCTACAACAGCTAGAGTATTAGGCTAGGGCGAGAATTGGGTAAAACATCTGTATGGAGTACAAAGGGCATTATATAATCAGCCAAGAAGCTCTCTTGGGGGTGTCACTCCTTTATGAGGTCCAATTTGGGATGAGAATGTGGGTACCTGATCTTGATATTGAAGGCACAGTGGCGGATTATAAACCTTTTGACATCCGTATACGTTTGGCTGTTTTACAGGACTTAAATGAATCCAGGGCACCGCAGAACAATGTCCAGGTGAAAAGGATGGCCACTGGGGAAGCAAAAATTGTCACTGCAGGACCTGTCTGTATCACTAAAGTTGGGGATCTGGTCAGAGAGAAAATAGCGGACAAAAAAGAATTTGGGCCATCATACAGAAAGCCTGTACCTGGCAGTTGAAGGAGCAAGAACAGAACGCTGCCATCTCTTACTGGTAAAAAGATTTGTATCAATTGATCAGATCAAACCACACTATGTGGCCGATACTGAGCAGTAGGCCGCGTGGACTCCGAAGTAACAGACACCCTCCTCTCACAACTATACAAGAAGTTAAAACAGAAAGACTCATCATGTTTGTTTGTTTTTTTAAACAGTTTTTATTTGCATTTAAGTTTTATGAACATCGTTATCCCCCCACCCCCGCCGAACAGGTAACAAAATCTTGCTTTTTGTTGATTATAACAGATATGGAGAAAAGTATATACATTTGTTCAGTGAACAAGGAGCTAGAGAACTAAGAACAAAGCAGAAAAAGATAGAAAGAGAGACAATTTAATATAAGACCTAATCGATTCAACCATTTCATTCCTCATGCATCCAATCTAACAGAGGTGCCCAAATCATCAAGCCGTTATTCCGCTTTGTCCTCCCTTTGTTTCTATAAATCGCTACTTCTAGGTTGCAGGTTGCGAGCAGCCTGGTTCTCCATTCTACAAACGATGGTGCTAATGGATCTATCCAGGCTGACGCGATAGTCCCGCACTTGAAGGTATTTGAAGAAATCTCTATTAGATAATTTGAATTCGGTTTTTAGTTCCTCAAACGACTTTATACCATTCACAGAAAAAAAGCACCCCAGTTGTTTTATCCCCAATTCGGCCCATCTATTCGGCCCATCTATTCGATACTAAATCTTGAAATATTTCCCGGAGATCCAAATTCTGTATTATAGGAGTATAGAAAGAGAACCGACCTAAACCAACTAATTTTTTAACATTCCGCCATACTTTAATAGTGCTAGAAGTAGTCTTGAATTTCACCTTTTTAAAGTAATCATCGTTTAAATGCCGCCATAAGCAACCTGCACAGCCATCTCCCAGAATAAGTTCTTGCGGGGTGGGAATATTATGGGCGTCTGTGTTTTCTTTTAAAAGATATGCGCTGTATCTCAACACTGTTGCCCAATAATATAGTTTAAAGTTTGGTAGTGCCCATCCCCCCGGTCTCTAGGTAAAGTAACCCACCTTAGTGCTCTTCGTGGCTTGTGATATCCCCATATAAAACGTGAAAACAAATTATCTATAATCTTAAAAACTGGTTGGGAGAATTCTAGGTTAATTGTACGAAAAAAATAGAGAAACTTCGGGAAAAATAGCATTTTGACGACATTAACTCTCCCCCCAATAGTGAGCTGTAGATTATGTAGCCGCAGTAATTCTTTCTTGGTGCGACTTATGAGAGGGTTAAGGTTATCGTCAACTATGTTTGCAATATTAGCATCAATACTCACGCCTAGATAGATTGCTTTGTTGATTATTCGAGGATCTTGCATCGTAATTTTATTATTTATAATGATCTGGGTTTTACTACGGTTTAGTTTATAACCCGAAACTTTGCCAAAAGCATGGGCTTCTCGTTCTATCCATTTAATGGCATTATTCGGGTCACCTGTGATAATAGCTATATCGTCAGCATATGCCAGACATTTGGTTTCTACATTGCGGACTTGAATTGAGGGAATTAAATTGTTATTTTCCAAATTATGAATAAAAACATCAATATAGATAGCAAAAAGGAGGGGCGAACAAGGGCAGCCCTGTCTTGTACCCCGCGTAATGGCGAAACTTTCAGATAAAGCCCCATTGATTAAAACGTGGGCACTGGGGTTTACATATAGCTGTTGGACTGCTTGATAGGGCCGCCCACAGGAATTTCCAGGAGACCCTATCAAACGCTTTCTCCGCGTCGAGCAGTATAAGGGCCATAGGTCTCCTGTCACCCCCGTATAATCAAAAAGGGAAATAACCCTTTGTATATGATCAATCGTGGACCTTCCTGGAACAAAGCCATGTTGTCTTTCTGAAACAATATTGTGAATTACGGGTGCTAATCTATCAGCCAGTATTTTTGAGTATATTTTAGAGTCCCCGTTAATCAGTGTGATTGGTCGATAAGAGCCCAATTCTTTCTCATCTTTGTTTTTTTTGGGAAATACTATTATCTTAGCAATGGACCACGACCTTGGCGGGTTCCCCCCAGATAAGATAGTTTGAAAAAGGGGAGTTATGATGTTCTCAAGTTGAGGGGCGAATGAAAGGTAAAAATCAGTTGGAATCCCGTCCATGCCTGCTGCCTTTCCATTAGCCAGGCCCTTGATTGCTAAAAGTATTTCGTCATAAGTGATTGTACCATCTAAAATCTCCTGATCAGTAATATCCAGGTGTGACGGGGTAAATGATTCCAAGTACATATTGGGATCACCACCTTCGGTATTATCCTCATGATAGAGGTTCTTATAGAACCTTTGAAAGGATTTTCTTATTTCAGATGGATCTGATCTTAGGCCCAAATCCGGGTCCCTAATTTCTCTAATTAGAGCAAAAGATGTTTCTTCGCGGGTTCTGACAGCTAATTGGTGGGCCATTTTTTCCCCTAGCTCGTATATTTTAGCCTTGTTGATATTAGGTTTAATAGCTGCTCTATCAATTAATATTGACGAGATCTTATTCTTAGCAATAGCCACTTTGCGCTCTGCATTAGCAATTGAATTACCTTCCTGTATCGTTTTAATAAGTCCTTCTTCTGCTTTACACAGATATTCTTCTAGTGAGGCCATTTTTATTTTTTCGGTTTTATTGTGGTGAAAGGAAAATTTCATCGTTTTGCCCCTAACCCCGGCCTTCAAAGTGTCCCAGACAATGTCAATGGAGGTGGACCCGATATTATCTGATAAGAATGCGGGGATCCATGTTCTCATATGTAAATTATATGCTTTATTATATAGCAGAGCTCTTTCGAAAGTCCATATATTTGTGTTAGATTTTTCAGGACCTTTCATTAGGTTGAGCTTAAGTGGGTTGTGATCTGACAGAATTCTAGGTAGTTTATTAATTTGACATATAGAGTGCAAGCTATTCGAAAGAAGCAGATAGTCTAATCTTACATGTTTTGAATGTGGAGATGAATAATAAGTATAGCCTGGGTCGTCCGGGTGAACCATGGCCCAGCCATCTAGAAGGCCGTGTTGTAAACATAGGTCTTTAAGAGCACGAAAAACCTTTGGTTTCCTGCCTTGATAGATAAACCCAGGATCTGTGGACCAATTACAGGGTAAATGAATATTAAAATCTCCACAGAGAATCAAAGGAAGGGGCCAGTGAAATAACTCATTGGACACCCTAATCAGTACCTCCGGGTCGTCAATAATATCCCCATATATTCTACATAACGTAAATTTACCTGCACCGTTATTGATATGGCATTCTGTAATTGCAAATCTACCTAAAATATCAGCTTTGGATCGGGAAAATTGTAGCCCCTCACCCTTTGCTAAAATTGAGACCCCCCTGGTACGTGTCCCCTGTGATGTAGCTGCTGTAAGTCGATATCCTAAAGATTTCAATAGATATTGTTGCGACCCTTCAATATGTGTTTCTTGGAGACACACGATATTCGGCCCAGAAATTCTTAGGCTCTCTGCGTTTTTTTGTCGTTTTTTTATATCATTGAGGCCGCATATGTTCATTGACAATATGCTGATCCTAGCCATTAGAGTTTTTATCATAGACTCTGAAAAAGAAACCCTCTATTTTTTTTAGTTCTTTCTATTTTGCTAAGGTTAGTATGTTCTACATGTCCCAAATGGGTATTTTTTTGTTTTTTGTTGTTGTTTTTTCCCCCTGTTTTTCTCTCCCCTTCCTCCCTTCCTTTCCCCCATCCTGTTCTGCCCCCCCCTACCTAGCTGTCCCAGCTCGCTCAACCCCACCCTTCCCACCCAGAGACCCCCCACCCCCCTTTCCATCCGATGAGGCACCCCAGGTGCGATGATACCCGGGTGTGGGTGTCCATGTGATCCGCCCGCGTTAGCACCCTCCCCGTCCTAACCCTGTGTATCTAAGATGTGATAGTTAAACTTTAAGTGGTTATGTAGTTAACAAATTCTACCATTCTTATATTTATTTACCCCCGTGCACAATTTCTCCTCCAAATGTACTTATGTAAAAGTCACAATACACATTAAGCGTTGTCAGTCTATATTTGTACTTGTGCTGGTTTTTCCAGACTTCCTTGCCCCAGCTTCTGTTAATTCTCTCAGATAATCTTGGGCTTGAACCTCGCTAGTGAAGCTTCTCGTTATTCCGCGGGGTTCTGGAGATAGACAGTAGCTCCAAGTTTTTCAAAGGGTTTAAACAGTTGATGCATCCTCCATCTTCGTTCGACAGTCGGATGTGCAAAATCCGGTCTTACAAAAAATTTAAATCCTTTGTGTTCCCGCTGACTAGTTGGTCTTGCGAGATCATATATGGCTTCTCTGAGAAGAAAGTTTCCAAAATTGATTAACATAGCCCTCGGATATTGCGGTGTCTTCCGAGAATATTTGGGTAGCGTCAAGGGAAATCGATGGGCCCTTTGTACCTCCTTGTCCATATCCCAAGCCTCGAGCTCTGGGAATGCAGTTTTTAGGAGGCCGATCATTGATCCTCTTGCATCACTTCCCTCAAAACCTTCCGGAATTCCGAGAAATCTCAGATTGTTCATTCTGGACCTATTTTCCTGGTCCTCCACTTTTAACATGAGATCCCTTATGATTCCGTCATGTTCTTTTTATTTCTTGAGAAGTGCAGTAACGTCTGTTTCCAAATATTCGGTACGTGTTTCTACCGAAGCCATGAAATGAAATGAATGAAATGAAATGAAATGAAAACGGGATTTCTAAAGCGCATGGCTGCCCGGGGGCGTCCCAGCGCTAGGATTGTACTAACAACTGAGGAGGGAAACAGAAAAAAAAAAGGGAGGGATGTGCGCAAATTATTGTGGGAAAAGGTGAGTTTTGAGTAACTTGCGGAATTTATTGTGATTAGGTTCAGCGCATAGCTGGGTTGGTAGGGTGTTCCAAGATATTGCAGCTGCAACTGAGAAACGGCGTCCTCCAGTTCGGGCTTTCTTAATTCTGTGTACTGTGGCCAGGTTGCCATGGGAGGAACGCAAAGACCTATTGGGTTTGTATGGGAAGAGCATGATTTTGAGCAACGGGGGACCCTGGCCTTGTAGAGCTTTGTGTGTTATACATAAGGCCTTAAATTTGACCCTTTCACGGATTGGCAGCCAGTGAAGAGCCCTCAAGGCAGGTTTGGCTGATGTTCTACGGGGGGTACCTGTCAGGAGCCTTGCGGCGGCATTTTGAGTTCTCTGCAGAATGTTCATAGTTGCTTCAGGGGCTGACAGAAAGAGGGCATTGCCATAATCTAGCCTAGATGATATCAGACCTTGTATGAGAAGTTTTTGAGAAGGTGCTGGGAGCAGAGGGAGGATTTTCCTGGCCGAATGGAGTAGGCCTACGCAGGTACCCGCTGTTTTTTTGGCCTGGGTTTTCAATGAAAGGTCCCGTTCCAGCCAGAAACCCAGACTTTTAAGCTCCGTCTTGGGTTGCGGAAGGGTACCCAGGCAAGATGGCCACATAGCGCTAGGGAGGGGTGATGTTTGATGTCCCAGTAGCATAAGCTTGGTTTTGGAGCCATTCAATTTCAGCCTTGAGTCACACATCCACTGGTAAATCCCTTCGAGACAGTCATGAAGGTTTTTGAGTTGGGCACTTTCTAGCGAGAATGAGACCACCATTTGGGTGCCATTCTCTCAGAGATTTCTATACATGTGTTGCCAACCTTCTTAATTGCGCCTTGTAGTTTTTCTATGGCCACATGGTTTCTCTGACTGTCTTTTTTCACATCAGCGTGGAAATTCTTGATGGAGCTTAAGACTTCGCTCAATGATGGTTCTGGTAAGATACGAGGGCTTCCCTTCGGCTTCAGATTTCTTCCCTCTGTTTCCTTCATGTTGTGATGTTCTTCAATTGGTTTTTCCGTATTTCTCTCGGATGGGCTTTTCCGTGAATGTATTGTTTTTTTTTTTTTAGCGTGGTCGGTGTTAATGCCTGGGTCAGTAGTCTCATTGGCTGTATAGCTTCCTTGGCGTTTTGTCCTCCTTTTCGCCTGGTGTTTCTTTGATTTTACGCTAAGTCCGGTTTTGCCGGACTTACGAGAGTCGTAGGAACCTTGCCCATCATGTTTGAAGGTACATCTACACGGAATGGAGGACTATGCAACAATGCGATGGAACTCGCACCTCTAGAAACTGAAATTCTAAATGAGAACTCAACTGAAAGACAAGTTTCAATTCAATCAAACCCGGATATCTACGTCAACATGCCCGAACGAGAGCAAGCTACAGTTGCCACAAAACCTGCGGAATTACCAAAAACTGATCATACTGTATCAATCAATCAATCAGGCATTTGTAGAACGTGACTACTCACCCGTGAGGGTCTCAAGGCGCTGGGGTTTGGGGGTGCTGGTTCCGGTCCTTCAAGGTCCTCTGTCGAAGAGCCAGGTCTTGAGGTCTCTTACGAAGATGGGAAGTGTTATTTTCTGTCTGAGGTGGAGCAGAAAGGCGTTCCAGGCCTTGGCCGCGAGGAGGAGAAAGAGCAGCCTCCAGATCTAAGTTTTCTGTTGCGTGGGACCACAGTGTAGGAGATCTGGGCTGATCGTAGTACTGTATCTGGCTATTTCAATGACTTTGATACTTTTTCATTGGATCCACGTGAACCTTAAATGATGCCAGCCCAAAAATCTCATCTACAGCGATACTAAGATTTCCTGAACTTTCTTAAAAAGACTTACCTGGTATCACCTTGGTTGGAACTCTGGGTAACTACCGGAATACTTTTCTTTCTTTTCTGGATAGGCCTTGCAACTTTCTTTAGTATGCTTATCAATTGAACTTATCTTCGAGAAAGCTCTGCAGCACAAAAAGTGAATGTGATTTTGAAACCACACCTATCCTCAGTGAATATTACAGCAGTTCCTTATGGGACAAGGTTGATTATGATATATTTAGCCGACAGTACTTTTAAAAACACCACATTTATTTAAAATTAAGTGATATCATTACCTCCAGCATATTTTCTGATGATTGAGATTATGAAACTGTAAATAATATGTTGTCTGATTTAAAAAAAAATCTGCTGCTTTTTCTAATAATGAAATGTTAGAGGGCACATCAGACTATGAAAAAATGTTTGCTATCAACATTATGGTTATCACTTTCTGCATACGTCTGCTAATCCCAGAAATGTTTTCACATACCACCAATGGAAACATTGCCCAACGCCACCTAAAAGCAGTTCAAAAACGCTTGCTCAGAAATTTCCGTATTTTTCAGGGTATAACATGTCGGACCCAGCCTCATTTTATTATAAGGTTGCACCAACACCAGCACAGAAAAATATGTTGACAAACACCAAACAGATTTATTCTGCTTCCTTTATTGCCCAGTTGTCTGAACAAGGTTTAGACTTATGGAAAGACACCATAGACTTGAAATCGGTCTAGGGTACTAGAGAATGGCAGGTACAGGGAACAGAGGCACTATTTAGAGCATGTCTTATTCCTCAGCAAATAATGTTTTTGAATGAAACGGTGCAACAAAAAACCTGTCTTGGATTAGCCAAGAATAAAGATTTGAATACACCTCAGATGCCCACACCATCACTCACTGAGGGTAACATAACATTACAAGAAGAAGTTACAATAGATGACATCATGCAGTACAATAGATCAGACCCCGATTGGAAGGATGGTTGATTTGGCCAATAGACAACAATAACTGTCAAAAAAAAATCTTGGGTAAAACTAAAGGATTTATTATCAATTGGCCAGATACACATTGTGTACGGAGACAACACCCAGGGGTAGTGACATCTTACAGTGTTGGGAAGTTATACCTCAATTGGCTAAAGACCTCCAAACTCGCACAAGATAAACTACACTTATCCTTACTTACAGAGGATGTGGACCTTCAGGATTTTTTATTAGGACCTAGGAAGCCGCGTCACAAACGTTTCTATTATGCTGTCTACAATGAGATTTGGAAAGTATCACAACAAGAGGCCACCAATAGATTACAAGAAATAGATCGTATAAATCTAGAGAAAGCTCTAGCAGTGGTAGACAATGGGTTAACCACACTAACGTCCAGGACATAATCACTAGGCAACTTTGTATCTTCTGATATTGATGTACTAGAACAAGATTTGTCCATATTACAACATGGGCAATCACAATTGCGTTCTATTATGTTATTAAGCTGGACGCTGCAATATTTACACGCAGGCTATGTGCCTTGGCGTTACATGAACAGCATGTCTGTGTTTTCTTTATACAATTTGACAGAAAAACAGATTCAAATGGCACAAAGGGGAGCTGAGTATACAATGCTGCACATTGAAAAACTGGACAGATTAGCATTTACAGTGGCAGAGGCACCATCCATGGAATGGCTAATCCATGGCCACATAACTCTTCTGGTCACAACTTTCAATTCCAATATTGCCTTGAACAAATGCAGGCAGGCAGATATGAAGAAATGGGTTGGGAATTCATCAAGGAATCTTGGAAATTACCGTCCAGATTTTGATGCCGGAGTGGGGAAAAAGAAGTGTTTCTAAGCTGTACAAACTGTAAGAATACTTTAAGTGGATCACTTATATGCCAGGATAAAATGCTTCATCAGGCCTGTAACGGTTCAGTAGCAAATTTATCCTGTCACTTAAAGGGTGCCCCAGCAGGAGGGATCACTCCAGTACTCAGGCTGATTTCAAATAGGAGTTACTTGATGCTGAACTATCAACGTTACTGTGGGATGCTTCTGGGCATCGCATATCTAGAAACCATGAGCTCCAGGGTTACTGGCTGTATGCAAGTATTGTTTCCACCAACACATACAGGGAGGGAGGCGCCGTTATGGCCTTCACTAAATGTTTCATTAAAACGGTTTGATGCTTTGAGCAGTATGAAAGCTATGCTTATTCAGAAATCCGTGCCCTTAACCTTCGCTCGAGAGACTTTTGATCTTCAAGTAGCAAGAGATACAGGCACTCATACGTACCAATTGCCCTTCCATTTCGCAGTAATAGTAAATCATATCTTTAACATGTCTGATACGACAGGCATCGTCCACCTATTTAAGACCATAGGTTCTAGACTATTAAACACCTTTCAGACAGTCCTGAGAGTTATACCAAACTTTATACACTCTGTATTTGGAAGCATATTTGGAGGGCAGCCACTGATCCTGTTTCTAATAGCAGGTATCCTGATTGTCATTTTTCTGCTACGCATTGGACGTCCCAGTCACCAAACAGATGGAAACAGTACTCCTAAAAAGAAACTACTGTGATCTCATGGTACAACTTCTAGGCACACCTCGCCTAAGGGAACTAAGTGCTTCTTGGTTCTTGTCATTTAGACTGGTCTGGAAAGACTGCATCTTACCCATCCTCCAATGCCTGTCTTGTGGCAAAGAATGCATGTTGGATCTCTGTCTGACACTCCAATCATGTGCGCAGCAGTGCATTGATGCTTTACTGGACACTATAACGGCCCATGTTCTGCAGTGTCCCCAGAGAATCCTCATGTTGATGGCGGCATTCCTATAGCCACCACAGGTAGTATCTGATCCTGTTGGTATGAACACAGGCTCCTCCTCTGACACCCAGGCCTTGGATGGCAAACTGACTGCCCCAGCACCAGCTGTGGACAATAAGGAAAATCATCTGTGCTCAATTGACATAATCTGTGATGTGCTACAGGGACCGTCGACTGCGGAAGCAAGCAAAGAGAATGTTGCGTCTACCAGCCAGAACTTATAAACATTTGATTCATTTGGCCCACCATGTGTTTTTTGATAAACATTGGAAAATTCGAACTCTTTATCAAAATTGACATTCTTTTTGAGCATGCACAGCTTTGAAATGCTTATAGAAGTTCGAACTATACCTGCGGACATATTAGAGCTATAACTTAAGTGTCAATTTCCGGTTTTTCTTTTAGAATATTTTTTCTTAAACCTTTTCTAACTTTTAAACATAGTTTTTTTTAGCGAGACTGCCTAGTAGTACGTTTAGAAATGTAACTACGTTTAGAAATTTAACTAAGTCATCCAATCGGAAGAGGAGTGGGTGTTATATAGGTACCATAATATAGGCCCCAGTAAGTTTATTACCCTTCACCTATATTCTTCCCTACATTACACTTGTCACGGTTTACAGGGACAGACCTTTTTACCTAGATATGACACTGCAGTCAGAACGCAGGTTTTCCCGAGTTCAAAATCTCATACATTATGCATGAGGATTCCTCGAAGCACAGCAGGACTACCATCTTCTGTATAAAATCTATGTACAAAGTTCGTGCCCAACATCATCCTTAGGCCGACAGAGTAGCATAGCAAGGTAGGACCCCTTGGGAGACCTATGGGAATATATACAACACATCTTGCTAGGATAGACAGAGGAGACCGAGACTTCCCGGCTGACACAGAGACGCTGAGGTTCCTGCATACAGACACCCCAGCTCGCAGTGGTCTAAAACGTCCCTTGCGGGGTGTTTAACTCGAGACCAGGACGGGTTCTCACAGTCTCTCACTTCAGGTAATGGGGTTGACTTTATCCTAGAGGGATTCTTGTCTTAACACCTACATACATGCTAAGTACACTTAGGTACATCTAGTTAGGGAGGCATCGTAGGAGTACACATCTTTTTATCATGTGTTTTAAATACTCGGATGTATTCATGATTATTGTAAGATGGTAGAACTATACCATCCATTTACCTTTATAGTACTGATAATAAGTTATATCTTATACTGTCTAACAGTTATTGCAGCTCTGTTATTTTACATCAGAATAACAACTGTTCAATAAATTCTTATTGAAAACGCCTAGCCTGTTTATTCTGTGGATCTCTCTAAGACAAACTAAGTAAGCATGAGTGACTGAGTGAAAAGTAGTATATTGTTTCCACGGTCCTGAGGGATCAGAGTTGTCATGTTCGATGGTTGCCAGGAACTATTCTCTCCTTGGTAAGTGGAGGTTCTAGTGGCACTGTGAGCTAGTTGGTACAAAAGGCCAACAAACCCAGTGGGGATGATCAGAGTTTGTCTAACACCAATCCTACAGTGTATGTTGTCGAAATACGCAGATCCTGTATACTTTTTATTGGAACTACACGACAAAGCAGGGAACCAAAATCGGAGACAAGTTGCAGATAGTTGGTGCGAAATTTGTAACCGCTGTTTGCGACCTATCTCTTTGTACATTTTGTCCCTCGGTCATCAAATTCAGATACTACATGAAATTTGGACAGAAAGTGTCCTAAAACACCTGCATGCATGTGCACAGGTTTGCATTCATAGCTCAATTCTGTTACTGCCTGACTGCACCACAACAATCATTAACAAGCCTATTAGGAGGCTAGAACCTCCTCCTCCTCTAGGCCGTGGTGTGAAAGACGGTGCAGAGACAGAATATCGAGTAAAAAATATCGAATTGCACAAATATTGTGTCAAAAATATCGTGGGTCAAGAATATCGACAGGCAAATTCTCGTGGTCAAGAATATAGATTTTAGGTAAATAATATCAATTTAAAAAAAATCGAAGTGCTTATTATCGTTTGCAAAAATAGAGATGTTAAAAATATCGATTTTTTATATGTATTTTAGTATATATTTATTATGTGTGTGATATATGTTTTTTTGTATAAAGATTGTTTGTATTCTTATTATATGTGTTAACATTTTAGTAGGTATTAATTTTTTTTATTTGAATTTTGCGTTTTTAGTTCCATAGCAGGTTGTGGGTTTATAGGGGAATAGGGTGGGAAGTAATTTAATTATATAAAATGTATCGATTATTTTTAGTAGGTATTATTATTATTATAATTTTTAATTTTGCATTTTTTGTTTCGTAGCGGGTTTTGGATTTATAGAGGAATCCGGTGAGAAGTAATTTAATTAAAATAACATTTATTGAATACTTTTTATTTATTAATATTTGTTGAATTGAGATGTTATAGTGTCAAATGTGTAAATTAATTAATTATTAATTATTTAATAATTAGTGGTTAATTAATGTTAATTATTCATTGCCAAATTATTATGTTAATTGTGTAATTAATTTTAGTTGTGTGTTGTGGTGTTTGTTGGTGAAAATGGTGGAAAGGGTGGGAAGTAATTTATTTTTAATTGATGAATTAATATTTAGTTGTTAATTCTTAATAAATTAATTAGTAATTAATGATGGTTATTGTGTAACTCCTTTTAGGGGTGTGTTGTGGTGTTGGTAGGTGAAAATGGTGGGAAGGGTGTGAAGTGATTTATTTTTACTGGATGAATTAATAATTAAATGTTAATTAATTAATTATGGTAATTGTATAGTTCATTTTAGGTGTGTGTTGTGCATATAATAGTGTTAAAGAATGTGTATTCAATGAATGTTTATTATTTATTTATAATATTTTTTTATTCATTATTAATTATGTTAATTATGGAAATTAATGTAAATAAAAATGTTGACTTTTTTTATTGGTGAGGATGTTATACGGTAGGGAATAAAATAAATACATGTATGTATTAAACATTTTTTGTTTGTTAATATATGCTTCTTTTTTAAATAAATATTATTTATAAATGTATTTATTAATTTATTTTAGATAACATCTGTATCTTTTTATTATATGTAATTAATATTTGTAATATTAATGTATGATATATTTAATTGGATATTTTTGAAATATTGTTTGTTTATTTTTAAGATTATTTAAATTTTTTCAATTGTTTAAATGTTATTAGTAATTTTTGTTTCTCTGCTATCCTACACTTTCACTACTGTTGCACTCATTGGAGTGGGAATAGTAATTTTTACCCCTCTGCTATCCAGCCCTTTCCCTACTGTTGCACTCACTGGAGTGGGAATAGTAATTTTTTCCCCTCCCCTATCCAATACTTTCCCTACTTTGCACTTACGTGAGTGGGAATAGTAATTTTTTAGCCCTCCGCTATCCAATACTTTCCCTACTGCTGCACTCACTGGAGTGGGAATAGTAATTTTTACTCCTCTGCTATCCAAAACTTTCCCTACTGTTGCACTCACTGGAGTGGAAATGGTAATTTTTAATCCTCAGCTATCCAGCACTTTCCCTACTTTTGCACTCACCGGAGTGGGAATAGTAATTATTACCTCTCTGCTATTCAGCACTTTCCCTACTGCTGCACTCACTGGAGTGGCAATAGTAATTTTTACCCCCCCCCTATCCAATACTTTCCCTACTTTGCCCTCACGGGAGTGGTAATAGTTATGTTTACCCCTCCGCTATCCAATATTTTCCCTACTGCTGCACTCACTGGAGTAGGAACAGTAATTTTCACTCCTCCGCTATCCAAAACTTTCCCTACTGTTGCACTCACTGGAGTGGAAATGGTCATTTGTAATCCTCCTCTATCCAGCCCTTTCCCTACTTTTGCACTCAACAGAATGGGAAAAGTAATTTTTACCTCTCTGCTATCCAATACTTTCCCTACTGTTGCACTCACTGGAGTGGGAATAGTAATTTTTACCCATCCACTATCCAATATATTCCCTACTGTTGCACTCTTTGGAGTGGGAATAGTAATTTTTACCCCTCCGCTATCCAATACTTTCCCTACTGTTGCACTCTTTGGAGTGGGAATAGTAATTTTCACCCCTTCGCTATCCAACACTTTCCCTACTGTTGTACTCACTGGAGTTAGAATAGTAAATTTAATGATTCCGCTATCCAACATTTTCCCTACTGTTGTATTTATTGTATTGCGAAATGCAAGTTTTCATTTTTTTAATAGTGAAATGTTTTGCTTAATTATAGAAGGTTATTTTTTTATTTTAAATAATTGATATATGTATATATTTTATTTTTATATAATTTAAAAGTTTAAAAATTAAAGATAATAGTTAATACATTATTTTAAAGTAAATATATGTATGTGTATAAATTAATGTTTGTATGTTTATATTTTTTTAAATTAAGTTTTTTTACATTTAGTTAAAATATACATTAAGGGGCCGATTCCGATTTGGTAAAATCCTGTCCGAATCGCCGTACAGAGCATTTTTCCTGTACGAATCATATCCCGAACCGTCCCCGTACGTACGATCTGCACCCAAAGCAGCTCTCCGTACGAATCGTACCAAGGACCGTACGACTCAAGAATCCGTACGGATCGCATTCGGAACATGCAGTACGTGATGTCCGTACGGATCGAAGCATCATTTTCTGACCCAGCAAGTACGAATCGTCTGGACAATACTCCGTATGACTCTCTTGATGCGAGAGCTGAAAACGTCCTACGCGATTCGGATGGATCTGTACGATTTGTACGGAAACGGCTACGAATACGATTCCTCCTACGGGTTTGTTTCCCGAATCGGAATTGACCCCTAAATGTAATTAATTTTGTTAATGACTATATTAATATTTTATTTATTTATCATATATTATTCTATTTAATTTATATTTTTCAATCGATATTTTTCGTCGATATTTTTGGTTCAATATTTTTGTAATTACCTGTTAAGGTTTTGGAGTCAATATTTTTGTATTCGATATTTTTTATCGATATTCAGAACAACAACTTTTTTAGCATCGATGTTCTGTAGTGAACCGTGAATGAGTACTGCTCAACCCCATTCTAACAGTCTTGGGATATATAGTTTCTCTAATGAAGTGCATCTTGTGAGCTGTAGCTTATTTTATATCATTCCAGCATAAGGTAGGTGTGATATTTGAAAGAAAGGTCTTCAGGCTTGAAAAGTAGATATTCAAATAAAGTGTAATCTTCACAAAGAATCTCATCCAACCAGGTTAACAGCTAACTCAAATCTCATCACTTCAACATTCTCTTACATAACAGTTCTAGAATATACATGTCACACAACCATAGAGATGAGAGGAAACTCATCTCAACCATAGAAAGTAGAGAAAGGTAGGATATCACACATCTCCCTTCCTCATAATAAAATATGACAGATTATCTTTCAAACATAGTCCTTAAGATAACTAGGGCATTTAGTAAGTCTGGAAGATCTCCTTGGTTCATCTGGGCGAGACTCCAAAACATGCCCATCCAGAATTCGCCCATTTCCATTTGAATTACTGTTTGCTTCATGATCTTGACCTGACTCCACCTTGTTCTTTCTCTTAACTACGAACACCCTATTAAGATTCCACACCTGATGGTCATGAGTCTTAATAGCATTAGAAAAAACCTTAATAACAACCATAGGATGCATATACTTGTGTTCTCCACTTCTGACAATACCAGGACGCCTGATGGCAACTAAATCACCAACAGCAACCTTTGTAGATTTCACAGCATTCCTTTTGTCAAAGTAATGTTTCCTTTGTTCAGCATTTCTTATAACCTTATCCATACCTTCTTTATGATCATACATTTCTTCTTTCCCTTTAGCTTGAGCATATTCATGAACCCAAAAAAGGTTCAAGTAAAGTATTTGGTACTCTACCTCTAAATAAAAGAAAATGTGTTTTCCCATTAGTCGAATGTGGAGTAATTCTATATTCCTCCACCTTTCTGATGACCTCTTTTTTCCAATCTAGGTTATATGATTTCAACAAGTTTATAACCTCCTTAATCACTCTATTAAATCTCTCCACCATTCCATTTCCCTCGGTATGGTAAAGAGTACTTTTTTAATGTACAATACCACATGCACTCAAAAATATTTCCATCTCTTTTCAGATTAATTGCACACCATTATCTGTAAATAATGTTTTTAGCATGCCTTCCCTAGCAAATAAAGACTTGAGACACGTAATAATGCATTTAGAATCAATGCAATAAAAAATATATGTCGCAGGCCACCGAGAAAACATGTCAATGACAACTAAAATGAAGACTTGAGCATTTTTAAAATGCAAAGGACCTACTATGTCTAGTGCAACATCAATCCACGGACCTTTAGGATGACTCCTTATGACCATGGGTTGAACTCTTGTACTTCTGGATTTATCACTCATATAGCAAGCATCGCAATCACGTATAATTCTCTCAATCATTTTATCCATTCCTGGCCACCAATATCATGAACATATTCTTTCCTTGGTTTTAGTAATACCAGGGTGACTTAGATGAGCCAAGTGCACAATATCTTTCCTCGTACTTGAAGGAGGATCAAGCTTAGTACCCCTAAACAAAATGTTTTCATCCACACTCAATTCATCTCTCACACACCAAAACGGCTTTGTGCCATCAGAACCCTTCTTGAAACCTTCCCACTTTCCTTAATCAAATTCATTACCTCTTTAATAGTAACATCCAATTCAACTTCTTCAATCCATTTTTCTTTAGAAATGCATTCAGAGTCAATTGCACACACACATTCAAATTCCTCCTCAACCTCATCCTCTACTTCATATCCAGAAGGTACTAAACGTGACAAAGTATCTGCTATCCTGTTATTTACTCCAGGGATATATTTTACTTTGAACGAATACTCCTGTAAACCGATAATCCATCTAGAAATGCGGCCTGAGATTAAATCCAGCCCTTTCTTTTAAAATATTTCAACAAACGGTTTATGATCCGATCTAACCTCAAAATCAAAACCCCATAAAAATGTCCTTTGTTTTTTTATCGCCCAGTAAATAGCTAACGACTCACGCTCAACTACTGAGTAACGACTTTCTGTATCTTTCAAACTCCTAGAAAGAAACAACACTTTACTCTCTCCACCAGGACCAACTTGTTGTAATACAGCTCCTAATCCCTTTTCGCTTGCATCAGTTGTTAAAACAGATTTTCGTCTAGAATCAATACTTCCAAGAAACGGCGCACCACTTATTCTTAATCACACTAAACTACTCTTGACACTTATCCGTCCATTCAAAATGTTTGCCTTTCCTTAACAACAATCTCATATTAGAAGTCATGTCAGAGAATTCCTTCACAAATTTTGCATAATACTCAATCATGCCTAAAAAACTCATTAGCTCTTCCTTACTTGTAGGAACAGATACATTTTTAATAACTTCAATCATTTCATTTTTAGGTCTTGATTCCCTGTGCAGAAATATTGTGATCCAAGTAATTCAGTGACTCCAAACCAAATTTACACTTTTCTAACTTAATGGTTAAGTTACAATCACTCAACCTACTTAAAACAGATCTGAGTCGCTCATTGTGTTGAGATACATCATCACCATATATCAACACATCATCTTGATATATGCACACACCTCCAAGACCCATCAAGACTCCTTCCATTACACCCTGGAAAACTGAAGATGCTGAAATTAATCCAAAAGGCATCCTTTTGAACCTATAAGTACCGAACGGAGATATAAAAGCAGTGAAATCCCTACATGCCTCGTCTAACTCTACCTGATGATATGCTGAGGTCAAGTCAATCGTACTGAACACCCTTGCCCCACCCAACAGCATTAGCATCTCGTTGATATTTGGCAAAGGATATCTATCCACAATCACAGACTTGTTTAATTGGCGTAAGTCTATGCACAAACGAAGCTCGCCATTAGGCTTGCGTGCAGCGACCACCGGAGCAAGCCATTCAGTCCCTTCCACCTCTTCTATAATTCCACCTTCTTTTAATTTGTTAATTTCCTTCTCCATATCTTCCTTTACTGCAATGGGTACACTCCTTACCTTGCAGGAAACCGGAATAGAGTTGTCTTTTAGCTTAATCTTATGTTTGTACCCTTTGAGACACCCAAGATCATGCCTAAAAACTTTAGGAAAATCTTTTTGAAGATAGTCTGCTAACTCAACACTTAGAACACTTTCTACACTTTGAATTTTATCTCTTGACAATATTACAGGATTTGCATTTTTATCACTTAACAAAATTTGAGGATCTGCATTGGGATCTAAATACATACCCATCTCTCCTTGATGAATCCAGCTTAATATGCTGTCACCTTTCTTTGAAATGTAGATTTTTCCCGAGATCATCCTATCTTTGTACTCTATGAAACCATAAAAATAGCCATTTAATTTTATCGGCTCACCTCCCTAAGCCAAAGGAATGATATCAGGTTTGAACATTTTAATTTTGCCCTTCAAACTGTTAACATAAATATCGTTGGAAATGATGGTTATCTTTGCGCCTGAATCAAATAACACTCTTGTGTTGTAACCATCTACCTTGATAAGATCAAATGTATAAGATTTGCATTTTTTAGACGTTCCATCATGTACTGATGATACTATCTGACCACACTCACAATCTTCATGACTCCCATTACTATCATCAACATTGAATACCTCAATTCTTTTAACTCTAGCAGTTAATTTGCTTTTACAGACTGATGATAAAGGCCCCTTTTTTTACACTTATTACAGGTGTTACCAAGGGCGGGATGTCTCTTATCATTTGCTAAATGACCGATCTTGTCACATCTAAAACATTTTATGACAGTATTGCTTCCATATTTCTTTTCCTTGCTAACATCGTCTGTTGTGTGCATCTTACTCCTAACATCTTGATTCTTGCCCATTATATTGCCCTTTACATTTACAGTTTGTACATTGTTCTCACTCCCACTGTTCTTTTTAATGATAGCAACACACTTTAAGGAATGTTCTATCCTTTTTGCAACCAGAATCACCTCATCAAGAGTCGGGTCATCACGCAACCACAATTCATCCTGAACCTTATCCGTATGACATCCTAACATAAACTGGTCACAAAGGTGCTCATCTGTTAACCCTTCAAATTTACAGGACGAAGTTAATTTCCTCAAATCAGTTACGTACGTTTCGATAGTTTCATCTTCCTTTTGTACCCTTTTTCCAAAATTATATCTTTCCAAAATAGTGCTAACCTTGGGAAGAAAATGTAAATCTAGCTTCCGCATGCTAATTTCATATTCATTGAAATTATTAGCTTCAGCAACAGGTAACTCTGGGAGATGATCAAATACCTCCTGCCCTTCAGCCCCAAGGCAATGAAGTAAAAGTGCAGTTTTCCTTTCTGCACTCAGTGAATTGCCACATACCTTAGCGTAACGTTCAAATACACTTTTGTATTTTTTCCACTTAATCAGTGGCTCCCCTGGACTTTCCAAAAAGAAAGGTGCCGCTGTAACTTTCTGCATGACTTTTTTTGTAAGAAAACGAAAAAAAACCACCACAAAGTAAAAACTAAATGCAGCTACCCTCTAAGCAATACATGCAAAATGACTAAAATTCTCTTATATTACCTTAAGTAAGTCATACACATAAAGAAAATTTCATATTAATGCAAAACTAATTAGAGCATATCGTTGGAATGTTACATAAAGACTATAGAATAACATTATGCGTAACAGTTGCATTAATAAAAATTGATCGCTGTCTATTACATTGATAAGCTGAATGATTCAATTAAAATTGTGAGAGCGTGGAAGTAACTGTTGATAAATATGCCAAGCGTGCGAGTTGCTGTATATTATATTAATAGGTTTTATGAACAACTCAATAGCGAAAATCCGTTGCTTCCCTATTTCCTTTTTTTTCTCCAAAAAGATGAAGAAATTGAATATAAATGCCTAAATAAATGTTGCTTTTACCGCTTCAGAAACATGCTGTTGCTGTCGCTTCAGAAATGTAATTTACCTTGAAGACTTATTCATATGTAATGCACTCGATTCCTTAAGAGCGTTCCGTCACCCGGGCAACACAGCTGAATTATGCGATGCATTTCACAAAATGGGCCCCACGGCTTCGTGCTACGTGATATGTAGAGCTTACACGCACACACGCACTTCCTGATGACGCGACCCTCAGAATGGGGATTTGGGGGGGCAGCCGACCAAGGGGAGGCTTGCCCACCCGGGGAAATTTGGGGCAGTAGGGGGGGGGGATAGGTGAGCACTGTGGGCTCCCATAGCTTGGGCTGGTTGGGCTGGTTGGGCTCCTTTTGGGCGGGTTTTGGGCTGGCCGGGATAAATACGGACATTTTGTAGTGCCCGGCACCATTTCAGGTGCAGTGACACGGCAGCCGGGGGTGGTGACCGGGAATTGTTGTCCCTGAGGAGTGTGCGGCGGCGTTGGTTAACGGGTGTCAGGCGGCGTGAGCGGGAGCCGTACAGATCGTCGGTGTCTTTGCGGGACTGAGGAGGCGTGGTTGAGGATGGCGGAGCGGGACCCCAGGGTGGCCGAAGCATTGCGGCTGTTGGGGGAGGCAGGCCGGCTGGACGTCCTGCGGCCGGATTTCCAGGTGAGGCCTCCGCCGCGGCGCGCTGCCAACGGCGCCGCGGCAGCGGTGTGGGCCTGCGAGCCGCCGCGGTCGCGACCGCGGCCGGCTCAGGTTGAGAAAGGAGGGGGCGGGCCGGGGGCGGTGGCGCGAAGGCCGGGAAGCTGCGTGGAGCGGCGGTGCCGCGGAAGGCGGCGAGGAAAGGCGCGGCGCGAGGAGGAAGGCCCTGGAGTTTGTGGGCGGGGGGGGGAGGACAGGCTACGGTGGCGGAGGATGCGGAGGGGGCGGAGGGGGGGCGGGCGGCCACGGCGTGTGACGAGGGGGTGGGAAGGGGACTCTGAGATGCCGGCGGGGTCGTCTGCTGGGGGGGCGGGGGGGACGGGGGAGGAGAGTGCCGGGGGGGGATGCCCCAGGGGGTGCAGGGAAGGGGGCAAGGGGGAGGGGGTGAGGGGGTGGGGGGGCGCGGTCTCCTGTGTTAATTGAGGAAACTGAGGTTGAGGAGATGGGTGGGGGGGCGGACACGGACCTGGATTGGAGCTCTTCGGGGTCGGAGGGGGGTGGGGGCGTGGGGGGCCAGGAGAGAGTGACATCCCCGGAGCGGGGGAGGGGGGGCCACGGGTGCCGTGGGGAGCGGTGGCGTGGAGAGCGGGAGGGGCGGGGGAGCATGGGTGAGTGGGGGGGTAATGGGGGGTCGCGGGGGGTAGGGTGGTATGGGGGCGATGGGGGGGTGGGGAGCAGAGGGGGAGTGTGGGGCGCGGCAGGGGGCTGGGAGGGGGGGCATGGAGGGGGTGTGGGGCCCAGTTGGGGGTCAGCCGGGTGGGGTGGCCCGAGGGGCTGGGAGGGAGTGAGTGGGTGGGGCATGGGAGGCGGGGGTTCCCTCGCGCCGCGGCGGTCACTCGGCGGGGTGGGGACGGGGGCGCCGCTGGGGTGGGAGTGTGGGGGGGGGTGCGTGGGGAGGGGATGGCGGGTTTTTTCACCCCGGCATGCTGGACTCCACCTTCTTTCCTTGGCGTGAGCTGTTTGCGAGGCGCTCGGGTGAGCAGCATGCGGCTCCACTCCACCGAGAGGATGGGCCGGCTCTGTCTGGTGCGGGCGGCCGCGCTCCAACGAGGGACCTGTCAATGGAGCGTGGTAGCTGGCGGCGGGGGTCATCCCCGCCGCCCCCCCCCCGAAGGGTTGTTACGGCCGCCGGGGGCAGGGGATTTTGGATGAACAAACTGTTGAGCCGGGTGTGAGTGGAGTGGAACGTCGTGGGAGTGTGGATTTGGGTGACTTGATGAGAGTGTGTCGGGAGAGAGCGGGTTTGAGCCGGGTGGACCCCCCAGGGGGGGTCGGGACTGTGTGGATGTGGCGGATGGGGAGTCCGCGGAAGAAGGGGAGCTTCGGGAGGAAGGGGGGGAGAGTAATGTTGTTGGCATATTTTACAGGTGCCGGCGAGGCGGGAAGTGCCGAGAGTGACGGCCCCCTCAGCTCAACTGGTGAGGCGGCGGGATCCGGTTCGGACGCCGACCTTGACGCCAGGTAAGATTGGAGACGGAGCGGGGATTAGCAAGCGGCGATGTGTACAGGTCTCAGTGGGGACTGGGGGCGATGGGGCGGAGGGATGGAGGCTGATGCGGGGACGGTACGTGCAGGACGCCGGAGTGGGCACGGATGGCGCGGCGGAGGGGGAGGCTGGCGCGCGGCAGGGGTCGGAAGCGGTCGCCGGGAAGGATGCTGCGAGTGGGGGGAAGGAGAGCTGCGTGGTGCCGGTGCGTAAGTTACCATATATAGGTTTTACAAAGCCCCTGGGAGCGCACCTGTCGTTGGCAACAAAAGAAAAGATATGAAAGGGGGAGTACATCGACATACTGAAGCTTCTCCACAGGGAGTTGACGTCTAAGGAGGGGTCGAAGGAGGAGGAGCAGGAGTTGGCCAGGCGTCCGAAAGTGCAGTTGACACTGGACAATTGGTCAGAGGCTTTCCTTATCTACGCAAGTGTGTACTGCGAGAAGTTTCCCGACCGTTCTGTGGCGCTCTTTAAGTACATGGATGTGGTGCGGAGGGCCCAGGTGACGTACGGCGGGTTCGCGTGGTCGCACTATGACGAAGAGTTTCGGGCGCGCATGGCGGCTGACCCGGAAGCTTTGTGGGGGGAGCTGGACGCGGATTTGTACCAACAGACGATGGGCGGGGCCAAGTTCGGCCACACCATTTACACGGCCAGCGGTTTGCCAGTGGGACCGCCCCCCTTTGCTGCGTGCCCCACCCGGGGGGTGGGGCGGGGAGAGTCCAGCGGACAGGCCGCGGTTGGGGCCTGTTGGGATTTCAATAAAGGGTCGTGCGGGCGGGCAGCTTGCCGTTTTAGGCATGAGTGCTCGAACTGCGGAAAGCGGCACCCGGCGCTGCGGTGCTGGGGGCTCGGGGGCCAGCCGGGCCAACAGCCTGGGCATGGAGGTCCCCAGGGTGGGGGGGGCAGAGGGGAGGGGTGCGAGGGGGGGAGCAGGAGCTTTGGGCAAAGGCTCGTACGCCGGTTAGGCTGGAGCGGATGGAGCCCTGGTTGGCGGCGTATCCGCGGGCGGAGGACGCTGCGGTGCTGCGTCAGGGTTTTTGGGAGGGGTTCCGCCTGGGCTATGAGGGCCCCCGGATTGCTCGCTGGGCGGACAATCTGAAGTCGGTGAATGCGCACAAAGGTATCGTGCGGGAGAAGTTGTTCAAGGAGGTCAAGGAGGGGAGGATGGCGGGCCCGTTCACTGAGCCGCCGATGCCTGACTTGATCATCTCCCCAATAGGGGTGGTGCCCAAGCGGGAAGAAGGGCAGTTCCGGTTGATCCAACATCTGTCGTGGCCGGAGGGGGAGTCGGTGAACGCGTACATCTCGGAGGACTTGGCGTCGGTGACTTACTCGTCAGTGGACGTGGCGCGGAGGCTAGTCACGGCGGCAGGGAGGGGCGCTTTGATGGCGAAATGCGATGTCAAGTCGGCTTTTCGGGTTCTCCCGGTCCACCCGGCAGATCATCAGCTGCTGGGGATTCAATTTGAGGGGCTCATCTTTGTGGACAAGGCACTGCCGATGGGGTGTTCCATCTCTTGCTCGCTCTTTGAGCGTTTCAGTTCGTTCCTGCAGTGGGTTTTTTCCAGGCGCACAGGCTCGGAGTCAGTGACGCACTACCTGGATGACTTTTTCCTGGTGGGGCGACCCGGTGCGACGGACTGCCAGCGGCAGCTGGACGGTTTGGCCGGGTTGATGGGGGATTTTGGTGTTCCCCTGGCGCCAGAGAAGACGTACGGTCCCAGTAAGGTGTTGTCCTTTCTCCGTATCGAGCACGACTCGGTCGCCATGGAAGCACGCCTACCGGACGATAAGAAGTCGGCTATGTTAGGGCTGGTGGCAGACATGCTGGCTTGCAGGAAGGTGACGGTGCGGGAGGTGCAGGTGCTGTTGGGGCACTTGAACTTTGCGTGTCGCGTGGTGCGGGCGGGTCGGACTTTCTGCAGGCGGTTGGGATTGGCGTTGTCCGGGTTGTCTTTGCCTCACCACCATGTCAGATTGTCGGCGGGAATGAAGGAGGACCTGCGCATGTGGCGGGCGTTTTTGGAGCGATTCAACGGAGTGCCCATGGCGCCGGCAGAAGATTGGGAGTGGGATGTCACCATGTACTCGGACGCGGCAGGTGTTGGCGGGTTCGGTCTGTACTGGGACGGTCGGTGGTGCGCGGAGCAGTGGCCGGCGCACTGGCAGGCTGGCGGCCGGAGCATAGCATTCTTGGAATTATTCCCGCTGGTGGTGGCGGTCACGGTGTGGGCCAGGGAGCTGGCGCACAAGCGCGTGTTGTTTCGAGTGGACAACATGGCGGTCGTGCAGGTGGTGAATAGGCAGTTGGCCAGGGACCCGCAGGTGTTGAAGTTGATGAGGGTGTTTGTGTTGCGCTGCTTGGAGAATGACATCCTCTTTCAGGCACGACACGTCCCAGGTGTGGACAATGACATTGCGGATGCTTTGTCTCGTTCACAGTGGGAGAGGTTCCATGGGCTAGCCACGGCGGCGGAGGTGGTCAAGACGCAGGTGCCGGGAGAGATGTGGTCGGTGGGCGAGCCCGGGTCTTCCAGCTGGTAAAGAGGTCCGTAGCGGCGTCAACGTGGAGGTCTTACGAGCAAACCTGGGAGGAATTCTTGCGGTCTGGCGCGGTAAGGCAGGGGGACCGGTGGCAGCGCAAGGAGCAGGTGGTGCGTTTCATGTTGGGGCTCATGGACAAGGGTTTGTCACGGGTCACCATCGCGGGCAAGTTGTCAGCTGTGGCGTTCATGGGTAAGCTGTGGTGGGGCTACGTCCCGTCAGCAGGGGAGCTGGGGGCACGGCTGCTGGAGGGTTGGTCGAGAGAGAGGGGCGCTGCGGTTCGCTTGAGGCGTCCGGTCACGGTGGCTTTGTTGGGAAAACTCATTGGCGCGATGCCGGCGGTGTGCAGGGATGAGGGCGAGGTGGTGCGCTTCTCCACGTTAATGTCCTGGCTTTTTTATGGAGCGTTCCGAGTGTCAGAATTGTTGGGGACGAAGGGGGCGCCAGGGGTGGTGTGGGAGGATGTGGACTTGCGAGCTCGTGAAGTGGCGGTGCGGCTGCGGCGTTCAAAAACTGACCAGAGGGGGGTTGGAACCTGGGTGGTCCTGGGCCCGGGGGTTCAGGAGGGAGTTTGTCCCGCGGCGTGGAGTAGGCGGCTGATGGCGACCCGGAGCCGGGAAGCGGGGGAGGTGTTTGGCCGGGGTAGTGGGGGCGGAGTGACGGCGGCGCAGGCGTTGTGGGTTCTGCGACGGGCCCTGCGGGGCTTGGGTGAGGACCCCTTGGCTTTTGGGACTCACTCTTTCAGGATCGGGGCGGCGACGGAGGCGGCGCGAAGGGGTTGGGGGAAGGAGGAGATACAGAGGCTGGGACGGTGGAAGTCGGATTGTTACCGGACGTATGTGAGGCTGCGGGAGGTAGAAGGGGTGACGTCTTTGTGATTTCGAAGCCTGATATGTGTTTCTTTGCAGGTGCTGTGGCAGGGCCGGAGGTGGCAGTTTTGAATTTGTATTTGGTGGGACACTCTTTTGTCAAGCGGGCTGAGCAGTCGGAGTGGGACAAGCATCGTGCATTGAATTTGGGATTGGATACTGGACTGTATAGGTGTCACTGGAGGGGCAAAGGGGGTATGCGGTGGCATGAGTTGTTGCCCCTGTTGAATACGGTGGTCAAAGGGGGAGTGTGTCCGGATGTGGTAGTGATTCATTTAGGGGAGAACGACTTGGTGCAGTGCAAGGGGCTGGCTGTGGTTAAACAAATGATGAGGGACCTGAGGGAGATCAAACAACGATGGGCGGGGTGCCATGTGATCTGGTCCGAATTGATCCCCAGGCGGGTGTGGAAGGGAGCTGAGCGCCCAGGTGCGATAGACAGGGCCCGGCGGAAGATTAACCGGGTGATGGGGGATTTCTGTGCCAAGGAAGGGGTGGGGAGAATGGTTCATCCTGACTTGCGTTATGGAGCGGTGTATTTTTTCAGGGAGGATGGGGTACACCTTTCCAGATATGGCATGGAACTGTACATAGTGCAGTTGAAGGAGGCACTGGATAGAGCGCTGGGGGTACTTAGGTATCCTAGGAGGCAGGAGTCCTAAGGGGGGGGTCGGAAGTAGTAAACGACTTCCGAGTGGCGTTTCCCTAGGAGAAAAGGGGGGATTCACAGGAGGCCTGGGGCTGTACGGGCAGTTGGGGAGCGGAGGTCAGGAAGGTCACTAAGGTCATTTGCAGTTGGGGGTAGGTTGCTGAGCGGATGTGGACACTTTGTTGCAATGTTGGGGATACAATTAGGGGTGGGGGTGGAGGGGGGCTGTTAGGCAGTTATTATTTAGAGAGCACTAGTTTTGTTCGGCACAGGCCAGGTGGGGTTTGTTGTGTAGGTGCACCTGATTCCAAATAAAGCGGCCTTTAACACACTATGGGGTCGATTAGGATCGCGGACGGACTTGAGTCCGTCCGCGACCCCTGAGGAGGAGGGAACGTCCGCATGGGCTGCGGCGTTCCCTCCGATCTGATTAGGATGTGACCGCCAGGGTGGCGGTCACATCCTCTATCTCTAACATTGCGGCGGGTGCAGCTTCAAGCTGCACCCGCCCCAATGTAAAAAATGCATGCACAGCATTTGCGTGCACAAAGCGGCAGGCACCGCGCGGTGCCTGCTGCATTGTGCACGCAAATGCAGGGGGGTACCATAGGTACCCCCCATGTGCACCCACCACCACCCCTTCACCCAGGGGGCCCGCAACGGGCCCCCGAAGTGAAGGTCCGTATGCTTTTCCATGGCGGCAATGCCGCCGTGGAAAAGCATATTTACACACACATCATAATATGGCGGACGGTGTCTCATAGACACCGCCTGCCATGTTATAGCTTTTCCGCCGCGGTCGGAAGCCGACCGCGGCGGAAAAGCGGCGGACGGATTTCCAGACCCACCAGCCATCCTAATTTGGCGGTGGGTCTTTGGAGTCTCCGCCGCGGTTTTTCCGCATCCTCCAGGCCGGCGGACACTTCCGCCGGCCCGGAGGATGCGGAAAAACCGCCATCCTAATCGGCCCCTAAGTTGGTGTCTGTGTCAGTGCTTTCCCCCCCCACCTACTGGTGTGCCCCAAGTTCCGGCACGGGAAGCCAGAAACAACAATGTCGGAATGAAGAGGCAGGACGTTCCAGGCCACGCGATCAGGTAAGCAATCTTTCAACATTTTAAATGATGCGGGTTGAGTTGTATTTGTCCATGAAGACAGTTCACCGGCTGAAATGCAGATATCAGTTGACGACAGACCATCCATATATATCAATTTTTAATGCAGTAAAAACGCTTCACTTTACGCAGTTTAAGCGCTTCGCTTTTAAAAAAAAATAATTTATGCTCCAATATTTTCTTAACGAAGGTAAACTTAAACAAAACGAAGTTCCGATAGGAAGAATGGGCACACGTATTCACTTTCAACTAAAGAGAATACACGAAGTACATGATCTGCTCACAGCAGCAATGCTACTATCATGCTAAAAAGTATGCACAGCTAATATATTGATGAGCATAAATGAAATTTACTTGGCTAAGCACATCAAGGGCTCCCAATCAACTATTTAAAAAAAAAGTGTCTACATTTTATAGTGATCAGCCTGTGCCGATGAGCCAAAGACCCATATATTAATCTTCCTTCAAATTTGAAATATGATGTATATCCTTCGTAAATCAGATATTTAAGTCTCTCACCATAAAAATTAAGTCCTCCTGTGTTGAGATCCTTATGAAGAGCTGCCGACTACGCCAGTGTGATATTTGAAAGAAAGGTCTTCAGGCTTGAAATGTAGATCTTCAAATAAAGTTTAATCTTCACAAAGAATCTCATCCAACCAGGTTACCAACTAAATCAAATCTGATCACTTCAACATTCTTTTACATAACAGTTATAGAATATACATGTCACACAACCATAGAGATGAGAGGAAACACATCTCAACCATAGAAAGTAGAGAAATGTAGGATATCACAGAAGGTTAAAATATTCTGTAGTTACAACCTCTGTGGCAACTGTGCCTGTTGTGGTTTTTGGCTGAACTTTTAAAGTACCTGGAAGGTTGAAACAAGTAGAGGCCAAATGTACAAACCTTCCAAATTGCAATTACCAAATTGCGAATTTTTGCTTATAGCAATTTGGTAATCGCAATTCTGCATGTGCATACAGTGGCTGGTTGATATTTTAACTCGCAAACGACCTGCTTCCTTATTTTAGAAATCACACTTAGCAAGGACCAAAAATGCGAACACAGGCGCAATTAGAGAACGCTCTCGCAAATGTGAAAAAATGCTTACTGGTTCAGGGTGATGACCCTACAAACAGGAAGGGCTGCACATCAGAAGCCAGGAAGCAGGCAGACTGAGGGTGGCTAATCTAGTAAGGGTGCCGCAAGAGCAGAGGACCAGGCTGGGGAATCGGTCCTTCACTTTTCTGACGGCCAAGATATGGAATTCTTGTCCGCTGAACTTGAGAGCAGAACCATTGGAAAGGACCTTTCCTAAAGGACTTAAAACGTGGCTATTCAGGATTCCAGCATGCAAAGTTAAAGGTCGATAAGCCTGGTTGCCTTTCGGTCAGTTACGGAAACCAAAAACCTTTTCTTTCTCCCTATTGCTGTGAGATTAGATCTATAGCGCAGGGGCACACTGTTGGGTGTAACCATGCACTATATAAATGTAAAATAATAAATAGTAAGAGAAGGAGGCAAAGGGAGAAATCTCATATAGAAGTTCTCTCAGAAAAGGAACTTTTCGGCCCAAGAGGAAAATCATTGCAGGCGCTTTATACTTCCTTGTTTGCAAAAAATCCCAACTGCTGCAACACCATGTCTTCCTGTTTGTGTGGTTATCAATGACTGTGCCTGAGACACAAAAGCACAAAATCTGGAATGAGATGCAGCAGAAAATAAGTGGTATAGCTGTGCCACAGCACTCCACTGATGAGGAGGTACGGCCACTGGTCTCATACCAGAGAAAAGGGTGCAACAAGCCTGAGTGAGTTCCGGGCAACAGGAGATGGGCGCTCAACTGTACCCCCACCCACTACACTGGAGGCAACAGTAGAGAATTCCTCTGGAGCCAAAGGTCAGAGAATTAACAAGGTCTATTAGAAAGCTCATACATGCCACTTCTCCCTCATCAAGGTGTACTGTGACGCTACAGGTAGACATGGGATACTTTAGTGGGAATGTGTTGAGGGGGCCAGATACCACTGCAGTGGAAGCCATACAAACAGTGCAAACTGCAAGTGGGGTGGGTGCAGAGCATCTTGATAGTTAGGAGTTGCTCAGCATCAGCATACTCTCTCTCACAGAGGCACGTGTGCTGCGATGAAGTAGCAGCTGTACTCCTGCACCTCAACATGGTGGCACATCCCATTGTGGACACGGTCACAAAAAACATTGAGGGGCACCGATCAGGGAGTGCCTATATTTGGTTTGTTTAATTGAATGTCGGTGCTGTAACCGACTTCATGCTATATATATTTATGAGAATAACAGATTGTTTGAAAACTGTTGTGAAATGCCTGACATTAAAGGTATCTTTACTAGAGAAGTCAAACAAGTGTGGTACCCTTTTGTTACTTTTTGTGAAATTAAATATGACTTTAGAAGGAATGTGTGGGAATGTGGTCCCTGCATCTTCTTCCCTCCACTGCTCTGCTGTCCTCTGTTGCCTGCTGAATACGTGGGCCAGGATCTTCATCCTCTGAATCTTATTCTGACACCGCACAGTGTAGGCCTCTCCTGCAGGCAATATTGTGTAGGATGGCACACATTGCTACAATCATACAAGCAATTATAATTATAATATTGTAAGCCACCCCCATTCTTATGTAGGCACCAAAAACATAATTTAGGTAGGCCAAATGTCCGCTCATTCACGGTCCTGGTGCGAGGATGTGCAGTGTTGTATCGCCTTTTCTTTTGCGTGGTAGGAGAAAGGTAGAGAAAGGTAGGATGTGAGAATCCAGGGGTGCAGGACATATGCATTGTCACCTGAAAAACATATATTGTAGTGTAGTTCCTATATTCCCAATAGGCTCTGCACATTGGAATAACATATACTATAGTTTAGACGTAGGACTGAAGTCGACTGGGTCTCTATCGTATATATTAGACTTAATTGTGAGTGCCAGCTAGCTCAGAGGTCACTAGAAACTTTCTCGAATTCACAAGAAGGGATTAGTTTCTGACAACCGCATAAACATGACAACTTTGTTTCCCAAGAATAAGAAATCAATCTCCAGAGTCACGGAAACAATAGATAACTATTTTACTCAGTCAATCGAGCATGCTTCGTTTCACCAGAGGTGCTGAGAAAATAGAGAAACGGGCGTTTTCAATAAAAGTATTTATTGAACAGTCTTCTTTCTCAAGCATAAGAAATGTACTGCTACAATCGTAATACTGGTAATAAAGTACAGAGTATATAATACGAACAGTATTATAAAGTAGTACTGTAAAAGCATGATATGGTTTCTAAGCCATAAATTGCCTTAAAACGGATAAAATACATACAGTGTTAAAATGATGGCTAAAAGTACTCAACTGGTGCTTCTAAAATACATCTACCCCGGTGTACCTGACCTAAGCCTAGCATAAGGGAAGAAGTAAGTGAGGAGTAGTTTAAGTCTAGTATTTTCTGCCAAGAATCTAATCAAGAATTCTCTAAGGGTCTAATCAGCTCCGTACCTTGGTTTAGAATGAAGGAGGTCTTGTATCTCTCTCTCAGGACTCGATTTCCCAGTAACTCGCAAGGGTAGCCTGTTAACACTGGAGCTGGATTTCTCGGCAGGAGAAAAGACAGAGTCTCTCAGTGCGCCAGCTGGAGGGTCGGCTTCCTTCGGCACTTGCTGCTGCAGGGTGTTGGGCAAGTAGTTAGTCGATCTGCTCCAAACCACTGTGTGTTTGTCTGGGCAAGTCTAGGCATTTACACAACAAGGCTCGTGGACGACGTAGGGTATAGTAGGGCGCACCAATAGGGATAGTACTCTGATAATAGTATTAATTAGCACTCCACCAGCTACTGGGGCATCGTCCCAACCCCAGACTAGATATGCACATGTACAAGAAAAAAAGCTGGGAGTACTATATTTATCTCAGAAACAATCCAGTATTTAATCATCAAGAAAAAACACAAATAGATCTTGAAACGAAAAATATATATTGATATACAAATTACAATCACAAAAACAATCGAATTCTTGTCTTTCGTGATGTTGAGCAGCCGACGCGTTTCGTCCTATAGGCAGGACGTCATCAGGGCTGCAAGTGCAAACATATAATACAGTCACATCAGTGCATATGTACAATCTTAAGCAATGATATTCTAAACACAAAACCAAATCATTACTTGACTATTAATAAAAAACAGCTCATTGTGCCGGGTAGGAATAACAGAGAATTCGGCACATGAATGTTACACTACTAGACACTTGCGGGACTGTTCGCCTATATTTCACACGAAGCCGATATCTGCAGCTCATTCTTTTTACATAAAATTTACACCTACATTCTGGGATAAAAAGCTGGCCAACTGTAGCGTGCGTTTAATGAGAAAGTCATAAATGAACAGCTCACCTCGTACAATTATAATAAGGCTCCTCTGTCCTTGGCTTTGAATTCTGAACCTTAAATCAAGGCAGTTTGATACAAGAGGCCGATTCTTCACCAGTGTACCGATATTAGTAATTAACTAAGGTAAGGTAGAGAGAGGAAAACCGATCAATTACCCAAATGCGTTTTATATCTCCACAGTTTCACCTTCACTATTCGAATATTCTAATACTTTTAAGTAACCACATCATTCATAATTGCATGATTGCAACTATAGGAATTCCTACCTTATAAACCACTAGGTCAATTCTTCTCTCAGATCGATTTATCCCTTATTTCTTAAATCGAGAGTTCTTTAAAAACTGCTCTGCCAATGAAATGTCAAAACCTAGAAAAATTAATAAACCTTCATGTATTGAGGTGAACTATTATCCATCATGGAAAGTAAAGAAATCAGACCTTCCTAATCACTCACCCCAACTCAGTGTAATGCCGCAACAGGAATAATTAACATCTATTAAGCAGTGTTCCTATCACTTCCTTCCGAATGAATCCATTCTAAAAACACAAGAAATGAACAAATTATTTAGCTCTATTAGTCCCATCCCTCTGAGTTAATCCATTTACCAAAGTTCTACCTAGTCCTCTCTGCTTACCCTTAATAACGTGGCCTCATGTTCATCCTCATCTCCACACCATCCGGGTACGATAAATCCCGAAGGTGAAATGCCACAGACTCCCTAGACCTAAAAAGATGCCAGTAACCAATCACAGCACGCTCTATTTCGCGCGCTACCTAATTCAACCCATCTGTGTAACAGTAAAAGTTCCCAGCCAGGTCCGCTACGGTCAATGTTTCCGGCTGCTTTTTCGTTTCTGCTCATGCGCAACTTAGTTTAAGTGTTTGTTGTATGGGATTCCAAATCGGTATGTTAGCCGAATTGTTTCCTGTTGTTGCTGCTATTATTTCCGCTCATGCGCAACTGAGGGTTCATCTAACTGGACGGGTTTCCTTTCAGGTCCGCCTGCGTTTCTGATCATGCGCAGATGTATCAAATCATATTCGAGCCATCTTACTCGACGAGTTTCCTTACAGGTCCGCTCGCGTTTCTGAGCATGCGTAAAAGTATCAAAGCATGTTCGAGCCCGCAACCGAGTGTTCATTCGAACACCAACCCGATCTACTAACTAACAGTGAGATAGAACGAATACAAAAAAAAAGGTCATCAAATTCGTAAATATCACCGGGATTGGTTAGACCCGAATTCCTTTCGTGATTAACTGATTCCGCTGCATATTATTTCTGTGCATACCTTCCCCGAGTGCTGTGTTGCCATTAGTAAAGCCTTTACGTATGTGCAAATAGTTTGATTTTAAAACGAACCTATATTGCGCGCAATTACAATTGCTCGTGCTAGTGAGTATATCTATACTCATGAATACTTCTATATATTCTGAAGGACTTAAAACGAACTAGCACTGTACTAAATTAAGGTTCTTCATGCTAGGGAGTGTATCTTTGATCATGAAATCTTTCTATATCTTATGAAGACATGAGACACGAGGAACACTAAGTACTCAAGCACTATCTCACATATTTCATATCTATAGTGCCTAGATGTGGGCAGGAAAATGTGCTCATGTCTATAGAATAAATTAATAAACCACAGTTGGCCTCTGCTAGATACTCCAGAATGTGTACAATCAGCATTATACATAATAAATAAGACATTTATTTTCGCATTAACTGTTACTGAACATGTACATCAATTGAATCCACACTTCACTAGTGATTATGCCAGAAAATGGTGTAATTCAGAATCAATGTTCAAACCATATTTCATCGTCCGGCATTTAATTATCCAGCGTGCTTCAGTTTGACAATCACCCCCCCTCACATGTTGGGATACTTTCTCTATTCCATGGAATTTGAAGTCTATGTTCGCACTATGTTCCCTCTCCATATGTACATATAATGGGGATTTCATGTCTCGATTTATAATTGCACGCCTGTGCTCTTGTATCCTCAATTTAAGGGGTCTTTTGGTGCTCCCTATATATACCTTGTTACAACTGCAAATAATGGCATAGACTATTCCAACACTATTACAATTGATAAATTCATTTATATGGAATTGTCTAGTGCCATTAAAATTGAAGATTTTAGTTTTATTCATACCATGAGAACATATTACGCACATCCCACACGTGTAAAAACCTTTGGGTTGTGTGGGAAGCCAGTCCTTGGTCTGTATCGATATCGGACGGACATAATTCGATGAGACCTTGTCCCTGATCGTTGGACATTTCTTGAATGTTATTATGGGCTTATCATCAAGTATGGTTGACAAGCCCGGGACACCTTTTAATAAAGTCCAATTCCTACTCAGTGCTTGCCTGATTTTGTCTCTTTGCATGCAGTATGTTGTAACAAAGGAAGGTTTGTGTCTAACGGATTCTTTCTTTTTAGGAAGCAAAGTTGTTGCTCTATCAATTTTTGACGCTTTCTCACTAGCCCTTGCTAGGTCTTTCTTGGCATAACCTCTCTTACTCAGTCTTTGTTTTAATTGGTTTAATTCTTGGGAGTAGTCTTCATCCCGACTGCAATTTCTTCTGGTTCTAACCATTTCTCCGTATGGAATATGTGAGATAGTGCTTGAGTACTTAGTGTTCCTCGTGTCTCATGTCTTCATAAGATATAGAAAGATTTCATGATCAAAGATACACTCCCTAGCATGAAGAACCTTAATTTAGTATAGTGCTAGTTCGTTTTAAGTCCTTCAGAATATATAGAAGTATTCATGAGTATAGATATACTCACTAGCACGAGCAATTGTAATTGCGCGCAATATAGGTTCGTTTTAAAATCAAACTATTTGCACATACGTAAAGGCTTTACTAATGGCAACACAGCACTCGGGGAAGGTATGCACAGAAATAATATGCAGCGGAATCAGTTATTCACGAAAGGAATTCGGGTCTAACCAATCCCAGTGATATTTACGAATTTGATGACCTTTTTTTTTGTATTCGTTCTATCTCACTGTTAGTTAGTAGATCGGGTTGGTGTTCGAATGAACACTCGGTTGCGGGCTCGAACATGCTTTGATACTTTTACGCATGCTCAGAAACGCGAGCGGACCTGTAAGGAAACTCGTCGAGTAAGATGGCTCGAATATGATTTGATACATCTGCGCATGATCAGAAACGCAGGCGGACCTGAAAGGAAACCCGTCCAGTTAGATGAACCCTCAGTTGCGCATGAGCGGAAATAATAGCAGCAACAACAGGAAACAATTCGGCTAACATACCGATTTGGAATCCCATACAACAAACACTTAAACTAAGTTGCGCATGAGCGGAAACGAAAAAGCAGCCGGAAACATTGACCGTAGCGGACCTGGCTGGGAACTTTTACTGTTACACAGATGGGTTGAATTAGGTAGCGCGCGAAATAGAGCGTGCTGTGATTGGTTACTGGCATCTTTTTAGGTCTAGGGAGTCTGTGGCATTTCACCTTCGGGATTTATCGTACCCGGATGGTGTGGAGATGAGGATGAACATGAGGCCACGTTATTAAGGGTAAGCAGAGAGGACTAGGTAGAACTTTGGTAAATGGATTAACTCAGAGGGATGGGACTAATAGAGCTAAATAATTTGTTCATTTCTTGTGTTTTTAGAATGGATTCATTCGGAAGGAAGTGATAGGAACACTGCTTAATAGATGTTAATTATTCCTGTTGCGGCATTACACTGAGTTGGGGTGAGTGATTAGGAAGGTCTGATTTCTTTACTTTCCATGATGGATAATAGTTCACCTCAATACATGAAGGTTTATTAATTTTTCTAGGTTTTGACATTTCATTGGCAGAGCAGTTTTTAAAGAACTCTCGATTTAAGAAATAAGGGATAAATCGATCTGAGAGAAGAATTGACCTAGTGGTTTATAAGGTAGGAATTCCTATAGTTGCAATCATGCAATTATGAATGATGTGGTTACTTAAAAGTATTAGAATATTCGAATAGTGAAGGTGAAACTGTGGAGATATAAAACGCATTTGGGTAATTGATCGGTTTTCCTCTCTCTACCTTACCTTAGTTAATTACTAATATCGGTACACTGGTGAAGAATCGGCCTCTTGTATCAAACTGCCTTGATTTAAGGTTCAGAATTCAAAGCCAAGGACAGAGGAGCCTTATTATAATTGTACGAGGTGAGCTGTTCATTTATGACTTTCTCATTAAACGCACGCTACAGTTGGCCAGCTTTTTATCCCAGAATGTAGGTGTAAATTTTATGTAAAAAGAATGAGCTGCAGATATCGGCTTCGTGTGAAATATAGGCGAACAGTCCCGCAAGTGTCTAGTAGTGTAACATTCATGTGCCGAATTCTCTGTTATTCCTACCCGGCACAATGAGCTGTTTTTTATTAATAGTCAAGTAATGATTTGGTTTTGTGTTTAGAATATCATTGCTTAAGATTGTACATATGCACTGATGTGACTGTATTATATGTTTGCACTTGCAGCCCTGATGACGTCCTGCCTATAGGACGAAACGCGTCGGCTGCTCAACATCACGAAAGACAAGAATTCGATTGTTTTTGTGATTGTAATTTGTATATCAATATATATTTTTCGTTTCAAGATCTATTTGTGTTTTTTCTTGATGATTAAATACTGGATTGTTTCTGAGATAAATATAGTACTCCCAGCTTTTTTTCTTGTATATGTGCAAGTCTAGGCATATTTATACTTTGAAGGTGCCGAGGTTGACGTGTGATTGGACTAAATAACGTCATCAAAGACTCAGTTCTTCGAAAACTCCATGATTTCCTAGATAAATTAGTATTCAGGCAAGGGGATGTCCCTAACTGCTGAAGGCGGGTTTTTTATAAGAAATCGTTGCTGATTCTTGGAACATAATGGTAATAGCCATGCCGTATTTGGGCTGCATAGGCTCAGTCTAAATGGGGAACAGCCTTTACGACGCGGCTGTTACACCGCGTGCCGTTTCAACGCGGTTTTTTCAACGCAAGTCGTTACCAGGACAAGGAATGTTTTAATTTACTATCCAACACCTTCCCTGCTGTACGTAGGCTGGTGTTAGAATAGTAAATTAAAAAATTCCTAAGTCCGCACCCCTCCAACGCAAGTCGTGGTAACGACTTGCGTTGAAAAAAACGCGTTGTAACGGCATGTGGTGTAAAAGTACGCGTTGTAAAGCCGTACAACCCAGTATAAATATGGTAATGATTTCTATGCCTATATAAGGATCGGATAATCTATACCTATATAAGGGCATGAATCGGGAAAATTTACACTAGGGTCCGAGATTCATTTACAACACCCACTCCACGATTTTAAGTTCAATAAAACTAAACGTATATGCACTGAACCTATCTTAAGCTAGTGTTTGCAATCCCACCCAAAATACAAAATACAATTTGCATTTGCGAAGGCTTGTTTGAAATGTAACGCGCATACACTTGTATATATCAACAGTTCTCTACAGACCTGAAGCCTAGTGTGGGGAATTCATTCTGTCATTTATACATTCATACAGTATAAAATTACATTCATAAAATGTCTCTGAAGGTTATTTTTTTTCGAGAGCATCCTATAGCACAATATTTAGTTTATGATGATTAGGTCAAATATTGTTATTTCAGGAAGTTTTCAAAAGAAATCTTGTTCTCTAAGAATAGTTCTACTTTAAGCAGATTACTCTGTGCCAAAAGTTCCATTTTGGAAAAAGTTCGAATTTTTATCGCAGAAAAGTTCTCAAGTTAGATGGTTTGTTTTAAAACCATGAAGGCAGAATTTCAGAGTTCAGGTAACGCTGTGTGCATTAATTAAAAGCTATTCTCTGTGTCAGGAGAAAACATCAGATCGTCTAGGCTGGCAAAAAAACCGTCCACCATTGTAGGTGAAAGAGGAACCACTTCAGTTAACAAATCAAATGTGCATAGATGAGGATCATTGCCGTCAGTGTTTGATGCATTAGCAATGTCTGCAATAAGCGGTACCTGTGTGCCTGTAGTTTCTCATATCTCACCTTCAGTTGGACTTGCCGGTGAGACCTCAATGAATGCCTTCATCAGAATTGGCAGCCGTTGGGGGCAACACGTTGCATGAGTCGTTACCGGACCTAGCAAGGCGTCAACATCAGTAGCAGGGTTTCTGTTCTCCCACAGAACTGTGCACAGAGGATTGGAACCTCAGCGAATTAGGGTGACCCAAAACTAACCTTAGTACCCAACAAACCCCTTACCGAGCTAGCTACAGTGTCTCATTGGTCATAACAAACTCCCAATGTTTAGACAAACCAGAACATGAGCTTACAATACCTCAGGTTACGTGGAACACATGAGCACTCTTTCGTTATACAATCATTTCAAACCAGAACGTGGAGTAAATGAGGAAACGTGCACATTTGAAATATTTATTTACTAATGCCGTCTTCTCAGGCGCAGTATCTTAGATAATACAAGGAAACATATTATCAAAAGCAAAGTTATCAGCATAGTTACTAGTCCATAGAAAGCAAATGGTGACAGCATGTTAACATGCTGTAATGTATAAGAGTTAACAACACTTATTTCTCACCCTCCCTAACACACATATTATATTAATAGCTAAGAAGGTCTCTTTGGGTTTGAATTAGGGCGGGCCCATACCTCAGGATCCTAGAATGAAGAGATCACATCAGCATACACCAGCTCTCTCTGCATGCAAACAGCATCAAGTGTGTGTGTGTGCCTCAAGCAAAGCAATATAAAACCCGCCTAAAGGCCAAAGTTGGCAGAAGCTGCACTTATGTTATGTCTAAGAAGGCGCGAAGATCAGACCTCATAACAATTCAGTATCTTGTTGTTCCTGAAGCTTCAGCACTCCCTGTACAGACATAGTTTATTGAGCAAAGCTGATATCAGAGTAATAACATATTATTCTCATGTAAACCACAACGAACTACTAGGTTGAAAGCTAAATCAACAATTAAGTGTCGTGTGCAGAAGCAGCAAAAGGAAAAATGGCGTTTAAACATGTAATGTGCCTATGCTAACTTAACGCATTATAAAGATATATAGTAGCTATATGACACCCCCCCATGATCCGAGGACGGATAAGATTAGATAAGATAAGGGCAATTCCATGAAAGCAGAGTTCAAGAACCATGAACAACCTTATAAGTATAAAAAATTGCAGCAATCAAATCAAAATATAAAAATGTCACAAGCACTCAAGCCAATAGGACGGGGAGTTGAAAAAATGCAAAAAAGGGGGGCATCATCATAAACCAAGAAGTCATTTCAAGGCAAGACCGAATATGCAAAATATGCAGCTACAGCCTCCAACAGGAAATCACCGTCTTCATCCGAAAACAGTTCAGCCATCCAATTCAAAAGAGGAAAAGAGCAAACGTGTTCTCCCAACACTGGAGCCTCTATTACCATCAGAGGACAACTCGGAGGGTTTTCAAGAAAGCTCATTGCCAAGAAATCCTGCGCTGCTGTAAGAACGTTCCAAGGACCCATTAGTCCATGCATCGCTGCTAACGCCATAATCCTGTCGCCAGTACAAACCAACTCGTGAGTAACGATGGGACTCATCAGCTGATTAAAGTCGACTTCAGGAGAAACCGGTCCGCAGAGACACAAATCAATGGCCCAATCGAAGTCACAGCTTAGGCAGTGAAATACAGGCTGGACACAGGTGAAGTAGGAACATCGAAACGATAATCCATATGCCGTGCTTAAAGTCGCAAGCGGCAGCGTGCCATAATATTCAAGCATTCGGTCCCGAAACAGCGTTAGGAGGGGCTGGGCTGCTCCTTCCACACGTGGGGCATCCATATTTAAGGAAGCAAACAACCACTAGAACGGCTGCCGCTAGTGCCAGGATAACCGGGAATCCACCAAATAAACTCGAAAAAATGGAATGGAAGAAAGCAGGGATGACTCCAAAGATTTTTTCAAATGAAGTTACAAGACCACTGCTAACAGACTTAAAAAATTGCGCCAGCCCATTTGTGGAGGACGCGTTGAAGATAGAATGTACCATCTCGCTGAAATGCAACGGTAAATCAGTATTTAAAAGGGCCTGAACCTCTGTCCGGGTATTAGCTATGTGAAGAACGAAAGTTTCCCTAGCCGAACTCAAGGCCACTTCTTTCTGGGACAATAGAGCCCTTATTCTGCTCATGCCGCTGAATTCTGCTTTCAAGGTTGGGATGCGTGGCCAAATGGAAACCTCCCTATTTTCATGTGTGGGTGGGTACAGGACATTTCTGCAGCAAACGACACGCTCAGTTACGGTTACCACATAAGCTACCCCTTTAATCAACCCGCAACAATCTTCATTATTTAAAAGTAAATAACTTCCGTTTCCCAACAAGGTAAAAGTCGGGGCGATTGCAGGTACTGGAGTCCCTTTTAAAACACAGGCTAAATTGGGCCGGTCTTGGTTACAAGAGCCGTGCAATTGTATATGCCTACACATCAGCGAATGGTCTGGTGTTTCCGTACACTCCTCCCCATTCAGATAAACCTCCTGGCCGTCTCTCAAACATCTATAAGTGAAAGGAAGGGACCAGACTTCATGGAGAAATGCACTACCTAAGGGATCATAGCGACCTATGGCAACATATCACATACAATTTGTAAAGTTATACAGTGCAAAAGGCAAAGTTATTAAACCGTGGATAAGCCACGTTGCATCGTTGGCCTCTGCCACAGAAAAAGGCAAGGACTCCAATTTCTCAATATGTAACATAGAAAATGAAGCATCCCGCATGGAAAGCAAGCGCTGCTTGTCAGTCAAATTAAAGGGAGCAAAGAGAGAAGAAACATTCATGTAGGTCCATGGCACCTTGCCAGCCTTCAACGTTTGAAGGGTCCATGCAAATTGCATGACACAACGTAATTGATTCTGACCATGGTACAACACAGACACATCATCATGCACAATATCCACTACAGAAGACACAATATTATCCAAAGTGTAAATGCGGGAAGAAAGCATGTTAATACTATTATCTACCATAGCAAGCACCTTTTCTAAATTCGCCTGATCTATAGCTCTAAGGCGTGTCGCAGCCTCAATCTGTGAAGTCTTCCAGATTTCATTGTAAACAGCATATATCCATCTTTTTGATCTACCACTAGCCGGGCCCTTTATGAAATCATTGAAATCCACATCATCATTCAGCTTTGCAAGATGTAATTTAACTGCAGACAATTGAGAATGTTTTAACCAATTCTGACATAATTTGCCCACAGAGTAAGTCGTGACAGAATGCTCGATTTCAAAACGTGGATCAGGTCTGACCTGTGTAAAGCCATCAGATAAACCCAGAAAACGGTGCTGGCATGAATCGGCACTTCTGTGCCACATCAGCCAACCTTTTGGATCCATACTGGAAATGTTAAAGGATGAATTTAACAACAGGGTCTGCAAGTCCCTAATCGAATACTGATTATAATTACTCCAGCCAGAATATTCCTCTAACTCAGGGATGGTCGGAGAATTCAATTTTTTAGAAGTAGCCAATCCAAAGCAAGTTGTCTGTGAAATAGAAGAATTCAAAAACAACATCTGATTCGGGATGAGACAAGCACGGTGCAAAGCCTCAGTGCCTTGTACCTGCCAGCTTTTAGAACCCCAAACTGATTTTAGGTCAATAGTATCCTTCCACAATTCATAGCCGCCAACAGCCAGCTGATCAAGAAAGGACTTCGAATACAATAATTTGGTATCGGTAAGTCTTACCTTGGACATAGGCTTCTGTGTCATTTTGAAATAAAAGGACTCGGGATTGGACTGATCGAAGTCAGTAAAATAACAGTACTTTTTCAAAAAAATACTCAAACTGCCTTGTTTAGGAGCTGGGCAATGCTCCCATTGTGTATAATTCACAGTATTCCTTCTGGACGCTGTTTTATGTAAGAAGTGATTGCCAAAATGTTGAAAGCAAAACAAATCACCATAATTAGCAGACTCTAAGTACAAATCTTCCGCATCAAAGGCAGCATAGTATTTTAAATCAGAAAACAAAGACTCTACGGCCTGAACATCCCAATCATCAGAACGTATGTTTTGTTTCACCACATCCCCCATGTTAACTCTAAGCACATTGGGGACATTAACAACCTCGGTAGGGCCATGAATTTGAAACCTAACGGCATCCCACACTATCCCATCAAGGACAGGCCAAGCAGTGATGTTAACAAATGTCAAGTCTCTTTTCAATCTGTGTGCAGAATGCGATGAGGAAAGAGGGGCCAAAGTTCCATTTAGATGTCGAATGCATGTCTTTTCTTCGACATAGTGTCCATTCATAAGCCGGAAAAAATAAAACACAAACCCAATTGACATAAAAAGGTAAATCGAAAAAAGCATCAGCCAAATATATGTCCAAGGGGGAATTAAAAAATGTTTTTTAAATAAGCTGGCATAAACTGCAAAACGTGATGGTTCCTTCGAGGCATTGGAAACAGTGTCAAACGAAAATCTGGATTCTGTGGCCAAACGGGCTTGCAGGTCAGGCATGGACAAGTCAGTGGGGTATGTATAGTCTATTTCAGCAAGGTCTGTACCGGGCAAAGTACTTAATAAAGGACTGGAAATAGCAGGCAACTCGACTGCCACTTCAGGTTCAAGATTAGAAGCAGTGGGTAAAACCGAATTTCTCACAGAGGAAGGACAGGAAACAGCCGGTGTCATGCTAAGAAGAATCGGCCACTCTGTGTATCTTGACATTGTCAATTGAGATAAACCTGTTTTCCTTACGACCAGGAAGTGGTGGTAAAATGACTGTTCTTGTGCCTTTCACTCTAAGCACTGGAACTGGAGCTCGATAGGAAGGACCAAATTCTTTCTTGTTGTCGATCTTCTCTCGAACCAGTTCTCCAACTCGGGGTAGCCAGCCGACTACCGGGATCTGCAATGCAACATCCGACGTGGAGGGCAAATGTTCCTTTGCAAGACTGTCTCTGGTCTTTTGTAGATTCTGTAAAACAGTACAATGTTCATCTACGTCAAAGGTTGTGGCGCGAGCCACGCAGTCTAGACCGTCAAGGTCAGGGACGAACATCTTGATGCCAAAGAGCATTTCGTATGGGGTCCGCCCACCCAGAGACCTTCTAGGGAGATTATTAAGAGCACGCTGCACGCCATAGAGGTGGGCTAGCCAGTTTCTGCCAGTGCCTATAACTCGAGCTGTCAAAGATTGCTTTAAATCACGGTTCATTCGCTCCACTACACTGTTACCCTCAGGTCTGTAGGGAGACGAAAACTTGACTTGGACCCCCATCGAATTCATGGCATCCTTATACGCCTTAGAGGCGAAAGCCGGACCCTGATCCGAATGGAAGGTACCACAGGCAAAAATCCCTACAAAGATGCGCAAATCTCTAATGACAGTCCGTGAATCAGCGCTGCGATGGGGCCAGACCCACACAAAGCGTGTGCATGAATCAACTGCAACTAAGATGTACTTATACGCAGTATCAGATGAAAAAGGACCGCAGTGATCTAAATAAACACAACCTAGCGGTTTATTAGAAATGTACAACTGAGTCTGTGGCGGACGCGCAGCAGTCGAAGGTTTAATCTGCTGACATATGTCACAAAGAAGGACATAATCACGCGTCTGTTTGTACAGTCCCCGCCACCAGAAACGTTGTTGTAATTGAGTTACAGTGGCCGAGACGCCCGCATGCGCAGACGCCACACCTTCATGAGCCGCTGTAATCAAGTCAGCCCTGCGATCCGAGTTGGGAATCAAACGTTCCCCAACATCAGGAATTTTCACAAAAGGAACCTTTTCGGGACTTAAGTGGTACGTGTACTTCGAAGGGAACCCCGTAGGATGTTTACCTCCCTTCTCAGTGGCAGCAACTGCCGCCAAGATGTCACTATCAATCTTACTTTTGGACCGTGTAACTGCTGCAACTAAGTATGTAGACACTGCTGATTTCGCTGCTTCATCAGCAAGCGAGTTACCGACATCGTGGACTCCAACACGCTGGTGGCCAAGAGTATGAATAACAAAAACGAGCGGCAACATAGCCTTAAGCTCCGCCACTCGAACCCAGATCATCTTATGTTTTATTGTGCTACCCTTGGAATCACGAAATTCATTCTGAATCCAAAAGAACAAGTTTTCATTGTAAGACTGGACACAGTAGAAAGAATTACTTACAATAAGAGTAGTAACACTAGGATCTGCGTACTCCAACGCTAGTAAGAGAGCACGAAGCTCTGCCAATTGTGTGGTGCAATCTCCCAGTGGCAACGTGTGCACTTCCCTGGAGATGAACTCATCGTTCAACATAGCACCGACCACAATGGCGCATGCGGAAACGTAGGCATGTTTAGAGCCATGCGCAACCTGCGCCGAACCATCAGTGTAAATGATACAATGGAAGTCCTCCAAAGGTCGCATAGCTAGAGGAGCAGGATGAACAAACTCATACTGCAAGTACTCTTGCGACCGCAATGAGGCGTCAAAAATAAACGTGACATCCGTGGACGTCAAGGACGCAGCCCACTGAATCCACCGAGGGTGCAAAGCTTTTGAATTTGGTACACTGGCTTTCGTGACTGCCTCCAAATGAGGACAGGGTGTAACAACCAACATGCGTTTCCCCTGTGACAGAGCCCGTTCCTTAAGAATAGCCATCTGCACAGCTATTAAAACCTTTTCCACAGAGGGAAACCGCATCTCAGCCGAAGTGTACAAGTGTGACTTGTAGGCAATAGGTACTGTGTCTCCTTCATTAAAAGTGAGGTACGTGAAACCCACTGTCCCCGGTATTATTCTTATCACCAGGTTGGTATGGTTATCACGAGTCAGTAAGAACTTAGAAGCGAGCAGATCAGCCTGCAAGGACTGCAAGATGGCTGAATGCTCAGGCAGCCAGCATGATTTGGAAAAATTTGGTTGTATCAAAGCATACAAAGGCTTGATACGCTGGGCATATTCCGGAATGTATGTCCTCCCGAAATTTAAAAAGCCCAGTAAAGACTGTAATTTTTTCAGTGTAGTTGGAGCGCGCAACTGTGCGCTTTTCTCCAAGAAGTGAGGAGCCAAATCTCTACCTTCATTGTTGAGCTCATAGCCCAGAAACAACACTGTGTGCTCAGCAATGTGCGATTTTGCAAAGTTAAATTTGTAACCCATGTCTGCAAAGTTAAAAATAATAGAATTCACACGACACAGATGCTCCCAAATTCGTCGTCTGTGAGATATATGTCATCCACATACGAACAAGCATCCGGGTCGAGTGCCTCCAAAATAGAGACTATGCGTGCGGTAAATATACCAGGACTATTCTTATAGCCCATTGGGAGACGCCGGAATTGTTTTTGGACCCCAGCACATGTAAAACTGGTCCATGGGAGCTAAAGCTGTCCAATCTGTGGGCATAGAAACCGTTGGATATGTCAAGCGTTGTTTTAAAACGCTTACGCACTAGACTATCCACTAGGGCAGAGCCGTGAGTATTCTGTACTGCACAGTTACGGCAATGCGAGTTCAAATGCCGGTAATCCAATACAACGATATGATCCGTCAGGCTTGGTCACAGTAAAAAGAGGATTATTCATCGGTGACACACACGTTTCAATAACTCCCTGATATTCTAAATGTTCAAGGATTTCCGCGACGGAAGCCCTTGCTTCACGCCGAATGGGAAATTGAGGTTGAGGCTGCAGCTGAGACCGCAACGGAATCTCGTGGCAAGGGGATAATTTGTCCCAACCACATTGGTTACGGTACAGAGCCGGTGCGAGAGCCCGAGCCCACTCTTCTGCAAAATGCTGCGCATGCTCTTTCGAGACAGTGTATGCGAAACTGGGGAGGATCACCTCCTGCCCTCGCGGCGCCGCGAGCACAAAAGGTGGGGGCCAGTCAGCCTTCGAAAGCAAAATATCATACGTAGAAGACAGATTTTCCCAAAATACCCCTTTGACGGTACGCTGTATGTCACCTTCAATTAACAGGACAATTTCATAAAGTCTCTCAGGGGGAGCAAGTCTCGTATCGGCTGTTTCTATTACAACGTAGACATCAGTCGCTGTCACCCTCAGTAGTGGACGCAGCGCCTCTCTCACTATGGTAATCTCCGCCGCGCTGTCCAGCAAGGTCAGAGCCCACATCAGATTCCGAAGCCGCGTTCTCACTATCTGTGGCATATCGATGCGCTGTTAAGGCCGCGACTTTCTTTTTCGCAAACTGCGGTCTTTTTGGCGTAGAATCCTCCTGCTTCGCTGCGCCGTCTGTCTGGCGGGACTGGCCACGTCCTTGTTGGCCACCACGTCCCCTACCGCCTCCTCCTCCACCGGTCTTCGGGGCCGATGAGTCCTGAAAGGAACGAGGAGAGCGTTGTTCAGAAACCTGAAATCTATCAGGTGATTTAATCATCGCGCGATCGCGCAAATCATATACTCTTTCAGTTGGCGCAGGAACTTGCGGCGCAGGATATGAATCCTGAGTCTGCTGTTGTTGCTTCCCCTGTTTCTGTTTTTTAGGCCAATTCTGTTTATTGGACTTGGGCTGGACATCTGCTGTAGCAGACTGCCCCTGTGGTTGTTTTTTCCCCCTGACAGGAAAATATTTCAGACCTTTACTTGTGCGACCTATAGTTTTATATGCGGCCACAACAATCTTCGCTAACTGTCGGGGTTTTTCGGCATCGGGTAGAGCAGCCAAAGCATTCGACACCTGAAAGTTCACCGCATCTCCCTTTATATTGGAGAGGATGAGATCGCTAACAATCTCAAAAGAACCACACAGGCGCATACCCAATTCAACCGCTGCCTCCGGTCCGTGATCATCCTGAACACGCTTAACGATCGTAGGCAGTACGGACATTGACGGGGTGCCAAAACACCTCGTATAAACGGCCGCAAAAGTCTTTCCCCAACTTTCACAGTCAACGAGTTCAGGAGTTAAATCCTTAGGCAAAGTAATCGTCAACATTCTATGTTTATCAGCAGGAGTAGAATTCGGAAACACAGCCTCCAGTTGGTCAAATTTCTCGGCAAGCCAGAAAGGGAAATCATCTTTATCATCGGGACGCTTACCAAAAACCGAATTGACCATAACCGGATTAAGTCTTAAACCGCCATGTTCCGCCTGAACAGCCGGACCCCCTGGGGGACCTCCCGGGAGATGACGACCAATGTATTGCACTAATGCACGAATCACGGCAATCGAGACAACATGCAGTATGCGAATATCCACAAGGGGACAAGCGCCGTGATTCGGGTGCGGGGTGAATCCACCCAACGCAGGCCAATTTGTGCCTGGAATGGACAATGGACCCAACCTCGCAGCGGATAAAGAGTGGGGAAGGGCGCCATCAAACCAAACGCGATGCTGCCAATGATCAATAGGTATTTCCAGTGCCCTGTACGGTGTATATTCAGCCGGTACAGGTGAGGGTGTGTATGTGTGGAACACGTTAGAATTAGCGTCCACTTCCGGAAACGTTACCCACGAATAAAACAGTTCGAATGGGTACGCCGGATCCGCACACACCACCAAAATCAGAGCCAAACCATCTAACGGGACTTGGTAAGCCTGTAAATGGTTGCGCACCGCAATGCGACTATGCTGCGGGATGACCACAGCCTGCGCCATGATTGCACTGGAATAAAAGAAAAAACAAAGGAAACTTTGTAGCACAACTGGGTAGTAATTCAAAAGAAACCGTTTTAGATAGAATCAAGCTTGAAAAGACCTATTTCAAAAAATAGGTAGGTTTCACCGACACCACCGTTTTCCGGAAACAACAGTGAAGGGGTTAAGGTTTGAACGATATACTACTCGAGTGTCATGATATAAGTCCACCAACGTATGGGCGCCACCAACGTATTAGTACCCAACAACCCCTTACCGAGCTAGCTACAGTGTCTCATTGGTCATAACAAACTCCCAATGTTTAGACAATCCAGAACATGAGCTTACAATACCTCAGGTTACGTGGAACACATGAGCACTCTTTCGTTATACAATCATTTCAAACCAGAACGTGGAGTAAATGAGGAAACGTGCACATTTGAAATATTTATTTACTAATGCCGTCTTCTCAGGCGCAGTATCTTAGATAATACAAGGAAACATATTATCAAAAGCAAAGTTATCAGCATAGTTACTAGTCCATAGAAAGCAAATGGTGACAGCATGTTAACATGCTGTAATGTATAAGAGTTAACACTTATTTCTCACCCTCCCTAACACACATATTATATTAATAGCTAAGAAGGTCTCTTTGGGTTTGAATTAGGGCGGGCCCATACCTCAGGATCCTAGAATGAAGAGATCACATCAGCATACACCAGCTCTCTCTGCATGCGAACAGCATCAAGTGTGTGTGTGTGCCTCAAGCAAAGCAATATAAAACCCGCCTAAAGGCCAAAGTTGGCAGAAGCTGCACTTATGTTATGTCTAAGAAGGCGCGAAGATCAGACCTCATAACAATTCAGTATCTTGTTGTTCCTGAAGCTTCAGCACTCCCTGTACAGACATAGTTTATTGAGCAAAGCTGATATCAGAGTAATAACATATTATTCTCATGTAAACCACAACGAACTACTAGGTTGAAAGCTAAATCAACAATTAAGTGTCGTGTGCAGAAGCAGCAAAAGGAAAAATGGCGTTTAAACATGTAATGTGCCTATGCTAACTTAACGCATTATAAAGATATATAGTAGCTATATGACACATCCGATGGCAGGACTGATGGAAGTGTAAGACAAATGTCCAACACGCATTCTTCTCCACAAAGCAGGCATCGTAGAACAGGTAAGATGCAATCTTGCCAGATTGGTCTGAATGATAGAAACCAGGTTGTGTTCAGATCTCTTAAACGAGCCAAGCCAAGATACTGTGTATTTCTCTCACGGTACCTCATGGCAAGGAGGATTCCTTCCATTGTATTCTGGGTATCGTCGGTGCCTGGACTTGCCATATCGGAGCAGAAGGAATAAAAATAGAATTCCTGCTACGAGTCCCAAGATGAGAGGCAGGCCGCCGAACACAGAGTGCACGAAGTTTGGAAAAATGCCGAAGACTGCTTCAAATGGTGTTAACAGTCCCGTAAAAATCGTCTTAAATACATGTGCGATGCCGCTGGTATCAGACATGTTTAAGATTTGACTTAACATTTCTGCGAAATGTACTGGTCAGTTTGTTGATAATAATGCATGTATCTCTGCCAAAGTCCTTTCAACTTGCAGATCATACGTTTCTCTGGACGAGGTCAGTCGCATTTTTTTTGCAAAAGAATGACTTTCATTCTGCTTAAAGTATCAATTCGTATAGAAGAGATATTCAGTGAAGGCCATAATTCCATCTCCCTGTCTGTCTTGCTCTTTGGATACAATACTTGCATACAACAAGTGACCCTGGATGACACACTAACGAGATAAGTATTTCCTGGCAACGTGCCACAACAGCTGTGGTCATTGAGCATAACGTAGCTGCCATTGGATAGCTGCCTGAAAATTGGTTCTATCACTGTGGAGGGAGTACCGTGCAGGTGGCATGAGAGGTTATTTTCAGAACCGTCGCAGGCTCCGTGTAAATTAATACCTTGGCACAAAAGTGTACCGCTTAGTGAGTTCTTACAGTTTTTACCACTAAGGAATACCTCTTTTCCCTTATTCTAACATTTGTGTGTGTAAGGTAAAGTCCAGGTCGACTTAATGTATTCTTTACCCAACCTTTCATACAGGCCTGCTGGTATATCCTGTAGACAATACTCAAACTGGAAAATCGTCACTGGTATGGTAATGGTGCCATGTATTATCCATTCAATGACAGGCTTCCCAGAAACTGTTAATGGTAATCTTTCCAGTTTTTCAATGCTCAGCACCGTATAGTCTGCTCCTTTTTGTGCCAAAGATATTTGTTTATCTGTAAGGTTAAATACAGAAAACAATGACGTGGTGTTGATTAGACGCCATGGCATGTAGCCTGAACGAAGATTTTGCAACGTCCAGCCCAGCTGCATTATAGAACGTAATTGAGACTGGCCATGTTGTAACATTAGCAAGTCCTGCTCTATTATGTCAATTGCAGATGATAGAATGCTGTCCAAAGAATATATTCTGGAGGACAGAGTCGTTAACCCATTGTCTACTACAGAGAGAGATTTCTCTAAATTAATACGATCAATTTCTCGTATTCTTTTTGCAGTTTCCATTTGCGTTATTTTCCAAGCTTTGTTGTACGCAGCATATATACCGGCATATATCAAACGTTTTTGACGTGGTTTGTGAGGCCCCATTAAGAAATCGCGCAAATCATTGCCTTCTTTAAGTAAAGATAAGTGTTGTTTGATATCTGGAAGTGTAGATTTCTGTAGCCACTCAAGGCATAGCTTTCCTACACTATAAGTAGTTACTATCCCTGGATGTTGTCTCTGGGAGTATCTTGGATCTTGCCTATTCACTGTGAACGCTTGTGTTTTGTTCAGGAATCTATCATGATAGTTATTAATGTCTGTTGGCCAGATTAACCATTTTTTCCAATCAGGATTAGTTCTGTTCTGTTTTAAAATATAGGGTACGTCTATCTCCTCTTCTGTAGTATCATCACTGTCAGATGTGGGTTTAGGTATAGGTGGTTTATTTAAATCTTTTATCTGTGTCGTTTAAAAACATCATTTGTTCTGGTATAATGCAGGCTCTGAAGAGGGCTTCTAAACCTTGCACCTGCCAGTCTTTTGTGCCCCAGACAGTTTTTGTCTCGATGTTGTCTTTCCAAAAGTCAAAACCTGATATAGACAGCTGAGCATAAACGTTTGCAGAATACATTTGTTTAGTATTGGTCAACATTGTTTTCATTCCTGTCCTATTCTCATTTTTTAAATAAAAAGTTTCTGGGTTTGTAGCATTAAACCCTGTGAATTGTGGAAACTTTTCATAGAACATTTTTGAGCTGCCCTTTGGCGGCGTTGGACAATGTTCCCATTGATTATATGTGAAAATATTTCTAGGCCTTGCAGATTTATGCAAATAATGGTGACCATAATGATTAAAACAATACCTTTGTTCATAATCTGATGAACCTTGTAAGTATTCATGTTCAGTAAATTAAGCTGACATCTCTAAATCTGACATCATATTATTAATAGTCTCAAAGTCCCAATCATCAGAAAATGTGTTTGGTGATACAAAGTCACTTAAAGAGATCTTGAACTGGTGCGGAATCTTCAGAAGCTCTACCGGGCCATAGATGTCATACTCAGTTCTGTCCCATGCTATACCACCAGGTATAGGAACGGCTCTGATGTTCACTGATAACAGATCTCTTCTTTCATGATGGGAAGATTTATGAGGTTTCAGGACCAAGTTGATTTTATGACTTGCTGTGTCCATTGTATTATATTTTCCATCTATCATTTTTCCCAAGCTCAAAACCAGAATGAGCCAGAGCAGGAGGAAAAGTACTCCTAACACAATCCAAAATTAAATCCATTGTGAAACCAGATATATTTTCTCAAGTTGATGAAAGAGTTCTTTTATTTTTACTTTCAAAGTTTCATCTGCTGGCGTATCTTCGGGTTCACTGGGATCCTCACAAAATGTATCAAAGTTGATGAAATAGCCAGAGGCAGTTCTGTCGATTGTTGGAATTGCATCAGGATTGTTATTAATCTTTGGAGCTGCTTCTTCCTTTGGCATATTTGTATAGTCAGAGGCTACATCATTGTAGACAGGTGTTTCTTGACGAACTATTATCTGGGTCTCAAGAGGCACAAGTTCCATGGCTTTGTTGCATAGTCCTTCTTTTCTCACTGCAGGTTTATCAAAGGTGATAAGTCTTTCAGTTTGAACCTCTCGGATAGTAGTGAGATTTGGTCTTCTGCTACATCTTGGTAGTCCACTGGGCCTACTACTTATTATTGGCCACATGTTGTGGTTTGACCAGGTCGATTGATACAACTCTGTTCTCCCTTTTACCAGCAAGGGGCGGTAGTACTACTGATCTTGTTCCTTGGATTGCCAAGACAGGTACTGCTTTTCTGTAAGAAGGCCCAAATTCCTTCATCACCGCGATCTTCTCTCTGACTAGATCCCCAATCTTTAGAATCCAGACAGGTCTTGCTGGGACAGGTGTTTTTTCTTCAGTGGATGTTGGCTTTTGTGTTGCGTTACTTAGACTTTTTCTTGTTTCGTTCAAGTCCTGTAAAACAGCCAAACGATCTTTGACATCAAAGGGTTTTTGTTCCACCACTGAAGTTTGACAATCGAGGTCTTCAATTATCATTCTAGTACCAAACAGTAATTCATATGGAGTGATTCCACCCAGAGAATTTCTTGGCAGATTATTAAGACTACGTTGGACACTCATTAGATGTTTGACCCACCCATCACCCGAACCTAATACCTTAGCTGTTATGGATTGGTTTATGTCATGGTTTTTTTTTCCATTACCGCATTACCCTCAGGATGGAAGGGACTAGGGGCCCGATGTAGGTAATTCATATTTACCACTTCTTAAATACCGAATCATACCGATTCGGCATTTAAGAAGTGGTAAATATGAAGGGGGGAGATGTAGGTATTTCCAGATGTGGAAATACTGAATCGTTAAGATTCGGTATTTACCGAATCTGGAAATACCGAATCGGTATTTCCTATTGATTCCTATGGGCTGTGAAGCCCATAGGAATCAATGGGCTATACCGATTCTGTAATTACAGAATCGGTAAATACCGATTTAAGCAAGGGTGCAGGGGGTGTCACTTTGACACCCTCTGGCACCCCAAAAATAGGCATGTGCGCCATGTGGCACACAGACATGCCCTTAGCATGTCTGTCTGTCACATGGCTAGGTGTTCATGCACACATGTGCATGCACACCTGAATTCGGTATTTTAACACCCAATTGGATTGGGTGTTAAAATACCGAATTTGTAGGGCCTTTGGGACTCTGAAGAGTCCCACCTACATATGGATTTACAGAATCGGTATATTTACCGATTCGGTAAAATACCGAAGTGGTAAATGTACCGAATCGGTAAATATACCGATTCTGTAAATTCAGAACCACCTACATCTCAAAAGCCAAATACCGGTCGGTAACGGCCGAATTCGGCCGTTACCGACCGGTATTTGGCTACCTACATCTGGCCCTAGAATACCGTAATGCAACGCCCAGACTAGCCATGGCCTCCTTGTAAGCTCGAGAGCTAAACGCAGGACCCTGGTCAGAGTGTAGCGTGCTGATTTCGTATGTGCCGATAAAGACTCGCAAATCCTTTATAACAGTTCTGGCATCAGCCGAGCGCTGGGGCCACATCCAAATAAATCTTGTGCAGGAATCCACTGCGACCATGATATATTTTTAGTTACCATCCCTTGTTAAGGGACCACTGTGGATTTTTCAATAATTCTTGCAAGCTCATATGGTTGATCTGTTATATCTGTTTGTTTTAACTTTTGGCGGATTGCCACGGATGCTGCTTCACCTTTTATGTTTGCTAATAATATAGTTGAGACCTGTTTGAAATCTTTCAGTAATTTCATACCTAGATTTAAGGCCGGTTTTGGACCGTATTCATTTTGAATCTGTCTCAGAACATCTGGTATCACCGCCATGGACGGTACACCATATGTTTTTGTGTAGATTGAAGCAAAGACTGTACCCCAAGTGTCGCAGTCCCCCACATGTGGTGCTATCCCCATTGGTAAACAGATTGTCAGAATTCTGTGTTTCTCATGAGGTGTACTATCAGGGAATACTGCCTCAATTTGAGTAATTTTTTGTGCTAACCAAAACGGAATTTGTTCACGTTTGGCAGGCAATTTACCAATGACTGATTGTATAGTCTGTGGTGTAAATTTGTTTGTGTTCCCCTGGTGAGGGGTGTGCTGTGGAATTCTTACAGTAGGTCGCTGTCTTTTTGTTTTTGACCAACTGATCGCTGCTACGGAAGCCGTTTGCACAGCTGCCTTCGCGGCTTCATCAGCCAATGAATTCCCTGCAACGTGAACGCCATCACGCTGATGACTCAGTGTGTGAATCACGTGAGTCTTTGTAGTTCTTTCTGCAAAAGAACTACCTGTTCCCAAAGCGTTTTATTCTTGATTGTGCCACCTTTTGCGTCTCTGAAACCATTTTGAACCCAGTTGTGTAGATACTCATTGTAAGATTGTACGCAGTAATACGAATCGCACACTATTAGTGTGGGGAATTCGCAATCGGTATTTTCAAGTGCCATCTTGAAGGCCTGTAGTTCCGCTCGCTGAGCTGTACAGTCTCCGAGTGATTGAGTTTTAGTGACCACAGGTCTGAATTTACCTTCATGCCAGCGACCTTCAACGATTGCGCACGCAGCACTATAAGCTTGGTTACACCCAATTGGGGCTGTGCTGATCCGTCTGTATATATTATACTTCCGTAATGTTCTAGAGGCAGAATCTCGGTCGGCAGAGGACATTCGTACTCGTATTGTAGGAATTCTTGTGTTTTTAAGTAGGGGTCAAACACCTATTCAATGTCTGTTGAAGCAAGAGAGTTAACCCATTGTATCCATCTCGGATGTAAAGCTTTTGCACTGGGAATGCTTGCTTTCGTCACTGCCTCTAAGGCAGGTACAGGTGTAACAATCATTAAACGTTTATCCTGCACTAGAGCCCTCTCCTTTGCTACTGCAGTTTGAACCGTCATCAGAATTTTCTCTGTAGAAGTGAATTTTACTTCCGCTTGTGTGTACAAATGTGATTTGTATGCTATTGGTACCTTTTCACCTTCATTGAAAGTCAGGTACGTGAATCCGCATCTTCCTGGGATGATTCGGATCACAAGGTTACGAACATTGACGCGTGTCTCTAACTTTGTTTTTGCTAACGTCTGTTTGCACTGAACGCAAAATTTCCGTGTGTGTTTGCGTCCAATTAGTTGGTTTGAAATCAGGTTTGATTAGTTCGTAGAGAGGTTTACCCCTTTCTGCGTAATTCAGAACATATGTTCTTCCAAAATTCAGGAAACCTAGAATTGACTGTAAGTTCTTCAACGTTTTTTGGGAAGTTGGAGCAGCGCCCATTTCTCTAGAAAGTTTGCTGCCAGGCTTTTGCCCTCACTTGATAACTCGTAGCCTAGAAATAGGACGTTGAGGTAGGCAATTCGTGATTTCTTAAAATTGAATTTGTAGCCCTCAGATGCGAACCCAAGTATTATGGTGTTCACTCTTTTCAAGTGCCTGTCCAAATCGTCATCCGTAAGATAGATGTCATCGACAGATGATAATGCCTCATCATCGTACGTTTGTAGTAACTCTGTTACTCTGGCTGAAAATAACCCTGGACTATTCTTGAATCCCTGGGGGAGACGGCAAACTTGTCGCTCTGTCCTCATAATTGAGAAAGCGGTCAGATGCCTGCTTTCAGGTGCAATGTTTTGACAGAAAAACCCATTTGAAATGTCTAATGTGGTTTTATATTTTTTCCGCACGTTGTTATTCATCAGTGCTGCACTATGTGCATTTTGTACTGAAAATGTTTTGCAACAGGAGTTTAAATGTCTGTAATCCAAAACTAGATAATATGAATTGTCTGGTTTGGAGACAGGAAACAAAGGATTGTTCATTGACGAGGTGCATGTTTCAATTACCCCTTGGCCCTTGGTATTCAAGTTGATTTAAAATTTCCCTGACTTGTTTCTTAGCTTCTTGCTTGACTGGATACTGCCTCTTTGCAGTAGGTTGATTTTTTTAACTGGATTTTATGGTGAGGAGAGTCTTCATCCCATCCTGCATGATTTTTATATAATGCTGGAGCTTGGGCCACAACCCATTTTCTGGCATAGGTGTATTTTTTATGAATAGGAATGTGATTTGAGAAGGCTGGCATAATTACTTCCTCGCCATGTGGGCACTCCCTAACAAATTCAGGTGGCCAGTCTTTTTCAGCTAGAAGTATGTCATAGCCCTTAAAGAGCTTCTCCCAAAAGAGTGCTCTTTTTTTTCGAGTTATGTCCCCCTCCATCCGGAGTGTTACTTCATATAATTTGTGGGGTACACTAACCCTGGTGTCGGCAGTTTCAACCTGAATGCATTTATTCAAGTCCACTGTCTCCAGATGATCCATCAGGATCCTGCGAACTCTGGTGACTTCTGCTGCGCTGTCTAGCATTGTCTGGGCCCACTCCCCGTTCTTGAGTTGTGTCCTCAAGATCCTCGGCATGTCTGATCTTTATGCTTGCTACCTTCTTTTTTGTGAATTGTGTTTTCTTATTTTTTGGAACGTGCTGTTCTTCCTTTGACTTCACGCGTTCCTCTTTCTGTACTGATCGTCCTCTCCTCTTGGATTTCTGCGAGGAAGTCTGAAAGGTACGAGAGGAACGAATATCAGTATCTTGATATCTATCAGGTTTTCTTAAAGTATCCCTATTTCTAAGGTTATACCTTTTTTCAGAGGGCTCCCCTTGGGGAGACCTATCTCCCCTTTGGGGAGATCTTCCTCTGGACTGAGAATGTTTCTCTTTAGGAAGTGTCTGTTTAGTATTTTCCCACTTCTTTTTAGGATTAGTGAGATTATTTTTAATAAATACCTTTTCAGGATTTTCACTTAGCTTGGGTTTTAATGGTTTCACACCCAAACTATCTCTTCCTAGTTCTTCACATGATTTTTCAATAATTCTTGCAAGCTCATATGGTTGATCTGTTATATCTGTTTGTTTTAACTATTGGCGGATTGCCACGGATGCTGCTTCACCTTTTATGTTTGCTAATAATATAGTTGAGACCTGTTTGAAATCTTTCAGTAATTTCATACCTAGATTTAAGGCCGGTTCTGGACCGTATTCATTTGGAATCTGTCTCAGAACGTCTGGTATCACCGCCATGGACGGTACACCATGTGTTTTTGTGTAGAATGAAGCAAAGACTGTACCCCAAGTGTCGCAGTCCTCCACATGTGGTGCTATCCCCATTGGTAAACAGATTGTCAGAATTCTGTGTTTCTCATGAGGTGTCAGAATTCTGTGTTTCTCATGAGGTATACTATCAGGGAATACTGCCTCAATTTGAGAAATTTTTTGTGCTAACCAAAACGGAATTTGTTCACGTTTGGCAGGCAATTTACCAATGACTGATTGTATAGTCTGTGGTGTAAATTTGTTTGTGTTCCCCTGGTGAGGGGTGTGCTGTGGAATCCTTACAGTAGGTTGGACTGTTAAGGTCCGCATGACATATTGAACCAATTGTCTACGTATTTTAATTAACTGTTTCAGCTGAGCTAACAGTTCTCGACCTGTCATATCTTCTATGTCAGGATGTGGTGTATAGCTGGCAAGTACCGGCCATGTTGCTCCTGGTCTACCTAGTGGACCGAGCCCGGTAATGTGATTTTGATGTTTTAGGGCGCCTTTAAACCAGAGCTGATGCTCTTGGTAAGTTAATGGAATTTCAACGTCCTCGTAAGGAACGTATTCCTCTGGAGGTTCCTCTACTTTGTAGTAGTGGAACTCGTGTGTTCCTCCATCTGCTGGAGGAAAGTGAATCCATGAATAGAATACCTCTGTCTGCCGATATTCATGTGCCTCTATAACAAAGATTACTTTACCACCTCTCGATGATACTCCATTGTTTATGAATTTGTAAGTTATAGTTTTCCTTACGTTTACCGGGATGATTATAGCATCCGGGTCATTCTGTAGGAGATTTCTGTCTTCGAAAACTGATTGAGCTGCAGCTGCAGCTAATTCTTCGTCAGTAACCATTATTTTTACTGATTGAAGAGTTTGCAGAACAAGTTTCAGGAAAATAAAGATTAGGTGCACAATATATTTGGAACACTGTATCCTTCAACGTTGCAAAAAACAAAAACTAATACATAGGATTCTTCGTCCTACTCAGTTTTGGCAGATATTAGCCTTTCACCCACTCCAGACGTCTATTGGAGTTTTTACGGGAGAAAGGGGTCTGTGTGAAAAGCACTGAGTATCTAGCGTTAAATTATGTCCTTACCAAACGTTGGGTGCCATGTAGTGTAGTTCCTATATTCCCAATAGGTTCTGCGCATTGGAATAACATATACTATAGTTTAGACGTAGGACTGAAGTTGACTACGTCTCTATCGTATATATTAGACTTAATTGTGAGTGCCAGCTAGCTCAGAGGTCACTAGAAACTTTCTCGAATTCACAAGAAGGGAGTTTTTGACAACCGCATAAACAAGATAACTTTGTTTCCCAAGAATAAGAAATCAATCTCTAGAGTCGCGGAAACAATAGATAACTATTTTACTCAGTCAATCGTGCATGCTTCGTTTCACCAGAGGTGCTGAGAAAATAGAGAGACGGGCGTTTTCAATAAAAGTATTTATTGAACAGTCTTCTTTCTCAAGCATAAGAAATGTACTGCTACAATCGTAATACTGGTAATAAAGTACAGAGTATATAATACGAACAGTATTATAAAGTAGTACTGTAAAAGCATGATATGGTTTCTAAGCCATAAATTGCCTTAAAACGGATAAAATACATATAGTGTTAAAATGATGGCTAAAAGTACTCAACTGGTGCTTCTAAAATACGCCTACCCCGGTGTACCTGACCTAAGCCTAGCACAAGGGAAGAAGTAAGTGAGGAGTAGTTTAAGTTTAGTATATTCTGCCAAGAATCTAATCAAGAATTCTCTATGGGTCTAATCAGCTCCGTACCTTGGTTTAGAATGAAGGAGGTCTTGTATCTCTCTCTCAGGACTCGATTTCCCAGTAACCCGCAAGGGTAGCCTGGAAACACTGGAGCTGGATTTCTCGACAGGAGAAAAGACAGAGTCTCTCAGTGCGTCAGCTGGAGGGTCGGCTACCTTCGGCACTTGCTTCTGCAGGGCGTCGGGCAAGTAGTTAGTCAATATGCACTAAACCACCGTGTGTTTGTCTGGGCAAATCTAGGCATATTTATACTTTGAAGGTGCCGAGTTTGACGTGTGATTGGACTTAATAACGTCATCAAAGACTCAGTTCTTCGAAAACTCCATGATTTCCTAGATAAATTAGTATTCAGGCAAGGGGATGTCCCTAGCTGCTGAAGGCGGGTTTTTCGAAGAAATCGTGCTGATTCTTATAACATAGTGGAAGTAGCCATGCCGTATTTGGGCTGCATAGGCTCAGTCTAAATATGGTAATGATTTCTATGCCTATTAAAGGATCGGATAATCTATACCTATATAAGGGCATGAATCGGGAAAATTTACACTAGGGTCCGAGATTAATTTACAACAATATCAGTGTGAGAAAACAAATATATTGTGAGGATTGGGTAATAACATTTCTTTTCAGTACCTAATAAATATCCATCATCAAACTCCCCTCTTTCCAGTCTTCTGTATATTTCGCTGTGCCTAAACATGAAGGAGTCATGGGTGCCTACTGGATATTGTGACACAATTTCAGTTGTTATATGGTGGGCATTGCGTACTAATTGAATATTAAGGGAACATGTATTATTCCTGTTACTAAAAAGACATTTAGGATGCGATGGAGGACATATAGGCACATGTGTCCCATCTATACACTCTATGACATGGGGAAATTTGACAATCCTGTAAAATTGCAATTATGTACTTTGAATTTCCTGAACATTCCTGGGCAGGTGTATGTGGCGGTGAATGTAGAGAAGCGTGGCATCTAGGAATGACTGGAAGAAAAGTGAAAGTGCACTTTGAGACACCCCTCCTGCAACAGCTATTACATCCTGTCAACTGCCAGAAGCTAATAGGTGTAAGGAGAACAACACCTGAACATGAATGGGGATGGAATTGCTACACAGAATACTGCTTTATAAAAGTGACTTTAAAAGGGCTATTATCTCCAAAATGACATTCCTACTTAGCCTGTATTTTTCATATATTTCTTCCTCTGTCTGTTAAAAAAAGGTCACCTTGAGTCTGAAAATCCTCTCTTGTCTCCACCTTCTCCTCTGCTGAACAGCCAGTTTGCGTATCCTTCTTGCAATCACGTAAAGGTTAGCTATTGTGGAAACCCTGATGCATTCTGGCCCTGCTTTTATACTTCGGTCCCAGCTACCACCGGGTTTGAATTGGTGGTAAATTACATGTGCAAACGGGTCATTTAGTGACTAGTTGCTGTTTGTGACCGCCTCTTAAATCCTGTTTGCATATCACTATTAGGGAATTTTATTAAATTGTGACTTGCTTTTTTAGGTCAAAAGAAATTTCGACTTGCAAACCGGTCGCATCTTTATTCATACATCATGAAAAGCCTTTTTTTATTTTGCAAACCACTATGCGACCGTTTTGCAAGTGGCTATTTTTTAGTACATGTGACCCTAGATTCCTACTGAGATTTTTCAAGTGAACCAGAAATATGTATTGTGTAGGATATAGCTTCTGGTTGCAGTATGTCCAGCAGAACAGCAGCAGCTATGGATTCTGGTTCTAGTTCTTTCATTTGGCCAGACCAGGCATTTGGGAAAGGAAGGTATTTTTTGTCTTGTTGGAGCCAGATAGCACTAATAACTGATAACTGTTTCAGAATAGCTCTTCTAGGGCCAAAAGCATGAAGTAACCGTTTTGCAATTTCCTGATTGCGAATCCTTGTGATTCGCAAGTAGGAAATTACAAAACGGCATGCATGAAAGTGTGATGAACACTTTTTGCGAATCCTAGGGGGATCGCAAATGACCTACCTCATGAATATTAATGAGGTATATCGCAATTTGCGACCCCCTAGGAATCACAAAAATCACAGGGATGGTGGTATGCTGGGGTCAGCAGGCCATCATGTCTGTGATTGCTTTTAAATAAAGCAATTTTTTTTAAATGCAGACTATTTCACTTAAAGGAAAACGGGATATGTTTCTAAAACAAAAATGAAAAGTTTCTTTTAATTTTTTAACAGTAAGCAGTGTGGTCTGTGCGACCACTGCCTGATCTTAAAAAACGTTGCAACAAACAGTCCCAACGGGGAAGGGGTCCCTAAGGGACCCCTTCCCATTTGTGAATAGGTTAACACCTACTTAAAGTAGGTGGTAAAATGTTAATGTTTTGTAACCATATTTCGGTCACAAAACATTCCTACATACCGATGAGATTTGGTATTAGGAAGGGACGCCCTAAACACGCCCCTTTCCCTAATTTGCAAATCTCAAACCCATATTGCGATTCAGTAACAGGTTACATAATCGCAAATTAGGATCTGCTGCATCATATAGGCATTTTTTGCTTTCACAAATGGGCCAATTCGCATGAAAGTGCCCCCTAGTGACTTCTCAGTCACTGCCTGTTTGGTTAATGGGCATAGAAGACAGATGGTGCGTATAGCTAGAAAAAGAAGGTGGCAACAGGGAGTGCAAACCCCTGTTCTTTGCTTAGTGGTGTCATTTGTGGAATGGAAGGAACAGCAAAAGGACAATGAAGTGAGGTGTTGGTCTAGCCTGTGGCTCATGGTATAGCAGATGATGGGGAGCATGAAAACGATCATTCACAACATATATAGTATTCCCAGCTCAGTACCTTATAGGTGAACAGTGGAACGCACAGGGGCGGCTCCTCCATTGGAGCGGAGGAGCGTCAACCCCACTTAGGTGTCCCTCAAAGCCCCAGAAATGGCAAATAAAATGGTAATTTATTACCCTTTTATTTATCATCATCCCGTGAACAGAGCATCAGGATGGGTTTGCGCCTGCTGAGTGACAGCAGGAATGAGAGGTAGGCAGAGGGCTGCCTTTGCACTTGTTCAAAGTGTGCATTTCTTTTGTGCCAGCCATCTTGCTACAGCAGCCCAGACATGTGCATTTTAAACCCTCTCAACCCACCTGTCTTAAGATAGCTAGTTCAGGCATCCAGTGCCCTTGGGAGTGCCGAGAGATGCCGCTCCCACCAATGTTATGTTATATTATGTTATTTAAATTTATAAGGCGCACAGCTACCCCAAGGGGTTTCCCGGCACCAACCTGGTAGGAGAGGAAAAAGGAACAAGGAAATTACATATTGAACAGCCACGTTTTCAGACATCTGTGAAAATTCCCATAAACGGTTTCCTTTCATAGTGAAATGGGGAGAGAGTTCCATAGGGAGGGTCCTAAGTAAGCATAGGATTGACCGAGCATGCGCATAAGTTTGATTCTGGGAACAGTGAATTTAGACTGTGTAGTGGAGCAGAGGGGGAGTGATGGTATATACGGTTGAACTAAAGATTGCAGATATTGTGGGGCTAGACCAGTTTTGATTTTGAACATATAGCTCAAGGGTTCGAATTTGATACGATTCTCCATCTTTAGCCAATAAGGGGCGCGAAGAAAACCAGAGATAGGGGCAGTCTTAGGAAACTGGCAGAGCAATCTGGCAGCCGCATTTTGCACCCCCTGCAATCTTTGCATCACAGCTTTGTTGGAACCCAGATAGAGGACATTGCCGTAGTCCAGCCTAGATGTAACAAGGGCCTGGACTACTGTTCTCTATGTAGAGAGGTGTAGCATCCAAAGAATTTTCTGTAACCATTTGAGAATGGTGGAACAAGTTGAAGCCACCTTCGTGACTTGTTTCTTCGAAAACTGGTCGTTGATGATAAAGTCCAGGCTACGCACCTGATGAGCAGGCTGGGGTAAGGCCCCCATTTCCGAGGGCCAATGCTGGAGACCCCAGAGATCTTGTTTCTTCCCTAAGATCAGAACTTCAGTTTTTTACTCCATTGAGTTTGAGTAGATTATTTTGCATACAAGACGCAATTTTTCTCAAACCAGACTGGAGAGTCGATTATTCAGATTCCTTCGCTTACACAGATTATCTGTGTATCATCCGCATAGGAGAATAAGGACAGCCCACCTCTTCGGCAACATCTGCCAGTGGGCGAACGTAAACATTAAACAACAAAGTGCTCAATACAGAGCCTTGAAGCACTCAATAAGGGGATAAATAAGTTTAGAGCTGGCAGTGGAAGAGATAACCTGAAACGTGCGGTTAGTAAGAAAGGAGTCAAGCCATTGGAGTGCTAGGCCCTCAATACCCAGGGATTGCAGAGCTTTCAACAACACGGTGTGTGACACCATGTCAAATGCAGCACTCAAGTCAAGTAAAATAAGGGCCACTGTGTCGCCTATGTCTAGTCGGTGTCATAGCATTTCGGTGGCTCCTAATAGAGTTGTTTCAGTAGAAAACCCAGTTATAAACCTGATTGAGAAATGTGAAGGAAGTTCTGTCACTCAACAAAGGAGGATAGCGGGTAATTCACATGTTTTCTCAGAATTTTAGAAAAAGCCAGAAGCAGTGAGATAGGTCGGAAATTGGAAGGCTAAGATGGATCAGCACTGGCCTTCTTTAAGAGAGGTAGAACCATGGCATGTTTCCATTCTGGCGGGACTAAGCCCACCTGTAAGTAGGCGTTGAGATCCATAATTTCCATACGTAAAGGGGACTCAAGCTGCTTCAGCACAGAGATAGGAAGTAAATCACAGGGGAGCCAAATTTCATGCTGGGCACTGCTCACATGCTGGTTAACAGCATGTGAGCAATCCAGGATGGTCGAGGGGGCCTGTACTGCAGTCCAAGTAGAAGAGGTCGGAGTGAGAAGTATGTCGTCCGTCAGGATCCGGTAAGTTTTTCTTTCCTTTTTTCTTTTCTTTGCCTGCTCTCCCCCCCCCCCCCCCCCCCCCCCCCCCCAGTAGATGCCATCCACCACCGGGAACGCACCAGTCCAGCGCTGATAACCAAATAAAAGGGAAAGCAATGAAAATTAATTCTGAGGTTTGGTGAGTCCTTAAGACTATTTTAAGAGTCTTATTTGCTGAACGCTGGTGGTGAAATAATTTAAGTATTTCATATCATCTCAAGTTCTTTTTTTTGTTTGTTGTCAATAATAACACTTGACCTTCCAGGACTTAATGCAGGTGTTACCTCAGCTCTCTGGTGCACTTGTGTCAAGTGACACGAGTATGACGTGCTCCACCCACCGGACTAAAGCTTTACCATGGGTAACTGGAAGTAGTGGATGTTGTTCCGTAGTGACACTTGTGCCCAGACCATGTCTTCCACCTCGTAGGAGCCAGAGCTGCGCTGTGCCGAACAATCAAAAGTAGCTTTGTGTAGTAGCAGGAATTAAAATTTTAAAGTTTGTGCATATTTGGCTTCAGAGCAAAGGCAAAAAAAGCAAATGTAAGCATGTCTTCAATGTGTCTTAGTTCTCACCCTCACACACACTGTATCCCCGCAGAAATGCAACGGTGCAGGTATTTGTTTTGCTTGAAATAAAAGCGAACAAATAAACCAACTTCAATAATTTTACAAACCGTACACAACAAATGACTTCAGACAGGGCTGCACATTTATCTTTCATGGTAAACATCACTTATCTGCCTCTTGGTTACTGTGCTCACAGCTAATGCTGAACAAAAAAGTGCTGTCACAGCAGAATAGCAGAGGAACATTTTCATTTTATATGCTTCTTTAATACATATTTAATTCATACTTTTTTGTTCTTAGTATAACGAAAATACTTATACTGAATCTTTTGGTTTGAAAACCTGCAATGAACAACAAATCACCAGGGACAGTCAACACTGGAAAGCAGCGTTAAAAAGAATAACTTCTATCACCTTGAGACAAGCAATAAAAGTCACTTCAGTTCATCACAATAAAAAAACAATGCATGCATATTAACTGTCTCAAGCGTCATGCAGATTATATGTTCCCTACTTCATGAGAACTTGATTATTTTAAGAGATAGGTAAAATTAAAATTATGAAGTTATTAGAACACGTCGAAATGAATTGCTTCTGAAGTGGGATGCTAAAACAGAAAACCCCCGCCAAAATAATCATGTTCATTTTGGGAGGAGTAAGTCCTGGCAAAATTCCACAAAGCCCTGAAAATGATTCCAAAAATATAATTCAGTCCTACTCTGTTTTGCATTCACATCGTGAATTATTTTTGGGTCATGCATATGATGGTTGCTGGCCTTTGGACTGCCATATGTTAGCGACTGTCCTCTTCTGCCCTAAGGGTAGTTTTCAATTAGTTTGTTCAATCAAAAACTTGGCTTTACCTTTGCTAAACTTTTCAACTCATTAAACATGAAACTGCCCATAAATTATAGATGTAAATCTGGTAGACTAAGTGGCTTCATATTGCTAGAATACTAAAGCACGTTATATGGAGATGGATTTCAAGAATTGCTCTTGTGAGATTTAGGTAATCATTTTTCTGCGTGTTTGGTGGACTAGTTGGTACCTTGCCTGCTTATTTACTTTTAGGAATGTCAAACCAGTAAGCATGTTGAGCATACAAGTTTTACTTGTGTCCACACTTAAAGCTTGTATTAGTACTTTACGTATAGTATCTCTAAATCAATAGTTATTGAAAGCTCAGTGGAGTACTGTGGTTGAATGAAGACTGTGTACCATTTTCCTGATTACCTAAAGTTTTTATTAAGCAGTGTGATGCTTCAGCCACCTTCAGGCCATTTCTCCTGTAGTGTAGTTCCTATCTTCCCAATAGGCTCTGCGCATTGGAATAATACCTACAGCAGTAAAGGCCTAGGCCAGACGTTAACTAGGTCTACTACTGTCGATACTAGACTTAAGTTTTGGGTTTGCCAGCGTAGCTCAGAGTTCGCTAGAAACTTTCTCGAATGTTCAGGAAAGAATTAACTCCCCTGATTAGACAAGAAGGGATTTAGTTTCTGACAACCATAGAACATGACAACTTTGCTCTCCCCTAATCAAGAGTGTATCTCCAGAGTCGTGTGAGCACAAGGCAATTATTTTACTCAGTCAGTACGTGCATTCTTAGTCTCATCAGATTGTAGAGAAAAGGAAGAGACGGGCGTGTTCAATAAAAAGGTGTTATTTATTGATCAGTCTCTTTTCTCGTACAAGAGAAATGGATCGATATTATTGCAATACTTATAGTTAAGTAAAGTGCATACATTAAAAGCAATAGTATAAAATAATACTGTAAAAACATTGATATGGTTTCTGAGCCATATGATGTTTAAAATGATTAAAATATATTTACATACACATATACATTTGACTAAACGTACTCAACTGGTGTTTCTAAATACGCCTACCCCGTGTACCTGACCTAAGTCTAATGCGTGGGCGGGAATAGAAAGTTACAGTTTAAGTTAAGTTTGTTTTTGCCAAGTGAATAACTAAAGAATTCTCTGTGAGGGGTTATTCAGTTCTGTACCTGGAAGTTAGGATGAATGAGGAATGTTATCTCTTTCTCTGGTCTCGATATTCCAGGCTGCCTGCGAGGGCTGCCCGAAAGCGCCGGTGCTGGGTCTCTCGGTAGGAGATAGCAGCGCGTCTCTCAGCGCGTCAGGAAGGCGGGGCTGCTGCCAGCGGGGTCTGCTCTGCTTCTGGGCTTCGGCAAGTATGGCTGCTCCGTCTCGTCACCACGCGTGTGTTTGCATAGGGCAAGATCGGCAATATTTATACCTTAAAGGTGCCGAGATTGACGTAAGGATGGACATAGATGCGTCAATAAAGATGTCATACGACTTGCTCGTTAGCACATTCTTTTACTGACGTTCTCTGTGAAATCAAAACAATGGCCGCACGGATTTTCCAGGTTGTCATAGGTTTGATTTGTTATGAGAACGTCGTATGCCTTATCAGGGGCTGGAGGAATGTCGCTTGTCTAATTAGATCTCAAGCGTTATGACCTAATCAGATAACACGTTCCTGTGCCGTAGTGTGACTGCGTCAGATAACGGTATCTGCATCATGGGGGCTTTTCTTGCCTCATGGGCTGATTGTTAGTTAACTTGATAGTTAGTTTAACCAGAATAGGGTCAGGAATAGGGGGATTGATTCAGAACCTATAGGAATACATGACACCCACTCCACGCTAACTATGGTCATATTTACTAATCTATGCATAGTATAACATAGTACAACATACTATAGAGTATAGTGTATACCTCACCACCCCAAAATACATAAATGCATTTTGAAATTTTCAAATATACTGAAAAATTGCAGTCATATATATTGTATGCACTTAAGCTATGAATTAAATGCTAAAATAAACACGCATTTGTAGACATTATTGCTTATTTGGTATATGAGAAATACACATGAAATGGCTCTTAATATGGCTATACAGAAAGAAAGTCCGAGACCATTTCATCACATAATAAAATATTTGTGAACATACCAGCGGGCAACTAAAGTTTATAAAGTATCTAAAAATAGAAATCTTAGTTCTCTAGGAATAGTTTTTTACTTTAAGCAGAAGATAAGTGTCCCGAAAATTTTGTAAAAAATAATTTGGGGCTGCTAAAAAATTGTTGTCCGTGAACTGGTGGGAAAATTTGTTCATGTGACTTTATTTTCAAAGTTGAAGGCCGAATTCAGGGAACGCCGTGTGCGAGCTTGCTCAAAAGTCTCTATTTCTGTTCTGGAGAGAACATCATATCATTAAGGCTTTCGAAAAAACTGTCAACAGCTTCATGGGAAAGTTCCACTAAGTCGGAAATAGGTGTAGCCATGCATTCGTGCGCATGATTGTCTCCATTGACATTCTGATTCGCATTGCTGACAGAAGGTCGTACCTGATTAATGCTGCTTTCATCTTGAACTTCACTACTCTTCAATCGTAGTGGTGAAGATTCCACGAATGCCGTCATCAGGATTGGCAGCCTTTGAGGGCAGCACAAAGCGTGAACCTTGGTAGGAACCAACAATGTATCTGCATCCACTGGCGCATCCGATTGTAGCGTCAGACAGGTGTCTAACACGCATTCTTCTCCGCATAGCAGACATCTCAATACAGGTAAAACACATCTTTGCCACATTGGTCGAAATGATAGAAACCAAGTCATGTTCAGGTCTCTAAGCCGGGATATTCCCAGGATTTTTGATATCCGGTCCCGGTATCCAATGGCTAGGATTGTATCTTCCATTGTCGCGAGAGTTTGATCTGTGACATGGGTTGCCATAACGAAAAATAAGGACTAAGAATAGGATTCCTGCAATTAGTCCCAGGATCAGGGGAAGTCCGCCAAAAATCAAATGGACGAAATCTGGAAAAATACCCAGTATGGCTTTGAATGGTGTTAATGCCATCGAAAATACTGTCTTAAATACCTTTGAGACCCCAGTGGTATCAGAAATATTTAAGATTTCGCTCAGGATTTCCGCGAAATGTACGGGGGAATTAGTCGATAATAATGTATGTATCTCTGCAGTCGTCCTTGCGACTTGTAGATCATACGTTTCTTTTGATGACGTGAGCCTTGTAGGCGTCTGAAGAAGCACTGTTTTCATTCTGCTTAAAGTATCTATTCGAATAGAAGTAATTTTCAAACTGGGCCATGCCCTTGCCTCCCTGTCTGGAAAGGAGCTGGGGAACAAAGAACGTCCACAGCACTTGACCTTCGCAGTCGTAGTGACTAGATAAGGAGTCCCGGGCATAAGACTACAACATTTGCGGTCTACAATAAGAATGTAACTCCCATTATAGAGTCTTTGAAAGAATGGTTCTATTTCGGTTGCAGGTGCGCCTTGCTGGTGACATGAAAGGTTGTATGAATTCCCTTCACAGGCTCCATGCAAACTAATTCCGTTACACAGAAGCGTGCCGCTTAGTGACATAGCACAATTGTTGCCACTAAGAAACACTTTCTGTCCTTTATTACTGACACATGCATGTGAATAGGGCAGGTTCCAAGTTGTTTTAAGGTACCCCTTTCCCAATTTCTCGTACATGCCAGCCTGTATATATTTTTGGCAGTATTGAAACCTGAAGGTTGAGATTGGAATATTTATGATTCCGTGGATTATCCATTCACTGACAGGTCGTTCTGACATTGTCATTGGTAATCTTTCTAGTTTTTCAATGCTCAAGATTGTATAATCAGCACCCTTTTGCGCCATACCGATTTGTCTATCAGTAAGGTTAAAGATTTGGAATAGTGACGTTGTGTTGATTAAACGCCAAGGCACATAGCCTGAACGCAGATTTTGTAACGTCCAGCCAAGCTGTACAATAGAACGCAATTGTGACTGACCATGTTGTAATAACAGTAAGTCTTGCGATAATATATCGATTGCTGACGACACAATGCTGTCCAATGAAAAAATTCTGGAGGACAGAGTCATTAACCCATTGTCCACTACAGAAAGTGATTTTTCCAAATTAATACGGTCAATTTCCCGTATTCTTTCTGCTGTTTCAATTTGAGTAACCTTCCAGGCCTCATTGTATGCTGCATATACAGAGGCTGCTATGAAACGCTTTTGACGCTGTTTGCGTGGTCCCATTATGAAATCACGCAAGTCAGCACCATCAGTAAGTAAAGTTAGGTGTTGCTTAATTTCAGGCAGTGTGGAAGTTTGTAGCCACTGAAGGCATAATTTGCCCACACTGTAGGTTGTTATTATCCCTGGGTGATGTCTTTGGGGATATCTAGGGTCTGGCCTGGTCATTTTGAACCCCTGTGTTTTATTCAGGAATCTGTCTTGACAGTTATTTGTATCTGTGGGCCAGATCAACCATTGTTTCCAATTAGGATGTGTTCTGTTTTGGTTTAATATATGGTTTACGTCTATCTCTTCATCTGTATCAGAGTTATTGCTAAACATTGTTGGCTTTGGAATAGACGGTTTATTTAAATCTTTGATTTTGGCTAGGCCAAGACAGGTGGTTTGTTGAACAGTGTCATTTAAAAATATCATTTGTTCTGGGATCATGCAAGCTCTAAACAAAGCTTCTAAACCCTGTACTTGCCATTCTTTTGTACCCCAAACACTTTTCAAATCAACATTTTTGTCCCAATAATTAAATCCTAAAGTATTCATTTATTCGAAGAATGAATCTGAATATATCAACTTTGTGTTGGTTATCATGGTTTTCATCCCTGTCTTGTTTGACAATTTAAAATAAAATGTTTCAGCATTACTTGTGTTAAAACCTGAAAAATATGAATATTTGTCGTAAACGGTTCTTGAGCTCCCTTTTGGAGGTGTTGCACAATGTTCCCATTGATTATAATTTAACACATTTCTAGGTTGTGCAGATCTATGTAAAAAGTGATTACCATAGTGGTTATAGCAATACATACTGTCATAATTTGTAGAACCCTGCAAATAATCATGTTTGGTAAATTTAGCAGACATTACTAAATCAGACATCATGTTATTAATGCTTTCGAAGTCCCAATCATCAGCAAATGAGTTTGGTTTTGCAAAGTCACTCAAGGAGATCTTGATTTGGTGTGGGTATTTCAGGATCTCGACCGGACCATAAATTTCATAGTCAGTGTTGTCCCAGGTATAGGATTGGCTGTGAAGTTGGCTGAAGAAAGTTCTCTTTTCTCGACGTGTGAAGATGTGTGTGGTTTGAGGACCAAGTTGATGTTCTGACTTGCTGTGTCCATTTTAGCATATTTTCCCTCAATGAAGCGTCCCAAAGTTAATACCATGATGAGCCAAAGTATGAGGATAAATGCACCAAAACCCACCCAAAATTCAATCCATGGAGAAATCAGATATGTTTCTTTCAGTTGGTTCAAAAGTTCCTTAGCTTTGTCTTTAAAGGATTTTGATGATGGCTGTGTCTTTGATTCACTGAGGCTTTCAGAGGAATCATCGAAGTTGATGAAGTAGCCGGATGCAGTTCTGTCAATTGTTCCAATTGCTTCAGGATTTTTGTTTCTTGCATTTTCACTTGGTACTTCATTATAGATTGGTGTGTCTCTGCTAAATGTTTTTATTTGGGTTTTCAGAGGTCTGAGTTCTATTGCATCGTTGCATAGTCCTTGTTGTTCTTCTGTAGGCGTTTCGAATGTGATGAGCCTCTTTGTTAGGACCTCTGTACTGGTAGCAAACCTTGGTGTTCTGCTACTTATTGGGAGTCCACTTGGCCTACTGTTTGTTATCGGCCACATGTTGTGGTTTTACCAGGTCGATGGATACAACTCGGTTCTCCTTTTTACCAGCAAGTGGCGGTAGTACAACTGATCTTGTCCCGTTGACAGACAAGACAGGAACTGCTTTTCTGTAAGAAGGCCCAAATTCCTTCTTTACCGCGATCTTCTCCCTGACTAGATCCCCGACTTTTGGAATCCAGACAGGTCTTGCTGGGACAGGTGGTGATTCTTCAGTGGTTGTTGGCTGTTGTTTCAACTGTATGTTGCTCAGGTCTTTTCTTGTTTTGTTTAAGTCCTGCAAAATAGCCAAACGGTCTTTGACATCAAAGCTTTTTTCTTTAACCACTGAAGTCTGACTGTCGAGGTCAGAGATAATCATTCTAGTTCCAAATAATAATTCGTACGGACTGAATCCCTTCAGAGAATTTCTTGGCAAGTTATTTAGACTACGTTGGACACTTATTAGATGTTTGACCCACCCAGCTCCTGAACCTAATATCCTTTCCATTATAGATTGCTTTCTGTCTTGGTTTTTTCTTTACACCATCCCGTACCCTCAGGAAGGAAGTGAGAAGATTCCCGCTGGGCTGTGCTCATTTGGCCATGTTTCCCCCCCGGCCGGAGGGCTAGAGTGAAGACAATGGTCAAACGTAACATGCTCTTAGCGTATATGCCATTTAGACTCGCAAATCTTTGTATAACAGTCCGGATGTCAGCCGAGTGCTGGTGATCTACATTATAAGTGGAAACTAGCCTGTATAAGTTAATCGCAAGCCCTGCTTTTTATTGGTCATATTATCTGCCTTGATAAGACGAGGTATTAAACTGTTTCTCTCCCCACTGCGATCTCTGTTGCAGTTTGGGCAGTTTTTTACAAACATGGTGTAATGCAGGCTCATGCCTGGCCACCAGTACCGTGATTGTAATTCTTGCAGAGAATCTTTCAGTTTGAGGTGTCTGAGACCCTCGCCCATGTGTGCGTCTGCGATTAACAAGCTTCTCCTGTCCATGTTTGGAATCACTCTATCCCCCACTCCAGGGATTCGAGCAAAAGGGACGGAGTTTGCATCGATTATGTATGTATAATTGAGTGGATAGTTGATCGGTAACACTGAGCAGTCGCCTTTTGATGACGTTTTCACCGCCAGCATTGTTTCACCGTCAATGTATTTTAATGTACGCTTTTTTCGATCTACGGGAGCCGGTTTAGTGGCTGCCGCTGCGGCTGTTTCAGCCAATGAATTCCCTACAACGTGAACGCCATCACGCTGATGACTCAGTGAGTGTGTCACGTGAGTCATTGGTAGTTCTTTTTGTAAAAGAGATATTTGTTCCCAGAGCAATTTCTGCTTTATTGGTGCATCTGTGTCATCTTTGTAACCGTTCTGAATCCGTGTCTGCAAATCCTTGTTATATGCTTTGACGCAGTAATATGAATCTGACACTATAAGTGTCGGGAATTCGCGATTAGCATTATCTAGCGCCATTTTTAATGCTATTATTTCAGTTTGTAGTTCTGAATTAGTTTCAACTGAGTGTGTTTTTGTTAATAGAGGTCTTAGTTTACCTCCTCGCCACACTTCTTTTGTAATCTCACATGTGGGGTTGTATGCATGTTCTCCCCAAACGGAGGGTTGAGCATGTCCGTCTGTATAGATTACACAGGCGTAATGTCGTAGAGGCAGAATGTCGATTGGCAGAGGATACGTCTTTTCATATTTTAGATTTTTTAATTCTTCTAGTTCTGGTTCAAAGTAGTAGTATACTTTGTCCGTTGTGATTGAATTCACCCATTGTATCCATTCCGGATTCAATGTTGTTGTTGGTAAATTACACGGTGTTGTTAGTGCCTCAAAGGCTGATTCTGCTGTTCTGACTGTGATATGTCTACCGTCAGCTATCTCTTTTTCTCTAGCTATTGCGGTTTGAACTGCACGAATCAATTTTTCTGTATTGCTGAATTTCTGTTCAGCTTCTGTGTACAAGTGTGATTTGAATGCAATTGGTACCTTTTCTCCCTCATTAGAGGTTAGGTATGTGAATCCGCATCTCCCTGGGATGACTCGAATCACAAGATTGCGTGTGTTATCACGTGTTTCTAATTTTGTTTTAATTAGCATGTCTGTTTGTAAGGATCTCAAAATTTCTGTGTGTGTTTGAGTCCAATTGGATATTTTAAAGTCTGGTTTAATTAGATCATAAAGGGGTTTGACCCTTTCTGCGTAATTTGCAATGTATGTTCTTCCGAAATTTAGGAAGCCTAGAATTGACTGTAGGTTTTTTAGTGTTTTAGGAGCTTGGATTACGGCACATTTCTCTAGGAAATTGTCAGCCAGGCTTTTACCTTCACTTGATAACTCATATCCTAAGAACAGGACTGTCAGATGGGCAATTCTGGACTTTTTAAAGTTGAATTTGTAACCCTCTGCTGCGAACCCAAGTATTATGGTGTTCACTCTTTTCAAGTGAGTATCCAAGTCATCGTCTGTTAAGTAAATGTCATCGACATAAGATAATGCTTCATCATCATATAGTTGTAGTAATTCTGTTACTCTCGCTGAGAATACCCCTGGGCTGTTCTTGTACCCCTGGGCTAACCGACAGAATTGCTTTTGAGTGCCATTTACTGAGAATGCAGTTAAATATCTGCTCTCTGGTGCTATGTTTTGACAAAAGAATCCATTGGAGATGTCCAAGGTTGTTTTGTATTTTTTGCGCACTATGTTATTCATTAGTGCAGCACTGTGTGAGTTTTGCACTGCAAAGGTTTTGCAACATGTGTTAAGGTGTCGGTAATCCAAAACTAGACGATATGAATTGTCTGGTTTGGAGACCGGAAACAAAGGATTGTTCATTTGTGAGGTGCAAGTTTCAATCACCCCCTGGTATTCTAGCTGATCTAGTATTTCATTTACCTGTTTTTTAGCTTCTTGCTTAATTGGGTACTGCGTTTGTGCAGTAGGTTGCGATTTTAACTGGATTTTGTGAGGAGGAGAATCCTCATCCCATCCTACATGATTTTTATATAAAGCAGGTGCTAAGGCCACTGCCCACTTTCTAGCAAGTGTGTATTTTTTATGAATCGGGATTTGATTCGAGAAGGCAGGCATAATTACTTCTTCGCCATGAGGGCACTCCCTGACAAACTCTGGTGGCCAGTCTTTTTCAGCTAGAAGGATGTCATAACCCTTGGAGAGGTTATCCCAAAATAGTCCCCTTATTTTCCTAGTCTTATCTCCCTCTATACGTAATGTTATCTCGTATATCTTGTGGGGTTTGCTAACTCTGGTGTCTGCAGTTTCCACTTGAAGATATTCATTCGTGTCCACTGTCTCCAGATGATTCATAAGGACTTTGCGAGCTATGCTCACTTCTGCTGCGCTGTCTAGCATTGTCTGAGCCTACTCTCCGTTTTTCAGTTGTGTCCTCAGTATTCTCGGCATTGTTAACTACCTTGATACTGGCTACCTTCTTTTTTGGAAATTGTAATTTCTTTTTTTGTTGAGCAGGTTCCTTGTCTTTGGACTTGGCGTGCTCTTCTCTTTGTTCTGATCGTCCTCTTCTTTCCGATTTCTGCGAGGAAGTCTGAAAAGATTGAGAGGGACGTGTATCAATGTCTTGATATCTATCAGGTTTTTTAATATTATCCCTATTTCTAAGGTTATATCTTTTCCCAGAGGGGTCACTCTGGGGTGACCTGTGTCTCTGGTTTGGAGATTTCTCCCTTCGCCTAGGAGACCTTCCTCGGGACTGGAATTTCTTTTCTTTTGGATTGGATTGTTTGTTTCCATCCCAGTTCTTTTTTGGTGAATTATTATTAAAAAATATTTTTTCTGGACTTTCAGTCAGTTGCGGTTTTACTGGTATTCCACCTAAACTATCTCTACCTAGTTCTTCATAAGATTTTTCTATGATTCTGGCAATTTCAGTTGGTTGGTCTGCTATATCTGTCTCTTTTAACCTCTGGCGGATCGCCACGTTTGCTGCTTCACCTTTTATATTGGCTAATAATATAGCCGAGACCTGCTTGAAGTCTTTCAGTAATTTCATACCAAGAGTTAAAGCTGGTTCTGGACCGTATTCATCTTGAATTTGTTTTAGCACATCTGGTATTACCGAAATGGATGGAACACCGTGCGTTTTTGTGTAGATTGAAGCAAAGACTGTACCCCAAGTGTCACAGTCCTCTATGTGTGGTGCGATTCCCATTGGGAGACATATAGTCAGAATCCTGTGTTTTTCTAGCGGGGTGGTGTCAGGAAACACAGCCTCTATTTGGGTGATTTTCTGTGCCAACCAGAATGGTATCTGTTCCCGTTTAGCCGGAACTTTACCTAGGCAGGATTGGATGTTCTGTGGTGTGATTTTATTTGTGTTCCCCTGGTGAGGGGTCAGCTGTGGAAGTTTAATCGCTGGCTGAATTGTTGAAGTCCGCATTACATACTGGACTAATTGTCTATGAATTTTTAGTAATTGTTTTAGCTGTATTAACAGCTCTCCAGTAGACATTCCTTCGATGTCTGGGTGTGGTGTGTATCCGGCTAAGACCGGCCACGTTGCTCCTGGTCTACCTAAAGGACCGAGCCTTGTAATGTGATTGTTATGTATTAGGGCGCCATCAAATAAGAGCAAATGCTCTTGGAATTTGAGTGGTACTTCCACCTCCTCGAAAGGAGTGTAAATGTCGGGTGGAACCTCTATTTTGTAATAGTGGAAGTACTTTGTTACAGCATTTGCTGCTGGAAAATGTATCCATGTATAGCATACCTCTGTCTGCCGATATTCGTGTGCCTCAATTACGAATATGACTGTGCCACCTCTAGGTGTCAGTCCATTTTCTATAAGTTTTAAGGTTATAGATTTCCTTTTGGCGACCGGGATGAGTATTATATCCCCGTCCGCATCTAGTGCTGCAGTATCAGCTGCTACTATTTCAGCTGCTAATCTAACTGCCTCTCTTTCATCATCACTGTCTGACATTTTACCGACAGGATGGTATTATGTTTGTTTGCAGATCAGGTTTCTTTATGGAACAAAGATTAGATGCACAATATTTTGGAACAGTGTATCCTTCAACGTTGACTAAACCAAGAACCTTACATAGGAGTTCCCTCCTGCGAGGTTTTGGAGGATATTACCTTTCACCCACTCCAGACGTCTTTGGAGTATTTGGGAAAAGGGGTCTGAGTGAGAAAGCACGACTGAGTTACTCTAAATGTCTTACGTTAGTTTTATCGCCCTTTCCAAACGCGTTGGGCGCCATGTAGTGTAGTTCCTATCTTCCCAATAGGCTCTGCGCATTGGAATAATACCTACAGCAGTAAAGGCCTAGGCCAGACGTTAACTAGGTCTACTACTGTCGATACTAGACTTAAGTTTTGGGTTTGCCAGCGTAGCTCAGAGTTCGCTAGAAACTTTCTCGAATGTTCAGGAAAGAATTAACTCCCCTGATTAGACAAGAAGGGATTTACTTTCTGACAACCATAGAACATGACAACTTTGCTCTCCCCTAATCAAGAGTGTATCTCCAGAGTCGTGTGAGCACAAGGCAATTATTTTACTCAGTCAGTACGTGCATTCTTAGTCTCATCAGATTGTAGAGAAAAGGAAGAGACGGGCGTGTTCAATAAAAAGGTGTTATTTATTGATCAGTCTCTTTTCTCGTACAAGAGAAATGGATCGATATTATTGCAATACTTATAGTTAAGTAAAGTGCATACATTAAAAGCAATAGTATAAAATAATACTGTAAAAACATTGATATGGTTTCTGAGCCATATGATGTTTAAAATGATTAAAATATATTTACATACACATATACATTTGACTAAACGTACTCAACTGGTGTTTCTAAATACGCCTACCCCGTGTACCTGACCTAAGTCTAATGCGTGGGCGGGAATAGAAAGTTACAGTTTAAGTTAAGTTTGTTTTTGCCAAGTGAATAACTAAAGAATTCTCTGTGAGGGGTTATTCAGTTCTGTACCTGGAAGTTAGGATGAATGAGGAATGGTATCTCTTTCTCTGGTCTCGATATTCCAGGCTGCCTGCGAGGGCTGCCCGAAAGCGCCGGTGCTGGGTCTCTCGGTAGGAGATAGCAGCGCGTCTCTCAGCGCGTCAGGAAGGCGGGGCTGCTGCCAGCGGGGTCTGCTCTGCTTCTGGGCTTCGGCAAGTATGGCTGCTCCGTCTCGTCACCACGCGTGTGTTTGCATAGGGCAAGATCGGCAATATTTATACCTTAAAGGTGCCGAGATTGACGTAAGGATGGACATAGATGCGTCAATAAAGATGTCATACGACTTGCTCGTTAGCACATTCTTTTACTGAAGTTCTCTGTGAAATCAAAACAATGGCCGCACGGATTTTCCAGGTTGTCATAGGTTTGATTTGTTATGAGAACGTCGTATGCCTTATCAGGGGCTGGAGGAATGTCGCTTGTCTAATTAGATCTCAAGCGTTATGACCTAATCAGATAACACGTTCCTGTGCCGTAGTGTGACTGCGTCAGATAACGGTATCTGCATCATGGGGGCTTTTCTTGCCTCATGGGCTGATTGTTAGTTAACTTGATAGTTAGTTTAACCAGAATAGGGTCAGGAATAGGGGGATTGATTCAGAACCTATAGGAATACATGATCTCCAACCCCCCAAGCAGTTCACCCCAAACATTCCAATTGACGATAAACTGGTGCTCATCCACCGGCTTGTATACCTCACATCTCCAATCCTTACCACTTTTAGAAAGGTGTATGGATTCCTTAAAGGTCCTATTAGATGTTTCTACCATCCCATTGGTCTTTGGATGATAATATAATAACTCTCATTTTCAAAAAAGTTCACATCTCCCTGGAGAAATTTAACCCCATTGTCATACAATAATTGCTATGGGTTACTCTCATGGGCAAGAATCTGAGAGAAAGACCTGATAATAAACAAAGTAGTTATTTCATGAAATATGTCTCTATGGACTCAGGCCACCTAGAATACATATCCATCAGGAAATGTATAGGTACTGCTCCAAACAACAGCAACAGTGGTCCCCCAAATCAAATGCATCTTCATCCCAGGGACCCTCCAGAATCTCTCTACAATCCATAGATTGTGTTCTTATCTTTCTAATCTTATAACTCAGACTACAATGAAAACAGTCCCTCAAATTTCTTTCATCCTGCTGGTCCATGCCAGGCACCAATAAATGCCTCTTAGTCTCTCCTTGGTCTTGCACACTCCTTGGTATCCTCATGAGCCAACTCCAATAAATGTTTCTTCAAACTCTCCAGTGACACCAGCCTCAAGCCTCTGAACAAAAGGTTGTTCTCAGCTGAAAGCTCACCCTTGATCTTACCATATAGCTTCATAACATTATTGTGATTAATACTCACAAATGAATCAACACGCTTCAGTCAACGACAATTCCTTGCTCATTTTTTCTGTACGTTCTTCCATTATGCGCCACTCAGTAATTGTGCACATTTAGATGCCATCTTCCTGCCACGATTCATCTTTTCCTTTATCATTAAAACTACTCATACCCACCAACTTGGAAAGACAATCCGCAGCTTTGTTCACTTCACTAGGAATATGTGACTAAGAAATTATAAACCGCAAACCCAATATCTATATAAAGATCTAGTGTGAAACCAATTCATTCCCGTTCCTACCTAATAATTCCTGGAGTGGCTTGAGGTCTGACTGAACATCAAATCTACCTCCCCATAGAAACTGTTTGAATTTTTTAACTACTCAGAAAACTTCAAAAGCCTCCTACTCGTTAGATCAATACTTCCAATCGGCTCCCTTGCAAGCTCTTGAAAAAATACTACAGTAACCCTCACTCTCAGACTGCACCTCCTTCAAAATAACTCCAAGAGCTTTGTCACTGGCATCTGTGATCAGCAGATAAGGCAGCCTGGGAAAAAAACTCCTTACATTTTGTACATTATTTAATGTCCACAAACTCATCCCATGTCAAAGTGCCTCCCTTCATAAGCAAAGTCTGAATGGCACAAGACCTACTAGGAAAATTGGAGGCACAGCATGAAAAAAACTCTGCCATACCTAAAAGTGCTTGCACTTCTTTCTATTCTGTATAGCCTGAATGGATTTCACTAAGTCATCGTTGGGAAGAACTTCATACACAGAAATTATCTGATCCGAGTAGCTCAATTTAGTTCAACAGAACTACTGCACTACTTAACCTTAAGTACCATGCTATTGTTCTTAACTCGCCAGAACAATTCTTACCCTTTCCGAAAGCTGTTCTACATTGTTGCGAACTATCAAAATATCATCCTAGATAAAACCTGACCCTAGGCAGGTCACCCAAATAACTAGTCATTTGAACACCGAAGCTGCAGAAAATAGTCATAATGGCATCCAGTTAAACCTGCAAGCACCAAAAGAGGTAATGAAAGGAGTTAGATTTTTGTACTTCTCACATAACTTAACCTGATGGTATGCTTACCAAAAGCCCAACATGGTGTAAACTCTTGCGCCCACCAGTATACCCAGCTCCTCAGTAATGTTCAGTGATGAGAACTTATCTTCTATACCCCTCCCATTCCGCTCTCTAAGGTCAACACACAACTTGAATTCACCACTTTCTTTGCGTGGCATGACAACTGGTGCTAGCCACTCTGTGGCTTCCACAGTCCCTGTGATGTTTTCAACACACACCCGATCTAACTTAGCTTTGAAAGCATCTCTGAAACTAAGTGGCATACCTCCTGCTTTACATGAACAGCTCCTTCTTTCAGATGAATTTATTTTATTTTATCTATTGAGTTTTATATGGCGCGAACATGACCCATTCAGGTATCAGAGCGCAGTACAACATGGTGGCAAATGGATAAGCATATACATGTGACCCTATTGGGGACCAAAGCAGTGTACATCAGGAAAAGAAAGCCTATAAAAATTATCCTTCCGGAAATCAAAGCTCGGTACAACTGGAAAAGCAGGCACAGTAATATACAAATGCAGGAGAACAGCCAAAGTCAGTATAAGTATAAGCAGAAAGCCATATACAAGTGAGCACTGAATATCAAAAAGTGCAAGAGGGAGTGTAGGGTCGGAAGTTAGACATACGTAGAGACTTGATTCAGAATGGTAGTATATGTAGAGTATCACTGAAGAAAGTAACAAGAGGCATAAAATGTGACCCAATAGTCTTTATAATGGGCTCGAGAGGCAACGTAGCATATTCATAGGGGAAAGTATCTGACCATTAGTAGTTTTATTCTTTGTTTGAATATGGCTGTTGAGGAGTTGGATCTAGTTTCAGGGGGAAGTGAGTTCCAAATTTTGGGGGCCATTCTGGAGAAGGAGTGCTTGTAGGTTGTCTTTTTTTTATTTGTAGGGCTTCAGTAGAAGGAAGCATGTGTTTCGTAAATTTCTAGTCTCGCCTGATAGGACGAGTTTGTTGGCAAGGTAAGTTGGCGTACTGTGGTGAATAGCTTTGTGAGTCAGGCAGGCAATTATAGCATCTTAGGGTATCCAGTTCAGGGGCTTGAGATCTGGGGTGATGTGAGAACTTTTTTTAGAGCATGTGATGAGGCGAGCTGCTGCAGTTGCCTTTAGAGGTCCTAATTTTTATTTTGATAGACCAACGAGGGTGGCACTACCGTAATCTAGTTTGGAGATACAATCAATTGTACTGCTGTCTTGAGATCTTCAGATTGAATAAAAGGTTTTAGTTTCCTTAGTACCTGCAGTTGGTAGTTGGCACCTCTGGTGGCAGCACTGATGTGATCCTGTATAGAGAGGTGATTGTCCAGGATTATTCCTAGCTATTTCGCTGAGATTATGATGTGCGGGGAACAGGTTAATGTAATAAGATCAACTAGCCATTCTTTGATGTTTGGAGTGTAGTTGGGTGGAGAGATTAGGAGGAATTAAGTTTTAAGGGCATGACGTTCGAGGTGGTTACATGTCAGCCAGTGTTGATTTTTGTCAGTATGTTGTTGAGAACGATGAGGCAATTTTTGGGTAGCAGTGCATATTATCGGAGTGCATATGATATGAGATGTTATAGAGTTGGACGATTTCAGTCAGGGGTTCCACTTGCAAACAAATAAATAGAAATATGCTTCCCAAATATTGCTCTCAGGAGTAGAATTAATGAAAAGCCTCTAAACATTTTTATTAAACTGGAGTAGTGCTATTGTATTACTCGTCGACTTTTTTACCAGTTGACATCCCAAGGTAGATACTTGAAAATATCATTCCTAAATTTTGATGATCTGTAGCCACTTCCAGTTTAATACAAGTTAACCACCATGAGGTTTTACTGGATGTATGACGTTACAACGCACACTTTTACAACGCACACCTTTACAACGCATTTTTTACAACGCAACATCCATTACAACGCATTCCATTACAACGCATGCCATTACAACCAAATTTTAAAAACTACATTTACAACGCATTCCATTACAATGCATTACATTACATTGCATGTTTGGTAAGTATTGGATAGTGTAGGGGTAACATTTACTATTCTAACTCCAGGGGGTGCAACAGTAGGGTAAGTGTTGGATAGTGTAGGGGTAAAAATTACTATTATAACTCCAGGGGGTGCAACAGTAGGGTAAGTGTTGGATAGTGTAGGGGTAAAAATTACTATTATAACTCCAGGGGGTGCAACAGTAGGGTAAGTGTTGGATAGTGTAGGGGTAAAAATTACTATTCTAACTCCAGGGGGTGCAACAGTAGGGTAAGTGTTGGATGGTAATGTTATGCGTTGTAATGGTATGCGTTGTAATGACTGAGTTGTAATGACATGCGTTGTAGTGGTGTGCGTTGTAGTGTCATGCGTTGTAATGGTTACATTGTAAATGCATGCGTTGTAATGGATGTTGCGTTGTAAAAGTTTCGTTGTAATGGTAGTGCGTTATAAAAGTTGCGTTGTAAAGGTTGTTTCCCGGTTTTACTAGACCTTCTCCGATAACACATACATTTTGTTTTATCCATGATTATAACAGGTTTTTACAGTCCAGTAAGAATTCAAAGACATTGTTTTTGCTTTCGAGGTCAACCATGGTCTGATTAACCTGGATCCTCAACAAAAAGAATGCATCTAATATGTAAATTTCCAGTCCTGCATGAGAAAGATTCGGAATCTGCAATTTTTCCTGGAAACTCTATCAAGAATACACAAAATCATTTTGTGGCCTTGCCTTTATCTGTTTCTTATTGGAATTTCATTTGACAATATGCTGTTAGTTGAAACCACTTCTTTGAACGATTTTCTGGAAAAAAACAGTTGAATAATAATAACCCTGGTGGAATATTCAAATTCTTTAACTTTATTCATAATTGAGTGTGATCTACCTAATCTACACCTGCCCAGAAGTCAACAAAGTAACTATATAGATTTAGTTATGCCGTAGTATTAAGGTTGTAGTAATATGGCAATCTGGATCCAACTGGAGTGATACTAATATTCACGCTTCCCTACATCCACTTGAGACCATGCAAAGAATATCGAAGCCGGCCAGTAGTAGACCGTGGAATAGGGGGATTGGAACAATAGAGAGAGGAGTAGAGACATTAAATATCTTTGCCTTGTCTGTTCTTATTACTGGGCTCAATATGCGCTGCAGAGGCATGGATATCCACAACAAGAAATACTTCTTTTAATATTTGGTCAATGATATTAAAGTTCACTGTTCTTACTATGATATCTTATATACCTTATCACAGTCTCTGTGTAACCCATTCTCTGTGACTACTCCCAATTATATATCATAAACCATAGTAATAAATGTACAGGATAAACTGAACTATAATGCACTTTCATATACCTCTAACTGTCAGTGAGTTGGAAATCAAGCCTGTAATCTGAATGAATTTTTAATCAGCTATGACATAATAAATATTTATTAGTATTGAGCTTTCACACCTGGCAATATACATTTACTTCCCCACTATTGGCAATACTATAATATAATGTGATTCAAGGTATATAAACAAAGTCTAAACAAATAGAGGACTCACTAGCTCTACTTGTGAATAATTTCAATAGAGTCCTTAATCCTAGAAGGATGACTCCAGTGTATAGAGTTCATAATCCTTAGCATGATGTCTCCAATACTTACATGAAAATCATAGTCTAAATCTTTGGTCTCTAATTTTGATCCAAAATAAGTCTCTGAGAACAAGGTCCTTGATCACTATTGATGATGGCACACTAAATTCCAATCTCCTGGTAGCAAGGTTATAGCTGCAGCAACTAAGTTACATGAGGAACCTATATATAATCAATCGGCCATTGCACATGTTGAGAGAGTCACTCTGGGAGTAGTTTGTCTAGAAAAGACTTGTGTGTTTCACATAGTGCAAGTGTTGCAGCCGTAAAGCTTCACACCAAGCGGTGCCTATAGTGTGCATATACCACCTACCTTCTCTGTGGGTTAAGACTTGGACATCCTTGAAGTTTGAACTAGTGTGTCCCTGTGCCTGTCCTGCATATACAGGAGATCGAAACCAACAGCACAATTCAATAGTCCACAATTGGCAGACTCAACTGAAAACCTGTCTGCTCAATAGGTATTTAAGTGTGTACCTTGCACAATTTATTCAGTTTCAATTGCATGAATTTGGCAAAGATTTTCGATGCCATATCGTAAAAAGAAATAAAATATCAGGTAGGATTATCTCCGCACCGTTTTTTAAAAAGGATTTGAAAATAGGGCCTTTCCAGAAGTAAGGGATTTTTTCAAATGTATCCATCTAAATAAAATATTCAATTTTTGAACCTGCCGAATCTGGATTCAACCAATAGGTGCAGAACAGAATAGAGTCTGGACAAGGAACTCTGGTAAGATCTATCAATTGTATTACCTTTGATGTTGCTTTTGCTGCTACAGATTCATATAATACCTTTAATATTGCTTTAGGTCTTACAAATTCAAGTAGTACATCGGCTATGATTGGGAAAGAAGCTGGTTTTAATGTCCGGGGGACTCTAACCACTTAGACCTAGTCATATATTCTTTTCTTACACTCACTGGCTTCATTCACAAATAAATCTTTCTGCAAACACTTAGTGAATCTCCCCGTTGATAATATCCAACATTTCTCTCAGGTTTTTCAAATAAACAGCTCTCTTTTCCCTTACAGTCCAACAGTATACTTTTATTAGCTCCTTAGCTGCTAAAATATTATTCTCATTCTTATCTCTTGTTATTAACCATGATGGATAGATATAAAAAACAATGGGTTAATTAACTTAATTCAGTTTTGTTTTATATACAATTATGTTTATTAGGGTATTTTCATTAACTAGGTTGTTTGATGATTTACTGTAATACAACATTTATTTAGTGGAATGTACAGATGATCAAACTTACCTTGCATCTCCAAATGTCTAATGAAAGAAAGAATGCATGAGCATGCTGAGCAATTGGACAGAAAGATATTTTTTCTCTTTATGTTTTTCTTCCTCATATCAAAATCAATATAGATCATGTTCCTTTAAAACGCGATACCTGTTGAGAACTGTAATTGTTCTCAAAGGAAAGTAAATGGATAATAAGACTATAAGATGTGCAGAAGAACAGAAAGGGTTGAATGTGATTATGGAGAGTCTAAATTCTGGTTTAGAGGGAAAGATGTATTCTATCTTTATTTGCATTAGTGTTTTCACTAATACTCTCTTGGTTATGGCCTGAAACACAGAAGGTTAAATTGCCATGGTCAGATAAAAAGGAAAAAGAATCAGGAAAAAGATGTCATTGGCACTTAGAATGTTGGCGCCTCCAAACCAATTCTGAGACTAGTACATGAAAATTGAAATATCAGGAAAAGAATTGGAAATTGAAGATAGTGACATTGAAACACAGTGAAATTAAAGATAATTGTTTATGAAAAAAATGATTCCTTTTAAGAACATGTTCCTAGCTGAGAAACAGAAGGCACATTTACATTCCTGAGTAGTTTAATATTCTGATGATTTGGTTTGTTGTATACATTAACACCCTTGAAAAGCACTCCTAATGTATGAATCACGTGTTGGCTGGGCTCAATCATAAAACACGTTTTAATTAAATAAATACAGACATTTTCAACAAATGGATGAAAATGGTACTTGTTCTTTGTAGCAACGCCATTGACAAAGTGCAAGTTTTAGTGGACTTTATTTCAGGTCTGTCAGTTACTGGGATATCGATTGAAAAAGTCGGTCCATTTTTATTGTGCCTGCCACAATAAAGACACTCACGGGTATGTAGCGCGCTTTAGAAATGCAGTGATTGATTGATTGATCAAATGAAACATTTTATCTTTTTCACAGATCCGTGGTTAATTTGAGCTTACCCTGTCACAAACTCTTAGGGCCATATATAGGTAATCTCTATTTACCGATTCTTAAATACCGAATTTTGCAGATTCGGTATTTAAGAATCGGTAAATCGTATGTAGGTAAAAATGCGGTAAATTTTACAGAATCGGTAATATTTGGTATTTAAGAATCGGTATTTACCGTTTCGGTAATTCCAATTCATTCCTATGAGCCTGGAGGCCCATAGGATTGAATAGGCAGCCATTCACCATTACCGATTCGGTTAATACCGAATCGGTAAGGGGGGGAAAATATTCAAGGGTGGCAGGGTGTCCCATTGACACCCTGTTGCACCCCTGAATCGTGCATGTGTGCACATGTGGCACACATAAATGCCCTAAGGGCATGTTTGTCTGCCACATGGCACTTTTAAAACAGCACAAAATTGCTTTTTTAAAGGTTTTCGATATTTACCACCAATTTGTAGTTGATGGTAAATAACGAATCCTTAAATCAAAAATGCACTCACTTCAGTGCTTCCTACATAGGATTTTAGGATTTGGTAATTTACCGAATCCTTAAATTACCGAATCGCTAAATTACCGAATCCTAAAATCAAGCCACCTACATTAGAAAAAGCAAAATACCGGTCGGTAACGGCAAATTTACATATTTCCAGCCGTTACCGACCGGTATTAACCTACCTACATATGGCCCTTAATTTGGTAGATTTTAACCTCTAGTCTGCAGGGCAATGAGTCTGGGTCAGTCCAACTGTCTGTGGTTCCCCAGTGCAATAGGGATTTCCTTCTAGAATTGGCTCATGAGATACCCCTGGCAGGATATCTGGGGCAGGCCAAAACCAACTTTTATTGGCCCCAGAAGAGGACTATGTCATATGCATTCTGTAGGCTCTGTGTTACCTGCCAGGCCAGTGGTAAGTCATGGGCAAAGCATACTTTCCCTGTGGTGGGAACACCCTTTCAGAGGGTGAGTGTAGTTATGTTTAGGCAGCTAGACCCAGAGCCAGCCCTAGGGAACAGATTAATCCTTCTTTTCCTGGGCCATACCATGGTACCCTGAAGACATACCCCTGAAATCCGTGACTACACCTATAGGTGCCATTGCACTGATGGGGATCTTTATCTGCCTGAGGTTCCACAAGGAGGTTTTGTCTAACAGGTGTACCAACGTCATGTCTGCCTACTTGAAAGCCATGTGGAATGAGTGTAGGGCAACCTAAGAGTTCCCCACACCATACATCCCAAGACAAATAGGCTTGTTGAAAGATTCAATAAGTCCCTGGAATGTGTGATTATGGGCCTGTCAGGGCCCCTAAGAATTAAGTGGGATGTCCTGTTACCATGCCTGCTTTTTGCCTGCATTGAAGTGCCAGCCCTCAAACTTCAGTCGAGATCACACTGCTGGCTTCAGCGCAAGCTGAGACCATCACCTGCACCACCTTAGGGAAGTGATTCAGCCCAATAGCAGGCATATCTGAGAAGAGTAAGTGCCATATAGGGCAGGGCTCTGTGGTGAACTTGGGCATGAAAGTGGATGGAGTCCTTGCACAGACTCTCCAACCCAAGATCCAGACTGTTATGACCCATGTGCCTCCAAAGACACAGACCCCACTGAGAGCCTGCTTAGGCCTCACTGAGCATTACAGGAGATTTGTCAAGGGATATGGCACCATTGTTCAACCCTTGACTGGGCTGACTTCCACGAAGCAGGCAAAAAGGTATTTTGGACAAATTTCGATTTGGAAGGCATTTGTAAACCTGACGGAAGCCATATGCACAGCACCCAAGGCAACTGATTTCAGCAAAAAATATTCCCTGTGGAGACAGATTCGTTAGAGCATGGTATTGGGGCTTGTCTTTCACAGATAAATAATAAGGGCCTGGACCAACCTGTAGCCTTCAACAGCAGACGGCTTCTACCCTGGGAACAAAGGTTGATTGCAATGGAAAGTGAAGCAATTGCAGTGGTCTGGGTACGGGAGAAACTGAAACCATACTCTTTGGGACTCATTCCAGGGTTTAGACAGACCACAGATCTCCTCAGATGCCTGATCCAAATCCAGGGTTAGAATCCAAATAGTTGATGTGGTCCATCTCCCTACAGGGTCTGGACATTATGGCGGAACATCGCCCTTGGGCTAGCCATGCTAATAGTGTTAGTTTTTTTAGTTTTCTTCACCCTAGCAATGAGAACTCCCATGAGGGTGGGTAGTTCTCCCCACCTTCTGCTGGGATTGTAAGATCACCAGTGGGATACAGCAAACATTGAGCTACCCACTGCAGTGACAGTACACACATAATTGCAGGCCTACCATTTCTTGCCTGCCTGTGCTGCTTTCAAACTTCAAATTTGACCTGGTACAATAACCCCTTATGACAGGTCAAATCCTTCCTTTTGAATATGTACGCCTTACTGCCCATGAGGGAGAGGGCATGGTTTTCAGAGTAAGACATGTAAAATTTTAATGGTAAGCATATCCGTGCCGTGAAAAAGCCACAAAAGCTATTTTCACTGTAGCAGTGTTGGTTGTTACCTAGGAAAGCATTGGGATGCACTATTAAATTAAATAATGTTGTCTCACGCTAATGAACAGCCACACATTTAATTATTGGACTATTGAAATATTTATTACAAGCCCAATTTACTGGTGAAGTCAAATTTGCATTACATGTTTGGGAAAAGATACTTTTTCCCTACCTAAAGCCTCTGCTTGCACATTTGCTTGAGTTCCTAATGTGTCACCTGGCAGTTGAATAGACCCTTGATAGGTATGAAAACTCTCCCAGGGCAGGACAAAAGCCTGGATGTGGGGAAGCGTTTCAGTTCCTCTGCCAAGATGACCATCTGGGCTGTGCCCTTCTTCGCTCCCCCAGTCAGGCAGGCAGGCACTAATCCCATTGGTAGGGAAGATGCCCACAAAACTGGTTTAGAGTGACCACATATGAGGATTTGCTCATTTCCTTGGCCACACCTCTGGGGAGGGCAGACGGGTTCTTCACAAGGAAAGAAGGGTTGCAGTCTTGGATCTAGGCAGAGGAAGGCACTGTGGGATTATTTGCAGTAGGGAACACAGGAAGTGCAGCAAACATGGGTAAGAGTGCCCCAGGAACTTTTAGCCTATTGGTTAGGGAGGTCAGGAGTCACCCCGCCAAAAGCCTGGTGACAGGCATAAATATGACACCCACAGTACTCTCCTCAGAACACTTCTCGACCTGTTGAAGAACAGAAGATGACTCGCCCTGCTGTCTGTGGCCTGGGAAGAGCCTTGCACCCAGGACTCCAAGTATCATAAGACTAACATTCTCTTCAAACTACACAGACTCAACAAGCTACACAAAGCGTTTTCTGCACATGCCCGTTGACCAGTTAAGCTAGGCCTACTGCTGGAGTCCTGACCTCCAAGTTCCTGAATCATTGGCTTGTATCAAAGTGTACTCCTCCTAACATATCCTGAAACCGGGACTAACCTCTGAAGGACCAGGCCCAACCTGCCCAGCTGAAACTGACAAAGGTGCATTGTAGCTGGGCCAAAGATTCAGTGTGCTTCTGCAGCAGCTAATCCAATTCAGTGAGACCTCACAGAAAAGGCATCCGGTTAAGTGGAGACTCTTGCTCTATAACCTGCAGCCTTGCCCCTCTGAAAAAATCCAAGCTCCCAGAAAGTTGCTAAGTCCGAATGTAGGTGCCTAAAGTATCAGAGTGGCAAGGGACCTCTCTGGCCCAAAATTACATGTTTTCCCATCTAAGACTCATCCAGTTACTATCTGACAATTGACAGCCCTCTAAGTCTGATGGAAAAACTTCAGACATGATCAAACCTGGTGTCTGTATCAAACCCGTGCCTTACATTGTGCCTGACTACTAGTCAAGCACAACCAGATGACCACAGTTTGGTCTTAGTGCTTTTTGCCACTATTTTGAACCATAAACTTTAAAGATTTATATCTCCGGTTTCCCTTATGGATTTCTTTTTTGTCATTTTATTTATTAAAATGTACAGGATTTTTCTTAATTGGGTTGTGTTTTGACTTTATTACTGGTTTGGTGCTTTATAAATACTTTACACATTGCCTCTATGCCTGTTGGCTCTGTTCCATAGTTTCTAGGGGGTTGAGCTCAGGTTTATTTAGTGACTTTAGTGGTTCACCCTGACAAGGATTGCAGTTATTACTTGAGGATGGTGCTCAACTAATACCCTAAGTTCCTACATTGAGAACACTGATAACACTGATAAAATGGAGAACTTAGCAAAATGATTCATGGTACATGCTACAATGCTGATATCTGGAGCAGTGGTACCCAGGCCCCAAGGTCTGAGGGGCCCGCTGCACCAAAGCTAGAGCCATTCTTTTACTTCCATAGTAGAGGATGGGACCTCAGTTTCCTCTCTTGCATTGGAGCCCATGTCTAACTGACTATGACGTTGGCTGATTACTTCTAAATGTAGTGCTTATGTCTAGCAGCCAGAAATAAAGTTGCCTGTTTGTGCACAATAACTGAAGCCTAATCTCACAATAACTGACTGACTATCAGGAATGGAGAGAAAAGGGAAGAACCAAGGCACTCACTACTTTAGTAAAGAATGCCAAGTCCCCCTAATTGGCAGCATGCTTCATCCTCGGGCTCCTCCTGGCACTAATCCTTGTAATCCAAGTGTGAGCTACTACCCACTGAATTGTTGGGGAGCTCTTGAAGGTTTTGTAGGTTCGAGGTAGTACCATGCTATAATTTGGTGTGAGTGTGATTGTGCAGGATAGAGTAGTTTCAAAACTATACCTGACCTACCAAGGGAGTTGGGCTCAGGTTTATTGAGTGACTTTACTGGTTCAGTCACCACTACAAGGATTATGGTTATTTCTTGAGGTGGATACTCACACCCCTCAAATAATACCCCAGGTTCCTACACTCTTTTCCACTGTGTACTACAGAGGACATTGATATAAAGGGATCTTATCAAAATGGTCCATAGTGTGACAGGTGCAGTAGCACCTGATCCCAGAGGTCTGAGGGATCAACTGCACACCAGCTACTGTTGTTTTTTTACTTCCATAGTAGAGGATGGAGACACAATTTCCTTGGGACTCCATCCTCCATTGGGGTCTGAAGGCAGTTGGGTTCCTAGTTGAGGTGGATGAAACTCTACTTAAGCAGCATCACAATCTCTGTCAGGGTGACACACATCAAACTCCAAATTAATCTGTACTGAACTGCCTGGTATCCTGGCACAAAAGCAATCAAGCTTAGCTTGGAGGCAATGTGTAAATTATTTATGCAGTTTAAAGAACAAAATGCCAACCCCACCACTTTTCAAAAAGCTCAACACTCTGAGCCAACAAATCGGACTGAATTCCAGATTTGTTCGGTATATTTTATTTATACCCTTTATTTAGAAATTTTAAATATTTTAGCTAAACAAATCATCTGTTTGAGAAAGACACTCAACATGTACAAATACAAAAAAGTAACAAATACATACTATATATTGACAAACAAAAAAAAATGGAAATATACACCTTGTCTTATTGAACAATTAGCAAACCATCAATTTTTGCACATATTCAAACAAGAACAAAAATTCAACTCAATGATAGAGACACGTTCAGAGAAGAAATCAAAGAACACAAAACCAATCAAAGTATTAATCAAGATCAGCAATTAATCCTGTATGTTTCGTGTTTGAATCTATCTTGCCGACGCGTTTCGAATCCGTGGAAGAAATGCACGGAATCTCATCAGGGCTCAATCAATGGGGTTCTCTGGGGTGTATTAAAAGAAAAAAGAGAACTCTGTGTCACAAATCATAATTGAATATTGGGCGACCCTGCCCGTCCCCTTTATTACCCTCCTGTACCTGTAAGTGACTCAGGAGCAGTTATCACGATGATCTTGCCACAACGATAATTTTTGGAGACAGTGTTATCTGCAAGATAACAGTACACTTAGTACCCACAAGGACGATTATTATACTCAGGCAGACTCTCGTGGAGCACTTCACAAATACCAGGGTCGATCGCGAAACCGGTTCAAGACCTTTTCAGAGACATCCTCTTCATCCGATTCGTCTGGGTCTGATCCGAAAGGCAATCCTAACAAGAAGGTTTCTTTTTTAGACAAGAACCAACAGGGCAAGACAAGATACAAAGTCCCGTGGGACATGCGCACGCGCAGGAACCACTACCAGTCATAGCAGCCAGAACCAATATAGTTAATTTGTCTTCCAAAATACTCACAAAGGATGAGGAATCAGTGCTCAATTTGGGACTCAAATTTGTTCCGAGTCAACAAATGGACTACACTAAAACAAAGATGGAGATAATTGCTTTTTGTCGTAAGATACAACTCAAGGCTTTTTTCGCAAATCAGCCACCGAGTGTGAATATTGAAACTACAGGGCTTAGAAATAAGTCCAATTTTATTCCAAGTCAAAATATTCCCAAACAAGTGTACGCATTTGAGCAAGTTCTACTCTCGTCCTTTAACAAATTTGAGAAAAGCAAAAAGTATGTTCAATCAAATGTGAGTAAAGAACAAAGACAAGCGCTTAAGAATTTACAAGAAGATCCAACGATTCTGATTAAACCAGCCGATAAAGGCGGGGCCGTAGTCATATGGCCTAAGGACAAATATTTGCTGGAAGGCCAGCTGCAGGTGGACAACATGACGTGGTACAGGAAGCTACAGGGTGACCCGGTAAAGGAAATTCAAGGAGCAATATTGGAATTAGTACAGGCGGGCAGGGATGGTGGATATGTAGGAGTCAAAGAAAGTGAATATCTTGTTAAGAAGTTTCCACGTACCCCTGTGTTATATCTCCTGCCAAAAATTCATAAAAATCTGACCGATCCCCCGGGGCGACCAATTGTCTCGGGCTGTGATTCGTGTTTGGAGCCCATCTCCAAATATATTGATTTCTTTTTGAAGCCTTTTATAAGCGGAGTCAGGTCCTATCTAAAAGACACGACCGATTTCCTTGTAAAGATTGAAGGTATGGAGTTTGACCCTGAATCAGAAATCATGGTCACAATGGACGTGACGTCCCTATACACACAGATCCCTCAAGACGAGGCGCTTGAGGTGATAGAGATGTATTTGGATACCAGAGAAAGACCGCACAGAGTCCCGACCAAGTTTATTGTACAACTTGCAGAACTAACATTGAGAAAGAACTACTTCCGTTTCAACGACCAATTTTATATGCAAATCAAAGGGACAGCCATGGGCTGTCCTTATGCTCCGGAGGTAGCCATATTGTATATGGCACAATATGAAGAGAGGTTTATTGCAAATAACAACCCTTTTCAAAAGAATATCAAACAGTGGTTACGGTACATCGATGACGTGTGGCTCCTGTGGCAGGGGAGCCACACTGAATTGATTGCCTTCCACCAGTGGCTAAATAACAAACACCAGGACATCAAATTCTCCCTATAACAGAGCAATACTTCTATGACTTTTTTAGACGTTACAATCACTTGCAAAGAGGGGCACCTCGAGTCGTCACTTTTTCGCAAGAAGACAGATAAAAACACTATCCTTCACCACCGGAGTGCCCACCCGCGAAATCTAAAAAGCAACCTACCATATGGGCAATTACTTCGCATTCGGAGAAATTGCTCAAACATGGAGGACTTCGACCACTATGCCAAGACTTTCTGCGATGAGATGACCACCCGAGGGTACCCGAAAAAGATGCTAAAACACTCGTACAAGAGAGCCCGATACACGCCGAGGGAGTGTTTATTACAGAACAAAGAGAAACGTGAGCTGGAACAAATGGTATGCGTCACGACTTTCGGACCAGACACCCATCGAATCAGACAAATGGTCCTGAAAAATTGGCATTTGCTGGAACAATTAGAGTGTCCTTTTCCGCGACCCATTTTCGCTTACAAAAAGAACAGGAGCATCGGGCAACAGTTAGTACGTGCCAATTTGAGAACATCCAGACCCAAGCAAGACTTGCTATCAAAATGGGGTCTTAAACCGATTGAAGGACACCACAAGTGTGGTAATTGTGTATCGTGGGGGTCCTGTCTTGAAGGTTGCGTGTTCCAACATAAGGACGTCAAATGGACCAACAAGGGGTTCTCTAATTGCAAAACGAAAAATGTTGTGTATGCCATCACTTGTGGATGTCAGAAATTGTACATTGGTAAAACTAACCAGCAAATAAACACAAGGATTACACAACACCGCTCTCGCATCAAAAATAAGGTACTTAGTGCCCCCATGGTCCAACATTTTGTAGATAAGCAACATGCAGATACTGATTTCACTTGGACAGTGCTTTTTACAATGCCCACCAAAAAGGGTCTTGTCGACATTGAAGAAACCTTGTTGCGTAAAGAGGCCTATTTAATTATGAGGTTTAATAGTGCCCAGACCGGATTGAACAGCATGTCTGAGGTATCAAGGCTTTAGGTCGCCCACGTTTTGGCAATGTGGAGTGCCCCACTAAATTCGGGTGAATAATTAACCAGCTGGAACTACAGGGACCACAATTCCAAGCGGTGGTTCCAGGTCTATTTCCCCGCCTCGAAAATGGCGCCGACTGTCCCTGATTCAGTTTGAGCACCCTTGAACGTCAAGCGCACGATGAGATCGGTAAGTGTGTGCTAATCCAAGCGGTTTTATTGTAGTTAACTCGCTCTTTCATCCAGAGCATAAGAGTAAAAGGCTTTTACTCTCGCTTGCCAGGTGACCGCTTAAGCACGGCAGTGTAGAACGACAACACTCGTGAACGCCGGCTTCCTTAAAGAAACATTGTGGCCAGGCGAGAAAAGCACCAACATATGCGTGCAGGTAAACGGACACTGAATACAATGAAATTCTTTTTGCTTACATGACAAAAAAGAACGCATCTAAGTGAATGCTCTACATATTCAAGTTTCGTCCTTTATTGATTTCAGAACGGCTGTTTGTTCAGCCTTTGATCATGAACTAAGGACTGTGGAGGCATTTCTAACTACATGCGAGCCCCTCCGGACCTCACATAAAGTCACTAATTTGGAGGTTAGAAGCACATACACCCGCCTAAGGTAGGAACGCTTCATTGTGTTACCTCCATTATTGTACCACATTAATTACAGTGTATTTGTGGGTACTAAGTGTACTGTTATCTTGCAGATAACACTGTCTCCAAAAATTATCGTTGTGGCAAGATCATAACTGCTCCTGAGTCACGTACAGGTACAGGAGGGTAATAAAGGGGACGGGCAGGGTCGCCCAATATTCGATTATGATTTGTGACACAGAGATCTCTTTTTTCTTTTAATACACCCCAGAGAACCCCATTGATTGAGCCCTGATGAGATTCCGTGCATTTCTTCCACGGATTCGAAACGCGTCGGCAAGATAGATTCAAACACGAAACATACAGGATTAATTGCTGATCTTGATTAATACTTTGATTGGTTTTGTGTTCTTTGATTTCTTCTCTGAACGTGTCTCTATCATTGAGTTGAATTTTTGTTCTTGTTTGAATATGTGCAAAAATTGATGGTTTGCTAATTGTTCAATAAGACAAGGTGTATATTTCCAATTTATTTTGTTTGTTCAATATATAGTATGTATTTGTTACTTTTTTGTATTTGTACATGTTGAGTGTCTTTCTCAAACAGATGATTTGTTTAGCTAAAATATTTAAAATTTCTAAATAAAGGGTATAAATAAAATATACCGAACAAATCTGGAATTCAGTCCGATTTGTTGGCTCAGAGTGTTGAGCTTTTTGAAAAGTGGTGGGGTTGGCATTTTGTTCTTTAAACTACAGTACACGGTCCAGCTGACCCTACGTCCCGGGACCTACCTCCTTCAATATTCATAAAGTATTTATGCAGCACTTCTAGCAGTTATAAAGAGAAAACACAAGAAAAATCTCACATCAATTTTGAAAAATTTAATACATCATTTGAGACCTAAATGGCAAAGATCCAATCAGTAGAACCGGAGATATGCAATTTCCAAATTTTTTGTAAAAATACCCCCAGATGCATCATAGTTATGTTTTGCGAGTCCTTAATAGCGAATTTTAAGGATTCGCTATTAAAGACTCGAAAAACGGGATGCATGTAGGAATCGCAATGTTATTTGCGATTCCTACTGATTCCTTATTTGCGATTCGCTAATTGCTAATCGCAAATAAGGAATGGCTTTCCCATTCATTCCTATGGGCTATACCTGAAATGGTAATTTTCACTGGTGTTGCGCACACACATGTCCCTAGGACATGTGTGTGTGTGTGATATACAACTTAGAAAAATGCACTAAAGTGCATATTTCTACGTTTTTGCTATTTACCACGTAGTTTGAATTCGCGGTAAATAGCGACCCCAGATTGCGAATTCGCAATCTTGGAATGGTTCATGCATTGCATTTAAGGAATCGCAAATTGCGATTCCTTAAATGCAATCGCAATTTGAGAACTTGCAATTATTTGCGAATTCTTACATTGCGAGTGCATGAACCCTTGATGCATCTCAAATGCCATTTTTGTGGGCGCAAACAGCCGAATTTTGCGATTTGCACCGTTTGCGCTCGCAAAAATGCTTGATGCATCTACCTGATAGTGCCTAAAAGCACAAAGCGGTGTTAGAAATTGGGTTAATGGTTCACTGGGGTATGAGCTCTGGTCAAGTAAAAACCAAAATCAGCATAAATCGTGATTCCAGAGACACCTGACTTGAAGGGTTTATTTCTTTTGACTGAGTGTGTACAACAAATGCTTTACACTGTAGCTGATACTGCCTTACTGCTCTACCAAGCTACCACTTTAGAGAGTAAGGTTATATCTACCTTTAACCTCTGCTATACCTCTGGAGACTGGGGACTCTATACTCACTGTACCTTACTTTGGTCCAGTATATATAGAGCCAGTTTCTTACACACCCCAAGAAGAAAATGGCAGACACACGAAGAATTCAAAATTAAAAGACTCTAGCTGGCGATGAATCGAAGGGCCCTCCGCTAGCCACAAACCTGACTTAGAAACAATAGCCAGTGAACTAAAAGCAGTGATCAACACATTGGCCAAATCACTGGATTGCCCAGTTTCCCCCTGATGTGCTAGTCCTGGGCCCCGGACTACACAAAGGCAGATGGTGCCGGAGGACTCTCCTCAGTCGGACAGTCCTTCCCTGAGAGTCATCCAAGCGACTCCAGTGTGCTCACTATCGTGAGAACGGCAGAAGGCAGCCAGCGCAACCCCCCAGCAGTCCTCTCACTTTGACGAAATGATGTCACCAACTGAGATAAGATTGTTCGTTAGTTCTTATTGGGGGGGAAATTATTGAGGTCTGTTTCGGGTCTGTTCTTGTTTCTCTTTTCTTTTTTTCCTATCCTCTCCTCCACACCAATGTTTGATAATGGAGCTTTACTGGCAGGGCGTGGGCAGTTATAGAGAAACCAGGCCTGGCACGCTACATTGTTTATGCAATAACAAAGCATTCCCCCGATTGCGTTCATAAATGATAGGCAAAACCCCAAATATTGTTAGCCTCAATGTTCGGGCCTTAATCATCTGGTGAAGCGTTCGGCAATCCTGTCCCTTCTGGAGAATTCTCAGAGGGACATTTGCTTCTTACAAGAAACCCACCTCCTACAATGAGACGTCCATCACATGGGATCCCGGCGATTTTCCCTTCAGGTGTTGTCCTCCAACAGGTCCCAGAAGACCAATGGGGTTGTAATTCTCTTTAGAGTGAAATTCAGCTGTAAGCTCCTCTCTACAATTGCAGAAATTAAGGGGCGACTACTAGCTGTCAGGCTTCAATAGGAGACCTCACAATTGACGCTTGCTAACATATACACCCCGAATATACAACAGGACCAATTTATACGCAAAGCACTTGAGGAGATTATGGCATCCGCAGATGTAGATATTTTGGTGGGTGGAGATCTTAACCTGGTTATGGACATAAACCTAGATCGCTCAGGGCAACGGTATGCATAGCCATGGTCCTTTTTGTCGGAAGGCCAACGCTGGTTCTCAGACCACGGTTTTCCTGATATCAGGCATAGTCAACATCCAGACACAGGAGATTCCACATATTATTTGGCAGCACATAAAATGTACACACATATAGACCACTTCTTAGCCTCGTCATCGCTGGCCCAGAGTCTCTCCGAACCCACCATCAAACCTCCCTCTCTGTCAGGCCATGCCATGATCACGGTTTCATTACAAAGGAAAATGCATTCTCCACACCTAGCGGGATGGCATCTGAGGGACAGTCTCTTGCAATCCAAATCTGCAGATGAGAAGATTTGCGCCCACATCTTAGAATATATGAACACCAATGACACAGGGGCTGTTTCCCTAGCTGCAGTGTGGGAAACATTGAAGTAAGTGATTAGAGGAGAATGCATTTTGATGTCGGCGGGAGAAACTTAAATTGCGTTGGGAGAAAAGGCAGAGTATAGAGCAGGAAGTGAGCAAGTTGGAAACAATACATAAGAGAACTGGGTCACCTAGAGTTCGGAGGAAATTAGAGAAGAAACTACTTCTGCTGACACATCTGGACCTCGATGGAGCAGAATTTGCACTTTTGAGGCTTCGCCCCAAATTCTTTCTAAGCAGCGCCAATTATGGGAAAATGCTGGTGCAAAGATTCTAGCGACATCGATTTGGTCCATTAAAACTGCTTCAGGGGATACAGTGCATGTGGACTGGGACATAGCAGGGGTGTTACAAAACTTTTACCAGACCCTATACTCAGAAGAAGACATAACTAAGACATCCTCTTACCTTTTTCAGTGAGATATACCTGCCACCAGACTGCTGGAAGAAATTGCAGAGCACCTGGACCAACAAATTTGCATCGAAGAGGTGATCACAGCCATTGCACACCTCCAAGTCATAAAGCCCTGGGCCCTGACGGGTTCACGGAGCAGTTTTTCAAAATGTTCTGTCCAGAATTGGAGATCTTATTGACACGAGTATTTAACTCATTTCGGTGGACATGCTCATTGTGAGAAGTTGGCCTGATATATAGTGCTCACTATTCTAGTGATCACTTTGTATCATACCAAACAACCCTTATTGATGATTGGTTGTAAGTCAACCTTTCAGACCAGCTATCCTAGTAGCATGGACACGAGCAGTCTTCAGGCTAATCTCTAGAGGGCGTGTTAAGCCAGCTGTTTTACCATCACATATACCCCTTGAACACCAAGTGAAAGGACACCACACAAGTTGTTATAAAAATATAGGATATTTATTTAATAACAGTTCTACCCTAACCTCTTTATGAGTCAGGGAGCTAAGCACAATACAAAACTCTTACGAAAATACTTTAAGTTGCACAATTTACACAAATGCCCGAGGGGCACGAAAAACCATATACTACAAAAGTGGAATGCGAAATGCTAGCAGGTAAGTAACAAGATCCAGAGGCTTCAGGATCGCTTGAACTACACTACTGAACCTTAAGATTACGAGCAGGAGGCCTAGGGAGATCGGGTGCAGAGTGTGCACTCTCACGCGGGATGCGGGAAGAAGTCTATGGATGCTAGATTTCGTAAGGTTAGTGTTATCGGACGAATCCGACCAGTTAGGCTGAAAACGAAAAAGGATCTGGACACTTAGATAGTGAACCTACGTGGGAGCACCGAAATGCTCGAGTTACCTAGCCCAGGGGCTGCGGCTGCATAGGGTTCAAAAGACGTCGGGAATCCTCGTTACAATCTATGGAGCCTGAAAGAAGAAGTTGCTGGCAGGCGACCAGTGATGAAGTTCGATGGGATCCAAGCCTGGATCGGAGTTGAAGATGACCTGAAAGCAGAGGGGACTCAGTTCTTGATCACTAGCCAGTGATCAGATGGGCACCAGGATGGCACTGGATGAGGGCACCTCGACCAGGTGAGTGGGCGACGCTTGGCTCTGCAGTCTCTCGGACCAGGAGGCGTTGTCGGCGAGCAGGATGGAGGGGCGAGCTGTCCCACGAGGGTGTCTGCTGTCGGCGCTGCTGAAACCAGGATTGGAGCAACAAGCCTTGGCAAAGGCAAGCCCACGCGGTGGACTCAAGATGGCGTCTGGAGTGGACCAGCAGGGTCCAGGGTGCTCCTCTGTTGGAGGGGAGCAAGGGCCAGTCTGGAGCAACCAGACCAGTGGTGAAATCGTCGTGGTACGTCGTCAAGAGGGTCACTAGCCAACGGGCAAGTGACCGGACAACGTGGCAAGCAGCAAAGAAGCAGAAGGGCCCCACGCAGATCTCGTGGATGCTGGGAGGCTGGACTTCGGTGCTGGAGCTGCTTAGGGTTTGGGCTTCTCAAACCCCAGTGCACTTACTCGAGGGTCTCTCGGGGGTCGTGCTGGAGAAGCGTCGTGCAGGTCTTGAAGATGGCCGGTCCCACGGGTCTCGTCGCACCCACGAATCTCAGCTGTGCTGGATGATGTAGGTAGAGGTCAGAGATGGCAGGGAATCCGGGTCTCATCGAGCTGGGCAGTCTTGATCCAGAGGATGGACTTCAGCAAACCGCAAGAGCTTCGATGGTGCCTGCTGGTGCAGGGTGGCTACTCCTTAGCCACAAGGGAGAGTCTTCAGAAGAGTCAAGAGTTCCTTTCGTGGAAAGTAGTTTCAAGATCCAAGATTATCTAATTTGGGAAGGGGGCCTGCTCCTATCTTTATACTACGTCCTGCCCTATGGGTGGGACTAGGAGGGGGGTGGTTACACCCCTCTCCTTTGTCCGGTCTCTCCCCAGCTCAGGGGCTGGTGTGTCCCAGGAACTGGTTTGAGCCGGCCTATGCACAGTGAGCACCGGGGTGCCACTTGCAGTCACCTTCCTTTCAGCCCTGCCTACCTGGAATACACAAAATCCTGTCTGGGATGGTGCTGGCACCGCCCCTGACAGGAAACCCTTTGTCCATGCCTCCGTTGCTGGAAGGACTCCCAGCAGCAGGAGGGCAGACTTGTGTCTCGGTGGCAGCATCCATTTTGTGGAGCTGAGGCTATGTCTGACTTTAACCGGGGTTCACAGTTACATACATGTCGTGTCCCTCTAGAAGGGTGGAATGCTAACCCCGTCGCCAGAATTGGCGAGGGGTTAGTATTCCAATTCGTATGACACCTTACTCGACATGTTTTGATAATGCTATACCAAAGTTAGCATTTAACCGCGAGGATTATAATGCACTTAAGAGTATATGGTATAGCGTTATCATGGAACAGCTATTTGGACTTGGTTCCACAAGCTGCAAACGGGCTCAGCTCATGCCAGAGCACCATCTCACATAATTCCAAGCACTCTGCCTTCAGGATTGATAAGGCCTGCCATAGGAGTGACTGATAGGAATATATGTGTCCATTTTAGGGTTAGATATAGGAATACTATATCTAAAGCAAAGGGTGTTTACACCACCTTGCCCCAGCTGTCGTGCAGCCAGTTGTGTCTGTTTGGATGGCCAGCCAGGGGTGGCATAATACATGCTTCAGCCCCTGGTAGGCCCTGGGTACACCTATGCCCTGGATACCTAAGGTATGCTGTACAGGGACTGATAAGGTGGCCCAGTACCAATTGGTAAAATGCACCTAAGGTACATGGTTGTAATTTAGAGAGAGAACAGCTAGGCTGTGGGTCTGATTAGCAGGCCCACAGCCAGGGAAAGTCGTAAATCAGTGAAGCAAAAAGCAAAAATCTGGGGTGGCCATGGGATTGCAGACCCCACTCTCCGACATAACCCCCCCCCCCAAATTTAGGGACATTAAACTAACCTTGACCAGGTAAGTCTTCTTGCTCTAAGTGGAAGTACCTGGAGAGACCATCTGCATTACTATGGTCAGTTCCTGGGCGGTGCTCCACTGTAAAGTCCATCCCCTGTAGGGAAATGGACCACCTAAGAAGTTTGGGGTTTTCACCCTTCATTTGATTTAGCCATAAGAGGGGCTTATGGTCGGTCTGAACTTTGAAGTGAGTACCAAACAAGTATGGCCTCAACTTCTTCAGGGCCCACACCACAGCAAAGGCCTCCCTCTCAATAGCTGACCAACGTTTCTCTCTAGGGGTCAGCCTTCTGCTTATAAAAGCAATGGGCTGGTCATGACCATCAATATTCAGCTGAGATAGAACAGCTCCCACACCCAACTCAGAAGCATCTGTTTGGACAATGAATGGCTTGGAGTAGTCTGGACTCTTGAGAATAGGTGCAGTGCACATGGCCTGCTTTAGGTCATCGAATGCCTTCTGACAGCTAACTGTCCACTGAACTTTCTTTGGCATTTTCTTACTTGTCAGGTCATTAAGTGGGGTCACAATGGTCCCATAATTTCTGACAAATGTCCTGTAATAACCAGACAGGCCCAAGAAAGCTCTGACCTGTGTCTGGGTGGTTGGAGGAGCCCAGTCCTTTATGGCCTGTATCTTGCTCTCCAGAGGTTGAACTTGGCCTCCACCTACAAGGTGGCCCAAGTATACAACTTGACTCTGCCCTATCTGGCACTTAGTAGCCTTGATAGTGAGGCCTGCCTTTTGCAGGGCCTCTAAAACTTTCCTCAGGTGGATCAGGTGATCCTCCCAGGTGGAGCTAAAGACAGCAATATCATCTAAATATGATGCACAAAAGTCATCCAACCCAGTGAGAACTTGGTTCACCAACCTTTGAAAAGTGGCAGGGGCATTTTTCAAACCAAAGGGCATCACCACAAATTGGTAATGACCTCCTGGGGTAGAAAATGCTGTCTTGGCCTTGGCATCCTCAGCTAACCTGATTTGCCAATAACCAGCTGTTAGGTCAAATGTACTTAAGAAAGTTGCAGAAGCCAACTTATCTATCAGTTCATCTGCCCTGGGTATTGGATGGGCATCTGTCTTAGTGACAGCATTGAGACCCCTGTAGTCTACGCAAAACCTCATCTCTCTCTTACCATCCTGGGTGTGAGGTTTAGGCACTAGAACTACAGGACTAACCCAAGGGCTCTCTGAGGGTTCAATGACTCCCAATTCCAACATCTTTTGTACTTCAGTTTTTATGCAGTCCCTGATGTGGTCAGGTTGCCTGTAGATTTTACTCTTTATAGGCAGACTGTCTCCAGTGTCCACCTCATGTGTGCACCAGTTTGTCTGACTGGGGGTCAGAGAAAACATTTGTCTGAAGGATTGCAGGACCTGTCTACAATCCTGTTGCTGAGGCTCAGAGAGGCTGTCAGAAAAGACTACACCATCTAGTGACCCATCATCAGGGTTCTGAGCGAGCAGGTCTGGGAGAGGGTCACTCTCTTCCTCCTGTCTCTCATCTGTGGCCATGAGCAAGCCCATGTCCTCCCTGTCAACAAATGCTTTGAGCCTATTCACACAAAGTACTCTGTGAGGGCTCCTAGGAGTTCCCATGTCCACCAGAAGTGTGGCTCACCGGTTAGAAGCGGCAGACCCTGAAGCAGAGGTCGGCCCGGGACCAGGGTTCAATTCCCAACGCGGCGGGGTCTTGGGTCAATGTCCGCGGACTCAATAATTCTCGCTTAGGTGCCTACGCTAACCATGGGTCCCGCTCTGCAACTCTGGGCAATAGCTTGCTTAATCTCCACAACGGCCCCAGCAATGCCGGGGATTCCTGGCTTCACCTTGGGGTGCCCTCTCACAGGGAAAGCCAGGACGGGTTCCCCAGCGGTATACAGCGCCAGGACACCACGTAACGAGGTAACAGTGCGCTTTACAAGTATACATACATTACATTACATTACACCAAATAGGTGACTTCTCCCTTTTGTTCAATGATGATGTGGGGTCCAGACCATTTGTCTTGGAGAGCTGCTGGGGCCACTGGCTCCAACACCCACACCTTCTGTCCTGCATGGTATACAGTTAGGACAGCCTTTTGGTCATGCCAAGCTTTTTGAAGTTCCTGGCTGGCCTCAAGGTTTTTAGATGCCTTCTCCATGTACTCTGCCATCCTGGAGCGGAGACCAAGTACATAGTCCACTATGTCAAGTTTAGGCTTTTTGAGAGGTAACTCCCATCCTTCCTTCACAAGACATAGGGGTCCTCTTACAGGATGTCCAAACAAAAGCTCAAAAGGGCTGTAACCAACCCCCTTCTGTGGGACCTCTCTGTAAGCAAACAAAAGGCAGGGTAAAAGGATGTCCCATCTTCGCCTAAGCTTTTCTGGTAACCCTTTTATCATCCCTTTGAGGGTCTTGTTGAATCTCTCAACAAGCCCATCGCATTGTGGGTGATAGGGTGTGGTGAATTTGTAATTTACACCACATTCCTTCCACATAGCAGTCAAGTATTCTGACATAAAGTTTGCACCTCTGTCAGAGATCACCTCCTTAGGGAACCCCACTCTGGAGAAAACTCCAACCAGGGCCCTTGCCACAACAAGAGCTGTAGTGGTTCTAAGGGGAATAGCTTCTGGATACCTGGTGGCATGATCCACTACCACCAGTATAAATCTGTGCCCAGATGCTGTTGGGGGGTCCATTGGTCCAACAATGCCAATCCCCACTCTTTCAAAGGGAACCCCCACCACAGGTAGTGGTATAAGGGGGGCCTTTGTTGTGCCACCTGATTTGCCACTGGCTTGGCAGGTGATACATGAACGACAAAAGTTCTTAGTGTCCTCAGACATATGGGGCCAGTGAAAGTGTGGGGCAAGCCTGTCCCAAGTCTTATTCTGGCCTAAGTGACCTGCAAGGGGAATTTCATGGGCCAAGGTGAGAAGGAAACCTCTCAGAGTCAAGGGGATGACCAGCCTCCTGGTAGCACCAGGCTTGGGGTCTCTTGCCTCAGAGACCCCAAGCCTCAGAGTAAAGGAGTCCATCATCCCAGTACACTTTATGGGCACCTGTGGCATTCCCTGCAGCCTCAGCAGCAGCCTGCTGTCTGAGGGGTTCAAGAGAGGAACAGTCTAACTGTGCCTGCCTCAAGTCTGCCCTGGAAGGGCCCCCTGTCCCAAGAAACTCAACCTGTTCAGGTTCAAGCTCTTCTAGGACAGTTCCTTCTGGGGTCTTGGGGTCAGTCTCCTGAGAGAGCTGATCCTGTTCCTGAGGCAGGGGGTAGGGTCAACCTTACCCCTACTGCTCTTTCTCTTGGTTAGTGTCTGGTCCATTGTTCCAGGATCCAGCACTAGTTCAGCTGGGCATTTCTTGGCCTGTGACCTAGTCACAGCAAGGACATGTGCTGACAAACCTAACATTTCCACATGAGTTCTATACTCCACATCTGACCATAAGGAGGATTCCAAATCATTGCCCAAAAGACAGTCCACAGGGAGGTCTGAACTAACAACAACCCTTTTGAGGCCATTTACCCCTCCCCAGGAGAAGTTAACAAGTGCCATACTATGGGAGGTAGTGGCATTGCTAGCATTGGTCACCAGGTAGTCTGCTCCCAGTATTACCTGGTCAGGGTCCACAAAGTTAGGTGTCACCATGGTGACACTGGCACAAGTGTCCCTGTAGGCCTGAGCCATTTTTTCATTAATCAAAGGCGTCTGCCTGTACTTACCCAGAGTACTGGGACTTATTGTAGGGGTCATATTCATGTCCCCAGTACAAACAAGAACAGCCTGAGTAGGTGTTCTGACTAAGTCAGAGCCCGCCTCAGTTCCCAGGGTTAACCCCACTATAGCCTTGGGAGGATTACTACCACCACTAACTGTACTAGGGGGTGCAGGTGCCTTAGGGGCAGTAGTGGTAGGAGTTGGGCCTTTCTTGGTGCACTCACTCAACCAGTGAGTATTACTTTTGCAGTACTGGCACCATGGTTTCTTCTGACCATTCTTCTTCTTTTGGGAATTTTGGGAATTCTGGGACCCACCCTCTTTAGATGGTTGGGGCCCTGTTGAAGCCTTCTGGTCATTTTGCTTGTTCTCATTACCCTTGGGATCTGCTTTCTTCTGGCCACCACCCTGGTTCTGGTTCTGCTGCTTGACCCTTGTCCTGACCCATCTGTCTGCCTTCTTTCCCAATTCTTGGGGGGAGGTCAGATCTGAGTTATGTTATGTTATGTTATAAAATATTTTATTGCGCGCTCTGCTACTACAAAGTATCCTGGCGCGATATGTGACATTAAACAGAGCCAATCCAAGAGAAGAGAGAGAAAACTAGATACTGAGATTAAAAAGATGGGTTTTTAACCCTTTCTTGAATCCCGCCAATGTGGCTGATGATCGCAAAGAAAACGGCACGGCATTCCAGGACCGAGCTGTTTGGACAGAGATAGACTGCCCACCCAATCTCGCATATCTGACTTTAGGCATGGACATCAGAAGCAGATTGGCCGATCGGAGAGCACGGCGAGGAGTATAAAAAGTGAACCTCTTGTGCAGATATTGTGGTCCCTGTTGGTGCAAGGCCCGAAAGGCCAAGACCAATGATTTGAACACAATGCGATGGGCTACTGGGAGCCAGTGAAGCTTTCAAAGATGAGCATGTGCACTAGTTCTTCTCGGGAGATGGAACAAAAGTCGCACGGCCGCATTCTGAATGATTTGCATTCGTTTTATGAGATATTTGGGGAGACCACTGAAGAGAGCGTTGGCATAATCCAGCCTTGACAGGATCAGAGCACGCAAAACAGTCTCTTTCGCTTCCCTATGGAGAAGCGGAAGGAACCTCTTAAGTGACTTGAGTGTCGCGAAGCAGGTTGCAGTAAGTTTTTTTAAGTGAACTTCAAACTTAAGGTCCTGTCCGAACCATACCCCCAAGTTTTTGGCCGGGCCTCCGAGAGAGCTGGGACATGCAAAATCAGTCGGCCAAATAAGATCCCTGAAATTGGCCGGAAAATTGCCATAAAATAAGAACTCTGACTTGTCCTCGTTACATTTAAGCTGAGCTGAGACAAGCTACCGAAAGACGTAGGACAAACAGGTACAGACGACTCGGGCATCTAAGCAGTCCTTTGACCAGGTGAACAGCAACTGCGTGTCGTCGGCATACGCCATTATTTTGGCTCCCCACTGCTCAGCCAGATAAATCAACGGGGTCATGTAGACGTTAAACAGCAGAGGATTTAAAGTCGAACCCTGCGGCACCCCGGTAGTGAGCTTCTTGGGTAACGAGGCATGTGGAGGCATCCATACTTGCTGCGTCCGCTCAGACAGAAACGAAGATACCCAGGCCAGAACCGCACCCGACAGCCCCACCTCTGCCAGCCTTGTCAGCAGCTGAGTATGGGGTACCGTATCAAATGCGGCAGATAGGTCGAGCAAAAACCAGGACCGCTCTGCCGCCTCCGTCCAGACACTCCGTAATGGCCTCTGAGACTTCCAACAGGGCAGTCTCAGTGCTAAAAGCCGCCCTGAACCCCGATTGAGCCGGGTGCAGGGCCTGAGAGGACTCAATGAAATTATTCAGTTGCCTGAAAACAACCTTTTCACAAACTTTCGCTAGTGCCGGGAGCAGCGATATCGGACGATAACTGGAGGTAGCTAGGGGATCCAGGCCAGGCTTCTTCAACAAAGGAAGAAGTTTCGCCTGTTTCCAACAAAGGGGCACAGAGGCAGAGGCCAGAGACAGATTAACAATCTGGGTGACCTCCTGATACACCAGGCTCGCCGCTCCCCCCAAGACCCTAGCAGGACACGGGTCAGAGGGTGAACCCGACTTTAGTGCCTCCAGAATAGCCAACACATCAGCTTGCTGAGCTGGCTCAAAGGTGGAAAATTGACTGACAGGTGGATTCGCACCTGGAACGGTGGTAAGCGGTAGAGGCTGAAGGGGACCACAAGAATTTTGGAGCTCCTCTTGGATCTTAGCGATCTTATTATCAAAGAAACATGACAGTTCCTCACACCAGAGATCAGACGCCGGGAGAACTGGGGAGGCAGCACACGGAGAAAGGAAGCTCTGAACAATGGCAAAGACTTCTCTGCCATTGTTGTCCGCCTTCTCAATCCTTCCTGAAAAGTAACTACTTTTGGCGGCCTTAATTTCAGCATAATACACCTTCTGAGCCCTCCGCAAATTGCTCTTCAATTCCGGTCGGAACTCAAGGCGCCAAGCTCGCTCCAGCTTTTTACAACCGGATTTGAGTTCCCTGAGAGCATGGGAGAACCAAGGTTTAGAAGGAGACGACCTGGTCCGCCTGCTGCCACCATTACTAATGGGCAAGACAGAGCTTTGTTCAACCCAGGAGTTAAAGGACTCCACCGCAGAATCAAGATTCGATGGCAGAGTCGGCCGGTTAGACATAAGAGAATCCGAAAAGATGGTCAAATTAATTCGCTGGGAGTGTACTTGAGGGGCAGGCAATTCCCTCAGCCCTTTTGAGTTTAGGGGCCAGGTGAACAAAATTAAGGCGTGGTCCGACCAAATAACCCTCCTGGGAGGTGACATAGTAATCTCGAAATTTGAACAAACCAAATCTAACCAATGGCCAGCCGCATGAGTGGGGAAGTTCACCCCTTGCGTGAGGTGCGCCAGCGAGAGGACTTCTGCTAAGCCCATCGTTTCCGGTAAATCCACCGCGTCCATATGAATGTTAAAACCCCCCAGAAGGAGATATCGAGTGAATTTCAGGGCACGGGGAACGATGACCTCCTCAATATTGGCAGCAAAACTGCCAGCATAGCCAGGGGGGCGGTAAAGTAGAGTACCTCCCAAGGTGAAATGAGGGGAAAGGACCACAGCAAAGTGTAACATTTCTGTCTCGCCGAGTGGATCGGGCGGTTCGCTCACCACTACCCAGTGGTCCCGATGAATTACTGCCAAACCGCCACCCCTGCCAATCGGTTGGTCCATCCTGGTAATCCTGAAGCCACGTGGTATAGCAAGTTCTACCACCGGCATACAGGACTCAGTAAGCCAGGTTTCGGTAACGAACAGGAGATCAAACTCCTTCTGATCAAGCAGCTCAAATATGTCGGCCGCGTGTCTGACCATTGATCTGGCATTAATCAGGCCAGCTGTAATAGTATCTAGGTTGATCCTAGTCGCGTCACCTGAAGACTGTAGGCTTGAAAAACAGTACCCGCATGCTGGGCATCGGTGATGCATAGCCTCTAACACCTCCCAGTGTTTGGCGGCATCGCAACTGTAGGTATTGAGGGCAACCAGCTCCTCAGACGAATACCTCAGAGAGCCAGGGCACAAACAACAGGGTGGATAAGGAGGTGGCAGGGCCCTGGGCCCGTCCGGGACACGGACGGGCACAGACGGGCCCTCCTTTGGCGCTCCTTCGGCGCGCAGACGGCGCGCCCGCAGCGCGCGACCGCTACGCGCTCGACGCATCGACACGTTAAATAGGGGCGGGCGAGTCAGGAAACTAGAAAGCCAACCCCGGTGCAATGCGGTCCCACCTCACTTCCGGGAACCGCTCGGGCCGAGCGCTGAGGGCGGCACTGACAGGAAATGTGCAAATACGCTAATTCGAAAGTGCAGAGTGCAATAGATCAATACAGTAAAGGTAGGCACAATTAATGCAAGTTCGCGCTAAGGCGGCAGTTCCAGATAGATAAAAACAGTTTAAAAGCTAGCGCGAATAAAAAGACGGCAGAGTTACAGTACAAGTTAGGGGCTCAATAATGCTCACCATTCAGTCAATAAGGTGCTGATGCAACAACTGATTCTGACAATTACTTAAGATTTGCTCTCTCATAATTAGATTATACAATCCTGTGTAATCAGTAACTTTACTTCCCAGTAACCAGCCTTCAAAAGCCTTAGTGGCACAATCTACAAAGTCAGTCCAATCTTGAGACTGAATTTTCTGGGTGTCTCTGAACAGCAACCTGTACTGTTCAGTGGTTAAGCCAAACCCATCAATCAGTGTATTCTTCAAGACTTGGTAATTGTTAGCATCCTCAGCTCTGTAGTGAGGAGCTTATCTCTACCTTTGCCTTCAAAGGAGAGCCACAAAATAGCTGCCCACTGACTCTGGGGGATGCACTGGACAGTGCAGGCCCTCTCCAAAGCAGTCATCCACTTGTGGATGTCATCCCCTTGTTTAAAGGGGGGCACTATTTTACTCAGGTGTCTAGTGTCAAAACTCCTGTCTTTATCCTTAGGGATATTGCTCCCACTCAACTGTTGCTCCCTAGCAAAGGCAAGCTTCTCCTTGGCAAGGGCAAGTTCTTCCCTCTGAATCCTCAGATTAGCCTGCTTCATCCTTGCTTCATGTTCTCTTCTCTGAGGGGAAGTCAGTCTCCTCTGGGGAGAGATCATTCTCCTCTGAGCAGAGGCATGAGAGTGCACAGAGATGTTGGAGTCCCTAGAGTGAGATCTATCTCTTCTAACTCCAAAGTTAGGCCTGCTTAGGGTCAGTACTGGGGGTCCCCCAGATCCTTCCCTATGTAGGTCTAAGTTGGCCCTAGTAAGCCTCACTAGCTCAGGACCATTGTCTGCCTCATCCCCAGAGATTTCCTCTTCCTCCACCTCCTCTTCTACTTCCTCAGTTTCAGGGAGGTCAGGATCACCAAGGGTACCTTCTAAGGGGGGCATGCTCTCATCTGTCTGAGAAGCTTTCCTAGCATCAAAAGTCTCTAAGAGACCTAACAGAAAAGGAGTGGTAGGGTTAGAACCCTGTTTTAGTTTCCTGGAGGTACACAATTGTCTCATCTCCTGGAAGCTAAGGCCTGCATATCTGGAAGTGACCTGTGGAGGGTCAACAGCCACAAGGGGAGTCTCTGAAGACTCTCCATGGGTAGACATGCTTCTAGTGTGGTGTAAGTGATGCACCTACCTACACTATGGGTTTACCTACTGATCCCTTGCTAAGAGTTGTAGTCAAGGTGTGCTAAGCCTTGTTAAACTACAACAGCTGATTCAGTAGAACTCAGATTATTCTAAGTTAAGTTATATGTACCTGGGTACTTATGTGATCTTTCAATTGATATTCTTAGGATACGTGCGAGGTAAAACAACAGCAAGCTCAAATCCCAACCGCTGCACACCAATGTGAGAAGTTGGCCTGATATATAGTGCTCACTATTCTAGTGATCACTTTGTATCATACCAAACAACCCTTATTGATGATTGGTTGTAAGTCAACCTTTCAGACCAGCTATCTTAGTAGCATGGACACGAGCAGTCTTCAGGCTAATCTCTAGAGGGCGTGTTAAGCCAGCTGTTTTACCATCACATATACCCCTTGAACACCAAGTGAAAGGACACCACACAAGTTGTTATAAAAATATAGGATATTTATTTAATAACAGTTCTACCCTGAACTCTTTATGAGTCAGGGAGCTAAGCACAATACAAAACTCTTACGAAAATACTTTAAGTTGCACAATTTACACAAATGCCCGAGGGGCACGAAAAACCATATACTACAAAAGTGGAATGCGAAATACTAGCAGGTAAGTAACAAGATCCAGAGGCTTCAGGATCGCTAGAACTACACTACTGAACCTTAAGATTACGAGCAGGAGGCCTAGGGAGATCGGGTGCAGAGTGTGCACTCTCACGCGGGATGCGGGAAGAAGTCTATGGATGCTAGATTTCGTAAAGTTAGTGTTATCGGACGAATCCGACCAGTTAGGCTGAAAACGAAAAAGGATCTGGACACTTAGATAGTGAACCTACGTGGGAGCACCGAAATGCTCGAGTTACCTAGCCCAGGGGCTGCGGCTGCATAGGGTTCAAAAGACGTCGGGAATCCTCGTTACAATCTATGGAGCCTGAAAGAAGAAGTTGCTGGCAGGCGACCAGTGATGAAGTTCGATGGGATCCAAGCCTGGATCGGAGTTGAAGATGACCTGAAAGCAGAGGGGACTCAGTTCTTGATCACTAGCCAGTGATCAGATGGGCACCAGGATGGCACCGGATGAGGGCACCTCGACCAGGTGAGTGGGCGACGCTTGGCTCTGCAGTCTCTCGGACCAGGAGGCGTTGTCGGCGACCAGGATGGAGGGGCGAGCTGTCCCACGAGGGTGTCTGCTGTCGGCGCTGCTGAAACCAGGATTGGAGCAACAAGCCTTGGCAAAGGCAAGCCGACGCGGTGGACTCAAGATGGCGTCTGGAGTGGACCAGGAGGGTCCAGGGTGCTCCTCTGTTGGAGGGGAGCAAGGGTCAGTCTGGAGCAACCAGACCAGCGGTGAAATTGTCGTGGTACGTCGTCAAGAGGGTCACTAGCCAACGGGCAAGTGACCGGACAACGTGGCAAGCAGCAAAGAAACAGAAGGGCCCCACGCAGATCTCGTGGATGCTGGGAGGCTGGACTTCGGTGCTGGAGCTGCTTAGGGTTAGGGCTTCTCAAACCCCAGTGCACTTACTCGAGGGTCTCTCGGGGGTCGTGCTGGAGAAGCGTTGTGCAGGTCTTGAAGATGGCCGGTCCCACGGGTCTCGTCGCACCCACGAATCTCAGCTGTGCTGGATGATGTAGGTAGAGGTCAGAGATGGCAGGGAATCCGGGTCTCGTCGAGCTGGGCAGTCTTGATCCAGAGGATGGACTTCAGCAAACCGCAAGAGCTTTGATGGTGCCTGCTGGTGCAGGGTGGCTACTCCTTAGCCACAAGGGAGAGTCTTCAGAAGAGTCAAGAGTTCCTTTCGTGGAAAGTAGTTTCAAGATCCAAGATTATCTAATTTGGGAAGGGGGCCTGCTCCTATCTTTATACTAAGAAAAGGGGCTGGCACGCGACTAAGTCCTGCCCTATGGGTGGGACTAGGAGGGGGGTGGTTACACCCCTCTCCTTTGTCCGGTCTCTCCCCAGCTCAGGGGCTGGTGTGCCCCAGGAACTGGTTTGAGCCGGCCTATGCACAGTGAGCACCGGGGTGCCACTTGCAGTCACCTTCCTTTCAGCCCTGCCTACCTGGAATACACAAAATCCTGTCTGGGATGGTGCTGGCACCGCCCCTGACAGGAAACCCTTTGTCCATGCCTCCGTTGCTGGAAGGACTCCCAGCAGCAGGAGGGCAGACTTGTGTCTCGGTGGCAGCATCCATTTTGTGGAGCTGAGGCTATGTCTGACTTTAACCGGGGTTCACAGTTACATACATGTCGTGTCCCTCTAGAAGGGTGGAATGCTAACCCCGTCGCCAGAATTGGCGAGGGGTTAGTATTCCAATTCGTATGACACCTTACTCGACATGTTTTGATAATGCTATACCAAAGTTAGCATTTAACCACGAGGATTATAATGCACTTAAGAGTATATGGTATAGCGTTATCATGGAACAGCTATTTGGACTTGGTTCCGCAAGCTGCAAACGGGCTCAGCTCATGCCAGAGCACCATCTCACATAATTCCAAGCACTCTGCCTTCAGGATTGATAAGGCCTGCCATAGGAGTGACTGATAGGAATATATGTGTCCATTTTAGGGTTAGATATAGGAATACTATATCTAAAGCAAAGGGTGTTTACACCACCTTGCCCCAGCTGTCGTGCAGCCAGTTGTGTCTGTTTGGGTGGCCAGCCAGGGGTGGCATAATACATGCTTCAGCCCCTGGTAGGCCCTGGGTACACCTATGCCCTGGATACCTAAGGTATGCTGTACAGGGACTGATAAGGTGGCCCAGTACCAATTGGTAAAATGCACCTAAGGTATATGGTTGTAATTTAGAGAGAGAACAGCTAGGCTGTTGGGTCTGATTAGCAGGCCCACAGCCAGGGAAAGTCATAAATCAGTGAAGCAAAAAGCAAAAATCTGGGGTGACCATGGGATTGCAGACCCCACTCTCCTACACTCATTAACTGACTTGATGCTGGAAGCTTCAATATCGGTTATACTAAAATCAATTAAAGACCCGGAAGAATGTGGCTCTTAACGTCCTATTTCTTTGTTGAATATAGATGATAAAGTGTTAGCCAGAATCCTAGCAGCTCGGCTGAACCTGCTGGTGGAGGGACTGATTGACCCTGACCAGTCTGGCTTTATCCCAACCTGGCAAGGGGGAGACAACACAAAGAGGCTGCTACACCTCATGGATGTCATACATAGATCGCTGAAAGAGGCAGAGTTTCTCTCAATTGATGCCGAAAAGGCGTTTGACCCGGTGAGATGGTCTAACCTTTTTGACACATTGCGACACTTCGGTTTCGGGGAGGGCTTAATTAAATGGGTCAACTGCATATATCGTGCTCCGAGAGACTTTGTTTGTGTCAAGGGAGTATCCTTGAATCGGTTCCCCACAGTAAGATGTACCCTACAAGGATGCCGATTGTCACCGCTCCTTTTTGTACTCTAAATGTAGCCCTTCACACAGAAAATCCGCTACAACCCTCTAGTCAAGGGTGTTACGTTTTGAGCGGAAACCCATACCATCAGCATATATGCTGATCATGTGATCCTCTCATTAACGAACCTACAGACATCTCTACAGGCTCGGCTAGCAGAGCTAGAAAGCTTCTAGGAAGTATCGGGATTCAAAGTGAATCTAAGTAAATCCCAGATCTTAAATCTCTTGGTGGCCCCTGACCAGAAGGACCAACTGAAAAGAACGCTCCCACTGCCATGGGCAGAGCAGTCCATAACGTACCTGGGCATCTCGCTGGCCCCCACCATTCCTAAGACCCTGATGCTAAACTATTCAGCCCTTATAGCACAGACGACGCCGGTTCTGAGCAGCTGAGGGGCCAACTGGGGTTGACCAGGTTTGAAAGGGTGGCGGCAGTTAAAATAACAGTCTTGCTGTGCATCTTTTACATTTTTCAAACCTTCCCTTTGGCCCCCCCCAAAGTAATCCGATCTCTACAGCTGCCGATTAACAAAATCGTCTGGGGAAGGAAAAAAGCTCAAATAGCTTTTGCCCAGTTAACCCTTTCCAAATGGTAGGGAGGGGTGGGACTCCCTTTTATTCATAGATACCTGCAGGCAGCAGAGCTTTGGTATATAATTGAATGGAACCATCCTCTATCAGAAAAACATTGATATTTCATGGATCAGACGGTCGCGGGAGTCAACATATGGAGGGAGGTTTGGCTCCCATACAAGCATAGGGCATGGGGCTTGTACTTCTCCCTGGTAACATCGCAAATGATGAAAACGTGGGATAGAGTGGCAAGCGCCAAGGACCTGACATCTTACCCCTCCCCGATGACTTAGATTACAGGGAACTCTGATTTTTCTTCGGGGCGCAACTCGACGGTTTTCGATAGATGGCGAAAGCAGGGTTGTAAGTGCATAGGGTCACTATTTGAGCCAATCGGTTTGATTCCCTTTGACTACCTGAAACATGACTACGAACTCCCCCAGTCAGATATGTTCCAATACCTTGAATTGCGTCACTGGACCCACATACCAAGAGGCAGTGGTGCATAAACTGACAGCCTTTGAGAAACGGCGAGTATGCAAACAAGACAATAAGCACCTCATATCGGAGCTCTATGCGATGCTAACAAAGAGCTTGGGAGGGGGCCGCTTCAAGGGACAACAGCAGTGGTAGGAGGAACTGGGACAGTTGCTCTCGGAGGAGGAATGGGAGGACATATACTTTAGAGATTCTCACACAGCGCATAACACATTCAGGGGCAGAATCAACATATAAAGTGCTTTCATACTGGTATCTTACCCCGGCGCGCATTCACTGCTTGGAGAAAAGCCATTCTGAGAAATGCTGGAGGGGGTGCAGTCAGACTGGCTCGCTAGTCCACTTACTCTGGCACTGCCCCAAGTTGGAGCGCTTCTGGGGGGCGGTCCTGGTGACATAGATAGAGCATTTGATACTGCAATCCCGCGCTATCCAGCATACACGCTCCTAGGGCTTCCGAACTCTCTAACATTTCCCCTACGCTCATTAAGAGGCCGAAAAATGGCTCATGCTCTGCTGGCTGCACAATAAGTAATCTTGGCTAGGTAGGGCCCACCTACCGTCCCAGACCATGCGACATGGCTACATAAACTGTGGTTAACACTGGCAATGGAACGCATGTTAATGATGGTGGATCACAAAGAGGAGAATTCAGATTATTCAGAGTATCATTCAGATACTGAAGCTGAAGCTGAAAGTATTTGTAAAGCGCTCTGTGACCAAGCGGCTTCCTGGGGCTGTCTCTCTCAAATGAATTACGGGAAGCCACTTGCCTTCAAAATGTACATATCTAGTGTCTCATCCCTAGCTGAGGGGGTAACATCAAATGTTATACGGAAACTACTCAAGCGATCACCTCCCACAGACTGATGGGAATGGATAAACGTGCCCATTTGACTGGGTTGTTGTTGTTGGGTTGTGGAGGGGAAGGGGGGAGAGGGAGGGTGGGAGGGCGATCCCCTTTTCTTTTCTTGTTATTGGTTCATGTTTCTTTTTCGTCTCATGCGCACAAAGGCTCTACAATGGCAGGCCTGAGAAAGGGTTAGAGGGTTAATGCAGGCCAGGTCGCTCCCCTCCTGCCGCACAGCTCCACCGGTTGTGTCTGTGCCTAGCCGCTGCTGACGCGAGTTTTACCCTGCTGTGCCCCCGAGCATAATGTTTGACTGACTGTTTTTCGGTACTGTTATTTTGCTGCCTGGTTCTCTATACCGTTTCTATTGTTTCCTTTGTCTCCCACTGCCGTGTGCTTAATTGTATTTTTATTTTTTATAAAGTTCTTTGCCTTGCGCCTTGCCTGTTTTGCCCCCACATCCTCCCTTCTCTTCTGTACCCTTGCCCGAATCCCGCCGCTGCTCTCCTGCGGCCCCGCCTCTTTGCCGCCACGCTCCTGCCTCCCAGCTGATCCTCCATCCCTCCCCGCCATAAATGGCGGCCGCTGGCATGCCAGAGGCGCACAAAAGGCAAGCCCGTCTGCGCCCGTCCGCGCCTGGACTGCGCCCAGCGCCAGAACCCCTGGACCTTGCAATCGCCACAACGCCAGATTCCGATACGACGCCAACACCCTCCACGCTCTCAACACCGGTCGAGACCACCGCTGCTTCCAGGCTTCCCCGAAACGCACCCACAGACCCTTCTCCTGCCACACCTGCAACTTCACCTGCGACAGAATCTCCAAACCTCCTAGGACAAGACCCAACCACCTTCGCTGCATACTCCCCAACACCCGCTCCGCACGCAAATACGCCGTCGAGCTCTGGGACCTGCTCAACACCTCCGCCCCAGACTTTGCCTTCCTGAGACCTGGTGGAACGACTCCTCAGCACCCGACTTTGCCATAGCCATCCCGGACGGCTACAAGATCACCCACAGGGATCGCGCCAATGGAATTGGAGGAGGCTTAGCCATCATCCACAAGTCCACCCTCCAGGTCTACACCCACGCAGACGACACCCTCAACACCGCTGAACACCTGCATTTCCGGATCCACACCGACCCCAACACCACCCTCAGAGGAACACTCGTCTACAGACCCCCGGACCCTGGGCTCTGTTCAGCGACTCCATCGCCGACCTCGCCAGCACCCACGCACTCGCCTCCACGGACTACATCCTCCTCGGGGACCTGAACTTCCACCTCGAGAACATCAACGACGCCAACTCCGGCACCCTGATCGACAACCTCGCCAACCTCGGCCTCAGACAACTCGTCACCAAACCCACCCGCGGCCCATGGAGGGAGTTCAGTGGGGCAGTGAGGCGGTGCGGGGGAGGGGCAAGCTGGACAGTGGTAAACACCGGAATATGGACAATTGCAAGTAAGTAAACAATTTAAAAAATAAAATGAATTTCGTAGCGCGCGCTGCGTCGCATTTTGCGATGCATGGTGCGCTACGAAATTCGTTTTATTTATTACATTGTTTACTTACCTGCAATTATCCATATTCCGTTGTTTACCACTGTCCATCCTGCCCCTCCCCCGCACCGCCTCCCTGCCCCACCAAACTCCCTCCACGGGCTGCGGCTGCCCACACCGCCGGCCACACGCTTGACCCCCTCTTCTCCACAAGCACCCACGTCGCCTTCAACCACACCACCGAACTCCATTGGACCAACCACCGCTGCATCCATTTCAGCTTCAAGAAACCAACCACGCACCACCGCACCCAACAACTGCCTCGCCGCTGCTGGAGTAAAGTCACCGAAGACCAGCTGCCCTCCACCCTTGGCCAGAACCCACCCACCGACCCAGACGCCGCCACCCACAACCTCAAACAGTGGATCGACGACTGCGCCAACACCCTCACCCCGCTCAAGAAACCCTCCAACAGCCACACCAGCAAGAAAGCCACCTGGTTCACCGAAGAGCTCCAGACCTCCAAACGTACATGCCGGAAACTGGAGAAGAAATGGCTCCACGATTGTACACCGGACAGCCATGCTGCCCACAAGGACGCCACCCGCAGGCATCACCAACTCATCAGAACAGCCAAGAGATCTTCCTTCAAAACCGGCCTGGACAACAATGCACATGACAGCAAAGAGCTATTCAGCATAGTAAAGGAACTCTCCAACCCCAGCGCCAACACCAACGACATCCCACCCTCGCAAAACCTGTGCGGCTCACTGGCCACCTTCTTCCATCGCAAGATAGCCAACATCCACGACAGCTATAACACTTCGACAGCCCCGACAACGGCAGACTCCATCCCCCCCCCGCGAACACCACCTGCACCAATCGCCTGACCTCTTGGTCCTACGTCAACAACGACGAGACACGCAAAGTCATGAACTCTATCCACTCAGGATCACCATCAGACCCTGCCCACACAACGTATTCAACAAAGCAGATGCAGCCATCGCACCCCAACTACGGAAGGTCATCAACATCTCCTTTGAGACAGCAACATTCCCGGAGAGCTGGAAGCACGCCGAAATCAACGCCCTCCTCAAGAAGCCCAAGGCGGACCCCAAGGACCTCAAGAACTTCCGGCCCATCTCCCTGCTCCCTTTACCGGTGAAGGTCATCGAGAAAATCGCCAACATGCAACTGGCCCGCCACCTCAAGGACAACAACATCTTAGACCCGTCCCAATCCGGATTCAGACGAAACCACAGCACCGAGACAGCCCTCATCGCCGCCACAGACAACATCAGGCGCCAACTAGACAACGGCGAAACTTCAGACCTCATCCTCCTGGACCTGTCAGCCGCCTTCGACACAGTCTGCCACCGCACACTAAGGACACGTCTCCAAGAAGCCGGAATCCAGGAGAAGGCCCTTGACTGGACCACGTCCTTCCTCTCCGGCAGAACCCAGAGAGTCCACCTTCCACCCTGCCAATCCGAAGCCACCGACATCATCTGCGGCGCACCCCAGGGCTCATCCCTCAGCCCGACCCTGTTCAACGTCTACATGGCCCCCCTCGCACACGTGGCCCGCCATCACGACCTCAACATCATATCCTACGCTGACGACACGCAGCTCATCCTCTCCCTCACCAAGGACCCACACACCGCCAACACCAAACTCCACGAGGGAATGAAGGCCGTCGCCGAGTGGATTAGGAGCAGCTGTCTGAAACTGAACTCGGGCAAGACGGAGGAACTAATCCTCGGCCCCACCCCCTCTGCCTGGGAAAACTCCTGGTGGCCGACCACACTGGTAACAGCACCGACGCCCACAGACCACGCACGCAACCTAGGATTCATCCTCGACTCCTCCCTCTCCATGTCGAAGCAGGTCAGCGCCATCTCCTCCTCCTGCTACAACACCCTCCGCATGCTCTGCAGAATCTACAAGTGGATCCCGACCGGAACCAGAAGAACGGTGAGCCAAGTCCTCGTCAGCAGCAGGCTGGACTACGGCAACGCACACTACGCAGGAATCCCGGCCAAACACCTACAACGACTGCAACGCATCCAAAACACCTCCGCCCGCCTGATCCTCAACATCCCCCGCTGCAGCCACATCACCCCCCACCTAAGAGACCTGCACTGGCTCTCCGTCAACAAGAGGATTACCTTCAAGCTCCTCACCCACGTACACAAAGCACTTGACAACACCGGACTGGCCTACCTGACAGCAGACTCAGCTTCTACCTGACAGCAGACTCAGCTTCTACACCCCCACCCGCCAGCTCTGCTCCGCCAGCCTCGCCCTCACCAACGTCCCCCGCATCCAACGAACGAACTCCGGTGGCAGATCCTTCTCCTTCTTCGCCACCAAGAACTGGAACACCCTCCGGACCCATCTGCGGCAGACCCAAGACCTGCTCACCTTCAGAAGACTCCTTAAGTCCTGGCTCTACGAGCAGTAGCAGCACCCCCTCCCCTCAGCGCCGTGAGACCCTCGCTTTACAAGTGACCGATTGATTGAGTGATTGATTGATTGATTGATTGATTGATTGATTGATTGGTGGCACAATCAGGGTTGCAGGGCCACTGGTAGAATTTAATTTACAGGTCCTGGGAGCATGTAGTGCACTCTACTAGGGACTTACAAGTAAATTAAATGTGCCAATTTGGTGTAAGCCAATGTTCATTTACCATGTTTATAGGAGAGTGCAGAAGCACTTTCAGCCAGATTCTTCAAGCGAAATGCGCTCGCAAAAGGGCCAGATTCTGAGAATCTGGCCCTTTGCGAGTGCAATTTTTGCATTTGGGATTTGTTGGACCTAGAGTTGCCAAGTCACATAGGGTAGCCTGGCCTAGGGTAAGACAGTCAATTTCTAGAGGCAAAAGTGTTAAGTTTGCGTTCCACCCTGAAGTACCTCAGCATCCTTTCATACCAAAAATGACACTACACCAAAATTTGTAGGAAAATACGTTCTGGTTTATAAAAATAATAATTTGCTCTCCTACTTCTTTATATCATTTGTCAATACAGAAATACACATTTAAACATTGTTGCTACAATCTACTTAAGGCTGGAGATGAACCATCACTTCTCAGTTCATAAACAATAGGGATCAATAAAAAGGCTCTCAGAGGGCACCGTCTGTCCACTATATAAGTTCAGGTAACCTCTGTGCTTCCAAGGGAGGATGGTACTGGTTATTTCTCCTGCTGCACCAAGGAACAATGGCTACTAACCCCCAATTTACTCTTTCAAGGATTCTCTCCACTACTCCTGTAACAGAAGGGTTATATACCAGTCCAACCGTAAGAAACCTTAATTAACGCTGGAGATGTTAGGGCCACTTGTGGAAGTCTCAAAGGCTTCTTGGATTAATTATCCATTCCTTAAACTAGAACAGCAGAGAGGAACCACTCTTCATGACCCCTGGTCGGTAGTCCCCCGATCTTTAACTTCCCCCAACACACTCCTTACTTCCAGTGAAGGACCACAGTGGCCAAAGTCTCGGATCGCCGGGGGAGGGGGAACACCAGCGGAATCTGCAGGTATCCGACCGCCCCTCAACTCCGCCTCACCCGCCAGACCAGCCACTCGATCTCAGAGCTGGCGCCGGGGGAAAGGCTACACAGGCTGAGGAGAGCCGATGTTCGCCTCACGCCCGTTTCCTCTTCGTGCGCTGTCCCCGTCTTACTTGAGGAAAAGCGGCCCGTCTGAGCAGGCGCAAGGGATCAGTGGCTCCACGACCGAGCCCGCTCCGCTCCGGCAGATCTCCTCTCCTTGCTCCGCCCCTCTCCAGGAGTAGCGTTTGCTCCGTCGAGCCTGCGCAGTTCGGGAAAGTGCTTTCCTGACACAAAGCCTCTAATCACCTTTGGCCGGCCCAGGGAAGAATGAAGCTGCTTCCACCACACGGCCACACCACCCGTTGGTACTGCCCCAGTCACTCGGACCCTGACTTCTCTCACGGGTGAATCGCTACTCTTAATGCGGCAGTCCGATACCTCAGGTACGGGGGGGTTTTGTTGATATGCCGGGGGGAGCAAATAAGCCCTCAGTTCACGTAGAGAACCGAAAAGGGAGGTCACAGGAATCAACTCCTCAGCTTCAGACCTTCCTTCTTCCTGGTCACACACTCCCAGAGTCTCAATGAGGGCTTTCTTACTGGGCAATGGACTGAGCTACCCTTCAGTTCAGTCTCCCTCAACCACTCCCAACCCTTACTTCTAGGTTTTGGATCGGGTCAGGCGCCCAGGGTCTCAAGGAATACAAAGTGGCAGGGTCAAGTCAGTAACTACAAGGGGAGAGGGGTGGTGAAGCAGTAAGGAAGCTTCCCCATTCATTCCTATGGGCCTACAGGCCCATAGGAATGGATGGGGAGTTATTCCTTATTTGCGATTAGCAATTTGCTAATCGCAGATAAGGATGCGATTTCAAGGGTGCAGGGGTGTCCAAAGGACACCCTGTAGCACCCCTGAAATGTGAATTTACACTGATGTTGTGCACACACATGTCCAAAGGACATGTGTGTGTGTAACATGCAACTTAGAAAAATGCATTTAAATGCATTTTTCTAAGTTTTCGCTATTTACCACGAAGTTTGACTTCGTGGTAAATAGCGGTCCTAAATTGCAAATACGCAATTTTTAAATGTTTCATGAATAGCATTTAAGGAATCTCTAATAGAGATTCCTTAAATGCTAATACTCGCAAATTTGCGAATTCTTTATTAGCGATTTTTGCATTTGGGATGATGAATCCCAAATGCAAAAATTGCACTCGCAAAGGGCCAGATTCTCAGAATCTGGCCCTTTTGCGAGCGCATTTCGCTTGATGAATCTGGCTGAAAATCACTGGTTAGCAGTGGTAAAGTGCGTAGGGTCCTAGAAACAGCAAAAACGAAGTCAAGAAGATGGAAGGCAAAAAGTTGGGGGGAAACCAAGGCTGGATGTCAAGTCCAACAGGGCCCATGGCAGCTTCAGTGTTCTATTGACTGATGACTCCTAAATCTAGCATTTATGCTTTGTTGCCAGAAATAAAGTAGCCAGCTGGTGCACAATAACTATAGCAGGCATCTGTAATCACAAAATGCTCTTCTTTGTGCTAAGACTCTCTTGCCTAATTACCAAGCCTGCTATCAGAGCATTGTGTGAGATGAGAGTGTGCCAAACGACGCATGTTGTTGATTATAGTCTTCTAGACTTGATAATAACACCTGTGCATCTGTAGCACGTCACCATTATTCTGTTTACAAGCAACGTAAGTATCTATGGAGACGTCATAACATTACATTTGAAAAGGTAGTAAATTGTTTCTTTTCAGCTTTTCTGGCAAAATACCTTTGACTGTGCAGTGAGAAATGCTCTAATTAACCAGGTTAATTTGTCTTTTATGTATACCATCACATTGCACAGGTAGAAAAGCATAGGCATGGAAGGATTACAGATTTTATTTTGTAGTATACCTCAAAAGGGGGCCCTTTACACAAGCAGGGACATTTCCAGTGTGCATTCTTGCTTGATTTGAGGATATATGTGAGCATTGAAAACCACTATGTTCAGGTATATCTGCCACGCCAGATCTTCTAGGCAACTCTCTTTGCTTTTATCTGACGCCCTCTGTGTATTTCTTCCAGTTTGTTTGTTGCCAATAATTAATCCCAGATTGTGTAGTGTCCTTAAGCATAACATGGCAATGATCCCATGCTGAGACAACTTGCACATGCATCTCAGTTTGACAAACCATTGTTTTATAGCGAAAGAAGGAGACACCTCACAACCAACTAATTGTATCCTCTGTAACTTACCTCACACTCTATGACTATCACCGCCTATAGGCCTACTACTACCTTGGCCCACCATCCCCATTTACTCTTACCGACCTAATGCTTCTTTCACCATGAAGACCATTGGCAAGCCTGCCCTTTCTCGAACCAGGCTCTGTCAGTCACAATCTCCATATATTAACCCCTTTAACCAACTTAAATCAACGTACTATTTAAACTATAATTTTCTTCTCCAATTCTACTGACACCACTAACCTCCTCCTTTCTTATAAACTTCCTCCCTTTTGTACCACTTCTCGCACTATCATCAGGTATGTTTCTGCCATTATAAATAAGTGCATGCACTCTCTACTGTCTGAACAGCAATAGGCATTTGCATGATATTTTCTCATGTTTCACCCACTTTAAGTTCAACTTGCCGAATTCTGTCAGCTCCCTGTCCAGTCGACTCTCTCGTGTTTCCAGTTGATGGCAGGAAGTTTTCTGGCACACTTTTGATGCTCTCTTTTTCAGCAACTGGGAACAAATCACTGTTTCTTCACACCATGTATTCCACAATCCCACAAAACCCTCATCATTGGTTTCATGAGTCCAAACCTGTTCGCTGTCACCATCATGGTCAATGGTCAATGGGTGTCTAATTTCAGTCTCACTACCCTCGGTAATTAGGTGAATCAATGTCCATGACTACTCATCAATTTACTTTTTCAGTTCTTAGTCTGGTTTAATTTACAGAGCGGTCACTCTTTTATTCATTTCTCCATTGCTTGCTACCTGGCTTTATGCTAGGTGAGTGTTTATAGCCCCTACTCACCCTCGAGACCTGGCTACCTGTCAATTGCCTACTGTCTTCATGTCGGTAAAGCTTTCATACTTTACCTCCTCCATGTCTCTCTTCCTCCTACTCAGTACTTCTTACACAATGTCAACATAGCTGTCAGTGTAAACTCTTCAACGACAGGGGTGAAGTAAACCTCAATTAGCTGCGGGGCAATCACTCTCTTATTTTCAAAATGCCTGCAGGAACTCGGAGTGCATGCTTCTGTCCCTATGGAGCTATCCTACAGAGTCTCGAATACTGAGACACAGATAATGCTACAATAATACTATTATCCAGGCCTGCTGTGCTTTTATCTCTGAACAGGATGTTTACTTTCTGCAGTTTCTAATTCTTGTCCTTACCCTGTTCTCCTCTCTGCAAACAGAAGGCTGTCTGCTGTCTCGGAGCAAAGAATGGGACAGAGGGTCATCCCTTTGGTGTCATGAATTGTCAAAGGGTGTCTGGTTTCACGTGCTGTCTACCCTTGCACTTTGGTGACTGAATGTCTATGCCGACTCCCTCTTTTTCAGGTTTTGAGTGGCAATCAGGACTCTATCACTATGTATTTCAGGTCTAACTTCTCTCGCAAGAGTATAGGCTTTCAAGATCTAATACTACCAGTGCACAGCCTTTGCCAGGGTTTCATAACATTATAACGGTAGTTCCTGCACTCACCTTTCACCTCCACTCCGCCTACCAGAGAATCATTGAGGTATTCCAGCACTTGCCAAGACCCCGATTTCCTCTTCAGCACCGACTCCAATAATGTACAAAACATTTGACACACATCACATGCAACCGGTCGGAAAGTTAAAGGTGATTAAGTGCAGTGTAACAGATTATACATAGAACTTGCCAGATAAGCACCAGCCCCACAATTGCCCCACCATTGTGGCTTGCCTAAGAAAACATCACAGCAGGCTGACCTTGCTTAGCATACTGATTTACCGGTGACCCCCAGGCCACAATTAAGTGATGTATGGTGTCAAGTCATATGGCACTTCTATGAAATAATACACAGCATAACACAAGCAGGGTAAACGTGCTGTTGGGTCCCCAAGGACTGGGGCTAGGTCTGTCTCTGTTTTCAACTGCACCAACAATGACAGGTGGCATATGCTGGACCTGGAGTGCATGAGTCAAAAAAGTAGTATACAGTAGGGATGAACCGCTTATCCAGATGCCTGTGGGTGCAACCTGTAACAAGCATTAAGCAACCAAGTAGCATAAGCATTCTATTCTGCAATTCGGGCTCGTACACTGACCCATATCGCTTTCAGTATCTCATTTCAACCCCTTTCTCCTGTTCTTGTTTTTCATTTCGCTGGTTTCTGTGTTCATTCTTTGCATTCACTCCATATTCTACAGGAAATACGCAGGGACAGTGATGCAAATAGGAAAAATCCACAGACACCGGGAGATGCAGGCGAGACAAGGAGGGCTGTTGAGCTGTTCATTCAGTGGGCATTTACAAACTTAAGGTCAAGATCCTGGGCCCAGGCCCACCTGTCAGCAGCAGCACACTTCACTAAGTTAATCACGGGGCAGGACCTCACTTCTTCATACTACATCAAAGCAGCGATGAAGGGGTGGAAGCGCTCGGAAGGGGAAAAAGTAGACAACCGGCAACCCATAGACTTCATGAGATTGTCCTAGCTCATGGATGCACGGGGAAAAATAGCAAAAGACACATATGAGCTAAACCTTTTCAAAGTGGCCTTCGGAACTGCCTTCTTTGGGGCATTTAGACTTCGCAAGCTGGTGCCCCAGCTAAGACAGGCCCCGCGGTGCATTGCCTACAAGCAGCCGACATCAGACCCAGTGTGGCTGAGGTGGAACTGCGGCTGAGAAGGTTAAAAACTGACCAGGCCAGCAAAGGGGCAGTAGTGCGGCTGGAGTGCATTAAGGACTCCAGATACTGCGAGGTATGCTGGCTACTAACTTACATGGCATTACACCACCTGGGGAAGGCCCCCTGTTCAAGCATAGAGATGGGAACATATTAAGTAAATTTCAGTTCACAGCAGTGATGCTCCAAGCCCTGAGTAGAGCAGGGCTCCCGCCGGCCTCATTTGGCTCTCATTCATTTAGGATTCACAGAAGCTCAGCATGAGATGACCGAGGCAGGGATTAAAGATATCTGCAGGTGGAGGTCCAAGGCATACAGGACTTACGTGAGATTCAGCTGCTGTAGGCAACCCAGTAACGCAGAGACAGGAGGGGGAGCGCGTGGGGGCACAACCTCAGGAGTACTTGGTGGCCTTACATTTTGATTATTGCCGCAGCTGGAAAGCGCCCCCGGCTGGTAAGCGTGGTGAGTTATTTGTTTGTTTCCCGGATGCATTCATGGTGGCAGCATGGAGGCCATAATAGGATAGGCAGGCTGGTCAACACATGCGCCCGATGGTGGGGTTGCCCAGGGTTGAAATGGGACCAGCTGCCGGCGGTACCCAAGGAGCTACAGGTGGACACGGCCTGGCACCCAGACGTCTTGATAATACATCTTGGTGGGAACTACCTGGCTCAGTTGAGAAGGAAAGAGCTACTGCAGGCCATAAAGACGTCCCTAACAGAGGCGGTGCGATGCTTCAGTAGCACCACCATCATATGGTCTAAGTTGAACAGCAGGCTGGAGTGGCATAGGGCAGAGTCACATAAGGTGGTTCAGAACTGAAAAAGGAAGCTGAATATCGCAGTAAGCAAGTTTTGCTTTTGCTGAAGAGCATCAGGCATGGCCACACTCACCCAGGCCGCATGGAGCTTTATGGGCAGGACGGGGTTTACCTGTCGGAGGAAGGAATGCATGTGTTTTGGAACAACCTGTAGGGCGCGATGGCGTTAGCATGCTGCACCTACAAAAAAAGTAGGGAGCTGCAGGAAGATGTGAACGTCCCTAATGGCGTGGCGGATAAGAGGGCTACAATCGGTGGTGATGGAGTCAAACCGACATGGCGGTGTTTAGAAGGAGGGCCACTCAATTTTGGATGCCTTACAACAGGATGAGTAGGCCTGACAAAAGGGAGTAGCAAATGGAGACGTTGCTCGCAGCCCAGATTCTGCCAGACGGCCGGGCACTAAAGAGACTAGCAAGGCAGCGAGTCAGGACCTAACTTCAGGTAGAGGCTACCCCCCACATGCAAAGGGGCGTGGAAACCAATAGAACACATTTGGACCCCAAAAGTGGAAAGAAAGGAGATACGCCTGCAAAAGAGGGGAATAATGAATTGTCAGGGTGATTTACGATTCTATAATGTGCAAATGATTTACGACCAAACAAATGATTTATGACAAACAAAGGATTCTTTATAAATCATTTACGACAAGCAATGCAAATGATTTATGACACCCAATTTATGACTGTTCATGATGATGTATGACCTTCGCCATAAAACTATGACCAGGGGATTGTGAGAAAAGATAGTATGCACATAATTGTAAAAAACACTTCAGCCAACATCGACCACAAAACTGCAACGTGTGTTGGCCTTCTTCGGGTATATATAGGTAAGAACGTTTGCATGCCATCCTGGAGTGGGCACAGTGCAGATGTTATCACAGAGGATGCCCCCGAAGGGGGCCTGGATGGCCAGCTCTATAATGAAGGATGGAGCCCCAGAAGGATCTGGTAATGGCCACGGGTAAATGCCCCGAAGCAAGAGGGGAGGCTTCCTGCCTACCGAGACTCGCACTAGAGAGGAGTCGTGTCACCTGGCCAATGGGGGGGTGGTGGGGCAGGTGATGTTTGAATCCCCCAATGGCAAGCAACCATCTCCTCTGGCAGGAAACTCGCAGGGGATTATAAGGCGCTGCTCCCCATACTTCAGCTCATTACTGGATTCTAAAGCTGGGGAGCGGCGCAGAAGGATTTTTTTTTTAAACTCTTTTTATTCAGAAAATAGGCTCTCGTGAAAATGGTGGTATACACAGTAGGTAGTGGCAGGAGTACATGCGTATAATAGACAGATTCATATCAAGCAATATGAACATCACAGTTCTGCAGTAACAGTGCGAAAGTCGTACAAAAGCCCTAGGACTGTAGTGAGGCAGTCTGGGTATCCCACACTTCCCCTCTGAAACTCCTCCACGCCCCCCATACCTTTTCCCATTTCCTAGGGCACTCCCTGCTCTTATAAATCACTCTTTCGGCCCTTTGGCACCAGTCCAGGTCATGTTCCCACTCTTCCACCGTCGGTTGCAGGTCGCTACCCCACAGGCGGGCTATGTTTCTCTTGGCCACCATACTTGCCAGCGCCAGCCAGATCTTATCCCATTTCGGCCAGGTGATGTCATTCGTAACTCCTAGAATATGCCATTTAGCCTCCAGCGGGACCTCTGCCCCAATCACCTCGGACATTATGGCAGCTAGGTGAGACCAGTATGCCCTGATCCTGGCGCAATCCCATAGGTTGTGGAAAAAGGAGCCCTCCTCCCCACAGCCACGCAGACAGAACCTGGAATCAGCATATCCAATGCGATGTAGTGTTGTGCGGGGAGTGTAAGAGCGGTGCAGGATGCGCAGTTGGACCAATCTAAACCGTGCTCGGATTGCTACTTCTCTCGGGCTCTGTAACGCCTCCCGCCAGTCGTCCTCCTCTAACAACCCAACATCAGATTCCCATTTTTCCCTGATCGGTTCCAGGGGATCAGGGGTGTTGTTAATGAGCTTCTTGTAAGTGAGGGAGATGGCCTTATCTATCATCGGGTCTAGCAGGAGTCTGTCTTCCAGCGGGGCGTATACTGGAAGCTGATCGCCCCTCTGGATATGCTGCAGTACCGCGTGGCGGACCTGCTGATAATGTAGGAACTCCCCTTCCCCCATCTGGAATTCCTCCTGTAGAGCAGTGAACTCTAACACATCTCCTCTTTTCCAGAGGTCCCCTAGCACATCAATACCTATCAGGCTCCATCTGCCGAGGCCCTTCAGTTTCGTCACTTCGGGAAGGTAGTCCCCGACCCATAACGGCGTCTGAGCCGTAAGTTTTGCCTCCCAACCCAGTCGTTTTGACACCTTTCTCCAAGCTCCAACCACTGAAGCCGTCTGGGGCAACGTGGGCAATCTACGTCTGCCCTTCCGATAGAGCACGTCCAGATATGTACCACTCCCCAACACCATGCGGTCTACTCTGTAGGCTGGTTCGTCCAGCGGGGCAAAGACCCACCCATTAACATTCACCAACTGAGCCACCCAGTAGTAGAGTCGAATATCAGGGACAGCCAGCCCCACCTCATATACCCCCCTCTGGAGCTTTCTCAACGCGATTCTGGGGCAACCGCCTCCCCACAGCAGTGTACGGATCGCCGAGTCTATCACCCTAAACACTTTTTTCGGGACTGGAAAGGGGGCACTCTGCAGTACATATAGGAGGCGGGGAAGGGCCATCATTTTAAAGAGGACGGCTCGTCCCATCAAAGAAAGCGGGAGAGTCCTCCAGTGTGCCATGTCGCCACGCAGGCGTTCCAACTGAGTCTGAATATTCAGACGTGTGAACTCCGTCTCTGACGTCGTAATCCAGATGCCCAGATATCGAAAGGTGTCTTTCCAGACCAGCTATGCGCAGACCTCACCCAAGTCCAGGGGAAGCCCTGACAGCCAATGCCCCAGAGATTTACCCCAGTTGATACGGTATCCAGCATGATCCCCGAACAACCGGAGGAGTAACATCAGGCGCGGAATTGAGATTGCTGGTTCCTGTACATAAAGTAACACGTCATCCGCATATAACGAAATACGCTCCTCCCAGCCGCCCCCTAAGTCAATGCCTCGTACTATGTGATCAGCTCTTACCATGGCCGCCAGCGGTTCAAGGGTGAGAGCAAATAGTGTCGGGGAAAGCGGGCAGCCCTGTTGCATCCCTCGCCTCAGCTCAAACTCCCTGGAGAGGATGCCATTAACCCGGACCCTTGCCAACGGTGTCGTGTACAGGAGTCTCACCCACGTATGAAAGATGTTCCCAAAGCCCATTTTGTGCAAGACCGCATAGATGTAGTTCCATTCCATGCTGTCGAAGGCAATGCTGGCATCTAACGACAGGAGAGCCGCTGGCACCGCTGGGCGAGTGGACATTGACTGGAGTACCCCAAACAGCCGCCGCAGGTTGAGCCTGGTATTCCTGTGGGGCATGAAGCCCGACTGGTCCGGGTGGATCAGGGATTGGATTACCGCTCCTAAGCGAGTAGCCAGAACTTTACCTAGGACCTTAGTCTCAAAGTTGAGGAGGGAGATGGGCCTGTAGGAGCTACATAGGTCTTGTGGTTTGCCCGTTTTGTGGATCACGACGATTGTTGCCGACCGAAGATCTTTCGGGAGCACCCCGTCCTCCCTAACAGTATTAAACATATGCAGCATGTGAGGGGCCACCCGTCCCGATACGCACCGGAACGCCTCCGCTAGGAACCCATTAGGGCCCGGAGCTTTCCCTGCTTGTAAATCACTCATGGCCGCCTCTACCTCCTACACTGTAATGTCCGAATCTAAAAGGTCTCTGTCCTCTGGTGCTAAAACCGAGAGGGGGACATCCTCCAGGAAGGCGGTGCACTCCCATTCTTGCTTCTCAGTGTGTGAGTGGTAGACGGATTCATAATATTGTGCAAACACCTCCGCAATTTCCGCTCCAGATTCTCTCGTGGCTCCATCAGCCTGCTGAATACCCGGGACCCAGTTACGGTCTCTGTCCCTCCTCCCAAGCCAGGCTATCATCCTATACGCTTTATCCCCCAGATAATATACGCACCGTTGAGTTGCAAGAGCGTGCGACCGAGCCTGGTCAGTCAACACATCCCTCAATTCCTTCTCTTTCAGGCGTAGTAGGTGGCTAATGTCGCTCTCCTGTGCTCGGACCCTCTCTCTAGCACTCTCCAAGGCCTGAATCTCCGATTCTAAACCAACAACCTGGGCCTGTTTCTGCTTCCTCCTCTTCCCCGATTCTGCCTGCACAAAATCCCTTGCCACGGTCTTAAATGCCTCCCAAATGATACCGGGAGACCTGACCAAACCCACATTCTCATCAAAGTAGAGATCCACACGATCTCCGAACCGCTCCCGAAATTCCTGATCCTGAAACAGAAAGGCATCCAATCTGGGAGGTGTGGACCAATCTCGCCTGGGACCCCTCATCTGTACTTCTACCGGGGAGTGGTCAGAGATACCTCTGGCTTTATGACAACTGCCGTGAAAGAGCCCTATATGCCCCACCCGCGTGAAGAGGTAGTCAATTCTGGACCCTGAGCCATGTGCCGCTGAGATGTGCGTGTAATGCCGGAGGTGGGGGTTGTGCGCCCTCCAGAGGTCCGCCAGTCCTAGTGCTCTAACAAAATCCCACAGGTGGCGTCCCACCCCCCGATCAGCTGGGAACCCCGACCTGTCCATCTCCCGCACCATCACATCGTTCATGTCCCCCCCCAATAGCAGGATTCCCTCTGGCAATTCCAGGAGCAGTTTTCCTAAGTCAGGAAGTGTGGTACCATGCAGCCGGGGCGGGATGTACACAGAGCAGAGGTTAACTATGGAGCCCTCCCACCGTCCGGAGATAGCAACATAGCGCCCCAAGGGGTCAAGCCACCTGCGATAAATCACTAGGGCCAGCGAGTTTTTCACAAGGATCCCCACCCCCCCTGGAGCCCGTGGTAAAGCCTGCGTGTGCCTGCAGTGTGTACCCAAACCTATTTAGGGCCTGGTAGTGATTACCCACTAGATGTGTCTCCTGGAGGAAGACTACATCTGGAGCGTGTCTGCGAAGGTACTGGAGGACCATGGTGCGCTTTATTTTGTTCTGCAGTCCATTGACGTTCCATGATAGAATGTTAACCCTCTGTGTCACCGATGTATGTGCCATAGTGAATGAATAGAAAACAACAGGATTGCATCCGCCCTTTCCTACTACCGCCCGCCACCCCCATGACTGTTGGCCAAACTCCCGGAGCCCCTCGCATAGAAGTCTGCAAAAAACAAAGCATAAAGATTAAACATTCGACTGTTCCTCCCCAACTCCCCGCCCCCCCCCCCCTCGACCCTGCTACCCTGCCTCTCAGGTCAACGTGACCCAATGTACCCCAATCAGCAGAGCGCCTGTCGCCAATAAAAACAAAAACTCTAGGGGTGTCTGGGACGATCAGATCCGCCGCCCGGGGTCGGCAACCCACCCCTCCTTTACCGTATCAACAGCTGCAGCACCCAAACCTATGGAAAAGCAAGCTAACATAAGGAGCACAACAAATCACAAGCCGGAACTCTGCCATACCAGCCCCCCACCCGTCCTACTACTCAAGTCCAGCATCGGAATCCATATAAGACCAATTGTCTCGGCCATCAACCAGTTCGGACAGGACTCTCCCCGGACAACAAGTACCCCACAGCAGAGCGTTCATACGTTACTTGTTTCTCCATGCGCCTCCAAAGTCCGGGCCCCTTTCGCCCACCTCAGCCAAGCTCAGGCGAAGCAGACAAACTCCGGGTCCTAGCATTGCCAGTCCTCCGGCACCCATCCTGTCTCCGTCTTCCCCTCGCCACTGACCCCGTGGAGGAAACTGGGTACCGCTCCGCCGGATCTCGCCAGCCATCACCTGACTGCGAAGCGTCCCGATGTTGCGCCTGCTCCTCCAGCCAAGTACAGACTTCCTCCGGGGATGTGAAGAAGTATGAGTTCCCGCGCAGAAGAATCTTAAGGCGCGCAGGAAAGAACATCATGTACTTGATGCCACGGGTCCGGGGTTCCCTCTTAACGGCATCGAACGACCTGCGCTCCTGCTGGACCTTGACCGTGAAGTCGGGGAAGAACCGGATGTTGGCATTCTCGATCCGCAGGTCCCCATGCTGCCGAGCGGCTTGCAAAATGGCGTCGCGGTCCCTGTAAGTCAGGATCCTTGCAATGATCGTCCTAGGAGGGGCACCGGGCGAGGGGGGGGGATCGGGGCCCTATGCGCTCGTTCCACGACAAAGAACTTAGAGAGTCTCTTGGGCTTCAGGTGGTTCAGGATAAGGTCCTCCAGGAAGCGATCAACACTCGGCCCCTCCATTTTCTCCGGGACCCCCACTACCCGCACGTTGTTCCTTCGGGCCCTCCCTTCTTGGTCCTCCAGGCGTGCCTCCGAGAGTCGCTGCTGCTGCGTAAGTTGCTGGACCTGGCCCTGCAGCTCCTTGGTAGTCTGCTGGAGATCTGCAATCGCCATCGCGTTTTGAGTGGCCTTTTCGGAGGTTTTATTCAGATCCGCCCACTGGAGCGCCATTTCTATGGAGACGGCGTCAATTTTGGCCTCCAGCGTCGCCCCCAGGGACTGGATCGCCTGCATGATAGCGGCTAGAGACGGATCGGTGGCCCCAGAGCCACCAGGATGTTCAGCCGCGACCCCCCCGGGCTGCGCCGTGTAGTTGTCCATCGTGTTCATTTGTGTGATGGTGGATTTTTGGGGGGGGCGCATGGTGTGTCCCGCAAAGACCCCCGCAACAGGCACTTCCTTCAAGCCCTATGCTTCCTCAGTCGGTCAGACCAACAGCTACCCACGCTATGCAGGGACACAACCACGGGGGGGTGGGGCAGGCCGGGACTAGTTTTCACGATGGCGCCAGATGCACCCGGCCCCTCAATTGCACGTGGCCCTCCTGCGCCTCCACTGCCTGCGCCGAGTATCCCCAGGCCTCCCGCTGTCTCTCACCACAGTAGCCAGGGGTCTGGGATCATCAGGTAAGCCCCTCTGGAATTCCTTCGCCGCCAGCAGATAGTCCCTGGGCCAGCCGCAATCAGTGTCTGTGTGGGCCCACCAGTCCTAGTCAGCCACCAATGCGGTCCCGGGCAAAGCCAGCGTCCGGGTCCGCAAAAAGGGGGCCTGGGCCCCCTCTGGATGAGGGGTCAGGATCCGAGTGTGCTCCTGCGTCTGTCCGCCCGGGGCGCCGCGTCCACAAGAGCGCGGTCGCCGGCTCTCTCCCCTCACCGCCGGGTCACTTTAGCACTCGAGGCCGGTGCTTTCAGCCGCTTCTAGGTCCTGCAGGCAGCAAAACCGCCAGTCGGCTTCTGCAAGCCGCCCGGTGGGTCCCAGGAGGTCTGAGCGTACCTCCTGGCTCCGGAGCTGTCAGCGAGTCCGGGGGACGCTGGTGGGCGGGTGCTGCAGCAGGATTGTAGGTCGGATTTACGGGGCTTTTAGTGAGTCCCCGGGCGCGCTCCGATGTTATGCGGCCATTGTGATAGCCGCCAGGCCACTGTGGAAAAGTACATTTTGCCATGTCATATGTGCCTACGTGTTCCCCATGTTATGTTATATGTGCATGATCGATATGCATGTATTCCCCTCTGATCGATTAAAGACGCAATTACAGTTGTGTCCATCTCTAGTATGCCAGTTTCCAGTCCTCGTGAATACAACGAATATCAGGCCTATGTAAAGCTACGTTGCCACGTTTTACAGTGTGCACGTTAATTCATTGAATTGTCCCCGTTTCTAGGCCTCAAAAGGGCCCGGACTCAGATTCAGCTCCTGTTTCCTGAACACTCTCCAAGGAGCGATACAGCCCCCACCTGTATCCCTGACCCTTAGCTTACTTTCATGCCTCGCAGTGCCCGGCTCGGCCTGGCTCTGCCTCCCAGTCTGCCAAGAGTATGTTATGTTTCTAGTTATCAGTTCAGCCCTCCTTCTCTGCATTCCTAAGCTACTGAATCGCATCAATAGTTTCCGTCATGGTCTAGCCTTTATGTCTCCATGTAAGAGAAATACTGTATTAATATTCATAGAATATTCCCCGCACACGCACTACATATAGGATTATGTATGCACCAGTCTTAATGTCTGTTAGCCTTTACTCTGATAACTTTTGGATTCTATCAACATGTTCTCTAAACACTAGATACTAGATATGCCTAGGTACATGTCGCTCTGCTCTCCAGACTTTCGTCTCCTCTTCTAGTGCAGAAGTCATAGCCCCCCAGTTCTCCCTGGTAACACGTCATTGCCAGTTTACGCGCACCACTAGGTTAGAGGTCCCAGCTGCTCAGGTAGCCCCCTCCATGTTTCCGCCCCGTTTATGACATATTCTGTTACGTTTGCATCACATGTCTATGTATACGCCCTGTACACACCTCTTGTTACACCCACTTTATGCCTTATCTTTCGCGACTGCTACAAACTCCGCCTACTGCTACGCCTACTGTACTGAATACAATGTATTTGTTTAACTATAAATATTGTGCACTGTTATTAAAAGTTACCCTTGTTCCTTATGCTCCCAGATCCTGCCCCCGGCAGCTGCCGGGCCCTGCCATCCTATTCCCATGCAGGCTGTCCCGTTCCTGTCCCTTATGCTTTATTAAACCTGCAAAACTCAAGATACCTCGAATCCTGACTCTTATTTATTGAGCTAACCGTTTATTGATTATAGTCAAAAATAGAACCGGTAATTAATTATTTATTTACCACATAATGGCGCCCGAACAGGGACTTGCCCTTTCCCCACGCGCCGGAGAAGCCACGCAGGCCCCCTGATCCTCTGCAGCCGTGACGGAACCATCCTGCGCAGCGGCAGATATTTCTGCTTCAAGTATCCCTCAGGCCCACGGAGGAGACGGAGGTTGCGGTCCAGCATCCAGACGAGGCGGTGGAGGAACGCGGCGAGTCCCGACCAGAGCCCAAGCCGAGAGTTCAAGGTCCGAGGTATCCGGAGGCCCACCTGTAACTGAAGTCCGAAGTTCGTCGTCCGTCGTCGTAGCAGTCCAGTCCAGTCCGAGGCCTTCCGTTCTTGCTGCCCGGTGAGTACCGTTGCTGGGGTAGTCTCTAGACAGGGTCAATTAATTCGTCTCTGGTCCGTGGGTTTGGGTACGCAAATCCAACACGAAGTGTCCACCTAGGTGGATGCGGGTCCTGACGTGTCCCTTTATGAGACCGGTATGTTTCGTACTGTTTCAGCAGTGCATCTAAGTAATTCTAGTAAGTTCTGTTCTCGAGAAATTCATGTGTTTCTGTTCTCAGTATTCCAGGTAATATTCTGTCCGAACTGTTATTTTAAATGTTATTTCATGTGTTTCCAATGTCGTGGTATGAGTGATTTGTTTTCTTAAGTTATTATTGTGTTTATCGTGTATTGTATTGTGTTCAGATTCAGCCTAAAGTATGCCTCTGTTCTCTAAGTTACGTCAGTTAAAAACTAGAAAAGGGCTGCTCGAGGAAGCAGTCCCTGTCCCGCCTAGGGACAGTCCAGGACATTTTATGTATCATAAGCATGGCATAAGTGCCATATTATATCTAGACTTATGGGTCGAGTATACTAAACATCTCGAAGAGAAATATAGATGGCCTGTATCAGGCACATGGGATGCCGAGTGCATCATGCGAGTAGAAGAAGTATTATGGAAAAAGAAAGCCAGACAGTCACAGAAAGATGCCATCGAGTTATGGCGCAAGGAATCTCATAAAAGAACCGAAAAAGAAATCAGAAAAGCAGAATTAAGTAGAGAATCCTCAGAAAGAGCCCAAGAGAGGGAATTAATCGAAATAGGTGAACGAGTTAAAGCCGAACAGTCAGACAGACAGAGAAATGCCCTTATTAAGGGTATGTATCCTCTTCTTGCCGAGGGCTTGCCAAAAGCAACCCCGGAAGCACCATGTAATTTCCCGCCGCCATTAGTTCCGATTAAGCTACGTCACAAACCGACCGCAGCTGATATTTTTCTCTCGTCCTATTTGGACGACACAGTCCCAGAATATGCAAATCCTGCTCCGCCAGCTCCTGTAAATAATGTAATTCCTGTTCTTCCAGCCACCGGGGCACCTGTTACAGCACCTGTTACGGTACCCCCGGTCCAGCCTACAGTACAAGTACCCGCTACATCAGTCACTCTGCCAGCACGAAGAGTATCCGTCGACGATTCCAGTTTAGGGGCCGCGGGGGGAGGTCCTCCTGGTACCCCGCCGCCACACAAACGTGTAACATTAGTCGAGTTACATGAACGTGCGTTACAGCGTACGCCCAAACATCAGTCCGTTGCAGATATCAGACGAGCTCTTACCGAATGCCGTTATGATCCAGTCCCAGGCGATGATAATATGGTTATATATTCATTGCGTGTAAGACGGGTGACCGAGTATTTGGACACCCTACCGAATATGAAAGAAGATCTAGACAGAATATATCGTTTCATCCGTACAGGAGACGATCCAGAAAGTATTGGCGAAATCATGTCTCTAAGGAAAGCTGAGACCCAGCTCATGCTATTAAAATTTTTAATCAATTGTTTAGTAAGGGAACAAGATTGTCCGACTAAAGATCCGACCGAAATGAAAGTCCTGACAAGGTGGAGTGATAATATAGCTGAGGGTAGACACAAGACACTCAGTAGTATAGAAAGTATGTACAAGAAAATTCGTAAGGAAATAATAAGGTTACACGAGAAACGCAAAGCCGCACAAGTAAGCGAGAAAGAAGACAACTCTTCTACCGAAGAGGTAGACGACGAGAATCCTTCCAGAATAGCGTATGTAGGTAGAACTAGACTTTCCGACCGACATACACGTCTAGACTACAAGAAAACTGTTCCTTCTCCAGTACCAGAACAGTGTTCCCTCGAACAAGTATTCCAAGCTACCGATAAAATCCTGAAATCACGAATCGGTTATAGTGAACTTAGTACCATGCATGAACAAGAACTAGCCCGATCAGCAGTCCGATGGGTTACTGATTCTACCACTTTTCCAGACGAAATAGTGGCACAAATGTTTCTGAAACTGCCCCCAGCCGAGCAGCGACTGGTGGGTATGTATATGATCCAGCACCTCATTACACTGTATGAGGGACAACATTCTGATCCAGGTCCGTTACATGATGTCCTGAACGAGTTACTCCAGTATAAATGGAAAGGTTTAGGTACTGATTTAATTAGTGTCATTCTAGAACAGCGCCACAAATACCGAACGTTTCTGAATCCGCATTTTGTTCATGTCTCACCTCCAGACAGTAAACCATTCTATATAGACAGACAGCATCCGTTACGAGAAGTCCACCCAGTTAGAGGAACGGGTGGCGATCTAGAACGAGTATTTGTTTACACCCCGATTACCAAGATGGAACTCTTAGAGATGAAGAAATTAATTCCCTGTCACGACAAAGATCCAGCAGGGTTCCACCGTGAATTAAAAGACATGCTCCGTATGGGAGAATACACGTATCCAGATATCATTAAAATGTTAAAGGTCCTGTTGCCTGCGGGCATATATGAAAAACTCAAGGAAAAAGAATGGGAGGTGGGAGAGAAAAAGATAGATTGGACAGCTCTAGAAGCTGAAGATAATGCACGTGTACCAGGTACCGGTCTTGGAGACAAATGTAAAGAATTGCCCGAGTTATTGATCCAGGTTTTGCCAAGATTACTAGCCACGAAAAAGGAAGACTGGGATGCAATCTCAGCCTGTAAACAGAAACCAGATGAAGACACTAGTGATTTTTATTCTAGATTCGAAAAATGTTTCATTATCAACAGTGGTTTGAAGACAGGTAGCGAGTCATACCCTCATCTTTTTGTCACTAAACTAGTCGAGAATTCAAGTCCACAAGTTAAAAATCAAGTTTTGAAAGTCGAAAGTACCTGGCAAGCTAATACCCCGTCACAAATGCTTCAGATGCTCCAGTATCACCAGAATAGAATCAGGGAAGAGCAAGAACACGAAAGGAAACGTATGAAAGATACGAAAATGAAAGTACTAGTTGCACAATCTGTTCCACAAGACAGTCAGAAGAGGGGTCCGAATCAAGCCAGTCATTCTGCAGCTCCCGTTAAAGGGACATGCAATTATTGTAAACAGCCAGGTCATTTTATAAACGAGTGTGCAGTTCTGAAACACAACATAGCAACTGGTAAGACTAAAGAAAGACCACGTCCTCCTAGACAAGAACAAGTCTCACAGACTTCTCAGTCACCGCAGAATGCATAACAGACAGTTCCAGCACCGCAGCCTATTGCTGCAACACAGCATGTTACACAGCAAATGTACCAGTATGCTCAGACAGAGTATCCAGAGTATCAACCGTATTCATGAAACAGCCTAGAGAGGGAGGTAGGCTTGCCTCTCATCGAGATACCTGTAGATCAAGAGGGTCCCTATGTACACAGTCAAGTATTAGGGAAAGACAGAAAGTTTTTGATTGATACAGGGGCAAGTAGGACTACTATCAGTCACGACGAGGTTCCAGGGGCTCCACTCTCAGGCTCTAGAAATGTTTCCCTTGGATTTTCAGGAAAGCCTATTGTAAACGAGATTTCAAAGCCAGTTTCCCTAGAAGTTGGTCCATTGTCCCGAACTACTGATTTGTTACTTACGAAATCGTGTCCAGAAAATTTGTTAGGCATTAAAACATTGAAAGAATTAGGTGCAGTAATTTGCTGCTCTCCAGAAGGAATACGATTGTTTTTAAGAGACTTTAAAGGTCACTATGTATTACGTGATTTTGATCCAAGATTACTGAATGTCCCCCAGCATCTATGGGCGCAAGGTCCAACTGATGTAGGTTTTATGCAAATCACACCCCATCGTGTGACCCTCAAGCAAGGTATAGTCCTGCCACGGATCAGACAGTACAGATTGCCACCTGAGGCTGTAGCAGCCTTATCCAAAATTATTGACGAGCTCATTGCTCAAGGAGTGGTTGTAGAAACTGACTCCAATGTATGTAATTCTCCTATCATTCCAGTCATGAAACGTACTGATCCAAATGCACCTCCAGTATATCGATTAGTGATTGACCTTCGAGAACTTAATAAATGTATCATACCTCAGTATCCAGTAGTCCCAGATATTTCATCCCTATTGACAGCTATTGATTCTGAAGCTACATTTTTTACTGTAATAGACCTCAAGAATGCATTTTTCAGTGTTCCCATTCATCCAGACAGCCAGTACCTTTTCGGTTTTTGTTTAAATGGAAGGAGCTATAAATTCACACGAGCTCCTCAAGGTTTCACAGAAAGTCCTAGTATTTACAGTCAAGCACTTAAAAGACAACTAGACAACATTCACATGCCAACAGACACTGCCCTGCTCCAGTATGTCGATGATCTACTGATCACAGCCCGTTCTGAACGTGACTGCGAGCGAGCGTCACTTACAGTTCTGTATTTCCTAGCCGAGATGGGGCACAAGGTGTCCCCTTCAAAGCTCCAGTTCTGTGTCCAGCAAGTGATCTACTTAGGCCACTTACTGTCCAAGTGGGGTAGGCAGTTGACACCAGACCGTATCCAGTTAATAGCGAGTCTTCCACAGCCCAAGACACAGAAGGAGGTACGTGCTTTTATCGGCCTCACTTCTTACTGCAGACAATGGATTCCTCAGTATGCATTTCTAGCCAAGCCACTGATACAGTTAACGACACAGGAGGCAGCCGTATCGACTGTTCTCCCTTGGACATCTGAACATACACTTAGTTTTAATGAATTAAAGAAAGCCTTATGCCAAGCTCCTGTTCTAGCTACACCGAACTACAGTAAGCCTTTTACACTTTTTGTCACAGAACGTGAAGGTACAGCATTATCTGTTCTCACACAAGATCAAGCAGGACAATACAAGCCTTGTGCTTATTTTTCGAGCACATTAGATCCAGTAGCCCAGGCTCTGCCTGCGTGCCTCAAGTCAGTTGCAGCCACAGCTCTAGCTATCAGACAAAGTGATTCCATAGTGTTAGGACACTCCCTGACAGTACAAGTCCCACATTCCGTGGAAGTTCTTTTAAACCGAACCCAGACACAGCACTTGACTATTGCACGTTTAACAGGTTATGAACTGACACTGTTCCAGCCACACATAGAAATCAGACGCTGCAACGTTCTAAATCCTGCTACCCTGTTACCATCAGTTACTTCAAATCCTGCCACACATGACTGTGTGGAAGTCATTAATACTATGACTAAGCCAAGACAAGACCTGACAGACATTGCATTACCTAACCCCGACCTGACACTTTATGTGGACGGTTCATGTATGAGAACTAGTACAGGAGAACTAGCAGCCGCGTATGCAGTGACTACTGAAACCGAAGTTATAGAAACACGTCGTATTGACACCCTGTCTGCTCAAGCAGCAGAGCTAGTTGCTCTGACCCAAGCCTGCATACGTGCCAAGAACCTGAAAGTAAACATATATACAGATTCACGTTACGCATTCGGAGTTGTACACGACTTCGGAGTACTCTGGCAGGAGAGAGGTTTCATGACTTCTCATGGAACCAAGATTCAGCATGTTCTCCTCATTCAAGCTCTGTTAGATGCAATACATTTACCGACAGCTATTGCTATCATGAAGTGCAAGGCACATACGAAAGTTACTGACATCATTTCCCAAGGTAATGATCTAGCAGATCGAACAGCCAAGCTTACAGCTCAGACACCAGACATTCCAGTTAACAAGACACAGACATTCATTCCAGAACAGACTACATGTATGACAGTTAAGGACCCTACACAAGATGTCATAGACATACAGTTACATGCTACTCCTGAAGAAATTAAGAAATGGTCCGAACAAGGAGGGGTCCAGACAGATCAGGGATGGGTGACGAAGGGAAAAGCCACATGGTTTCTCCCCGACTCTATGGTTCAAGTCATTATTAATACCGCACATAGTCCAGCACACCTAGGAGAAAAAGCTATGTTAGACAGTATCCAGAACCTTTGGTTCAACAAGCACTTACGAGCTGCAGCCAAGCAGAAAGTCCGTACCTGTATGATATGTTGCCAGTTCAATCCAGGTAAAAGTGTCCCGGTGGAACAAGGTGGATTCCAACCTCCTGACCACCCTTTTGAAGTCCTCCAGATGGATTATATTCAGATGGAGCGATGTCGAGGTTTCAAGTATGTCCTCGTAGTTGTATGCGCTTTGTCCAGGTGGACAGAAGCACATCCAGTTCCAGATTACACAGCAGCGACCACTGCCAAGCAGTTGGTTCGTGAATTCTTCCCCCGTTATGGACTCCCTAGGGTCGTGTATTCTGATAACGGCCAGCCATTCTCATCTGAGTTGATGAAACATGTTTCCCTTTTGTTAGGGTACCAGTGGAAGTTCCATTGTGTACGCCATCCTGAAGCAGCCGGTCTCGTAGAGAGACATAATCAAACCCTGAAAATCCGTATTGCTAAGACATGTAAAGAGAAAGGGGTAGACTGGCTAGTTGCCCTGCCAGTTGCTTTATTCTTTATGCGCATGGTCGCACACTCCAGATCAGGTCTGTCCCCTTATGAGGTCGTGTTCGGCCGCCCCCCAAACATGTGGGGTACACCTAGACCCCGCAGTATTACAGATGTTTCCAGTAATATGTTGACAGATTACCTAGCTTCCTTGATGTCTGCCCTACACTCTTGTCGTTCACAGGTTGCCGCTGCATTTCCAGATAATACCGAAGTGAAACCGCATGAGGTCATCCCAGGTGACCTAGTACTGGTCAGGAACTTTGATCGTTCAAGTCCGCTGGAGCCTCGCTGGAAGGAGCCGAGACTAGTCCTTCTGACCACCCGTACGGCCGTGAAGTTGGAAGGCCGCAAGGGATGGGTCCATCTGTCGCATATCAAGAAATTTCATGGGATCCGAAAAAAGACTTTTAATGACAATTCCAAAGACTGTTCCATTACTAAAGACTGCCTGAAACAAGACTCTAAATCAGACATTAATCTCAATCCCGAACTGAAAGTTCCTCTGTTAGAGAAAACTCCGCAGCAGGAGTATAAATTAAAGCTCCGGTCTAGTAAAATAAGTCAGCCAGTTTAATTGTCTAAGTCCCTCTCGGGTGAAACGGTTAGACAGGTTTCTGACATGTATGAGATAGACCCCTATAGTGAGAGAGTTAGTCAAAACTCTATCAAATGTATCATTGTTCTAAGTTTTCTTCTATTTTTGAGTTTAATGGTTACCTGCACAAGTTATGCATTACATTTATGTTTTCCAATTCCTCATGTAAATATGTTTTCTAATGCTACAGTAGAGCACACATTTAGTGATCTGCCTCCTCACGAGTTATCTTATCGTCTTGCTATGAGAAATAACACATTCATCAGAATGTTACACTATTCACACCAGACCAGCAATGTTACTAATTGTTGGGTGTGTGGTCGACTCCCCCCTTTCCAGACACCGAAGGGAGTTCTGCCACTCTTTCCTTATCCGTTTTCACATAATGGTTCGTGTGGAGCATGGTCCATGTTAACGTCATCTTCAAATGATATGTCCCTGCTGAATAGAACATGTTTTCCAGACAAGCAAGGTCTCACCCATAGAACAGGGTTAGATCTAGAAAATGAAGTATATGATTTAGGTAATTATTCTTCGAATTTTATGGTCCTGAATGTTCAGTCTGATACTACTCCAGACTTACCTGCTATTTCAGTACTACCAGTCAAAGGCGAATTATGTGTCAGAAAGAATGGTTCCGCACATGTAGGACATAGTGATTGTACTACTACTGTCAAGTATAGTGACAGTGGGAAATCTATTTTCAAAGCATTACGTCATTCTTATTTTGTTTGTGGTCAGACCGCATATGTTCGTCTGCCCCTCGATTGGGATGGAACCTGTTACATTGCCTTCCTACTGCCACCAGTTTTTCTAGCCCCATCTGATTATCATAGAAACACACATCTAGTACACGTCAGACATAGAAGGGAGATTGAGTCCCCGATTGTCGATCAAACTGAAACTACTCTAGAACAGTATCAAGATTTTAATAAAGGTTTCTTCTTCTTTATAGGACCTATCCAGAATAGTAAGTTAATACGTAGACTAACCAGAACCCTTGAAGCAGTAGTGAATGAGACTACTTCTGCTCTAGGTAACTTAACCGAAGAGCAATCTGCTATGAGATTTGTCGTGCTCCAAAATCGTCTCGTTCTTGACGTCATACTGGCCGATAGAGGAGGAGCATGTAGAGTCATCGGATCTAGTTGCTGCATTTTCATTCCTAATAACGCGCCGTCTGTTTATTCAGCAATAACCAGACTTCATAAAATTGCCCATCAGTTACACCAGAATCCAGGCACCTGGACATGGTCCGGTTGGCTCTGGAGTATCTTATCTGCCTGGGGATGGAAAGTATTGTCATTTCTAGGTATTGCAGTAATGATCCTATTCAGTTGCTGCCTCTGTATACAATGTGGCCCTGCGATTTGCGGCATTTGTGCTACCTCTTGTATTCCTAGTCCTAAGTCCCGTTCCAAGACAATTCGAGACGAGCAAATGATGCTATATGAAATGATAGATGGTATCATGAATATTAATGTTTCCTAATGGAAACGTAGGGCACAAGGAGGGAATGTGGAAAAGTAAATTTTGCCATGTCATATGTGCCTACGTGTTCCCCATGTTATGTTATATGTGCATGATCGATATGCATGTATTCCCCTCTGATCGATTAAAGACGCAATTACAGTTGTGTCCATCTCTAGTATGCCAGTTTCCAGTCCTCGTGAATACAACGAATATCAGGCCTATGTAAAGCTACGTTGCCACGTTTTACAGTGTGCACGTTAATTCATTGAATTGTCCCCGTTTCTAGGCCTCAAAAGGGCCCGGACTCAGATTCAGCTCCTGTTTCCTGAACACTCTCCGAGGAGCGATACAGCCCCCACCTGTATCCCTGACCCTTAGCTTACTTTCATGCCTCGCAGTGCCCGGCTCGGCCTGGCTCTGCCTCCCAGTCTGCCAAGAGTATGTTATGTTTCTAGTTATCAGTTCAGCCCTCCTTCTCTGCATTCCTAAGCTACTGAATCGCATCAATAGTTTCCGTCATGGTCTAGCCTTTATGTCTCCATGTAAGAGAAATACTGTATTAATATTCATAGAATATTCCCCGCACACGCACTACATATAGGATTATGTATGCACCAGTCTTAATGTCTGTTAGCCTTTACTCTGATAACTTTTGGATTCTATCAACATGTTCTCTAAACACTAGATACTAGATATGCCTAGGTACATGTCGCTCTGCTCTCCAGACTTTCGTCTCCTCTTCTAGTGCAGAAGTCATAGCCCCCCAGTTCTCCCTGGTAACACGTCATTGCCAGTTTACGCGCACCACTAGGTTAGAGGTCCCAGCTGCTCAGGTAGCCCCCTCCATGTTTCCGCCCCGTTTATGACATATTCTGTTACGTTTGCATCACATGTCTATGTATACGCCCTGTACACACCTCTTGTTACACCCACTTTATGCCTTATCTTTCGCGACTGCTACAAACTCCGCCTACTGCTACGCCTACTGTACTGAATACAATGTATTTGTTTAACTATAAATATTGTGCACTGTTATTAAAAGTTACCCTTGTTCCTTATGCTCCCAGATCCTGCCCCCGGCAGCTGCCGGGCCCTGCCATCCTATTCCCATGCAGGCTGTCCCGTTCCTGTCCCTTATGCTTTATTAAACCTGCAAAACTCAAGATACCTCGAATCCTGACTCTTATTTATTGAGCTAACCGTTTATTGATTATAGTCAAAAATAGAACCGGTAATTAATTATTTATTTACCACACCACGCCCCCCGCAGAAGGATTTTTTTGAGTCCTAACCACCCACAACTACGTAGCAGCAGTGTCGCAGTGCTGGCAGATAAGAGGGGTGCAATGGTTGGGGATGGAGGCACACCAACATGGCAGTGTGTAGAGAAGGAGGGCCACTCACTTTGGGATGCCTTACGGCAGGGTGAGTAAGCCTGACAAAAAGGGGTAGCAAACGGAGATGACGCTCGCAGCCCGGACCCCGCCAGACTGCAGAGCACAAAAAGAGACTAGCAAGGGGGCGTGGAAACCAACAGAACAATTTTGGAGACCAAAAGTGGCAAGAAAGGAGATACGCCTGCAAAAGAGCGCAATAACGAACTGTCAGGGTAATTTACGATTCTATGATGTGCAAATAATTTATGGCCAAACAAATGATTAAAGACAAACAAATTATTTATGTCAAATAATTTATGACAACCAACGCAAATGATGTATGTTCCTGACCATAAAACTATGACCAGGGAAAAGATGAGTATGCATATAATGGTAATAAACTGCGCCCAACATCGACCACAAAACTGCAACGTGTGTTGGCTGTCTTTTGGTAATCCAAAGGTAAGAAAGTTTGCATGCCATCCTGGAGTGGGGAAGTGGGCATGTTGGTGTTATCATCCCTTGAAACTAAGTGGTGACTAATCTGAAATACTATGCCCTCTGAAATCATCACCACTTTGGCAAATAACATAATGGTTTATATGCTTGAGCCCTCAGCTTGTCCTAGCCCAGTCATGAAAAATCTAGGTATAAAACTTGATTAAGCCTTAACGTTAACTGTTGGGACAAATGCTGTAGTTAAATTATGCTTTTTCGAGTACATTAATGAAAAAGGGCTGTCCTGTACTTTCCTTCCCTTATAAGGTTCAACTCATCACAGCCTTTGTATATTTTCAGCTGGATCACAGTAAAACGATCTATCTTGATTTTCCCACTCACTTGATTAAAAATATTAGTTACTCTAGAATTATACCACTCAGCTTGTTCTTGTCTTACTCCCTATACACCATATTACGCAAGCACCTATGCCATTGTATTGATTGCCTGTAAAACAGCGGATTGTATTCAAGCCCTTGTGCCTAATACAGAAAGCCTTGTTTAATCCCAAGGCAACATCCTTCAGTTAGCGTTTAATTTCATAAATATTTAAAACCATGGCTGTTTTCTGTCAAATAAGTGTATTCTTTATTCTCATCTTTCAGTATTTAGCCTGGTATGGTAGCTTTATTTGCGGTTCGTCCTCCCAGCACCACAACACCCTGTGTGAGTGAAGGCTGCACTTTACAAATACCCATAAATAAAATAACTAAATAAAAGAAAAAATATAAAGGTGTTTGTCAGGATACAAGCAGTGAAACTCACCATGAAGGCACCCAGATGCCAGATGAGACAGTCCTCTTTAGGCTACCTTGGGCATCAGACGGGCAACGGGAAGTTCTTCCCTTTGGATGGTAAGATCCAGTCTGTGTTAGAGTGAGACGTGTTAACCATCCATAATCTAGTCAGGGCCTTCTAAGGACTCATTGGCTACTACAGGAATTCTGAGGACAATGACGGCGCAATAGTTGCGCCCTTGATTTCAACCCAGGAGAGTGATTTGGACTGTGGCAAGCTAGAAGGCGTTGAGGACCTGAAGACAGCACTATCTAATGCACCTGTGCTGAAGTCACTGACGCCGGCATTTCATTGTACATACTGACATCTCAGATAAAGGAGTTGGAGCAATACTGGCTTAACTTGATGACAAGGGTAGAGTGTGTCTATTGGTCTTTATAAAGCACAAACTGCGTCCTTGGGGACACAACTGGGCATCCTTTGAAAAAGAATGCTAGGAGATACTTCATGCATGTGATCACTTCAGTATTCTGTTTGTCCACTCTCACCACCAAATAATCCTCACATTCATGTTCAGTACACTTTCAAAGGAAACAGAAACTACCTCAAAATGTCTGCAGCATTGTTTTTAATGCCAAGTTATTTAAATGCATTGTAATTAAAATCATGTAACCTCGGACATTCTTGTTATGCTCTAAGTAACACACTGATTGCCGGAACCTTAGTCTGTCTCTGTGTGAACTCTGATCCCTAAAATGACTGCTGGAAATGCTCCATGCCAGACACGCTGGCCAGAGTCTCCATCTTAATGACATAGTAAGGTTCTTCTATTGGTGAGAGGGAATGAGAGGGCTGTTCCAGCTGCTTATGAATGGCACCTAACCCCTTGCTATTGACATTGGTCGTGATAATGCTCTTGGCCAGGGTGTGGCTTTGCAGATGCTGTCTTTTATGGCTTCAAATTCTTCCTGAAACTTCCACATTAAGGCAAATTTCTGATCTTTTCTTACTGATTTAGACCATGAGCAAACTCCCACAATTTGTAGTTAGGCAAAAGAAGACATTACATCATATTTGTAAGCAAGAGGTGGAACATTCCTTATAGTTTCCATTAACTCCTTCTTGGGCATGCGTACCTCCACACTTGTCCCTTACCTAAGTGTACTCCACATCCCACAGTGAAGTTACACTTACTGTACTCAGTGGTCAACCCTTCTCATGTCTTTAGTTTACTAGTTTACTTCATTTGGGCTTCTATGCTTCATTGCCCCCTTGCATAGGCTGGTATGATATGTCATGTTAGGTCGATTTGTAGAGTGCACTAATCACCTGTGATGCTATCCAGGTGCTTAAACAGGTGTGTAGGCATGTGGCCCTTGCAGAGTTATTCAAAGAGCTGGGTCTTCAGCTTCATGCAGAAATCAAGAAGTGAAGAGGAGGCTCTGATGTGCTGTGGGAGGGCATTCCAGTTTTTGGTGTGATGTTGGAGAACAAGCAACCTCCTGATCTGTTTTTGTGGATGCAGTCAGTGTGTGCAAGTGAAAGTGAGGCTGAGCATAGGTATCTAGTAGACTGGTGAAAGCAGTTGTTTAGTGTTGGACCCGGCCTCGTGGCGTGGTCCTACCCCTCCCGCGTGGCGGGCCCCGGACGACATCGGCCCTCCACAGAGCCCCGGGCGGCCCCCTTCCGCCGATCCTGCACGCATCAACACTATCGGTCCGGTTACCACCACGGGCCGCCACACCGGCCTGACTCCATCATGGGCCCATCACATGCGGAGCACGAGGCCTCGCCCGACTCCATCTTGGGACCACCACGTCACGAACACGTGGCCTCGGCCACGGCCCAGGCCCCAGCGAGGCCCCGACATCGAGGCGCCCAGATCTACCCAGGTGGTCGAGTGGCCACTCAACAGATCCCAGAGGAGGGAAGTTTCGATGGGCCTCCAACCCTCCCCGGACGCCTGGTATCGATCGCCCCCGGCATCCATGGGTGCTGGCTCCACCCCCCTGCTGGGTGTCTGGACACCATCTTCCCGGCCCCTCTGGCCCCCAGGCGCGAGGGTCCGGACATCAAAGGACTCCAGTCCTATATCTGGGCCCGCCCCGGAGTAGGACGGCAGTTGTATCCTGGACTGGAAGCCCTGCTGACGCTGTCGCGGCCGACACCAGAAGAACTCTTTTGCCTGTAACCTGAAGAGACCCTGAGAGCCTACTGGCGCTGCCGCGGCCCACCTTTGCCGAACCATCTTGAGAGCCTGCTGGCGCTGCCGCGGCCCACCTTTGCCGAACCATCTTGAGAGCCTGCTGGCGCTGCCGCGGCCCACCTCTGCCGAACCATCTTGAGAGCCTGCTGGCGCCGCCGCGGCCCACCTTTGCCGAACCATCTTGAGAGCCTGCTGGCGCTGCCGCGGCCCACCTCTGCCGAACCATCTTGAGAGCCTGCTGGCGCTGCCGCGGCCCACCTTTGCCGAACCATCTTGAGAGCCTGCTGGCGCTGCCGAGGCCCACCGTTGCCGAATCATCTGGAGAGCCTGCTGGCGCTGCCGCGGCAAGACCTCTCAGAACCCCCGGCTCGAGGATTGAGAGCTGTGCGCAGGGTATCCCTTCATACCCCCCAACCGAGACTGTCCCGCTACCCTGATCCCCTCTTACGAGACTTTACAGACCCCTCGGTCTACTTGTACATATCGCTGAGAACCAGCAGCCTTTACTTCCTGATAAAGCTTACGAACTCGACCTCTGGTGTGGTGTCCATTTGTAGTGTGTGGTTACTCTGCTGTACGATCTTAGGAGAGGGCCCTCACCCAGGAGGCCTCTCAGCAGCGCTCGGCTACTTCTTGACGGAGAGGTGAACCTAGGGGTGGTCAGTCAGACATCTTCTGCCTCCCCCGGGGTCGCCTTTCTAACATTTAGGTGTGCTGGTCTAGTGTTGTTCATAGCTTTGTAGGTGTGGATTAGGAGTTTTATTTGGCTGCATTTGTGGATGGGTAACCAGTGGAGCCCATGAGGTGTGGTGAGATGTGGGTGCATTGAGGGAGAATGAGAATGAGTCTTGCGGCAGAGCTTCGTACAGTCTGAAGTCTCTGTAGGAGTTGCTTGTCGATTCCGGCATAGAGTGTGTTGTCACACTCGAGCCAGCTTGAGATAAGTGCTTGAGTGACAGTACGTCTGGTGTTTGGTGGTGGTGATCACTTGTGGATCTTTAGCAGACAGCACTCACTGAGTTGACTTGTGCTGCCATGTTGAGTTTGTAATCCAGGGTGATCCCCAGATTTCTAGTATGGTCGGTCGATGTTGGTGTGGTTTCTAGGTCTGTTGGTCACCAGGTGTCTTCCCTTGGGGAGGTCTTGTTTGCGAAGACCAACACTTCCTTCCAAGGCCGGACTGAGAGCCAAAAGCACCCCTAGCAAGTTTTGTTGGACCAGCTCCCTCACTGCATAGTCCGTCTCAGGCAGCTTTGTTCGGCTACGCTGAGGCTTGTATTTTTCATTGCTGTTCTATGCTGAAATTACTGTATCCCGTCCAAGCCTTTAATGAGAGCGGCCCAGATAGGTGAAAATTTGCCCCTTAGGTAAAATTTGGCCCCTTTGGTCACCAGCCCACCAGAGAAACGCTCAATGCCCAGTATAGCCAGACCGGCTCTGCTTCCATCTTGTCTGAACTCAGGCATTTGTTTTTCATCCATTCAACTAGAAAGATCATGCTGCTGGTGTAGCTGGTTCTGGTTTTCTTGTACGACAGGAAGAGGATGAGTTGTGTGTCCTTGATGTAGGAGATGATGGTGATTCCTTGGGATCATATGATGTTGGTGAGTAGATTGATGTAGATGTTAAACAGGGTTGGGCTGAGAGACGATCACTGGTGGCTCTGCAGCTCAGGTTCTTGGTCTCCAATGTCATGAGCGGGAGTCTGACTTTCTGAGTTCTTTCTGTAAGTAAAGAGCAGAACTAGCTGATTTCAATCTTGTGTAGTCTTCTGATGAGTGTGAGGGAAACTGTGTTGAATGTTTTGGGGAGGTCGAGGAAGATGAGGGCTGCTATTTCTCTTTGGTCCATGATGGTGCAGATGCCGTCTGTGCCAGCGATGAAGGCTGTTTCAGGATTGAGTTTTTTTCTGAAACCTGACTGAGTGATGTCCAGTAGGATGTGTTGTTTGAGGTGGCTTGTGAGTTTAATGTTGAAGGTGTTGGAACATAAATTAGATTCCAATTCTAACTTATAGGACATTCCAACGCCTTGGACTGGAAGTGGGTAGTCCCGATGTGTACTTTAGTGTTTCCCGACTGGAACCCTCATTATTTCTAGTTAGATAAATTCACATGAATATGCTGAAAACATCCTCTTACAAATGACAGACAAGGGTTGTTGTTTCAAATTTTCAAATCAGGAATTAATAAGCAGAATACAATAAGCATGCCATAACCAAGTTTAACAGCAAAACATATAAATCATATGTACAAAGAAATCTATACAGTTCTAAGTGAAATCCAAAATCAATCTGTCTTCTATGGTGGCGAAAAGGGGGTCTCTCATCTACAGAAATCCACATACTTTTATAGGACTTTAAATGAAGACTTTCATACATTCTGCGGGAGTACATATTTTTTCAGGTATTGCACCAATAGGGATCAAGCTGGTAGAAACATTTTACTACAGAATACATTTAACGATTCTCTCATGATAGTAATAAATTAAGATTTAGGACTGATTTTGTTCTTGGTGGATGGGATAGTGCGTCACAAAATGAGAGATATCCTGTCCACCACATTACTAGTTTGATTATATCCTATGGAACTTGTAATATGGCGGATGGCATATCCGTCACATTTGTGACAGAGTATCCCATTTGCCAAGATCGTAATCAGGCCCTTAGTCATTCTCAGAGCCTTAGCTGAACAGTTGAACAGATACATTCTTTGAACAAGAGCCTTGGCTGGTTAAAAATGTCCTTGATTCAGTACAGTGAGAACATTCTCTGTGAAAACTCTGCTTAGTCATGTGAACACTAGGGACACTTTATGTAAAACCGAAATAAGCAATAGACATCACGTGGTATATTGGGACGTTGAGGCAAGATGGAGGACAGTGTAAACACAACCTAATGTTAGCAGAAGGTCAGTTCGTAATGCTCTATATTGACCGAAATCAACTCCCATAGTGGCCTTCTCTATCACTTTGGTTGGGTAGGGGAGCAGGGAGAATGGGCGGAAGTTGCTTTTTTGGTCCGCCTCACCCCGATATCCTGTGACCTCATTGCTTTGCCTCATCCAGGCTCTGATGTCACAATGCTTCCATTCAACCTGATTTTCTTTCTCTCATTGTTGGGCCTGGTCCAGGGTCTTAGGCCGCGTTGTCGACATTACCCTGAATCCCATTGCACTGCCTCACATAGCCTTTTAGGTCTCATTGCCTCCTGATTCTAATGCAGCTTTACCCTCTGTAATTGTAGTATTTCAGACTACACAGGAAGTAGGTCCAAGTGGATTTATTCATATGAAGAACAGCTTAACAACCACAGGTAGCAGGAGAAGTCCTCACAGCATCAGCAATACAGTAACAGTAATAATATCAAGGGAAAACATTCTAAGTTACACAGAGTATTCCAAATGACATAGAAAGATTCCATATGACATCAAGTCATGGAATACCACACACCTCCCCCCCCTTTAAAAAATAAATAAATAAATAAATAAATAAATAAAATACAAAAAATGCATAAATAACAAAACCCCAAAAACAACAAATAAAACAAAACAAAACCCCAAAGAACAATAATACTACAATAAGTTAAATTCTAATGTAATCTTTATACTTCGAAGGAGCACATTTCACGCGCTCACTGCGTCTCAAGGGAATTTCTTCATTCTCTATATTTGATTGATTATCAATTTCAACACACGGATCAGGTCGAACATCAGAATTAATCACATCATCAGAATTACTTACAACCTCATTCTCTAAATTATCATAAGCCTCATGCGTACCAGAAAAACCTCCTGAATTATGGTATGTCATTAATTTTCCCGGAACTGTAGTTTTCTGAGTGGAAGAAGCAACAAAAGGAGCAACAGAAGACTTGCATAAGGAGACTCTTCTCAAATTCCATATTTTACCTCCTTCCACTCTGATAGCTTTGCTAAAGATTTCAGTGACCTTGACCGGATCAGACCATCTGGAAACCCTCTTGTGAAATAATCCACCCATTTTTACACGAACTAGATCACCAATCTTTACACTGCAAGTATTATACTTCTTTTTGGCCGAATGTTGAATCATTTTCTCCTGGTACTTCCCAATTTTATCCTTTAACTCTTTAAAATCTACCTCATAAGGAGAATTACCTTTTAACCACCAGGGTAAAAGTCGAGAACCTGGTTTCCTCCCTCGTAACAACTCAAAAGGAGACAGACCAGTCACTGAATTGGGAGCCAACCGATAGGTTAACAAAGTGGCCTGAAGAGCTTTTTTCCATTTCAAACCACTCCTTACGGCTAATTGACAAGATTCCTTGATAACCCTGTTGAACCTCTCAACTTGGCCGTTGGCCTGTGGAAAATAATTTGAGGTTCTTTTATGCGTAATTCCACAATTCCTTAGAAAATCTTCAAATTCATCACTTATAAACTGTGGACCATTGTCTGAGATTAGTTCCTCTGGTAAACCTTCCCTAGCAAATATTTCATCAAGAAAATCAATTACCTGCCCTGAAGAAGTTTTCTCAACAATTTTCAATTCGGGCCATTTTGAGAAGTAGTGAACAAGAACTAATGCATACATTTCTTTACCAGATTGGTAACTGAAAGGTCCAATAATGTCAATGGCTAATCTCCGCCACGGGCCATCAGCATACTCAATGGGAGTGATGTCGACAGACAAACCCTTTACAGATTTGTCGCTCAAGGAGCAAGGAGAACAGTTCCTGTCCCAACTATCCACCATGGCATCAACAGAAAGAATGCAATTCAAGCTATTAAGAACTTCTTCTTCTTCAGGTGAAATGTAATTAATTTTTTGACCAGACTTACACACATTACCAAAATGCCCTTTTTTCTTGCATTTGATGCACACTTTGTCCCAAGCAGGACAACCCTTGTAATTGCCAACATGGATCTATAGCATAATATCATACCTCTCTTAACAAAACTCCTATTGTCATTCGCATTTCTTGCATATTCTTTTTTGAAGCTGGGTTTAGTGTTGAAAGCACTCCAAGTGGGATAACTGGTTTGATTTTTAACAATAGCTACTTCAACTTCAGGAACATGTGTTTTCTGATTTTTCCCTCTAATTTCAGAAACAAATATTTCAGAATGTTCTATACCTTTGGCTATATTTACTACTGCAGCTAATGTAGTCTCAGTCCCTAACCAGAGTCTTTCTTGGATCTTTTTACTTTTTGTCCTCATCATGATTTGATCCCTGAGGACTTGCTCATATGATATGGTTTTGAAGGAACAGGTGCAAGCAAGTGAACGTAACGCTGCGACATAATCTTCGATTGTTTCATCAGATTTCTGTTCACGAGAATAGAATTTAAACCTTTCCATCACAGTGTTTATCCTTCTACCAAACCGAATCTTCATCTGTTTAGAAGCTTTATTAAATACATCTAAGTCACCAGCATCCTCCAAAGGTGGTAGATTATCAAATTCCTTTATTCCTGCACCACCGAGACAATGCCTTAAAAGAGCAAGTTTCCTTTTTGCAGAGCAATCCTCTTTTTCTAAGACATCCACATATGCAATAAACATAGGAAACCAAAGGTCCCATTCTATAGGAGGATCACCTGCAACTTGAAGAAAATGGGGTGGTGCTGCAATATTAGACATCTTGGCAATAACAATCAATAACAAGATACAATAGAATACTATTAAAGCAGTATAAATAACTAAGTAAATGAATGTAGAAACAGAAAAGTTTTTATACTTCTTTTTTTTTTTTTTTAAAAGGTGTGCAAATCACCGTGGAGATTTGCAGGAAAGTGTTTCAAGAGGGTGTGCAAATCACCGTGGAGAGTTGCAGCAAAGCGTTTTGAAGATTCGTGAAAACAATTTCCAATTTACACTTTAAATTCAAGAAAACACGAAGCTTTTGCTTCAAACTGCACCAAAATGGCCGCCGTGAGCGTCTAATTGTGCGCGATGACGTGCATGGTGACGCTGGTATCCCAGAATGCAGCGCAAATGGTCGGTGAAGCAAACGAACTCAGGGACGCTCGAGGCTCAAGGTGAGTTCTTGAGTATACTTTTGAAAATAAACAAGCCAGAGAAAAGCGTGCAAGTAGACAAAACTTCGGATTTTAAGAGTGAAAACCGCTCGATAAATGCGGTCGAGTATCAGTAATGAAAGCCAGACATTGGGTGATCAGTAATGAAAGCCAGAAATTGGGTGAGGATAGAGGAAGCGTAGCGTAGTAACAGTCTGAAAAAAGGCTCACCGTCTGAAAGAGGCTCACTTACATTTGAGAAGTACTGCCCAATAAGTCCTTTATGGCTGAAAAATGCGTGAAGGAGCTTCTTAGCGCTGAAAAGGAAGAACTTTCCTTTAATGTCCTTTGCATTTAAAATGAAGAAAACAGGTGAATGCTGTCTTCAGAAATCCACTGCTCCCAACGTCGCCAGTAATTATGTAGTAATTCAGACTACACAGGAAGTAGGTCCAAGTGGATTTATTCATATGAAGAACAGCTTAACAACCACAGGTAGCAGGAGAAGTCCTCACAGCATCAGCAATACAGTAACAGTAATAATATCAAGGGAAAACATTCTAAGTTACACAGAGTATTCCAAATGACATAGAAAGATTCCATATGACATCAAGTCATGGAACCACAGTAATGATATCCCAAACTCGGTCTTCCAAATTAAACTGCTTTATTCATCCAAACGGTTGTCAATAAGCTGTTTGTTGAGAGAGACTTTTCACAACCCTGCACTGACAGAGTTCCCTCCCCCCCCCCCCCCCCCCCCCCGCATTCCACAAGGGGCTGATGGCCTAGCTAGCTGCCTTCATCAGCTAGGTGACGTCACAACATACTAACACAACACTCTCCTTCCTGACCCACCTGGCCCTAATCTCAAATCCTAATTATTCTGTCTCTGAACCTTACTCTCCTGAAGAAGCAACTTGTTTGTCATCCAACGCTGTTTTGAGGAACATCGTCATCACCCTACATTTAATTTGCTGTTTAAGGGAGAGAGCTGTCTCCTAATGAGAGAGGAATGCTGAACCACAGACCAACGGTTGACCCACAGCGCGAAAACATTCCTTTCAGAAGCCCGAGCCTCTGCCAGCGTGACGCCTTTATTACAGGTAACACCTGAGCGCGCTCACTTAATATGCGCGCGCAGGGCCAGCTAATGACGCCCTTCACGGCCTGGTGACGGCCGCGGCGTCTGTGTTTACCTGGGAAACAAAGACATTCACTCCAGGAAGAAGGACTGTGTTTGGTCAGAATGATCTGGGGAACTCCGTGGTCAGAGCGGGGAGGGTCTGCGGATCAGGGGATAACAAGAGGCATGGGGGAGGGAGGGGTGGATTAGCCACACACAGTTAACTGAAAGCAACGAGAAAAGTGAGCACGCTGGTTGTTCAAAGCTACCCTCGCATTTCTGGAGAAAAAAATAATAGAAACATTTAAAAGGGCGGCCTTAAAAAAAAAGTGCACAACAAAGAAAAAAAATTACAGCGTGGAAATGCTAAATAAAACGAGTCATTACACGGTATACAACCGCAAAAACTGCTCCTAATGGAAAATAGTGTTACAGGTGTATTTGCGAATGATGCCATCATAACGTTGTCACGTGACACGGTTTACGCTACAATGCCTCATTCTCATTCAACATTGCTTCATAACACTTTTCGAGCCTCATTTTCTAGGGGCTTCAGTTCTCCTCTGCTGCAAAGGCTAGTGCAAACTCTACCCCCATCAAAGTCCACCCTCTGCCCTTGTCATGGATACACAGCGGCCTGGTGGCCCTGGGCCACGTGTGACACTTTCAGGTCGTCTCAGAATTTCAGCCAACAGCGCTTCGTGAGGGGGGACAATTGAACCTAGAGTTCTAAAGGGAATACGAAGCATCAGTCCCAAGATGCAAAAGGACGTGATTTCGAATTCTAGGACTGGCAGAAAATGTCACCCCTGATAGCACTAGTAGTCTGTGATTCGGTAGTTCAAGAAAACATTGCCCTTTCTAAAAAACTTTTCCCCACCGTGATGACAAAGAAATGTTGACAATGACATTCGTTTCGGCTTTTGCTGTTTCCACAGATATTTGCCACTTGGATGTTACAGGGACCTGGCTGCACACAAGTAACAGCAGAAGAAGCCTTTTTTTTCAATTTTCAAGGATTCTTGTACAGCTGTTGCACGTTGTACCTGCTATTTTTTTGCAGATTTATATAGCGCAAACTCAACCCGAAGGCATTAGAGCGCTTTACATGAGCACCTGTTACGTTACACAAGGACACATTCAGGCACTGGGAGATTAAGTCATGTGCGTGCCCAGAATCACAGGATGGAGGCTCGAACCTTGGTTTCCTAGCTCCAAAGTCGGCACTCTAACCGTGAGACCACATCCTCTTCCCTATGGCTATATAAAGAAGGATATACCCTTGTCACCTGTCCATTAACTGTTCTTTTTGTTAGGAAACCTCGCACCGCTGTTGTCAATGCTGTAATTATGTTGTATATTCGAAAAATTGATGAAAAACATTTCATTGTACAAACCCTACAATAAGGTGTACTATCTAAGGGGGAGTGCAGGTTGTAGAGAGGGGAGCATCTGCACAGGTCCCAAGAAGTTTGGGCCATGGAACTCGGTCCCAGAGAGAACAGGGATGAACCTCACATGAACCATGATTGTGGAGGCTGAGCAGCACATAGCCCAAAGACGGAGCAGTGGGGACTGAAGGGTGAGTAGAAAAGTGTCTGGGGGAGCATGGGTTGGTACAGGGTGTGTAACTGAGGCTCTGAGGGCTTCAAGGAGGGAGGTGTTGGAGTCTCTAGGTGGAGAAGTGTGGGAGCAATGGAGTGTTTCAAGTAAGGGAGCATTCTTCCACAGGGAAGCCAAGCAGGATTCCATAGGAGGACTGCATGGAGTCCAAAATTAATTTGCACACACATTACAGGTGCACTAATGGCAAGAGCAGTGCATGCTTCCCGCACCTCTGACTTACACACAAAGATCTGGAATCATTGGGGCATTACCAGGACAAGCTTCCCATGCCGCTGACTTACACACATAGAGTAGGTATCACTGGGACATCACCAGGACAAGTTTCCCGTGCCCCTGACTTACACACAAAGAGTAGGTATCACTGGGGCATCACCAGGACAACAGCTTTACGCACCCCTGACTTACACACAAAGAGTAGGTATCACTGGGGCATCACCAGGACAAGCTTCACACACCTCTGACTTACACACAAAGATCTGGTATCACTGGGGCATTACCAGGACAAGCTTCCAGTGCCTCTGACTTACACACATAGAGTAGGTATCACTGGGGCATCACCAGGACAAGCTTCCAGTGCCTCTGACTTACACACAAAGAGCATGTATCACTGGGACATCACCAAGACAAGTTTCCCGTGAGCCTGACTTACACACAAAGAGCATGTATCACTGGGGCATCACCAATGCAAGCTTCCTGCACCCATGACTTACACACAAAGAGCAGGTATCACTGGGACATCACCACAACACACTTCCTGTGCCCCTGGCTTACACACAAAGAGCAGGTATCACTGGGACATCACCAAGACAAGTTTCCCGTGCCCCTGACTTACACACAAAGAGTAGGTATCACTGGGGCATCACCAGGACACAAGCTTTACGCACCCCTGACTTACACACAAAGAGTAGGTATCACTGGGGCATCACCAGGACACAAGCTTTACGCACCCCTGACTTACACACAAAGAGTAGGTATCACTGGGGCATCACGAGGACAAGCTTCACACATCCCTGACTTACACACAAAGATCTGGTATCACTGGGGCATCCCCAGGACAAGCTTCACACACCCCTGACTTACACACAAAGATCTGGTATCACTGGGGCATTACCAGGACAAGCTTCCAGTGCCTCTGACTTACACACAAAGAGCATGTATCACTGGGGCATCACCAATGCAAGCTTCCCGTGCCCCTGACTTACACACAAAGAGCCGGTATCACAGGGGCATCACCAGGACAAGCTTCCCGTTCCCATGACTTACACACAAAGAGCAGGTATCACTGGGCATCACCAGTGCAAGCTTCTCGTGCCCCTGACTTACACACAAAGAGCAGGTATCACTGGGCATCACCAATGCAAGCTTCCTGCACCCATGACTTACACACAAAGATCAGGTATCACTGGGGCATCACCATGAAAAGCTTCCCGTGCCCCTGACTTACACACAAAGATCAGGTATCACTGGGGCATCACCATGAAAAGCTTCCCGTGCCCCTGACTTACACACAAAGAGCAGGTATCACTGGGGCATCACCAGGACAAGCTTCACACACCTCTGACTTACACACAAATATCTGGTATCACTGGGGCATTACCAGGACAAGCTTCCAGTGCCCCTGACTTACACCAAAAGAGCAGGTATCACTGGGGCATCACCAATGCAAGCTTCCCGCACCCCTGACTTACACACAAAGAGCAAGTATCACTGGGGCATCACCAGGACAAGCTTCACGCACCCCTGACTTACACACAAAGAGCAGGTATCACTGGGGCATCACAGGGGCAAGTTTCTTGTGCCCCTGACGTACACACAAAGAGCAGGTATCACTGGGGCATCACCAGGACAAGCTTCCCGTGCCCCTGACTTACACACAAAGAGCAAGTAGCAATGGGGCATCACCAGTACAAGCTTTCCGTGCCCCTGACTTACACACAAAGCGCAGGTATCACTGGGGCATCACCAGGACAAGCTTCCTGCACCCTTTACTTACATAGAAAGAGCAGGTATCACTGGGCATCAGCAGAACAAGCTTCCCACGTCCCTGACGTACACAGAAAGATCAGGTATCACTGGGCATCATCAGAACAAGTTTCCGGTGCCCCTGACTTACACACAAAGAGCATGTATCACTGGGGCATCACCAATGCAAGCTTCCCACACCTCTGACTTACACACAAAGAGCAAGTATCACTGGGGCATCACCAGGACAAGCTTCCCGTTCCCATGATTTACACACAAAGAGCAGGTGTAACTGGGACATCACCAGGGTGATGTCCCAGTTACACCTGCTCTTTGTGTGTAAGTCAGGGCCATAGGAAGCGTGTCCTGGTCCAGGACACGCTTCCTATGGCCCTGACTTACACACAAATTGCAGGTATCACTGGGCATCACCAGGACAAGCTTTCTGAGCCCCTGACTTACACACAAAGAGCAGGTATCACTGGGGAATCACCAGGACATGGTTCCCTCGCCCCTGACTTACAAAGAAAGAGCAGGTATCACTTGGGCATCACCAGGACAAGCTTCCCGCGCCCCTGTCTTACACACAAAGACCAGGTATCACTGGGGTATAACCAGGACAGGCTTCCCGTGCCCCTGACTTACAAAGAAAGAGCAGGTATTACTGGGGCATCACCAGGGGGGGTTTGGCCTGTTGCTGATGGAGTGAGCAGCACTGCTTGTGAGCTCCCGCTGGCCGGCTGTCATCAGCGGACATCCTGACGCCCTACATAGGGCCAGAAGCCCTGCAGCGCATCCCCATAATGATCAGGGAAGCAGGGATGCACCAGAGGTGAAATGAGCCTCTCCTGTGGCCCCGGACCGCCGAAAAATAGACGAGGTGAGTGCGATTGGGCCGTTGGCCAAGATGGCGGCGCCAGGCAGGCGCTGACAAGCCCAGATTGAGCATCAAGCACTGATTGCCAGCGCAAAGCTGAAGGTGATAGTCTATCTGGACCCCGCGGAACATGGAGACTGCTGCCCTGAAAGTGAGTCGAGGGAGATCCCAGTGATGCCTTGGAAGGGGGTGGAAGGGCAGGATCGCTAGTGGGCCCTGGGTGTTGAACTAACTTGAGGAGGCACGCCTTCCATGACAGAGGGGCTTGGGGGCTCCTGGGGGCCTAGGCGGCTGGCGAATTATTGGAGCTTCCCAAGGGGCACCCGCCAGAACAGTCAAGCACACGCCCTACGGAGGTGGCGGATGGCATCTCATACACACGCAGCGCCCGTGGCATCGCGGTGCAATGGGACGCCATGGGGAAGCTCCTTAAAAGGAAGGACAAGGAAGAACCTGCAACAAGCAGGCCTCCGGGTGTTGAACTAACTTGAGGAGGCACGCCTTCCATGTCAGAGGGGCTTGGGGGCTCCTGGGGGCCTAGGCGGCTGGCGAATTATTGGAGCTTCCCAAGGGGCACCCGCCGGAACAGTCAAGCACACGCCCTACGGAGGTGGCGGATGGCACCTCATACACACGCAGTGCCCGTGGCATCGCGGTGCAATGGGACGCCATGGGGTAGCCCCTTAAAAGGAAGGACAAGGAAGAACCTGCGACAAGCAGGCCTCCGGACGAGACCGAGAGGACCGCAATGAGGACGGAACACCCTGCAGACCCCACACTACAGGACATTTTGCAGGCCATCAATACATCCAGGGAACGTCTGGAAGGGAAAATTGACTCTCGCAGCCTGGATATGCCATTGCTTTGAGAGGACCACAAGAAACTGGTGAACCGGGTCAAGACAAATGAAAGAGACTTGGCTGAAGCTAGCCTGGTGGTCAAAGATATGTAACAATGAATGACGATGCTGGAAACTAAAATGCAGACGCTGGAGGACAGGGCAGAAGACGCTGAAAATCACTCTTGAAGAAGCAACCTGAGAATTGTGGGCCTGTCAGAGAAAATTGAAGGTCGTAACATGGTAGCTACCTCGAATAATGGCTCAGAGAAGAAGTGACGCCGACTGGCTTGTCGAACTTCTTCGCCCTGAAGCGGGCGCTCCGCGTCCCCGCCAAGCCACCCATCCCGGGTGCACCACCACGGGTGGTGATAGCGAAACTCCTTCACTACAAGGACAGGGATCACATCCTAGCCCAGGCGTGACTCAAAGGCAACATCCATGTGCACAACTCCACAGTGCGCCTTTTCCCGGTCTTTTCCCAAGAAGTGCAGCGCCGCAGGGGATCATACCGGGATGTAAAACAGAGACTACGCCAATTGAACTACAAGTATGTGACGCAGTACCCGGCCACGCTGCGGGTTGCCACGAATGAGGGAGTGGAATTCTTCAGGACCCCGCAGGAGGCGTATGATTGGATAGACCGACATGGAGGAGCAGCACAAGCACGGAGACAGATGGGGTGGCAGGTGCGGGGAACCCACCCCAGAAATCAAAAGACCGGGAAAGAGACTTTGGCACCTTCGCAGGAGGAAGTGCGGCTAGAACGGCGGAGTGCAATGCAAGAGGTGGCTCTGATCAGCGGTGTAGCGGAGAGTACGCCCCCCCCCCCAGAGATCAGCAAGGAGATGGCAGATACTGGCTCGGAGACTGGGTCCAGCGACTCTGAGGCACAAAGTCTGACATTTCCAACTGTCACCCTGCAGATGGCGGACGGCATCATCTAATGGGGAGGAGTGAGAGACAGCGATGAAATAACCAAACTGCCGTACGACGCTCCTGCTTCAACACTCAGGTACAGGGGTAGAAGAGGGAGCACAACTGAGGGGCGGATCTCTAAAGTTTCAGCGGGAGATGGTGGCCGCAGGAACTGGGAGAGCCACCCCCTGAGATTGACTGATCGAACTGCAAGCAGTCACTTCTAGACATTTTCAACTAGTTTGGATAGGAGGGGTTTTCATGCTTATCCTGGGGAGTGGGAGTTGGAGAACATGTTCCTTATTGACACAGGGGGAAACCTTGAGTTGCACTTTGCTAAGCATTACAGGGAACAGAGGGCAGAGGGCGAGTAGAGAGCACCACCCGGCCTGGGAAGCGGCTGGACTACTGTATCCCAAGACAATGGCTGATAAACAACACTATAAATATATGACTTGGAACATCAGGGGAATGCATACTATGTCAAAGCGACACAAGGTCCTCTCATATATCAGAAGACGGGGAGCCCAGATAACCCTCCTGCAGAAAATGCACCTAACATAGAAGGAAGGGCAGCACTACACAGACGATGGAGGGGGCAGCTCTGCTACACCACTTATTCGGCTTATGCCAGAGGGGCATTAATATGGATCCAAGCAGGGTTACCATTCCAATTGCTGCACTCAGTGTTGGACCCGGAGGGCCGATATGTGGCAGTAAAAGGGAGACTAGAGGGCCGAGAGGTTAATTTGATTAGCATCTATGCACCCAATGTAGATCAATCTACCTTTTTTGCGACACTAAACCACAGACTAGCACAGTATTTTGCTGGTACGGTTATAGCAGGGGACGACTTTAATAACATAGATGACATTCTACTGGATAGGTCCTACCCCCCCATTGCAAAACTCCCAGGCTGCGCGTGCCTCCCAGGCATTCACCACGTGGAGACAGAGTTGGGGACTGATAGATTCATGGTGCACCTTATACTCACAGGGGAGGGACTACTCCTGCTTCTCAGTGGACCATGAGGTGCACGCACGCCTAGACGCCTTCCTTTGCTCAGTAGACATTCAGCGCCTTGTTACAGGCGCAGAATATCTCGCACGCACCATCTCGGATCACAATTCACTGATCATATCCCTGAAATGGGTGCACCCACCAGCGGTGATCCCTACGTGGCGGCTATGCCCGGACACCCTGGACGACCAGGTCTTCAGGGAGGAGATTAGAGGAGAAATAGCGCATTACTTTCAAACCAACACGGCATGGCTGTATCGCATAATATAGAATGGGACGCATTCAAGGTGGTTTTGAGAGGCCAGTGTATTACACGGGCCACAGGTGTTAGGCGTGTCATCATGCATGAAGTGGAGGAGGCAGAGTTGGCACTTAGAGAGGCAGAACGCAGGAGGCCAGGACACCAGGAACTGCATGCGGCACTCTTGGATGCTAAAGAAGAAGTGGCGAATCAAACTGAGAGGCTTAGAAGCTTCGACTACAAGAAGTACCCAGAGCGCACTCACGCTGAAAGGGACAGGTCAGGCTCTCTCCTGGCGTGGCTTATGAACCCGACGAGTAGGGGTTCTCCCCTCTTGGAGGTGGAGGATGATCAATGAGATCTTTGCACGCTATTATGCCAAACTTTACACGAAGACATGCATAGGCGAGCGGGCAGAAATCAGGGAATACCTAGCTGACTTGCCGCTAACAATCATGAACCCTGAAGTGGCGGAATTACTAGGGGCTAATGTCACGCAGCGCGAGATACGGGCTGCTATCAAGGGCATGGCACAAAACAAGACCCCGGGCACAGATGGCCTACCAGCCGAAATTTATGCAACATACGTGGACGAGTTGACCCCCCAACTGGTCGCCATGTACCAGGGGGCCTGAGAGCTGGGAGAGCTGCCCGAAAGTGCCAGAGAGGCCCTTATTGTCCCCATACCTAAGCCCGGGAAGGAACCTCATTACTATACGGCCTACAGGCCATTGTCCATGCTGAACACGGATTATAAAATCCTAAGTAAAATCCTTGCGACGCGCCTCCTACAACACATGCCCCTGCTCGTGCACGCGGACCAGGCGGGGTTCATCCCGGGGCGGAATACGGCCATAAACATCAGGTGGCTCCTGGCAGTAAGGGACTCTGAAGGGTATGACAAACACACAGTGGCGGTGCTCGCAGTAGATATTGAGAAGGCGTTTGACAGCCTGGAGTGGCAGTATTTACATGAGGTCTTGACCAGGATGGGGCTGGGTGAGGGATTTCTAACATGGGTGCAGCTTCTTTACACGTCCCCCACAACCTGCGTGCGCACTGGGAGGATTATCTCAACCAGACAGAGGGTGGAGAGAGGCACGAGGCAGGGATACTCCCTCTCCCCGCTCCTGTTTGCCCAGGCCATGGAACCGCTGGTGTGCAGGGCCAGGAGCGGCCAGGACTACAGGGGCCTAGAGACAGCAACGGGCAGCATTTCATTGCATTATATGCGGATTTTTACGCAACACGACTGACAAATTGCGGGGTGCGCGCAACATGCTGGCCCGCTATGGCACCGTGTCTGGCCTCCGGGTTAATGGGCAAAAATCCAGCCTATATACGCGGGCACCCGATACCCCCCCCCCCCCGCTCACACTGGAACACTTACATTGGGAGCCCAACTGCCTGCAATACCTGAGAGTCAAAATATACCATGGGGTGGCGGATCTACTGGATGGTAATGTAGTGGCAAAAACAGCAATGTATTTTTGGGGAACGCTCCCACTGTCTGTGGCTAGGAGGGAGGCGGTCCTGAAAATTATGACATTACCATGCTTATTATATTACTTCGAAACTCTGCGGGTATGGATACCGCGGGTGATGTTTAAGGAGCTAGACTTAAAGATCACATCATTTATTTGGGGAGCAGGCAGATGGAGGGTGGCACTGGCGATGTTGCTGCGCCCCACAGCAGAGGGTGAGATGGCGGTGCCTGATCTTGAGGCTTACTACTTAGCGGCACAACTATATTGGCTGATACAGTGATTGGCAGCGGATCGAAACACGGATAGAGAGCAGTGTCCAACTGCACCAGACACTGCCACACTGGCAAAAATTCTCCTGCGAGTGTGTCGCACCACGGCTGCGGACACAACTGCGACTAGGGTGATAGTGCCCTGCTGGACTAGATATTTGAGGAAAGTGGGCTCTGCAACTCCCTACTCCCCTGACATACTCCTCACGATGCTGCGCTACCTCCCACAGGGGGAACATTGGGCAGGACTGGAGGATTGGGTTGAGGCACTACTTAGAGAGATGGGGGACTTAATACCGAGACTCCATGCTACTCCCCTTTGCAGACTTGCAGACTGCAGATGATTTACCTGGGGGTCATTTCCTGAAAAATAGAGCTCTAACGCGCAGGATCAGGATGCACTGGAGGGGTGGGGATGCAGAGCCGAGAGCACTAGCGGGATGCAGGTACAATGCACTGTCAGCAGGAAGAATTAAGACGGTGTCCTGCCTCTATAAGGCAATACGGAGGGATGTGCAAAAACCGCTGGAGCGCTTGCGAACACAGTGGGAGGAGGACCTCGGTAAACAAATACCTGAGAAAGACTGGGACAAAATCCTAGAACGCACCCTGAAAGTATCTAGAAATGCGCAATTTAAATTAATTAACTACTATGTGCTGCATAGGGCATATTTAACTCCGGTTGGCATCAGGAGGTTCTTTGGTGCGGACTCTGCGGCCTGCCCGAGGTGCGGTGAGAGAGAGGCGCGCATACTACACATGTTCTGCAGCTGCCCATCACTGTAAACATTCTGGGGGGAAATTAGACAAGTAATAGGCAACCTGATTGACAAAGACCATCCACAGACGCCAGAACATTTCATCTTAGGGTGGTTCCCACACACAGCCAAAAATAAGGTGACTGGAAAGTTTCAGGACCATGCTTATATTTTAGCCAAATGGAAGCTAGCCAGGGAACTGGAAGGCACTGGGTGGGCCGAGACTCGCCACCTGGAGAAAGGAGCTTGAAAGATGGCAGGGGCAGAAAGGAGATTGCTACTCTGAGAGGCCATCCGGGGAATAGGTAAGATGGAGAGGGCCAGGGCCTGGGAGGACCTCGTGGGAGAACTAGTGGCAGCTGACACAGACGCTCTCAGCGAGGCGGGTAACCCGAGAGCAGCTCAACCAGACCCAGACGGCAGGCAAGAGGGACAACCGGCTCCACACAGCTAGAGGATACAATGAGTTAGCACACGGTTCTTAGAGACCTCGCACCCGACTACCTCTCGCCATGTACTTACCATACTTCCCTTACTAGCAAGCAGCTCAAGGTGGGAGGGGGATAGTTCTGTTTATAAAAGGTTACTGACGATGGCACACCAAAGAATGTTGCAGACAAGAAATGTACACCAGGAATTCGCTAAGAATGTACGATTGAATGTAGTTATTGACAATATACAAATGCCAATAAAATATGGTTTAAAAAAAAAATCAACATGCTTACTTACAAAGAAAGAGCAGGTCTCACTGAGTCATCACCAGGACAAGATTCCTGCCCCCCTTTCTTACACACAAAGACCAGGTATCACTGGGGCATCCCCACAACATGCTTCCTGCGCCCCTGACTTACCCAGAAAGAGCAGGTCTCACTGGGGCATCACCACGACAAGCTTCCAGTGCCATTGACTTACACACAAAGAGCAGGTATCACTGGGGCATCATCAGGACAAGTCTCGCTCCCTCGATTTACACAAAGTAGCGGTCCGTGCAGGTAAGCGCAGTGAGGTGGTGGGTGGGTTTGGGGCGCGGGTTGGGGAAAATATAAAGAATATAAAATAAATAATTAATTAAAACTACTTACCTTGCGCTCTTAGCATCACCGATTGAACAATGTGGTGAGAGCAAGGTAAGTCGTTTTAATGATTTATTTATTTTATATTCATCATCCTGTTGTATGTCACTTTCACCCCCTCCACCCCTACCGAGCCCTACTGCCCTTACCTGCACGAACCGCCACTGCTTACACATGGAAAGAGCAGGTATCATTGGGGCATCACCAGGACAAGCTTCTCTCGAACACATAGAACAGGTGGCACATGGGCACCAGCAGGCTAAGCTTTTCTCTCATATTCATACACACACACTCACAACAGGTAACCCACAAGGAATGCCAGAAACCATCTTCACATATAAGTTACAGCAAAGATTTGAAGCATGAATGTATGGTGAAATGGGGCATAGAGGCTAGCAGGGGAAAAGTCAAGGTGGCACAGACGAGCACAATGTGCTAGAGCTAGATGAAGACAGTGTGCCCAGTTGAGCGCATGCAGCCAGGGAGAACTAAAGGGTGCCAGAGGGGAGCAATCATACCTTGTACTTAGAAATTGTCCAGCACAGATAGCTGCAAGGTTGAATCCTATCTCACCCACAGAATAAGAATAGCACAAGTGGCAGCAGATCAAAGGCCCTTCACAAACACAGAATAAGAACAGCACAGGTAGCATTAGTACAAGATATTTTGTATTAATAGAACAGATACTATATGGCCATCTGTGCAGAAGGGACTCTGGTGTGAGACACAGTGTAGGACCTAGACAGGAGCTGTGATTCTCAAGACCAGCCGCAGGAAGGCCACTAGGGGTGGTAAGAGGTCATACATTGCTATGCCGGTAAAGGATGGGTTCCTAAAGTTAAAAAGTTAAAGTTAAAAGACTTATAAAGCGCTCGTAGACCAAGCGGTTTCTTGGCGCTGAGGACGGGAGTGAGTGGAAAGTTGCCTACTCGACAAAAGCTTGCAGAAAAAGCCAGGTCTTCAGAGCCCTGCGGAAGTCCATATAAAGAGCTGTGGTCCTAATGCTGAGGGGTAGAGAATTCCAAAAAGAGGGGGCCAAGAAGGAGAAACTCATGCCGCCATGTTTCTTCCTTCTACAACGAGGGATGCACAAGAGGTGCTTAGAGGAAGACCGAAGGTCACGGGCGGGAACATAAGGCTTAAGTTTGGCGGCTACAAAAGCAGGAGCTGAACCGGCTAAAGCCTTGAAAATCAGACAACCGAGTTTAAAAAAAGGAATGAGTGGTAACCAGTGTAAAGCTTTTAGAAGCGGGGTGATCTGGTGGTGTTTGGGAAGTTTATAAACCAACCTTGCAGCCTGGTTCTGAATTAGCTGGAGACGGCGAAGCTCGCACGCCGAATTCCGACGTACAGAGCATTTCCGTAATCCAGACGTGATATAACCATGGCTAGCAAGATTAGTTTAAGTGCCTCATTGGAATGGAAATTGTACGTATAATGCGTAGATTAAGAAAACAAGATGAGACCACCGTGCTGACTTGGTTGTGCATGGAGAGGTCACTGCTGACTCTAATACCAAGGCTTTTGACAGAGGCTGAAGGAGAGGGAGGGGGACCAAGAGAAAGGGGACAAAATGTGGGGGACCAGGGACTGAAGACACCACCAGTAAGCACAAGCTCAGTCTTGTCGGGATTGAGCTTAAAGTGGTTGGAATTCATCCAGTAGCTGATGAAGGTCATAACAGATTGAAAATTAGAGACAGAAGAAGGAGAAGAGGAGATATTGAAAATGAGTACGAGGTCATCAGCATAGTTAAGTACTGTGACATTCAATTTTTGAAGGGCAAAGATGAGAGGGAAAATATACAGATTGAAAAGGAGTGGAGAAAGAGAAGAACCTTGGGAAACACCATAGGTGATTGGGCAAGCGGCAACAGAAAAACCGGCTAACTGGACGGCCTGCTGACGGTTCTCCGAAAATGAGGAGATCCAGGCCAAGGAGGCTCCCCGGAGGCCAGCGCTCTTGACACGGTCGATCAAGATGGTATGATCGACCGTGTCAAAGGCGGCCGAAAGATCCAGGAGGACCAAGGCCTCAAAAGAGTTGGCGTCGGCTCTGCATCTGAGTTCATCCAGCACAGAGAGAATGACAGACTCTGTAGAGTGCGCGGGACGGAAGCCCGCTTGATGGGGATCTAGAAAGTGCGTACTCTCAATAAAGGAACTGAAGCAGGCTGTAACATGGCTCTCTAAGATTTTCCCCAGGAAAAGAAGCAAGGAAATAGGGCGAAAGTTACAAGGGGTCAGATCTTTCATACTTGGCCCTCAAAGCAGCTTTAGGATCGGCCCTAGATTTCAGCCCTTGAGAGCGCAGAGCAAACAAGCCTGGAACTATCTAGAATGGTGTGGACTATGGAGGGTAATGACTCCAAGAATTTTCTTTGGTAAAATTGCTGCCAAATACAAATAGTGGCTTATATATTATAATCGTGTTGAGTGAAAAACAATAGGTTCTGGAGTCAGTTCTGAAGGGGTCTAATTTAATAATCTATAAACAATATTTCTCTGTTGCAGAAAATCATGAATGTCCGTTTAAAACATTGTGTGACCAGAACAAAACACCGAAGGCATTGCAGGAAATTGTGTTGAGGGAGAAGCAGTCTACCGGATGCAGTGTAATCCACTGAGATCATGTTGTGTGCCATAACCTGGCTGCTTTCCACAAAGACCAGCATACAAAGAGACACAGCAGTGCCATCTTTCACAATGCCCGGTGTCCAAGAAACCAGTGTGCCAGTGGGTGAATGCCCTCGCAGCGTCACAAAGCCGCTCTGTCATCACTCACTTATTTAAATATCGGATGCACAGCTAAACTTGTCACCTGCCGGAAGTTCTGACACTTCGGGCTGGGAATGGATTCTATGCTTCCTCTTCCGTGGTACTTGCATAAACCTACCAAGAGCCCCAATGAGCCACACCTGCAGCCAGTCCTGTTTTAAGAGAGCCATTGTTCGGTGCTTACCTCTCCACTCTGCCTGTATTGCCACATGTTCTTGCGTTGCTGAAATCCTCATGGGAAGTATATAGGGTGGTGGGTATTCGAGTGAGTAGAGAATAGCCCAGGAGAAGGGTTAATTGAAGGGTTGGCGATGAAGGAGAATGTGCTGATAGTTACAATCAGCCCCATTAATAAGTTAATTACTGGTTAGTTTATTTAGGGGTTTTGTGAAGTGCTACTAATGATCCCGCTGTGGCCTCAGACTTTGGGGCCTCTTACCTTGGGGTATGGATAGTCGTAAGAGGGAGGCACGAGCTGCATTAAAGGACCTTTGATAAAGTGGAGGGGAACCAGGATACCATTTGGCAGTGAATGTCATTTACCTTAGATAACCTACAGTGAGAATGTAATCAACAAGACAACAAAATCAAACAAGATCAGAGGTCTGAGAGCCTGGGCGAAGAAGCGAAGCAGGTGTTGAGAAGCCTTGGAGAAGATTTGATGATCCAAAGCCTGTGGGTAGTCTTTCAGGATTTTCCTGGACTTGAGGTGGTCCTTTTCCAGTGACTTTCCGCAGTGCAGCTCTTCTAGCATCAGGGTGCTGCTTGCTGGGCTTCTCATCTCAGTTTATGATGTCATGAGAGTGGTTTGCTGCTGGGGATATCACTGGCAAAATACAGATAGGTTTCCAGGACAGATTATTTTTACTGCATTTTAATATAGCGCCAACTTGACCCAAGGGCATTAGAGCATCAGATTTACATTACGGATTTTTTTTTGGGGGGGGGGCTAGGCACAGGGAGATTAAGCGATCTGCCCAAATCACGGGATGTTGAGCCAAGGCTGGTTCCCCAGTTCCAAAGTCAGTCGCTTTGACTGTGAGATCTAATCGCCACACCGTCTGTGTGCATGGTTTGCTGGCAGGGCGGCGTTCAGGCTGCTTCAGTAAAGTTTACATCAGAGATACAGTGTACAGAGTTCACCCTTCACCCACGTACGATTCCATGCATAAAGTCAATAGTAAAGTCATCGTGATGCTTGTAAAAATTGATTACACAAGTGTTCATATGACAATTTTGTTTTTGTTTTCAATTTACCATTACAAGGTGGCAGGTGACCATCCTGGAGCAGTAAAAAAAAAAAAAAAAAATGTAAGGACGAGTGGATCAGTGTCAAATTGAAGCTGCCAGACCATATAAAAAGAATTCCCACGACCTGGGATAGAAACGAAATTACTGGCGTGGAGTAGAGAAAATCATTTCCACTCAGAGGCGAAAGCCTGTGAGCTGCTGGGAGCAACGGAGGAACAATGGGTGCATGGGCGTCCGCAGGGGGGGGAAGGGGGGCAATCCAACCCCCCCCCCCCTGGAGCGACCCTCTTTGCCCCCCCTGCGGACGCCCATGAAAACCGTGACTTCAAGACGGGGTTCTCACTCTCTTTCCTCTCCTTTCTTTTATTTGCTTCCCTGTGAAATGAATCCAAAAAAGAAAGACTCTTTTGCTGGAAATGCCGTATTTTTCTGACATTTTAATTCCAAAGTGCAGCAATGGGAATAAAAGGCTAAAAATATGAAAAATAGATAAATAATTAAATAAAGTAAGACAGAGTGGTAGCAAACTGGCCAAACTGATTGTATTTACACTGAAACACAGTAGCGCCACTTTTACAGAGTTTGCCAGTGAAGCGCTATTTTTGTTTTCTTGTCTTTGTTTTCCCTGGACTTGGAACTAGTGCACCAATCCTGGAGGTACTGCAATGTGTGGATTGGAAAACAAAATGTGTGCTGCGGCTCCGCGTCCAGGGATGTGGTCTTTTTTCCATTCTGCTTACGTTTTGTAAGGATATAAGCAATGGCCATTGAAATGGGTCCATTCAGGGGCCTGTAGTCGTGTCCTTAACTTTTCAGGCAAAAGCACTCACTGAATTCTGAATAATTAGTGTAAAAGCATTAAGATTACCATCAGTGGCGGCTGGTGACATTTGAAAGTGGTGAGTCGTAAATACTGCACTGTGGCCGAACCATGAAGCAAATGTGAGAAAGAGGTTGTTTGCAAACACATCTCTGGGAGTAGCCAGACAAGTCTCTTTGCACTTGCACAGATACATCACTCTCCCTGCATTCACATAGACAAACTACTCACCCTGCACTCATAGACCCATTACTCACCCTTCCCTGACACATCACTAAGCCTGCATTCACCCATCCACATGATTCACCCTGGACTCACACAGACACACTGCTCAACCTGCACTCACACAGACATCACTTACCCTTTGCTGCACTGCACTCAAAGATGCACACTGTTTCACTCTCCCTACACTCACAAAAGTAGAGTGCTCACCCTGCACTCAGAAGGGCACACCACTCATCGAGTGTATTAAAACCACTCAATTCAACCCTCACTCATGTGGGCATACAGCTCATCCAGTGTACTCATACAGCCGCACAACATAACCGTCTACTTCATAATACAGCAAACCCCTGGCATTTACATGTGCTTTTCACTTCTACCTGCACAGCTGTTGCTTTGTTTCATGTCATTCAAGATGGGTCAATGAGGTGAGCGCTAGCCTCCACTGACACCTCTTGTGGAAGTGAGCATCTGCTGCAGAACATAGTGAATTAGAATTAGTGCTGGAAAACCTTTTTAGGACATCCATGCGCTTTATAAATCACGTATAATAGAGAAGTGCCCTGGTAGGACAATGAGCTGAATGACACTTGCAGCTGTCTACAGGGCACAAGTTAAGAACCTGGCAAGAAAGCGCTATAATTATTATTACAAATCGCAGAAACGAGCATTGCAAGAATGCAGAAAAGAGGTGGCAAATGAATGTTATTTTTCACTTCCATCACTTTGAAATAATAAGCTGTACACCCGTGGCTGGGTGGGTCAACCAGCTGTTTACTGGCAGTAAAGTGTACAGCCACGTGCAGGATGTGAAGCAAGTGAGCACGAGGCCTGGCAGGCAGAGCTGGGTCTGTCTCGGTCGGCAAAAACTGAAAATGAGCCACAGGGTTTGTTAAGATAGCAATGATGTAAAGCCTGGACAGAGATCCCCAAAAAGCAAAAGTGTGGAATGAACAAGCATATGCAGAGCTCCGATGCACGGAGTTCAGTGACCCCAATGACGACTTTTCCATTGGTGGTGCCCTGGTCGACAGTCTGCATTGGCACCCCTCCCCTCATCCGCAATGACCTCCTCCACAGATTCTGTAGCACCCTTCAGTGGTTCCCTCATCTCTCGTTAGCCCCCTCTCTCACATGTATTCGTTTCATAGCGCTACTCAGGGTTGGATTGGGATTAAAAATCGGCCCGGGCACGCTAAACAAAAAAGTGGCCCACATTTGCACATTGTCTTTCCCCAAAACACTGCTTCTGTGAAATGTTATTAAAAGGGGGGTCGGGGATAAAAAAATGCACGGATTAGTTTACACTGGTGAAACACACCTGAAAACAAGTGAGGCCACTTCTGCTCAGGCCCCCTGCCCCCGCTTAGTATGCACACATTAATTTGCCGACCCAGAGAGAGAAAGGGACTGACACCTATGCCCATCCATAAACGGGAGGTAATAGACGCCCATCTGCCTCCAGAAAGGCCACTCAGGCACCTACTGGGCCGCTGGCAGTATCCGAAAAATGCAGAAACAACCCAAAACGGCCCCACAGACTGCTAAAATAAGCAGCCCACAGGTGGGACTGGACACCGGCCCCTCGGGCATTGCCCGAGTGCCCGCGCTACCAATCCGATCCTGCTCATCGTAACTTACAGTGGCCGAGTGGACGCACATATACAGAGGCAATGAAATCATCAATGCAAGTGTGTAAATCATTGTATAGGAAGTGTTACTTAGGCCAATAAGGACTCCAGGGTGTACAGTACGAGTCACATGTCTTCCATATGGATGTTAAGAGTGCAGTCATGGCCGGCATGACGGGCGGGTGGGGGGAGAGGGAGAGGAAATGGGGTCGTCTCGGGATGGGGGGAGGGTTTGTTTAATAAAAAATATATGTAAAATAATATCAAACTTAACTTACTGTCTTGCGCCGCTGTCTGGATGGGTCCGACTTCCGACTCCCGCCGTCCTGCCTTTTGAGAATTCAATTCCTGGATCGTCATGAGCCAGCAGGCAGCCTCCCTCCCTCCCCTCCGCCAATCACAACGCTGCAATAGCAGCGTTGTGATTGGTGACCCGCATCGGTGAGCGCCCCACAGGCGGGCCATTTTCTCTACATAGAGAAAACAGGGAGAGTGGGCCGTCATGCTCGAGGGCAGGGGGGGAGTGGCTTGCCCACTGTTGTGCATACGGATTGTTTGGGCGGCCTCAGGCTGCCCAAACAGTCCGTATGCGCAACAGTGGGCAAGCCACTCCCCCCCTGCCCTCGAGCAGGACCGCCCACCCCCAATCAAGCACTTCTGCTTTCTCGCCATGCGAGAAGGCATAGAAATACAATGGTAGTTATTACCATATGTGTTTCTGTCTTCTCGCAACGCGAGAAAGCAGCGGGACAACGCCCCCTTGCCTCAATGGGAGAGCCGCCACTGGTAACCATGTTGTTCCTGCTTACATTTCCCATAGTTTGCTCAAATTTGCATTCCCTATAAGTGTTTGCTTTTTCCAGGATGTTGTTACTTTTTTTTTGTAGGCCGCATATTGCTCTTGTGTAGTGCGTAATTTAAATTGAGCCGCATCCAGGTGTTTATAGCGGGCAACAATTGGGTTGTAGTTGAAGACATTTAGAGTTTTTCTCAGTGGGGCAGTACGGTGTTCAGTGGGGGAGAGGATGTGGCACTATGGTCAGAGCTGCTGAATTTGGAACTGGGAACCAGATTCAGCCTTAATAACCAGCCCACCAGACCACTCTCCTGCGAGAGCACAATCACATGCTAGACCTTAGAAGGCTTCGCAAGACCTTAGAAGTCCTGGTGTCTTTGCACCAGCAGGTGGACCCTAGCATGACAAGTGTAGGTTAACCTTCAAGGCTTGTCCACCACTATCCATACTGAAGTTCACCTCCAGTCTTGCCGGCAGGCCTATGAAGCAGCACACCCTAGAACAACAGTCACTGAGGTCACAGGACCCTTGAGAAGGGCCAGCTCTAGGGCGGTGCAACCAGTGTGACTGCACCGGGTGCTGACTTTAGGTGGAGGCATCATGTTTGCAAGTATATTATGGTTTTAAAAATGCTTGCTGCCTCCTTCCTGGCCTGCAGCAATTTTCAGCAACATCCAAATGTCATGCTGACTCTGGTGATTAATGTTCTTCCTAGAGAGAGATCAGAATTTTGTCTAGTGGAAGTTTTGACTCATGGAAAGGTAGCTCAGAGGGTTAATGTACCGGCTGCAAAGAACATGCGCCATGCAGATCACAAAGTGGACTTAATGTAAATAGGTCAGTGGGCTACTGCTTTTGTCAGAGAGATCCTTTTGTTACTTGCAGATCATAAGTTAAAATCCTAACTTAGAACAGTGAGCTATGAACTGTCATCTAAGAGCTGCATACAAACTGCAAGGTATAAATTAGAGCGTTATGTCCCCCCCCCCCCAGTCTTTGATTATCCTAATGTCCCAAAAAGTGTTCGTTTGGACAGAAATCAATTCTGATTATTAAAGAGAACTCCCAACCATGGTATTACGTTTTAAATTCCGGGTGTTGTGTTTCTCCAGACCAATTAACATAAAACTATACGGGCTACTAGTATGTTTGTCATGTGACTCCTACACCTTGTAGTCCTTAGTCTTATGTAACATTTCATATACAATGATTTACACACATATTGATTGTCTCTGTGTAATGTGTGTGATGTAAAGTGCTCTGACACTCTACAATGGTATGAGTGGCGCTGTAAATCAAATTAAATGCATCTGAGGGAGAGTGGTTATGGAAACTTGGGGGGCACAGTTAAAGGGTGGTAGTGAGGGAATCCATGGCAGAGGTGGTCATTGGGGGGTACTAACAAACATTAATGCACAGGACACCACCAGTGCTATGGCTGGCCCTGCCCTTGAGGCAAGTCTGCCTCACCCATAGGTACCTCCATTGGCCTTGTTTCAGCAGTAGTAGCTGCAACTCACCAGGGATTGGCAATGCAGGATTTGCACGCACACCAACTAAGTTCACAAACTTCACAGTCTCCCTGCTTCATTCACAAGCACTTTTAACATGTGCTGCCTGCTGTGGGGACACTGGAATTAATTATGCAGCAAAGGATGACAACATTATGCCATAGTGTTGACTAAATTATGCATTAAAAAAAAGCTGCAGCGTAATGCAGTATATTTTCAGATATTTTATTATTTTGACGTGTGTACACATGCTAACAGTCACTGGAAAGATTTTGCCTTATTAGTACCAGTGTAACATACAAACGCAGCAGTGAGAAAGGTGAGTCAACCTTCACAATAGGCCATCCACTCCGCAGCAACACAAGTCACATTTTATATTAACTTTTGATATGTTTGAGCTACAAACAATTTATTAGTTTAAATGGTCGATCATGCAGCAGATCTTGCATTATGAGGCAAGTATGGCAGAGCCATCATTTTAGAGAAAACATTTGCAAACTAGGATATTTTGCCATTCATGTTTGAACTGCTGTTGTGGAAAAAGGGAGTAGTGCTGATGACAGAAACTCCATGGCTCGGAGACAAATGGCTTGTGTTTCCACATTTTATCGTATTTGGTACATTCTGTGATTAGAAGCATGTCCCACTTGGTGAATATATTTTAATGCCAATAACTCATTATAACCTTAAATAATCATGTGTATTCATTGGTTGATTGAACTGGACAGTGAAATGCCAAACAAATACTAAAAATTGGGATGTCTGCGCATTCTGGCCACACCTCTGGCTCCACCCTCAGATCCAATCCTTGGGTTATTCCCGCCCTCTGATTCTCAGCCCACTGTTCCCCAACTTTTTTACCCCCACTTTAACCACTGTGTAAGACTCAGCATCCCTGGACCTGTGATGTGCCGCCGCTGCTGGCGCCGCATGTGCCACACATTTACGGTGCCGGGCTTACGCATAAGGGAGCTGGCCATTATTGTATCCCTAAACGTTGGCACGTTGTCAGTTTGACATTGACTACACGTAGAGGGACTTGAAGTTTCTTTAAAAAAATATAGCTAACATTTGGACCTATACATTTTATTTTGTATACATTAATTGAATGTGTGTAAAATTTAGCAATGCCCGGGGAATTCTAGTAAAGGGAGCACCCATTGGCACATCACTAGCGTGCGTGATATCTGCATTATTTATTACTAACTTTGACGTTGTGCTTGAACATTGGATAAAAGTTTTCATGAATTCTAGCACCAAGAAGCCAATATTGGTAAATAGTTGTGCTACAAATAATCCCTAACATACACTGTGCATACAGTATATTTATTCATGTGCTTTAATCATAGGCAGTTTTAAAGTATTCTGATAAAAATCGAATCGTGCTGAAGACAGCCTTGATTGGTGTTGGATCGAGGACCCAGAAGTCTGCACACCTAGCAGACAGAGATAAAGCACCTTGTCAGAAAGTTTAGCGTTTTCCCTACAGGTGGTGTTTGTTGGCCTGTGGCAGGGTCAGTCACATGTCCTGGATTCCTGGCAGTTAATTGAGTCTATCCCAGTTATGCGCCCCAGTGTTTCTTGTGCCCCACCTGGCACACATCATGTCCGAGGATGGTGATGACGTTAACATTTTGCCCCCCCCTCCCGGCCCTGTAAAAATGTCTGCGGACGCCCATGAGTGGGTGGGATGGTGTTTGAAGAATACATTTATAAAAGTAACAGGGGAGCCAAGTGGAACAAGAAGGGACGGGAGAAGCAAAAGATGAGCTCGGACTGAGCGCCGAAAAACGTGGGGAGCATGGGTGTCAGGGATTTGAAAGGGTGAAACATCACACGTGGGAGAGAGCACAGGTGCACTTCACCTGCTGAAAGAAAAAAAAAATAGATCCCAAGTTTGAGGTATAAAGGAGACAAGTTGTCGAATGAAATATATAGTAAGAAGACACAGCGACCCAGTGGAAGGACAAACTCAAGAAGGGAAAGGAAAACCATTTAATAACAAGCAAGCAAATGACATTTACAAGAAAGGCCATTACTAATATGTAACAGGCTCACTCAAAAACCAAATTAAGCATTGTTATTGTATACAATAGACTTTGACAACAGACAAATAAAATCTGACCAGACCTAAAAAGTGGCACGCCTTTATAGGGAGATCATACTCTCCTATGTATTATACACAAATGTATTCTAGATATGCCTATCACAATACCTTCATTTTTATATTCTACAACAGAATGCATTATTGGTGTACAAGTTCGACAAGACCGGACACAGGCAATACCAGACATTTTTAGAGGATCTTCTGTGCCAAGGACTAGGAAAACTGTCGTAAATTCGGAACTCCCATGACTGTCTGAACAATTGGACCATGAAAGACATTTTAGCCTCACTTATGTTTTATGTTGCTTTTGCAAACTCCCCTTTTAGGAAACGGCTGCGTTTATGGCGCAGATGTGTCTGTGTGTATTTTGCAATAATATTCTCTCAGGGTTCTTAAACACGGTTCCAATTAACTCAAGCTTAGTGTAATCTCAGTTGAAAGTGCCTCTTAGTGCTCAGGCAAGTGTGCGCTTGGAAATGGATTTGAAGGGAGATTGTGATGCACCAACACGCTCTCCTTTAATTTTTGTTGACAAAGATTTTCTAAGTGGATGCATTACTTGCAGGCTTGCCTCAAAGGCTCGTAGGTACAAAGTTGGGTCTGTCACATCCATGTAAGCTCCTCAGAGGCAGTATTGCGATAGTAGCACTTGTCTCATGTCAGGCTGGCAGAGCTGGTACAGAGTAAGTCACATTGTAGCTACAAGATCTATATCCTTCTAAGAGGCCTATCAGACAATGCCAGATTGCCTGCAGATAATCTTTATAACTTATCCTGTACATATCCCATGCCAATGCTGTGCTCATTGCCAGCCCAGGATGGGGCAGAGAAAACTCAAATGCTGTGAGTAGGAAGACGTGGACTGGTATTAAGGTACGTAAGATGAGTGTTGATTAATCGGCCCATTTCAACCTTGTTTGTATTCCTCATCACAGTCTTTAATAATTCAGGCTATACCAAATTAGAAGTAAGGCCTAACACATAAGGCAAAGACTATTTATTGATAACCCCAATCACCACCGTCTAGTGTGTGGGAAGGTCCAGATGGCTAATATTGTGTCCCAAAAAAAGAAAGTAAAGGAGGCCCCCTTATCTGTCACATCTGGGACAGGGGAGAAATATTGAAAAACATGGAGGTCCCACTGGTAACCCTCTAAGGTGGTTAAGGCTGCTAACCGGTGTCTGGAATTTTGTTTTTGAACAATACCAATCACACAATAATGTATTACCAAGTGCACTGCTTATTCAACTGTACATCAGCCAACCATTATTGAAAACGTATCAATTAACACAATATGTGTAAGGCTCAGAGTCTAACAAGTCTATGGACAAAGTTTAAGAAAAAACAGGAAAATTGTCTTTAAAAATAAAACATTTGTATGTTTATTACACAATTACAGAATAATCACCATGATAACAATTGATTAAAAAAAGGCATACAGTGTCGTAATTAAAAACACATAGAATTATGGCTACAAGCAAAAAACAAACAATTTATGCTTTATAAAATTAAAAATGTTCACAAGAACAGGGGTCGACGCGGCGTTTCGGTTTTGGAGCAACAGTTAAAACCTTCTTCAGGACCAAGTTCTAAAAGGAAACACACAATTACTGTTTTATCCTTACAGATTCTTTTTAAGCAGACATATTTGCAAAAAACAATTCACAAAAAAACAATTCCTGTTGTTGTAGAGGTGTAGGACAGACTCCGGCTAAATGAAAGTTGGCACTAGTCACGACCTTGTCGTTGGTAATGTTATTGGTATTATCAAAACAAACCCTTACTTGTGTAAGAGACACCATTCCCAAGTGTTAGCATATTTTTAGGGAAATAATAGCATTATATTATCACCTAGTAGGTGATTAGTAACGGTTATGTTGGTTACCTGAGTTTAAAAAAGTTGTCTTCCAGATAAATCATGGAGGACCAGCCGCCCGAATGTAATTTCCAGGTCTTAGCTGTACTTCATCTTTTTCATAGATTCAGATGTGTCTTTGGCAGTTATTATGCCTGTTGGTGAAGGACAGTAGAGCCATTATTAATGTCCTCATTCGTTAATTTGCAAGTGGTGGGCAGTGATTTTACACACACTATATCTACCTTGTGTTTTCAATAAACGGGATCGCACTCTGGTAGTAGGAGCCACCGATATGGGTTTTCTGTTTAACTGTGGGTAGGTAGAAATAAGTTACCATATTGTTAAACAAGGAGTGATTCCCAACTGTCTCAAGGGATTCAGTCATACACACTTACCCAGATATAAATCACTGGCAATTCAGTATCGCACGAGCGTTTTCAATTGGCTTGTGCTGAGGGCGGCATTCGTTTTTTTCTTTCTTTTTTTTTCCTCTCTCTAGAAAATGTTGACAGAGAGAATTTAATAGTAGACATATGCATTTTGTCTAGGTTGTTCTACCTTTCTATCTAATGGCATTTATTTGACTTGCTGCAGTTATGTGTGCACATTTACTGTGCGTAGCTTATATGTGATGTTTCTGCTCTGTTTCCCTTTAGCTTGGTCAATGTGCTTCATTATTTATCCACTTCAGTGGAGCCATCTACGTTAAAATCATGTTGCCGGTGATAGTCATTTATATGATTGTCTATTTCTGAAGCTGGTAAACAAACGAACCACGCTAGTGAATTGCCAAAGGTTAACACGGAACAATTCCAATACAAAAGTTAGTGCATTTTAGAAGCGGATTATGAATGCGGGAAGCTGGAAACTAATCTGCCTAAATGCGTCTGGTATGCGGGCAGCGCCGGCAGCATTCGGCTTACCTTAAGATAGAAATTCGGCCTCCCTGCTCCTACTCCGGTAGCGTCTTCGTGGTTCCTGTATAAAATAGCACTTCTGGGACGAGGCGATTTGTGGCCTTTTTATGGCACAAGACAGTTGATTGGATCAACGTCATTGGTTCAGTGATTGGCTCTACGGAGGTCACATGGCTGTTTGCTCTGTTTACCTCCAGGCTCGTGTGACGCGCCGTAGATATAAACGGAGGACTTACACACCTTCTTATCTGTTTCTCACGTCATGATAATTTTGTTGCCTTTTTTTGGAAATAAAAAGACCTTTTTCGGGATTCTATGAGCACCTTTGTTCTATGCATATATAGGGCGATCTCTATGTCGCAGCCCGCTCACCACTCGATATTAGGCAATTTGGGTGTGTGCATATGAGCTGTAATGCCCGCTCTAGGCGCTATCAAACTTCAAGAATATATGTATAATAATAAATATTCTTGAATAAGGCGTACTATGCGCTTATCACAGCACATGTCATATCAGAATTAAAAAAATTTTTTAGAAGCAAGAGCATCTGCTCATTAACTTCCGAGTGAGTGACATAAGGGTAGTTAAATAGATGCTACCGTCAATATGTTCAGTGTAAGCATTTTGTCGCGGTTTCCCAAACTAAAAAGAAATTGAGATAATTGTATATAATGAATCATATTATCGGTATAAGTACCATATCCTATTTCATATGCATTATATTCTTTTATCTTACTGCTCGGGATTAAACTATCTTTTCCCAATCCTCTCTAGTGTTCAGTCCAATTCGAACACTGTTGCATTTGGACATGTAGAATTGTTCACGCCTTTTTCTTTTTTGCGTCAAATTGCCACCTCTTGCGCTAAGATTTACATGCTCTAAGCAGCACCAGCGAAGGTCGCTAATATTGTGTTTGGCTGCTTTCCAATGATCAGTTAGAGGGGCCCCTATCTTATTAGTACGTAGGGCTGACCTGTGTTCATTGAGTCGTGTCCGCACCTCTCTGGAGGTTTCACCAATATAAATGAGATTACATGGACAACTAATCAAATAGATTACACTTTTCGTGCGACAGTTCATGAAACTAGATGGTTTGAGTACAGCATCATTAATGGTAATGGGGTTTCCTCGAATGATGTCTTTACAGTTACTACACCCCGAACAGGGGAACGTACCCGTTGGTAAAGGTGCGTTATTGATACAGGGCTGACTATCTGTTTTGGTTTCTCTATACGTGTGAACTAAGCTATTGCGAATTGTACGGTTCCTCCGGTAGGAGAACCTTGGTTTAGGCAACTTGTTATGCTGTTTATCAGTGATTAAGTGCCAGTTCCTATTTATGATGTTTTTTAGTTTGTTGCTAATTACATTGTAATTAGTAACAAAGGCAATAGGCTGTAGAGTAGTATCTTTATTTTCTTTGGGCAGGAATAGGGTTTCTCGATTGTAGTATTTTGCACGCTTATAGGATTGTCTTATTAACCGCTTGGGATAACCACGGTCAAGAAATTTGGTTTTCAGAACGCTGGCGTGTTTTTCGAAATCCTGAGATGTAGTACAGTTTCTTTTTAGTCTCAAAAATTGACCAAACGGGATGTTATTAACTTGACTGGGTGGGTGGTTGCTTTTGTGGTGTAACATGGTATTCCTGTCAGTTGGTTTTGTAAAGAGTTCTACGTTTAAGGTACCATTCGTGTGTTTAATAATAAGATCAAGAAATGCACAACGGGTGTCATCGATGTGTGACGTGAACTTCAAATTACTGTCGCCGAGGTTTAACCATGTGATGAACTCTCTAAGTGTGTCTATAGGGCCTGTCCAGATAAAAAAGACATCGTCTATGTATCGAGACCACAACGAGATATTTTCGTAAAATGGTGACATTGTGTTATATATGTGTTGTTCTTCAAAGTTCGATACATACAAACATGCCAGACTCGGGGCACAGGTAGCCCCCATGCTGGTCCCCTTGGTTTGTCTGAATAGTTGCTTATTAAATAGAAACAAATTATTTTTCAACACCACAGAAATGCAGTCTATAATGAATAGTTCGTGGGCTGTATGGTCTCTATTCTCGTTGTTAATCATAGAAGAAATCACTTCTATTGTCGTATTCTGGGGTATATTAGTGTAAAGTGCTTCTATGTCTAGTGTGACAAGGAACTGAGAGCAGGGATTAAATTGTAAGCCTTCTATTTTCTTAATAATGTCAGAGGTGTCCTTGATGTATGCCTTTTGGGTTGTGACTAGGGGTTGTAGGAACACGTCTGCATACTTGCTGAGTGGTTCTGTGAGAGACCCAATGCTGGATACAATGGGCCTCATTGGGGGGTTCAGGATGTCCTTGTGGACTTTAGGGAGTCCATAAAGGGCTGGAATGACTGGGTCCTGGTTGTTGAGGAAAGAATATTCCTCATCACAGATTATATCATCATCTCTTGCTAGTTTAAGAAGGGTAGAGATGGATAGTTTGAGGGATATCCATTCATCCATACTCGCTATCTTGTAGTGATCCTTGTTCTGGAGTAAGCTTAGCATCTTTTTGTTATAATCGGGGGTGTCCATCACCACGATGCCACCCCCCTTGTCTGCCGGTTTAATGGTCAGTTCACTATTGTTTTGTAGTGTCTGTAATGCTAACGCCTCATCTTTGCTCAAATTGTGAGTTATCCAATGTTTGTGCTTCAATAGGTCATCTATACTCTTGTCTACGCTACGCTCGAAAGCTTCTATATCTTTAGGGAGCATGTTAATACAAGGGGTCCAAACAGACCTGTTCTTAAGTCCTGACTTATTCTGACTAGGGTGCCTATTTTTTCCTTCAAAGAAGATAGCTAGCCTGATTTTCCTAAAGAAACTTTGAAGGTCTCTTTCCAGAGAGTATCTGTCAATATTAGAGGAGACTGCATATCCTAAGCCTTTTTCTAAAAGTGTGATTTGTTGATTAGTGAGTGTGTGTTTGGAAAGATTAATAATAGGTGCTTTGTTGTGGCTGGCTAATCCCAATGTTTCTGGCTGCGTGTGTTTGGACGTCGTAGGAATTGAGGTGTCGTGTTGTAACTCCCTCGTCCTCTGCCTCTCCCTTTCGGGGGGCCCTGGTTTTGTTGGCGCTGTTCCAAAAAAGGAAGGCTACTTGGGTTAGAGGTGTTCGGCATGTCTCTATCTTTCATGTGCCTACTGTCATTCTGTTGTTCTCCCTCCGATTCAGAACTCGTGTACGATGTGTCAAAGAACCTGACTTTTCTCTTTTGGAAAGTGCGTGGTTGGTTCTGCCAAGGTTTGCGCTGTGGGTAGTTCTCTTTGCTTCTTTCATAGAAGTCCTTCTGCAGGTATGGGTAGACATATTCGGGGTTGTAGTTTGTGATATCTTTACGTAATTTGTTGCTCTTCTTATTCACTAAATAGTCAGTGTACCCGGAGATGTCCTTCTCTATTTCTTCTAATTTTTGTTTTGCTTCTAGGAGTATTGTGCTATTATTTAATTGAGCTTCTAGGTCTTCTATTTCTTTGCGTTCTACCACTAGTACCTCGTGGGCAGTCTCGATAATGAGGAGGATCCAATCGCGACTGCAGCGATTTGCTACCAATGTCCAATTCTCTATAAATTTTCTATTGTTAATAAAGATGCCAGGTTCATTAACTACCTGGAGACCTTTGGGAATCACTCCTTTTTTGCAATATTCTACTAGAAATTCCGCGTGTAGTTCCGCCCTGACTACCTTCTTTTTTAGGTTCCATAAAGCTCGCCACTGCTCCTCGTCTGACTTGTCAAGGCGGACAGTGGAAATGTTTTTTACAGGGGGGCCATTAATGATTTTATTGAAATGATCTTCCGTGTAGCTAAGTATTTTTATGCCTTCCATAGTTATCTACTTCTAGATTTATAAGAGCTGTTAGGGAATGTGATGGTGAGGGGGAAAAATGTGGGTATTTATTTGAGGTATATGTACAAACAACACGCCTCCTCAGCTCACTAGCTGGGTATGCATAAAAAGAAAGTAAAGGAGGCCCCCTTATCTGTCACATCTGGGACAGGGGAGAAATATTGAAAAACATGGAGGTCCCACTGGTAACCCTCTAAGGTGGTTAAGGCTGCTAACCGGTGTCTGGAATTTTGTTTTTGAACAATACCAATCACACAATAATGTATTACCAAGTGCCCTGCACTGCTTATTCAACTGTACATCAGCCAACCATTATTGAAAACTTATCAATTAACACAATATGTGTAAGGCTCAGAGTCTAACAAGTCTATGGACAAAGTTTAAGAAAAAACAGGAAAATTGTCTTTAAAAATAAAACATTTGTATGTTTATTACACAATTACAGAATAATCACCATGATAACAATTGATTAAAAAAAGGCATACAGTGTCGTAATTAAAAACACATAGAATTATGGCTACAAGCAAAAAACAAACAATTTATGCTTTATAAAATTAAAAATGTTCACAAGAACAGGGGTCGACGCGGCGTTTCGGTTTTGGAGCAACAGTTAAAACCTTCTTCAGGACCAAGTTCTAAAAGGAAACACACAATTACTGTTTTATCCTTACAGATTCTTTTTAAGCAGACATATTTGCAAAAAACAATTCACAAAAAAACAATTCCTGTTGTTGTAGAGGTGTAGGACAGACTCCGGCTAAATGAAAGTTGGCACTAGTCACGACCTTGTCGTTGGTAATGTTATTGGTATTATCAAAACAAACCCTTACTTGTGTAAGAGACACCATTCCCAAGTGTTAGCATATTTTTAGGGAAATAATAGCATTATATTATCACCTAGTAGGTGATTAGTAACGGTTATGTTGGTTACCTGAGTTTAAAAAAGTTGTCTTCCAGATAAATCATGGAGGACCAGCCGCCCGAATGTAATTTCCAGGTCTTAGCTGTACTTCATCTTTTTCATAGATTCAGATGTGTCTTTGGCAGTTATTATGCCTGTTGGTGAAGGACAGTAGAGCCATTATTAATGTCCTCATTCGTTAATTTGCAAGTGGTGGGCAGTGATTTTACACACACTATATCTACCTTGTGTTTTCAATAAACGGGATCGCACTCTGGTAGTAGGAGCCACCGATATGGGTTTTCTGTTTAACTGTGGGTAGGTAGAAATAAGTTACCATATTGTTAAACAAGGAGTGATTCCCAACTGTCTCAAGGGATTCAGTCATACACACTTACCCAGATATAAATCACTGGCAATTCAGTATCGCACGAGCGTTTTCAATTGGCTTGTGCTGAGGGCGGCATTCGTTTTTTTCATTCTTTTTTTTCCTCTCTCTAGAAAATGTTGACAGAGAGAATTTAATAGTAGACATATGCATTTTGTCTAGGTTGTTCTACCTTTCTATCTAATGGCATTTATTTGACTTGCTGCAGTTATGTGTGCACATTTACTGTGCGTAGCTTATATGCGATGTTTCTGCTCTGTTTCCCTTTAGCTTGGTCAATGTGCTTCATTATTTATCCACTTCAGTGGAGCCATCTACGTTAAAATCATGTTGCCGGTGATAGTCATTTATATGATTGTCTATTTCCGAAGCTGGTAAACAAACGAACCACGCTAGTGAATTGCCAAAGGTTAACACGGAACAATTCCAATACAAAAGTTAGTGCATTTTAGAAGCGGATTATGAATGCGGGAAGCTGGAAACTAATCTGCCTAAATGCGTCTGGTATGCGGGCAGCGCCGGCAGCATTCGGCTTACCTTAAGATAGAAATTCGGCCTCCCTGCTCCTACTCCGGTAGCGTCTTCGTGGTTCCTGTATAAAATAGCACTTCTGGGACGAGGCGATTTGTGGCCTTTTTATGGCACAAGACAGTTGATTGGATCAACGTCATTGGTTCAGTGATTGGCTCTACGGAGGTCACATGGCTGTTTGCTCTGTTTACCTCCAGGCTCGTGTGACGCGCCGTAGATATAAACGGAGGACTTACACACCTTCTTATCTGTTTCTCACGTCATGATAATTTTGTTGCCTTTTTTTGGAAATAAAAAGACCTTTTTCGGGATTCTATGAGCACCTTTGTTCTATGCATATATAGGGCGATCTCTATGTCGCAGCCCGCTCACCACTCGATATTAGGCAATTTGGGTGTGTGCATATGAGCTGTAATGCCCGCTCTAGGCGCTATCAAACTTCAAGAATATATGTATAATAATAAATATTCTTGAATAAGGCGTACTATGCGCTTATCACAGCACATGTCATATCAGAATTAAAAAATTTTTTTAGAAGCAAGAGCATCTGCTCATTAACTTCCGAGTGAGTGACATAAGGGTAGTTAAATAGATGCTACCGTCAATATGTTCAGTGTAAGCATTTTGTCGCGGTTTCCCAAACTAAAAAGAAATTGAGATAATTGTATATAATGAATCATATTATCGGTATAAGTACCATATCCTATTTCATATGCATTATATTCTTTTATCTTACTGCTCGGGATTAAACTATCTTTTCCCAATCCTCTCTAGTGTTCAGTCCAATTCGAACACTGTTGCATTTGGACATGTAGAATTGTTCACGCCTTTTTCTTTTTTGCGTCAAATTGCCACCTCTTGCGCTAAGATTTACATGCTCTAAGCAGCACCAGCGAAGGTCGCTAATATTGTGTTTGGCTGCTTTCCAATGATCAGTTAGAGGGGCCCCTATCTTATTAGTACGTAGGGCTGACCTGTGTTCATTGAGTCGTGTCCGCACCTCTCTGGAGGTTTCACCAATATAAATGAGATTACATGGACAACTAATCAAATAGATTACACTTTTCGTGCGACAGTTCATGAAACTAGATGGTTTGAGTACAGTATCATTAATGGTAATGGGGTTTCCTCGAATGATGTCTTTACAGTTACTACACCCCGAACAGGGGAACGTACCCGTTGGTAAAGGTGCGTTATTGATACAGGGCTGACTATCTGTTTTGGTTTCTCTATACGTGTGAACTAAGCTATTGCGAATTGTACGGTTCCTCCGGTAGGAGAACCTTGGTTTAGGCAACTTGTTATGCTGTTTATCAGTGATTAAGTGCCAGTTCCTATTTATGATGTTTTTTAGTTTGTTGCTAATTACATTGTAATTAGTAACAAAGGCAATAGGCTGTAGAGTAGTATCTTTATTTTCTTTGGGCAGGAATAGGGTTTCTCGATTGTAGTATTTTGCACGCTTATAGGATTGTCTTATTAACCGCTTGGGATAACCACGGTCAAGAAATTTGGTTTTCAGAACGCTGGCGTGTTTTTCGAAATCCTGAGATGTAGTACAGTTTCTTTTTAGTCTCAAAAATTGACCAAACGGGATGTTATTAACTTGACTGGGTGGGTGGTTGCTTTTGTGGTGTAACATGGTATTCCTGTCAGTTGGTTTTGTAAAGAGTTCTACGTTTAAGGTACCATTCGTGTGTTTAATAATAAGATCAAGAAATTCACAACGGGTGTCATCGATGTGTGACGTGAACTTCAAATTACTGTCGCCGAGGTTTAACCATGTGATGAACTCTCTAAGTGTGTCTATAGGGCCTGTCCAGATAAAAAAGACATCGTCTATGTATCGAGACCACAACGAGATATTTTCGTAAAATGGTGACATTGTGTTATATATGTGTTGTTCTTCAAAGTTCGATACATACAAACATGCCAGACTCGGGGCACAGGTAGCCCCCATGCTGGTCCCCTTGGTTTGTCTGAATAGTTGCTTATTAAATAGAAACAAATTATTTTTCAACACCACAGAAATGCAGTCTATAATGAATAGTTCGTGGGCTGTATGGTCTCTATTCTCGTTGTTAATCATAGAAGAAATCACTTCTATTGTCGCATTCTGGGGTATATTAGTGTAAAGTGCTTCTATGTCTAGTGTGACAAGGAACTGAGAGCAGGGATTAAATTGTAAGCCTTCTATTTTCTTAATAATGTCAGAGGTGTCCTTGATGTATGCCTTTTGGGTTGTGACTAGGGGTTGTAGGAACACGTCTGCATACTTGCTGAGTGGTTCTGTGAGAGACCCAATGCTGGATACAATGGGCCTCATTGGGGGGTTCAGGATGTCCTTGTGGACTTTAGGGAGTCCATAAAGGGCTGGAATGACTGGGTCCTGGTTGTTGAGGAAAGAATATTCCTCATCACAGATTATATCATCATCTCTTGCTAGTTTAAGAAGGGTAGAGATGGATAGTTTGAGGGATATCCATTCATCCATACTCGCTATCTTGTAGTGATCCTTGTTCTGGAGTAAGCTTAGCATCTTTTTGTTATAATCGGGGGTGTCCATCACCACGATGCCACCCCCCTTGTCTGCCGGTTTAATGGTCAGTTCACTATTGTTTTGTAGTGTCTGTAATGCTAACGCCTCATCTTTGCTCAAATTGTGAGTTATCCAATGTTTGTGCTTCAATAGGTCATCTATACTCTTGTCTACGCTACGCTCGAAAGCTTCTATATCTTTAGGGAGCATGTTAATACTAGGGGTCCAAACAGACCTGTTCTTAAGTCCTGACTTATTCTGACTAGGGTGCCTATTTTTTCCTTCAAAGAAGATAGCTAGCCTGATTTTCCTAAAGAAACAATATTAGCGACCTTCGCTGGTGCTGCTTAGAGCATGTAAATCTTAGCGCAAGAGGTGGCAATTTGACGCAAAAAAGAAAAAGGCGTGAACAATTCTACATGTCCAAATGCAACAGTGTTCGAATTGGACTGAACACTAGAGAGGATTGGGAAAAGATAGTTTAATCCCGAGCAGTAAGATAAAAGAATATAATGCATATGAAATAGGATATGGTACTTATACCGATAATATGATTCATTATATACAATTATCTCAATTTCTTTTTAGTTTGGGAAACCGCGACAAAATGCTTACACTGAACATATTGACGGTAGCATCTATTTAACTACCCTTATGTCACTCACTCGGAAGTTAATGAGCAGATGCTCTTGCTTCTAAAAAAATTTTTTAATTCTGATATGACATGTGCTGTGATAAGCGCATAGTACGCCTTATTCAAGAATATTTATTATTATACATATATTCTTGAAGTTTGATAGCGCCTAGAGCGGGCATTACAGCTCATATGCACACACCCAAATTGCCTAATATCGAATGGTGAGCGGGCTGCGACATAGAGATCGCCCTATATATGCATAGAACAAAGGTGCTCATAGAATCCCGAAAAAGGTCTTTTTATTTCCAAAAAAAGGCAACACAATTATCATGACGTGAGAAACAGATAAGATGGTGTGTAAGTCCTCCGTTTATATCTACGGCGCGTCACACAAGCCTGGAGGTAAACAGAGCAAACAGCCATGTGACCTCCGTAGAGCCAATCACTGAACCAATGACGTTGATCCAATCAACTGTCTTGTGCCATAAAAAGGCCACAAATCGCCTCGTCCCAGAAGTGCTATTTTATACAGGAACCACGAAGACGCTACCGGAGTAGGAGCAGGGAGGCCGAATTTCTATCTTAAGGTAAGCCGAATGCTGCCGGCGCTGCCCGCATACCAGACGCATTTAGGCAGATTAGTTTCCAGCTTCCAGCATTCATAATCCGCTTCTAAAATGCACTAACTTTTGTATTGGAATTGTTCCGTGTTAACCTTTGGCAATTCACTAGCGTGGTTCGTTTGTTTACCAGCTTCGGAAATAGACAATCATATAAATGACTATCACCGGCAACATGATTTTAACGTAGATGGCTCCACTGAAGTGGATAAATAATGAAGCACATTGACCAAGCTAAAGGGAAACAGAGCAGAAACATCACATATAAGCTACGCACAGTAAATGTGCACACATAACTGCAGCAAGTCAAATAAATGCCATTAGATAGAAAGGTAGAACAACCTAGACAAAATGCATATGTCTACTATTAAATTCTCTCTGTCAACATTTTCTAGAGAGAGGAAAAAAAAAGAAAGAAAAAAACGAATGCCGCCCTCAGCACAAGCCAATTGAAAACGCTCGTGCGATACTGAATTGCCAGTGATTTATATCTGGGTAAGTGTGTATGACTGAATCCCTTGAGACAGTTGGGAATCACTCCTTGTTTAACAATATGGTAACTTATTTCTACCTACCCACAGTTAAACAGAAAACCCATATCGGTGGCTCCTACTACCAGAGTGCGATCCCGTTTATTGAAAACACAAGGTAGATATAGTGTGTGTAAAATCACTGCCCACCACTTGCAAATTAACGAATGAGGACATTAATAATGGCTCTACTGTCCTTCACCAACAGGCATAATAACTGCCAAAGACACATATGAATCTATGAAAAAGATGAAGTACAGCTAAGACCTGGAAATTACATTCGGGCGGCTGGTCCTCCATGATTTATCTGGAAGACAACTTTTTTAAACTCAGGTAACCAACATAACCGTTACTAATCACCTACTAGGTGATAATATAATGCTATTATTTCCCTAAAAATATGCTAACACTTGGGAATGGTGTCTCTTACACAAGTAAGGGTTTGTTTTGATAATACCAATAACATTACCAACGACAAGGTCGTGACTAGTGCCAACTTTCATTTAGCCTGTCCTACACCTCTACAACAACAGGAATTGTTTTTTTGTGAATTGTTTTTTGCAAATATGTCTGCTTAAAAAGAATCTGTAAGGATAAAACAGTAATTGTGTGTTTCCTTTTAGAACTTGGTCCTGAAGAAGGTTTTAACTGTTGCTCCAAAACCGAAACGCCGCGTCGACCCCTGTTCTTGTGAACATTTTTAATTTTATAAAGCATAAATTGTTTGTTTTTTGCTTGTAGCCATAATTCTATGTGTTTTTAATGGATTGGTGTCACTACAACGCATGCTTTTACCACGCATGCCTTTACAACGCGGTTTTTACCACGAAGTCCATTACAACGCATAATGCTTTTAGGCGCTGGATAGTGAATTATTTAATTTACTATTCCAACTCCAGTCCCCGTGGATAGCAGGGAAGGTGTTGGATAGTATATTAAATACATTCCCTATCCTAGAGCGCCCCCCAGCGCATTGCGTTGTAATGGTTTGCGTGGTAAAAGTTGCGATGTAATGGTAGTGCGTTGTAAAAAATTCGTTGTAACCGTGCTACACCGTTTTTAATTACGACACTGTATGCCTTTTTTTAATCAATTGTTATCATGGTGATTATTCTGTAATTGTGTAATAAACATACAAATGTTTTATTTTTAAAGACAATTTTCCTGTTTTTTCTTAAACTTTGTCCATAGACTTGTTAGACTCTGAGCCTTACACATATTGTGTTAATTGATAAGTTTTCAATAATGGTTGGCTGATGTACAGTTGAATAAGCAGTGCAGGGCACTTGGTAATACATTATTGTGTGATTGGTATTGTTCAAAAACAAAATTCCAGACACCGGTTAGCAGCCTTAACCACCTTAGAGGGTTACCAGTGGGACCTCCATGTTTTTCAATTTTTAATATTGTGTCCCGACACACGCCTGAATTCTACTGAGGATGGGATGTATGTCATTACAACGCATGCTTTTTCCACGCATGCCTTTACAACGCAGGTTTTACAACGCAAGTCGTTACAACGACTTGCGTTGGGGGGCGCTGGATAGTGAATAGTTTAATTTACTATTCCAACTCCAGTCCCCGTGGATAGTAGGGAAGGTTTTGGATAGTGAATTAAACTATTCCCTATCCTACAGCGCCCTCCAGCGCAAGTCGTTACGTTGTAATTCCTGCGTTGTAAAGGTAATGCATGGAAAAAGTTTTGTTGTAAAGGATTTTTCCCATGAGGATGCTGCCCTGGCCCTACTGGAGCAGCTTCGGCTCGCCCCACCGATGAAGGATACCTCTGCTTTCTTGTACACTAAGAGCATGGTAAGAATCACCCACTTACAGATGGAGGTCACACAGTTTCTTGCTATTTCCTGCTGGCCCAAAACTGATGAAAAAGGAATGAGGACTCTTTCTTCTTATATTATGTTATGTAGATTTGTTGAGCGCACTTATCACCTGTGAGGGTATCTAGACGCTGAGCAGGTGAGCAGTGTCGGGTTTGATTACAGGTTGTCTGTGTACAGATGGTTATTTGGAAAGCCATGTCTACAGCTTTTTGTGGTAAATCGCTAAGATAGGTAGTGGTACAGGTTGCACTTCTAGGTCTATTTGACAGTACAGAAATTTATATATTTGAATACACGAAGCTTCTGAAAATTACGGTGCCAATCAAGGTATCGGGATCATCCCACTACCAAGGATGTCTAGTCAACAGGTACTGAATACCTGCTATTGAATATATACTGAATAGGTTGTACCTATTCAAATTTTTGCATATATATTGTCCATCTAAGTATGAACTGCTTTCTTTGTAACCACAATTGAGACATACTAGACAGGAATATACCTCTTGTAATATAATATACAATACACCACAATTGGTGATAGCGCAAAATAGTAGAGTGCCGAGGTTCAACCTATTCAGCTTTTTGTGGAATTCAGGAATCAAGGAGGAGGCCCTGATGTGTTGTGGGAGGTTGTTCCAGGTCTTGGTAGCAATGTGGGAGAACAAACGACCTCCACTTCTGCTTCTGTGGATGCGGGTGGTGTGTGCGAGTTCGAGTGATGCTGAGCACAGTTGTCTGGTGGGTCGGTGGAAGTGTACGCAAGGGTTGAGATAAGTGGGTCCTATGATGTAAAGTGCCTTGAATACATGGGAGAGAAGTTTGAAATGGCAGTGTTTCTGGATGGAGAGCCAGTTGATCTCTCTGAGGTGTGGCGTGATATGGGTGTGGCGTACGAGGTCGAGGACTGTCGAGCTACGCAAAGCTCTGCAAAACTAAGAAATCTCCACGAGGACGCAAAAGTTCAGCGAACACACGGAATTGCTAGTTCCGCCATTTGGCCATTCTTTTTTCCTGTTCACGAATGCTGTTTGCATGCTTGGGGAGAAATATCTCGCGAACACGCACTTTGAAAGCGCGTACAAGCAAAAAATGTTGCGAAGTCGCAGATCATTGAATTTTTGCCAATTCCGCATTCTCTGCGGAACGCGAAATTACCAAAATTCCGCGAGCAGAACGGAATTTACCGACCAGGCCTAATGGTGAGTTTGTTGTCCTGGGTAAGTCCTAGGTTTCTGGTGTGGTCCGGAGAGGATGGTGTGGGGCCTAGCTCTACAGACCACCAGGAGGTGTCCTAGGGTGAGCTTTTTTCCCTGAAGATCAGCACTTCATCTTGTCAACATTGAGCTTTAGGCAGGTCCCTCTCATCCAGTTTGTCATGCTGGTCATGCAATTTGTGAAGTTGCTCCTGGTGGTGTTGTCCGTCAGGGATAAGATTAGCTGAGTATCGTTGGATCTAGAGACAATATTGAATCTGTGTGATATGATGATGTTTTGCGAACAGTGTCATTTATAAGTCGAAGAGGGTTGGGCTGAGCGACAATCATTGTGGGACTCTGCAGTTGAGTTTCTTGGGTCAGAGGTATATGGTGGTAGTCTTACTCTTTGGGTTCTTCCTTCAGTGCTGGTTCTTGTATTCCTGTGTGAGGTGGTCTTGTGACGAGTGTGTGGTGTGAAACTGTTCTTGCATAAGTTGTGCCAGCCTATTACATTTATAAATCCCTATAAACATTTAAAGAATGCAAGGAGATTTTTTTCGGACAGGTATAAAAAATAAAATGAGAGTATCATATGCTGTTCTAAATATAAGTGGTAGAAACCTTAGATTAAATCCTGGACCAAGAAGAACGGTAAGTACACTAGTTTCATTACGGATTTTAACACATAAGACTTCCCTAGTTCCTAAAAACCGAGGTGATTGTAACTAGAAAATCCACCTCTGTCAGGAATTTGTGAAGGACCATCCTGTAAGGCTTGAAGAACCATGGAAAAGTCACAAGGCAGACTGCACAACCTGTTGGTAAGCTGTATTAGCTTATTGAACGTCCACCAAAGAAGGAACCTGAAATCAACACAAATCAGTCCACTTTATTTCTAAGGGTCAAGAAATCACATGACCTTGGACGATTGTTCTTTGCCCCACACCAGGTTAAAATGTATTTCAATGATGGGAACAGGGTGCAGAGTGGAAGCCACACAACTGACTCTAAATGGCTAATTCTTCAAAACACCACTTAGCAGGGATGCTTAGCCTCTCTATCTCTAGATCCTTAGGGATACATATAACAGAAAATATACCGTATTACTCAGAGGTGACAGTGTCAATGATAACTGACTGTGAGATCAGTCGGTCAACCTAAGCAGTGGAGTTAACCATGACCTGCAGGCAAAAACAGGACCTCCACCACTCCATTAGAGCTTTCAGCAGCACCATAGACACCTAGCAAACTAAAGGGAAGCACAGAGGGAAAGATGAACCAGTGGAGCACTCCTCTTGTAAAAGCTCTATGCGAAGTGCTATGCCAGCCACTGGGTCTAGTCCACACCAGACAAAAACTACTAATGAATAAATAAATAAGGCCTTGCCAAGCCTCAAAGTGTGTCTTTACTATCTGATTCATCAGCAGAAATCTATGAAGCATCATAGGAAATGTATACAAGAAAACTCACATATAAATTCTATTAGTGACCATCTTGTAGAGCCACACAGCAAGGAAGCGCAGGTATTATTTAGGATGGTATACAATCAAAGGCATGAAAAGAATTTAAGGTAAAAGTATTCCCCTTTTCTCCCTAGAATGCATGCCTGTTTTGGAGGTTGGGGCTAGGATGGGGTCTTTGTGTAATCATGCCTGTGAATCACAGCAACGATTTGTGGCCCAGTGGGACTTACACTTTTTTGTTGTAGAAGAGTTAGGAAGTAGTCCATGGAGTTGACTGCAAGGTTGGGGTAATTGCTTAAAAGTGTGCTGAAGTACACAGAAGCCTAAGCGAGAATGATATAGAGGTTATTGTGTCGCTTTTCAGGCAGAGCCAATGATTCAATGATGAGTCCTTTTTTTCTTAAGTCTATATGGTTTGTTGTAACAATGTAAAAGGTGAAAAGGCTTTCTTAAAGTCAGAGTATTCAAAATTGAAGCTCAGGTATGTGGATCGATTGTTAGCATTTACCCTATTTCTGAATATATCATGTAGTAGAATGGAATCAGGACACAGTTTGCTGGCATAATAAGAATTTATTTTATCCGCTGTGGTTGGATCATGTACCAACCTGATCAGACAGTTGCGAAAGCTTGTCCCTCTGCTCTCAACGAACACGCTTCGAACCATTGTTTCAGCCACAATAGTTTCTAGAATCGATTACGGGAACGCATTATACCTAGGTCTTCCAAAAAATTCAATAAATCGTCTACAAGTTATCTTGAATGACGCAGCATGGCTAATCTTTGGATTACCCAGACGGTCCCATGCCTCCCCTCTACTTAATAGGTTACATTGGCTCCCTATGAAGCAAAGGGTCGAATTCAAGAGCCTGTGTATTTGCCATAAAGCAATTTATGGGCAAGCGCCAGCCTATATAAAAGAGAGGCTTGAAGTGTATGAACCCAAACGAGTTCTGCGATCCTCCAATTCTTTTCTGCTATCATGCCCACGTTTTAAAATGGCAACCAAGGGTGGCAGATCCTTTTCAGTCCAAGCCCCCACCATTTGGAATAAGCTACCGGAGGTGCTTCGTAGAGAATCCAATCTTCTCCGCTTTAGGAAATCCCTGAAAACTTTGCTCTTCAGGGATGCGTTTACATCCCCGTAAGATAGATCGGCAATCTGCACCCCTCTACCCTTCCTTTTGTTGCTGTACTTGGTCAGAAGCGCTTTGAGACCTGTCGGTGATTTGGCGCGATATAAAACCCAGATACAAATACAAATACAAATTATATATCTATGTTGCTGTTTTGTAGTGTTGTCATGTCACCTTCCGGCTGCTTTGCAACACTTTAGAGTCTCTTAGTGGAGTTCAAGGAGTTGAACTTCTGTTGGGAGTCTCTGAAGCTTCTCTCCATTGCAGATGATATTGTTAATATATGTTCCTTAGCACAGGTAGTGTGGCCAAGCCCTGTCCTGAAGGGGTGGAGGCAACACAAGGATGAGTCGGTGGATGTCAAGACATTTCTCTTTGGTGTTCACTTGAATAATACTGTGATTCTCCTAGGTGCACATTCTGAGTGTTGTCAATTCATGGACTCACCTCTCTGCTGTTTGTCCAAAGTGATCCTTGCAGACCTGTTCAGATTCGCCAACCATGAGCATTACTGGATCTCTGGTTACGGTAGGAACGTACTAGAGAACTTGCTTCAAAAGTTTTCAGTTTATTATTTCAAATAACACAGTGTCAGAAATTGGGTTATTATTTTGGAAGAGGTGACCCCTACCAACTTCATAAAACAACCTGGTTAGGCCAAAAGACAGTTCTTAGAGAATCTCTGCTCTGCCCCTGGTAGCTGTGGCACAAGCAGCAGGCAATCTGCAGAGAAGTGCATGTTAATTGAGTTGAAGTGGTACCAATAATTTGGAACCAGCAAGTCAAAACAAGAATTGTTTAGGCTGATCTTTCTTTTGCCTGCTGTTCTGCACCCCTCCCAGATGCTTAATTCCTGCTAAGTGGCCAGTCGTTGGTTGAGGTGGTGTTACCCTGTCCTTTTGGGGCTCAGATGCAGACTGTTGTTTTCTGAGCAAGAATCGGTAGCTATCCCAGCCAGGCATGTGTATTCCAGTTTTGGATGTGTGGTGAGTGTCAAAACTAGTTTCAAGACAGCTCTATCTCAGACAGCCCAAAGTACATTTTTATTATGTTACTTTTTCACTGAAGGTGTTTTACCATTAAATGAGATTTTTAGACCTATTGGGAAAATAACTTTGAATGTCTTTTCTAGAATTTTCCCAAGTGAAGATGGAAAATAAATATTTTAGTCACACCTAAGCTTTTTTATTGAAAATATAGCTGAACCTAAACTGTGGAAATAACTTTTAGGTCTTCAGTTGCTGTGGGGGCAAACCTTTTAAATATTAAGGGCCAGATGTAGTTGGCTAAATACCGTCGGTAACGCCGAAATTCGCAGAATTTCTGCGTTACCGACCGGTATTTAGCCATGTGCAATGTAGGTAACACCAAACGCCATCGCAAATAGGGAATCGGTAAAAAATAGGGAAACCAGTTACCTATTCCTTAATTTGCAATTAGCAGACACCAAAACCCCCAAATACCGAATCGCTAAATAAGAAATCCTTAAAAAACTGCAACTCCGATGTACCAAAAATCGGTAATACCGAATTTTCGGTATTTAGGAGTCGCTAATTACCACTGACTCAAAGCAGGTGGTAATCAGGTGCACTGCATTTAAACAGCCCCAAAATGCAACAGTGTGAACATAATGGCAGCCCTCTACGTAATTGCAAGGCGGCTACGTTTGCAAGCAGCAGGACTGAGGATCTGGAGATGGGAGGAGAGCGTGTACAGACTGCGCATTACACTGTTCCAACTGACTGAGGCTGAAATCCATGAAAGGTACCGGCTAGACCCCCAAACCATCCTAGACCTGATACGGGACCTGTACCCACTCCAGGAGCATCAGACACCAAGGGCGCACGCTATACCAACCCATGTTCAGGTGCTCTGTAGCCTGCACCTACTTGCATCAGGAAGTTACCAGGGGGTGATAGCTGTGGCAGGTGTTGTGTCACAAAGTTGCCTGGCCATTTTTTCAACTCTTTCCTGGATCCCATGATGCAAAGAATGCATCACTACATACGCTTCCCCAGCACACAGGCGGTACTGCAGAAGACAAAGCTGGATTTTTACCAAGAGACTCAGTTCCCACATGTAATAGGGTGCATTGATGGAGCTCACATACCAATCTGCCCACCTGCAGCTATAGAGTACATATACCGGAACCGCAAATCTATACATTCCATCAACGTGCTGGTGATATGCGATGCGGACTACATCATCACTGACATTGTGGCCAAATTTCCAGGGAGTACCCATGACTCCTACATATTCAGGAACAGTGTGATCTATACACGTCTGGCTGGGGGTGAATTTGGAGAAGGATACCTGCTAGGTAAATCAATGCGACACACCCTGATGTATACCTTGGATGAATGTGTTGGTGACTGTTATTAATGGCACTTCCTTTCTCACTTAGGTGACAGCGCATATGCAGTGCAGGCATTTATCCTGACTCCATACCTCAACCCATCCACCCCAAGTGAGAGAAGATATAATGTGGCACATAAAACCATGCGCAACATTCTGCAGCGCACATTCGGACTCTTAAAAAGCAGGTTCCGCTGCCTCCGCAAAAGTGGAAGTGCATGTCAGTACCGCCCCATCATCTGCTGTAAAATAATAGCAACATTGGGGATTGGGGTTAGGGAGTGGGGGGCACAGCATGCAGTGCATGCATCTTTCCTTGTCTGTTGCCAGCTCTAGCTGAGCTGTCTGCATCCCCAAGCCCACTCACACTCTCCGGCTGTAGGGTGGACTCCACCAGGAGATCCAGGACAGTTGGTGCTGGTGTTGTGTTTCTCCCTCCACCTGTCAGGTTGGCTTGCTTCTTTATCTCTGCCAGCCTCTCCTTTGCCCGCTTCCTGAGGTCATACCAGCATTTTTTGAGTTCCTCAATGGAGCACTGGGTTACTCCAATGGCATTAATCTTTTCCTGAATGACCAGCCATATCTGCCTCTTCTGGGATTCAGGCACGTGCAGAGAATGTTTCCCAAAAAGTTTGTCATGGTCCTTTATTACCTCCTCAATAAGGACCTCCAGCTCCCTCTCACTAAATGTATGCTTCCTTTTGCGTTCAGCTGCCTCCTTTTCCCTCTCCTAGTTGTCCAAATCTGCTCTGTGTTCTCAGCAAAAACTTAGAAGAGTTGCTCCTCGGTTGTTTGCTGTGCTCCCTGCCTCTCAAACAGCTTCAGGATCAGTGCGGCGGCATGGGTGTGGCCACTTCCTGGTTGTGAGGTCATGAGGAAGCACAGGATTGGCTGATTCGACAATTACCAATTTTTTGAAATACCGATTTGCTAATTACCGAATCTGAATTAAAGAATCGGTGATACCGATTCGGTAATGGGGAATCGGTAAATATTTTTAGCGATTATTACCGATTATTACGGATTCTGCAGCTTTTACTGAATTTTTACCTACATCGGAAATACAGAGTTCTTAAGAGCGAATCAGTAAAATTCGCTATTAGGGACTCTGTATTTCTGATTTACCTACATCTGGCCCATAGAGTTCTACTTTCTCAAATATTAGGCACCATGTATCAGGATTTGAGTTTAAGGTCACAGAATAAAGGGGTCCAGTGATGATTCAGTTTTCCCTTGTATATAATCTTTGAATCACCAGATTTAAGCAGGGAAGAGATTGAAAACTCTTGAAAGACTGGCCAATAGTAAGTGAGAAAGCTGAACAGCTAATCATTGCATAGGTAGGAGATCCCTGACTGGCAAATGCATTTGCAAGTCACTAGTGGAAGACCATACTAAGCTGTACTACACGCAAGTCTCTACATAGTTGTATTGGGTTTCTGCTTTTGAATTGTTTGCCCACTGGGCCTGCTTCCCATGCCATTGTTCTTTTTTTTACCTTTTATGGTTCTCTCGCATTAGTGTCTATGTAGAAAACCTAATTTGGTCAGTCGCTGTCTATCTGCTACTATTCATTGTCTTCCATTTCCTGGGCATCCTACGCAGCACCGCCAATATCCTGATTGGCATCAGTTCTCATGACCGTAGCATTGACCCAGCATTCAGGTAAGCATGGTGGCTGTGTAGAGGCTAATGTTCTATTGTAACTTATATATTTGACTAGTGCCTGCTTATTGAACTATCCTGCTTCCACATACTCATTTAGCATTTGCTCCACACAGACGCCGAGATTGACTCAGTGTCCTAACCCTCAAGCAGACCGAATTGTGACAGCAAACATTCCTGTGTTTTCTCTCTGCCATGCACATTTTCTCTTTTCTCTTTTGAGGTATTTGAGTGATAAATACATTCAAGGACAGCTGATACTCTCAGTAGATCTACATCTTCACCCTACGTTTCACACCCTGCCTAGTTGGCTTACAAGGCACAATTTAGTGGCGATTTATTAATATATATTACCTACTGGCGGTCGCCAGTAGGTAGTTATAGTTAGGACTGTTTTCCATAGGGAAATCGCAACATTCTATTGGGAATAACTTTGGCGCCGGTTGAGGAATCTGCCTGAATTTTTCTTCAACTTTGCCTCGCGGCTCTCCGCTCCTTCCCTGAAAGTTTGGGGGGGATTCGTCAATCGGGGGCCGAGATAAAAGGGGGGTCCCAAAACGTGTTTTCCCCATGTTAATTTCCATAGGGCGGTCGAACTCACTTTTAGCTCAAACGGCTGAATGGATTTCCACCAAACTTGGCAAAATTGTAGGGACTGGTAGCCCGATGTGCCTTTGCTATGTCTCAAGATATGTGCTCCAGTGGATTTTGAGTAATTTAGGTTCAAAAAAATATATATATCTATAGGCGCGCCCCGGTACGCATACCGGGCGCGTACCAGCACGCCACGCGAGTTCGCGAGCGGAAAGCTGATTGGCTCTCGGGTGTCTGTAAACATTCCAAACAGTCCGGAGCAGCCGCCATCTTGTGTCTCGGTAGGATCGAGACACAAGAGGTGGCAAAAAACAAAGGGGCAAATGACCAAAAGGGGGCAGGGTAGACCCCCCCTGACCCCCTAGGTTTGATGTGGGGGCCATAAAAGGCTCCGCGGGGCAAAAAAAAAAAAAAAAAAATTCCGATTTTCGCGGGGGGAACGCCTGGTACGCGCACCGGGGAGCGTAGCATGGGGAAAACTCAGTTCATTCACTGCGTCACCTCTACAACCCTTTCTTGCGTCAATACACTCCTTTTGCATACATTACACCTGACATAGGTATAATGTGGCGCAGGGGTTCACAAAGTGATGCATCTACCTAGATGCGTCACTTTGTAAATATGACTCAATAAGGTGCATTTTTAACAGCACTGGTGCGTCACAAAAAGTGACGCACCGGTGGCGTAAAAGTGACGCATGGCCTCATAAATGAGGCCTTCAGTCTTCTACTCATGCGTCATATTAAATATATGACGTATTATGTCGCAAGTACTTTTAGATACGTCAGTATTTCAGACGTATCTGTAAGCGCAAAAGTGATGCATTGCTGGAGAGTGTCACAAAAATGATGCAACTCCAGCAATGCATCCTTTCACATGGGGCGAGGCCCCATGTGAAAGGGCCTGCATCAGTCTTACGCCTGCTGTGAAACAGGCGCAAGATTTGGACGCAACAGCGTCATAAAAGTGACGTAGTGATATCTCATAGATTTTACTGCGTCACCTGTACGACCCTTTCTTGCGTCAATACGTCCCTTTTGCATACATTACACCTGACGTAGGTATAATGTGGCGCAGGGGTTTACAAAGTGACGCATCGACCTAGATGCGTCACTTTGTAAATATGACTGAATACGGTGCATTTTTAACAGCACTGGTGCGTCACAAAAAGTGACGCACCGGTGGCGTAAAAGTGACGCATGGCCTCACAAATGAGGCCTTCAGTCTTCTACTCATGCGTCATATTAAATATATGACGTATTATGTCGCAAGTACTTTTAGATACGTCAGTATTTCAGACGTATCTGTAAGCGCAAAAGTGATGCATTGCTGGAGAGTGTCACAAAAATGATGCAACTCCAGCAATGCATCTTTTCTTACCCTTCCACACCCCCGTTCCTTTTCTACATTTTGTTTGAATAACCACATTCCCCATGTTCACTCTCCTTCTCCTTACTTTCGTTCCAAACACTCACCTTCTTTCAGTCCCCCTACTTCACTTCCTTTCTCCTCTCATACTTTTCTGTTCTTTCTTACTCATTTTCCTTTCATTTATCAATGCACTCCACTTCACTTACTCTTTTTCATTTTTTTAAGAATATAGCTCTTTGATGAGAATTGGAGGTAGTTCTGAAAAGAACTTTTTCTTTTCTTCTTTTTTCTTTTTTTAGGACTACAACAAAAACAAGGAATGGAAACTGCTCAACAGGAGAAAAAAAATAAAAAAATGAGGGCTGGTAACGGCAGTGATGGTTCTCCAATGCTCGAACCATGAGCAGAACACTTTGCTCCCCACAGGAAAGTAGCTGATCACAGTATCTGCATTTAAGGGCGCCTTTGTTAACTGCAGGCTGAATGTTCGGAACCTGCTCTTGTGATCTCCCCCTCACCGATGGTGTTCGTCCTCCTGTTGATGTAGAGGCCCCATCACTGGGAACCTTTTGTGCCAGAGCCCTGACACTTTCCCGGGCAAAATTCTGGGGGTGCCTTCTCTCCACATGGCGAATCATTGTGGAGTTCCCAAAATAATATTTTTTATTGGGGTTACCCCGTGACAGGACTGTGTGACAGATCCTGCACTCCACTTTTGGAGCATTTACCTTCTTCTGGTGATCAGGTATGGAAAAAAATTTCCAGATGAAATGTTCTTTGTATTTTGGCTGAGGAGGCTCTTCATCGATGAATTCATTGGAGTCATCTTCACTGCTGGATGGTCTGGCAGCCATGATAATTCAAGATATCCAACAAAGAACCGACAGCAAAACAGGCAGGTCTTTCAGTCACAAAAGTGAAAGAAGAAGTGAAGGAAATGGGTGGGGATTTCATTATTTATATAGAAAATGTTAGCAACCAATGAAAAGTGTTATTTTCAGGTCACATGACCCAACGCGCTTACGCTGCGCGCCCCGGGGCGCTTACGTAGCGCGTTCGTATGCGTGTGGGTGCTTCCTGGTGCGCTTACGCCGTGCGTATCACGCAGACGTGGCTACGCGATACGTTACGATGTTGTTTTTGCTGCGGCAATAGCGCTAACGGGACGCTCACCGGTACGCGCCCCGGGGCGCACCGTAACACTGCGCTTACCGGTGAGCGCACCGGTACGCGCCCCGGGAGCGCTCCGGACAATTTTTTTTTTTTTAAACTATTACATAATTATACAATATAAAATTCAATTCAATATCACATTTCATACCTATAGAGATTTGCTATTAAAAAACCTATGAAATTCACTGAAAAAACCATAGGTTTCACACCAGTTATAGTTAGCTGGAAGTTTTACTCGCATAAAACCATTGAAATGCCCACGTTATAGTTAGTTGGACTCACTATAACTTGCGTGTGCAATGCACTGCTGATGACGTCACATATTACATCACTCATGACGTGGTCAGTGACATCACTCATAACTCATGAAAGGGGCAGGGTAGAAGCAACCTGACCCCCTAGACCTGCTCAGGGGGTCCCACAAGGACCCCGAAGGCAAAAAAAAAAATTGTTTTCAAAATTCAAATTCTTCATCCAAGAAGTGTTGGCAGCCATCTTGGGACCATTAAACATGATAGCACCTCATTAAAAAGCATTGTAGTTAATAGAGGGTTTTAGGACTTTAGTTAATTATTATTATATTATGTTGATGGTACCATACTCATTTTAGGAATTGTGGTGTGTTCTAAGGCGATTTTACCATGTGAAAAAGCCTTCTGCTGGGATATCATGAATCATGTTTGAAAGAAAACTATTATCTCATGCTTTTCCCACAGTTGTTTGGAAGGGGATCTATAAGCTAAACTGAAAGCATATTTTCTGTAAATTCACATTATCTTTCTCAGTCATGTGAGAATGAAGTCTGACATTCTCAGTAAAACATGTACATCCAACAAGGACAGAGACTGTCAGTTGATTCCTTTGTGTTCTACTACAGCTTCCCAGAGTGTTCTAAAGAACAACTAGAGCGCTAACAGTCTTACTTATGACAAAAGTATGGCACACCAGAAGCCATCTTGATTGGAATGAAGTGGTTAATCTGAAAACATTTAATTTAAAAAGGAACAAAATGAGGGGGTTCATTTTGCCATAGAAAGTATGATTAGTGCTTCAGAAAGAAAAATTAGGGCACATTTTGAGTGACTTCTCAAATACTCTTCTATTTCATTAAACAATTCTGATATGCAGTCTCCCAAGATAGCCACCAGAGACAAAAGAGCCCAAATGTAGCCCAAATAGCACCCAGATGTAGCCCAAGTATAGCCCAATGACGGAATGTCCCAGAGTGTTCTAAAGAAGTGCTAACAGTCTTACTTATGACAAAAGTATGGCACACCAGAAGCCATCTTGATTGGAATGAAGTGCATTTAATTTAAAATGGAACAATATGAGGATATATTTTGCCATAGAAAGTATGATTAGTGCTGCAGAAAGAAAAATTAGGGCACATTTTGAGTGACTTCTCAAATCCTATTCTATTTCATTAAAAAATTCTGACATGCAGTCTCCCAAGATGGCCATCAGAGACAAAAGAGCCCAAATGTAGCCCAAATATCACCCAGATGTAGCCCAAGTATAGCCCAATGACAGAATGTCCCAGAGTGTTCTAAAGAACAACTCGAGCGCTAACAGTCTTACTTATGACAAAAGTATGGCACAACAGAAGCCATCTTGATTGGAATGAAGTGGTAAGTCTGAAAACATTTAATATAAAAAGGAACAAAATGTGGGGGTTCATTTTGCCATAGAAAGTATGATTAGTGCTGCAGAAAGAAAAATTAGGGCACATTTTGAGTGACTTCTCAAATACTCTTCTATTTCATTAAACAATTCTGACATGCAGTCTCCCAAGATAGCCACCAGAGACAAAAGAGCCCAAATGTAGCCCAAATAGCACCCAGATGTAGCCCATGTATAGCCCAATGACAGAATGTCCCAGAGTGTTCTAAAGAACAACTAGAGCGCTAACAGTCTTACTTATGACAAAAGTATGGCACAACAGAAGCCATCTTGATTGGAATGAAATGGTAACTCTTAAAACATTTAATTTAAAAAGGAACAATATGAGGATATATTTTGCCATAGAAAGTATGATTAGTGCTGCAGAAAGAAAAATTAGGGCACATTTTGAGTGACTTCTCAAATCCTATTCTATTTCATTAAAAGATTCTGACATGCAGTCTCCCAAGATGGCCACCAGAGACAAAAGAGCCCAAATGTAGCCCACATATCACCCAGATGTAGCCCAAGTATAGCCCAATGACAGAATGTCCCAGAGTGTTCTAAAGAACAACTAGAGCGCTAAAAGTCTTACTTATGACAAAAGTATGGCACAACAGAAGCCATCTTGATTGGAATGAAGTGGTAAGTCTGAAAACATTTAATTTAAAAGGGAACAAAATGAGGGGGTTCATTTTGTCATAGAAAGTATGATTAGTGCTTCAGAAAGAAAATTTAGGGCACATTTTGAGTGACTTCTCAAATCCTCTTCTATTTCATTAAAAGAATTCTGACATGCAGACTGAAACAGGCACTTTGAATACCAGCAGCAGACTTCCCTGGTGAGCAGTAGCTTTACTACAGTGACATAATGCGCAACTAGAGTGCTAACATTCAGAATTTATGGCAAATGTGTGACACATCTGAATGCCTTCTTGATGGAACCAAAGTAAACAAGCATTAAAACTGCAATAGATCTCGTCCTCGTTTAAGTTAAAGCCATTCTGTTTGTAATGAGGTGGCATTTTAGCTTTGCTTTTAATAGTGTTTTTCAAACTTTCATGTAAATAACATGCATATGTATGCATATATGCATATGTATGCATGTATTTATATTTGTATTTATATAGATATGCAGATTATATATGTTTATATATGTATGTGTATATATATATATATATATACACATACATATATATAAATGCATATATATATGCGTCTATGTGTGCGTGTAGATAGACCGAGGCACAAGAAAGCAGAAAAACAAACGTGAAGAACACAAAAAGAGGGCAGGGTAGATACACCCTGAACCCCTAGGCCTGCCCAGGTGGTCCCACAAGGACCAAAAAGGCCCACATTTCTTTTTTTTAAAAACCTGGTCTGTTTTTTTAAAAATTACCCCCCGGGGGGACCAAATCGCGACGGCATAGTGATAAAGAAGTGTGGGGGTCCACAATCCCCCCAACACTGCCCCGGGGACCGCCGCCCCCGAGGCAAAGCAACACAGCCCCTTGGCGCATACTGGAGGCTCCTGGTGGGCTACTTGGCCCCCAGGGACCCCCAGTATGCAAGGGGAATTAGTTCCTATTCTGCAAACACGCCAGGGGTTGCGCTGCAGAGAGGTGTAAAAAAGGGTGTGGCCTCATTACAACTCTCTGCAATGCAGCCCCCTGGCGCATACTGCAGGTTCCAGGTGGGCTAGTTGGCCCCCAGGGACCCGCAGTATGCAAGGGGAATTAGTTCCCCCTCTGCAAACACGCCCGGGGGCTGCGTTGCAGAGAGGTGTAGAAAAGGGTGTGGCCTCATTACACCTCTCTGTAATGCAGCTCCCTGGCTTATACTGGAGGCTCCTGGTGGGCTAGTTGCCCCCCAGGGACCCCCAGTATGCAAGGGGAATTAGTTCCTCCTCTGCAAACGCGCCAGGGGTTGCGCTGCAGAACGTTGTAAAAAGGGACGTGCCCTCTGAACACCTGCCTGCAAACATTTAGTAAATCAGTATAAAAAAAATACCAATTAATAGATTTAAAAATTGTTATTTAAAAAACCTTCGAAATTCACTGAAAAAACCATAGGTTTCAGGCCTTATACAGTTAGGAATTAGCATTTAAAAAACCTTTGAAATTCACTCAAAAAACTATAAGTTTTAGGGGTGTTATAGTTAGCTGGACATTTCACTCATACAAAACCATTGAAATTGCTCCTATATAGTTAGTTGTACTAACTATATTTCGCGCACCCGCAATCCACTGCTGATGATGTCACATATTAGATCATTCATGACATGCTCAGTGACATCACTGATGACATCTCAAATGACATCACTGATGACATCATCCACGTGACAATCACATACACCTTTTCATACACTATTACAATTTTTCATCACTCTTTGTAAAATACAGAGTATCATATTTGAATCCATTGTCACAGCAATACAAGTATCTAAAAATCCACTCAGTGATTCATAGATGTATACACACATCTAATCACTTACCTGTGGATTCACTCATACATGCTGTCAATGAACAATAGAACACTATCAAAAATACTTATACACCTATATCGACATTAAACAACAGCACACATCCTATTCACATATGAAGTCATCCTACTCACTTATGCAAACAATGGATCATACTTACATATTTACTTAGCAAAAGACTTATACAAACACCACTTCATCTATTCGTTTAGATAGTAAGTCATACCTAGTGAATTATAAAATCATTATTACAAGTATACAGTTATCCATACAGTCACTCACACAATCATTGAGTCTTATGTATACTTATTTATATACAACAACTGACACATACACTGCCTTTTATTTTTCTAGTTTGTTGGAAGTGTACCATTGAGAAATATATTTGCTCATCACCACACCCATAAAGAGATTCACTCACCCAAACTGTTAGAACATGTAGTTTTAACTTAATTTATCTACTGAATCAACTATTCACACATCTTTGGACAGTCACACACACCCCACCGAACCACACACACTTTCACACTCCCATACAAATACTCAGTTAACTAATCAATAACTAATATAGACTTTCACATAGCTAGTAACCAACTGTAGAATCAGTTTACACACAACTGACAAAGTGATACAGATATTCACACAGTTTAGTCACTATCCACTATATTTAGTGAGACATTATAAATTGGTCAAGTAAACAGTCAATTACACTGCTACTAAATCCTCCATCCAAATATTTATTTATATATATCCACTCATTCTTCAATGCAAATTGCTATATATATAATGCATATTTAAATAACGAAGCAAACCACATTCACTGGATGATGTCATCAGTGATGTCAACAGTGATGTCATTTGAGATGTCATCAGTGATGTCACTGACCATGTCATGAATGATCTAATATGTGACATCATCAGCAGTGGATTGCGGGTGCGCGAAATATAGTTAGTACAACTAACTATATAGGAGCAATTTCAATGGTTTTGTATGAGTGAAATGTCCAGCTAACTATAACACTTCTAAAACGTATAGTTTTTTAGTGAATTTCAAAGGTTTTTTAAATGCTAATTCCTACCTATATAAGGCCTGAAACCTATGGTTTTTTCAGTGAATATATATGAATTAGATTTACTTAAATGCAAAGACACTCTTCATTGCCATGTGTTACTGCAATGCATTTAAATTGCATCCTAGCCAGAACATAGTGGTGCTCCTGGCAGCCATGTATTGTATTCATAAGTGTGGGTGGTGTAAATACACACTTCAGCCCACTCAGGACATTTAACTATCTCACCACTGGTGCAATATCTGTGCCATCTACCACGACATTACAAGAAAGTTAAAAGCACCATTTAGAGTGAAACCAATTTTAGCAATTCTATTTTAGGACCAGAATAACCATACTGCAGCCCTGAATAGCAGAGTGAAAGTGCTCAGTCATAACATGTGCAAACTTACGGTGAAACATATGGGGTGGCCATGCAGAAAAGGCAGATTTACTACACTCAGTAGATGATTAACAGCATATTTTATGTAATTCTGTATGCCACCAGGACCAAAGTCCTCTTCAGGTCAAGGCTAATCCAGATGTGCCTCTTTAGAGTCAGGGACAGTCTAGCCTTTTGATTTTTGGATGCTCTGAAGCTTCTGGAACTTTTCGTTAGAGTCATGGCATAGATTGTTTTGGCATAGTTCTGGAGCCTTGGTGAGTTTGACCAGTGCTTTGTCTGAAGAAGTGTGACTTTGCTTTTCCAAAGAGAAATCTCGTAGTAGTTGAATAATCTCATTAGAATGCTAAGAGCAATTTGTGTTTTGCAGTACATAGATGTTTTTATGTCAGGGGCAGAAGATACACAATATGCTCCTCACCACCATGGCCTCTATTGCCGGCATACTGACACATTAGAAAGCAGATAAAACAAGCACTGGCAAAGCCTATGGGTCTTGCTTTAGCAAGCTGGTGTGAGCCAAGACCTTTTGATTTCAATAAAATGTGTGTAATATACTTACATATAAAGGCTTTCAGCCACCTCTCTTTCTCCATTGGTCTGTTGTGTCATTCACATTTTGCTTCCGAGCGCTAATGTATATGGCATGGTGCAATGGGTTAGACTACTTAAGCCATTGGTTAACTTCACTTTGAGAGATTCCATTTTGCAATCTCTCAAGGAGCACATATGCACACATGCTAGTTTCCTTCAATGCCAGTGTTTTTGTTTTCACTGTATAATTACTTTACTATTACCTTTGTATTTAGGGTGATAGCAGGAGCTTCTGATGCACATTATCTTTTTCAGATCTCATCTACTGCCAATGCCGTTGTAAATTCCTTTTGGGGTATTTTTTTCTTTTCTGACTGCTGCTGTTTCACAACACACCAGACTGAGTCCATTCAAAGCCGTTCTGTATTAAGTTATCCGCTTTTTACTTGTTTCTTTCTTTCTTCTGTTCTTTCTTTCCTTCCATCCTTTTCTTTTCTACTTTTCTTTCTCTTTCCTTCCTTCTTTCTTTTTCTTTCTTTCTTTCTTTCTTTCTCTTTCCTCTTTTCATCTTAAGCTTCTTTTATTCTGCCATTTTCCATTCGTTATTCCTTCTGTCTTTCCTTCTCTTTCTTTCTATTTTCCTTGCCTTCTTTCCTTTTTCCTTTCTTTCTGTCTTTCCTTCTTTCCTTCACTCTTCTTTTTCTGACTTTCTTTCTCTTTCCTTCTTTTTCCTTTCTTTCTTTTTCTCTCACCTTCCTTCATTTCTTTTTCCTTCTCTCTGTCTTTCTTTCCTACTCTATCTTTCTTTCTCCTTCTTTCCTTGTCTTTTTTCCATCGATCTTTCTGTGCTTCTCTTTCTTTCTTTCCTTCTCTCTTTCTTTCCTCCATTTTCCTTCTTTCACTCTTTCTCTTTCCATTTGTTGTGCCTTTTTTCTTGCCTTTTTCATTATCTACTTTCTATCTTAAAACTTTTTTTAGCGCTCTAAATAGCGCGAACTAGACCCGCAGATATCGGGTATCAGAGCGCTTTACATAGCACCAGTTTCTTACACAAGGACACATTAATTTTTGTTAGGCACAGGGAGATTAAATGATTTGCCCAGAATCACAGGATGTTGAGCGTTGTTGCGAGACTTAAACCCGGTCCCCCAGCTTCGACGTCGGACGCTCAAGCCATAAGTCTACATCCTCTCTCCAATTCTTTCTTGACTGCTTTCCTTCTTTTTCTGAATGCTTTCTTTCTTTCTTTCTTTTTTTCTTACTTTCTTTCTTACAAGAGGCTTGCAGCCAATGCAAGACTTATTGACTGTGTTAGCCAAGACCTCATGGTTTTACTAAATGTATGTGTATAACATAGTTGCTTATGCAGGTTTCAGCCACACTGCATCCATTAGTTTGTGGTTTGTGTCAATCATATTTTTCCTCCTCCCACTCCAGCATGCATTAAGGGGCAATGTATCAGCCAACTTCAGCCATTGGCTGACTTCACTAAGAGTTACAGCATGCTGTTCTTTCACAAGGAACACATTCGGAAAGTAGTTTCCTCCAGTGCCATGGAGTGCTATCGTAATGTATGATTTTTGAGACCCCAAAAACTTTTTTGCCTGTAGCAAACCATTGTTTTAGATTGGTAAGCCCCTGGCATATTCCCAAACTATGAAGTTTTTTTAAAACCATGGCAGAACAAATCAAGAACTGCCAGAAGGCTGGCGGCCTAATACAGACCTATTGGCTTTAACAATACGTGTTTTTATTACAAGCATATGGCATGAAAATAGAAAGAAAACAAGCTTTTACTTAATCTAAATAATGTTTGTCAATGCAGCTGTTCAACTATTAATGATTTTCAGACAGCAAACTGTAATTATTATTCTTTGTGATGAAGATTAGTATACATTACTACCCCAAGCACTCAAAATACAGGCAGCCACACTGTTACAATGTCATTTAAACATTTTATAACATACATTTTAAAAAGTAGTACAAGATAAATAAACAGTTATGGCCTAATTACGATGTCGGTCAGACGTGGAAATGGGACCACCTGACAAGGAGTTGACAGTCCTGTTGTTATCATTACGATGCGACCGCCTTCATGCTGGTCGTAAAGTGTATGCAGGCTGCAGCCAAAGCCACAATAGAAAAAATACACTTTCAAAACATCCGTGCACCATGTGGCAGGCACCATGTGGTACCTGCCTTACGATACATGGATGTTATAGGGGGAACAGTAGGTGCCCCCAGACCTCATAGCGGAGGGAAGGGGGCCTTGCTAGGGGTCTCCAAAGTCACTTTCTGCCTGCCTGCCTTTTCATGGCGGGCAAACCGAATGGGCAGGCGGAAACCAACATCATAAGCTTGACGCTGTCACTTTGTGATTACAATTCCGCCCGACCCCCCGACAGGCTCTCTGTGAGCCCGTCAGAAGCACAGCGGAATTCCAACATGGGTTTCCTTCTGACCACCTGTATCGTAATACGGCGGTCGGATGGAAGACTATGATGTCAGGCGGCAAGCCTCCGACAAGCTGTTGGATGGCTTTCTGCCCGACATCATATTCAGGCCCATAGTGTTTAAAGTTAACATGAAAAAATAAGTAAATATATTGGCACAAATCCTGCTGACTAAAAGTCCCTCTATGTATGTGTTTGTCAGGAGAGACAATTAAAGCTGTTTCTAAGGACAGATTTTTTTAAAAAACAATTACATGCTGCTGCTAAAAATCAGACTCTCCAATCACAGACTGTCTAACAATATTCAACGTGTAAATAACAGGAGCAACTAGACAAGAAATAGGTTATGTAGTTGGGCTGTTTATACAAAGATTGGACAATTATGAGATTTCCAGGCTATGCAACAAACTAGTTAAAGGGCATTATTTTATGTTCGCAGATATTGTGGTGATATGATACAAGCACAGACTGAGTATTCGAAACAGTAATCCGAGAGTATGTGCTTTTAGGTAATAAATCGACTTAAATGCAGAAGAAAGGAATATGTACAAGTAATTGAGGAAAACAGATACACTGGGATTTATCCAATTGATCCGTATTTCAATGATTGCTCATATGATTTGTCTACAATCCTGGAAGACACTTTAATTTTGTGGAAACCCTTTTTGTGACTCTTTGAAAGTAAACACTATTTATTTAAGGGGTGGGGTATACTCATTAGATACACAGGGTACACCATACATGTACATAACGTGCACAATGCAACTATTGTTTGCCGGCGCTTACAACTGAAATATTGTGGACAATTGTCAATCATACATGAACTAAAACTGCACGTGAAAAATATACTTGCAATGTATGAAATAAATATTCTTTTGAATGACACGATAACATAATTCAATCACAATTTGGTGTTAATAGACACTGCCCCCAAGGTACGAACATGTACTCTATCATTCCACATTCTATTACAATATCCCCAAAGCTATTCTTATATTTTGTGCTGGTTATAAGAGTGAAGCGTAAGAGTATGAGGCTGATGTTCAATCGTGGAAGAACAGTCATCAGGCTGCTAAACAGTATCTCACATAAATATTGTATCTGCTATTTTTCTTAACTCCTAAAGCATTTCGCTGAGTCTCCTTGGAAAAGCCTTGGTCCGTGGCCGCCTTTGAACTTCCGTAACAAGTCCCATTGTCTTCTGTTTTGTTTTCTCTGATAGAGATCGTGCTTTGTTTGGGTGAAACACAAACTTGTGACATTTCTATTCCTTTACTGTTAAAGTTTATTTGCTTTGCAGTGTTTGTGTCTCATATGTATAGTATCTGTGGGATCTTGAGGACACTTGAAGGTCACATCTCCCCTCCCAACGTTCTGTGAGTTTCACGTTCACCCTTCCAGCACAAAACCATTGTTTTTTTAGCTATTCCAAGATAGCAATACTAGTGTGCAGGCATCTTTCAATACATTTTCTTTTTCGTTAAGAAAATCTACTCAAGATGGCCACCACAGATGAGCTCGTATCCGATGCAACTATCTGAGAAAAAAACAAGCATCTGCAAAGCCAGTAGGTTTCATGAGCAAGGCGGTTTGCCTTTGCCAATGCTTGTTTCGCTTCTCCCACTTACAGTGCTAGTTCAAGGGTTTTTGGAGCCCCATTGAAAATTATAATTAGAATGTGTGTTTGGCTTCCCTTTCCACTATCAATGTCTTAATGCAGAACTGCGCATTCATTCATACACTACAGCTCCCGCTTGTATGTTTCTGTCGTATCTCAAAACCTCACACAAGCACTACAGCGCTAAACCCTACCACTTACTAAGCTGAATCTCGCACAAACACATGCTAGCACACACTGTTTCAGCTCCTGTGATGAGGGGTGAATGGGTCTGCTGCAAAGCTGTCACAAAAAATGCAAGTGATTTGGCAAAGCTGATTGTGATATCATTTGGTTTGATGTGAGCTTAAGCTTCATTGAAACAAAGCAGCAAAGAATTGCATTTGGTACATTAAAGCTATTGGACTAACATAACATGACATCATATTTAGGACATGATCTAGTGAACTGAGATCTGTATACATGTGGTGCCTTTTTGGTAAATTGACCATCTCATCGCTCATGCAGTGGGACATCTTCAGGCCCTGGGTGACTTCAGGGTGGAACCGGTGAGGGAAGATGAACCACTTGCCTCTAAGGTACAGAACTGGAAAGGAACAAAATACCTGTGGGCCATTATAAAAAGTGGAGCCTCAACTATTGTGTCAGGAGACATCCTGGCAGGTGTGCACCACCATAGTACAGATCTCTGAGGATGCTAGTGGAAGTGCCACACTGAAGAAGTACTGTGGGTGGAAAACGTACAAGGTACGGATGCAGCAGATCTCCCTGTATCTAAACATCTTAGTATAATCATCGTACATGATCCTCTACTGGTCGTCTGAAACTTTAGTTGTCAACTGGAAGCTAAAATCATCAGTACATTTCCATTACAGGGAAACCAATGTGGATTCACAAAAACCACAAAGAGGATGGTATTCAAACCATGAAGGTTTACTAACAAACTTCTGTCAAGTTACAAAGTAGTCCATCAATTTATCCCCAATGCATATTTCTATGTAATCATGCAATCTGAATTTATATACTATAAAAGAAAAGGTGCAAAATATAACAAGATATAGGGCACAGAAAAATTAACGGATTGGTTCCATAAAGTATCTTCCCTAATCTAAATAAAGATTCAAAGGTTTTCAAGGGGATTTTCTCTGAAGAAGGAGTCAGCATCAGTGGAACCAAGGAAAGTTTCAGAGGCAGAGGCATAGATGTTGAAGCATAAATTTCAAGACCTCGAGCAGGGGAAATCAGGTCTTCTCATAATATAACATAACACGTGTATTTGTAAAGCACACGTTCACCCAGAAGGGTATCTTGGCGCTGAATAACAAATGTTTATTGTTACCCAACTCAAAGGTACTCATTTTATATACCTCAAAAAATTAAAGGCTGAGCGGACCCGTTGGGATATTAACCTATGACCATTAGGTCGAAAACAAACCACATAGTGAAGTCAGAAAAGAATCTGCTAAATTATGCAAAGAGTCACAAAATTAATATGCAGTAGAAGGTTCTGGTAGCTGCATCCCAACAACTCACTCTGGTTGGACAAATCGTGTTACAGGGTCTTCTGGGAGCAGGTAGACTCTCCTCTTTCCCATCAATCAACATAGAAGCACACAGCCTTGAAAGTAGCAATGATATGATCTGCCTGGTGCAGGAGATACAATCATTCCTATGCACTGCTTGGTCATGGCCAAGTCCCAGTTACTATTACTTAATTTATCTGTTCTGATCGTAAAGAAAAGTCTATTCTAACTAATGAACTAGATAGGACCTCAAAAGGTGCATTACACATACGCGTTACTTTCCTTCATTGTGCCCGGCGCACCTTTCTAAAGGTACGCCTGGCGCAATGAAGGAAAGTGCGACACGTCATTGGGCATGCGCTGCCCCCAGGTCAGCTGCAAACTCGTGCTGCATAAAATGTGTACAGCCGTTCCGTGTTGTCACTGTGCAGGCGGCACCTACCTGCACTTTCAAAGGAGATGTTTGGGGGGATCCAAGGGACCCGTTTTCCCCCCACCAGAGGGCTGCCATTAGGGGGCACACGGACAGTGCGTCACCTTTGTTAAGGAAGCAGTAAATGTGCACCCATAAATGTACTCCTGTATACAGGTGCAGATTTACTACTTCTTGAAATAAACAAAAAGTCACAGTTGTACACCTGGAAATATTCACCAGGAACAGGTTTCCAGGTCTGTGACATATTCCCCAGGCTCCTTTCCACCAATGTGTAAATCTGCACCTAACAGAGTTATGCCCTGTGGAAATGATGTCTGATTTACAAATACACATTATTTTCCTTTTCTTTTTTTTCTCCATGAGGAAAACACTTTCCCTGTGTAGAACCTCTTACCTTTTCATATCCTCCTACCTTTGAAGGAGATCATCCTAAGGGTCAGATTAGAATGCCCCACAAATGTAGAAGTTTGTGAGTGGTTACAAATTTGCAAGGCTAATCATGCTTTGTTCCTGCGACCTTGCAAGACATGTACTGAATTGAATCATGAGGTTTTGGCAGTCATAAATACAGCCATATTTAGACTGCAAACATACTCACTGTACAACATCTTCTGATCCCTGCACAGTCAGTGAGAGGGTTTTCCTCATACCGTTATCACGCAGAGCTTGGGCATGTACTCGTCGGTGACCGCAGACTCCAGCGGCTCCCACTCACGCCTTCATCTTTCCGCTTGTTGCGTAGCGCGTCATCCCTGGAGACATTTTCTTAGCCTTGGTGCATCTCGATTGAGACATGCCAGACATTATGGGACGACTTTCTCTCTGCATATTGGCCTCTTAGAAACGCTGTATCCAGGGAGTCTCTGAATGTTTCTGAGCATTTAGTACTCCATAGCACATTATAAATGTAACTTCCAGTGTCTGTTTACTCCTGGGAGTTATATCAAGGCCCCATTTAGGAATATTAAAGTTACTTTACTGTTTAAGGTTGATTTTGTTTCTCAATCCAAGATGGCTGAACCTATCCCTGGATTTTGTCACAACTAGATTTCTAGTTTAATTCTGGCATCTGGGTTTAATTCTGGAGATAGCAGGCTGATCCTACGAACCAAACACCATTCACCCAGCGCCAAGAAAACCAGCTCTTGAGAATAGGTGTATGGATGTGTATATGTATGTATGTATGTATGTATGTATGTATAAATGTATGTATGTATGTATATGGTATAGCACAAACCTAGTCAAAAGGCAGTGGAGCTCTGCTGTAATTGATCAAAGGCAAGTTTAAAGTCTGCAAATAATAGGAGAGGAAGCTGAGTTGTGGACAGTAATCCATTGTGCTATAGTGTTCTTTAATGAGTCAAGTTTTCAACTCTTTCCTAAATTGGAAGCAGGGTTGGGCCGGTCCTGATGGATACAGGGACGTTTTCCATATCCTGTGTAAATAGATGTAAAGGGTCTGTTGTATTTTTTACATTTATTCAATGTCAGTCTAATGGTGTCCTGGCTGTAGGTGTGCAGAAAATGGTGAGCTTATCTACTAGATAAGCGGGGATGCTGGCTGTCATTTAGTGGTTCACGTATACCTGGTCCATGGCCAGCGATCGTACTTCACTTAGAACAGCAGGTGTGCCCAGCAAAACTTTACCAAAATATTGAATAAAAAACATAGTAGGTCGCAATATCATGGTGCAGTCAAATATACTGTGGCACTGAATATCAAAGGAAAGAGTATTTATTTTAGCTATTTAGTATATTTTTTAATCTATCTAATATTGTTATATATAATTACATTGCATCTACTATAGTTGTATAAAATATTGTTTTTAATTATTTTTATATATACTTGCTATATATTACTTATTTTACTATTGTTCTTTATATTATAATAATTTGTGCATAGTCTGTTTTAGTATAGTTTGCCGATTTTTATTGAGTTAGAAATTGTTAATTTAATAACAGGTAGTTGGGTGTGAAGGTTTTTTAAATGTAAATTATTCTATATATTTTTTTATTTGGTTTATTCAATTTATATTTAGTAATTGGGAAGTATTCAATAATTAATGTAAGATTGATACATTAGCAGTTTTATTATTAATTCATTTGTGTACATTTTAATTGTTTGACCGTGTTTGCTTTTTTAGTGTAGTTGAACTCGAAATGTTTAATTTAAAATATTTGCAATTTTATCATTGGTTGTAAATTGTGAAGTGATTCAGTGATTTATTGGTTCATGCTTGATTATAACGTTTCTGAACTGTAATTGGATGTGTGTTAGATAGCATGAGAAGTGGTTGGTCAGATTAAGTGATGGTGAAAAAAGATGCAAGCATCCATGACCTCCAGGCAGTTAACTGTGAAGCAGCAGAAAGCACCAGACTTGGAGGTGAAACTCAGGTTAAAGGACGACCTTCCAGATGTGCAGAAGGAATGCTTTCACTGTCATTAGTGCACAGATAGAATTCAAACCAAAGGAAGGTCCTAGGAAAAGTATACACGACACAGGAGTTTCTGGAGGGTGGGGTTCAATAGGCTATACAGTTTTAGGTATAAACCTATAATAACTGAAAAACTCTATTGAAAGAGAAACAGTCATCAGTGTAAACAGATAAACATTGATAAACACCTACACAACCATGAACTAAAATCCCATTCAAGGAAAGTGTGAGAGAATGAGTATTTTTATTTATTTCTGAAGAGACCAATGCAATGGATTTTTCCGCTTGAGTTTTGGTGTTTTAGGTCTTAATTATTTTATACACTGGAGAATCTGGGAAGGTTAAAATCATATTTCATCTTTTGGCAGAGTTTAATTCCTTTACTGATCTGTGAAACGGCTGGCTGGTATAATCTTGCCCAATATGTACTATCACATTTACCCAAAGACACAAGTTGGGGACTAACATTTGATATATAAGCACATTTTCTAAAAAAATCTGTATTGATAGCAGGTCATCTGGCAAACACCCCAGGCTTTAAATATCCTATGCAAAGTGTAGTGACAGGTACCTGTGAAAAGGGTGCTGTCACCTTGCACATGGAATAGTGGTGAAATCATGACAAGATTTTCCACATACAAATAAAATTCATAGCTGCAAGGTGTCCCATTGTTATGTGTGATATCTTCAGAGACACCTGTTTTTTTAGCCAACTCCACTTTACTGCTGGGATTTTTAAGCCCATAGTTACAGTATTCACAGCACAATTTCAAGTCCCAAAATGTAATGTGACATCTGTAAAAAACTCAGGAGTGACCGAAGTGAGCATTTTGCCAAAGGAACACTTGCAAGCTATCACTGTCAAAACAACAGCAGCTCAACCGTAATGTAGCCAGGCAAAGAATGCAAGAAATCAGTGGCAAGCTTGCTTAAAGCATCACATTTCAGGTGCCTTACTATACTGGGCGATAAATTAATCTAGTCAGAACAGAGTGCATGAATCACCCCATTGGAGTCCAGGAATGTTTTATTATTATTGCTCCCATTTCTTTATTCCATTAATAATCCTGTAAACAGTGAGAGGTAATGAGATGTGAGAGAGGGTAATGAGATGTGAGTGTGAGTGTAATGGAGAGAGCTTCTATGCTTAACAGTCTAACATAAGTCTGTTGGACACACTGGCAACGGTAAGACACTACATAGCTCACATTTCTTGTGTGTTTTATAAAAATTAGTGCAAAAACATGTTTTGTAAACACTGGAAAACACAGTTTATGTCTATTGTGAGTGGTGGGCAGCTGAATAAAAACTAATAAGCACTGAGTTCAAAAGGTTTGGAAAACACTGACAAGACACTTCTGAAATCCTTAAAAAATAAACATTGAAAACAGGACAGCCTAGGAATCTCTTGTGACAGTACATATGCCAAAATATCATAGCCAGAATATATACTACAAAAATATTGAGAAGGAAAATATGTATAGGTAAGAATACATTCACTATACTTAATTCCACATATATGTAGTCTGAAAACATATATAGCTGCACAGTATGCAGATGAGAAGCTATGAATAGTAAACCTATACTTTCCTATATATACTTACCTTCTCAAGATTTTGGTGGTCGATATTAAGTCTGTAATATTTTCGTGGTATGATATTTTTATGTGCCTGATCGATCAATCAATCAACTCAGATTTGTAAAGCGTGGCTAATCACCCTCAAGGGTATCCAGGCGCTAGGTTCTTGCTGGGATCAGTTGAAACGCAAGGTCTTAAGTCCCTTTCTGAATTCTGGGAGAGAGGATGATGTTCGGAGGAGAAAGAGGGGGTCGTTCCAGTATGGCGGGGAGGTAGGTGAAGGATCATCCTCCACTGTAGCTGCAGCAGATTCAGGGAGTGTGTGCGAGGGAGGAGGAGTGCAGGTGTCTGGCAGTTCAGGCAGTGGTCGATGTATGCAGGTCCTTGGTCGTGGTGGGCCTTCTGGGCATGTATCAGCATCTTGAATTGCCAACTTTCCTGGATGGGGAGCCAATGGAGGTTCCTGAGGTGGGGGATGATGTGGGTCCATTTGCGGAGGTCCTGGATGATTCTGGCAGCTGAGTTCTGTATCGTCTGGAGTCTCTTCAGGAGTTGGGTGGTGATTCCTGCACAGAGCACATTGCCGTATTAGAGCCAGTTGGTGACTAGGGCATGAGTGCCGGTTTTCCTGGTGCTGGCGGTGATCCATCTGAAGATATTTTAGAGCCTGTGGAGGGCGGTAAACAGGGCTGGACTGAGAACTCAAAGCAACCCTGGCATTTCTATCGGACCCGCCACGGGGGTCATAAGGTAGAAGAGAGTGCTAGTGTGAAGCACTGCTGCTTAACTAAATCAGCCACCAGCACTGCTGCTTTTGTTATTGTGGACCATGTTGCAGCACTGCTGTAAAACCAGCCCACAGTAACAAAAACGGCCCCACTGCTCCAAAATGGGCCCCCACCCTTCCAGTCCCCCGGGGACATGACCGATGCCTGCTACAGCCAGTCCAGCCTTGGTGGGGAAGAAGGCAAAGGAGAGTGCCTTGATCTGGCATTTCATGATGAGTTGCTGTCCAGGATTATGCCAAGGTTGCAGGAGTGGTTTATCGGTGTGGAACTGAAACACGAAAAAGTAGCAAAGCCCTTTCCCTGAACTCTAAAGCAGATGAGAACATCGCCCAAAACTCATTGTTGGCATCACTAATTTCATTTGGCTTCCATGCTTGTTCAGTTGGGTATTGTTTCTGAACCTACAGCTAAATTGAGGCAGAAAAATGATCTTAGGAATTGGGATGTCAATGTATTTTCTTCTCCTTGGATGGTCGGACATTGGCTACAAATCGCCTCTCTTTTATAGGATCCTCAAGCCTTATTGATAATCTTATAGCAGTGCAAATACCCGTAGCAGAATGTAATGTACAAGGTGATAGATTTAATGTAGACTACGGTAGTGCAAACCTCTTACACACATAGGGCATAGCATGAAAAAGTTTTGCTTGCACACCGAAACCAGTTCCAGTGCTATGTGCGTGTATGTGTATTTATGAAGAGCTGTGTTGTCTCTCACTGTGTGAGAAGTTCGACCACTACTGCTATCACATTGCTCATTGGTGTTAACTGTGTTATGATTGTGTAGTTGACTATTTACAGTTGTGATGGCTGCCCATTTGCCTTGGCATAGTAGCACATTTTACACTGTTTAGTTTTCGAGTAAAAGTCTTTCATTTTATTATGTTGTGCTCCTCGCCCCACCTCTCTAGAAATGTTGTCAGGCTCTAAGGCTGTAACTTATTTTTCACAATTATTCTATAAAATGTTAAATACTGCAAGCAAGCTAAAGCAATAATGGGGCTTAAGGGCACACCCTCTAAATATTTAATTTTTCACACTAAAAGTATGTAGAGTAAAACTTTGCAAGCAAGTCAACATTTCAAATAAATTCACAGGGAAGAGGGAAGTGTTAAATATATAAAAACACATGTTGTATCTTAAATTTTTGTTACAAAAAATCATATATTCAACAATTCAACAATTCACTTACGTTTAGTTATCCCTTAAAAAAAATACTCAGATAAGGTTGCCAACACTTTATTGGCAGTCTGCTTTCCCTAAAATGTCCCAGAGTGTGATCCTTTATCAGAAATTGGGGAGAAGGCTTAAACGGTTAATTGAGGTTCTGCTTCTTGGCAGGATATGACTGATAAACAAAGTTATTGATGGCCCATTACAGAGTGGTTGTAGGCCTCTCTGTTTTCTTTTCACTGAAATCACAGCATTTTTTCAGCATCATGATTGTCTGTGTTCCCCCACAGCATGGTAAATGCTCCCCTTGACCTGATCCTGCCACTCCCCTGAAATCGATGTATGCCCCCTCTGTGGGCGGTCTATCCCACAGTTTGCCGAGTTCTGTTTTATAGGATTTTTAGCTGGGAGATAACAAGCTTTTCTCCTCTTTGATGCCTCAGTATGGAAGATTGTTGTCAACTAATGTTTAATCGATGCACTCATTAATCCATTCATTCACCACCCATGCATCTAGCCATCCATCCAGGCACTCATTCAACTACTAATATATTTGCAGTTATGCACTCTGTGACTCACTAATTCATCCATTCATGCGCTCCAACATTTCTCCAGCTCTGTACTTGCTCTCACATTCACTCTTTCACGAAGGTACACTACGACGCACAAACTCCCTAATCAGAGAAGAAGCAGTATGACTAAAAATGACCAGATGTAATGGCTTTGCCAATGTTTGTTTAAACTATGTTGTCTTTGAATTCTGTCCAGCTACTTGACCTGGAGTCCTGTTTGACAGCAGGAGATTCACTAAAAAATAGCGGCATTCAGTTTTGCCATATTTAAAAATAAATACAGACAGGATAATAGTCAGGTTTCTGTCTGTAAAAAATAGTGGGATGGAAAACTGGGGCTCTAAACTTTAATGTACATTTCGGCCAACTTGGCTAGATTTTAATATCCTTGTAATTCTCAGTTCAGTGTGCATTATGGTAAACATTACTGAATAAGACATTCATCCACGTATATTATAAGCCCTCTGACCTCATAAATTACAGGCCATGTATCATAAGTTATATGAGGCAGAACTTTGCTTGGCCAGGTGGCCAGCATAGCGGACCTATTTTGATCGTTCAGCCGGACGGGACTTCAAAAATGAATCTCTCCCTCTCGTATCCTCCATTGTTCGTGAGGCAGTGAGCAGTGGGGAACTCCAGATGGGGATGACCAGGGGGGACGCGGTGCAAGGCTGGATGGCCGCAGAGATGTGCTGAAGACCGCCTTTGGAGGATCTCGTGGCCAGGGTCTAAGTAAGGGTTATCGTTGTGTGGTGGTCCCAGCTCGCACTGGGCTGTTGCTCCGCGACCTCATGGCCTGGCATACTTGCTGGACACAAGGACTGTCTAGAGTGGCACCCCTGTGTCCTGCAGGCCAGGTGTGGTTGCCCAGGTTTCACCCAACTTGATGTGCCTTTGGGAGATTCTAGGGCCTTCCCCAAACTAAGACTCTCCTGGCAGAGAGTACCAAGTGATTTGACGCTCCATTGCTTCCTTCTCTGGGTCTCGCCTCATCACACCTCAGAAGACGAGACTCTGAGGAGGCCTCTTGCAGGACACCGGCATACCTCCTAATGGTCGAGTAAGGTTGAAAACTGCAAGAGGGTATCACAGAATGGGATGGTGGATTAAAGTAGCTGCTACCTTCAGTAATGCTCGCCCAAAGCTGTGACTCGCTTCACCCCCTCCCACAATGTTTCCTCGCTGTTTAACAACCTTCTTTTCTGCCCTAACTGGGACCTGATGCAGCTCGATTTTGAGGTTGCCTGCTCCTGGGAGACCCTGGCTGAGACATGGCCCCCAAGTGAGACAAAGGAAACCACAGGTCGACACATGACCTGATGGCATACGACATCTGCACCATAAGAATCACCTCCAAACTACCCACATTGGCCACGCTCTGCTCCCATGATCAACAAGTGACTACCTCAGAGTTCTGTCCATCGGTTTCCTGTGGACTGTGTCCTTCCACATCAGGATAGATGGAGCTCTTCTCTGTTCTGGATGGCTCACGCTGCGATCATTGCCCCATGTCACCTTTGGCGTAGTCGGTTATGGCAAGAGGAACCCACACAGTCCACAATACCAAATAGAGACCTCCTTACTCCCACCCTAGTGGATTTGACTGTCACTGGCTCAAGACTATGAACCATCAAGTCGGGCCCGGGAAATTTAACTGCGATAATGCTAGTAGTATCTGACTTTCCAAAAAGGTCTAGCAACGTTCCACTGCTCTATCTCGAAACCTCGCCACATATTCCCTCTGGCTAAACCGACTGGCCTGGGAGACGTCATCTGAATGGCTGGGTCCCTCCTTGACAATACACGCTGCCCACTGCTTGCCAAACTGAGGTGACCCAAGAAATCTATAAAGTTGTGATGCTCGTGCTGCAGTCACCGGCCTCTTGAATATTAATGGGGCCTGGTGGTGGCAAACGGGCTTGACGGTGGCTGGCTCTCACTGTTTGCGGTCCTGCCCTGTCTTTTTCTCCCGGAAATGCCCCCTGATTGTCGCTTTCATCTGGCCACACACTTTGCAGCTTGGCGAAAACCTGTGACGGTCATGTGCATCATGGGCAGACTGAAGCTGCCAAAACCTGTGCCCAGTTGTCAATGGAAAGAAACAGGACCCCAAAGCAACTCACCTTCCTGTAACCAGACCAGACATGCTGGACAGACTTTTGAAGGCAATAGAATCCTCCAGAGAATCCGTAATGCTGAAAACATTGATTTTGGTTTGTTGTGAGTTGCTCACAAGTGGTTGGTCTCCTAATCAGAACAGACACTACAGGAACTACATCCTGACACATCAGGCCTGAATCAACAGCTTGTTTTCTTGAAGGCAGGGCAGAAGATGCGAGGTCCACTCTCGGCAAACCAATATCAGAATGGTTGGCGTGCCCAAAGGATCCAAGTGCAAAAAACAACAAGTGATGGACTGAATGTGGATCAATGTCACACACTCCCCCAGTCAAAAGATCTGGGCCCAAATCCATCGTTTTTTTGCACTCCACACCACCCTGGGTCAGATAATGGCTTTATGCAAATCAGCTCTGACCCTGTTGCCCCATGGGAACAGTCCAGTCCGAACTACAACAGCCATATCTTTCCCAGACCGGAATCAAGCATCCGAGGACCGGACCGGTTTCGAGGTAACACCTCTCTTCAGCCCGGCTAGCTTGACTCCAAGTGGTGTGGAGTGCCTGGGACCCACGTCTGGGCATCCCCAGCGCACTTAGGGCGGCAATTGCAAAAAACAACAAGTGATGGACTGAATGTGGATCAATGTCACACACTCCCCCAGTCAAAAGATCTGGGCCCAAATCCATCGTTTTTTTGCACTCCACACCACCCTGGGTCAGATAATGGCTTTATGCAAATCAGCTCTGACCCTGTTGCCCCATGGGAACAGTCCAGTCCGAACTACAACAGCCATATCTTTCCCAGACCGGAATCAAGCATCCGAGGACCGGACCGGTTTCGAGGTAACACCTCTCTTCAGCCCGGCTAGCTTGACTCCAAGTGGTGTGGAGTGCCTGGGACCCACGTCTGGGCATCCCCAGCGCACTTAGGGCGGCAATTGCAAAAAACAACAAGTGATGGACTGAATGTGGATCAATGTCACACACTCCCCCAGTCAAAAGATCTGGGCCCAAATCCATCGTTTTTTTGCACTCCACACCACCCTGGGTCAGATAATGGCTTTATGCAAATCAGCTCTGACCCTGTTGCCCCATGGGAACAGTCCAGTCCGAACTACAACAGCCATATCTTTCCCAGACCGGAATCAAGCATCCGAGGACCGGACCGGTTTCGAGGTAACACCTCTCTTCAGCCCGGCTAGCTTGACTCCAAGTGGTGTGGAGTGCCTGGGACCCACGTCTGGGCATCCCCAGCGCACTTAGGGCGGCAATTGCAAAAAACAACAAGTGATGGACTGAATGTGGATCAATGTCACACACTCCCCCAGTCAAAAGATCTGGGCCCAAATCCATCGTTTTTTTGCACTCCACACCACCCTGGGTCAGATAATGGCTTTATGCAAATCAGCTCTGACCCTGTTGCCCCATGGGAACAGTCCAGTCCGAACTACAACAGCCATATCTTTCCCAGACCGGAATCAAGCATCCGAGGACCGGACCGGTTTCGAGGTAACACCTCTCTTCAGCCCGGCTAGCTTGACTCCAAGTGGTGTGGAGTGCCTGGGACCCACGTCTGGGCATCCCCAGCGCACTTAGGGCGGCAATTGCAAAAAACAACAAGTGATGGACTGAATGTGGATCAATGTCACACACTCCCCCAGTCAAAAGATCTGGGCCCAAATCCATCACTTGTTGTTTTTGCAATTGCCGCCCTAAGTGCGCTGGGGATGCCCAGACGTGGGTCCCAGGCACTCCACACCACTTGGAGTCAAGCTAGCCGGGCTGAAGAGAGGTGTTACCTCGAAACCGGTCCGGTCCTCGGATGCTTGATTCCGTTCTGGGAAGGACATGGCTTTTGTAGTTCGGACTGGACTGTTCCCATGGGGCAACAGGGTCAGAGCTGATTTGCATATCGCCATTGTCTAACCCAGGGTGGTGTGGAGTGCAAAAAAACGATGGATTTGGGCCCAGATCTTTTGACTGGGGGAGTGTGTGACATTGATCCACATTCAGTCCATCACTTGTTGTTTTTGCAATTGCCGCCCTAAGTGCGCTGGGGATGCCCAGACGTGGGTCCCAGGCACTCCACACCACTTGGAGTCAAGCTAGCCGGGCTGAAGAGAGGTGTTACCTCGAAACCGGTCCGGTCCTCGGATGCTTGATTCCGTTCTGGGAAGGACATGGCTTTTGTAGTTCGGACTGGACTGTTCCCATGGGGCAACAGGGTCAGAGCCGATTTGCATATCGCCATTGTCTAACCCAGGGTGGTGTGGAGTGCAAAAAAACGATGGATTTGGGCCCAGATCTTTTGACTGGGGGAGTGTGTGACATTGATCCACATTCAGTCCATCACTTGTTGTTTTTGCAATTGCCGCCCTAAGTGCGCTGGGGATGCCCAGACGTGGGTCCCAGGCACTCCACACCACTTGGAGTCAAGCTAGCCGGGCTGAAGAGAGGTGTTACCTCGAAACCGGTCCGGTCCTCGGATGCTTGATTCCGTTCTGGGAAGGACATGGCTTTTGTAGTTCGGACTGGACTGTTCCCATGGGGCAACAGGGTCAGAGCTGATTTGCATATCGCCATTGTCTAACCCAGGGTGGTGTGGAGTGCAAAAAAACGATGGATTTGGGCCCAGATCTTTTGACTGGGGGAGTGTGTGACATTGATCCACATTCAGTCCATCACTTGTTGTTTTTGCAATTGCTGCCCTAAGTGCGCTGGGGATGCCCAGACGTGGGTCCCAGGCACTCCACACCACTTGGAGTCAAGCTAGCCGGGCTGAAGAGAGGTGTTACCTCGAAACCGGTCCGGTCCTCGGATGCTTGATTCCGTTCTGGGAAGGACATGGCTTTTGTAGTTCGGACTGGACTGTTCCCATGGGGCAACAGGGTCAGAGCTGATTTGCATATCGCCATTGTCTAACCCAGGGTGGTGTGGAGTGCAAAAAAACGATGGATTTGGGCCCAGATCTTTTGACTGGGGGAGTGTGTGACATTGATCCACATTCAGTCCATCACTTGTTGTTTTTGCAAAGGATCCAAGTGGCAGGACATTGTACAGTTACTGGAGACCAGGATAAAACATTTTGTGGAAAACCGGAAGCTTTCCTCCTTTACAATCTAGAGGGCCCATCAATTTCCAGCCTTTTGATCTCTTCCTGGCACCGTGCAGAGGCCAAATATCAGCAAATAACTACATTTCATAGATCAAGACGAAATACTACGGGAAGCACTACAGGGGGGTGGGGAGGGAATCTAGAAATAGATAATCACCAGGTTCTTGTCTTCCTGAACTACACATTTA